>NC_140592.1:649895586-651145714 GCF_964204655.1 Triturus cristatus | reverse complement strand
CGGAACACATTATAATTTTATGCATAAGTTGAATAATTTTGCACTACTTTTATGCACTGCACTTTTACTTCCTAGGTGGGTGAACAAACTATTTACATCTGAAAAAAAGACAATTCCTAATTTTTTACGTTATTTTTTTACTAATAGTGATGTATATGTTTATATTTAGGAGGTAGCCTCTGACAGTAAAATGTACCTTTCCCATTGCACTTAGACTTTACTGTATCTGAAGAATTCAAACATTCTCTTCTTCTCAGGTCATACGCCTTCGATGAAAATACACTTTTCTAGCATTGTATTGTCTTTGTATGTTGATTTTTCTTAATAAATCTATTGAAAGATTGGTGTGTTCATGTTTTTATTGAGTTGCCCTTTTATTGCATTTCTTTTTTTACATATTGTAAGGCAGTCAGCCGAAACAATAAATAAATACTACTATTGGAGAAATACAAGAAAAGAGCTGAGATCTCCAGGTGGGGGTATACACCTGCAAGTATTTGGCCATGGGCGAATATCACAAAGCCAAACTGAGTGCTTGTGTTACTTGTGCAGAGCTGCAGTGCTTTTGAAGTGTGTGTGCAGACCCCAAAAAGAAGCTCATCTCATTCTTCACAGCATGTGGGCGAGCCCCTCACCCACCAGGCACTCGACTGTTACCATAAAATAAATAGCGCGCACGTACGGTGCTGCCATCTCCCCTCAGGCCTTTGTTTATAATTACCATGAGGCCCTGTGGATTGTGGCATTGGCAGGTGGCTGGAGTTGCCCCATCTAGTGACTGGAAACAAAGGGGGCCGGGCGCATGCGTGGAAAAAGCGCTGCTAAACCCTCATAAAAGTGTGCACTCTAGGACTTGTTTTTTTTTTGGTTTAACTCACTGCAAGGTCAAAACATGGTAGAAAGTGCAATCTGTATAGAAACATTGGTAACTTACCAATAGGCCAGCAGGGTTGGAGAAGCTGGTGGGAAGCCAGGGACAAACCAAACTGCATGGGAGTGAATCTTCCTGAGCCGAAGTGACCTATCACATGCTAGCATTTCATTAAATATTGCATAAAGTTTATGACACAGAAGTAAGAGTCCCCGTCCTCAGTAAAGGCCGCATGCCCTGGGCCCTGGCCCACCCAGGGGCTACAATTCAAACCAGTGCACTTTTTTTCTATTCACCGTGATATTCCCGAATATTCGTGAATTTAGCAGTGAATTAAAAATAAATAGTTTTTTTGCCCTGCCGGGGTCCCTCTTGGACTACAAGACCAAGGCTTGGGGATCAGGGTGTTCCTACCATGTCCTCTTTTCTTTCAGGCTTTTTTGGGGGACTAGGCTGAAGCAGAGTCCCAAGATGCTGCCAACACTTCCTGGTTGAAGTGTTGACAGCCAATCAAAGCTCTGCAGGTCACTGCACGAGCTCGTCATTATTCAAAAAGGCTTCACGATCATAGATATACACATTTTGATTTCCTTTATTATCTTGCAAACCACCGAATGGGTTTACACCAAATAACAAAAAGCCGCTTACTGACAAATTTGGTGCAATTCATCCAGCGGTGCGGGCTGCAGACATTTCTAAAGAGACTATGGGAATTAACATGGGAAACACAGTGTCGGCTGGTGACATTTGAAAGTGGTAAGGCGTAAAAGTTGTAGATGTGTGTTGTGTTGCGAGCGAAGTAAGTGAGCACAACTGTCATAAGGGGGGGCTTTGGGGGCTTTTCCCCCGAGAAGATCTAAAAAAAGAGTGGAAAAATCATGCATTTTAAAACATATTTGATGAAGCAAGATGGTTTATAAAGCAATTGTTATAGTGTAGACTTGAAATATTTCAACACATGAAAAATACTCCATATTTTACAGAATTAAAATTGTTTACCACTTTAGTGTGCAGATTTTACAGTACAAGCAAGGTCTGCAATTATCTCACATGCACACATGGTTGTCTTTTCTGTCTACTGACTGCAGCAGAAACATCCCCTCTTGTTTGCATTGAGCCCGCAATATGTTGCGATAGTGATGGGCGGATAAATACACAAACTATCCTGCATTGTGAAATGCCCAGAGCCCGAAGCTTGTAGCTCATGAGCCCAAGAGCACACTGTGCAAGGCAGGAAACAGAGCCAGTGGGGAGGTCGAGATCGAGAGTAATGTGCAGGGCCCACCCCACACCGGGTGCACGAGAGGGCTGCCAGCTCTTTAATTGCCTCACTGCAAGGGTACGATGGCGGTGCTAGCTTTGTTGAAGATGTGGTGTGGGCAAAGGTCTGACGGAGATCCGGAGTGGATGGTGTTCATGATCTTGATGGTGTTGTCGTTGTTGATGTTGGTCCAGGAGACCAGGCGGCTGGTGTGGATGGTGGTCGTGGGGGCGGAGGTCTCAGTGGTTGTCAGGGAGGTCGTGCCGTTGAAGCTGTCGTGGATGTCTGCGATCTTGCATTGGAAGAAGGTGGCCAGCGAGTCGCACAGATCTTGCGAGGGTGGGATGTCGTTGGTGTTGGAGCTGGGGTTGGAGAGCTCCTTCCCGATGCTGAAGAGCTCTTTGCTGTTGTGTGCATTGTTGTCTAGACGGTCTTTGAAGGAGGCCCTTTTGGCAGATCTGATGAGGTGATGGTGTCTGCGGGTGGCGTTCTTGTGGGCTACGAAGCTGTCCGGTGTTCGTTCACGGAGCCAGTTCTTCTCCAGCTTTCGTCAGATTTGCTTGGAGGCCTGGAGGTCTTCAGTGAACCAGCTGGCTTTCTTTCTGGTGTGACTGTTGGAGGGTTTCTTCAACGGGGCGAGGATGTTGGCGCAGTCATCGATCCACAGTCTGAGGTTGCGACGGTGGTGTCGGGGTCTGTGGGGTTGGCGGGTGGGCTCTGGGCAAGGGTGGTGGTTAGCTGGTCTTCGGTGACTTTGTTCCAGCAGCAGCGAGGCATCTGTTGGGTGTGGTGGTGCATGGTGGTTTTCCAGATGGTGAAGTGGATGCAGCGATGGTCGGTCCAGTGGAGTTCGGTGGTGTGGTTGAAGGAGACGTGGGGGCTTGCAGAGAAGATGGGGTCAAGCGTGTGGCCGGTGGAGTGGGCGGGTGTTGTGACGAGTTGTCTGAGTCCAAGGTTGGCTAGGTTGTCAATCAGGGTGGTGGAGTTGGTGTTGTTGTTGTTCTCGAGGTGGAAGTTCAGGTCCCCGAGGAGGGGGTAGTCCATGAAGGCGAGGGCGTGTGTGCTGAGGAAGTCGGCGATGGAGTCGCTGAACTGTGGTCGAGGTCCAGGGGGTCTGTAGACGAGGGTTCCTCTGAGGGTGGTGTTGGGGTCGGTGTGGATCTGGAAGTGCAGGTGTTCGGAGGTGCTGAGGGTGTCATCGGTGTTGGTCAAGACTCTGAGAGTGTTCCTGTGGATGATGGTGATTCCTCCTCCTACTCCATTGATGCGGTCCCTGCAGTGATCTTGTAGCTGTCCGGGATGTCTATGGCGATGTCGGGTGCCAAGGAGGGGTTCAGACAGGTCTCCGTCAGGAAGGCGACGTCTGGAGAGGTAGATTCGAGTAGGTCCCAGATTTGAACGGCGTATTTGCGGGCGGAGCGGGTGTTGAGGAGAATGCATCTGAGGTAATTGGGTCCTTTCCTGGTGGGTGGCTTGGCGGGGCGGATGCTGGTGAAGCTGCAGTGCCGGCAGGTGAAAGGTCCTTGGGTGCGCTTTGGGGTGGCCAGGAAGCAGGTGTGTGATCGTCCGATGTTGAGTGTGTGGAGAGTGCTGGCATCGTAGCGGTGTCGGCTGTCGTGATGTTCGCGGGGTCCTGGCGCTGGGCGCGGATGGGTGCAGACGGGCTTGTGTTAGGCGTGCCTTTGGTGCGATAGCGGTGCGGCCGTGCAGCGGCCTCCATATGAAGGGAGGTGGGAGGGAGGAGTAGCTGGGAGGCGGGAGCGGAGCGGCAAATGGGTGAGTAGAGGGTGGGGCCGCAGGGGACGCAGCGGCAGGAAGAAAAACGGGAGAGGCGAGGGGTAACAGAAGGCAAAATGGGGTCACAGGGGGAGAAGCAAGGGAAACAATGAATGAGGGGAGTACAGTACACAGGAATACAGTAACAGACAAATGAAAATAAAATGAAAATGAAAACGAGAGTCAGGTGGACCTGCCTACCGAGGCAGTGGAGCCTCGAACCTGCGGCAGCGGTGGTGAGCGCAGCAGGGACACACCGTCCCACTGGTGGAGCTGAGCGGTGAGGGGGAGCGACCTGCCTGAAGACACACCACAAAACAGCACAACATTTCAAAACACAGTACATAACATAAATGCACACTACTTATCAGCCTAGAAAATTACAGCACTTCATGACAAGTCAAAGCTAGTGAGGGCACATTACATCACAGCACATTGGGGCACAGAACATCTCAGCACATCACACAGCACCAAAACACAAGCGCCACATCAGAGTACAGCAATGCATAGCATATCACATAAGACCACAAGACATCACGCTAAATTGATGTACCACATCACTACATATTAAAACTTTTTACATATTAAAACATAGAAGAGTACAGCAAATTTCAGCACCACACATCACAAAACTAGTGTAACAGAATAATAGAACACCAAGGCACCTGACCTGGAATGTTTGAGCCATAAAGCAGTATAAAGCTCAGTCCTGTGCCAAAGGGAAGAGTCAAGCTGTGAGACTGTCACGGAGAACAAGCTCAGGCCAAATCTGTGTGATATACAGAGTTGCTTAACAACCCCATACACACATTGCTCTGGACCTGCTTTTGTAAATAGAGGCACTTTAAGCAGACGCTCCTGTATTCAAAGATAGCTAGCATCTTAATTGTGTGCTAGAAAAGAAAGACTGCTACCCATATTTGAACCACGACTGAAACTATAAATTCAGCCTGAACTTGAAGGGTGACACTAGTGCGCTACCATTTCAAGGTAAAATTAGCAACAGCAGTAACAAATCTTGGAATGTTTACCACGTGTATTTTACATGCTGTTTAGAATATCTGTCAACCTGCAAAAGATGCAGCATGGAGGCAATGCTAAAATTTCGGCATCCTGTGTTCAGATACGAGCATTTACGTGCTCTGGGCAGGTGTAGTACTTATTAGAAGGTATGTCAGACCCGGGACCTTTTAGTCACCCTCAGGACAGTAGCCCATTGGCTACAAACTTGAGACACCTAAAATGCCCCCTAAATACAGTATTTAGGGGGCAGCCCTGAACCCAGAATTCTGATTCGACTCGACATGAAGAAGGACCAAAGAGTGGTGCTGCAGAAAAGAGGATGCTTTGGACCCAGCCCTATTGGCCTGTCTCCTGCTTCAGAACCCCTGCAAGCTGAAACTGGCAAGTCCTGCAGCCATCAGCCTCCAAGAACCATGGGGACCTGCCCTGCCTTCCCAAAAGACTCTGATCTCCAGTGGACACCAGATTTGTCCGACAGCAACCCAAGACAGGACTCCAGATCCAGCTGGAAGCGGCAGTCCTCACCACTCTGCACCTGATGCCCCCGACCTGAGTCCGAGTGTCCCAACACCCCAGCGATGTACACCCGGCAATCCTGACCTAGGATCTAGCTTTGGACGACCTCCTCTGACCTTCTCCTTGCCGCCTGCAGCCTTATCCTGAAGGGTCCCCTCGACTGCGGCCAGAACGGGTGAGAAAAGACATCCCTGCAGCCGCAGCCCCCGAGCCGTGAGGTGCCCGACTGAACTTCATTGGTTCCCTTCTTGCAGTCTTCTCGCTCCAGCCTGCAGTTTTTTTCCTCGAATGGCAATCTCCATAGGAACGCATTTGGCTCCCGACACAGCCTAAGCACCCTGCACCTGGCCGCACCTGTGCCGCTGGTGGTGTGGACTTGGTGCTGACCTGAGACCCCCTTTGAGCTTAACTTAGCTCCAGGAGCTTCCTCCCACAACCCCGTGGCCTGCCCGTGAGCAGCTACCAACCAAGGTGCCCCTTAGCCCCATTGGCTAAAATTGACACCCTTGCACTCTGCACCTGGCTGCCCTAGTGCCACTAGTGGTGTACCTCGAGTGCTGAATTGCATCTTGGAGAACCTTGGTTCTACCCCCAAAACTCAGTTACCAAAACCGTAGGGTGGGGTTTTCTCTGAAAAAGTTGTGTTCAACCTGTTTTGTACTGCAACAAAAGTAACTTTGTGTCTTCAAAAGAGTTAACCTACTTGCTAATGTACTACGATTGCCCAAACTGTGTGATTAGTTTGTTTTGAGCAAAAGTAGAAAAGGGACATATGGCATAACGGAGGCAAAATATCCACAGCATATATTTTGCCATAGATCGCAGTTTTCAGTAAATTGTTTATATAGTAGTCCATTTAGAAGCCTGAACTGCAGACTTTATTGGGATTATCCTGCACACACAAGCAACCCATTGTTAGACACGGGAAGAATAATCTTCCTTAATTACACTTTTGCCTATATTTCTCATTTCACATTCATTTCTCATTTTATATAGATTTTCACATTGACAGCGACCATCATTTAACAATTCTAAATTGCATTAAGACCGTTCCTCAGGGTGGCAAAGTGAAGCAAGTTGAGCAATTAGAAAACATTTGAGGCAGAACAGCAACTGCTTTTTTGCAGTTTTATGTAGTGCAACCCCAAAATCATTAGATTGCTTTTCAAGAGCATCAGTTACATTGCACAAGATAATTATTATTATTAGTTTTTTTTAAGGCACGGGGAGATTGATTTGCCCAGAATCACAGGATGTTGAGACGACGCCAGGATTCAAACCTGGTTTCCCAGTTGCAAAACCGGCAGCTCTGGTGTAACACCTAGTCCTGTAACCCTGGTGCTCGTGCGTGTAAGGAGATTAAGCTAAGAACAGGTGAGAATCGGAGTATTTAGTCAGCAGAAATGAATTCCATCAACAAATGGGAAACATTAATCAATAACCCCATGAGTTCAATGAAAACACAAAAACGCGTCTAAAAATAGAATAAAGAATTCGACTTTTAAGTTTTAACTGGTAGCAAACATCATGATTTAAAGGAAAGGTCTTCAAGAGTAGCCAGTAAGTTTCACTTATCAAAGAGTTCTAATGAGACTGTAAATGGATAGACTTGGAGTACAAACAGAAAACTCAAACCAGGATATCAAATAGAAATGCAGCAAAAATAATGTGAATCACTAAGAAGCACTATCCGGGCCAAATATCAGAAGGACTTCTGGTCACTGGTTGACAAAGTGTACCAGAGAACACCAGAGTCCCCAGATCATACAATTACTTAAGAAGCGTGTTCTAGGCATATTGAGCAGCTCGGTGGACGAGGTGGGTGGGCACCAGAAATGTCATTCAATTACAGCATAATTGAGGTCTTCTGGTACCTATTTTTAGGCCTGGGCTCAAATTTCGTTCTGTTCGCGGAAATTGTGATCATTTGACATTTTCGCGTTCCGTGGAAAGCGCGAAAATGTCAAAATTTCCGCATTCCGCAGCTTTGCGATAATTTGGTTCTTGCTCGCGCTGTAAAATAATACATTCGCGCGCGCGCGATCGCCTTACCTGAATCCCTGCATTCGCCGACAACTTTTCTTGATCCGGTCGCGTTCTCCATGAGATGTTGTATTGTTTTTAGCCATTTGCGCTGTCTCGCGACAGTTCGCGCCCGCAGTGATGTCATGCGTCGCGCGATCACGTCTTTCTTCTCGCGATCATGCACCACGAGACAACTGAAAACAAGATGGCCGCGCCCGCGAGCAACCGCATGGGTAAGTTGGCGAGCCGCAACCATGCAGAAAATCTCGCGAACATGCGGGAAAAAAACTTCTGCATCTTCGCGATATTTCCGCGTGTTTGCGATAATTTTTAACATTTTCGCGATAATTTGCGAAAGTGGATTTCGCAATTTCCGCCCACCCCTACTTATTTTTCAACTTAATGCTTGTTTTTGGGTTGCTCAGCTTCTACCAGTTTTTCATCAACTGACAGTCAGAAGTCTTGCAAAATGTATTGTTGGCCAATCACATTGTTCCTATTCACAAATGGGTCCTGGGATTGAACACTGAAAATAACAGATTTGTAGCCCTGTAAAACAGAAGCAGTAAAATCTCTGCACACTTAAATCTGGTCCACTTGGTTGAATGGATGGACTGAGTGAGTCTGCTACCAAGAGTGCTACTGGGATTTAGAACCAACTGGGGCACTGTAAATTATGCAGTGATTATACTTTCCAGAATTGCTACATAGACCTTACACAATGGGAGCAACTTAGATGTATTCATGGTCTATTTTACAGAAGCCTTTGACAACAGCAGCCATCAGTTACTTTGTATAAAAATAATAATAATAATAATAATAATGTAATATAATAGAAGTAGATGCAGAGCTGTTCAAGCTACTACAAGCTGAATATATGAATAGATGGGCTAGTGTCTGTATGGGTAAAGATGTTGAACATAGTCAGAAAGTAGCACCGGCAACGGACAGGAGAAAGGCTGTGTTTTTGTCCCTAATTAACTATTTTACAACTAAATTAGGTACTTTCTATTTAGGGTTCTTAATGATGTCGATGATGTGGCTATCCTCGATCTGACTCCCATTGGCCTGCAATGCAAATTGACTAGTATCTCAATTCATGACAAGGACATCTACGTAACTGTCAAATTGAACAAGAGTAAAATCATCCAATTTGGTAAGAAAATGTCTAAAGTTACTTGGCGAATGAATTGGAGGAAGTTGAAAGCAGCAAAGAATTTCTGCTCTCTTGGAGCAATGTTAAATCCTACCTTGAGTTGGCATCCACAGGACCCGATTATGAGTTTGGCAGCCCTACAGTGGGTGGCAGCAATGCACCGTCCACTGTGGGACCGTCAAACCCATGGAGCGACCACCCGCCAGATTAGGAATTCATTGCTGGTCTGGCCGGCAGTGCTGTGTCAGTATGACAGCGAGGGTCTGACAGGCCCATAGAAGAGCCTAACAGGCAGATTGTTGCTGCCAGAGCACTGACTGCACCTTCTTGCAAGGTGTGGCATACACGACATGTGCCCCCCTGCATGCACCCCAGGCCCTGGAGCAGCAGGGGGCCCTATTAGGGCGCCCTTTGTTGCCTTTCCACTACCCTTTCGATGGCAGGCTCACCACAATGGAATAAACAAATAATAATCCCTGTGTTTAAGAAGGGCGACGAGGCACTCCCATGCAACTACAGGCCAATTAGTCTGATAGATTCTATACAGAAGGTGATTGGGAGGATGGTCCTAAACCAGATACAGGAGTGGATTGACGATAACAACATCCTGTCCCCCTTCCAAGCAGGATTCCGCAAATCAACCAGCACAGTAGACCAGGTTTTCCGCTTTGTTCAACTCCATTGGCGGGTGGCGACGCTGGGCAAAGGCAGCCTCTACGCAGCTTTCGTGGATTTGAGAGCTGCCTTTGACCTTGTGCCTTGTCTACGGTTGTGGGCAGTTCTGGAAAAGCTTGGTCTCCCTAAAGAAATCCTGACATTGGCCATGCGATTGCACGAGTCCAACTATGCCAGGATCCAATGGGGTGGGCCAGGTGAGGTTACCCCTGAGTTCCCAGTTGAGCGTGGTGTGCGACAAGGCTGTACCATGGCTCCCACGCTCTTCTCATTGTATATTAATGGGATAGTTGATCTTATGCTCTCTGCAAATACTGACGCCCCAAGGTTGGCTGGAGTTAACATCCCTATATTAATGTTTGCAGACGATACGCTTATCGTATCCAAAACGTCAAGTGGTCTGCAAAAAGCTTTGTGCTGGTTCGATGACTTTTGCCTTGACTACGGCTTGGAGGTTAACGTGGCAAAAACAAAATTCATGGCCTTTAACCCCCATGCTAGCTTTCGAGGAAAAAGGGTATCTATGAATGGCCAATTTTTGGAGATGGTAACCAACTTCACGTACCTTGGCATTCAAATAGCGAATGACAATAAATGGCGCAAACATATCGAAATGGCCACCCTGCGATTTAAACAACTCACCGGCGCCATTAGCAGGGAATTTAGTAAGTCATTCACTAAACCAATCAGCCCAGTCTTGCAAGTCTAGGAAGCTAAGGCTCTAAGTTCTGCACTATATGGGGCGGAGCTTTGGGGTTTTGACCAGCTAGCCCTTCTATCTAGTGTAGAAAATAAGTTTTTTCGGAGTATAACTGGTCTCCCCCAGAGTACTCCATTGATCCCACTTAGACATGACCTAGGAAGGAGGTCCATTTTGGACATTGCAAAGCTCCGACCGGTTCTATACTGGCGGAGACTCTGGACTACCCCTGAGCTCTCCCATTATGCCAACGGTCTTATGGACATTATAAAAACTGACGTCTTCCATAAAATTGTATGGTTAAAGAGCTTACATGAGACGTTGAAAGGAATGGGTATGGAGGTGTTATAGTCTGACCCGGTGACAGCTCTGTTCCCATCAAAGAGCTCTCTCAAAAAGGCATACTGGGATAGAGTAGACCTCCAGGTTCTGAATAGAGCTACAGGGATGTCCGGTCACTTCCTAGAGGCCAAAATTGCCCCTGCCTTAGAATCTTATTGGGACTTGGTTACCAATGTTAGCGACAGGAAACTTTATTTCCAGTTTCGAGCTGGGTCTCTACCCCTTAGATTTTTGACAGGGAGGTGGGACAGGAAATCGCACGAATCATGCCTTGCATGTGGGGCTAAATCCGAAACAACTGCTCATTTTTTGTTTGCCTGTCTGGCATTTATTCCTCCAAGATGTGTTTGGCTTTCCCCCATGTGCAAGACACTTGGTACCAGGAGCAGTGTTGTGGCACTACGAATTCTGCGCACTAGCACTTTATCAATTGTTTCTGTGGCCGTAGCTAAATATCTGGGCTGGGCTTGGTCTATACGGAGAAAAGTGACCAAGAAAACCCTAGAGGGCCAACAAAGGAATATGGGGCATGGGCCACTTATGTGCATTGCGCCTGATCCTTCAGCCTAGTGATCCAGAAAGCACAATTGACAGTGTGTTTCTCCACTATTTTTAGATTTATTCATCAGCACACTGATTTATTTAATGCTTTTCTTAACCGTCTTTTTAATGTATTTATTGATGTATGGTATTAATGAGGGCGCAAAACTGTGCTCCTGTTTTTATGTTTGTGTCTTTTATGATTCATTTTAAATCGAATAAAGACTGATGATGATTAATAAAGAAATCCACCTTTAAAAGAAAGTTATCATGAGTCAGTGCACTATGTGACCTTGTTGTAATTATTCTTGTTATTATGATGATCTGAGTTGCTTGGGAGCAAAACTTATCATCCTTCCCATCATAAGGAAAGCCAGATGGGGCGGGAGAAGTTTTGTAGCAGGGGCGGCCAGGGCCTGGAATTAGCTTCCTTTTGATTTGAGGAATTCAAAGGAACTTCTTTCCTTTAGGAAAGCCCTCAAAACTTGGTTGTTTTGATTCTCTTGTTGCGGGTGTTGGGAGAACTACAGCAAGCGCCGGGACACCCTAGGGTAGCTGTGCGCTATAAAAGTTCTAATAACGTAACATAACATAACATAACATATGATCAAAGACATTTTGGGTGTACCACTGTTTGAGTTCTGAGACATATATGTTTCATGTAGATCATGGAGTTTCTCCTGTGTGGAAGGTTAAGGTGGCTGATCTTCTGGACTCGTGCACCTCATGGTTCTGAACATTACTTTAACCCACAGTAGTGATAGGTGCGATATAGTTTGGCCTCAGTCTCCTTTGTAAATGACTTGCAATGAAACCATGTTGCCTCCATTCATATTTTGGTGGCCCTGGCCTGAGCTGCCTCATCACTGCCAAGTTTCCCAGGTCCATGCGTGATGTCTTGCTCCAGCTCAGGGTTTTTTCCTTTGAATTGTGGGACGTGTAGTTTTGTTTTATAATGCAATAAACAAGACTACAAGTCCCAAAAATCACAGAAAAAACCTGGACTGGAGCAGCACATCACACATGAACCTGCGAAACTTGTCTTTGCAGCATTTTGTGATGACATCACTGTGTTCTCAAACAAGAAAATAAAATAAACTTGCAACATAATTAATTTCTTGTTGGTGCTTGAGCAGGTCAGGCAAAAGGCTGTCTCAATATAAGTTTCGCTGTCTCTGGATATTGAAAGTGGAGAGGGAAATAAGGTAGAGACGAGAGAAGAAATCAGGGAGATCAGGAAATGGGGTAAAGACATATCAGACAGACAGGTGAGGCACAGAGAGACAAAGATTTGTCAGTGGGGGTAAGAGCGAGAGGATGTGTTAGAAAGAGTGAAAAAGAGAAATAAACAGCTGAGATAGACGAGGAGACAGATGTTGGAAGACATAGGTGGGAAAGACAGAGGAACGAAGTGATGAAAAAAGAGGCAACTCAAAAGACCCAGACAGGAGAAGATGGCTGAGAGACGTGGCAGGAATTCAGATGAGAAAGACAGAGTTAAGACAGAAATAGAGGGGGAGCGCAGGTGTGAGAGAGGGGTGATATAAGAGACAGCCTTGTTACATCTAAGAGAAGAAGAGATACATGAGAGGCAGATGAAAATGAGACTGAGATGGTAGTAGGAGACAGGTGTCAGAGAAGTAATAAGGAGAGACTGGTGTAAGAGAGCTCAGAAGGAGTGAGACAAAGAGTGAGAGATGTATACTAAGGAGACAAATGGGATAGAAGGTAAGAGCGAGAGGAAGAGGAGGAGGACTGCACACCTGGATGACACTTAAGGGATCTCCAGGGGACATAGTTGCAACCCCTGGTTTGCCCCTTGTGACCGCCGGCACTGCTTTCAAAAACCTTGATTTCAAAGACGGCACCACTCTCCTTGTTTTCTGCCCATTTCTATTATGCTAATAAGGAATACATTATTATTATACTAAAAACGAATTATTAATTATGTAATATTAGTGTCATTTAAATGAAGAGCTGGAAGAGACATTCACTGAAAACTGACGTAGTGAGTGACAGGCAGGGAGTGCTATTGAGTGAGACTGAGTATCAGTAATTGAGTGTGAATGAGTATGAGTGAATGAGAAAGAGGGAGTGAGCAAAAGAATTACTAGAAGTGAGTGAGAATGCCTAAGTGAGAATGAATAAGAATGATTGTGAAGGGAGGAACTCCCTGACTTCCACCCAGTGGACGGTAAATTGTTGCAGGGTGATTTGGGCGACCACAAGGTAATACAGGTTTACAGTTCCCTGATCCGAAATACGCCTAATTTATTTCAGAAGCTATGTTTCACAAGGGAGCGTAACCAATGAGCCCTGTCTGATGATGACTGGGTGGAGGCTCTTGCCTCTCCGAGGGGCGTGGCGTTCTGCGCGACTGCATCTCATCCAATTAAATCATTACATAGAGCCTATCTTACTCGCTACAAGCTTAATGGCATAGGGGTGATTGTTTTGCCCCTGTGCTTACGGTGTCACGCTCAGGTCGGAGACTTTCTGCACACCCTGTGGGAATATGTCCTGTTCTCCGTCCGTTCTGGGAGGGTGTCTTGAACTGCATGGGGAATGTCCTAGCTTGGTCGATATCCTGAGAACCGTGTTGGGCCTTTCACATGTAACTGACAACTCTAAACTATAGCGTTAGGACACAACATTTCTTTGGGTGGGTCTCACATTGGCCAAGAGGGATGTGGCACACCACTGGAAAGCGGGAACCCCGCCGTCGGTGGCGGCGTACAAGTCCGTATAGATTGGTGCATGATTAGAGGCCAATTATTTTACACTGTCCTCAGAAGCACAGCAGGGTTTGGGGCAGCTGGACGGCATACAAAGGCATATTGCTGGGAGACTGCTTGTTTCTTTTTCTATCTTTGGAGTGGGATGTGGGAATGGGGAGGTCGGGAACAAGGGGCACGGCACCAGTGCTTTTACATGACATATGGTAAAAATAAATAGAAGTGTTATTAAAAAAATAATTATTGTGAGGAGTGTTAAAGAGTGTGAGGGAATGTGAATGAGAATTAGTGACAGAGAGAGACAATGAGTGAGTGTAACTGCGATTTAGAAAGAGGAGTGAGAATGAGTGAGTGAGGGAGTGTAAGAGTGAGAGAGTGAGAAAGTATGATTGAGGCAGACTCAGGGGTCGATTATGATCTTGTTAGGAAACCCTTCTAACCGAATCGGTTTTGGAATCATTTCCGAACGAATCTGGTTCCAAGAGTCCGACTGACTGATTAGGATGCTTCCCAACATTGTTCGGTCGGATTCCTATTAACTTCAATGGAAGCCGGTGTTCCGAACAGGAGCACAGCCTCCTATTGACAAAAGAGGTTGTTAGGGAAAACCTTGCACCTTGTGGGGGGCACCCCATGGTGCCTGCAACACTGTGCATGCATGGGAAGGGGGGCCCAATAGGTACCCCCACTGGCCCGATTCGGAGGGCCCTGGATAAAGTCAGATTCCGACAGCCGATCCATCTCGGAACAATCCATTTAGAAAGGCTGTCCGAATCTGACATCCTACTCGCTCGGCTGAAAATGCGGTCCGTGGACCCCTAAGATTCGGCTCCGACTGACTCTGTTCCTCCCAATGCCTTTCGGAACTGAGTCAGACAGTCTGAACGCTTTCCAGTCATCATAATCGCTCATTGGGAAAAGTGTCCCAGTCGGTCGGAAAGGCAGGTTCTGATTCGGATTCGGGCAATTTGAATGCCGCTCGGAGCCTTTCCGGATGACACCATAATCAACCCCTAAGAGTGAGTGAGACTAAAAGTGAGTGTGAGCAAGTGAGAATGAGTATGAGTGAATGAATGTGAATGAATGTGAGTGTGACTGAGAATGGGTTGTTATTCTTGCAAATCTGCAGTTCGCCCTGGCAAACCGAAGACAATTCTTGGCTTATGAAGGCACCAATCGCAAAATACTGGTGCAAGCATACTGGAGCCAATTCTTATCATGACAGGCAGCTGAGACTAAATAATGACACTGGTATTCTAGAGGCAATACTTGGCTTATTTGAACACCATCATGCTGCTGCTAGCATATGATGGTACTTTTTGAGCATAGATGCATGTGTGGAAAAATGCTGCTACTGATATATTGGAGGGAATTCTTGGTATGGGGCACTCATTGAAAAGTGCAGGTGCTGGCATATTGGGGAATTCTTTGCATAAGGTAGGACAACAGTGGAACTGTTCTACTAAAGAAAGTGGGAGAAATGGCAAAACATGAGCCCAGGCATACTAGAGATAATTTTTGACATAAGGGCCATCTATGCTATATGGACGCCACTAATGACAAACATCTGGCATCAGCATATCTTATGTATTTTCTTGCCTCAGGGACAGTCATTAAAAACTGCCAGCCCAGAAGATAATCTTGACCTAGGCGGGCACATTCAGCACATTTGGAAAAATCTATAGTCCACTCATGGAGAGTATCTGGCTTTATTGGCCTGGTTCACCTTGAAAGATCTAAATATTTAATGAGTGCACTTTCAGGGTCCATATTTTTGAAAATGTATGTGAAAATTGATCTTTAAAATGCACTATTTGGCTCCATATTATTTTTCAACATTTTATTGGGTGGGGAAAGTCACCCCTCAAACCCTTCCTTTGAAGAAGTTGGGCTCACTTGCCTCACTCCCTACCACTCAGGGCAAGTGTCAGCATGAGACATCACTTAGTGGGTCGAAGGTAATATGATTCAGGGTCAAAGGTCATATGATGTCCCTTCCCGTGATATAATTAAGGCTGGAGGGTGTATGATGTCACTTCCGCTATCCCTGGTGTTGGGTGAATTGACGTTCATGGCCCCTATTCTCTAGAATAGTCAGAGTTGACAATACTGTGTTATTCTGTATCTGGATTGATATCCCTCTAACGCACACTGGGGGTAAGCCTTTCTGCTTGCTATCAATACCATGGGAGAGAAGAGTGTAAAAAGGAAGTTACTTGATAATTGAATTGAAATGAAATAGAATTGCACAATGTGAAACCAGAAACCCTAGGATCAATCCCAGCTTCCCCACTTGACCCAATTGTTTGATCCTAGGCAAATGCCAAATTTCAAAATTTCTCTTTTTTGTTCACTATGACATATCAGAGCACCTTGAAATACATGAACTCAGGATATATGCTGCACAAACCTTGTGTTCGATTAAATAAACTATAATGTTGTCCATGTTTAATAATAACAACCCTGACCATTGAGATAGTTGTACGTGGCCACTGACTTGCCCCTTAGGTCAATATTGCGATACCAAAGGGGATGATGGACGGAGCGTTTGAGCAAATCAAACACTCACCCCCAGTCAACTGATCTGGGTTTAATCCATCATCGTTCTTTAGCTCACTCCACCACCCCAGTTCAGATATGGCCATATGCAAATCAGTCTGACCCTGTGCCTCATGGGAACAGTCCAGCCCGAACTATTGTTTTTGCATTTGTCACCCTTAGGTCAATATTGCCATTGTTGTCAGGGTGTGAGGAGGCATGAATATTTCTACACTCATTTTTTAAAACAATCAGTTTTTAATAAAATACTTCTGAATGCACTTATCTAATCTGATGTACTAAGGTGTAACACTTCTACATGTTAATGTAATACACTTTTTAAATTTTGAATAGATAATCGTATTTTTACACGTTTGTTGTAAGATGTATTAAAAAATTAATGTATTCCTAAATCAAGTTTTGCAGGACACCTTATTTGCTTCTTTTCTTTTACTTCAGCTAGCCTGCTAATAAAAGCTTCCCTGTTTGTTTAACATATTTTTGGATGTTTAGTGCTTTCTGAAGTAAACAGCAGCCCAGTGCAGTCCTTCAGAAAGGAAGTGGGGGAGCCTGTATAACACTCTAGAGCCTGGGCTACACAACTTACATAAGGACGCTGAGGAAAGCTCTAGTACGAAGATTTATAAAAAATTCAAATAGGAGGTTAACTTTTTATTTGTAACTTTTAGCGGATTAGATTTACCTTATACGATTAAATAGTTTTTATTGTAAAAGTGCGAACATGTTTGATTTTAGAGGCATTGCTGTGTTACAGTCAAAAAAGACACTGACTACAAAAGTCATTCCTAACAAACATTCACTTATTTCATAATTACTTGTCTACTTTAAGAACAAATATAAACGAAAACAGATTGAGAGACAATAAGACATATTAACTGGTCTCACAAGCTTCTAACATCAATAGAAAGCGCAACAAATATCCAAATCAGTGGTTTAAATATAGGTGGACAATGTGACCGCAATGATAGATAATGTGCTGTTGTTAAGGCAACAAAAAGAATAAATCTTCTCCAGCTAGCAACGTCTAATTATAATAGCACAACTTGTTCAGAACTCAAATTAATTGCATTGCAACAACAATTTTTTACTATTGGTCTATAACCCTTTAGATTTTGTACATATTTTTCTTCTTCATGTGACAATGGTCCTGGATGATAAGGGTCGATGCATTTCGACGTTGTGTTTTAAAACAATGAGGGACCAGAGTCACCAAAGCTTTCTGAGAAAATACATCAATCAATTTGATAGAATGTGCAATCAAATAAAATAACTGAAAGAAGGGCTGGGTGTGCATCTTGTATATGTTACCTTGAAATATGTGCTCTATGCTGTTCGGGGCAGTGACCCTCATGCAAATCATTTGATGCACCAATAACTATGGAAACTGATGGAAAAGGTAATGATTGTGCAAACAGACTCAGAAAGCCTCTGTGAGCGTTTGCTGTCATCAAGTGTCATAAAGTGAAACATGGTGGAAAGGGAAATTGCCACATACACAAGATTACAAGTGTAGTGATTGTAAAAAAATAACACAATATTTCCTGTGTCTATTGACCCCCACTACGATATTGCTGGGTCAAACAGCAATCTAAAAGAATCTTAACACAAACAAAAAAATGCAAACTTCAGTGGCATATCAATATTGGAAAAGCTAAACAAATGCTCAATTGTTCTGATTCTGACTTACATGGAAGCCTCTTAGGAAAATACCCTTTAGGTGTGTAATGCTCAAAGGAAGGGGCATTCTATAAACTCGCTATTACACAACCATGGGGAAATCCAGTAGGCCGTAAGACCTGGATACAGTTTGATACAAATCAAAATTGGTCATAACAGGAGTTAGTTATATTAGAAGGTAAGTAATTCAAGTAGGAGTCCAAACTAGGTAGTCAAAAAAGTAAAAAAACACGCATAAGAATTTGAGAGGAAAACATGTATATGTAAAATACACTGAGTGTGTTCAAGAGAAACACAACACCCTGAATAACACACGTTCAGTCAAAATAAATTCAAAAATTGTAATGACAATATACATATATTATTCTGTATAAAACAGTTGCTCCAAGGTTGGTGATAGTGAGTGCTTGAAGAAGTGCTCGTGAATAAGTGAGGAGAGAGAAAAGGTATATAGTACCAATATTTACAAGCAAAATAGTCTGAAACCTGTTTGAATCACAAGCACTGTACATATGTGTAATCCACAGTCTGAAGATACAGTGTAACAATTCCATGTTATCTAGTGTGGAAAACGATTCACAAGTGAATGGAGAAAGACACAAACAACAGAAATTCTCAAATTCTCAATTGTCAAATTTGAGAATTTCTGTTGTTTGTGTCTTTTTCCATGCCAAAAATGTGGTGTATTGCATTTAGTGCCTTTGCGACAAATGTTACAGAGGCCAAACCACTCAGCCTATAGAAAACCGCATCTTGCAACACAGATCCAGGATCTGTTGCAAAACAGCAGTGGCACCTCTAGTTGAACACTTGTCTATGAAACAACATTCTGAAACGGACCTGAAATGATCAGTACTTTTTGTAGCTCTGCCGGATAAACGAGGCGGAACGATGGAATTACTGCGGTCCAAATTGAGGCCAAAACAATTGCCAAATTTTGCACTTATAAACAGGCCTCAATGAACAGGAGGAACTATGAGTGTAGATTAAACCCTAGAAGGTCACATTTGTTCCTTGTACCAATGCCATAAGCATGCATGGTCTGCATTAAAATAATGTATTCCTGCTTGTACATAACTGTTTAGATATGCATTTTATTTATGAATTTGCTTGTTCTTAGGTGATCTGAATTGTTTGTTTAAAAGTTCCTTTGAACTCCGTGTTTGATTGATTTGTAATCAAAGTGAAGAGACATATTTTCAGTTGTGACCATAAATGCATCTTTCCATGAATGATATCTTTCATGCCTGTTGTCATTCAGATTATATATCTTTGCACTCGGGTATGTTATTTTGTGGGTGTTCCTTTTTGATTTATGTTCTTCTTTTCTTCAGTGTAACCCACTGTATAGAATGTATTGTACTCTACAATCTTTTAACTCACCTTAATACATAGTCACTAATATTTTGCTGCACTAACATACTTGACACTGCATGCTGGCATATATTTACCCTGCTCTACAATATTTGAACTCACTTCAATGCATTTTTCTTATATTGCTCTGTGCCAACAGCTTTTATAAATGCATGCTGGTATAGTTACATCATAGATACATCTAGAATTATTTTATAATTGTAGAATCGGCACCACTTAATTTTCACATCAAATCAGTCAGCATTTAGATTAGAGTTAAACCGACAAGGAACCTCAGATGAATCATAGCTCTTCCTGTTTTTTAGTGGTTAAGAAGTATTCTTATGCTCCCTCCATTCCACCGATAAGATGGCGGGGTATTGGAGACATTTCACAAACTAGAGATTCATCCTAGCTCTCGGTCACATCACGTCTCTGACGCCAGTTCTGCCCACAGCTAGGGTGTCTGGCACTACATTCCAAACAGCGACAGCCCAATTCGGCTTCGAGCAAGGCATAGTGAGCACCCGCACACACCAGTTTGTAGTTCGCTGACTCAACCCACACCAGCCATTTGAGAGGCATTTTCACAACCCCAGTGCATCGCAGCAAGTACGTCTCTTTTCAAGTGTGCTTTTTTGTCCCGGTTTGACCCTCGCCTAGCCTCATTCCCGAGTTTCCATTCCTCTAGGAAACTGACTCGGAACACACATTGGCAGTGTAATGCTTGAAGGCCCTCCCTTCATTTTTTCTATGATGAGATGGGGCACCTTTCAATTCATGCCAGGCAGCTTATAGAAGTCCCTTCCTTTGAGCATTATACACCTAAATGGGTTTTTCCCTACGAGGCTTACATGTAAGTTAGAATCAGACCGGTTGAGCATTTCTCTTTAGCTTGTCCAATATTTACTAGCCACTGAAATTTGTGTTTTTTTGTTTGTGTTAATATTCTTGTAGATTGCTGTTTGACCCAGCCATATGGTAACTGCGGGTCTATAGATACAGGAGATATTTTGGTACTTTTTTGCAATCACTACACTGGTAATCCCGGCACGTGGAAATTCACTTTCCACCACGTTCTGCTCTATGATACTACATGACAGCAAATGCTCACAAATGTTTCTGAGTCTGTTTGCACAATTCATTACCTTTGCCATCAGTTTCCATAGTTATTGGTGCACCAACTTATTTGCATGAGGGTCACTGCCCCGCACAGCATGCAGCACATATTTCAGAGTAATATATACAAGATGCACACCCCAGCCCTTGTTTCAGTTATTTTATTTTATTTGATTACGCATTCTATTAAACTGATTGGTGCATTTTTTCCGAAAGCTTTGGTGACTCTGGTCCCACATTGTCCTGAGGAGGCCATGAATAACAGGCTGAAACGCGTCGATCCTTTTTATCCAAGATCGTCTTCATATGAAGAAGAAAAATATATACAAAATTTAGAGGGTTATGGACCAATATAAAAAATGTTGTTGAAATGCAAGTAATTTGAGTTCTGTACAGATGGTCTATTATAATTAGACGTTGCTACCTGGAGATGGTTTCCTCTTTTTGTTGCCTTATCATCGGCACATTATCCGTCATTGCATTCACATGGTCCACCGATATCTAAACCACTGATTTGGATATTTGTTGAGCTTTCTAGTAATGTTAAAAGCTTAAAAGATCAGTGATATATCTTAACGTCTCTCAATCTGTTGTCATTTTGCTTTTGTTCTGTAAAGTAGACAAGTAATTTTGACATAAGTAAATGTTTGTGTGAGAAATGACCTTTGTAGTCAGTGTCTTTTTTGACTGTAGTGCAGCAATGCTTCCAAAATCAAGCAAATTCACACTATTAGAATAAAAACGATTTAATGGTATAAGGTAAGTCTAATCTGCCAGAGGTTAACCTCCTATTTGAATTCTTTATATATCTAACCTGCTAGAGCTCTCTTTATTGTCATTGTGTTAGCAGTACAGTCATTTAGCTGGGGCCAGCATGTGAAAGTCAAGAAGGCCACATGAGGCCCATGGCCCGTACTTTGAGTACCAGGGTTCCCAGAGCCTGGAAGTGATCAATCCAGGGAGATATCAGCGTTTCTATGGTACTTAGGTGTACACTCCCTTCTACCCACTTTGACACCCTCTAAACAAGACGTATGCTAATGACATGATCGAAATGAAACTTGAATCTTTCTCTCACCTAATGCTGTTGATCAATCCCTTTGTATTTAGTCACATGCTTGCCTGTAACAGCACTCTCATCTGGTGCCTATGCCTCTTGAAATAAGTGTGGTAAAATGATGGGATAAACTTGGAGACTCTCGACAGGGCATTTATCAGAAAGCTCGCAAACAGCTCAGCAGTGCCCGTCCTGCAGAATCAGAACAGCGCATCATTTTGCATTTTTTTTTTCAGTCTGCTCCAGAGTCCCTAAAATGAACTACCATGGAAATTACCCTTTTAAATCCACAGAAGACCTTCAGTGATAATTTCATACACTTAAAACTTAAAGTTTAAATGCATACCTTGGATATCACCAAACACTTTGGGCTTCATCTGCTCCACTAGGGTCCTCAAGGTATCACTCAGCACCTAGAGAGTAAACAGAGCTTATGGTATGAATTCTAAAAGCAGCACAACAAATATTCCATCCACCATTCCATTCTGTTGTGATGTTACAAATGAACATACAGTGGATAATCAGACAAATTGGTCAACACTTTTAGAGTTTACTTGACATGCTTTTCATGAGTCAGATATGTAAAAATGGTTAATTTTGTGAGTACGGTAATAATTAGAATGCAATTTAATTTTGGAATCCTTTTTAGGTCTCGCCTACGCAGCGCGCGTGCGCTGCATAGGAGGAGACCTTTTGCCATCGGTCCACTTTTTCACCCACAACAGTGCACGCGTTCCATTGCCTTCAATGGCAACGCGTGTGCTGGAGCAGGTAATGCAAAAATGTTGTATACCCTCCCCATTTTGCATATTTACTAATTAGATTAATTATTTAATTATAATTGGATTAATGGCTTGAAGTGGAAATAATTAATCAACCTTATTAATGACTGAAATACACGTGGGATTGCTTTGCATGATTTTATTAAATTGTAAACTAAATTATGTACGCATACTAATGATAGACAATTAGAATATTGCATGATATATGTCACTTTTGTGATGTATTTGTGATTTGTGATCTATTTTGTAAGTATAAACCCGATTGAGTGTCGCTTATTGCTAGATAAATACACACACATATGGGTATTAGTGAGGGAATAACATTTATTTAGTCATTTCTATGTATTAATTACGTTTTGTGTTTCTTTTGCTTAAGTTGACCATTTGGGCCTGTCGTAAAATGGCTGCCTCTGGTACCTAACCCTACTGCTGACGCTGTATGAGGCTTGGGTGAAGTGCGCCTGCGCTGACGCCAGCCACAGTGGCCTCGTCATGACCCTAACTAGACTGTACCCTTCAAGGTTATCCTGGGAAACAAGCCAGCTTTTCAGAAAGAACAATAATGTGCTTCTAAAAACCGGAACAAGCAAGAATAATGACCTCAGAGACATTATTTTGGTGGGAACCCTGTCAGACGATTTCGCTTGACCAATCAGAAGATTTGAAGACCCGTTTTTGCTACAATTTGTCAATGATTTTTACTATAAATTATGGTAGAATAGAGAGGTTGGTGCGGGTTCGTTTCTGGCCTTTCTCGATCTCCTGACGTTATGCTGACGGAGAGGACGGTGACACTGCAGGACAGCTGTTTCCCTGAATCTTTGACGGACTGAATTAATGCCCAAATTCCTGATGAACTGAATTTACTAAATTTGATGGGCATAGATTTGCGAGCCTGCCAGATTTGACATAGAGGACGACAATTAGCCAGAATAGGTAAATATGGATGGCGACTTGATTAAATGAATGATTTAATTTGCATTAATTAGATAAAGATTGAAATTGAATAACTACAGAAATGAGTTGGGTTGTTTATTCATTGAAAATATGTTAACGAAAAGTTAATTAGAGAATTAGAAATCAATCTAAACCTGCAACTAACTGATCCATCCCGATTTATGAGAGGAATACTAAAGGTGAAGTTCAGGGCCTAATGAGTATCAGAAGGTTGTGCAGATTTGTCGCTCATTAGGGTAAAAAGTGGTATTTCCTTTCATGCCAGCGTTTGGAAGATAATCGCCTCCCAAGAAACACAGATTGATGGTGAGTGAATGTTGGTGTTATGGGCCCCACCAGCGAACGTATGGATAGTGTGTGTATGTGAGAACATTGGTCTGTAACGGAGGGAGGGATTTTGCACTCCACGCTGGAGCAGTTTTACTTATAGCAGGATGATGGTTGTTATTGTTTTGGTTTGGTGATTATTGCTTGTATATTGCTTATTGATTTTGGTTATTGATTGGTATTGATTTATGTACTAACACTCTATGTTGAGTTACGTTGAGTTATATGTTGTTTGCACGGCTTCTGGGATGTAGGAAGTCGGAAGTTTGTAACGGTTCTGTAGTAGAACAGAGGTAAAGACGGAATTGTTGTTGCCCTGTAGGTACACAGGGGAAATGTGTGACAATTGAAGTTGCACGACGCATTGTCTGGGTTCGATTCAGTAGCATCGTCGTGTGTTGCCATTAGAGACATTTCCTGTGTGAGAGAAGTGTGTATAATAGCGAAGGTTACCTGTGAAGTTCTGGTCTTAGGTACCAGGGATCCAACTGGCATTCCGATAACGTTTATCACAGGAAAGGTAATAGGTACTCTCTGAGCTTGTTAGAAGGACAAAGGAGAGGTAAGCGCTGCTTTATTAACGTATGCCATAATTCTGTAGTAGAACAGACTGTTCGCTGTTCTCGGGAAAGACAGGATTCTGTGTGAATGTATTACATTTTTGTTGTGTGAACGAGTGTGAGTGTAAAGGCATTCGGGTTAATTGCGAAACTCTGGATTTATTTCTCAGGAGCATTGGGTCTCCAACTATGTGTCTTAAATACTAGAGAAACAATTAGCTAATGCTTGTTAGAAGGGTGAAGTAGAGGGATGTGCTACTTTATCAACGGAAGTAATGATTCCGTAGTAAGGCAGAGGTAAGCGCTGCTCTCGGGAAAGACGGAATTCTCGTGAGAAAGGTCTTTTGCTGTTCTTTGGTTAGCGAAGCGGACAATGGAGGTGTTTCTAGGTTGTTACTAACAGAAGTGTAGAAATTGAAACAAAAACTTACGGAGCAGATTTGTAAAGGAGGGGTAGGCAGGAGCAGGAGCTGCTGCAGTGGCTGCTGACGTCAGAACGACCGCGCTGGGATTGGACAGTCGGTCAGAACTGTGAAACGCTCCGGATTGGTGCGTAAGTGTACGCCGCGCTAGGAGTGGAGAAATACAGGGTGACGTAGACGCTCCTTATTGGTGCGTTAGTGTGAGTCATGCTGGGATTTGAGGATTGTGACAGTGACGTAGACGCTCTGAATTGGTGCGTAAGTGTAAGTCGCACCGTGATTGGATAGACTAGCGGTATAATTGTAAAGAGAGACTAGCGATACGCGAAAGGCAAGAAAATGTATTACGATCCACCAGAAAAAGAGAAAAGAACGTGGTTAGGAAAAATCAAGAAGTGGTTTAAGAAGGACAAACCAGTTAAAACTAGAGAAGGACAGTTACTTCCTCCACCGAAAACCCTTGCATCCTTTATGATTGCGAAATATGGGTATCATACTTGTATTTGGTTAGATAACTGGGTGAGATACACGAAGGAAGACGGAGTATTAGCTTTTCCAGAACATGGTTCATTTAATTTGGCTGTTTTGAGAAACTTGAGAAAGAAAATGATGAATTTAGAACCAAGACCTAGACCGACGCAGTTTGAGGCTTTGACGGAATGGGAAGATGAAATGCATGAACGAGAGAGACAAAGAAATGTTAGAGGATATAGGTACCTGTTTGGAAGACCATACGGACATGAAACGCATAATGATCGAATGAGAGGATGGTGGGATGCGAGTATGACTGAGGGTGTGTTCCCTGTAAGAACTGTAGGGGAGAATGAAGGACGAAAGAGTGTAGAAAAGAGGCATAATGTGGAGTCGAGAGGGTATGGAGTGAATGAGTCCAAGGATGATGTTCTTGATGATATTATGTTCTATAAAAATCCACCACCGTATCGACCAGAACCAGAAATATTAACTCCAAGTGCCCCAATGAGAGAAACAATGCGAATTGTAAAATCGGAACCAGAATCCCTAAGTTTGGGTAAAAACAGTGCTACGAGAGAAGTAGAAAAGAGGTCGGAAGAAAAAAACAGATGGAGAAAATTCTGTCGAATTGGCAAAAACGACCCTGGAATTAACTGAGAAAATAAGAGAATTGACTAAGAATCTAGAAGCGGTAACTGTTCCAGTAACGATAGGTCCAGTAATGCCTATTTTTGACAAACAGAAGGACAGTGAGCATTGTTTGACAGTCCCTTACAGAAGTAATAAACCGGTAGAACAACCAAGAATGTGTCAGAATGTGAATTCATGGAGGCAGACTATGAGTGTAATGGAACTGAATTTTTCAAATAATCCATTTGTAGGTCAGAATTGTGCAGAGAGACGTATGACAATGATAGAGACAGTGTCAGAAACACAAAAAGATTTTGGACAAGGTAGTGTAGAAAAACCAGTAGGACCATCGACAGAGGAGTTAAGTGAATGGTTAAGAAGCTTGCAGAGGAAAGACAAAGAATCCCAATCCATTGATGTGGCCAAGTTACGAATGGTATTGGAAGAATTAATAGTAGGGACTATCCCAACAGAAAAATTGAAAACCTATCAGGATGAAGAATTATTATTCTTGTGCAAGAGTGTGACCTGGAGAGCAAAAAACTTACATGAAAGGTTAGAAGAAGTAGCAAATGAGATGGGCATTGATATTGAAAAGGTAAAAGCCTTACAGAAACCATATCGAGTAGATTTCACCGAAAAGGATATTGAGAATGAAAACACCACAGGACGAATAGGTCAAATTAAGGATATAATCAATTTGCTGAGAAAATGGGGAGACGTGGATAAATGGAGAAGCAGGTGGTATAGAAAATGCGATGATGCCTCAGATAAGACATTTTCAGCATTTCCTGTAAGAGAAAAGGAGAAGGTAGTGACAGATTGCCCTATGAGAGAGATTCCAGGAGGAGGATATGTACATGTCCCATGGACAAGACAGGATATTTTGTCTTTTACAAATGATTTCCCTCGACTGCGTGAGAAGCCCGTTGAGTGGTACAGGCAGGTAGACAGATTTGTGAAATTGTCTAAAGTGTTATGGATTGATTTGAATAGTCTGTTTGACATAATTGTACCAGCAGATCTATGGACAGAGTGCAAACTTATGATTAATTGGCCAACCCAGGAATATCCTAGGGATCCTAAAACAGGAGATCCAGATCCCGAGGTAATGAAGAAATATGAGCAGGTTATGGTATTTTTGAAAAATAAAGTCCCCCCTAAAGAGACAGATTGGGTAAAAATTGATCGAACACACCAGGAAAGTAAAGAGTCAGTACATGCATACTATGAGAGGCTAATACTAGCTTTTAAGCAGTTTAGCGGAGATGAGAATCTGAGTGAAAAGGATTTGAGTCATTTTGTATACAGATTTGTATATGGTTTACGTCCAGAAATTGGTGAAATGATTAAACAGCATACGGTAGATTGGCAAAACAAGAAAATAGATTAAGTATTGAGACATGCTAAATACTTCAGTGATGAAATTGAAGCAAAACAGTGGAAACTAAAAAAGAAGGCAATGTGGGCACAGGTAAAGGTAGCAGAGAGACAAGAAGCACAATTAGTGGAACAAGCAGGGTCAAAGCCAAAATGTAATCCTGGGAAGTATAAAGGAAATATTGAAGAAGCTAAAAAGAAATTTCCGTGTCATAATTGCGGCAGGATAGGGCATTGGAAATCCGAGTGTAAGTTTCCCCCGAGTACTAACAATGAAAATCCATCATTGAACCCACATGTGCAGCATGAGGTGAGTGGTCAACTGCAGCAGCAAGTTGTTCCCCCACAGAATCAGGTGCCAAAACCGCCTTTTCCACAGAGCAGAAACACACAGAAGTATAGTAGTGAATCGGGATTCTAGAATGAAGAACACGTAAATAAGCTGCCACGCGCAAGCGCTGTCTCGCAGTATTGGCTGCAACGCGATGAGTGACTCAGAAGAAAGCTATTGACGGTGCCGAAGGGAGGAAGGAGAGTGCGTACTTGGCGCAACTCTAGAAGTAGACCAGACAGGACCTTTTGTAGATGGGAAGGTTAATGATGAAAATATTACTTTCCTAGTGGATACTGGTGCTACTCGATCAACTGTTAGATCAGCTGATGTTAAGAATCTTCCTCTCTCGGATAAAACGATCCAAGTAGTTGGTGTGTCCAACAGACAGATTAAAACATTTCTTACAGAACCAGTGAAAGTTAGCATAGGGAAATTTTCAGAAATGCACCGCTTTGTGGTGTGCGACACCAGTCCTGTGAATTTATTAGGTAGGGACCTGTTGTGCAAAATTAATTGCACTATATTTTGTACTCCGGATGGAATAGCTTTTGAAACACCAGATGATGATGTACTATATAAAATGACCATAGCTAACAGAGAAAATGAAGTTACTGAAACATATGCTGTATTCAACCCTGATGAATTACCTAAAGAATTGAGACAATCTGTAAAAGCAGAAGTTTGGGATTTCACTGGAGAAGATGTAGGGCGAATGAGAAATGTAGATCCAATTAAAATAACAGTAAAGGAAGGAGTAACATATCCAAATGTTCCGCAATACAAATTGACACGTGTAATAATTGAAGGAGTAACTCCTGTAATAGAGAAAATGATCAGGCAAGGAATTTTGAGAGAAATAATGAGTAGCCCATGTAATTCGCCGATAATGGGACTGAAAAAGCCTAAGGGGAAATTCAGGATAGGGCAAGATTTGAGAAAGGTGAACAAAATTGTGGTATCATGTTGTCCCATAGTACCAAATCCATCAGTGATTTTATATCAGATTCCCCATGATGCAGAATGGTATACTGTGTCATGCTTTCTTTTCCATCCCATTGCACCACGACAGTCAGCAAATTTTTGCATTTCGTTTTGGTGAGCGTATTTTGGCATGGTGCCGAATCCCACAGGGGTATACAGAAAGCCCCTCAATATTCAATCAGCTTTTAAAGAAGCCTTTGGAGAGTCTAGAAATGCCCGAAAGCTCTGTATTGGTTCAATACATTGACGACCTTTTGGTGGCGTCAAAAACACGTGAAGCATGTGAGGTAGACACAATAGCCTTGCTGAATCATTTGGCAGATGGAGGACTTAAGGTGTCACCATCGAAATTACAGTTTTGTAAGAAGGAAGTACAGTGTTTGGGACATAACATTGACAAAGGACTAAGGAAAATAACAATAGACAGAATCAGAATAATAAAATGAATGAGAGCTCCCATGACTCAAAGAGAAGTGAGAATGTTTTTGGGAATGGTTGGATACTGTCGTCAGTGGATCAGCAACTTCTCCTTGATTGCAAAACCTGTGGTGCGATTAACGAGAAGTGATGTAAAAGATCCCATCAAATTGAACAAAGAGGAATTGGCAGCGTTCAGACAATTGAGAGATGGTTTGTGTGAAGCACCTGCATTAGGTATGCCTGACTATGAGAAAGAAGTCGAGTTGTATTGCAGTGAGAGAAATGGATGTGCACTTTCTGTGTTGATCCAGAAGCATGGAAAACTGAGGAGTCCAATTGCATATTTTTCATCAATGCTTGATCCAGTAGCTGTAGCTTTACCTGGATGTTTGAAAGCAGTGGCTGCAACATGTCTAAGTTTGGAGCAGAGTGAAGGAATTGTGATGGGATATCCATTGAAAGTGTTTGTACCTCATGATGTAGTGATCCTGTTAACAAGGAGTCGTACTCAGTATATGACACACAGTCGGCTGACTAAGTATGAAAAGGTCATATTAGGTGCAACTAATGTGAGTCTTGCAAGATGTTTGAATGTAAATCCTGCAACCTTGTTGCCTGATACTGAGAAGTGGAAGTAAGAGATGAAGTAGATCATGATTGCTTGGATGTACTTGACTTTTGTACAAAACCACGACCAGATATAAAAGATGTACCTTTGCCCGAAAGTGATTTTGTGATGTTCGTTGATGGGTCATGTTTGAGAACAGATGAAGGAGTGCTGAGTGCAGCGTATGCAGTATGCACAGTCGCAGCAGTAATAGAAGCGTCCTATCTGAAAGGAGTGAAATCGGCCCAAGTAGCAGAACTCGTGGCTTTGACTAGAGCATGCAAGATTGGGAAGAGTGTGAGAGTGACTGTAATAACTGACAGCCAGTATGGCTTTGGAGTGGTCCATGACTTTGGCCAACTATGGCTACAAAGAGGTTTCCTGACCTCGAGTGGAACTCCTATTAAGAATGCTGAAGTGGTTGGAAAATTGCTTGAGGCGATACAGCTGCCCAGACAACTGGCTGTTGTAAAATGTGCTGCTCATAGTCAAGGTTGTGATTATATCGCCACAGGAAATAGATACGCCAATTAAATGGAACAGTATTGTGCACGTAACAGAATTCGGTCAATCTGGCTAAGGAAAGAGAAATGTCTTCTTGCTCATTGATATTTACTAACATTGTAGGAACTTGGGAAGAGGTAAGACAGTTGCAAGAAGAGGCAGGAGATGAGGAAATGAGACAGTGGGTAAAAGCAGGATGTGCCCCAAGGGAAAAGGATCATGTGTGGGTCTATCGAGATGGAAGACCAGTTATGCCTGATAGCATGATGTCTACCATGGCACAGATGTATCATGGCCAGGGATATATAGGGAGAGATGCCATGATCAGGTCATTTAAGCAGACCTGGTACAATGCAAAATTCAGACTTGTAGCAGAAAGTCTATGTCAAAGATGCCTAATATGTCAGCAATACAATCCTGGGAGGAAGACAGTAGTGAGTCTGGGAACAATAGGTCGAGAAGGAGGGCTTTTCACCAGAATGCAAGTAGATTTCATTGAGATGCCTCCCTGTAACAGACTGAGGTATGTTTTGGTTGTGGTCTGCCTATTCTCTAGGTGGGTGGAAGCATTCCCAACAAGGACAAATGAAGGGATGACAGTAGCCAAGCTACTACTGAGAGAGTTCATCCCTAGGTTCGGGTTCCCAGTGACAATTGAGTCAGACCGAGGAGGACATTTCCATAGTGAGATTGTAGGATTAATTTGTGAAGCATTGAATGTACAACAAAAACTACATTGTGCCTACCGACCAGAGGCTTCTGGTGTGGTTGAACAGATGAATGGTACTATCAAAAATAGAATAGGGAAAATGTGGTTGGCCACAGGTATGAAATGGCCTGATGTCTTGCCTCTGGTACTCATGACTATTAGATCAATTCCAGACAGAACTACAGGATTGAGTCCTCATGAAATAATAATGGGACGTGCGATGAGACACGTGTTTATACCAGTCAACAAGCTGATGACATGGTGTTGGAATACTGTAAAGGCCTGGCTGACGCAGTTCATTCTGTGTTTCATCAGGTTGGAGCGGATGCCACCACACTTGAAAAGAAGCCAGCCCATGATCTGAGCCCAGGTGACTGGGTAAGGATAAAGGTCCACAGAAAAGAAATTGTTTGGTTCCAAGGTGGGGAAAACCAAGACAAGTCATTCTGACCACAACAACAGCTGTGAAGTGTGCTGGATTGAAAAACTGGATCCACACAAGTCACACATTGAGAATTCCGAATCCGGTGGACAGCACAGGAAAAGAATATTTTGATGAATCAGAATCAAGTACTGAGTCGGATGACGAAGGGTCAAAGACATGAGAAAACTCTGAAGGGGGGGAAACAGAATCAAGTTTAGCTTTGGTCCCCAGAAGTAGCTCTCTGAGAAGAAGATTGCAGGTTTCTGAATCCAGTGATTCTGGAAACGAGCAAGAAGCGCAGTATTCTAAAAAAGAACAGAGAAAGAAAAGAGGAAAGAGTACTGAAGAAACAATAAAAGAAATTCGTGAAAAGAAAGTACCAGATGAGAGACTGAGAGAAATTCCACCTGAAATAACAAATTTAAGTGAACAAGGGACAGGTACAGAGAGAGAGGGACAGATTTCTGCGGAAGACCCCCCAGGAGGTGTAGGGAACTGCAACATCCAGTTAGGTGAAGGGACAAGTAGCCAGCAGGAAGATTGCGTGTCGGAGATCCGAGGAGGGACAGAAGTAAGGAAAACAAAACAAGTGGTGGAAGAAGAAATCGTTGAAAAGACAAAGGAAGTTGAGACAGAGTCTGAAGAGAGTGAGAATGAAATACCTGAAGGTTGAGTTCTAAGAAAGAGAGCTTGGAGGAATGAAAAGAATGACAAAGGAAGTAAAGTAAAAAGAGTTGCAAAAGATGACGTTTGGCCCAATAAAATAAGGAAATTTAGATATCGACTGACACGAGTGAATTAACCAAGAGCTGAACAGGTGAATGAAGTGACAAGTCAAGAAAAATCAAAAGAAGACGAAATAACTGAGGATAAAGAGAGTAAAAGAACAAGGAAACCTAACCAGAAGTATAAGTCACCGGAATGGACATACGTGGCTCTGCCTGAAAAGGGAGAAGAGGCAGATAGTCAAGGAAATCCAGAGGAGGCTGCACTGAAAGTGGTTGAAGAAAAAGTAGAATCGGAAATCCTGAGAGTTCTCTTGTCCGACATTGGAGAAGAAGAAACAGAAGTTCAGGAAATTCTGTATTTGGATGACGAGAGGAAAGTGAAGAATGATGAGATGCCAAACTGAATAAATCAAGAAAACTGTTGATGAAGAGAACAAGAAATTAAATCAAAAGATAGATGCTGGTAGAACCAAATAGGTGTTAGAGCCTTAGGTTAGAAAACTAGTTGTGAAGTGAAAGAGGCTAAGTCAAAAGACACGGTCCATTTTAACAAAGATGGCTAACATAGATAGTAGCAAAGGTAGATGTACATTCATGAAAAGATGGTGTAAAATGTGTTGTTGTTGTACAGGATTAATAATGCTTTTATGGAGCATCCTTGCTCTTGTCATTTCTATTAAGGTCACTATAGATACATTAGAAGGACATAGTGAGAACAAAACTAATATAGGGAAAATTCCAAAGGTAGTTCCAACTAGAATGGATAACAATTATTTGCATAAAGACAGGTCAATTACAGATTTTTCTAATAATGTGTTTTCAAAATTATTGTATGAATATGTAAAGACAATAGACGTACGGGACTGTTACGTATGCATGCAGTTACCTGCATCTGTTTCTGAAGGAGTGACTTATCATCACCTTCCAGCAACGTATGGAATAACATGTAGTGTAATAGCTAGTTTATTTTATCAGACAGGGAAATTAGAATATTATTTTTCAGATGTAGATAACATTTTTGTGCAAGTGCCTTCTTTTAATAAACTAAACAAAGTAAAACCTGCTAGGGTATTAGGTGATTTTTTCTTAGAAACTAAAGAACTAACATTAGAATATACTTTTAGAAACAATTTGACATGCAGTTTGAAGAAGGAGGAAAGGACATTCTTAGACATGGTTGAAGAAAGGAGATTGAAAATGCAAAGAAAGGCAGCAGAAGGGAAAGTGGAGAAAACAGTCTGGGATGTAGAAAGAGAAAAACACTTGAAAGGAGAAGCTAGTCCAACTATAGCTTTAGACTGGCCTCAGAAAGGGAAATTTTGCATTCGAAAGAATCAAACTGTGTATGATAATTATTTTTTAGGTAATAGTGAGTGCCATGATACATACCGAATCATGGGTAGATGGGGATTTAAAGGTGGTTATTTGTGAGAACAGGGCATATTATCATTTGCCAGACCATTGGTATGGCACATGTTACGTAGGCCTGGTATTTCCAAAAAAATTTCATATGGATAGAGGAGAAAATGGTGTACATAGTTTGAGTAATCACTTAGCGAGGAGTAAGAGAGAATCTTGGGCAGAAATTGTAGGTGACATTTTTGGAGCATTGATACCAGCAGTGGGAATAACTCTGAATGCAAACAAAATTAGAAGACTTTCAACAGTAATGCATCGCTTGTCAACAAGCACCGCTGGAGGATTCTTATTGGTAGACACTGAAATGGTTGCCATGCGTGCTATGGGAATGCAAAGTCGACTTGCCCTTGATATATTATTGGCAAAAGAGGGTGGAGTCTGTGGAATGCTGAAAGTTCAACATTGTTGTACTTACATTCCTGACGAAAGCAAAGATCTGAAAATGTATATTAGGAATATTACTGAATTGCATGATGAAATAGTACCACTGGAGGATGAAGGTGTTTGGGACAAGATGGGAAAGAAATTAGCTGCTATTAAACATTTCTTAGTTAAGCTTGGTAGTACAATTGTAGGCAAAATATTGTTTCCATTAACATGTGTAATTTGCATAATTTTAGTGATAAGATTAGGTTGCATTTGTTGTAAAAATAATAAAAACAAGAAAAGAGTAAAAAGCGAAAAATCAAAAAGAAAGGATAAGAAACAAGAAAGGGAAATTGAAGAGATAGAATTAGAGGAGTGGAAGGAGAGTATGTACGAATCAGCAAAAAGAGAAGACGTAGGTGAAACTGAATTATGATTAAGAGGAAGAAAACATTTTAAAGATTCCGTAAAGACAGAACAAAATTTTGGGGTGGTATGGGGATAAAATCACCAAAGGGGGGATTGCTGGAGCGGGTAATGCAAACATTTTGTATACCCTCCCCATTTTGCATGTTTACTAATTAGATTCATTATTTAATTATAATTGGATTAATGGATTGAGGTGGAAATAATTAATCAACCTTATTAATGACTGAAATACACGTGGGATTGCTTTGCATGATTTTATTAAATCGTAAACTAAATTATGTACGCATACTAATGATAGACAATTAGAATATTACATGATATATGTCACTTTTGATTTGTGCTCTATTTTGTAAGTATAAACCCGTTTGAGTGTCGCTTATTGCTAGATAAATACACACACATATGGGTATTAGTGAGGGAATAACATTTATTTAGTCATTTCTATGTATTAATTACGTTTTGGGTTTCTTTTGCTTAAGTTGACCATTTGGGCCTGTCGTAAAATGGCTGCCTCTGGTACCTAACCCGACTGCTGACGCTGTATGATGCTTGGGTGAAGTGCGCCTGCGCTGACGCCAGCTACAGTGGCCTCATCATGACCCTAACCAGACTGTACCCTTCAAGGTTATCCTGGGAAACAAGCCAGCTTTTCAGAAAGAACAATAATGTGCTTCTAAAAACCGGAACAAGCAGGAATAATGACCTCAGAGACATTATTTTGGTGGGAATCCTGTCAGACGATTTCGATTGACCAATCAGAAGATTTGAAGACCCGTTTTTGCTACAATTTGTCAATGATTTTTACTATAAATTATGGTAGAATAGAGAAGTTGGTGCGGGTTCGTTTCTGGCCTTTCTCGATTTCCTGACATTATGCTGATGGAGAGGACAGTGACACTGCAGGACAGCTGTTTCCCTGAATCTTTGACGGACTGAATTAATGCCCAAATTCCTGATGAACTGAATTTACTAAATTTGATGGGCATAGATTTGCGAGACTGCCAGATTTGACATAGAGGACGACAATTAGCCAGAATAGGTAAATATGGATGGCGACTTGATTAAATGAATGATTTAATTTGCAGTAATTAGATAAAGATTGAAATTGAATAACTACAGAAATGAGTTGGGTTGTTTATTCATTGAAAATGTGTTAACGACAAGTTGATTAGAGAATTAGAAATCAATCTAAACCTGCAACTAACTGATCCATCCCGATTTATGAGAGGAATACTAAAGGTGAAGTTCAGGGCCTAATGAGTATCAGAAGGTTGTGTAGATTTGTCGCTCATTAGGGTAAAAAGTGGTATTTCCTTTCATGCCAGCGTTTGGAAGATAATCGCCTCCCAAGAAACACAGATTGATGGTGAGTGAATGTTGGTGTTATGGGCCCCACCAGCGAATGTATGGATAGTGTTTGTATGTGAGAACATTGGTCTGTAACGGAGGGAGGGATTTTGCATTCCACGCTGGAGCACGTGCACATGTGGAGATTCACTTGCAGGAGCGAGCTCCACGATATGGTAGCAATTATCACTCACGCAAGTGAATCGCGCAGGCCCCCCTCCTCCCCCCTGCTGCCATGCGAGCTTGTGCTTGTTTACACGTTGACACTGTCTGGACAAAGGTTCTATCTCATTACTAACGTAGCAGATCCACAATTATGCGGAAAACGCCGTTGGCGCAGATTCGCTTTACTGGAGTGGCCCTGCTTATCAGTTACATGTTCACCTCACGGCAGACTGCTAAACTGCTCATTATTCAACCGTGTGTACAAAACACTTCTGGGTACGTTCTCTTTCCCTTTAAAGGCCTCTATTGAGCAGTTTATTTCCATGCTGACGTCAGACGCTACTCCGAGGTAACTCGGGATCACGCTGGAAGCAATGGATCTCAAACTCTTCAGTCTGCTGAGCCTCTGTCATCTCCTACGCATGGAAGAGGGCCAGGAGCACTTAGCGGGGCATGCAAGGCCTGGATGTTTAAACTTGCACAATAATCACGTGCGCATACGAGCGCGTGCTGGCACGTGTCGGTGGACGCCCCTGGCACACCTTCTGACTCGGTGTGATCTGTAAAATCACCTGAAATACAAAATGCAAACTTGTGTATGGTAGAAACTCTAGTGCAGAGATTAATTAATATTACAGTGTTGCCTCAAGGCAGCACAGATAGGTGCAGAGGTCCTCATGTGCATATTGTGTATAACAAATTTCATACATGGTCTCCTCTCGTTTGCTTATTAATTTAAAAGCCTCGCGTAATGTTTAGTAGGCCGGATGTGACAACCCGGACTCTCCACAAGCATGGCATGTGGTAGGCATTGGTATTCTGTACCATAATCTCACTCAGCATTGTGGGGAATTGTAGCTGCCAGCGAGTATTTCTGGGAACTTGGAAGTCCAGAGTCAGTCTCTACAACACCATGGGGGAGATATACCATGTTATAGGGTAACACGGCATGCAACCAGCGGTCGAAGTGCATAACAAACGTATGGGAACTGTGATGCTGCGCGCAATGGGGGTGGAGTGAGTGAGCATGGGGTTGAGGTCATGGCATGATTAAACAAGCATTGGCATAGCCAATAGGTCTCGCCTTTGGGACATTATAAGTGTTTAGCCATGCAATGGTTGATGTTGTTGCACCAAGGATATTGTGCTGCATAACTAAATACTTATAAGGTCCCAAAAGCAAGACCTATTGGCTATGCCAATGCTTGTTTTTCTTGCATGTGACATGATTGATCAGCATATCTCACAGGAGCTTTTAGGGTCCTGAGCAAACAAAGATGGTGTGGGCAGGAATTATAGGTCCTCTTGTTAGCTTCTTCTGCCCTACAGGCCTGACTTAAACAATTCTATTAGAGGAGTCAGACCTTCAAGTGTGGTGTCCTGCATCATTCAGCCCCATCTCCCTAAGGAACTCCCAAATTGAAATAGATATTGCCTAGCGGAATAATATCCAGTAGCATGATGACAATGACGAGAGTATGTTGAACTTTTGTGAAACTAATACAGTAAACTTTTAGCTTCTGATAACCAAAGTACTTCATATTTGTTTTTAGAAAATTTGTTAGAAACTTACTAAACAAAGACCCTTTCACCTTGTTCACACACACAAAACCTTGTTTGATTAAATAAAATAATTACAAATTCTCATCATTTTTGCACTCCTATAATTTAACAAGAAATTATAAAATTGATAATATTAAGAAAGTGGTTAAACCTTTGTACATAATTTATACTTTCAGTAGTGTTAAAAGACTTTGCAATAAAATATTAGCTAAGTCTAGGATGTAAATAGATATTCGTCAAAACGTCCTATGTCCTAGTCTATTAAAACTAGCTTGGCTGTTGCGAAGTACATGAATTATACAAATCGACAATTTAGCTGAGTATTTTCACTGTTTAGGCACTGGATTAACGCGTGTCTACATGTGCAGACCTTCAAAGCTAAAAAAGCATGGCCGCAGCAGTGATTTCTGAGCATCCAGTCAGTTCACACAGGTGCATAGATTAGGCCAAATGGATTTGTTTTGATAGCCACAACGTCTATAGGTTTTATTTGGACATGTGTGCTCCCATTTTGGAGTCAAATCCTTAGTCCTGAAGGCACCCTTTCTGTAATTTAGAAATTTCAGTTTGAGATAGTCAGAAAAATGAACACCCAAATATCCTTGTTGCTTTTTCTGATAATATCTATTTATCAACATCCACACCTGCAATTTTGTTTGGCAGATTTCTTTTTAAGCTTGATTTCCGACAGTGTCATTGTGGAAGCTCATAAATTATGCAAATGGAGACTTTCCAACGCTATGTTCAAATGGTTATCCCATGTGTTGCTTGATTTAGCTCTTGTGATTGCTTGCCAGACTACATTGCCTAGCGAATCCTTTGAGGCATCCTTTGGTTTCCTACTGAGTTTGATAATCTCCCCTTGTCGGGTAAGGAATATGCTACTTACCAGTGTGCATCTGTTCTTGGCATGTAGAGCTGCAGATCTACACACTTTTGCAAAGATCGCCATCTGGTGTTGGGCTCGGATGTTTGCAGTTTGTTTTTCCTCTTGGAAAGTCTTTGGAAGTGACGAGGTTGGTGACTCCTCCCTTGGAAGGTATTGCGCATGGGCTTCGGCTCCATCCTCAGATTGTTTTTCGCCAACAGGGAAAGATGGAGCGTAGTAATAACAGTGAAGAAACCCATGTGTGTTGTATTTAAATAAGATAGACTGGAACAGATACAGGTAGCCGGGGAGGCGGGTGGGTGTGTGTAGATCTGCAGCTCTACATGCCAAGAACAGATGCATACTGGTAATTTGCATATTCCGTTCGAGGCATATGAGCTGCAGATTACACACTTTTGCATAGACTACATAGCAGTTCCCAACCTTAGCGGCGACCACCAGTATCTGTTGCAGTGGTTTGAAATAGTGTTTTTAGTACAGCCTGGCCCACACTAGCTTGTTGCTTGGTTTGCACATCTACACAGTAATGTTTAGTGAAAGTGTGCGGTGTTGACCATGTAGCTGCTTTGCAGATATCATCTAATGGGATGTTCCCTAGAAAAGCCATAGAAGCCCCTATCTTTCGTGTAGAGTTTGCTTTAGGGGGAACAGATAGCGTTCGTTTTGCTTTGTGGTAGCAAATCTGTATGCATTTTACAATCCACCTAGCTATCCCTGATTTTGAGATGGGGTTGCCTTTGTGTGGTGGAGAGAAAGAGACAAATAGTTGTTTGGTCTTTCTGAAAGGTTGTGTTCTCTGGATATAGTAAAGTAAGGCCCGTTTAACATCTAGCGTGTGCAGAGCCCTTTCTGCAACCGTTTGAGGTTGTGAGAAAAATACCGGTAATTCTACCGATTGATTTAGATGAAAGGGGGAAATGACTATATTTAAGTTCCACACAGGTGAGGGTGGTACTCTGGGGGGAATTATTCGTTTCAGGCCTTCCATGAAGGCTTTAATGGCAGGTACTCTGAAAAGTGATAGGTGCTTTCTGTTCTGTAGGTAAGCGGCAATTGCTGCGAGGTGTAGCCGAATGGATGTATATGCTAGGTTACACTTTTGTAGATGGAGCAAGTAGCATATGATGTGCTGTATAGATGCGTCTAGAGGATTGATTGTGTTATGGCAATAAACAACAAATCTTTTCCACTTGGCAGCGTAGCAGGCTCTAGTGGTAGGGCGTCTAGCTTCTCTGATGACGTTCATACAGTCAGGGGGAAGGATAAGGTATCCGAATTCTAGGATCTCAGGAGCCAGATCGCAAGGTTGAGCTGAGCTGGGTCCGGGTGTCTGATCTCTCCATGGTTCTGGGTTAGGAGGCATGGTGAGAGGTGTAGCTTTTGGTGTGGTACTACAGAGAGTTCCAGCAGCGTGGTGTACCACGGTTGTCTGGCCCACGTTGGAGCTACTAAGATCAGTGTGAGGGAATAATGTTGTAGCTTTCGCACCACTAATGGAATTAGTGGAAGAGGTGGAAAGGCGTACGCAAATTTGCCTGACCAGTTCATCCATATCGCATTGCCTTTGTAAATGGGTGTGGGTATCTGGCGGCGAAGCTTGGGCATTTTTTGTTTTCGTGGGCGGCGAAGAGGTCTATCTGTGGATGCCCCCACATCTGAAAGAACGGGTGAAGAACTTGTGGGTGGAGTTCCCACTCGTGGATCTGCTGCGTCTGTCTGCTGAGCAGATCTGCCATGGTGTTTTGGACTCCTGGGACATGTTGGGCTAGGAGAAAGATTTTGTGTGGAATTTCCCATCTCCATATGCTCTGTGCTAGTTGAGAGAGCTGTGGAGAGTGTGTGCCGCCTTGTTTTTGAATGTAGTACATGGCCGTCAAGTTGTCTGTGCGAATGAGGACTGCCTTGCCTAAAATCTGTGTCTGAAAGGATTTTAGGGCTAGAAAGATTGCCAGTAACTCCAGATGGTTGATATGGAGTAACTTTTGTTGCGGCGTCCATGTGCCCTGCACTGTGAGGTGTAATAGATGAGCTCCCCAGCCGGAGAGCGATGCGTCTGTTAGTATTATTTGTGGAACCAGGTCCAGGAACGGTCGACCTCTGGAAAGATGTGTGGTGTTCCACCACTGCAGAGAGCGATGGGTGCGACCGTCTACCAACACCAGATCTGTCAGTTGCCCCTGGGCCTGGTTCCATTGGCGCGCTAAGCACTCTTGGAGTGGACGCATCTGGAGTCTTGCGTGAGGCACTATGAAAATGCAAGAGGCCATCATCCCTATCAGTTGCATAAACACTCTTGCTGCAAGAGAGTGTTGAGGTATGAATCTTTGACGCAAAGCCTGAATGCTTGCCATCCTGGCAGGATTGGGGTGGGCTATGGCTTTTGAGGTGTCTATGGTGGCACCGAGGTATTGCTTTATGTGGGATGGTGTTAGCTGGGATTTTTGGTGGTTCCCCGTGAAGCCTAGCTGGTGAAGTAGTTGGATTGTAGTGGTGGTGTGGTTGTAGGACGTGGCTTTTATGAGCCAGTCGTCCAAATATGGGAAGAGGTGAATGTGCTGTCTTCTGAGGTGTGCCGCCACTACCGCTAGGCACTTGGTGAATACCCTTGGTGTTGTTGTGACCCTGAATGGGAGCACCATGAACTGGTAGTGTTGCCCGTCCACTACAAATCTGAGGTACTTTCTGTGAGCATGGTGTACCGGAATGTGAAAGTATGCATCTTTCAAGTCCAGTGTGGTGAGAAAGTCGTTCTGGGAGAGGAGCGGAAGTACCTGCTGAAGTGTTACCATGTGAAAATGGTCCGAATGTATGTATGTATTTAGAGGCCGAAGATCTAGAATAGGTCGTAGAGTCTCGTCTCTTTTTGGTATTAGAAAATATAGGGAGTAGACCCCTAAATTTTGCTGATTGGCGGGAACTTGTTCTATTGCCTGTTTTTGTAGGAGGGAGATTACCTCCTGTTTTAGTAATGTGGAATGTTCTTGTGACATTGGGCGTTGCCTGGGTGGAATGTTTGGGGAGGTAGATGTCAATTCTAGGCAGTACCCTGAGCGAATAATTTGGGTCACCCATTTGTCTGAGGTGATGGTCTCCCAGACCTGAACGAAATTTTGTAGCCTGCCCCCGACCGGAGTGGGATGGTCTGGAGGGAGCGGAGGGAAGTCATTGGGTAGGCGGTGTGGCAGAGCGGGTGGTATTTGTTTTGCCTCTGCCTTTATTGTTATTGCCCCTATAGCTGCCTCTTTGATAACCCCTTGTGAAGGTGGACTGAGCAGGGGATTTGTAGGAAGTGGACGCGCTATCTGAGGAGTAGCCTCTAGCTGTACCCCGAAAGGAAGAGCGGCGAAAGGAGCGCCTAGGAGGATGTGACTGCAGGGCTCCCATAGATTTCGCTGTATCCGTGTCCTTCTTCATTTTCTCGAGGGCCTCATCCACCTTTGGGCCGAATAGGTGTTCTTGGTCAAAGGGATGATTTAGGATGGAGGCCTGCACCTCAGGTTTGGAGCCTGATACTCTCAGCCAAGCATGGCGACGGAGGAGGACGCTAGTGTTAATGGCCCTGGAGGCTGTGTCTGCTGCGTCTAAGGCTACAGCGTATGGAGGTGTTAGTTATAGTCTTACCCTCTTGAATTAATTAATTGGCCCTATTCTTGTATCTTTCTGGGAGGTGGTGCATTATGGTTTCTAATTCATCATAATGCGCTCTATCGTATCTGGCCAATAGCGCTTGAGTGTTGGCGATAAGCCATATATTGGCTGCCTGTGACGCAGTGCGCTTTCCTGACGCGTCCAGTAGCTTTGACTCTTTGTCAGGTGGTGGTGCTTCGCCTGACGCCTGGGAGTTTGCCCTCTTCCGTGCAGTGGAAACCACTAGGGAATCCAGTGGCGCTGGCCCTTTGATATAGGCAGGATCTGTGGGGGCAGCTTTGTACTTTTTCTCTATGCGTGGGTTAATGACCCTAGCCCTGACTGGGTCCTTAAAAACCTCTGGCGCATGTTTTATCACTCCCTTGAGCATAGGTAGTATGCAGGTAGACCTATGTGCGGTATCAAAGGTGTCGAGGAGGAAATACTCCTCTACTGGGTCAGTGTGTAGCTCTACCCCGTGATAATGGGCCGCCCTCCGAAGTAGGTGGTAAAAACCTAATGAGTCTTCCGGTGGAGATGGCCTGGAAGGGTAAAGGTCATCTTGAGGGACATCTGGAATGTCTGGATTATTGTAGTTGTCCCATGGGTCTGGAGATCCTGTAGGGGTGGGGTCTTGGGGCACATCCCCTAGATCGTAATATGGGTCCCCCTGATCACCATCGTCTGGAGACGGGGTCGGGGAGCGATGAGGTGGGGGCAGAGAAGGTGGAGGGGGCGGAGGTGGAGAGGGTGGAGGAGATGAGGAAGGCATTCTGAAAGGGGAGGTAGCAGCGTCCTTCCTTTTTGGAGGTGGAGGCGGAGCCGGTTTGTCCAAATGTCTCTTTTTAGAAGAGAGTGCCAAATGTCCAGTTTTTGGATCCTTGGTAAGAGTCTTTTGCAAGGGATCCGGAGTAAACAGTTCCTGTGACAAAGTTTGTTCCGTCGGCGCCGAAGGATTCGGGGCCGATGACTTTTTAGGCTTGTCCGTGCCGTGCTTAGCACTAGGCTTGGGAACCTCCGATTTCTTGGTCGGCGCCGAGGTGGGCTTCGGCGTGGAAGTGTCGGTGCCGAGGGCCTTATGGGGTTTGGTCGGTACCGAAAGGCTGGGTTTCGACACCGAGGACTTTGGTGCGGAGCTTGGTGTCGAGGTAGAGGCTGGCCTCTTTTTCGGTGCCGAAGTGTGTTTCTCTGCACCGCTGGATGGTTGGCTCGAGCCCGAGCCGCCGGAAGGCTTCTTTGGCTTCTTCACCCGGCCCGAAGGTGGGGTGTTTGAAGCAGTGTCTTTGATCTTGCCTAGGCCCGGAGGCGAAGGCGTGACCGAAGCCTTTTTGGGTGTCGGCGCGGATGCGGGAGGGGGTATAGTACTCATGACCCTCTGCACCGGGGTGATGTCCTCCACATCTGAGTCGTCGGCTTTGGATGCACTGACGAGGTCCTCTTCGGTGTGCTGCTGTCCCGGATCTTCGACGTCATCCCCGAAAATGTCGACTGGAAGGGAGGTCGAGGAGTGCGCCATGTTTCGTCTGGCCCTTCGATCTCGAATAGTCTTTTTCGATCTGAAAGACTTGCAGGCCGGACTGTCTCGAGCCTCGTGGTCAGGGGAGAAGCAGAGGTTGCACACCTCATGAAGATCGGTGTGGGGGAATTTGGACCCACATCGAGGGCACTTCTTGAAAGGAGTTCTTTCCATCAGCCGGGACCGGAGCTTGGGTAGGCCCTAAGGCCGCCGTCGACGACTGGAATCGAAGATGTGTCGAAGAGAAGGTGATTGAGGAGATCTGATTTGAACAATACCACGATGAACGAGGATTCCGCTTCGATCGACGAACTGGAAATGTTCGGAACCGAGCCCGATGGCGGAAAAAAACAATCTGGGGATGGAGCCGAAGCCCATGCGCAATACCATCCAAGGGAGGAGTCACCAACCTCGTGACTTCCAAAGACTTTCCAAGAGGAAAAACAAACTGCAAACATCCGGGCCCAACACCAAAAGTGTGTAATCTGCAGCTCATATGCCTCGAACATTTCTGTTTGAGCAACCAAATTCTAAGCAAATATGTGCCCGAGAAGTGTTTGTACGCAGCTTGAACAGGGATCTATATTCAATTGCTTGTATAATGTCTAATGTACTGTCTTCTTTCCCACATAAGATCTCTGCCCCATATATAATTGTAGGCAGTAGTTTTGCTATTACAATCTTTAAAAGTGGTTCAAATGATGGAGTTTACATATTCAAGGTTACAATTTTAAAAACATATGCCTGCAAATTGGCTTTAGCTCATAAGGATTGAAGATTTCTTTTTAAAACTTCCTCTTTTATCAAAGATGACCTCGAGGTAAGAGTATGACTCTATAGATTTGATTTGATTTCCTTTGAGGAACCAGAAGCCACTTTTTGTGTGAGAGCTAAACGTGCTCACCTTCTTTCTATATGTTTATGTTTATACAGTTACTACTAATTTGAAGGCAAATCTGAGTTTGACTCAGCAGGATGATGTTGTGGGCATATTGCAAGCTTTGTAATTGTAGATGTGCTAGTCCAGGTGGAGGAGTGTTTTCCTTTCTAAGTGTGTCATTCAAGTCAGAAATGTATACATTGAGAAACAGTGGGGCCAAAACACATCTTTGCTTTAGACTATCACCTGTAGGTATCTTCTGAGAAAGTGTGTTTTTCAACCCTAGTTTTATTTAAGCCCACGTCTCTGAGTATATAAGTTGTATTGCTCGTATCAGGTTTAAGAGTGCTCTTCTTCAGCTCACTTTAGACCATAAAATATTTCTGGATACTTTGTCGATGACCACCTTTAGATCAATAAAACAAGCATATAACAGAAGTTTCCTGTTTTGAAAATCCTCTGTTAAAATAGATAAGGCAGTGATGTCAGTGATTGTTCCAACTCTGGACCGCATCTTGCATGTTCTTTTTTCAGTTCTGCTTACTTCTTTTGTTACTGTTTTGCTACCTTTCCCTTCCTCCTGTCTCCATTTCTGCATGTCTTGCTTTCGTCTGACGAAAAATGTATGTCACTGCCCACCACCTGTAACCATCTGCATACATTAAGCATTATCAATCGCAGGCCCTCAGATGAGGTTTTAAACAGATTTGTTGCCGGTGAGTGGCTGTCTTGCAGTCACCATTGTTCCAGCAGGATTTCCGTATTGGTGCTTAGATAAATTATGTTAACAATCCTTTGCATGTTGATAATTGGACATAAGAATACATGTTCAGGAACCTCCCTATAAAATGAGTTTTGCCTCAAGTTACTCCTCTCAAGAAGGTTTATATCAGCAATGAAAGCGTTATCTAATAGAGTATATTTGCCTGAAAATGCGGAATACTAGAACCCCGTACCCCTAAAAATAATATATCCTAGAAATCCTTAGCCTTCGAAAAGACATATGTAGGGGGGGGGTCTCACTTCTCCTCTAAAGACAGTGTACATCAGGACATACAGCTCTATGCTAGGAGTGAATAGATCCCTCCCTTGAGACATCAATTCCTTGTGGCAATAAAATTATTCAACATATACAAGGGCATTAAGGCCCTTGCTTAAGCCCTTAAACCTTCTTTCCTGGTCATTTACCTTCCTGGTTCAACCAGAAAATGAATTTCCAGCCGACTGGGTATTAATTGGGTAATATAAAACATGTGTTAATGCTGTATTCTAGCTGTTTTCTGGAGACATTTCACCACCTGAAAGATTGTGAAATTTGGGGAAGTCCTAAAATGATGGAGCATTTTTCATTCAGGTGTGCTAATTGTGCTTCCTGCATCACTTTTCTGGGCATCACGAGCGGCAGAATGTGAATGTTGTAGTGTTTTGGTGTCCCATCATCACCATTGCCTTGGCAGAAGACATTTCAAGATGTGGGAATACTGATGTGGTTTTATTGAGTAAATGGTTATGGAGCCTTATGATCCAACATATGCTTAGAGTAAAGTTTCCCTTTTCTTATGTTTATTTTGGTTGTGCACCTGATTTAAAGTCTTACTTGCTATCAAAGTCTTTCTTGTTAAATAAGACACAGCTTCCTTTAAGCATTTCAACAATATCAGCTTTAAAGCGAACAAGCATGTAGAAGATCTCAGCTCTCCAATTCACCCATTCCCATTCTACACCCTGCGACCTTCGACTATGCTCTGAAGGTCTTCCCAGGTATTGCCCAAAGTCACTTCTATGGCAGCTGTTACTTATAGGGAATGGCAGGAGTCCTGAGTTTGCAAGGGTCCACAAATGAGGCGTCAGATGGAAGAATAGGCACACCAAGACCGCACACCAGTGGTTAATGAACACCTTATGAAGGCAGCTGAAGAACTGCAGCTTCTTTAGGATCTGGTATATCTAGAGAACTTTCCTGCTAGCCCCACTATGGAAAAAGCAGCTTTGGCAAATCTGGAAAGTTTTTAGTCGTTAAAACAGGCAGCACCAGTGCGAGTCATATACTCATACTGGGCAAACCTTAGTTTGTGCATCGTTAGCAGAATTGCAAAACTTAGAATTTGAGCTGCGACAAATATGCCAAGGAAGCTCCATGGGGCAAAATCATAATATTTGTCAGACTGATTTGATCTTTCAATTCATAAACTCTGACCTTTGCAGGAATGGTCTTTTTGTGGTTCATGTCAAGAAGCCACCACTGTCGGCGACATAAGGTACTGGACTAAAGTACAAAAAGGCTACCTTTAGAAGGACAGTTTTCCATGTTTTCCAAGTGTATTATATACAATTCACTGATGTATCTCAAGGAAATTGGAGAGTTCATTGTAAATCAAGCTCTTCAACAAGCCCATCAGAATAATAAGGTAAGCAGGAACACCACTTGTGAGTGGGATTTCATCCATAGATTTCACCTGCTGTAAGCAAAATCTTCGGGTGAAAAACCAGGGGGAAAAATTGAGGAATCTGCATGGCAAATCCAATATCCATAAATGATTCCCCAAAAGTGTATAATCCCATTTATTTCCCCTTGGACATTTATTGGTACTCCCTGTAATGGCAACAGGTTACTCATGATGCAGGCCTTAAATAAAAAAAAGGCCCACTTGGCAAATAAAAATAAACTATTCTTGTGATCATTTAACTAAACATATAATCAGTAATTCCTTATGCCAGAGAGGTCATTCTTTCTAAGCACCTATACATTTCCCTGTAAAGTAAGCTGCTACTAAATGTCTCTGTTCCAAGGTTTGAGTAATGTTACTGCCGACCATCTAAAACTCATCTTGTCTCCCCTTCTCAACCTCAGCTTTATTTCAACAGCTGGACACTGCTACTGGGCCGTTCGATTGTAACCTTTTGTGTGGCACCCTACATATACTTTATTTCTCAAATTACGTTTCTGAAATGGCCATCTGCCATCTTGGAATGGTGAATAAGGCTAAAGTATAACCAAAAAAAACCTAAGATGATTGTCAATACATCAGTGTACAAGACTAGCAGCCATCTTGAAATGCCTTTAGTTTTTCTTATTCCAAAATGGCGATGCACACATGTGCATGCATCATTGGTCATCATGGAATGGTTTTGGTAATAAACAAAGACAAACCATTCTAAGATGGTTTGCTGTTTGTGCATGTGTAAGTATGCATGCAGATGCACCGGTAGCCATCTTGGATTTTTTTTTTTATACTTTACTACTCATTTTCCATTCCAAGCCATTTTCGAATGGTAAAATAGTAATGCACCGAAGGTGATGCCTAAGCAAAAAAGCGTTGGTAAAGCCAATTTCCCCACCCCTGAGTATATCAAAGTAAGACAGTAAGACTGGTTGGCTTTGCCAATGATTTCTGAAAACAAATTTCTAATGACGTGCCCTCCTGCCATGAGGAACATTGTTTGGAAATACTTAGAAATTAAATATTGTACGAACTATACAAGAGGTAAAAATGAATGCCACAGACACAATATTGAATAGGTGTATTGGCAACTGGTTGTAAAGTCATGGAAAAGCAGACACGTGTAGTAGTTTATTGCTACGATTGACACATAACTGTAGTAACTGCAATGCCAATAACAGGCAAATTTAAAGGTCGAGCCGGCTCTCATGTTTAAAAAACAGACTAGTCATCCTGATCTTTGCCAACCAAAAATGGACACATGAGGTAGTTGATTCAAGTGAGGAGGAGGTATACATTTTGGCAGATGAGGGAAGCAATTTCTAATGCCCATGGCACCTTCTGCAGTCAACATTTAGCAAACAGCCTCTCCAACCAGACAAGGAGAATCCTCCTTACAATGGTGTTGTACTTACATAACTTTCTTCCTGCTTCTCCGGAGGAAATCCAATCATCACATGGCGCAGAGTTATGCTGCTCGTTTCTCTGGCAAATCTTAAGAGCTCCTCAAGGATCCATTTTATTTCTTCTTTGAAAAGGTATCCGAAGGTCCCGGGACCAATGAGCGGAAGAGCTAGGGATGTCACCTTTGAAATGTGGACTGCTTCCAAACACCTTCTGAGGTTCTCTCTGTAAATCTGAAAATGTTCAAGCAGTGAAACTATAGACACACTTGCGATGAAAATATTTCTTACATTGTAAGTTCTGAAGAATTTTGAAGACAAAGCTCCCGACACTAGCAAAGCAATTTAGAGATAACATTGGAAAAATGTTGCCACTTTAAATCTTGGAGATTGCAAACAGCAAATGGCATTCATAAGTGCTAGGACCGACAATACCAATTAACTAACACTGAAGATGACTGACCAATGGCCCATTTTATTGTGTGGGCTGATCCAACATGTGAATGGCACTGCAGCTGAGAAATGGCAGAAGGGGGCTGGCTAGGAGACCTTTTTAGGTCTCGCCTTACAAACAGCTTTAGCAGTTTGTTGGAGATGGCCTAATATCTACAATGCAATATACAGAGTGGGCTTTGGGTTAGCTCCTTGCTCATGACTCTATAACTTTATTGTCTCTCAGTTACGTGCTCCATATTCAATGTCTTTCCTTCCAATTCTTGTATTTATTTTCGCCCCAGGAGCATTACACATTTAATATGTTTCTGATTGGTTGGCTTGCATCCTTCCACTGCTGGCACTGTTCAGAACTACTTTTGTTCTTTAGACAGCCCTTAGGACTGCATATGTTTTCTTGCTCTCTCCCTCCATGTGCTCATTCCCCCTCACATCCAGCTGTCCTGTGTTCTCCATGTTGCTCCCCCAGCTCATGTTGTATCCTCGCCTCTCCCCGTCTCACTTTTAAAAAAAAAAACTATTCCTCTCCCAGCTCCTCCTTACCTCTTTTTACCCTCCTCACTTAGCGTCCCATTTCCCCCGTCTTTCTTCCTTCCGCGCTCTAGTTCGGACACCGCTATTAGTTTTGCCAATCCCATACACCTTAAAAATGCACCAGCATTTGCAAAGCCAATACCAGGGATCAGCCCTTTCATATTTTTTATAATTTATTTGTATAGAAAACATTGGTGCCTGTTTAACACAAGCATTTTGGAGTAGTATTTTACGTACTATTTTACACACACTTTCTATGCCTTTGTGAATTGGCCGCAGAATATGAAAATGGGAATAATTTGAGATTTTGGAAGTATTCAAATAAATTAGCACAAATAGTAAGGACTCTGCCCACTTTGCACTTTTACTAATAGGGGGATAATCAATACAATGCACAAAAATATAGAATGTCCGTACAACATTTTAAAGTTTTTTAAATGCACTATATGGACTATCAATGTCACTAAACTTAACTTTATGTACACCTAACCATATCTACCATCAATTTACACATTCTGGCCACTTGCCACCTCACACTAACCATCAATTTACAAATTCTGGCCACTTGCCACCTCACACTACACACCCATATTACATACTCACAAAAACACTTTTACTACTCCCCATATCCCAAGTCAGGAGGTGAATGCACATTTTTTTTATAAATGGACATGGTCAGACAGACATAATGCTAACACTCTATAACTTAACAGTTTTAAATGTATATTAATATCATATCCAGATTAGAGTGTTTACCATAAATCACTCAATTATTCTGAGCCTAACCGTCATCCCGCTTTAACACACGCACACGCACACACACCACAATCATATGATTAACCAGATAAATTTAGTACATATTTCCACTACCCAGTCACTGATATGTTACTCATTTATGAGCATCATGAAAGTATGAAAACATTATTTTCTATACTTTTAGGACAGCTGCCGCATTGCACGTGTGCATTGCATCCCACAAAGTTTTGGCCATGTTGAATAGATGTAACACAATGGTCACCACTAAAAGCAATTGACACAGGTAACCCAATTGCGGCAAATGCTGAGCATTGGCAAAGCAGGGTCAATGCCAGGACTCAGAAGCAAAATATGTGGCTATGTGTGAAATACACTCTTACCTACAACAAAAAACAGTACAGGAAAGGGTGGAATCACATCCGGGTGTCCCCTTAACACAAGCCTCTCAGCATTCGGTTCTTCTAATCACTGCAGTAACCATTCCGGAAACAAGAAAGTATTTAACAAAATTGAACTTCTACTCGTGCTTGGCAGACATGTTGTGCGCACATTTATATTCATGGTCTACTGGTTCACTCTGTAAACATGGGCAACATTGGAGTGCCAAATGTAAACAGACTTAGAACAGAGGTGCGTCCCACTTGTCCTGGTTGTAGCTGTTGAAGGAGGATAAACTAATCTCTGCCTTTCCTTACTTACATCCTGTTGCAAGGACTTTTGGCTGCTCGTCTGGAAGACAAAGGTTTTGTTTTTGATAACTGCAGCTTCACAGAAACTAATATCTCTGGTGGTTATCCTCCATTAGTGAGAGACTGGAAATCATAAGTGTTTGCAACAAAAGTTGATTCTATAATATGTAATGAAGAATCAACAGTGCCATCTAATGACTAAAAGTGGAACTTTCATTATGCATTAATTCACTGAATTTATAGAAAACATTTGTTCCTATTTCTTGAAAGGAAAATACTGTTAGTTGAGTGTGTTAAACAATTCTGGTTTATTGCTTGGCATGAAAAGAATGCCAAGGACACAGAATATATAGATAGTCTATTCACCAGGAAAGCACACACAAGAATTATTGTTTCATATACTTTGAAATATATTAACGTTGCCATTATGTCTCCAAGGGCCAGATGTACAAATATTAAGATTAGTGATTACCAAATACCGATTTTTACCGAATACCTATTTGGTAATCGATATACTCAATCTACTAAACTTTAAATTGTAAAATAGTGATTTCTATTGGGTTGCAAATCGACCTACCTCATGAATATTAATGAGGTAGGTCGCTCTTTGCAACCCATTAGGAATGATAGCATTCATAGGCCACCATGCCTGTGATTGTTTGTAAATAAAGTCACCTTTTTCTTTGAAACGCATCCCATTTTCCTCAAAGGAAAACTGAATGTGTTCCAGAAGAAAAAAAATGAAACGTTTTTTTTTTTAAGTAGGCAGTGAGTGGCCGGTGGGACCCTTGCCTGCTCTTCATAAAATATATTTATATATTTTTTTTTATTTCAAAAGAGTTTATTATTTTAAAGGAACAGATGAAAACATAAAATACAAGTACAAGTGATACAAATGATATCAGCTGGAGCATACAATATGGAATAATCTGTATATAACAGAAAATCAATTAAATTATAGAAACATCAAATAATAACTGGAGGAAGTAATTATCAAAAGTATCACCATCAGATATTATTTTAGGTAAGGAAGGAAAGAAAAGAAGAAAGAAAAGAGAGAAAAAATATAGTAAGGCTGAGGAAAGACAAGAAGAAGTAAAAGGAGAGAGAAGGATTTCCAAAGGATTCACCCAACAACCAAGAGCATATTAACCAGACAAATCAAAAGGGGTACTGTTCCACCGAACCCTCCGAAGCCCTTTCCATATACGTATCCAGAGCCTTCCACACACCATTAGATATAGAAGGAGAAATATGGGCATTATCAACTGAAGTATGAGCACTCCTTAAAAAGGAAACCCACGCCCACCAAGTATGATAAGAGACTGAGGAGAAAGATTTCCAATCCATGAGAATTACTTTGACAGCAATAGTTAGTAAAAGATCCAATAATTGTACCTCCATGGGATCTAAAGGCAAAGGGACCGAGGCCGCCAACGGGCCTAACAGAATTAACGGGAACGAGAGTTGAAACTTGATATTAAAGATAATCATTAGATGTTTGTGAATTAAACCCCAAAAGGGTTGAAGAAGAGAGCAGTCAAAAAACATATGTTGAAAATCGCCTGGTGCAAGATCACAGCTCCAGCACCGATTGTCTTCTTTTAAACCTAGCGAGTATAAACGAGTGGGGGTCCAATGAAGAAGATTAATAGAAAAAAACTTAGATTGCATTAATGAAGGGGCAATTTTATTACGAAGAGAAAATTTCCCAATATCTTGCCAAGTGTCTGAAGAAATATGGTCGGTAACCCCATGATCAAAATGATGCAGCCATTTTTGCTGTGTAACAGTCTGGGAAGGAAGTGTAGAAGACGACAAAAATTTATAAATCCTAGAAGCCACATGACCAGACCTAATCCATAATTGAAAAAGCGTAATCAAAGAGGAGGAAGGATGCAGGTGTACCTTAGCAAGTGCTACCTTAATCTTAAGAAAGGTATAAAAGTCTAGATTAGATAAAGAAAATTGTTGAGCCAGATTAGAAAAAGGGAGAGGGTGATTGTTAGAATCATAAAGATGTTTGACAAGAGAGATACCTATCCCAGCCCAGTAAGACACCAAGTCTGAATCAATGTTGATTTTAAATTTGGAATTCCGCCAAATAGATGACCAAGTGGTTTTTTGTAGCGGGACCGCCAATCTCTTATCAACCTTGCGTATCGCCGCAATAGTGTCTAGAATAATCGATCTAGAAAATGGAATAGAAAGGGTATTCGTGGTTAAAAACGCGACGGTCGGAAGAGGGGAGGCCAGTTCCTGTTCAATTAGCAACCAAGCTGGAACATGAGTAGAGGGAGAGGAAAACCACAGTGCACCCTGAGAGGCCAGAAAAGCAGATTGATATTTCTCCCAATCAGGAAGATTGCATCCTCCCATATCATACGACCTCCGCAAGAATTTATATGCAATTCTAGCCCTTTTGTTATTCCATAAAAATTTGGAAGTTAATAGATCCAAATCATGAAAAAAGGTATCAGATAGCTTTACCAGCAGCATAGAAGAAACAAAATTAACAATGGGTGTTATCATTTTAAGAGTTTGAAGTCGGCCCCACCACGAAATATGCTTCGGAGACCAATTGTCTAAAAGACTTCGTACCTTAAGAATAGTTTGAGATTCGTTATAAGTAACCGTAGCATAAAGGGTGGAACAAAAATAAATACCCAAATATTTTAGTAGCTTGGATTGCCACTTAAAGCCCGCCGAGCCCATGTGAGAGGAGAAGCAATAAGCATTTAGAGGGAACATTTCTGTCTTATCTTTGTTCAGGGTATAACCTGAAACTTTTGAGAAAACAGAGATCGTATCAGAAATGGCAGGAATGGCCAGAGCAATATCATTCGAGAAGATGAGGACATCATCAGCGTACGCAGCTGTTTTTAGCTGATGAGAACCAAAAGAGAACCCCTTAATGTCAGGATGTACATCAATCATTCTGAGAAGAGGATCAATGGACAACAAGAATAAGAGAGGAGACAAGGGGCACCCTTGTCTAGTCCCCTGGCGAAGATTAAAAAAAGACGACGTAGCTCCATTCACTCTTATGTTAGCTCTAGGTCGGGAGTAAAGAGACATAACCATTCGAATAAAGGGATCACCAAGGTTGTGTGCACATAAAACAGCTCGTAAAAAAGGCCAGGAAACCTTATCAAAGGCCTTTTCAGCATCCAGGACCAAGGCCGCCGCCGGCAGGTTAGATCGTTTAGCTGCACCTAGAATATGACAAAAAGTACGAATATTATCCCGTGCAAGACTCCCCTTAACAAACCCTGTTTGTGAAGGGTGAACTAATTGCGGAATAAAGGACTCTAAACGCTTAGCCAAGATTTTAGCAAAAATCTTAGCCTCCATGTTGAGAAGGGAAATAGGACGAAAATTCTTGGGGTCTGAATGATCTTTCCCTTCTTTGGGGATTACAACAATAGTAGCATCAGCAGCAGAGCCAGCGACAGAACCTTCTTTAATAAAGGCGTCAAAAAGGGATTGAAGTTTCGGCACAAGCACAGATATGAAGGTTTTATAAAACAAAATAGGATAACCATCAGGGCCTGGAGCTTTACCAGAACGAGTAGCTTTAATTGCAGTAATGATTTCGTCAGATGTAATCGGACCATTCAGCGAGTTATTATCTTCCTCCAGTACCACTTTCAAAGGGACTGACTTCAAAAACTCCTGGCATTGTTCAAAGGAAGCTTGAGTAGAAGGGGTATATAACTTATTATAGAAATCGCGGAAAACCTCAAGAATTTCCTCAGTTTGAAATTTTTTCTTACCAAACTGGTCAGTAATAGAAGAGATTTGAGAGGACTTACAAGAGGATTCCTGGAACTTTAATGTGGCTGCAAGAATTTTACCCGCAAGATTTTTTAAGAGCAACTTCTTAGATTTCTGAGCCTGGAGACCAATATGAGCTCTCTTGGTAACTATAGTATTGTACTTATACTTTAAATTCTTAATAGACTGGAGACAGGCCTTATCCTGAGAATGACGAAAAAGGGACTCTTGACGTTTAATATCATCTGCTAAATCTGTGAGCTCCTTTTTAACCGCTGCATTCCTTCTTGACATACACTTAATGACCTGACCACGGAAAGTGCATTTAAAAGAATCCCAGAGAACCACAGGAGAGCTGACTGAACCAACATTTTCAAGAAAAAACGTCTCAATGTCATTGGAAAACTCTCGAACCTGGGAATTGTCATATAACACTTCTGTATTTAGTCTCCACGAACGAGATCTTGCCCTAGGGGCAAAAGACATAAGAGTGAAAGTCACCGCGGCATGATCTGAAACCAAGATAGGATGAATAAGCGGAGAAGAAGAAGATTGAACAAGAGAGGAGTGAACCAAAAGATAATCAATGCGTGAAAAGGACGAGTGAGGGGAAGAAAAAAAGGAAAAATCACTGCCCGTAGGATTATGAAGACGCCAGACATCCTGAAGATGGATCAGAGAACACATATTAATCAGATGTTTATGTGCTTGAGGTGGTCGAAAATTAAAGGCAGAATTCCTATCCAGAATAGGATCCATTGGTAAATTAAAGTCTCCACCTACAATAAGATTGCCAGAATGAGGTGTATCATTAAGCTTTTTAGTTATTGCCTTCCAAAAAGACGGGTCATCCTTGTTAGGGGCGTAGATATTCATGACAAAGAGATCGGCATTACCATCGGACATCTTAGAGAGCAACCACCGACCCTCTGTATCCTGCTCAGAAGAGACAATAGACAACCCAGAGTGTTTAGAAACTAAGGTAATTACCCCATTCCTTTTACCATGAGCATCTGAACAAGCAACATCAGAAACCCACTCTTTCTTCAGAAATAACGCCTCCTTTGCAGAAACCTTTGTCTCTTGAAAAAGGACTAGATCCGAAGAAAGAGATTTGCAATAGTCTAAAATCTTCGACCTTTTAACTGGGTGATTTAACCCTTTTACATTAAGGGAAAGAATGTTCAAACCAGCCATAGAATCAAAAATAGAAGGAAAAGATATTTCATGTATGATATATGAACTACAACATCGATGAAAGCCCGCCACCACACATTAGCAACCCCCCCGGAATGAAGGGAATCCAAAGAGGAAATCCGAAGAGAAAAGAAGAAAGAAAAGGAAGAAGAAAGTAAGAAAGTAAGCAGAGAGAAAAAAAAGGGCCCAAAAGGCAGGTCTGAAAAAGACCAAATTCATACAAGGGGGAACATGGAAAAATGAGCAAGGGGACCAACCAGAGGGATAAGAAACATCAGCATAAATAGCCCCAACACAATACATAGCTGAATATATGTATATAAAAGTAAGAACTGTCTAAACAATATGAACTATAGATAATTATAGTATACTGGCAGCAGTGAGCATTAAAAACCATAGCGGCATCACATTGAACCAAATTGATAAATAAGTAACAGCTAAGACATATCATAAAAATTGAGAAAGCAGAAAAGAAGAGAGAAAACAAAAACGAAACCAAGAGCTGGTGAAAAGTGAGCGAAGAGCTAATAATAATATTAGGTAGAGCAAAAAACAAAGCAGGCATCATGAGGAAGAAGAGAGCAAGAAAAAGAGATAAGAAAATACATTCCAAACCATATTATATGGTACATTATGAGAAACAGTAATTGAGACATAGTAGAGAATAGTATGTAATAAACATCTCAATGCATCAAACAATGAAGCCCTAGGGCAGAAAAATAAGAGAATAATACTATACATAGATATATAGAGAATCTATAAATAAGCTTACAAATAATTATCAACAAATATATAGAACCGGATACATTCAAATAGCTAAAAGAGATAAGAATCACATAATTATATGAATATAAAAATAGAAAAACATACGTCTATCAATTACAAGACAACTATAGAAATCCGACCTAGTCGAAAAATATAATCAATAATTAAATGAGCTAATCAAACAGTGAAATAGCAGTGAAAAAAAAAGTAAACCACAAAATATATAGAGGAGGCATATTAACACTAATTTTAGCAGAACATAAACATCCAGTACGCATCTACAACTCAGACTGAACGCAAACTAAACATCAATACTATGAAAGAACAGTGGTATGTTCCATACAACCAAGAGGACAAAAGACTACCATAGACAAAAAAAGACAAAAAACAAGGAGAGAAAAAACCACGTCTCACATGAAATTTGGCGACAAGAAAGAAGTCGTACAACGGACTAAGAAACAGGTCAGGACCTACTACGGCGAGGGACAAACTGGGAAGGAGAGGGGTGCGGAGGACGACACGCGATCAGGAGAGAAAACAAAACATCAAGAAATGCTATCACCAAATATTGGAAGAATCACACAATAAAACTAACGACCAAAAAGACCACTAACCATATCGAATAGGAAAGAAACACCAGAAGACGACAACGACACAACGAAACCCATGGACATGAAGACCACCACACAGATCTAAAAGCACCTAAGCTTAAGAGATCTGGCAAAGAGAAGAAGACATATCAGAATATAAACCTCATCAGGTGCCAGAAGAACCAGGCACGAGCGAGGCCTCCGTTTGAAGATCCATCTGTAGCTCCATCTGATTATCTAAAAACGAGGCCAAGTCAGCAGGTTCATCGAAGATTCTGGAACGACCTTTGAAAGTAATTCGGAATTTTGAAGGGCCCGCAAAAGAAAAGGGGATATTCATCTCAGATAAACGTTTCCGAAGATTAAGAAAGCCCTTCCTCCGAATTACTGTGTCTCTGGCAAAGTCTTGAGAGATGGAAATGCGATGACCATTCCACGAGACAACTCTAACCTTCCGCATATGGGCCAAAATTTGTTCTGTGTGCTGATGTCGCAGAGGTTTAAAAATTATTGCTCTAGGTTGAGTAGCGGACTTAGGGCGAAAGGTAGGGACACGATGTGCACGTTCCAGCTCAAAATCCCTTTGAAAAGAAATTTGCAGCGTAGAGGGAATCCATTGATAAAGGAAATCAATCAAGGAAGGTGCATCCTTCTCCACCTCTTCCGGAATACCAAATATACGCAGATTAGATCTGCGATTACGATCTTCTTGCTCAGTGAGATCTTTCCGCAATGCCGCCATTGAGCGCTCTAACTGACAGAGAGATCTAGATTGCTTTTGCACGGCATCTTCAGCGCCACTAATACGTGCTTCTGTGCCTGAAACACGAAGGGAAAGGGCCTTGAAATCATTCCTAATGGCTAACACCTCCACTTGCAGTAAATCTGTGTTAGTCTTAGTAGACTGCGCAATCTCATGTACTTCATTAAGGCGCGATAGGATAGTTTCAAGAGTGGAATTAGGGTCCTTCAAAACAGACTCAGGTGTAGGGGAAACCTGTTTGGACCTCTTGAGGAACGCTTTAGAGTCTTTTGCATCTTTAGCATTTGATGACGGGCCCATATTCGCAGCCATAGAGCACACCCCCACAACAGGCGCAAAATATACCCTTCCGGCAACAACACGGAAAGGAAATGCCCGAGGTTGTATAAAAACATACTAAGGAAAAAGGAAAAGAGCAAAGTACTAAATGCGGCTTTCAATGACAGGACAAGGAACCACCTAAGAAAGTAGTAAGCCCTGCAGGCACCAAAGGATTCCTTCCGACCTCAAAAAATAGCTTCGAAGGCATAAAAAACCAAAGCCAAGAAACCCCTTACATAGGCCTTGTCGGCGTTCTGAGGAAAAGAAATCCCAAAAAAATGCTCACAGACGGCAGCAATGCAGCAGGAAGATTGAAAAAAACAAAATAGACTTAGAAACGTCACCAGCTCATGGTTATCTTCAGTTCCGACCAGTCCGCTGAGGAGAAGAAATATCTGCATCAATGAGGAGACAAAATGGCGGCCGCTCATAGAAACACCGAGCGCCACCACCAGACGTCCAAGATACGGTCACCGGCAGCACAAAAGATTAGGAAACCTCCTCAAAGTGTGCACGACAGCATCGTAGGCATGATACCACCTTCTGGCGTAAAGGGGGCCATCCGAAGCGGCATTAAAACCTCCGTCGGCCGTTGCTCAGCGCAGAGCTCAAGCGCAGACCGCCATCTCACAGCGGCGCGCAAGCCACGCCCCCATCAAATATATTTTTTAACATCAAAGGGGAAGGCAACTCTTTGGGACTCATTCCCATTTGCGTACAGGTACCACTACCTTTCACTTGTTGGTAAAAACTAAATGATATGCGCCCATAGTTCGGTTGCAAAATATTAATGCATACTACTGCGAATCTGTATTTGGAAGGGACGCCCTAAACATGCCTCTTCCAAATACCGATTTGCAAATCCAAACTGGGATTCTGTAGAATCGCAGTTTGTTGTTTGTAAATACCTAAAAGCATTTTTCTGCGAATCGGCCAGTTTGCGACCTCAGAAATGCTTCACACATCTGGCCCGGAGTTAGTTATGATTTCATGATACCTTTTTTTTTCTAGATACATAAATGTATACCACATGTCCACAGAGGCACAATCAGCCAAGGAAGAACGTGCTAACCAATAGGTAGGTTACATTCCTTGTGTATATGCCAGCTGAAGAAGTAATATTCAGCGTTCTTATCTTCTCATTACATTATCACTAATTGACTAGAGGATCCATTAATACCTGCTGTTTTTCTTTCCCGTTGCCTATTTCTCCCCCAGGGGTCTCTGTGCTTTAACATAGTTATTAGAGTTTGAGATTCAGTACGGCATGGGGTGAGCATCCTTCCGCATTCCAGTATACCCTTGTGTTGGAATTTAGGAATAATAAATATCTACAGGTGTGACAGTCCATTTACATTGCCAATGCTTGTTTTTATAGTTTGAATATCAATCCGATGTATTCAAGTTTGAAAGTACAAAATGATGCCAATTCTGTATGTAGGCCCGATCTGAACAGGAGGAGGGTGATAAAAAAGATGGCAAAAAAGGAAGTCGTCAGAGAAGAAAAAAAGAGGGAGACAATGGAGAAGAGGGAGAAGGCAGTGGAGATTAAAAAAAATGAGGATAATAAGACAGGAGAAATGTGGTGGGGATAGCAGAGCAACTACAAAGAGGGAATGGCAGGGAAGATCCGGAAATGGTTGAATGAGATAAGTAGGAGAGAGCAGAAGAGAAGGCGAGTAAAAAGGACAAAGAAAGATATGAAGGGCACGGAATCGCGGATGGCAGTCAAAGGAAAAGTTGAAAGAAGGTAAGAAGGACAGAGACTGGAAAGACAGATGAAAGAGGTGCGAAAATGTGAAAAGAGATAGTATGGGGTAAGAATTGAAGGAGGGGGGGATAGGAAAGGAAAGTAGAAAAATACGAAGGACAGAAACAATGGAAAGAAAGATTGAGGAGAAAGCGATATGAAGGCAAATGTGAGTAGGATATTGGAGAGTAAATGCAAAGAGAGGAGGGGAGGAGAGAAATTGAGAAGGCAAAGAGAAAAAGAGTACAAGATGATCTATGACAGCAAGGGAAAGAAGGAAGAAGAAAAAATAAGGAGAGCAAAGGGGAGAAATGCAGAGTATAGAGGAAAGAGTGGAGAAATGAGGCAATGATGGGCAGTGGTGCTGGGATAATTTTCAGAGTGGGGGTACTGCCATCAGTGCTACATAACCTAAGTCATAGGGATTGTGGAAAATCCAAGCACCACACAAAGAACAAGTGTTGCAAATGATTCACCCCCATTCAGCAGGAGAGTATTAAGGGTGTGGTGCGTAGTAGTGTATTTTGGGGCACCCTGTCACAAATGTATTAAAATTACATGGTGTGGTAGCACACTCTTGTTTACAGACAGCACAATTTCCATTGAAATGGACACTACATTTTCACAGACATGCTGTTTAACTGATAAAACTATATAGCACACAAACGACAATGTAAGGAAGTCCAGTTTTAGCAACTAATTATCATATTTATATCACTAAGTGAAGTGTCTTGATTAGTTTTGATACTATTAAAAATCTCTGCTTCCATCACACTTCAGAATTACAAAAACGTATAGTTTCTTACCTGTTGGTGTAGTTTTACAACTTGAAGAATGTTTTGGATTCCCATGCTGTGCATTATTCTGCCATCTAGTGGTTGGGTCCACAATTGTAGTTTGTTTTTTCTCTTTTTTGTTTTTTGTTGGTGAGCATCGACATACCACCAATTGGTGTCCTTCTGTGACGTCGATGTGCTTCCTCCGGAAGCTCCCACCTTTGGCCGCCATCTTCAGATTCTTTTTTTTCACCGTTGGGTCTGGATCGATACGGAAGGAGCTCCAGAGATTTGGAGAGAAAATCACCAAAAATAGGTGAAACTTATACAAAACAGCGATAGAAGGCTTTTTTGATGTACCGGACTACTATCCAACGAGTCAGAGTGCGCCAAAAACGGGAAAATACGTAACTTCGATGACACGGAGAATGCGCATGCAAGGGCCTCTCTGTCTCATCTTTCTGCTGGAGGAGGGTGGGTTCGCTGGTGAATCCAGAAAATTCTTCAAGCTGCAAAACTACACCGATAGGTAAGAAACTATACATTTTTCAGCGTGAATCTTTTCTGGATTCACATGCTCTGCATAGACTTTGTAGCGGTTTGCTAGTCTTGTGGTGGCTGGATGGAAGATGAGCGCTGGTGTATGAATATATGTTGTCAGACCTTTTGTCCTACTTGTGCTTCTTTATTCATTTGAATGTTCACCCAGTAATATTTTGTGAACGTGTGCACTGAAGACCATGTTGTTGCTAGGCAAATGTCTTGAATTGGAGTATTTGCTAGAAATGCGACTGTTGCTCCTTTTTCCTTGTTGAGTGAGCCTGTGGGGCACCTTGTAATGCTTGTCAAGGTTGTTTGTGGCATAACTGTATGGCTTGTGCAATCCATCTTGCAATGGTGTTCTTGGTTACTGGTCATTCTAGAAAGCTGTTAGCACAAGATACAAATAATTGCTTTGTTTTCCTGTATTCCTTGTTTTTTTTCAATGTAATACATGACTGCTCTTCTAGCGTCAAGACTGTGCAATGCTCTTTCCGCTTGTGTCTTTGAAAGAAACGTGGTAGTTTTACAGTTTGGTTTATGTGAAATTTTGATACCACCTTTGGTATAAAGTGTGGATCTGTCCTCATGACAATCTTGTCATTATGTATTTGAAAGCAGGGGCTCTTGTAGTGTTAGTGCTTGCAATTCACTAACTACGTATAGATGTAATTGCAACTAAAAATGCAGTCATCAGTGTGAGCATTTGTGGCGTTGCTTTGTGTAGTGGTTTGAATAGTGCTTTCATCAGCTGGGTGAGCGCTATATTCAGGTTCCATGTGGGTGCTGGCACGATTTTTGGAGGGGCTATTCTTTTTGCTCCTTCTAGGGACCTTTTGACTATGTGGGACCTGAAAAAACCTTTCCCGGTTTCACCTTTCGTATCCGCTACAATTGCTGCTAAGTGTACCTTTAAAGATGTGTAGTTTAGTTTACTCTGTAGTAAGTATTTTTAGAACTGTGGTTTCCCTTGTGATCTTTTTTTAAAGATGTTTTTAAGGCACCATTGAGAGCACCTTCTCCATTTTGCTGTGTAACATTTTCTTGTTGTTGGTTTTCCAGCTTCTCTTGTGCTTTCTGGTAGTTTGAGGTGTGAAAATTCTAATTCCTCAGGAGCCATGCCGCTAGGCTTAGGCTCTCGTGTTCTGGGTGCAATACCTTTCCATTTTGCATTGTTAATAGGTATTGCCTTTTTAGAAGTTTGTGTACTGTTCCTTGTGTTATCTTCATTGTCTCTGAGAACGAAGTCTGCCTAGCCCATTGAGTTGCAATGAGAATCATTGTCCTGTGGCTGATCTTGCATTTGTTGATTACTTTGTGGAGAAGAGATATCGGGGAAAAGCGTAAGCAAATATCCCTGACCAGTCTATTCACAGCACATTCCCTATGGACTGTTTGCAAGGTTGCCTGGATATGAAGCGTTGGCCTTTTGCATTGTGGGGAGTTGCAAATAGGTTGATTTGCGGAGTTCCCCATTTCTTGAAAATTTTGTGGAGCTCTGAATATTCAATTCCCACTTGTGGGATGATGATGATGTTTGCCTGCTCGATCTGTCTGATTCTACATTGCCCTTCTCTGGCAGGTGTATTGCTATTATGTCTATGCACTTTGGGAATGCCCATCTTCACAGTTGTTCAACTAGAGTTGAGAGTGCTAAAGACTGTTTTCCTCCTTGCTTGCTAATGTAAAACATGGTGGTTGTGTTGTCTGTTTATGTTAACACTCTTTTGCCATAGAGCTCTTTCGGAAAGGCTTTTAAGGCTAGGAACACTGTCTTTAACTCCAGGAAATTGATTTGCTTTACCGCATCCTGCCGTGTCCACAACCCTCTTACTTTGAGGTTTTTCATGTGCGCTCCCCAGCCCATCTGGGAAGCATCTGTAGTTATGATCACTGTTGGAATTGGTTGTGTGAAAAGTCTGCCTTGTGCTATGTTTGTGTTGTTCCACCATGCAATCTCCTGATGAACTGTGTGTGACAACCACTAGATCTTCCCAACTCCCTGTTGCTTGTGACCATTGCTCTTGAAGCCATTCCTGGAACGACCTCACGTGCGAGCGAATGTTGGGGCTCAAACAAATGCATTAAGCCATCTTTCCTAGAATCTTCCCAACTGTCAGAGCTTGCCCCCTGTGGTACAGATGTCTCTCCTACAGCAGTGCCAATGTTCTGCTCTCACTTGGGAACACCTTCCTTACTATAGTGTTAATCTGTGCTCCTAAGTATACCTTCTGCTGTTCTGGCTCTGGTGATGACTTGTCCCAGTGTATTGAAAATCCGAGTTGAACCAACGTCTCTATCACTTGTTGTATATGCTGTTTACAGAGACTGTATGAGTTTGCTCTTATTAACTAGTCATCCAGGTACGGGTCTACATGAATCCCCTGCCTTCTTAGATGAGCGGCTACTGCCGCTAGGCATTTTGTGAAAACTCTTGGTGCTGGTTTTAGGCCGAATGCTAGTACTTGGTAGTGTGTTTTGTTGACTATAAATCGTAATAGATTTTTGTGGTTTTTGGTCATTGGAATGTCCAAGTATGGATCCTTTAAGTCTATAGTTGCCATGTAGTCTCCTTTTTGCATTTGAGGTATCACCTCTTGCAACGTTGTCATTTTAAATCTTTGTGTCTTTATGAATTTGTTGAGAAACCTTAGGTCTAGTATTGGACGCAATGTTTCATCTACTTTTGAAATTAGGAAGTACATTGAGTAAATGCCATAGTTCCTTTCCCTTTGTGGTACCTTTTCTACAGCCTCCTTGGATTGAAGTTCTTGCACCTCCTGGCGTAATTGGGATAATTCTTTTTCCGAATGTTTCTTTTTTTTTTGTTCTTGGAGGTTGCTTAGTCAGTTCTATGCAGTAACCGTACTGTATTATGTTTAATATCCATTTGTCTGAAGTGATATCTCTCCATTTGTGGAGGAAGTATTTTAACCTGCCTCCTACTGGTGTTGTATGTTGGAGGAACTGTTTGTTTAAAGGATGAAGTCTTTTCCCTAAAGTGTCTTTGGTGTCCCACTCAGTGATGTCTCTGGTGAGTGGCCCACTTTCTGAATGCAGTCACTTTGCTGTGGTTTGTGGTCCTCCTCATTGTGTCTGCCCTCTTCCCAATGGGGCGCCCTCAAAAGGATTGTCTTCCCTGTTGTAACTGCCAATTCTGTTGCTGTCCTTGTTGCTGGCCCTGGCTTACCCCTTGGTAAGTTTGCTGGTATGTTTGGTGCGAGTCTGTGGGTTGATGGTTACCTCTGCCCGCTGGTCTCCTTGAGGGTGTGCCTCTACGCATGCCTCTAAATTGTAGTGCGCCCATAGACCTTGCTGTCTCATTGTCTTTTTTAAGTTGATTCAGCTTTTCATCTATGATGCTTCCAAACAGCTGTTCCCCATAGAACGGTGAGTTTGGTATGTTATTCTGCACTTCTGGCTTGAAACCTGATATTCTTAGCCATGTATGTCTTCTCTAGGTAATGCCAATCATCATCTGTCTGCTAGATATGTCTGCAGTATCTAGGGCAGATTTTAAGCATGTTCTTTCCCTCTTCCACTAAGTGGTTTGCCCTTCTTTGGAACTGGTCAGGCAGGTACTTTAGTAGTTATCCTACTTCTTCCCAATGCAGATATGCGTGCCTGTTTATCAATGCATTTGAGTTTGCAATGCGCCACTGAATTGCTGCACTCCTCTCAACCTTTCTCCCAATAAGGCCCATTCCCTTGCTCTCCATGTCTGGCGGTGGTCCAACATTGGTTGGTACATTGGCCCTCTTCCTTGTAGATGTAATGATTGAGTCAGCTGGCACCGACCCTTGATGTATATGATGTATAGGGGTCCTTTGAAGAATGATTGTATTTCTGTTTACCCCTTGGTGCCACTGCCTTGCAAGTGGCAGGCTCTTTAAATGCCTCTTTCTCTTGATCCAATACACTTGGTAGCATGGGTAGAAACTGGCTCCTTGACTGTGTAGGCAGCAATGTTTCTAGTAGAAAGCATGATTGTGGCGTTTCCTCTTCAAGTTGCACTCCATATGTGTCTGTTGCCCTTTTTATGACTTGATTGTACATCCCAATGTCATCTGGTGGTGAAGGCCTCGAAGGATATGTCTCTACCGCCTCTTCTTGTGATTCGGTTTCGAGATCCTGCCATTGTAGGACTTGAACCTCCAAGGTCACCGAACTACATTAGTGCCTCATCGTCGCCTTCATCCTCAAAGAATTCCTCTTCTTCATTGAGTGGTTCAGAAGTAATTGGCAGCTGCACTTCCTTGACTGTTTTCTCTGCTTCAGTTGAAGCTTTTGGTGGTATTTTAATTTGCTTCAAGCTGTCGTCGAATCCCTTTATACATTGCAAAATATTCGCCATCCCTGCCTCTAGCCTCCTTTTTTTTTTACTCGATCTCCGACGCGTGTGTTTTGGCATCGAGACCCTCCGCTTTTCTCTGCATGCTTGACAACGCCGACACTGTCGACGTAGGCTGTTTCGACCTCTTTCGTTTCGATGTCTTTGATTTTTCTTGAGTTTTCGCTGTCACAGAGTCCTTGTCTAAGGATCCGACAGAATGTTTCTCTTTGAAGGTGGCTGCAGTAGTCAACTGTTTCAACGCCAAGGCTCCTTTCAAGGTCTTTTAGACATTTTTTGTGTCTTATCGTGTTTTTTCGAGGACGACGGCACTCTTACCTCATTTGAAGTCTTTTTCTCGACCTCTACAACTGGGACATCAGTGTCCTCGTCGACTTCAGGGCCTTCGGCGACCTTGTCCTCCTCTTCGCTTGAAAGGCCCAGATCTCGAAGCGACGTTGGTGGCCCCTGGCCCTGCATGTTGTAGTTGGCCCTTCTCTGTCTCTCTCTTACCCTCAAGGTTTTTGGGGTGAAGGCCGAGCACGCATTGCAATCTTCACTTCGGTGATCCAGCACCAGGCAAAGGTTGCAGACTGGATGCTGATCTTTTTGAGCGTACTTATGATGACAATTCTTGCAGAATTTGAACGGAGTCTTGTCCATTACCGCGTACAGAGAGACCCGTGCCTGCGCATTCTCCGTGTCGTCGAAGTTCCGTACTTTCTTGTTTTTGGCGCACTCTGACTCGTTGGATTGTAGTCCAGTATGTCAAAAAAGCCTTCTATCGCTGTTTTTTATAAGTTTCACCTATATTTGTTGATTCTTCTCTCCAAATCTCTGGAGCTCTTTCCGTATCGATGCAGACCCAATGGTGGAAAAAATTTATCTGAAGATGGCGACGAAAGGTGGTACTTCCGGAGGAAGCACGTCGATGTCACAGAAGGACACCAAATGGTGTTATGTCGACGCCCACCAAAAAAACAAAAAAAGGAAAAACAAACTACAATTCCGGACACAAACACTAGATGGTGGAATAATGCACAGCATGTGAATCCAGAAAAGATTCAGGCTGAAAAACAGTAATTAATTTGTACTTTCCTAACTGCTGGTATACTTTCAAATATGTGTACAACACATTTACATATATTTAACTTTTGTGTTAAAAAAAATATATATTTTACAGCCTTTTCATTCATATTCCTTATTCTCCAGCTAGATTACCAATTTGTTCCCTTTACAAAATTCCTTCACTTTGCAGTCAGAACATGAAAAGTAAACGCCAATCTCCATGTTAAATGAATAAGTAGCAATTTTTCAGAATACAGCCTGACGTTGGACTTCTGGGCGTAGTGGGGCTACGTGGAGCATCATGTAGTGTGGCCAAATCTACGCACACTCGCGCGCTCCGCGTAGCCCCACTACGCGCCGCCCGCCTCCCGCCCGCCCTCATTTTAAAATAAGTTAAAGTATTTTAAAAGTAAGAGAAAATGCCTTACCTGTGTTGCGGCGTCCCGGGGCTCCCTCTTCCTGGTTGACAGCAACTTCTTCTCACAAATGCACATGCGCGCACGGCCGCGCATGCGCATTTCTCACGAGAAATGCGCATGCGCGGGCGTCCGCGCATGTGCATTTGTGAGAAGAAGTTGCTGTCAACCAGGAAGAGGGAGCCCCGGGATCCCACACTGCAGGTAAGGCATTTTACTTACTTTAAAATTCTTTAAATTATTTTAAAATGAGGGTGGGCGGGCGGCGGGTGGCGGGCAGCTCCGCTTCACCGTGGCGTGTGCGTAGCACTGCCTACTATGCCCACTTCGCAAACCGCGAAGCAGGCAGTGCTACGTACACTCCGTGGGCAGAGCGGAGCACTACGCCCGGGCTTAATTTGAATGCACAGCACAGGACACAATGGTTAAGGATGCGTTGCTGAGCGATTGAAGGGTGGTAGATAGATATTTGCGAGAGAACAGAATGAGGGAGTAAGTGGGGAAAGAAGAAAGGAGGAAAAGGAAAATAAAGGGAACAAGGAGGGGAGAATAACATCTGAGAAAAGAGATAAGGTTGAGTTAGAAGAGGAAAGACTAAGAGAATGAAAGGGTTATGAAGAAAGAAGGGTGAAAGGGAGTAAAGATGAGAGAAAGGGATGAGGATAAGGAGAAAATAGAGGTAAGATGACTAGTGTAATGAGGAATTCAAGTGATCCATTAGAAATGGCCTAGGTATCACTGGGGTGCGCCACTAAGAGCTATCCTTTTAATATTGAGCGGGAGGTGAGGGGTGTAGGGGGCATTTTTTTCTTGCTTATATGAGGGACCATGATTTCCTCAGTATTCGGTAGGTTGCAGTTGGCGACTATACAAACATTTTGCCTTGAATAAGCTCCATGTGAAGTGGAATGAGTGTGCCACACGAAAGCCTCCCCAGTTGCTTGTTTCAAAACATGGCACGCGCTACAAAGGAGCATGCTGGGTACATCTACCCCAGTACTACAGAGCACCTTACCTCTTCAGCTTGGTCCAGCAAGTCACCGTCGGGGACAAAGTTAGCAAAATACACACTGCGGCAGAACAGGCTGCAGTTGGCATATCGAATAACCTGTCCAGGAAAGAGGTACTTCTGCCCAAGAGACACCTTTTCTCCTGTGGTGGCCAAAATGGCTTTCGAAAAGGGGTTTGAATTTAAGTCCAAATTACCAGAAATTGGACATAATAGGGCGTCGGGCTGTGAAAAGAAAAAGACAAACAAAATCATTACAGTAATGCTGGCACATAAATTGAATGAATGGGTACTAATGCCACATTTTCTAAGGCTGCTTGTATTTCAATAGATACCACACTTTTAGATCTCTGGATGGCCAAACTCAAGTCGCAAATGAAGGTTTAACAACCAGTCTATGATAAATTATGATAAATATCCACCTTGAAGTCCCCCCAAGTACGGAGTTTGCTTTAAGATTACCCGAGTTGTTCACTCACCTAGGCCTGGCAAATGCCCTAAAACCAGATTGTTTCTTCGGAGGCCCTCATTCAAAGTTAAGGGCTAAATAATGATCCCTATGCAAAGAAAGGTTTGCAAAGCCTTTGGAATGACAGTTGCATGATAATTATCACACCCTTCAGTTTTACATTGATGTATTCCAACATTTTTGGGAGGGAAGGGGGTGGGGTGAGCAGGTGTGGAGAGAGGCCCATACAAACTTCCCGAACTTGGTTTGCTAAAGAAAGATTCCTCATTTTATACCCCATTTTAATGTGAAGACTTGGAACAGATGGCATTTATTACATGGGGGAAATACCTCACTGTGGGGTAATGGTATGTACCACGTGTAATAATCACCTCACCCTCTTATCACAAACCTTTAGTGAGGCCCTCATTTGCATTTGCATTCCTCTCAAAACCTGTGTTTCTGCACAGTGATCTGCATATGTCCTCTAGATGTTTCCCTGAAATCTAGAAAACAAAGAGCTTAGACCTTGGTATACAGGGAGATCTGATACCAAGGACCACCCCACTCCACAGCAACGCTGCTGCATTCTCATTTAAATACCAACTCCTTTGGGGCAATGTTATTAACATGCCCTAAGCCAAATGTATGGCCGGGAAACAACCTTTACAATGATGGCTGAACCTTGCATGCCTTTACCACACAAGCTTTACAACACATGCGTCTTTAACATGCATGCCTTTACCACGCAGGATTTTACAACAAATATGCCTTTACCACACATGCCTTTACAATGAAAATGTAAGTATTTAACAGGTGAGTGTAACATACATATTATACTATATTCACTCAAAAAAAAACAAAGTTAACAGGTACATTATAGTTAGGCTCAAATTTCTCACGTACAAAACCACAGAAATTCAGCGGTTATAGTTACCAGAGCTTGATAGAATTTACGCCCCTTTAATGCACTGCTTATGACCTCACATATTACATCACTCATGACATGGTCTCTGATATCACTAATGACATCAATGATAACATCTGAAATTACATCATTGTTAACATTATCCAGTGAGTGTAAGTGTTTCGTATACGACCCCAGGACTGTAAGTGCTAGAATGCTAAGAAAAGCCAGTCTGTGTGGAGAGCTCATTAATGTAATTGGGAAACCTAGGAGCTCTGTCTGACTAGGCCTTGCATGGGTATTCTGATTTGCAACTCCTTTGTGAGCCTCTCTGATGTGAGGACAGGCATCATACTGATGTGTTCTCAGGAGCAAAATGATTGTTGAATTAAGGCTTCCTGTCATGATGTTATTGGGATTTAATTGCTTTGGGGGTTGCTTTTCGGTAAATCCTGCCAGACATTAATCGCTGTTCATAAGTGTGTGATGTTGTTGAAACCTCGGATTGAAGGGCATTTTATGAGGTTTTGATTTATGCCTATTGTATAACAAGGGAAACTGGAAAAAGCAAACAACGTGTGAAGTATGGATAACAATAGATTCGCATGGACAGTGCAAGCACAGCGGACATGCCGATCGGATACAAAAAGAAAAACAAAGACAGCACATGTGAGGTGTACACACTGATCAGATACATCAACAAAAAAAGTAAACAAAAGATTGAGTTAGTCAAGTGTGATTAATCTTTTTTTAGAATAAGGCAATTGGGTTAATATGCCTGCATATCTTTGATACAAATTTACTTATTTTCTTAATCATGTTTAGTAATGCCGATACCAACAACATATCGATCGAAAATAAAAAAACACGTTTATGATGCAACTAGCAGACAAAAATATGGAAACATTAAAAAGGCCCATGCAACACCAATACAAAAATAAATGTGTTACATAAAAAAAAGTTCTCATACGCACAACACCAATAGTGGAAAGAAACAAATAAAACCAAATTAATTACTACTTCGCCCATGCTCCAAAACAGTACAAGGAAGTGATGTCATGCATATGGGAGCCAATTACGAGACAGCTACTAGGACTGACATTCAAACCTGAAAATGAAAAGTGATGGTGGGGCTCCAAGCCCTTTACTGCATACAATACGCCTCGCAGCAGCAGCCCATGCACGCTGTTAGGCGAGACCTAAAAAGAAGTTAAAAGCTAGGGATCCTCATTGGGAACTGGTTCGGGGTAACACAGGGCAAACATGGTTACTGGACTCTAAATGTATCATTTATGGCCTTTTAGCTCTGAAATCCTGAGGCCACCTTGCATCTGGCCCAAACCTGTGTACTAAGGTCACCGTTTTACCGTTTTACCGTTTTACCGCTTGACCCTCATCGTGGTGAAGTAAGTTAGTCCAAGCCTTTCCCAGGGAGGTGGTGTTAGCTAGAGACTCAGATCTCAGTAACATTGCAATAACAATAAATCCAACCTGTACTTGGTCTAAAAACAGAAGTACTTTATTCTATGTTCAGCTCAATATTACACATATGAAATATTAAAACATAAGGATAATTAGTACTGGGATGAGAATTGGTAACAGAGTCTCCACATCAAACATGGTCAGCCTACAGTAGGATTCCACAGGGTCAGCCACTCTCTATCACATTCCTGCTAGTGATTTGGCACCATGCTGCCACAGCTTGCCATATTGACAGTCTAAATCCACAGTGGGTAGAGGATATGTCCAGAGGCATTACATATATGAAAGTTACATTGCTAGTATAGGAGTCCTCTCACTATCTGACTACAGTTTTGCCCTATCGCACAAACTTTCCGTACAGGTAGAAGAGGTGGACGCCGGCATTTACTAACCAATGGGTAAGAAAGATGTACACAGTGTGATTGACAGGTTTAGAAAGAACTGGGTTTATGACCCTTCCGGATTACCTGCTCATTTGCGATCTGGTCAATTGCAATCGCGTTGACTTCAAAGGGCAGCTGTGGACAGTGGCTTTCAGGAGTCTCTTCTTCAGCAGGATTTGACACATAGTGCAGGCTGACTGCGCAATCACAAGATTTTGCTAGTGATGCAAGAACATCATGCCCTCTGTCAGCAATGAAGGATGCGAAGCCTGGAGCCTTCACTGAAATAGTCTCTTCTTTCACTGGAGAAACAAAAGAATTGGGTTTGTGCACAGTTAATATCAATGGTGAAGATCAAACATAAAATGCGAGAGCTAAGAGATAACAAGCATTGGCATAGCCAATAGGTCTCGCCTTTGGGACCTTATAAGTATTTAGTTATGCAGCACAATATCTTTTGTGCAACAACATCAACTGTTGCATGGCTAAACACTTATAAGGTCCCAAAGGCGAGACCTATTGGCTATGCCAATGCTTGTTTACATTGGTTGACTGTACAAGCCAGTTTTGGTATGTTGAAAACCTAAATAAAGCGTAAACAACAAAGTGTGTACAATGGAGGGAACATAATGGAAGAGACAGATTGTCGATATTCAATATAGTAGTGCGGATGAATATCCTTGACATTTAATAGTTCAGAGTGAGGAATACCGGCAGTATCATTTTGAGGCCTCTGACTCCATGTGAGTGTATTCTACTCTAGGCAGGAGAAATTTGATGCAAGTCAGATGTATCCTATTCAGATTGTATCCCACCTATTAAGCCTGTAAATGGTGCAGGCAACAAAGAAATGAACATCACACAAGTTAACAAGGATGAATAAGCAGCTTTGTTCTGGTGAAAACAGCCTGTAAAGATTAAGTGCTAGTGACAGATCAGAGCACCAACGAAAACACTCAAAGACTCACAGGAGACGGATTAAAGAGCCAACAAATGGACTGAAGAACCGTACACATAACACCATCCACAACGTCCTGTGATCTGTTTCTTGGGTTAAGGGTTTCATTTAGCACGTGAGAGCACACTTACAGGCTCCAAGCACTCTGCCATTAAGCACACAGGAATGCCAACACAAAAGTAGAAGGTTCCAGTAATTAAATGCTTGTGTCAGTGAGTGAAAGGTCACCGTTTCACCTTTAACAAACTACAAGTTAGACAGTTCACTGCACGTGTCATATTTTGCCCAGATGCCTTTATTTATGTATCCAGCGTAGCACAGCACCAACACGGCTTTGTGCTGACTTCAAGGCGCTCTAATCCAAGGACACTCAAGCACTCAACTCGCCACCTACACACTACACGCACATTTCCATCGAACACCACGAAAATGGGGCTGTAACGCATCATTAACACAGTGACTGTGAAGTGAATTCATGTACAGACAGACAGCGAGTAGGCTGGCGCACTGCGGGTTCTTTTATGAGGCCGGGGCGCACAAGACATCGCTGCTTCAGAAGCAAAGTGCCGCCGGGGAACAGGTGAGCCGGGCGGACGATTGCTGGCGATTTTCCACGGTGTTAAAGCGACCGCCAACAGCTCTTTTCAAGCACTCCTGCTTGTGCTGGCATCCACCTTGCGGGAGCGAGCAGTGGGGCGGGGCCATATGTTTTTAATTAGCACGCATGCCGCTGCTCGCTCCCGCAAGGTGGATGCCAGCACAAGCACGAGTGCTTGAAAAGAGCTGACCGATTCCTAAAGGTCACTCCTAGAGCAGCGTTGCGCGCTACGCTCTTGGCAAGACCTAAAAGTGGGAGAGAAGAAGAAATGTATCCCAGTCCCCATGATCTCGCAAGACCTGAAGGCACAAGACAAAGTGTGTCAAGCCACGGTGGAGATGTGTTTTTGTTTCTAATGGCTTTATGCCCAGCACCGAATTAATTAAAGTTTAATTTCCTCTTGAGACAACAACTTCTCTTTAGGAGATATTTCAAGTAGTCAGTTTACTTAGTAAAGACAAAGTAGGGATGAGAGAGAGAGAAAGTCAGCAAGAGAGGGTGACATAAAAAGTAGGCAAAAGAGAGAAAGAAAAAAACAAAAAGAAATCCTCTATGTTTTCGATACACAACCCTTTGCCGATTTAATAGGCAATGTTAAGAGCTTTCCTAACTTATTAGGAGGCCTATATTTGAAAAATAAATTCCAGCATCCATTTATGGATCTGTAACCTAGTTTCTAAATTATAGGGATGGCTATGATGGGGCTAAGAAATCCTTGCGTTCTAGGATGGATACCTTCAACTTCAGGTCATCCAGTGCAGCTCGGCCCAGCTCTGGTTGGGGCCTGGTCTGGCCTTGGTGGCTTAGCCATGGGCTACTTACCCTCTTGCTGGCTCAGTTAGACACATTGGTAGCCGTACTGTGTATTACATCACACCTTAGAAGCAGTCCGAGTATCAGATCGTGTCTATAATGCGGTTATCCCACTGGTATACTTGGTGAGATGGCAGCAGGTGCAGCGTTGCTGTCAGACTCTGGGCAGTCAGTGAGGGATGGAGGAAGCATGAACCGTTCGTGTCTGTGTGCAAGGTGCATGGTGCATGCCTGGGTGCAGTCTGGACTCGAGTCAGACTTCACACAGGGAGCAGATTGGATCCGTATCATTAGGGGAGGGTTTAAACTGGGTAAGTGCACATGCTCTGGTAGATACAAAAGAGCAGTCCTTACAGAAAGTGCAGAGATCGGCGGGGAGACACCATCAGGTTCTCTCCTGCATGACATCAGCCTGGCTGCCTCTGCATAGGGTAATAGTGAAGAAGATCTCCTTCTGGGGGGCTCTGAACTTTGAGGGGTCTGTCCTGCAGTGCAAGTTAACCTGTTGTAATCAAGGTCAGGTAGCCGAGGTGTAGTTTTAGAAGATGATTTATTTGTCTTAGTTGCAGACAAGTACATAAACCTTCCAAGACTCAAGGACTGTGGGTCTGGCAGGAGACCGGGATCTAATCGACGGATGGAGAAATCCTGAAGTGCATGTCTTAAAGAGAAACGAGGTGCAGGGGGCTGAAGGAACTACGGACGAGTCGTTTTTGTATTTTCTGCTTACCACCATTGATAGGGCTAGCGAACACTTTGGGTGAGATACAGAATTGAGAATGTGGCAGTACTCCATGCATTGTGTGGGCCCAATCCAACACTTAACCCTATGCTATGCACGTTATTTTACTAGCATGGGTCTCAAAGCGCAACCCATCACTGTAAAAAACAGGTTTTGTTATACAAAGCAGACCAGTCCTCTTCATCATCCAAAGTATCTTACTCCATTTACTGCCCATGTTTTGTTGATAACACCATCCATGTACGCAGTGGCGGTTCCCCCCGCCCGTAGCTCCCTCGGCGTTTCTAAACTTAAGTAAACTGAATCAGTTTACTTAAGTTTAAAGATGCCGAGCAGCCGAGGGAGAACCAACTGACAATCATGTCAGTCAGCATGACGTTGGACTGCCCACCCCCTTCAGAGTCTGAAGGGGGTGGGCGGTCCGGCATCATGTTGACGGACATGATTGTGTCAGACATGGGGCAACAGGCAGCAGCACAAGTGCGCATGAGTGGGGAAGGTGAGCGGATTTACACCCGTGCCCAGTCATGCGCACTTGTGTTTGCACTGGCTTGCGCATGCCCATTAGGAGCCCCTCGGTCTCCTAATGGGCAGGCGGCGGGCGTAGCGTAAGCTGTGCTGTCGGCCAATCCTGGCGCTGCTGGCAGCGCCAGGATTGGCTGAGAGGGGTTGGTAGGCCCCTCCAGTGCCGTTCGTGAAGGCGCGCAGGGGAGCAGAGGTCTGAGAGGTGGCGTGGACCCGTGGACCGGCTGTGAGGTAAGTTTTTTAAAAAATATTACATTTCCCCCCCGTGCGCGACCCCCCCCTCTCCCCGCGAGCCGCGACTGTGTTCTGTTGCTTGTCCCCCATTATTTAGTTATTTCTTCGTTGTATTGTTCTTATCCCTGGGCAGTTTTATATATGGGGTAGCAAGTCCACTTCGCCGTTTGTGGTGCGAGGCCGTTATTTGCTGACTCTGAGGGTTGGCTCTGTTTGCAAGAGCATGAAAGCATAACCCTGCAACTTGAGAGATAGCACTGCAGGATAAGGACGGCTGTGTTGTTTCCCATAACCAACAAATAGGCCACATCAAATGCCCTTTTACACCTCCCTGCCCCGTGACACCACCTTTTTCGAAAACCTGAGACCTCCTTATATTTAATAACAATTGTGATAAGAGGACCTAACAGCCATCTTTAGGAGCTAAAGGTAGGCTTTTAAATGCATGTGTGTATGTATCAGATTTATACTACAGAGCATGGGCCGCGCTACAAAGCGCAGGGGCACTATGCAGGAGAAGGATTCCCTCACTTCATTCGTTCTTGCTTGTCTCTTCTCTGTTTTACATTTGTAGGGAGAGGCGTGTGTAGATTTATTGTTGTCACTTCGCTGTTTTTCTGGTTACCCCATGTCTGATTTCGTTGTGCCCTTGCCTCGTTGTTCTTTATTTGCTGTCCCTCAGACGGCACTTTCCTTGCAGCAGAGAAATCATACATATTTAAACTCTGGGGTCGGATTGTTAAACTTGGCTTTCGGGCAGCGAACAATGAGCCGGTGACTCAGGTCCAGCTGTGGGCTGATTTTGTTTGTGCTTGAGTGGTACACATTTAAACAGTTTCGGGGTGTTGTTCGGCATAACCAATGACTCAGTAAACCCTAAATGCCCTCTCTGAGAGGCAGGTGGCCTGGCAGTGTTCTATAAGTTACCTGCAGAGGAGAGAATGATGGTGAACCAGGATAGAACATTTAAAGAGGTAGGGGACAGAACATGGGTAGAAGTTGAGACATAGCTATGGAAAGGCAAGGAGAAGCACTAAGAGTGAGGATTAGAAAAGAAAAAGTGCTGAATGGACATTTATCATGTGCAATTGTAGTGAAGGCAGTGCTTTAAGTGTGCATGTACTGTCTGCTACTCCTGCACTTCTTCAATTTGAAAAGGAGAGTACCTGCAATTCTCAGGACTTCTGCAATACATTTAATGCATGATTACCTGGCAGAGTGTTTTCATATAGTGCTTCACTTTAATTTTTTTAAGCACCGTCTATACAAATGCTACTTTTACCTAATTCAAAAGTACTCAATATTCCTGCCTCAGAAGGATTGTTTAGTTTTGCCTTTAATAAAACACTCGACTTACAGGTCACATAAGATGCCATTAGAAGTCACAACTCATTGAGCCCTCTTGCTGAAGCTCATTACTAGTAAGACAGCCAACGTACCCCGGAGTCTTCGTGGAGCTATTTACAAGGACTCTAGACTGCCTATTTCCATTGGTTGAATGTGCTTGGCTAGAGGGTCATTTTGCATCAGACCAGTTTGAGAATATGGCACATATTTGATTTCCTTCTAATGTTTTCTTCACATTTGTGCTTCAAAATGCTATATTGGGATCCCCTTTTTTCAACAATTGGCAGTAAATGTGTGATGTAAGAGATGCCATTTGAATACATTATTTAAAACATTTCTTGGGGGGAGCAACCCCTTGCACCCCCCTTTTGCACTTCGAGCTCGCTCATTATACTCGGATGTGTTTTCTCAGGTACAATATTTTCGCCCACCACTTTAAAAATCCACCAGCCGCCACTGCATGTACGTGTAGAGCTCACCTTGAATTTCAGAACATCGAACTATGAGGTTCTTTCTAATTGGAGTAACAGACAGCTGGCCATGTTGAAATGAAACTCCTTTCACTGTTCCTGGCTCCAGCGTATTTGCAAGCACTCATTACATTTTGAACAAAAAATGATGCCTCTTCGATGAATGCAATTTTCAAACAATATTTCTTCTATTTTATTCAGCAAGTGTTGTAGTCTCTAACAGGCAGCATATCTTTTGTTAACCTAAACAAACTTATTTAAAGCTATCTGGAACTCAGTAGTCAAAAACGTGTCTAGGACGAGGCCTGATCACTGATGTATCAGTACTGGTTAACTGGACCAGTCAACGGGCGAATAAAATAGCAGGTTTGTTGTGAGTGGCTCAGCGTGAAGTCGTGTAGGACCAATCATGTTAATGATATGACATTAAGTCTTGGAGGACAGAAAGGATCTCACACTTTTGCATGAAAATGTTTATATCTCATGTAACGTAATAGAGTCCAGCAATGGGTGTTGTAGAGGTAATCCTTGTAGGCAGGAGTTCCTTCCCACATCTGTAAAGACAGGACAATGGTAAATGTGCTGCAGTGGGATAGTTGGACGAGTATTCAGACGAATGTGTGTCTGAGTCTAGGCATTGTGAATCTATACCAATGAATAATTAGTTTGTTTTAGTTAATTTATTTACACCACATACACCTTCATCCATCCGTGCACTCAGTGTTCATTCAGCCACCTGGCCATGTCTCTACTCACCTATTTGTCCATTCCTTCACCCACTCACTTACCAATCAGCCTATACCCTCACTCAACCATTTATGCACCCAGCCATTCCCAAATAAATTCATTCATACAACCAGTCACCTATCTATTTATACACCTACTCATACATCTGCACAACCTCATACACAAATAGTCTAACAAGGAAGATACCGTGTTTTTCTTAAAATCTAGATCTTTGTCTTTGAAAGTGTTTTATGCTTGAGGTAGTCTGATCTTAAACGCTCTTAATTTTTGGCCGACAAGGGAACCGAGGCATAGAGGGATTAAATGATTTGCCCAGCATCCCAGTTTGATCAGATGTTGAATCTCTAACTAGATTGTATGCCAGCTGTTTTCACAGTGTGCAGATCACCCACTGAATCCCTTATCCTGTAAACTCCAGCAAATCCAATACACTTAGCACTGATCTTCTAAAACATGCAGACAGCATTGTGTGTGCCTGTGTATTCATGTGACACCACACAAAAGTCAGTTCTACTGGCTTGATGGATGCGTGAGTATATGACTAGATGCATGGAAGAGTGAATGCATGAACAGCTGTAGGAAGGTGTGGATGAGTGAGTGAATAATGACCAGCCTTCTGAAAGCTTCAGCCTCATTCCACATACTGATCATGAAGGCTGTATTCCTCACTGTTGTAACTGAAGTAGGGGCGCTCCTTTGTGTCCACTGCTGCTTTCTGTGCTGAGCACCTCCTACAGCTAAAAGCATGGATGGTATCCACACTCTCAGCAGACAAGAGTACCACAAGGCCCACAGCAGTCCTCACAACAGTCCCCAGAAGCTGAAACAACCTATGAGAGAGGAAGAGCTATTTTGACCATGGGTCACTCTTAAAATATAAGGAGGCATTTGAATCACAGTTTCTATCAGCTAAACACACTTGAGTGCACTAGGAACAGGATTGTTGTTCACTTCTAGTACTCTCACACAACTCCTTAGCAATTGCCTTCACTGTAAAACTTGCTGTACCGACACATAGGAGATAGGGGTGAGAGCGTCCTCCCTGCGACTGCACGTCAGAAGACAGCAGAGGACAACAGCATTACTAAGATGAGCAGGTAGGCAACAGTAGTGCTTGTGGGACCTACAATTAAAATTCTTGATGAATAGTCCACAGAGGGGGCACCTTTGACTGCAGGCAGAGACAAAGCTACCAAGATTTGAGTATGCTTATGTGTGGCATGTCCATGTGTTCAGGGTTCTCACGTGTGAATTTCCATGTTTTCAAGGTGCTTATGACAGATGTTTCAGTGCCTTGTGTGACACTCTATGTGACACCTCACGGGCAGACATGTCTGTGATATTAGGTGAATTTCAGCAATTGCCATCTCAAGTGAATATTATGGTCCAGAAAAGAGCCTTAAACAGCTGCACCGCTCCTGAAGTACATATAGAAGTCCAATAACCTACATCTGTTTACTAACCTAATTACCCCCGTTGAAGGTTGGGACTTTAGAGTCTGTTCTTTCGTGTACAACAGTACACCAAAAAAGAGAGGGAGGAAAACTCTTGACCACCATATATCCTGCACAAATTTCAAAGAAACACCAAAGACATGGCGATCTAGTTGTTTAACTGTAACAAGAGTACCCCTGAGATGTGAAGCCAAATGGTGAGATTACTCACAGAGGAACGTACGCCATCACCCACTGAGTGTGGAATACTTTATTCCCGGCCACCCCACGGAGGAGAGTCTTAATTTTTGTGTGCACTAGCCCCTTAATCCGTCAGAAGGAATTTTGAGGTTCTAAAGTGTCATAGTGCGGATTGAGAGCTCCAGTGGGATTAAATGTTTTATTGTGGACTGAGCCCTATTACAGAGGTTCCCTCTCACATTGTAGGAGGAAGAGGTAAATGGCCTTAGATCAAGGGAAAGAGTGTTTCCCGGATGGTCTATCTGTACCTCAGTTTAGGTAGGCTGGTAACCTATGCTTTTAAATGGGAGACATGAATAGTGAGGCTTTGCAGGAGTGCGAAGAGTAAGAATAATTGACCCCCCAAGCACCCGGTTGGGCAATAAATTACTGCCATAGTTGGGATACAGTTAGCCCTCTTAAGAGCACGAAGCCCCGGTGGAACTGCACTGGCTGCACTAATGATTGTTATACCCTTGAGCAAGAATAAAAAATAACGATAGGCTCCCAGTACTAGGTAGTCTCCCAGAACTCCTAGAAGGTTAGTCTCAATCATTCCTGCTGACTCGCAGTAACCAGCACAGCCCCACTGACTGCTGAGGAGCGCTGTCCCACTCACTCTCACCAAAGTCCATGGCACACAGGCAACACACTCAAGGTTCTTCTTCATTTCACATCCATGCCCTTGCTCTCCTCATTCCTTTCTCTTTCAGTTTAAGAGCTCTCTGTGACCCTTGGCTCCATGTGCAGAGAGCCCAGACATGTAACCATGACAACCAAAACTTCTCAGCTACGCTACCCAACCCAATGAAGTCGAATCCAAAGGGTTTTGAGCAATCAGCCCGAGATGGAAACCGCACTTCACTTTGCATGGCATTTAGTTTAAGTGCTGGGATGCGGGATAATTGCCATATTTGCGTTAGTCTAACCTCTGACGAGTGACACTTGCCAGAACTTCACCACTAATCATGGAGAGCCCAGCAGTGGGGCCGGCCTGCAGGTGAGAATCTTACTTTGCCAGGTGCCTGGCGCTCTTCCACCACTGCTGTCAATGCAGGCAGTAAGTCAAGGTCTTCAACATAATCCAATCTGTTTGCAGAATTATTTCCAGCAATGATACATCAGGAAGTCTCTTAAAATGAGCTACTCATCTTTTTGATCTGAATGCCCCACCTTACACATTATGCCTAGCTTGGGACTCCTGTTCGACTAGGAGTCTGTTCTGCTCTCTTTGTTGTTCACGTTTAAAAACCTAAATGCAGAATAATTCCACCTGCTGCCTCATCACTCTATTGACTTCTGCCCTCTTTGTTATGTATGTGACTTGAACTTCCAAAAAATGGTATGATCACCACGTTTTAGGCATGACTTGCTTTTCCAAAAAGTTAATTGAGGACTCTTTGCAGCGGGATCTGATGCTTCTTTCCCCCAGACTCTTATAAACTTTGAGGATATACGAGTGGTCTTCCCTTGGCAAAATGGAACCACTGAGGGGACTTCTAGTGAGCATTGAGAGCTGTGTGGCAGCTTAGCTATTGAAGCTGCACACATCAAAGCCAGTTCCTAGATACATATCACCAAAGTCAGGGATGGATCTGGAAGTATGGAAATTGCTCAAGGTAAAATCTCTAAGTACTGCTGTTCCCTCTAGAAAGATATCTAAGTGTTCTGAATAATCCTGTAAAGCAGAAATCCTCCTGAGTAGATGGTCTCAACATTTTAACTCCAGCAAAATTAGAAGACTTTACAGCAGATGAATTAACTCAAAAAGTACAACCGTTGGCTTTCCATCATACTTTTACATTGGTGACTTATTACAACGTTTCACTATTCAATCCCTCCCTGCTTTCCAGCAGACAGGCTGGTAAATACAGCCTCATCTGCTCAGGTCTCTGGAACCATCTCTAGCGCGCAGTGGAAATTCACACTACCTTGAAATAGCAGTATATACAACTGTGTGCCTTTTAAAGGGCTCTCTGAAGAACTTACACCAGTGAGCATGTGACAGTCAACAACCCTATGCACCTTCATGAGGCTAAAAATTACACAGAAATGTAGATCCAAATGTTTCAAGCTGGGCTCTAATCCTAAGAAATGATCTTCCTGGACATGAAAGATACACATAGGCTCAACAAGCATTTAATAAAATATAATCAAAGACTAACCAATGGAGGAATCATTAAATGATGCTGACATGAACACTCAGTACATCTCATTCCTCAAGTATTTTTAAAATGACGAATTTACCCAGTTAGCTGTTGCTCAAGAAGCCTTAATCAAAACATCTCCACTATTAATTGCAGTGCTCTAATAGCACACCATTTGATTTGTGCTATTTAGGTACTTTTAAAAGTATTCATGTTCAATATATGTATGTTTATATTTTGCTCTCTTCACACCCCTACACAAATCTTTGGGCCCAGGATAACATCTTGCATGGGCAGTGGCGGCAGGTTGGGAACGGTGGCGTGGGGGATGAGGGAAGGTGGTAGGGGGGTAGGAAAAAAGAAAAAGTAAAGAAAACTTACCTGAAGGTCGCCATCACAGCCGCCGCGTTTACTCCAGCAGGAAGCACCCAGAATCCCCTGACCAATCACAACGCTGACTTACACCAGTGTTATGATTGGTCTGAGCGCCAAACCACAGCGCTCATAGAGGGCATGGGAGGCTGGGCATGTTCTCCACCCAGGCTGTATAATACAGCCTATGGAGAACATGCACAGTACGCATGACGGTTTGGCTGGCCGGAGACGGCCGGCCAAACCTTTATGCGCACTTTAGGTGCAGCCTCCACTCCTCCTCCGGCCTCGAAGTCAGGGGAGGCTGACCCTGCCTCGCCCTATCAATGGCACTGCACTGCTGTGCAACTGCAATAGTAAAAATAAAACGATAATCGCTGGACGTTATTATCATTTTTTTTCACTTTGCACTGCTTTAAAGCAGTGGGGAGACGCTATTCTGCCTTAGCAGAGGAGGCGCTCCTGTGAATGGGCCGCATAAACATGTATATTGACAAACAACCATTTCTTTAGGGCTTTTCGGAAGAACCAAAAACTTCCAGAGACTTTGTATGTGGGACCACTGGTAGAAAAAGATCTGCTGAGCTCTGTGTTCTGCTTGGCCAATGCCATGCGCATTTCCCTGAAACATAAATAGGTGTCATCCTAAGGAGACACTTCTGGCGGTATTCACAAAAGCCATTTTGGAGTATGTTTTGTAGTACTACTTTACATACTCCAGAAAGCAGTTCACAAGCCAACAGACTGAGATCTCCCCCTTTACCTTTCCAACGTTGCCCCATTGGTGGAAATCTCGCACAAGGTAATGGGTTTGACTTTTAAATGCAAGAGGAATGAAGGGAACATGAGATAATTACTGGAAAATTAGTTCTATCTAGTTAAAGTAACGCTTTTAAGTAGGGACATGCTGAAACAAATACACACTTCTAAATGAGTAAGATAATTCTCATTCACAAACTACACACCTACATCAATTTCGAAAATACTATTATCAAAGCTGGTTTAAATGCACTCCAGCTAAACCTTGGAGTAAGTCAAGTACTGAACATCGACAACCATTGGTACTGCAAAACACGGCCATAGAAAATAATGGAGACAGAGAATAACACTAAGACCAAGTAGGGATAATATAAAATAAAATTAAGCTACATCTAAATGTATATTCAAATTACTTTTATATATTTTATATGCTAGAATATTTTTCTAAGTAATTTGTTTCTATTATATTTTAAACTATCCTAATTAATGCTTGATTTCTCATGCAATGATTTCTGCAATTGTTATTATGAATGTTTTGGAAAACAATAACACTGATTTAAAAAAAAAATATATATATATATATATATATAAATATATACCCTTTTAACCACTAAATTACATTTTGATGTAAGTTCATTTGTAACAAATTTTAATCAAATAATTTTAACATAAAACATAACTTGCAACCACACTAGTAATACATAAAATACATGGAAACTTATGTTTGTAAACAGGGCCCACAGAGAGCAAAGTAAGAACTTTAAGCCTTACTCTGGTCTTCCTGGGTAGTCAGTAGATTTTATTTTCCACTGATGACAATCCTGATCCAGTATGTGTAGACCCAATATTAAACACTTTACTGCAGTTTGAACTCATTGCTATTGTGCCAACTGAGGTCCAATATCATGATATGAGCCTCCTCATGATCTAAGTTGGAACTGATCAGGGTACCTGTTATAACCTTGTCAAATTCAGAATGAAGGAAACATTGGGCCCCAAGGAGCAGAGATTGTAAGAAAGCACGACTACTGCAACCGAAACAGATGCCTGTGTCCTAAATATGGTCTTTTCAAAAATATTCTCACATTGGAGTTCATAGAAAATCTACACCTAATGGATGGCTCTTTGTGTGAAGAATATGATGGCATGATACTTCTGTCAGTCGATATTTTTGCTAACGAAATTCTGACATCCCAGCTGAAACGTAGATATTTAACAAGGTCTTCAAATCTTGATGGAACACTGACTTACATAAATGTACACCAAATAGCTAGAGAAGGTCAAAAAATATATTTCTAAGAGAAGCACATGGACTAATGGCCTGTTTTAACCACTAGAGCATTGACCATGTAAAGGGGAATAGCACACAAAGTTGCTGTGTGCTTCCACGAAAGGATGTCTGATCAATTAGGGGGAAGACTATGTGTAAATTGTTGCCTGAGTATCTAAACATGTAAAGGAAAGAAATATCCAGCCTGAACACACAATCCAATTGCTACAGCATTTTTCTTGTAAAGAGGATTACTTTAAAAATAATTACCTGATCCTTCACTAACTCGTTGAATTTGGAAAGTCTTTTGATGGCCTTTCAGAGTGCATTCCATCTTGATTAGATTCAGATGTACAATCACCTTCTCAAACTTAAGATCCAGCCCCTTTTCAGATGCTTGGAAGGCCCTTTCAATTAAGAGGTTCGTTATCTTGTCAAAGGCGATATATCCATTGGTGTCGAAGTACTCCCAATGAATCAGCCTCCACAGCTCCTCTGCCTCCAGATTTTCAGCTGCAATCTTATGAAGTAGGCTTTCGATCCTAGAGCAAACTTCAAAGACACATGGGGTGACCCCGAGGATGTTGACTTGCCTTCCACTCTTAATAAGGAGACAAGAGTTTGTAAGTCCTTTGATGGCCTGGCACAGAACTCCATTTGAGATTGTTAACAGTTCCTTCTGTGAGATGATCTTTTGGGAAGTGTTAGATTTCAACACCCTATTAATCTCATTTTTAAGCAACCTTCTATCATCTGGCTTCCCTATGATATTGATTTGCAGGCTCTTGCACAAACCTGTAGAGGCAAGATATAAAATCAATTAAGCAATAGTACGTAGCTATTTTTTCAAGTACATTTCATTTATGTCCACTTAGCGTAATTTAGAGCTGGTGACTAGTTTAAAGGTGTATTAAATTACACTTAGACAGCAACAAATATTCAGAACCACTTCTAAATAGATCTGAATGCATTCCATGCCATTGCAGTTTAGCTCTTCTGTGCCATTACATTTTGGAGATAAACCATATACAAATCAGCTTTGGTCCAACTGTAATCCTAACTGTCCAATCTGAAATGCTATGCCATGTTGCCTCTGAACTGGAACACAAGTAACTTCAAACCATTTTTGGCTTTGTTGAGCCTCATCAGTGAGGTTCAAATTCTGTCTATGCGTTGCCCTGGTGGAATGGAGTACAGCAGGTCAAACTTTAAGTAAGTCTCTACAGGTTTCCCTGATTTGAGTTTTTGCACTTTTCTCCCTGATTAGTTTGTGATACTGTTGTTCCACCCAAAAGATCCCTTCTCACTAACCCCTCCCCCCCCAATAAAATAAATTGGTATGGCCAGGAAAACAGACCAGCCCAGAAGCAAAAGAAACGGGCTCATAAGGAAGTGATACAGCACAAACCGAATTGTACAGAGGAATAAAATACTGTGTTTAATATCCACAATGTACCAGTAAATAAAACACCATCCCTAGGCCAGTGTATTCCTCCAAACACTGATACTTATCTGGCTGTATTCAAAACAATTTGTGTGTCACATTACATTATAAAACTGCTGAGCAAGCATCATACTTACCAATCAATTAAATGATCTCACAATCAGGGAAAATTAAATTTGGTGTTGTTTGTTTTTAATTATGTCCATTACCCAGTGGACTTCTGTTCATCTCCATTTGAATGTAAGCACACAATTTGCAAAGGGATAGGGCTGGATATTTGAATTTCTGTGTATATCCAAATTTGGAAAGTAATGAGCTGCAAGAGTGAGCTTCCTCCAGCACAGGAGGTGAGGCCAGTATGTAATCACTATTAACTGCTGAAACATGGAGAACGTCAGAAGCAATGTGCACATTCTTAAAATGTATCTGTCCAACGTGCCTGAGGCCTAACAGAATGGTAGCAAGTCTTACTTCATCTCAAAAGCTCCCATTAGACGGAAGAGTCTACTTTATGAACCTTTGTCTCTCATCTATATATGCCATGAATATTCTGTCCTCACATGTCTTGCGGAAAGGGTCACACAATACGGCCATCTCAGTTCTGCATGGGTCCACGCACTAGCAGTACCCACATCTGAGTATAAAGGCTCGGGAGACTGACAGTTCTCAATTTCTTCACGTCTCTAAATTGGCTTATCTATGGATATCCACAACAGCCTTCAAGAAATTCAGGACAAACTGAAAACACACCTGTATTGAGCCACTGAGCCTCCCTAAAACCCCTATATGCATCGAGCACACCTGGCCTACCAGCTCCACTCGGTCTGTAAGATAGTCTGACTACTCACATCCACCTTGCTTATTGACCTAATGTTGCTATGCTCATTAAAACAAAATCACATGCCATGCCACTTCAATGCAATCAATGTACTGTAAATTCAGTTTCCTTCATGCAGCCACGATCATCCACGATACATCAAAGTAGCCAAGATGCTGCTGCTTAGCATGCATCACATAGCATTTATGCCTTGTGGTGCATGCTTCACAAACAAAAAAACGTACATACATAAACACTAGCCTGAAGCCAATCACGCTACAAAGCTAAATCATTAGAACCCTCCAAATGGCTGTCTTGTGTTCTAGGTAATGCACTAGTGGAGAAAGTATTTTGTGCCGATGAATGCAGGTGGTGGGCACCAGCACTGATTTTGCTGGACTGGAATGTATTTCTCAATACCACACTTTCACCCAGAGCATAAGAGAAAGGTGGAAATAGGAGAAAGAAAAACAGCTATAAAGAGAGAAAGTAAAGGTGAATAAGAACCTGCAAGAGTGAACTAAAGAGACAGAAAGGGTAGGGTGGTGGAGGATACAGAATTTGGGTCTAATGTAGAGTTTGTAGACTAGGTAGCCTTGATATTGTGCAACTCCACCAATCAGAAATGCTGGCGGGTTATCACAAATTAAGAACCACACAAACGTTTGAAACACCTAGCCTAGTCAGGCACTTAAACATCTCCTGTTAAAAACTTACATATAGGTGAAGACTCCATCCACGTTTTTAATTTGTATGGCCCTAATGCAGACGATTCTGCCTTCTGGAGCAATATATCAAACAAGATCGGCCAAATGCCCCAGGATGATCTCATCATAGTGGGTGGCGACCTTAACCTCCCTCTAGACTCTACACTTGACCGTCAATCAACTTGCAAGTACCGTCCTCCAAAATCCCAAGGACTACAAAAAAACATATGTACAAAATATAACCTTAAAGACACATGGCGATTGCAACACCCTGACACCAAAGAGTACACTGTTTACTCTGCACCTCACAACCCATACTCGAGAATCAACTATATTCTAATATCTGTTACTTTCACCCACCTGATTGATCAAACAAACCTTTTGACGATACTTGTTTTTGATCACACCTGCATTAATACCCTCCTAGCTGGTAGCCACAATAAGACCAAGTCCAGAATTTGGCGCTTTAACAGTGATTTATTAAACAACCCTACAGACAGAAAAAAAAAAAAAATCGAAGAAGCAATCACAAACTATCTCAACGACAACAACCTTCCAGACACTAACATACACACCTTATGGGACGCTCTTAAAGCAACCATGAGAGGTGTCCTTATAGAAATCAAAACCAAAATCAACAAAGTTAACAACGCAAAGCTCTTACTGCTGGAGCAAGAAATGAAACAACTGGAACTACTACACTCCCCCTCGCAAGATACCAACACTCTCTCCCAACTTATGCAGAAAAAAATACGAATATAACAGAATTCTAAGCAAAAATGAAGGAGTGTGGGTAAACAATTTTAAAGGACTCAAATTATGCAATGCTAATAAAGCGGGGGAAATGTTAGCCTCCTATCTTAAATATAAACAAAACCAAAACAGAATTACAACCATTAAGGATGCCAAAAACATAGCCCACACTAACCCTGTGAAGATCCTAAATTCTTTCAAATCCTTTTACGAAACCCTTTACAGGAACAATCAAAGCTTTGACTCTAATGCATGCAAAAGTTACTTAGAGAAAATGAAAGTCCCAAAGCTTGCAGAATCCGACAAGCTGTCACTAGGTAAACCCATATCTACCGGCGAAATATCAAAAGCAATCAAGTCTCTAAAAGATAACAAAGCCCCTGGACTAGATGGCTTTACAGACAAATTCTATAAATCCGTCTCTGACAAACTAGAACCAACCATGCTATCCCTATGCAATCACGGGAAACATTGTTTACAACTCATACGATACATCGCATGCCATTACAACGCAAGCCGTTACAACAACTTGCTGTAGGAGTCAGAAGGTGATGGATTTATTGGATTTTCAATCCAACACCTACCATACTGTTGTACACAGTGGAGTTAGAATAGTAAATTATGCTTTTCCAAACTCCAGCACCCCCCTACAGCAAGTCACTGCAAGGACTTGCGTTGTAATGCCATGCGTCAAAAACGCGCGCGTTGAAACAAGTGCTATTCTTCAACCACATTGCAGCTCAAGGACAATTATGGGTACAATGTCTGAAGCCAACATTATCGTGATCCCTAAGGAAGGGAAAGACCCTACACTACCAAAAAACTAGAGACCAGTCTCCCTAACCTGGACTGCAAAATCTATGCGGAAATCTTAGCCACAAAACTTAATCTTCATCTGCCCAGACTAATAAGCAACTCCTAGGTCCCTCGGTCGCCATAACACTCAACGCAAAAAAAGCATTTGACAGAGTTTTATGGGCTTTCTTAAAACACTACATGGAATCCTTTGATCTGGGCAATAGCTTTATAAGAATGGTGATGGCTTTCTATAAAGACCCTTCCACACGCATCTCAATTAATGGCTCCCTATCAGAACCTCTAAGCCTACAGCAAGGGACTAGGCAAGGCTGCCACTCTCCCCATCTCTATTCTTCCTAGCACTAGAACCCCTATTGCTCGACATAAATCAAAACCCTGGCATTTCTGGCATCAGGTTTAGGAACAACTCTGTTAAACTAGCCGCATACGTGGGCGACATTATGATAGTCACAGAGACACCATGCCCCTCCATTCAAGCTCTTATGTTTATCATAGACCTTTATTCAGTACATTCTGGGTACAAACTTAACAGAGATAAGTCTGAGGTGAAATCATTAAATCCCCACTGCACTGAAGAAGTGCTAGGCTCATCCGACCTATTCCCGCAATACGGATATATAAAATATCTGGGCATTGAGCTTGGGTCGGACCTTATAGATACCATGAAACATAATGAATATATACCCCTTGAAAAAACAAAAAGCTTTTAGACAATTGGTCCCCTAAATTTATCACTTGGTGGGGTAGAACTGAAACCATAAAAATTATTATCACCCCTAGAATCAATTACCTCATCAGCATGCTCCCCCTCTTACCCTCAGATGACTTTCATCACAAACTCGACAAACAGATCTCCAAATTTATTTGGCAAGACAAAAAAGCCAGATTAGCCCTAAAAACACTTAGTCTACATAACACATTGAGAGGTGTCAACCTAGCCAACTTCAGGAACTATCAATGTGCTTTTTTAGCAAAACAAGGAGCATACTGGGTTCATCCACCTAGCGGCTACTCCCCTGTATGGTTGGACGTAGAAAAGTCCCTCCTAAACAATCTAGTCCCACTGACTCTCCTAACGTCCAACATAAAAAACATAGCTGGCTCCAACTACATTTTTCATAATACTAAAAACTCCTGATTTAGAATAGACAAGCACTTACCCTCAAGAATAAGACTCTCCAACCATGCTTTGCTCTGGAACAACCCACACAATAAATATAACGGCAAGTCCTTGTACTACCAGTCCTGGATAGATAAGGGTATCTCCTTCCCTCACCAGCTGGGCTCTAATGCTCAACCCAGATACTTCTCCAATCTAAAAGTAGAATATAATCTTGACACGTTAGAGTTCTACAACTCTCTTAGAATTAAAGCTGCCATTTCTAAATCAAACCACCATAACTTCACTCCAACACTGCCTAAATTCATATTAAAACTTAATAAAACTGGTCACCAGGTATCTCACCTATACAAAATATTATGCCCAAAAGCTTCAAAATTAAACATTGACATAATGAACTTCTGAGACAAAAAATTCTTCTAACTCCATATCAAATTCAGACTGGACTCAAATATGGAAATCAGTCGCCTCCAGGAAATCTCTCCAGTCCTATCACAGACAAATGACTGGCTTTTACACAAAACATTCTGGACCCCATCACGCTTACACTCGCGGGGTATTCTAGATGACCCCACCTGCTGGAATTGCAAACAATAATTTGGTGATCTTGCACACCTCATACTTCACTCTAAGTCTCTTTCTGACTACTGGACTAAGGTATTCTCATTCATATCTGCCCTATTTAATTGTCAACCCAAAAAATAACTTGTATTCCTCATCAAAGGATTCTTAGATATTAACCTAGACACCTCTGCAGATAGCGCTTTACTAGACCTACTTCTAATATCTGCAACCAAACTGGTCCTTTCCAGCTGGAAATATACACACAAAGTCTCCTTTACAAACTGGATCAACTGGGTCTCACACATCAGAGACGCGGATAATTTCTCACTCCAACACTCACCGTGGAAGACTCCCTCAAAACCCATTTGGGACACTCTAAACAACTACTTCGCGTCCGGTAAACCACCATAAACACTAGTACATATAACCCCTTGTCATTCCTCAATTTATCAGTGCCGACCCTTACTCGCCTAATATTTAATCTCACAGGCACAGCTTTCTTCTCTAACCCTACGCAATTGCTACAGGTTCGCATCAACGCTTAAACACAGACGGAGTCCTTCCCCCCTCCCTCAAATACTCATATATGGCGCACAACAACCCAAGTCGACATACTCGGTATATCTTTGAGCCTGCTACCCCACACCTCAATTGTCTACACCCCACACCACAGCCCCCGTTACCGCTAGGCCACACTATCTATACTCCACATCAATAAATGGACACCACTCCTTCAATGTCGTCACCTAGAAATAGCTTATCTTCCTACGATCCCTGATTCACCAAACAAAGAGAACCTCACACTATACTAGTTCATATCTCTGCACCATACCAGAGTATTTGCCCCTCTCTAACTCCCCTACTTTATTTCTTAAGTTCACTTTGTAGAATTCATTGCCTTATACATATGATATACCATTTTATGATACCATGAATCAGGGTTTTATCTTAAGCCATGGCTACCAGTATGTTATATTTGTTCTTACTTTTGCCCTTTTGGGTTGCGTTATTCTATGCTTGCATTTTTATTATTTATGTAAAATCAATAAAATCTTTTGAAATAAAAAAAAAATGGAAACTGTAAGTAGGTTCAGAATCAAAATATTAATCACCATGTGTTGCAAGATTTGGCATTGGAGAGAAATTCATAAAGCTTTCTATACCTCTGGGAGATAAAGAGTCACCAAGGGGTTATCAATAGCACAAGGGTTAATAGTTAATAACAATATTACACTGTTGGAAACAATTCCTGCTTATTATGAAGCACACACAAGCGGACGACAATGGCCGCTTTTCAGCAATTTCGTGTCAGTGGGAAGGGCGTACTATTGATATAGTTGCGGTATACATTCCCCCTACACATCAGTCACTAGCGTTTCCAGCGCTTAGTGCATTCTTACTTAGGCTACCTGAGGGAGAATTGATAGTAGGGGGAGATTTCAAAATCACCCTAGATGATTTGCTAGATCGCACCCCCCTCCACAACACCACTACTCACACTCCAAATTCACAGACTTCCTGGTGACGGTAGGTCTGGTGGACACTTGGCGTGCCCACTTTCCACAGGCACGACAATTTACATACCACTCAGGTGCGCACAACAGCCTCTCAAGAATAGACTACATACTCGCACTGGCAGATTGTGTTGGGAGGTTTTAAGAATTAACTCATCTACCCACAGGTATCTCAGACCACTCGCCTGTATCTGTCAAATATGCTTTGACCACCTCAACTCAACGTTGTATATTGCCGATATATCCGGGCTACTTGAGAAACGCCCAGATCTGGAGGGGACTGATCACCAATATAATAAACACTGGAACAACCCGGGTCTTAAGCTGAGTGAAAATCAAACACTAACAGGCCAGAGTATTCCCATCCCTGATCTGACAGCTCTATAAGAGAGACCCTTCTTACACAGGACCCATCAATCACTTAAGGTGGTAAGTTTTTATCATCATTTGGGTCTGTGCACTTCAACACGACGAACCAGTTCTTGAAGTGGCGATCTGGTAACGTACAAGGAAGAAGCAGCAAAAGAGGGTAATCGTCAGATCTCTCACGGATAGCGTTGTACCCATAGATCAGTGAAGGAGATCCTAAAGTCAGCAGTAATAAATAATAATTGTGTAACTAAAAATGGCTAAGGGTGCTCAAATGTTCTTTATTGGTAGAGTACCCCTGTCATATTTAAAAAGCAATATGGCAATCTAGCACAAATAAGTTGTCATTATGCTAATGTCCATAGCAATGTGGTCAACATGTTTCTGCCCATTTTTGATCAAAGAGTATCGGGGCTTTCATCAGGACCTATGATACTGCTGTGGTTCAGTGAAAACGTGAAAAACAGAAATCCAAAAGGGTTTGTGTGAATAAAATATTCCTACCGCACCGGTCAGAAGAAATCAGAACCGGGTACCTGTGGACAGAAAAAGGAATTTAAGAAATACAAACAAACTAGTGTCTAGAAATAACTCAGCAAAGGGTCACTATTTTCTAATGACACTCAAACACGCATGTAATAATGCTGTGAAGCATTTAATTAAGTAAATCAAATTGCACTTACCCATATACATTGGGTGTTGCCCTCACCTCAACCTGGTCTAAACTCAGGGAAAAGGGGCCCCGCTCTAGTTTAGAAAAAACAAGAGGAGAAAGAGAAACAGGTCGCTCGTTGTCACACCTGAAAATTGTCTCCTCTTTAAGCTTAGCATAAGAACACGAAAATACACCCATGTAAATTAAAATCAATGCATGGCAATATGGTCAACGTCTGAACATTAACACCACCATGGTTCAATGGCAGTCCAGAAGTACGTTATGTGCAATGTAAGGAAGCAGGACAAAAAAGGACTGTCCATAAGTATGGAACGATCAATGTGCGCAACAGGAAGCGCTATATTGATAAATGTTAATAATTTGTGAAAATCGAAATCGAAAAACGAAATCGAAAAAAAGCCTCCAAACACAGAGGACAAGTTGTTGGTGTGTGTCTCTACAGACTCTCAGAACAATAGATATGGTGAAGATAGTAACCACAACTAAAATTGACTGAAAGAGACTGAAATCATCCCATTAACAAAACACCACTACGTGTGCTTGCAGCAGTATATTAAAAGTGACAAAAAGGATCGAAAATGTTGTCTACACAAATGGAAAAAGAGAGAAAGCACTGCTCGTAGACTCACCTATCCGTCGGTACCCCGGAGCGGTCTTTGAGTAAAGACCGGAGGTATCGGCGGAAGGGTCTCCAGTCGCTATATATCCTTGTAAGAGCTAGAGTGATTGCAGGTGAGAGGATAGTTAGAGGTGGCTTGGCAAGTGCCTGTCCCGATTTTGAAATGTAAATGCGCATGTGCAGGAGGGCCGATACTAACTCCCCTCGTTTCATTTCACTGCACATGCGTGACATACAGCCACTGCCCGAAAGGCGCATACACAATCTACCGCTTCCACAATGTTCACAAGAAGAAAAAGAGAAACGCTGTCTCTATGACAAAAATAATGAAAACAATGGGAATAGATATATCAAGAAACTGGTTCCAAATGCCAGAATAGCTAGTAATATTGGAACCATACAAACTACAAATCAGACAATGTCTGTTTATTTTCAAGTGTATATAAGGAGGAAGGCCAGGTGCGGCAGTGTCTAATTTCTACCTGTCAGCTTATACAGTGCGTAGACAACAGCTAATCTAGATGTTTTAAGATTCAGATGGCAAATGTCTCCTGAATATAGCGTCATAAACAAAGAGACTAAGCCTTGTGTACATAACCCTTTGTACATTGTGATATCATCTGTAGTGCCAGGTTGTGTCTGTTTGACACGTTACCCGACTGATCACCACCAGACAGCACTACTTTAGAGAAAACGAACCATCGGTATCCCTCCCCCTCATTCTATGGAAGGCGTATTAACCAGCTCTTCGAGGACGGGCCATAAGTAAGAATAGTGACGACCCTGGAGCAAGAAGTGAGTCAACTAGAGGCAGTACACTCCCGAAACCCCTCAGACATAACTACTCAGCGATTAAATATAAAAAAAACTGAAATATATAGAACATATGTGGAAAGACACGAGAACTAGACTAGCTGCCACCTGACACAAGATATATGAAACGGGGGATAATGCCAGCAAGCTCTTGGCCTGGCTCGATAAATGAGAACGGGCTGATTGATGGGTGGCGGAACTCTGGCTTGACACTGGAGAAAACATAACAGACCTGCAAAAAATTGTAGATACACTCACACTTCACTACAGACAAGTTTACACCCCGACAGCCACAGTGACACCGGAGGAAGCGGTGGCATTCCTCAAAGACATCCAGCTCCCCACACTCACAACGGCCGAGACCCAGTCGCTAGAAGCAGACCTCACAACAGAGGAATTAACATTAGCCGTAGGGAATATACAATCAGGGAAAGCTCTGGGGCCTAACGGCATGTCTATCAAGCTATATTTAAAAGAGCTATAACCAAATTCAACCTGCATTTATAAAAAATGCACGAAACCAGCTTAGAACAGGGTGAACTCCCCAAAGACCACCGCATGGCGACAATAGTGGCTATTCATAAACCTGACAAACCACACCAAGAATGCACATCTCATCCTCCCATATCACTGCTTAATGCAGAGGCCAAGATCCTGGCCATAACACTAGCCAATAGACTGACACTACACCTCACCAAACTAGTACACCTGGATCAATCTGGATTCATGCCGGGAAGAAATACAGTGCTCAACTTGAGGCACCTCCATAGCATAATTGGTCGCAAACACACCATTCAAGAAGAGGCCATCATACTATCCCTAGACGCACATATGGCCTTTAATACGGTCGAATGGCCCTTCCACTTCGCAGTCCTTAAACATATAGGGTTTGGACCTAAATTCTGCTCTAGGGCAAAGCGATTATACACAAAACCACTCGCGCACGTGGTAGCAATGGACATGTCTCCTGTGAATTCCCCTTGGGGAGTGTAACAAAACAGGGCTGCCCTTTCTCGCTGCTCCTCTTCGCCCTTGTACTGGAGCCTCTGGCCTCTTGGATAAGAAGAGACCCTATAATCCGCAGACTCCGGTGGGCAGAAGGATGGGAAGACGGAATATCCTTGTACGCAGATGATGTCCTATTATATATGGCATCTCCCAAAAGATCGTTACATAGACTAATAAGTATCTGTGAAACATATGGGAAATACTCTGGGTATACTATTAATTGGAATAAGTCAATCATTTATGTTTTGTATGGCCCACCATCAGCACTACCTAAGGGGTGTGAGGTAGAGGTAGTGGAAGCCAGCTTTAAATATCTAGGGATCCACATCACATGAAACGCAGATGGCTTTATGTATAAAAACCTCCTAGTGCCCCTACAAAGATTACGTCAAGATGCCAAGCACTGGCACTCACTGCCACTGACACTACTGGGGAGAGCAGCACTCTTCAAAATGATGGCACTCCCCAGATTTCTTTACACCTTACAAAACACCCCATTCTTGGTTCCACCATCATACTTTCGAGCAATAGAATCAGAAGTAAATATCCTCCTTTGGGATAGAAAACCAGCTTGGGTAGCCATGAGTAAATTAGTTAAGAGTTGGTACGATGGCGGCATTGCACTCTCAAACATAAAGACATACTACCGGGCATCCCAACTGATCGTGATTAATCAGTAGCTTCATTCCCCCCAAACTGATCCTGCTTTTCGAATGGATAGGTAGGGAGAAATCAACTGAGCACTTTACAACAAACACCGAAGAACAATTTTCGTGGGACCCACTGCACATACAATCCACATATGGTACACCGTACTCAGAAAATTGGGCTGGGACTCCCATCTCCCACCGTCAATCGGAGCGCCTGGGCAAGTTATAGAAGAGGAAAACCAGGTGAGCACCATCCGCAGATGTGATGACAAGAGATAACGGCAAAAAATCAGCGGGCTCAGCTGTGGAGGAATGAAGTGCGGTGTACATGGATGTGCGTGTTCTATGCATTAGGAACATATCCATATAAGCCACATTTTGCTCCCTTGCTAGATCGACAGCTGTACACAACTGGGCATCATGGAACAGATACCCCATAGTGTGTAACCCATATCGAGTGAGAGTCCTTTTGGTTGATGCTTCCATGGTGGGAGACAACCATGGTTTAGCATGGAGTGGCAAGTGAGGGGAGTAGATGAGCCCAGCGTTCAAATATTGACGTAACCTCTCCAAGGCCCAATATGTGGTCTGAAGTGTCTGTATTTCTTTGGGTGTTCTGGAAAGGCCATGTGGGATAATGGTGGGAAGGAAACAGGTTTTAGGTACTGCAGTCTCGCGTCCGGATGATACCAATAATACACATATTGCACCTGCACCACTAGATATTATAAATAGAAGTACGGAACGCCAAATCCCTTGCGCCGATAGGGCATCGGCAACGTCTGCCACTTGATACGTGCTTGACCACCGGCCCAGACCAATCTTATGAGCATACCCCGAAAAATAGTGAAACATTTTAAAGTGAGTGGAATAGGGATGTTAAGGAAGGGATATAGAAACCCGGATCATACCACCATCTTTATAATGACAATACTACCAGAAATTGAAAGTGTGAGCTTTAACCATCCATCTATTTGAGTCGACGGCCGGTCAATAGCTGGACCGTAGTTGAGGCTAATGACCTCTGATGCAGTGCGATGTAAGAGGATACCCAAATAGCAAGGGGGCTCATCACACCAGTGCAAGGGGATGTCTGGGGTGCATTGGGCCGTAGCATCTGTTAGCGGAAATATTTCTGAATTGTTCCAATTTATAACTACGCAGAAAAAACCCAAATCTCACAATCTTGCAGAGAAGAGGAGGGAGATTAACAGCTGCGTCCCTGACAAACAACAGAATATCATCTGCACACAATAAGGCCAAAAGGGGAACACAATGGAATCTTAACCTGTATTAGACTTTGCATCTTTTGGCATGTATCCTCTGTCTTTTTTGCTTTCTGACCTCCCGGTTTTGACTCTGTTTTTTGCTGGTTTGGGATCTCTGCGCACTCTCACTGCTGTTGAGTGTTAAAGTGCAAGTGCTCCTGTTGTAAATTGTTGTTATGGATTGGTGATTCCATGATTGGTCATTTGATTTAAGAGTTAGTCCCTAGTACAGTGCAACCATGTGTGCCCGGTGCCGGTAAATCAAATGCTGCTAGTGGGCTTGCAGCACTGGTTGTGCCACCCACACAAGCAGCCCTTCAAAGGTAACTCAGACCTGCCACTGCAGGGTCTGCACGCAGTTTGTAACTGCCATGTCGACTTGGAAAGTGCACCCACTTGCCAGTGCCTACCTTTCCCTTACATATTAGTCACCCCTAAGGTATGCCCAAGGTACCCCTGTGGGCAGGGTGCGGTGTGTGTGTGAAAGGTAGGACATGCTCTGATGTGTGTGACATGTCCAGAGAGTGAAATAGTGCCAATTTCGTTTTTCACTATTGAAAGGCTATCTGGCCTATAGGAAAGCATGGGAGTTAAACACTTGGGACCGCCTTGACCGAATTCGCCGATGCCTCGGGCCTGAAGGTGAACTGGGATAAATCTGTGGTGTACCCCCTACATCCAAACTCTGCCCCTCAGGAGGTCTGGATTGGTAATCAGAAAATCAGCTGGACCGCGGAGGCCCCTCGCTATTTGGGGATTTGCCTATATCATTCACCCACTGACATCTTCGAGGGCAACCATCGTAGGGCACTCGCCAGTATACGATCCACCATCGGGTTTTGGCGGAACCTTCCGCTGGCCCCAATTGGCCGAGTGGCCCTCGCGAAAATGATTCTGGTGCCACGATTTCTATATTATTTTACTAATCTTCCAGTAATGCCGCCCCGTTCTTTCTTCAAAGATTTAGACACGCTTCTTGGCTCTCTGATATGGGGCAAGGGACGACACAGAATCGCACTAGCAAAATTGAAACTACCCACGACGCAGGGGGGGCCTTGGAGCCCCATCATTCGAGGCCTATTTCTTGGCGGCTCAGCTTCAATGGCTTTCCTATTGGACGGCTGACAGGCACACGTCCGAAACATACACGGTCGCAGGCCGAGTAACGACGCCGGAACTATGCCGATTGCTCATGCCAGGATCCCGTCCAGCGGGGACCTACCCCCTCCAGGTGGAGGTAGCCCGGAAGTGTATCCAGCGCATACACTGCATGACACCAGACAGACCCCCGTATTCACCGCTGCTTCCACTGGTGGGCTGGCCCAAAAACACCCAATTCTTTACTCCTACCATGCTCCGGGAGTGGACATCTAGGGAAGTCACCGAAGCAGAAATACTATTCGAAGAGTGACAACCGCGGCCATTACAACAACTTGTTGACGACTATGATCTCCCCTCAGGGCAGTTTCTGCGGCATCGTCAGCTCCTCAGCCACTACCGACCGTACTATGATCTCACAATGGGGGAGCCCCCCACGCACCCAGTCCTCCACACAATCCTACGAATGGGAAGGGGCCGCCACCTCACCACATGGCTGTACAAATCAATCAGGGAGTTGACACCTCCATCACTCGAACCCCTTCGGACTCTTTGGGAGGAGGAGGTGGGACGGGCGTTTCATGATAATGAGTGGGAAAGGGCACTCGAATTCCCCAAAAAAGTGTCTAGGAATGCCCGTTTCACAAATATACAATTTTACATTATACATAGGGCCTACTTGACACCAGCACGCCTACGGCGTTTTTATCCCGCTACAACTTTCCTTTGCCCCCGCTGTCAGGCGCAAGGCGCAGATTTCCTCCATATGTTCTGGGCCTGTCCAGATATCCAGTCCTATTGGTCAGCTATCCACGCGACCCTCCGAGACCATACCGGGCTGCCCCATCTAGCCACATGGGAGTGTTGCGCGCTGGGAATAATTGGCCGGAGGAAACGTCACAAAGTGCCCATACGATTTGTCTCCTTGGCGCACCAACTGGCTAAACGCTGCATAGCTATGCATTGGCGCTCCCCTACAGGCCCCTCGATTGCAGCGCGGAGGGGGGCGGTGCTCAAGTGGGCCGCAGCTGAGGAAGATGCCCTGCGGGAGGAGGAGGCGAAAGGCATACGTAAAACCCTGATATCCCTGGAATGGGCGCTTATGCTACATCAACTTAAACAGTCCCAGCCCCAGGATGACCCGAGCGCGAATGCGACAACCCCTAATGTCACACAGCCAATCGCGATACAAGCCCACACAGATGGCGCTCCCCCCTGACACTTCACACCTATCTGGGAACGGCTGGGTTCCTGCCCCCGCCGCCCCGTTTCATTCACCTATACCACACGTCCGCCTGCATACCCATACTCTTGGCAGGGGGATGCCACCGTGCTGTTACACAGTTACCTGAAGGACCACATGTGGCCTAGTCCGGCTGTCCCATCTGATAGTCCATGACAACCCCTAGTTTGATTTCACCCCCGGTTTGTTCTTTACTTGGCAAATACCTGTTATACTACATACAGCATATAAATGAAGCTGAAGTCATCGTAAATGTCAAGATTGATACCAGCTGATTGGACACGCATATCTCATGTTAATGCGGTCAAGTACTAATATGTAACAACTGTAATAATAAATGGCAATAAAAAAGAGTTAAGAAAAAAAAAGGAAAGCATGGGAGTTAATTTATAACATCTTATAAATATAACTTCCCATTGGGACCAGATCGGATAATAAAGTTTAGTATGCCTGAACTCAGAATCTAAAGATGCATCTTTTAGTATAGGTGATTTCTACATCCTGTGTTTGAAAATACCACTTTTGGAAAGTAGGTATTTTCTTGCTTAGACATCCAGTGTGCCTCTGCCAGGTTTGTGTATTGCATGTGTGGCTTTGGGATGACAGGGGCTGGGAAGGTACAGTGGCTCCAGAGAGTCTGATGGGTCAGGTAAAGTAGAGTTTAGAGTAGGGGGAGGAGATTTCCTTTCACCGGAATAGGCCTGGTCTGCCTTCCACAATGCCATCTCCACCTCCTGCCAGGAAGCTGCACCCTAGAGGACAGAACTGGTTTGGACTAAGCACAGACACTCTCTGCCTGAGAGGACAAAGGAATTTGGGGTATAAATATTGGGGCCCAGACCCCAGAACTTTAGAACTCTTTTGGACCAAGAAAACTGTCAAGAAGAAGAGCTGGAGAATCTGTGAGGAGGAACTACCACTTTGCTGAGTGCTTTGCTGTGATGGCCTGCAGTGGCTGCTTCTGTCTTGGGCAGTGAAAGTACTGGACTGAACTTTTAGCAACTTCTTCATTGAGTTTCTCCAAGGGCTTGAGGTACAGATTGCCCCCTGTTCAAGAAGTCTCAGGAAGAGCAAAGCCTTCAAATTCTTCTGCCATCAGCATTGGGGACTGTGTGTTTTGTGCTGCAACAGAAGAAAAAGCAACCCGACGCCGTCTACGATGATGCTGCCGACTCCGTGTCCTGAAGGCACTGCAGAGGGCAACGCCGCACAGCAACCCTGGTCTCAAAGATGATGCCACCCAATGCTGCCACCGAGCCGCTGCTTGCACTGTGACCTGTGGGCACCGCACTTCGCACTGCCTTGCTTCACGACACAGCCTTGGTATCCCCGAAGCCACCACTCCCCGCAACATAGACGCTGCTGCTTGCACCGGGGTATTAGGGCACCACTCATAAATTACACGATGCACCGTCCTCATCCCACACCATAGCCTTGGCCTACCAACGTCGGCGCCATCGACTCCAGTTCATCAGCCGACAACAGCGCTTCAGCAATGACGCCGCCGCTGCTTGCACCGTGACCTGCCAGAACTGCGACGAGCACCGCACACCGTACAGCTGCACTTTGCACTGCAGCACCCAACGCCTGCTGATGCTGGCGCGCCTGACTTAAACTGTGAGGAGTTCGATCTGCAATGCCTGTGACTCCAAGGGCCTGATGACTCCTGCACTGACTTCCGTAACCAACGCCGGCTCTATGGAGCTCAACAAGAGGTCGCGACGCCCTACATTTTTAAAGGTACTGTTTTGCAGGTCTTTCCAACACTGTGGCTGGCCAGCGACGCCGGGGTCAGGCAGAACTGTTTGGATTTGTGTTCACGACGCCGTGGTAGCACTGGACGGAGCTACCCACTTCAAGGAACTGTACTTTTCAAGTATTTTTGCAAAGTATACATTTTTAAGTACTGTATTGTGGATTTTTATTGTTTTGGTCTTGTTTTAAGTAAATAAAATATTGGATATTTTTCTAAAACTTGTGTGGTGTCCTTTTGTAGTGTTTTCACTGTATTTTTGTCGGTTATGTGCAAATGCTTTACACACTGCCTCTGAGATAAGCCCGACTGCCCATGCCAAGCTACGAAGGGGGTAAGCAGGAGTTATCTTAGGAGTGTTACTCCCTTATCCTGACTAGGAAGAAGGATCTCTACTTGGACAAAGGTACCTACCTCTACCAACTAGAGAAACCCTATTTCTAAAATTGGTTGTCAGCGGTGAGGATAGGACTTGCATTTGCACTTGACTTACAGTGACTGGTGTGCACTACTACCGTATCGCAGCCCATTACGTACCACATACTGTTTTTTTGGTGGTCTATTTTTGCCTTTCTATCGGTCTTGAACTTGAACCTTCCAGTACAACATGCCTGAATCAATTGCATCATCTGTTGCATTCTTGGAAGTGCCCTTTGAGGAGGAGAGGTTAGAAACCTACAATGTGAAGGAATTGAATGCGATCTGCAAAAACCTCAAAGTCCAAATCAGGGGCCTCACCAGAAAAGAGGAGCTACAAAAGGCGCTGAGGGCCTGGGTAGCAGCCAGGCATGCTAGTGAGCTGTCTGGGGATCTTGGCATGGAGGCGGAGGAGCCTATTACAAGGGTTGATGAGCTTTTTTGGGGGGGGGGGGGGGGCACCCTCTAAAGCAGGCAGCAGTGGCTTGCCCCCAGAGGAGCTGGAGGACAGGTGGGAAGCAAGGAGAGTTGCAATGGAACTTGAGAAGCTAAAGTTAGCCATGGAGGAGAAAAGGATGATGTTAGACCATGAGATCAGGATAAAGGAGCTGGATCAGAGAAGTAGACCCGGCTCAGATGCTGGAAGCAACCCGTCAGGGCAGGCAGACAGAATCGTGCCCATCCCCAAGAATGTAGGCAAGGAATTCAAGCAGTGGGATGACATACAAAGGTGGTTACAGGATAATGAGGCGTCTATACACTTGAATGGGTTCCCTGAGAAGAATTGGGGACAGGATTATGGCCTCTTTTTCCAGAAGAAGCAAGGGACACTTTAGTGGCTTTGGGTAAGGGGTGTAACCTCACCTATGCTGATATGAAGGAGGCCCTTCTCACCAGGTATGGTCTCACTCCTGAAAAGTACAGGGATCAGTTTAAGTCCAGTAAGAAGACTGATGCCAACACTTGGTTGGAATGTGTAGATTTGTTTTGCAGGTCAGTGGATGGCTGGGTAAAGGGCAGTAATGTGACACATTTTCAGGGGCTCTACAATTTGATTGCACGGAAGCACATGTCCAGTCTATGTTTTACAGAGCTGCACTAGCACTTGGTTGATAGTAAGCTGACTGACCCCAGGAAGCTTGCTATGGAGGCGGACCGCTGGGTGAGTACCAGGGTCCACAAGAAAGCGTTTGGGGGAGATTCAGCCAAAGGTGGGCAGGGTCCCCGGCAGAAGAGTGGGGGGGAGCAAGGATAAAGCACAGGAGGTCTCTTAAGGGCCCCAAACAAACACCCAGGGTAAAGGTTCCCATCCCCCAGGAGATAAGAAACAAGGGGTCTCTTCAGGAAAGCCTGCTGATACTGGCCCCCGGGCATGCTTCGCCTGTAAGCATTTCGGTCACATAAGGGGGGATCCTAACTGCCCCAAGAGGGACCAGTCACCCACCGGTGCGCAGACCAAGGTGTTGGCTAGTGTAGCGCTTGGAGAGGAGAGGCGCCCACAGGAGGGTGGGGATCCCTCAGAAATGACCCTCGTCTCACTCGGGAAAAGTGAGATGGTCCCAGGAAACCAGGTTCCCCCTAACACAAAGAAATACAGCACCTAGGTGACCATCAATGGAGGCTCTTAATGATACTGGAGCCAGTGTGACCTCAGTCCGGTGTCACCTCGCTTCTGAGGAGCAAGTAGTTGCCGTGGATAACTCAGAGCGCCAGTGTATGGTGGTGCATTTTCAATTTGAATGGGGGGGGTCTCAGGTCCCTTGAGGGTGGTTAGTGAGCCCTACCATGCCTGTAGATTGTCTGCTAGGGCACGACCTGGAGCAGTCCTTTTGGAAGGATGTTGAGCTCAGGTCTCACTTGGAGATGCTTGGGTTGCCAGAGTGGGCATGCGTGACCACTCGGTCAATGGCAGCCAGAAAGGGTGATCAGAAGAACCTGGAGCCTGAATCAGTGGCCCAGGTTCCTGCCAAGAGAAAGGGCAGGGGGCACAGGAAACTGGCCATTGAGGTTCCCACTGTCCAGGAGAAGGCTGACCCTGAGGGGGACGCCCCGATACCTACACAGGACCAGGTAGCTGAACTGGGAGGCACCTCTGAGCTGACCCATTGGCAGCAAGAAGATGGTCCCACCAGGGATGAATTCTGCAGGGAGCAGAAACAGTGCCTTTCTCTGGAGGGTTTGTGGCGGCAGGCTGCAGACCAGGCAGCTGGTGATCAGTCTGGCTCACACTGGATCTACTGGGAGAATGCTCTCCTATACAGCAAGCCTTAGGTCGCTGAGCCTGGGTCAGCCAGTGGGCTGGTGTTACCCCAGTGCTTCAGGACCTTCCTACTGGGTCTGGCTCATGACGTGCCTTTGGCAGGACATGTGGGGCAGAACAAGACTTTTGACAGGCTTGTCCCCCACTTCTTTTTGCCCCAAATGTGAAGGTAGTCAGATGGACATTGCAGGTCTTGCCAAACTTGCCAGGCAAGTGGTAAGAGTGGGAGGACGTGTAAGGCTCCTCTCCAACCATTTCCAGTTGTTGGAACACCTTTTGAAAGGGTTGGGATGAACATTGTGGGGCCACTGGATCCCAAGACAGCCATAGGCAACAGGTATATCCTGGTCTTGGTGGACCATGCCACCTGGTACCCTGTCATGACAACGATGTCGTCAGTGGTGGGCTGGGCTTTAATGGGGATCTTTTCATGCATGGGTATCCCCAGAGAGGTGGTTTCTGACTGTGGGACCAATTTCATATTGAAGTATATTTGACATCCCTGTGGAAGGAGTGTGGTGTAAGCTACAAGTTCACCACTCCTTACCACCCACAATGTAACGGTTTGGTAGAGAAATTCAACCAAACCTTGAAGGGCATGATCAAGGGTCTAACAGAACACAAGTGAAACGTCCCCTTGCCATGCCTTCTATTTGCCTACAGGGAGGTACCGCAAAAGTCTCTAGGGTACAGTCCCTTTGAGCTTCTGTATGGGCACCCTGTGAGAGGACCTCTTAGTTTGATCAAGGAAGGCTAGGAGGCAGCTCTCAGGAAAACTCCCCAGGATGTATTTAGCTACATGCTGGCCTTCAGGAAACAAACTGCCCGCTTCAGGAAACTCGCTCAGGCGAACCTGGAAGCAAGCCAGGAGGAGATGAAACGCTAGTACGACCAGAAGGTCACTCTGATAGAGTTTCAGCCTGGCCAGTGAGTGTGGGTCATGGCCACACTGGAACTTTGTGCCTCACAGGACAAGTGGACTGGGCCTTTTGAGGTGGTGGAGCACAAAAGTGATGTCACCTACCTGGTGAATTTGCAGACTCCCAGGAACCCTTCGAGGGTCCTCCATTTGAACCGCCTCAAGCCGCACTTTGAGCAGTCCAAAGTGAGCATGCTCTTGGTGACAGATGAAGGGGTGGAAGAGGAGAGTGAACCTCTCCCTGACCTCCTGTCCACCAAGGAGCATGATGGGTTAGTGGAAGGTTTGATCTTCTCCCCTACACTGACCCCAGAGCAACAGGGTGACTGTCACCAGTTGTTAGGACAGTTTGCCACATTGTTCTCTCTAACCCCAGGTGCTACTCACTGATGTACCCATGACGTGGACACTGGTGACAGCCCTCCTGTAAAACACAAGATTTACAGGTTGACTGACCGGGTCAGGGCCAGCATTAAAGAGGAGGTCTCGAAGATGTTGGTGTTAGGGGTGATAGAGCCCTCCAACAGTCCTTGGGCCAGTCCAGTGGTCCCAAAGGCTGCTGCACTGGGTGCCACTGCGGATTTGTGTGGACTACCGTGGGCTCAATGCCGCCACTAAGACGGACGCACACCCCATATCCAGAGCTGATGAGCTCATTGATCGGTTGGGAGCGGCAAAGTTCCTCAGCACGGTTGATTTGACGTCTGGGTACTGGCAGATTGCCTTAACCGATGGGGCCAAGGAGAGGTCAGCATTCTTAACCCCAGAGGGGCATTACCAATTCCGGGTGATGCCCTCTGGATTGCAGAATTCCCCTGCCACCTTTCATAAGTTGGTCAACCAGGTGTTGGCTAGACTGGAGGATTTCAGTGCCGCCTACCTGGATGATATTGCAGTGTTCAGTTCCAGCTGGGAAGAATACTTGCAGCACCTCTGGGAGGTGTTGAAGGCTCTGCAGAGGGCAGGTCTCATGATCAAGGCCAGTAAGTGTCATATTGGGCAGGACTCTGTGGTGTGCTTGGGACACCAAGTAGGAAGCAGCCAGGTGGCACTTCTACAGCCCAAGATTTACACAATTCTGGTTTGGGATACCCCCCCCCACAAGACCCAGAGGTGAGAGCCTTTTTAGGTCTCACTGGTTACTACAGGAGGTTTGTTAAGGGCTATGGCACCATTGTTGCTTCCTTAACAGAGCTGACGTCCAGGAAGCAGTTCAGGAAGGTGATCTGGACTGATGCCTGCCAGAAAGCTTTTGATGCTCTGAAGGCAGCCATGTGCAGGGCGCCTGTGCTCAAGGCACCCGACTTGGAATTTGTAGTGCAGACTGACGCTTCAGAGGATGGTGTGGGAGCAGTGCTCTCACAACTGAATGATGAGGGCCTAGACCAGCCTGTAGTCTTCCTCAGCATGAGACTACTCCCAAGGGAACAGAGATGGAGTGCCATAGAACGGGAAGCTTTTGCTGTGGTCTGGGTACTGAAGAAGCTAAGACCCTACCTTTTTGGGACTCACTTCCCAGTTCAGACAGACCTCAGGCTCCTCAGATGGTTGATGCAAATGAGGGGTGGAAACCCAAAACTGTTGAGGTGGTCTATCTCCCTACAGGGAATGGACTTTACGGTGGAACACCGCCCTGGCACAGAACACGCCAACGCAGATGGTCTGTCCAGGTTCTTCCGCCTTAGTGAAGAGAACTCCCAGGAGGTTGGGTAGTTCTGCCTACTTTCAGCTGGAGGGGACATGTGTCTTTTTGATTTCTGACCTCCCGGTTTTGACTCTGTTTTTTGCAGGGGTAGTGTCTTCGTGCACTTTCTCACTGCTGTTCAGTGTTAAAGTGCAAGTGCTCCAGTTGTAAATTGTTGTTATAGATTGGTGATTCCATGATTGGTCATTTGATTTACTAGTCAGTCCCTAGTACAGTGCATTGTGTGTGCCCAGGGCAGGTAAATCAAATGCTGCTAGTGGCTTGCAGCGCTGGTAGTGCCACCCACACAAGCAGCCCTTCAAAGGTAACTCAGACCTGCCACTGCAGGGTCTGCGTGCAGTTTGTAACTGCCACGTCGACTTGACAAGTGCACCCACTTGCCAGGCCCTACCCTTTTCTTACATATTAGTCACCCCTAAGGTATGCCCAAGGTACCCCTGTGGGCAGGGTGCGGTGCAGAGGAGTAACAATTAATATTCTCACTTCAGTCAGTTCAAAATTAAAAACAAACGAAATTTTAACAACAATAAAAATATTTAAAAAACAAAATAAATTAAAAAATATATAAACATGATAAAAATTCAAATACAAATATATTTAATATTAATTAAACAAATATATTATAATGTTAAATACAGACCCCCATTTCTAAGAACCCGCATTGTAGATGGCGCTCCTGTAGGTGGCGCGCAAGAGGGTCCATGGTTATAATAAACTGTAATGGCAATAGGGGCAGACTTGTCTAGTACCCCACGACAAGGCGAATTGTCCAGTAAGCTCGCTGTTTACACGGAGCCTGGCCAGTGGGCCCTTATAAAGTAAGCGTATCAGAGAAGCCCTTGGGAAAACCCAGCTTCAATAATGCAGCATATAAAAAGGTCCACTCCATTAAATCAAACGCTTTTTCAGCATCAAGTAATACAGCTGCAGCAGGAAAATGGGGTCTATGTGATTAATTATTGCGAAGATTGTGCAAAGATTTCCAGATGTGGAAAGGTTCAGAACGAAGCCAGATTGGAACGGGGAAATTATTTGGTCCACCAATAATGATAGACTTGTTGCTAGAACTTTAGCGAAAATTTTGTAATCCTGATTTAGCAGTGATAAAGGTCGATATGAGGCATATCGGTTGGAGGGTTTGCCCGGCTTAAGTAGAAGAGTAATGACGGCCACTCGCATTGATAGGGGCAGTCGTTCGTGCTTGAGAGACTCAGCATACACCTCCAGTAGATGAGGAATTAACAATGACTTATATGTTTTATAAAAGATTCCAGTTATGCCATCAGTGCCGGGAGCGCAGGTTCCATTGAGATCGTCAATGGACTATGACAATTTATCTGCTGTTATAGACGATGCTAAAAATTTATGCTGACAGAGGATTGATGCAGAGGGTGGTGGAACCAGACCAATGTCCGGCATGGCCCTTCGTCTTCACCATAAACTCTTGCACGCACATATTTGCAAAGATAGTGAACCTCGCGAGCAGCATAGTCCTAGAATTCAGCGAAAAGCTTCGCTCATTGGTGTAATGAAGGGGAAGAATCCTCTGTTAGAGCACGCTTGTCAAGATCTCGTAATGCACGCAAGATCTCAGCAGATAGATCGCAGCACCTCGGCCTGCTTGGTGATGCATATACCCCGTATATATACTTTAAAGAAGTACGAGAGTGTATCTTAGTGGGGTACGGAGCCCGTATTTAATTGAAAATATTGGACTATAGCGTCACTGTTGAGTAGGGCTTTTGCTGGAAAACGCCAGGTTATAGATGTACATGCAACACTGGGGATAGAGAGCGTCAGCAGTACGCGCGAATGGTCCAAGAGAGTTTGGAGGAGATGTTCCACCGATAAGGTATTTATCAGTAGATTGGGGGATAGGTACCAATAGACTATGCAGGACCAAGTCCTGTGGGGAGCGGAGTAGAAAGAAAAATCTTTGTCAGAGGGATGTAGGGTGTGCCATCCATCTTTTAGAAGTGAGGAATGCAATAAGGTATTGAGTGCCTGAAGAGAGTGCGGCTTGGTGAGAAGTACCGGGCCTGTCACATCAAAGGGTGAGGTCAATGTGAGGTTGAAGTCACCAGCCATTATGATGGAATCAACAGAGAGTTTAGAGATTTGTGCAGTAATATCAGTGAAAAATTCTGGTGTGTCTGTGTTTGGTGCATAAATGTTGATTAGGAATATATGCTCCACCCCAATTGTACCGGCCACCATCAGGTATTGACCTTCCTGGTCCGCAACTACTTTGTGTGCATGAAAGGGTATTGTTTTGTGAATAAGTATGCATGCTCTCCTGGAATATGTGCTGTTGCTGGCGAAAAAGAGGCTATCACCCCAGTTAGAGGCAAACCGATTGGTAGAGTTAGGGGCATAGTGGGTCTCCTGTAGAAACGCCATCTGGACCGTATGTTGTGTAAGGTACAATATCACCTGCCTTCCCTTACGGGGGTTAGCAAGGCCTCTCACATTCCAGGACATTAATTTCAACTCCATCACCTGAAGACTTTTAACCGTTGAGGTCATTTAGACCAAGAATATGAAAACGGACATGTAGAATTGTGGGGTAAATGCCGAGGTGAACCATAATACATTCATTCTCCTGTAGAAAACAGTTATAAAACATGGAACGCATAACAACCCAGACCCACCCACCCACATCGGATAGTAACCCAACCAGTATCCAGTGAATCCCATAAAAAACAGTAGGAGGTCTCCTTGGGGGAGGCAAAACTCTAGGAGACCACCGCCTCCAAGGTGTAGACTGCTAAACATAAAAGATAAAGTTATGCACAGCCAGCAAAATCAAAGTTCATGTGAAGAGAGAGTACGGTGCTAGATCAGCTTCATATATAGCAAGCAACCACGGTGTGCGACAATGGGCCTAACAACATTTACGGGTCAACAGAGAGAGTGTGAGGAGATGGCCACCCCTCGGCCGGCTGGGAAGGGGGAGCTCGGATTATGCGGCTTCCAGAAGTCTATCCTATCAGCGGGTGATTCAAAGATGTGAGTTTTTCCATTAAGAGTAATGCGCAATTTCGCTGGATACATCATTGTGTACCAGACATTCACCTACTACAATGTTTGTTTAATGTCATGGAACTTGCGACAAGGTTCTTGTACAAGGAGGTAAAATCTGGAAAAAAAGAGAGCGACATGCCCTGATGTGTAATGAGTTTGTTTTCACGAGCCAGATGAAAAGCATCATCACAGTCATGATAATTCAGCAGCCGTGCTATGATCAAATGTGGAGGAGAGCCAGAAGCTGATCTTGGCGCCAGGGCTCTGTGCACCCGTTTGACTGCAAATATTGAGGAAAAGGCATCTCTGCCAAACAAATCCGCCAATAGCCGCTTCACATAGACATCCATAGGGCCCGTGTTGGCTGTTTCAGCCACCCCGGCTATGCAAATGTTTTTTTGGTACGATCAAGCCTCCAGATCCTCCGCCTTGGAAGTAATCGTCTTGAGGAGTCGGTCGGTTCGTTTGTCTTCCTGATGATGGTAGGATGAGTATCCTCCAGTTCTGATAAGTGTTGTTCAGTAGCCTCTATGTGGGTCTTGTGACATTCAATGCAGGCATGAATATCATCCAGGCAGACCGCCAAAAGCATCAAATATGGTGTCAATAACTTTAAAGCCAGTTCGAAGTTCCTCCAGAATAGTCGCGGGTGGCGAAGACTCCGATTCCAGCCAGGGGGGTCTCAACGTGGTGGGTAAACGTTCTCCTCACATCGGGGCATCTTAGCGTCATCAATAGAAAGTTGGCGCTGTTTAGGGTCAACTTCACCGTCATAGTCGAGATCACACGTTGACATGATATATCACGTGGCATAGTTGACCAATCCCGTCTCTTTACACTGAACGCGGAAGTATAAACCTGCCGTCTAAACAATACATGGCGCGAAACGCCGGGGATCGAGACCAAGTAGGTGGACAGACGGGGCAGGACTCTTGACGAAGTAAGTGGGGAGGCAGAGAAGGACAGTGAAAGGGCGATAGTCATCCTTACAGTGAGATATATTCATTCACTTAGTATCTCCACATCCCTAAACGGTATTTTCCAAATCTCCTCTCTCTCTCATACTCGGGGGCTCTCATGATAGGGTTTGACTACAGAGCTACCCCCAATAGCCATACGATCCCCTGAGAAACGGATATAATTCGAAATTCGGGTAAGAGAGAATGCATGTGTGTGATATGTTTCTGCAGTTGCACATACTGTTTTTTTAATAATCACGCATGGTTAAGAGACTACCATGTTGAGTCACAGATACGGTGAGAGTGTTGAATGCGAGTGAAACCTAGGAGAATTTTTACATTGATAAAGAACACTAACTGGCATGAAGATTCAGATAGGATGCGAGCAAATTCACCACCGCACAATATATCTGTCACGCCGATTAATTGTGTACAGATACAGTTATGAGTGGCACATGTTTGGATATAGTTGTACACCACTTTGCCTTATGATCACCTGGCACATATAGGTGTTATTCATCCTAAACACGAATATGGGAACGATCACTAAGAAAACCCACAAGTATAAGTTGTTTGTTGTTGTTTTCTTTGTTCTCTTTTACAGATGGAATACGAAGCATGACAGATTAATTAATCAGTCGCTCATACAAGGAGCAGCTACTCTGCCCTTGCTACGAAAAACAGGTTAGGGAATTCCTTCCTCAGGGTGGCCTTCTGTTTGCCCTGAAGAAAGTCCTGGACCTTCTGGCCACATACGGACTGAAACATGTTGGCACTAGGGTCATAGGACCATAACAATCCTATAAAGACCCTAATTTAAATAATTTTAGTATCCCAGACAGACCCGATAATAAAGGGATACTGGGGATCTGTCTGAGGTTTTTTAATTTTCTAGCCCCCCTGGCCTACAATATCTTCAAAGAGCTCCCAACACTGTGGTTGAGCCCACCCCGACTTTTGGTGAAGTTAATATTTTCCCTCAATAGCTTCTTCACAATATTCCATCTACTTGTGTTGATATTGACCAGTTTTTGGTCAGTTGGAGTAAATTTATAGTGTTATTGATTATTTAAGGAGGTGTTACTCTGACCCAGAATCCTCTCCACCCCTCTGGCAAATGAAAAACCTTTTTCAATAGCCTTTTGTGTACAGCTGTTTAGGGTCACCACGCCCCATAGCGGAGCAGGGGAAGAACGTGTCCCAAAGAACCAGGGAGGAATGAACTTGCAGTGCAGCAAAAGATGTGTGTAATATGGCGCTGGTCGGGGCCAGTAATATCACACTGACTGTTCAATGATGTCTATGGAATAGCCCAGTCACCAAACTGCAGCAGGACTGTGCACTGGGAGACGAACGCCACTTCAGTGCCAGATTTCCTCTTTCTGGAGGATCAGCATGCCCATGCTCGGCGAGAGCAGTAATGCACAGAAGCCAAAAACAGAGATAAAGCACTCACCGTTGCAGCCCTCTTGCTAATTAGCGCTCACACACGTGGAGTGCAGCATGTTCCCCTTATATCAGCAGGCCAACTGCTGCCCCATCCTCAGTTTGTGGTACAGCCGCTCAGCTCGCCCAAGACACTGCCCAGGGGCTCGCCCGTGGCCCCCGATGCCGTGGGGCTTCAGAGGACTGTGTCAGGTCCCGGGCAGCGAGGGCTGCCACGCATCAACCATATCGTTTAATTCACCGCCATGCGACCCTGGGTGCTCCATGACCCAGAGGGCATCCCCGGCCTCAGTCTTCATGGCCGCAATACAGGTATAGCGCAGCTGGGCTGCCGATAATCCGCAGCGGCTCCGGAGCTTCAACGTTGAGCAGCCATCTTGATGCTCGGCTTCGCCACGCCCCTCCCTTGCACATGGGAGAGTTGATTCTCTTACTCCTTCTGATCTTTTCATTACAAACTGGGTTCATTGCCGTAACTACATGAGCATATATGTGTACTTTTGCATCTGTTACTTTTAGGAGGGGTAGTCTATGCACTTGTGTGACTCAATTGACATTGTTTTCTGTGCTTTTGAAGTAATTGGTGATCCGTTGACACCACTTTTAATGCATGTTCCAGTTCGCTCCTAAACTACACTCCATTCTGCATTCCATGGGAATACTCAGTACCGGTCTTCATGGCCACAGTAGTTACATACTCAGCAACAGCTCCACTCCATGTAAAGAACCCTCCAAGCAAAAAATATAATGTTCTAGCTGTTCCCAACACTCCCCCAACCGTCTTCTTCCCGTGTTGCTAATTAAAAGAGGAAGTCTCGTCCACTCACTCTTCCTGTTTTTTCAGTTCTGTGGTGCAGACCCTACAAGCATGTTGGAGGTAAGTGTGTTGCAGGGTTGAGCAGACCCGTATAACCTTTTAAGAAGGTTACAGTCTGGCATAACTACGGAATGTCATCCATCCATGTCTAGGTTTGGACAGGCTGGCTTTATCCTCAATCACTGAAAGCAGCTACATACTAGATTTAGTCAAACTCCAGGTGGCTCAGAGGTGAATCCCAGATACTGGATAGACAAACCGTGCACAGGGCCTGTTGGAGGTAGACATGTGCCGCGACAGTCTTCCAGTTCAGACTAGAGATGTCCTCCGGTGCCAGATTTAGTCTGTGACAACAGATCATGAAGAATGCCTTCCGCACCAATGTTTGTTTGGTAATGCCAAACTCCAGCCTGATTTGGGCCAGTGATTTGTATGATGGCAATTGGAAGACTGACCTCTATACTTTTAGTATCATTTTGTCAAGGATGCCACTGTCCCTTCCCCTGAGAGCCTCGCTTCCATAGGTCAGTGTTGGGAGGACTCTTGCTTGAGACACCTGGAAGATCGGTGTAAGTGTTAGGCCTTTCAATTTGTTGTAGAGTGACCTCAGGCCAAAGGCCAATGCATTGCCTTACTTTCTTATTTCTTCTAGTTGGTTACTGTACCATCCATTCCTGTTGAAATGAACCGCAAGATAGTTGAAGCTTTTTACAGTTTTAATTTTTTCACTTTCCAAGAACCAGGTGTGCTTCTGTGGCCTGTTGCCTTGAATTACTAATATTTTGTTTTTCTTCTTCCTAATAGTCGGTCCGTTTCTTACTGAGTAGGCCAAAGTTGCATCAACAAGACGCTGTAGACCAACCTTGGTTCTACTGATGAAGACTAAGTCATCTGCTTAAAGGAGGTTTGACAACCCTTGAGGTAATGGTTAATAAGTTGGTGAAGGACATGAAACTTTGTGCCCCAACAAGACCTTCAAAGTCAATTAGTACAAGCTAAGACCAGTAAGCCCTTTTGAGGAAGTGGACGCGTTGGGGTGTCCCTTCAATAGACAAGTCCCGGTCTCAGCAGTCTGATGAAGTGTTTGACAGCAGGCAAAGTCCAATTTGTCCAGCAACGATGAGCAGATTCCATTCATGATTGAATATCTTTGTTTTTTGGAAACTTGGAAATCATCAATCTCAGACCAATGGGTATTGAAGATTGTAGAGGAGGGCTGCAAGATAACCTTTGATTCCATGCAACCAGAGCGTTTTTGTCCCACTCCTCTACCACTGGATCAGATAAAAACTGCAGATTTGTTAAATGGCATTCAGAACCTGCTTTCAGAAAGAGTGATAAGGATTGTTCCTCAACAGCAGAGAAGTCAAGGAGTAGAAACCATTCTCTTTATTGTCAGAAAGGCATCAGGGGAATTCAGACCAGTATTGGACTTGAAGGAGGTCAACACAACAACATATACATTCCTCATGTGAAATTTAAGATGGTCTCACTATAAGAGATTCTTCCTTTTCTCAACCAGGGGGAAGTCTTCGCATCCCTAAACCTATTGGGTGCATAGATTCATGTTCCAGTGCTTCAAACTTATCATAGGTTCCTCAGGTTCGGTATGGACAAGCAGCACTATCAATTTCAGGTTCTTCCTTTTGTGCACCCCCTCATCAATCATCTATTAGCACATTGGTTCACATCTTCATAGGAGTACAAAATCATAATGTTCAGGTATTAGATCAACTCAAAAATTCTTTGGTTTGATGCCTGAACAACTCCAGTCTTTCCAAGGGTTTGCCATTCCCTATGATTCCTTTAAGAGTACTGTCCATGGATGCCAGCAAGTTAGGGTGTGGTGCCTCCTTGGAATTCTGGTAAGTGCAGGGGAAATGGAACCAACTTCATACAGCCTGTTCTTCAAAACTACAGGGAAATCAAAGCATTTCATTTGGCCCTGCAGTAGTTAGCCCTCTTCCTCTCAGGTCAGCACAATAAATGTTGTGATTGGGTACTTGAACCATCAAGGTTGTAGAGTCCAGTCCCTTTAACTATAAACTCAGGAGATCCGTACTTGGGCAAAATTCTCTTGAATTCCCTGAGGGCAGTCTACATACCGGGGAGGGAGAGTTGGGCCACCAATAAAATGACCAGAGTTTTCTGTCCGATAAGTGCTATCTCTTTGAGGAGGAAGCTGTTCAAGCAGTGCAGAAGGTGTTTGGATGCCTGACAGTGGATCTCTTTGCATCTTCTCCCACATGTCTTCATCATTATTCCATGAGCAGAGGCATGGAAGTCGGGTGGAATTTTGGTCATATGGCATGGGGAACAGGTTTATGCATTTCCTCTCATCCTGATGATTTCCAGAGTGTTACACAGAATCAAGTAAAATAAACTGTGGGTGGTCTTGATAGTTACCAGGTGGAAGAGACGCCCATAGTATCCACATTTTTTGGAGATGGCAGTTCAACCCCATAGGGACATTCCAGCTCACCGTTACCCTCTGGTAGGCTCTCCTCTTCAAAAAAGAAAGGTTACAAAATTACACCTTCAGGCTTAGCTGTTGAAAGTATGAATCTCTTTGCGAAAGGTTATGTAGAAGTAGTACAGTGAATTCGGAATTCCACATTCCCTACAACCTTGAAATCACATTTTAGATCAGGGGTCTCCAACCTTTTCTGTAACAAGAACTACTTATGTTCAATGAAAATCATCCCAAGGTACTAATACAAGTAATGCAAAAGTGAACACCCCATCCAAGAGAGTCAGCAGTGATCACATCAGTAATATACACAAATCATAGCTGAAATCCCCCTGGCACCAAGTGTAGGATATTGGGTTTCTGTTGAAGTAACCCCCGCCACATTTTGCCAGATTTCGGATGCACTTTGACTTGATGTGCCCTGGGATCCTGCCAATAAGGTTCCAAGGGCCTGTGCTCTTTCCCAAAACTGTACCTTTGTACCCCTAATTGGCACATCTCTGGACACATGTAAGTCCCTTGTGAAACATACCATGGGTACCAAGGGCATTGTGACCAGGGAAGGCCTCTAAGGGCTGCAGCACATATTGTGCCACCCTTGGAGGTCCTGTACCTTAACACACACACACACACTGCCATTGCAGGCTGTGTGTTTTGGTGCAGAGAAAAGTGAAGAGTCAACATGTGTAAAACAATATAGAGGGTGAGTATGAATAAGTATGGGAGCGGCATCTTCTTAATGTAGGAGGTCGTATTTGATATTTGAGGCAGCTGATAACGATGTGGGTGCTTTTGAAAGGGGACCATTGTTTTAGTTTGGTGAATGACCTTGGTGGTTTAAATGTAGTTGTTGATAAAGCCAGTATGTGTAACTGATAAAGAGACAAAATGTAGAGCACAATGAACTGTGGAATTGTTTTTAATAGATTTTGATGTGTACCAATCACGCTAATGGTGATGCATAGTAATTTTTGTATTCTAGATACCCCTGATGAAGGAATATTCCCGAAATGCATTGGGTAATTTTTAAATAAAGACGTGATATTTGGAAACTTTTACGCCTCCTGTGTTTGCATGAACAATTATGCATTGGACTGGAATGAGTAAAATGAATGGAAGAAATCTGAAAAAACAGGAGAAAAAATAAATAGTGTAAATGATGGATTAACAGAAGAATTAAAGGTTTAGCATTTAATTGATTGGATTCATTCAGTCGCACAGATGTGCAGCTTGAGTTGGGGTACCAAATGAGGTTCCCATGTGTTCTGACACTTACCTGTGTGCCATGCCTGCAACCAACTGCCGATGGTATAGGTAAGACACCCTCTAGCTGGGTGCACTATACCACTGGTGAGAGTACAGTTGCATGAGCACTGTACCCCTACAGTGTCCAAGTCCATTCTTAGACACTGTAAGTGCAGTAAAGCCATAAAGAGTATAGGGTTTGGGAGTTGGTCATTACGAACTCAACAGCACCAGAATTGCTTTACAGAATTCTGGAAAGTTTGTAAGCAAACTTCTCAGTATAATAAACCTACACTGATGCCAGTGTGGGATTTATTATAACATTCACTCAAAGGGCATCTTAGGGATGGGCCCTGAAAAATGACCAGCCTCTGGTGGGTTCCCTGACTGGTAAACACCAGCCTGCCACCACAAGACATGTTTCTGGACCCCTGGGGTCAGAGCCTTCGCTCCCTGGGCCCAGAAACAAAGCCTTTCCTGGGCAGAGGTGGTCACACCTCCCCCAGGTCAGGAAGAGGCATCTGTGGCAGGGGAGCTTCAAAGGCTGTGCCGCCTTTGTAAAGCAACCACCAGCCTCTCCTGCTATCAGAAGCAGGCCCCCTTCCTGTCTCCCCTCCTTTTTGGCTGGAAGACAGGCGGTAAAGATTAATACAGCCCAGAAGGTGTGACCACCTTTGCCAACCCCACCCCTCAGGTGGGGGAGGCGAGGTGAAGCCCACTCTTCAGCGCCCGCCATCTTGCAGATGGCAGGCCCTCTCCAACCAGGGTTAGGGAGTGTGCTCTCTCCCCCACATGGGGTGAGCACACCAAGGGTGTAGTCACCATAAGGTCAGTAGCCAATGGTCTACTGACCTCGAGACCCCTAGAATACAGTATTTAAGGGGCAACCCTGGACCAAGAAGGCAGATTCCTGCAACCTACAAAGAATAAGGATGAAAGAAGACGCCCAGCAGAGGAGACTGCAGAGAAGAACTGACTTGGCCCCAGCCCCACCCATCTGCAGTTTCCAGAGACCCTGCGCCAAAAAACACCAGCATCCTCCAGAACCCCTGGGAGGGCTGACTGTCTTCAACAAAGACCAGATCTCCTGTGAACAGCAGCTCTGTTCAAAAGAATCACCAAAGAAAGATTCAGAGCATGCTGAGGACAAAGAAACCAGATGCCTGGAGCCTCAACTGTACCTGACGCCTACGGCCTGAGTCCGAGAGGCCCACCGGTTCCAGCGAGGTCCACCAGAGCTCCAGAGTCTGAGTCCACCATGAGTAGACCCCTCCAGGACTTCCTGACGTCACCTGCAGCCTCTGCATGGAGACCCCCTCAACCGCGAGTGGCCCTATAAGGTGAAATCCGACCTCAAAAGACACCCCTGCAACCAGCCGCCCTGCACCCTGGAGAAGAGGACCTGAGGTGCACCTACATCCCTGAACCCTCCAACTTACCTGCCCAGCTGTTGGTTCCTCCCGGAAGACTCTCTGCGCGTAGCCTACAGCCAAAATCCAAAGTCGGCGACTCCCTTTGAAAACAACAGGGTACCCGACGCCAAATCAGCACCCTGCAACCGGCTGCCCCTGTGCCGCTGTGGGTGCACCTTGTGTGCTACTTCGGATTCCCCTTTGCCCTGAACTGAACCCTATGAGCTTTGGTCTCACATTCAAGTGGCATGCCCAAGAGCAGCCACCAAGCAGAGGCCCCCAGTCCCCCATTGGATAACATTGGGTCGCAGCACTCTGTACCCGGCTGCCCTAGTGCCACTGAGGGTGCTCTTTGAATGCATCCTTGACTCTGGGGAACCCTGGTTCTAACCCCAGAAACCCAACTCCCAAGACTGATTACTCACCTGTAAACCGATAACCTGATTTTCTCCCACAGAACTGCATTGACTGTTTTTCTGTGGAAAGGGTTTTAAGTGTGGATTTGAAAACTCTACGAAAACCTAAGAAACTGTGTGTTTACAAAAACACACTTACTTACCTTTTATCCAGAAAATGTCCCAGTGTGATAACACACTGAGTAGAAAATGTAATCTTGAAAAAGTAAACCTGAAAAGTAATCCTGAAAAGTAATCAAAAGTTATCCAAAAGTAATTACAACTGTATTTGCACATTTTTACAAACCTGTAAGAAAAGTCAATATTTATCCAGCTTGCGTTTTAACAATCTGTCTTGAAAACACAATAATATTTACCTGTGCCAAGTCCTGCTTGGTTCTATAAATAAAAATACAACAACGAAACAATTGGTCTGAGTTCAGGCTTTGAGTGTGTGACATCATATCTTGCCTGAGTGTGTACAATAAATGCTTAACACTACCCTCTGATAAAGCCTTACTGCTCGCCCACACTACCACAAATAGAAAGTAAGGTATTATCTACTTTTACCTCAGTAAACCTTTGGGGATCCACTGGACTGTGTGGACACTATACCTCACTTTGGTATAGTATATACAGAACCAGATTCCTACGCCAAGGAACAAACATGAGTAAAGAATCTCTCCAACTCAAATAATAGCTTTAAGCACATTTTGAAAATTCAACTATTTTTCTACAGACATCAGCTTATGAGTTGTGGAAATACACATATTTTTGTCTTGAATACAAGCTTTTTAATTTTGGTATACATGTAATAATTCAGCCAAGCAAAAGCTTTGATAGTCGTAGGTTGGGCTGCACACAAGAAGGCTACTAACAGGTATCTGGAGAGCTACTGGCAGTTCATCAGCTACTCGTTGGAGACACCTGTTCTGAATATTCCAATTCTTTTTCATGATGGTGTATGGAAAAAGGTCTTGAGTCCATTGTAGTTGAGCCAGTGAGGGTGTTAGATTTTCAGTCAGAGGGATTTATACGGGGTCTGGGTCCATCTACTTAGCAGACTGACTGGACAGCTCTGAAGGCTTTTAGAAGCCCACAGTTAGATCATTTAAAACTCTTAGTTTTCAGGCTGATGAAGAAATTCTTCTTAGCGAGAGGTGTGTCCGGCTCCATCTTGGGACATTCCCTTAGTTTTAAAAGCTCTTCAAACTCCACCTTTTGAGCCATTGTCAGAGATTGAGCTAAGGCTTCTTACTTTGAAAATGATCTTTCTGGTGGCAGTTGCTTCAATGAGAAGAATAGGGGAATTGGGTTCATTTTTCAAGACTGATCATTTTCTTAAGATGTTTCTGTACAGAATAATATTAAGATCAAATGCAACGTTTTTGCCAAAGGCTCCTTCGCTATCGAACAGATCAAGAGAGGTGTTTCTTCCAATTTTTCTCACAGATCCTCAGTTAGAGGAAGAGCAATCTATGTATCCTTTGGTTGTTAAGAGAGCATTCTTGATTTATTTGGAGAGTACAGAGCTGTTTAGAAAGACAGTCTGTTTGTTATGTCCAGTTCAGTAAAGGGTAGACAAAGCCATCCAACTCCACCTTGAATAGAGAGTTTACTTAGACTATTCTTCTGGCCTAGGAGACTCAAGGAGCTGAAATGGATTGTCATATACAAGGAAGATCTACAAGGAGCATGTCCGCCTCTAGGGCATCCTTTAGAGGAACATTGGCAATAGAGATCTGTAATGTGGCCACATGTTCATGGATCATTACAGAGTAGTGTTGGGAGGTAATACATCACCAGAATTTGCCCCAGCAGTTTTTAATGCAAGCACTAACCTGTGATGTGAATTTTACATATTTTGTGCAATATATATCTTGATTAAATGTTTTTCCTTGTGCATAGCTGAAGCTGTCTTGACTGAATCCGTTTGTTATGTGGGTTATGAAGTTTTGGTATCAGCCCTTTATGTAACTACTGTGGGGAGAAAGACTGGGGAGGAGGTAATGGCCTGGTTACTTCCATCAAATCTTCATTACTCTGAGTCCAAATCTTCCTTACTTCAGTCACATTCTCATCCCTCCTCTCCCTTTCTACTTTGGCTTCATTTAAGAATGAGGCATTGGAAGAAACAGGAAGTGTCAGGTGCTGACCGAGTGACGCACCTACCACATTGTGCCTGAAGGTGGCAGTATAACTACACCTCCCAGGAGGCTATCCTTCGGGGAGGATTCGGAACTATTAAACCACGTACAACCCAGGGAGCGTTGTACGTGATTCTCGTTGTTGTTTGGAAATCCTGGATGCAGAGCGGCTGCTCTGCTCCTTACAGATCGTACCGCTCCTTCCTGGGCTCTCATCCCACGGAGCGAACAACTCAGGTGACTGGGACCCTCAGGAGGGGTCGTCTGGTTCTCCCTTCGCCCCACTCGGCCAAGCGGGAACTTGCCATATCATGTTTCCCTGAGCCGCGGCGGCGGCAGGGAAAAAGCAGTTTGTTTCGCTCATGGCTCCTGTGGTGTTCTCGGTTTGTCAACACCAGCAGTCCTGAGCCTGGATTTTCTGTCTGCGGCTGCGGCGGACAGAAGCGGTCGAGAATGAAAGGGTGTCTGTGTGTTTGCAGACTCTCCAGGTAACACACAGAAGAATTGCCGGCTGCAGGTACTTTTTATGTTGGTTGCTGAAGATAGGCTTGCCTGGGAGTTACGCGGTGGAGAGTGCTGGAAAAACCATATTGGAGGTACCACTTTTTGGTCCCATGATGAATTTGAGATTATCGTGAAATGCGACTCTAGCCTGCATTGTATGAGCAGGGTCTAGCGATATCCTATCTGGAGGCCCTGAAGGGAAAAGTGTTCTGGGTGTTTGTTGCTCTTTGGCTGTATGGATTCCCCATCAGAGGGTTGCGGCACATAGCTGCTTCCTGGAGAGGGCCTTTCTCTTCTTTTGTTTACGAGGGCATGTGGTATAGGGTATTTATGATGGCCTGATATTTTGCTGTCTAACCCAGGGGTGATGTAGTATTGACTGGATGTGTTTGGTTTTCTAGATGCTTGTACATCGTTCCCAGCGGTGAGAGAGGAATCTCACCAGACCGAGGAAGTATAGCAGACAGGGAAGATCTTTGGCAGGTACGGGAGTGGTATTAGCGAGAAATTATGAGTGTAGTTAGACTTGTATTTTGATGCTAACTGTATGTCGTTTTGTTACAGGTCTCCCTCTTCCCACGCTGCACCTACCCTAACCCTTTCCCTTGCTTGATCGCCTCAACACTCTGGATATAGTCTAGTCAGAGTTTGGGGATGTCAGGAGGTGGACCCCGTTGAGCATCGCCCAGATCCTGAGGAGGACTAGTAATCGTGACAGGAAGAGTGAAGGGTGGAACTTCCTATTTAAATTATCAACACAAGAACAGGAAGTCAGCCATGCTGGGGTGAGACGGATGGGAATTACTAGCACATTTTGTTTTTAGCTTGAAGGGTTCTGAACACGGAGGGATTGCTCATTATGTCACTACTGTGGCAAGGAAGACTTGGACTCGGAGTAATGAAAATTACTGGCAAGTAACCGGGGCATCCTAAGGCATTGTGATCACTTCTTTTAGTAGAATTTTTACCATGACTCCATTGTCATCACCAATTTTAGCTGATGATCACATTACACCGTCCTACTCACAATAAGTTTTTTCAATGACTTTATTTTAACATGATCACCCATTACATCGTACAACATTCATAATCACTGAATATATAGTCATTCCCTTCACAGATATTGTTGTGATATCATTTTATCTATTTCTTATGATGACCTTATAATTGCTCCAACATGGTTGACATTTCATTGACACTTTAACAATTAGACAAAGGGCAGCTGCTATATTAATTACAGTACTGTGAATTGTATCTTTCTGAAATTGCTTATATTATGATTCCTCTGTCGATTATTCCTGTATATAAACACACTGGGCCCGATTCACAAACGTAATCTGAGACAAAATCCTCACTTGACGACTTTTGGTATTCACAGAAGGCAATTAGGAGTACTAAAGTTAGGATTTTGTTTCAGTTAATCTTAAATTTTGGTCTGAAATTAAATTTAAGACAAATTTAAATTTAACTGAGACAAAATCCTAACTTTACGACTAGGATTTTGTCTTAGTTAAAGTTAAGTTTGTCTTAAGTTTAATTTAAGACCAAAATTTAAGATTGACTGAGACAAAATCCTAACTTTAGTACTCCTAAATGCCTTCTGTGAATAACGAAAGTCGTAAAGTTAGGATTTTGTCTCAGATTACTTTTGTGAATTCTGCCCACTGTTTCATTTTTTCCCCCACTTCTTTTACTGTGTGATCACCTACGAGCACTTCACATTTATTTATATCTCAGAGATGCATAATGATATATTACATTGCATAATATCAGGGCAACTGCTATATGCCCATTAGATATTTATCTCTTGTGCCTCCAATAAATCCTTTATGAACCATTGAAATATTACAATCATAGTTGTCCCGAGTGTCACTGTTGGCATATTGGGTCGTCCTTGTGTTTATATTCATTGTGGACAGAGCTATTACTTGAAAATGAGTGCAGAAAGGGTCCCTGATGCGACCCCCAGGTTGGTGCAGCCAGATGTGTTTGAGTTAAAAAAATACAGATTTAGTTGAACTAGTGCACATTTCATGTTTTTCTCTTTCATTGTTGAACACATTTAAACAGTTGTAATCCGTGCGGAGCCAGGAGTATGAAAACAAATGGTGATGAGAACGAAATGGGGTACAGAAGATAAAGAAAACTGCCTCATATTGTTTAGAGGACAACACTCAGACAGGGTATGTCATCGATGCAATTAACATTGCAAATCACCCAATCTGCACATATGCAGTGTGTTTTACGGGGTGTTCCTCTTCTGTTGCTTCGGCAGTTTGTTTTTGCTGTGTCCACACTTCCACCCCTATCCCTGTCACAGAGACAAAAATGGACTCTGCCAGCCTCACCCCCAGGCAGGTGTGCAACCAGGGCCGGACTGGGAACTGAAATCAGCCCTGGCAAAATTTGGCAGACCAGCCCCAGTCAAATTTGGCAGACCAGCCCCCGTCCAGCGCGTAGCGAGCGAGCGCAGCGAGCAAGCCCGCACGCTACTCGGGGGGTTTGGGGGGGTTCTCCCCCCAAGAAAATTTTAGAAAACAACCGACCAAAATGGTGAATTTTACAGCACATTTTTCATTACATATTCAATTGTATCAACTTTCAAACCACAGTAAATAGTAGATGATGACCTTCTAAGGTGGGAGTATCTAGCAAGTGACTCTACTGGGGCTCCCTCTATGCGAGCCTTCAGGGAGAAACCCTCTTCATTACTACCTCCACCTGACCCCTGACTGTGCAGCGCACTCCCTTACAGACTTGATTATTCACTTTTCTACCACCCCTCTACATTACACCTTATCTCACAGCTGACCTTGGGACCCAGCCCCATATCAGCCACCATACAGTTCCTCTTTCATTATTCCCAGTAAAAAACAAAAGTAAAATCACCTTCAAATTTGAAAAATTGAATATAGCAGTAAATGTAATCAGCATGCATGTTAAAGTATGCTCTACAGTTGTCCTAATCACATGACTGTTAATTAAATAAACAAAAACAGAAAGGCCCTGACAGGGCCGGCTTTAGTGCTGGTACAAAAGTCTTTTTGACCTCTTTCTCTGTAGATAACTTACCAACCACCCTCCAACAGTGCTCTTCATCTCTCCGTAGCCACTCCCCCTCATGGCCTCCTCCTCAGACTCCCTAACTACCACCCTCCACCAGTGCCCCTCATCTCTCCGTAGCTCCCACACCCCATGACCTCCTCCTCAGATTCCCTCACTGCCAACCTTCACCAGCATCCCTCATCACTCCGTAGTTTCCCCCACCCCATGACCCTCTCATCGCATTCCCTCACTGTCATCCTCCACTAGTGCCCCTCATTTCTCTGTAGCCCCCCCACCCAATGACCTCCTCCTCAGATTCTCTCACTGCCATCCTCCACTAGTGCCCCTCATTTCTCTGTAGCCCCCCCACCCCATGACCTCCTCCTCAGATTCCCTCACTGCCATCATCCACTAGTGCCCCTCATTTCTCTGTAGCCCCCACCCCATGACCTACTCAGATTCCCTCACCGCTCCCTCCACCAGCGCCCCTCATCTGTCTGTAGTTTCCCCTCCATCCCGTGACCACCTCCTGGGATTCCCTCACTGCTCCCTTCACTAGCGCCCCTCATCTCTCTGTAGTTCCCCCCCTACTCCGTGACCTCCTCCTCGGATTCCCTCACTGCCACCCCCACCAGTGCCCCTCATCTCTCCTGTAGTTCCCCCACCTCATGACCTCCACCTCGGTTTCCCTCACTGCCACTCTCCACTAGTGCCCCTCAGCTCTCTGTAGTTCCCCCCCACCCCGTGACCTCCTCCTCTGACTCCCTCACTGCCACCCTCCCTCACTGTCTGCCACCCACACCCTTCATCTCTCCGTAGCTCCCCCCACCCAATGACCTCTTTCTGGTATTCCCTCACTGCCACCCTCCACTAGTGCCCCTTATCTCTCCGTTGCCTCTCTCATACCCATTCCATTCTTTGTATAGCACTACTCATATCAGTGTAAGGTGTCACAGTACTTTACATAACAGCAGCACACATTATACAGAGACAATAAATCAAAATCAGTTTACGCGAAATGTCACATAAACTAATGAGGATTACAAGGTGTAGAAATCACTTCATCCATTCTGGTGGGCAGTATATTTTACGGGGGTTTGGTCGGGACTCGGAGAAGCACAAAGTCAGGATTTAAAGAGTACTCCAGTGGTCAGGGTTGGCTTTACTGATAAAAATGTATAACTGCCCAAACAAACTCTTATTAGTAACATTAGAATAATGAAAGAATGGAGAAGTTCTAACTACATCACAACACAAAAAAGCGAAGTTTGTATGCATTTTTTTGATGACAGTTCATTGGTGACTTTCTTATGTTAACTTCTGAACTGCAAGTAACACAAGGATATCTGTGACAGAGGTAGTAACCCACTGAGCTATTCCCATAAAATTCAGTTTATCTGCATTTACGAACTACCAACCGACAAATGGTTGCTCTGCAGCAGGATTGTAAATCACAAGTTAACAGTTTTTATTGTTGTTGTATATCGGTGGCAGATTCACTGCGACTGCGAGGGCTAAGGAGGCTCATGTTTGGTGGGCCTGGCGGCCCACCCTCTAGAACCGGGCCCGCCTGGTAGGTAGTGGTGCAGCCTGCTAGCATAGCCGGAGTCTTGCTCGCAGCCTCAGGCACAGGCAGGCCTGGCAGCCTGTGCCTGAGGCTGCGAGCAAGACTTGAGTCCGGCTATGCTAGCAGGCTGCACCACTACCTACCAGGTATGGAATGCATTCACCCTGACAAAACCTTAAGACTAGATAGGTCACGTGAGGAGGAGTTGGTATAGATGACATGAGTGTGCTATTCAAGCATCTTCGCGCTGTCTTTAGTAAATGATTATCAATGCAGAGACAACCTGCAACGTTGTTTTGCTCGACAAGTTTGCAAGCAGTTTCATATTGGACAGTCGTTAACATGCCTTTCTCACGCCACTATTAAGTATTAAAATGAACACTTCCTAACTTTCTTTAAAAAGGAGTTCATTTGGTCTACTATTTCATTTTACCTACAAGCTTCACAAATGACCATGCCTGCAAACAAAAAGCACTCACCAGCGGGCGGCAGTCCAGACAGGGGAAATTAAATGACGGGGTGCCACTCTCTTTCCTGGCTGTCCCGCTGTCTCCCTCTTTGGCCTTGCTCTGAATGCCTACCTCGCCTCAGTCACGCGCACTTTCCCAATGCGCATGAGCATCAGCTGCAGACCCCACCCTAAAAAAACAGCGGCACGCAGACGCGGAGGCGGTGACATCTGCGCGATGCGCGCCGCGTCTTCTACACATCATCATCATCATGGTCAGGTGACAGTCGCAGGTCAGGTCAGGTGGTGACGTTCCGTGACGTAGGTGTGTAAGTGAATACATTATAATGAGTAGGGCCGGGCGGCGCCGTGGTGGCCGCCTGATCAAAATTAAATAATGTATTTGAAATCGGCGCAGCGCTGCCAGCATGAGAACCGTGCTCACACCAGGCCTCTCCGACATTCCAGCGGCCTGATTGTGCTTAATGTAATGTAAGCACTGTGTTCTGTTGTTGGTGCCGATTTGGACCGACCGTGACTGGCGGTCGGTCCAAACCGGCCCCAACAACAGAACCGGCCCCCCGGTCACAAAACCGGCCCCCAACCCATCCAGCCTACCGGGGGATTGCCCGGTGCCCGGAATGACCAGTCCGGCCCTGTGTGCAACAAGCTAAGAAGGCTTTAGCGCCCCCATCAGTTGCCTAGGGCTGTCCATGGTGGGCCGGGGGTGAGCACCAGGGGTAGATTGAAGGCTCCGATGTGCGGCGTACTCCCAGAGTCCCAGGTTGCATTGGCTGCAAGCTGGGGGTTTCCACTGGGCTTCCTGACAGGGCCGTATTGCCAAAGGGGGCAGTCGTGGCATGAGCCGATTGGCCAGTGCGTAAGTGCCAGCAGAAGGGTGCATTTTTGGAGCCTCTGTCAACTAACCACAATGTGTCGTATTGTCCTCCCCAGCCACCGCCATGCCCGCATGCGCAGGTCACTGTCATATGGGGCCGGCATGGGCAGGAAGGCTAGAGGAACACAGCACTATGCTTTGAGGCGGGCCAAGTATTGGGGGGGGGAGGCCTTGCAGCATTGTTTTTAGGAGGCTAGCTTGGCCTCTATGAAGCTGGACCTGACTCCATAAGCAGTGTTTTTCCCCAACTCTCCTCCCCCAGCCGCCACACTGAGGCCATGGTGAGTGGGAGAGGGATGAGTTTGAAGAGGCCAGGTGTTGTTGTGGCCTTTGGGACATTCTCACCTAGTTGTCAGTTCTTACCTCGGCCCCCATGAGGCTATCCCAAGCCAGAAGGGAAGCAATGTCATTCACCTTTCACCTGCTTCCTCGTCCTCTAGGACTTTACATTTAGGCAATAGTAAGAGGGGGTGAGTGAGTGCACAAAGGCAGAAACTCCTCGCTGGAAGGCAGGTGTTGTGGCCATTTTCACCTCGACAAATTTTATTAAGTAATCTACCCAGCACATGCTCAGTTTATTCTGTGTATTTGCAGCATTTACTTGTTGGAGAGATCTGTGTTTTGTTTAGTCAGGTTTAATTCATCAAAAGTTAGTAGAGAGGATTTATATGGCTGCAGCAAACACAACGCGTAGCTTGCAGATCACAGATTTGTATTTTATGTAGCAAGGTCAATGGGTTACTGCTTAGAGGTCCCTTTGTTACTTGCAGCTCATACATTAAAATCGGGGCCCTTGGAATTATGCGGCAGGGAGGACCAAGTTATACGGCAGAGATGACAAAATTTGGGGGAAGAAAAGACACATTATGTAACTTTTTTGATGGTATTGTTTCATAATTTTGTCACTTTATAACATTGTCATCCCAGTCTGGGAAAATGTTTCACCTCATTAGTATCGGTTTAACCATTAAATACAACAATAACTGAAAGGTGACCAGTCAACATTTAAGAAGAGTCTTCCAATGCGCAGGAACATGTGTCACTAAGTCTTCAGTAACTTTTAAACCGACCTAGCTAGAAACAATTATTTTTTTAATCTGCCTATTATGAAGAATTAGGAGGTAAATGTGGCAAATCCATTGTTATGCAGAAAACATGAAATTACAGTGCTCCTAGTTATAATCCTTCCACTGCAGCACAGTGAACTATGGGCCAGCATCAAGGAGAGGCATGCAAACTGCAAAGCATAGAACTTATTTCACTTTTAATCAATCTTTCTCTATATTGATATTGCTTAAAAAGGGTTATTTGGGTAGTAATAAAGTCTCATTAGTGCAGACAACCCCAACCACTGCGTTATGTTTTAATTCTTATCTGTGTTTCACCAGACCAAGCACTCGTAACATATAATACCAACCAATATGGAAGATATGCTACTTTTACACCTTGTAACCCTCATTGTCTCAGGTAACATTTCCTATTAATTGTTTTACCCACTTGTACGATTCATTTTCTGTGTACAATATGTGAGTGTGATGTAAATAGCTATGACACCCTGCACTGGGACACATAGCACTATAAAAGAAATTAAATCCGAAAATAAATTATGCCTGTCACTTACATACAAGGGTTGAACAAAGTAAAAAAATGTTTTGAAAGTTGGGTGGTGCGATACTGTCTCTGCATTCCTGTGAGCACGTAAGCAAGCATGTCCACCTTCAAGGAAGGTTCCATGGGATGTCTCCCCCTAAACAATTTTTAAAAAAAGGTCGTCGTGTTTTTTAAAAACAGAATTTTATCATAAACATGCTCAAAAACCACTGTCTCTCAAAGTGCACTTACTAGATTCTGACGTACTTTAACCCCTCCCCTGCTCATGACGGAGCCATTCCGTCATGAGCCACGGTTGCGCTAATTCCCCGCCTGTGCGGGCGATTAGCGCCGTGGGCGGAGTCATGACGGAACCACTCCGTCATGAGCACAGCTCAACCGTGGCTCATGACGGAGTGGCTCCGCAGCGAAGGGGTTAAAGGTATGCCATGTCAATGGAAACGTTTGACCCCATTTAATTCAAAATGTGCAGCAGGTGCTCCTGTTTGTTAATTACTTCCATGTGTGAGGTCTAAAATTCTTTGGTAAGGAAGGGTCTCATCTGCCATGGACAATCTGTTAATGCCAAGAATTACATGTCACAGAATATTGCCATTGATGGGTGACCCAGAGGTCACAATTACCACTAGTATGTCAAGACCAGGATTTTGTTTTGGTTGCCTGCATCCCTGCTCAATATGCCATGGTTGTCTTCCCTAATGCCCAGAATTATCTTGAGTATGGTAGCACCTGCTTTTAGCTTTAGGTGTCCCATATGCCAAGAATTATCTCCAATATGTCAATGCCAGTATTTTACCACTGGCATCCCACAGACAACAAATTACCTCTGGTGTCTCAGCATTTTGCCATGGGTGCCCCATCCTATATGCCAAGAATTACCTCCAATATACCAGTGCCTGCATTTTACCATAGGTTTCCCTTGTACCAAACATTATCCCCAGTATGTCAGCACCAGCATTTTGCCACAGCTGTTCCATATGCGCGGAATTACAGCTTATGTGCCTGCATTTTACCTAGGTACATCATATAGCAAGAATTGCCTCCTCCACTCTTCTTCATTCTCACTCACTCAGTCACTCTAGCTCACACTCACTTTTACCCGTTCTCTAATTCTAACTTAGGGGCTGTTTACGATGCCGTCCGACCGGCTTCAGCGGTCCTGTCGAAGGCGGTCAGACGGTTTAAGATCTCTTCGGAAGAGGTTGGTCTGACTGCTGGATACGATACATGCATCATGTACTCAGACTGACCGCTGAAAGATTGCCGACTTTGACAGAATTTCTCCAACCGCTGAAATGGCAGTCAGAGATAAACTGCATCCACAGAGCTGTAAAGGGATCTCTGACCACTGTCCGGATTATGATGTGGCTTTTCGATAACCCAACCATTCCTGTCTGATTGGCTGCCTCGAGTCATCAGAAACTAAGGATTTGGGGGTGCATACTCACCCCAATCCACTTCTCTCCAGCAGTCTCCACCATGGATCTTTTCCTCTAGGTCCCCCCTACATCTCGGAAGCTGAACCCCGATAACAACAATCATGTGGGTGCCGAAATCCAGGTAAGTCCTTCTGCGGTATATATCGCCATTGACTGGACTGTGGACATTCTGCCACACTCCAGCACTGGGGCACGGGGTGCACAAGGCTTATCCCCACATATGTTATGTATGTGTGTACATATCACATGTTTTCTGTGAGTTTTGTACACATTTGCAGTGACATATTTCGGAATATGTGCTCTGCAGTAGCAGTAGTTGAATTGTAATATGGTGGGGGGAAGCTTACCGGCGTCAGCGGTCTGAAAGGGCTCATGAAGACCGAGGTTGGACAGTCTGTCCGATCGTAATTGTAAGGAGTCCCTTAGTCTCACTTATTTCCGCTCCCTCAGATTCACTCAATCTCACTTAGCTATCACACATATACACAACACACATACACTCTCACACAACATTCAACAAGGTTTTATTTTACTTGGATGAGCAGACTGCATGACTGATGGGCATCCCTGGGTACGGTAGGGATTTCCACAAAAGTGCCCTGGGCTACCTGTACCAGTGATAGTACAGCATGTCACTCATGGGGAGGTCTAGAGGCCTGGCAAGATCCAAAGGCCAGGCCAGGCTCTCCATGCTAGTCCTGGTCAATCTCGCTGATGACTGTTGCAGGTGCCTCTGCACCTTTGCCAGCCATGATTTACTGCCTCTGGCGGCAGCAGTGGTGGGCATATTACTACGCTATTGATCAGATCTTGTTCCAGCCTATTGCATATCATGAATGTGGACATCAACATTTAAATCAGTGACATATGTAAAATAGTTCCCTGTAAAAACATTTTTTTAGGTGGTACATTCTCCATAAAAACTCTTGACCCATTCAGCCCACAAGCTCGCCAGTTGAGGAGAATTAATGCAGTTTGCCAACCTCCCCCTCCATAATACCATTGCTCTGCTGGCACCATCACTATATTAAAGCCTGTTGCTACTGTGCCAGACACCACTGTGTTGATGACCATTTCATCATGAACAAGAGACATGTGCCCTCTGTGAGCCCAGCAACATGCAGGTCTGGCAGTCATAATGGTCTGTCTTTGAACATCAAGTTTTGAATTCTGATAACGTGGACAATGCTATTGTACAATTTAGAGACACATCTCACTGTATATTGCAGGAAACCTATGATCTTTTTATGTTCTCTAATTACCCATTATTCTGAACATAAATCAATCCACCATTTAGTAAGTAAAAATTCCCCCAAACCTATGGAGTCTGTCACAACCTTATACAGTCCACGGTAAGGTTAGATTACCAAGACCTTGAAATCCTGCAGGAAAGTAAGCCACAGCTTCACACCCACTCTGATCTTGCTGGACAAACTTAAGATGGTGCTTCTCCCTCAACCCAGACATGGGGTCTCCCTAGGTTTTCTTAAGAATACATGCCCATATGGATAAATGAAGCTATTCCATTAAATGCTGGTGAAGCATAATATTTTAGAATTCCAGACGAGCTTCCAATGAGATTCTGAACTCTAGTCCCATGCTATTTGGAAGCTTGCAGACTACGTCCACTTAATAAATTTCTATGCCCAAAAAATACCAATTTTGTTGTGTCACTCATGCCTTGATGGAGGCCAGAGGAATGCTTAACATAGGTTTATGATGATATTGATGTTTTTATTGAGGCCTAGGAAAAGAGAGGTATGCAGATAATCGACAATGTTGTTGGAGTTCACGAAATACTTAATTTCCCATTCTAGGGAGGAGCAAACATTTCAAAATGTGCTCTGAAGAAAAGAAAACACACCGGCAATAACTGTACATCTTCTGAACAACCCACTAGTAGGCTAAATGTGAAGTTGGTCCAGTTTCCCCATAAGGCCCCCTTTTCTGATGTTAGTAATCTAATTATTGCTTGATCAAAAGAAGTGTATTTGACAGTGTTGGGGTGAAACCATCATCATTCACTGTGATCCCCTTCAACCTTCACCCCGCACCAGCAATGAGAACGATAAATAGTATATAAGCCTAAATGTACCCATTCTTTCTTTGGCACTAGACCTAAAGTATAGGAGACTGAGGAAAAGGGCCTGTATTCTGGTTGCAAGCGTTTTGTTCACATTTTTCCTCTGAACGCTGTTTAAAGATTGATGATTCTTTAGAGGATGGAACTTTGAACCCATCTCTGAAACCAACATATAGGGTAGGGGTATTGTTGTTGTTAGTGCTTCTATTGAGTTCGTGGTTCAATGCATAAATGCAGGTTGGAAAAAGACCTTTCCTAAAACTGTGCGCGCTTGCTTGCCGTTTAGGGGGCTGCTTACCTCTGTGCCCTGTGGTACAATGAGAAAATGTCCCAGTGGAGAACAATTAAAACAGATAAATCAATGCAAGAATTCATCAGTTGTATCTAAACAAAGTTAAGCACCACCATACAGTCTTTCCAAAAATGGATGTGATTTTATTTCATCACTATATTGAAGTTAATCAATTTATAAAGTACACAACCAATCCTAAATTAATATTTTTAGAAAAACAGGTGCAAAGAGGGTTGAGGTGATAAGTGCATGGGAAGAATTGTGAGGAAGGACAGTAGCAAACTATCCCAACAGTTTCCTGCCAGATGCATTAAATGTCAAATCACAACAAATTTGCAGATATACATTCTCTGTCATATATGTCTGACAAAATGATAAAGAAGTGTCGACGTTTCTACCCCTATAAGGAACAGCCAATTTTGCACATTGTGGGTGGGGTCTTCATCAGGACCAAAGTGACAGGAGGGGAATGGGCACCAGTAAAAACAGCTATATGACTTCAGGCTGTGAATAGGAAAGCTAGGCTATAAAGGCTCTCAGATTTCTTCGTAGATAATCGTAGTATTCAAAAAGAAAGAAGGGCCCAGGTTGATCAGTAACCTGTGGCTTCGGGCTGCTGGCATGACCGGTGAATCAGCTAACCTGTGCCCTGGCATGCTACAAAATGCAGAATGTTGCTTCCATTTGCACTTGACTTAACCTTCTTAGTTCAGATCTTTTTCTGCTACTGGTTTCAGAACTCATTTCCTGAGCAAAAGGACTTTCCCATTTTGGGACTGTTTGGCCCAAACCTCATCTAGCCAAGGATTCATCTCTGTCTGTGCTATCAAGCTAACACAGGCCTCCTAGCTTTCGTTAACCTAAACCTGGCATCATCCTGTAACCACGCATTACCTGATAAATCCCTCTGGGCATCTGGGCACAATCAATGAGTGCTAAATAAGCAAGCAACTGTGTAGAAAGCACAGGATTGTTTTTTCACAACCAAGAAACCTATAATCTAATTAGTCAGTTCTTTGTACCCATATTTTCTCTGCTTTGGTTTCACTTTAACACCTTTTTCTATCAGCATTAATAATTGAATGTGTTAATATATTCCAGTTTCTGGGGGGCGTGGCCAGCGCCAGTAGAAGATGGCGGATTATCCCTAACTCTCCCGAGTCGCGGGAGAGAACGGCCGACACAGCGCGTTTCCGAGCCGACGCCCGGACCTCAAAGATCGAGCTTTCCCGGCGGAAATGAAGCTGCACACCTTGCCATAACTGAGGAAAGCGGCAGCAGCATGTATGTAAGGGGCGTTTTTTCTTGTCAAACTCGTCTGAGCTGTCTCGTCACAGTAGCGGCCGCCATTTTAACCCACATTCTGTGAGGAATTTTACTTCATACCGCTTATGGGGAGTCTTCTACATACTATGCCTCTGTCTTGAATACCAGCTGACTGACAAATACTTAATATTAATTTATTGAAGCCCACAACTTCCCTCTGCCTGGTTTCCTGCATAATAATTGCGCTTCACCTGTTATAGCGAAATTCACTTCCTCATGCAGCTTGCTCTTATCGATGCTAAGAATGTTTCTACAGTCTTCAGGAAGCTCATAATTGACTTTCTTTTCCCTGCTCACAAGGGCTTTGCTGCCATCTACTGCCCAAGTGCCTCTGTGCGTCAGAGTTTAATTCTTCTTTTAAACTGAGACTGTTTCTTTTTCAAAGGCTTGCTTTTTGCATTGTTAATCTTCCAGTTATTGGGGGGATATGGCTAAGCGCCCAATGAGTATGGCAGCGTTGGAATGTAGTCCCCCAAACAAGCGCGACGAGCTTCCGCTCATGGGCTGCTTGATATGTAGCTAGCCAGAGAAATGCTCCACTGAAACATCGTGCATCTTCAAGAAACTCCATTTGTCGCTTCTCAAGACAGCAAAACGCCGATTTTGTACGGTGTTAACACCTTTATGTGGAGTGTGTTTTCTCATTCATACTTGCACCCATGGATGAACTTATGGATCTTGTCTTCGATTTTTTATGTCTTCAAGCATCTCTTTTTGTATAATGTTTGATTGGAAGGATACCTAATGAGGGGAGATGTCTTACAGGGACACAACTGTGTTTCCTCTCATACATTTGTTATCTCTTTCTTCTTTTGCATGACCATGCTTGTTTTTGCCTCAACTCAGCTCTGCTTCGTCTTGTGGTGACTTCATTCTGTCGTTCACGTTCGCCTGCCTTCCTTGGATTCATGTCACCTGCATTTTCAGCATTGACCTACTGCTTTCCTTTTATTGACTCTCAGACCCCTCATGGGAAAACTCCGGAATGTAGAGCTGGCTGCTTCTTCTCAGTTGCCTGTGGATTCGGACTCAGATTCTCCTCCTCGGGACATGGTGGATGCCGCAACATCAAAGTCAGATTTAATACGAGGCGCCATCCCAAAAGCACACAACAAAAGGGAAACTGCCGTCCTCTCTAGCTTCCTCTAAGCACCTGAAGAAAGACCCACCATCCCCGGGGAGTAATTCCTCATCCGCTTCCATGGATCTCATTTTGGAAGAACTTCGTGCTTTCAAACCCTTTATGGAAGCAACCACAAAGAACATGCAGGCTATGCAGGAAAAATGGTCGACTCTGGAGTCACGTGTTCAAACTTTGGAAACCTCTACAGACTCTTTACAATCCTCTTGTTCCCACATACCGTCAATGGAGGCGGAGATTCTTTTGCTCAAACGTCAGACAGAGGATTTGGAAAATAGAAATCGTAGGAACAACCTACGCCTTTATGGTCTTCCAGAACATACAGAAGGGGCCAAACCCCACCGACTTCTTCCAATCCTTTCTTGCCAAGATTTTAGATGCTCCGGCCTTAACTTCCGTCAACATCCAAAGGGCTCATCGTCTTGGTCCAAAGGTCGCTAGTCAGCCTAGAGGTGTCATTATGCTATTCCTACAATTCACTGACCTACTACAGGTCCTTTCAGCTGCCAAGCTCAAGAAGCAAATTGTGTGGGAAGGTCACCGCCTCTATCTTTCGCAAGATGTCTCCAAGGCCACTGCAGATCGTAGGAAGAAGTTCTTGGACATGCGACCTCAACTACGGGCCCTGAATGCTAGATATGGTTTACTACATCCTTGTCTCTTCAAGGTCACATATAACAACAGAACAACCACATATGAAGACCCCGCAGCCTTACAGGCGTTTCTCCAATGGCAACGCCCAGATGTTATGGATACTTCCAGGTCTGGTTGACCAGTCCTACTATTTTTTCTTGGAACTTGTTGTGTTATGATCCTGTTGTCATTTCATTATTGCTGATGTTGTGAATCCCCTATTGTCTCTTCTTCCAGCAGACGTATCACTCTCATGTATCTCCTCTGTAGTTCAATTGTAGTTTATTGTTTCTTGTTTCCCTGTGACGCGTCTTCCCCTTTATCTGTATATTTCTCTTGTTTTTACAGATATCTTCTTCCTCTCTTCTACCCCGATGTGCCATGCTGTTTTCTATATGCTGCGTTCTTGGACTCATGGTATTTGAGGTTCGATGTTTGTTCTGGATGTTGTCGTCGCTGTCTCCTGGCGCCATCACCCCATTCTTGTTCTTGAGTTTTTCGTTCCATAAGTATGTTTTTCAGTCGTTCGTTTCGAATATGTACTGTCTTTTTGTTGGTTTTTGTTTCTGTCCTTTCTCCTATATTTGATCTCTTACCATTTGCTCTTTCCTCTCTCTTTTCATTTTCTTTCACCTCCCATTTCCCCTTTTTTGCTCCTCCCTTACCTTGGATTCTGTATTATATTCATAGTGGTTCCTTCCTTCTTTCCTTTCCTTTTCTTCCTCTTTGCTTTCTTTCCTTCTGCCCTCTCTCCTTCATCAATCTGTTACAATTCTCTCAGTTTTCTCAAGTTATTTTCTCTGTAATAATAAGCATGTTGCTGTTAGCTGTTTTTCTTTGCTATTCCATTCCGTGTTACATCATGGAATGTTAAGGGTTTAAACAACCCCATTAAGGGTTTAAACAACCCCATTAAAAGGCAAAGGGTTTTATCACATTTAGCGAGACTTAAGTCTGATGTTGCCCTCCTTCAGGAGACTCATCTCTCTGAAACTGAGGCTCTGAAACTCAAGCGTTATTGGGTGTGTCATGTTTTTTGCTCCCCCACAGTTTCTAAGAAAAATGGTGTTGTGATTTTATTACATAAAAAGTTAAAAGTTTCCTCAATTTCTCATGAATGTGATGTCGATGGTCGCTGGGTTATTGTTACACTGCTTATAGATAAGATTTCTATCACTCTTTTTAATATGTATGCCCCAACTGGGATTGACAGGTTATTTTGGCCCTCTATTTCCACTAAGCTATCCTCCTTTTCTGGAGATTATATACTTCTCGGGGGAGATTGTAACCAAGTTGTTGATCCCTTCCTCGATCGTCATTCCAAGGTTAAATTTATCCCCTCTAGAATGCACTCTCAATTTGTTAACACCTTTCAAAATAATGCCTTGGTAGATATCTGGCGATTGTGTAATCCGGATCTTCGGGAGTACAGTTTTTACTCTCCTCCGCATCAATCACAATCCCTCATTGATCATATCTTCCTTAGTAAATCCCTATCCCAGCACGCCATACGCTCTGATATTGGTTCCATCCTAATCTCGGACCATGCTCCGATTCATGTGGACCTTGACCTAATTCCTTTTTCCCCTTACTCTGGCAGATGGCGTTTCAATAATGCTTTGCTTTTGGAACCTACTTTCTGTTCTGAATTTACTGCCTTTGCCACTGAATTTTTCCTTCTCAATCAAACCCCTGATTCCTCTTTTGTTACTGTTTGGGATTCTTTTAAAGCAGCCTCTAGGGGTTTTATTATTAATTTTGTAGCCCGACAAAAGAAACTTCGAGAAGCCAAGTCCGAACGCATTTTATCTAGTATTAAGAATTTAGAGCTTGATTATCACGCCTCTAATTCTGAGATTTCTCTTAAAAAGCTTATTGACGCGAAAATTTCCTTCAATAGGTTTACAACTGATGCCGCTTCTAACCTTTTGCTAAAATGTAATTCCAAGTATTATGGGGGTAAAAACAAAATGGGGAGACTTTTGCCCAATTACTTAAAGATAAGAAAGGAGCGTACAAAGATTGAGTCCATTAAGACTTCCACTGGGAACACTTACTTTAAAGATAAGGACATTCTTTCTGAGTTTGATAAATTTTATGATAATCTTTATACCCCCGAGCACATCCCAGAGTCTACGGACCATCTTTCATATTTTCATTCGCTTCCCCCTCCCCCGGCCTCTTCCGTTGATTTTGCTGCCCTAGAACAGGACATTTCGCTCTCTGAAATTTCCCATGCTATTTCTAAATTACGACACAGTAAGTCTCCAGGCCCTGATGGGTTCACTATTGAATTCTACAGCCACTTTGCCTCTCTACTTCTCCCTAAACTGTTACTATTATTCCAATCCTTCCTTGCAGCGGGTTCTTCCAGCGGCTCCTTCCAACAGGCTCTAATCTGTTTAATCCCCAAAGAAGATAAGGATCATTCGTTATGCAAAAATTACGGACCAATTTCCCTGGTCAATACGGATTACAAAATTCTGGCTAAAATTCTGGCATTGCGCATGGATCCCCTTTTACTCGACCTCATTGGCCCTGAACAATCAGGCTTTGTTAAGGGCCGTCTCTCTTCTGAAAATTCCCGTGTTTTACTTAATATACTTAGCAAGGCTCCCTCACTGTCACTTCCCTTCGCGGCTATTTCTTTGGACGCGGAGAGAGCCTTCGACAGGATTGGATGGGATTTTATGTTTCAGACCTTACGTTGGATCGGCCTTTCTTCCAAATTCATCTCTATTATTTCTTTACTGTATTCTAATCCGCAAGCTTCCATTTTTGTCAACGGGTTGACCTCGGATTATTTCTCGCTGCACAGAGGAGTGCGACAAGGTTGTCCTTTATCCCCCCTACTTTTTGTTTTAGCCTTGGAACCCTTTCTTACCAAAATTCATCTGGACAACAGTATTTCTGGTTTTAAATTTGGTTCGCGTCAGGTTAAACTCTCCGTCTATGCTGACGATATTCTTTTTTACTGCTCTGATCCTGTTTCCTCTATTCCCTCTTTTCTCCAGCAGGTGTCTTCCTTCTCTGCGGTTTCTGGTTATCACCTAAATGCTGATAAATGTGAGAGTCTACCTCTAAACCCTATTTGTCAAAAACATCTTTTTTCCCAAACGGGTTTCTCATGGCAACCGGATCAAATATTTGGGTGTTTGGTTTGCTCCTCTCTTGTCTGATACGCTCAAATTTAATTTTGATTATGTCTTCAAGAAAATGGACACAGCTATTCAATGTTGGCACCCGCTCTTTCTGTCCTGGTGGGGTCAGCTCAATTCTATAAAAATGATGTTATCCCCTCTTCTTCTCTATACCATTTCCATGCTTCCAGTGCACATTCCAGTTTCCTTCTTTAAACGGATTGATTCCTTGTTGCTGAAATGCTTATGGAATGGCAAGCGTTCTCGGATAGCTTTGGCTTCATTGCGCAAAGATAAGGCCCAGTCTGGTGTACGCTTTCCGGATTTTAGAGAATACCACCGAGCTTTCTCTTTGAAACAATCGACCCGTTGGTTCTCTTCTGATCTTCCGCTTTATCCGCCTTTCTGGCTAAGTATGGAATCTTCCTTCCTGTCCCCCTTTTCTTTTTGCGAATTCTTATCCTTCACGTCTTCTTTAATTCGCTTTCGCACACCTGTTGTTTCTCATTCCCGTACTCTCCTTCTCCCTTACCTAATATCATCTTATCCCTCCCTTCTTTCTATTCACGAACAACCGATATGGCATAATTCTCTTTTTAGAATTCGTAATCGTACCATATTCTGGAAGACATGGTACTCTAGAGGATTGTGTTGGATCTCTCAATTAATTTCCCAAGATATTCCTCTCACATTCCAGGAACTTCAATCCTCTTTCTCACTGCCCTCTTCTGCTCGATTGCAATACAACGCCCTTCTCCCAGTCCTGATCCTATATCTTCGCTCCTTGGAACCTTCTACCGATATTCCTTTGGCCCGCAAAGCTACTTCTCTATTATTGAATACGTCTCCATCAGCCTCTGCTATTTATAACTCTTTCCGATACGCCACTGACAGACTAAAGTCTAAAATCGAGAATGCATGGGAATCGGATCTTTCTCAGGACTGGCCAATACCTTTCTGGGACAAAATATGGACTAAGCTTCATAAAACCTCTAGAGCTGCTAATACTACCCAAACCTTATATTTTATTTATAACAGAACTTTATGTACTCCACATGCTTTATCCCGTTTTTCGTCTGACATAACTTCCATTTGTTGGTCCTGTTCCTGTCCCGTTGCTGATCTCAAACACATGCTGTTTGAATGCCCTCCTATCTCCAAGTTCTGGCACCTAGTTTGGACGCAAATACAAAAAATATTCCAACTTCAAATTCCCTTCTCCCCTTTACAAGTTTTTCTAGGTTCCCTATCACCGTCTCTTCCGCAATCTCCTTCCCATTATTTACTACTTGACCTCCTAGTTGCTGTGGCTTTCCATACCATTACTTCTAATTGGAAGCAGGCTGCAAATGTTTCCTATCAAGCTTGGTGGAATGCAGTCTGCTTCCATCACCGCCTAGACACCAATTTCGTATCTCCCGTCTCCCTAGCAATTAAACGCGATCTGATTTGGCTCCCTTTGGTATCTTATCTCTCCTCCTTTGCTCCAGCACAAGCCTCTCCAGACCCTGACACAGTTGAGGTACGCAAGCCGCCATGATTTTCTTGTTTCCTTAATGCCTTTTTACTATGATATTGCGTTCTACTACATTATACAGTATTTTTCATTCCTATACGTAGGTTCTGTTCATATAAACCTCATGCTTGTTATTTTTGCTTTTATTGAGAATTTTTATTGAAATGCTTATTTTTTGTATATGCTTACCATGATGATTATACCCCCTCTCCCCTCACTTCTCCTTCCCTTCTTATTTCTTTAATAAACTCAAACTTTAAAAAAAATATATTCCAGTTTCTGCACAGTTTCCTTTGTTTTACAAGATAAGTGCACAGCTTTTGAGACATGATGAAGAAATGGGGGTGCATTAAATTCAAAGAGGATCTTCCCATACCGAAACTCACAGAAGTATCCCTGATTACAAGTTGCGGCAGATATGTAACTCTGCCTGCTGGATTGGAACTCTGGAGTTAACAGAGGCATCACCACATTAGGTCGGTCCACTCATTCATTCAATAAACTTTATTTGATCTATCGGGATAGACCATAAAAGTACAGGATAATTAAAAAGATTACAATCCGATACATACGATTAAATATATCCAAAGAAATGGTTAAAATGTACACATTTACATTTAAAATACAAGATGATGAGAGAAAACCCCCCCAAAAAAACAGAACACCTCAGCAGCCCGCTATGCAGATCAGTCTACCCAAATTTCCATCGCCAATCGTCATTTAAAACTAAGTTCAATGCGTACAGCAATAAATAAACAAAGATATGATTAGTTAAAAACCACATAATAAATTTTGAACAATTCAGTTCCTAGGCACCAGCCCGCCAGGACATTAAAATAAAAAGCAGGCTATAGCATGGACCAAGACAGTCAAAAATGCTCGCCATTTTTAACCCCTTCGCTGCGGCGCGAATTCCGCCGCGGCGCTGGGTGGGTTCGGGGTGAGCGCGGCGCCGCCATGCTCATGACAGAACCACGCCGTCATGAGTCACGGGCGAGCTATGCTCATGAAGGCGTGGTTCCGTCACGACTCCGCCCACTCAGTATTTCGTCCGCACAGGCGGGGAATTAGTGCCACGTGGGCAGAGCGGCCGCAGCATGACGGAACCACGCCGTCATGAGCACACGCCGCCCGTGGTTCATGATGGCATGGTTCCATCATGCGCGTGGAAAGGGTTAAAAAAAGAGATACTAGCATGTAAATTAGGTGCAGCTAGATCTGAGCCTGACTGCGGACCTCAAGAAACTAAGAACGTATAACACAGAACTGCTAGTAAGCATTTGTAAAAAAATAAACGCTGGTCTAAACTGTCTAGTAGTCCACTAATAACTAGCTTTCCCTGAGGGATGATAGAGGAGGAAAATTGTATTATTTAAGAGCCATCTACCATCGTACTTGTTGCAGTTGCTGCCAGACGAGTTGGCGAATTTGTGTACTTGATGCAATGACTCTGGAATTAGTGCCTAATAGCATAAATACGCCATACTGTGCCAAGAGGCTGTTGCACTATTAACTAGCATTCCTTGTTCCGTTGCTGGTAGAAATGTGTTTGCTGCCCTCCATTAGCAGGTCCAGCCTACCTCCCTAGGACTAAGACTGGAATTATAACGCATGGAGGTGATGGGGAATTGCATTCTCCTATAAGCACAAGACCCTTTCATGGAGGCACGCTCTTTGTTCGGCCACCAGGAGGTGTCTTTGAAGAAACTTTGGAGGCTTTCATGGGAATCTACGAAGCTATGCTTTTACTTCACTGCTCTGTGGACGACACCTGGACTGCAGAATGTGGTGACAGTCTCCTATCTGAAAGATAGGCCTTCAGCTGAATGGGATGCAATATCAAGGGTGCCGGCCCTTTGTAATGAATGGGCTGCAGGGGCCTGCGTAACTCCCTGGTTGAATTACCCACTCAATGTCATAAGACTGCGGAGATTCAAACAGTTTCTTCATGAGTTGTAGTTGTTCTGCTAGGTCTAAACCTCATGGCTTGCAGGCTACTGTTGAATCCCTTTCTACACTACACCAGTAAGGGTGCAGTAGGGAGGTGTGCTAAGAAGACAAATATGTAAATGGAAAAGAATTGCCTTTTTGTGAGACAGTATCTAAATATAACATTTCTATGGGTAAACGACCTTGGTCTCGTCGCTGGCTAATTAAAATACCCACATACCCACCCACCAACCAATACTCTGGTTCAGACAGAGCCTACAGAAGTTGCGGGAACAGGCATGAAAATAAGAACAGGGGTCTGCAGGGTGTCAAAGGAAGTGCTGCATGCCTCCCCACCAGGGCTTGACTAGGAATTCAAAGCAGCCCTGGCAATTTTGTCAGACCAGCCCCCGGGGGCAAGAGGGGCGCAAGTGTGAAGCATTGCTGGTTTTGTTATCCCTGTATTTTGCAAGTATGTTCAATTCACCTCACCTCACCTTTCATGTTCAGTTCCACCCATTAATTAATAATGCATTTTCTAACGCATATAACTTGACTTGTTATGCATCCACATTATACACCTGGTCACATTTCCACTAGTACTTTTTTTTGCTGTCATTTCAAAGCCTTATATTCCACCATGGTCAGCACAGTACACTTTCATAAATAATCAACAATAATTACTCTTGATATGAAGTTAACGGTGAACACTAAGGCCTTTAAGGCAGCAAAGTTTAATCAAAGTCATTCCGACTCGTATATTTCCCTGATAAACTGAACTGCCTTAAAGGTAGGCAAAGTTTCAAGTGAGGGCAAATTGGTATCATTAAAGCTCGGCCCGATATGTGGCGAAACACTCTTAGTGTTCACTATTCACTTCAAATCAAGAATAATTCTTGTTGATTACTTATGAAAGTGTACTGTACCGACCATGGTGGAACATAAAGCTTTGAAATGACAGTAATTAATTGTACTAGTGGAAATGTGACATGGTTTATAATGTTGATGCATAACAAGTCGAGTTATATGCGGTAGAAAATGAATTATTAATTCATGGATGGAATTGAACATGAAGGATGAGGTGAATTGAACATACTTGCAAAATACTGGGGTAAAGAGTGCCATGTAATTGGTCAATTGTAACTCAAAATGAGGAGTACTGGAAAGAACTACTGTAAGGGGCGCTGTGGTTATAATATAGACCAGGTCTCAGCATTTGGATGAGGAGCTGAAACGTATTGTGGGACATGTGCTTTTAATGAATTTGGGTTTGTTATAGCAGGGAGTACATTTTTGAATGCCTTAGATACATTGTAATGGAGAAAATGTGAAATATCGCCTTCAATAAGATATGGAATTAGTTCAAATTGGGATAAAAATATTGGATTGAATGATATCCTGTAGATCTGAAATTATGCAGGAACATATTAGCTAAACAAGTGATGCTCATGTCTTACAGGGATACTAAATCATGAGGAAAGTGGAATCCAGAAAATGTTAAAAGAACGGACTAGTTGATGAATGTTTCACTTGTTTTCAAGATATCCAATGACGTACATACCAATAGCTTCGCAGAATGTAAAATTGAACTGAGAAATAAGGAGAAATACATTTTGACATTAATTGCTCAAATGGGCACCCTACCCTTATAGAGGATTGCATGCTAAACAAAATGATCATATTATAACCCATCTTCTCCTTTGGCAACTAATTACAGTTTGTAATCAATAGTAGATGTATAATGCACAGATGACTTATCACAAGCTTGTATTGTTATTTCATATTAATTGATGGTAAATGGACTTTGGGTATGATTGTAAGAAGCAAAATGTCTGGTGGCATATATGGTTTTAATGTATATTTATTACTCGTACTCTTTTAGCCCTAAAGAAGTCTTGTGTAGAGACGAAACGTGTTGGCAAATTTTTGTGGCTACTATTGGAGAACTGGTTTTACTATCAGAAGAGAAAGAAGACATGCTTTGACAATGCGGAGGTGACTCTGTTATCAGACGTTAGCAGTTTGACCTTCCGAATCGTTGCATTGCCCATATTTTGGACTATTGTGAAATCACTGGGAGTGATAGGTGCGGTTCTTATATCTCAACCCCTTTTTTATGTAGTATAACCAGAGACACTGAAATTATGCAGCGGGGAATGACCAAATGATCTAGCAGGGTTCAATAAATTATGCATCAACAAAATGCAAATTATGCAGCATAATGCAGTACATTTTGTGATAGTATTACTTAATAATTTTGTAATTTGTGCACGTTAACACTGCCAGGGGAAAGGATTTCCCTCATCAGTACCAGAGTAACATCCAAATACAGTAATAAGCATTTGAAAGGTGGCTAGTTAACCTTTGAAACTTGTCTTCCACTACGTGCAACAGATGTTGCCACATTTTTGATAAATGCAGACCCTTTGGAGCTAGATACACATTTTTTTGTTAAAATCTGTAAATTACGCAGGTCATGGACTATGTGACAAATCCATAATTATGAGGAAAATGCAGCAGCCCTCAGACTCACTTTACTCCAGTGGCCCTGAGTATAACCAAGACTGACACAAAACTTTTCAAGGCCTGTAAATTGGAGGAGAGAAGTGATGAATGTCACAAAAAATTGACATAAACTAAAAAAGTTTAGTGGATGTAGTATAAAAAAAGTGGTGGATTTCCTGTGTGCCTTATTTAGATTACATAAAGGCCCGATGAATTCTAAACAGAGTGGACAAAATAGCCATTCTTTTTGGCTGATGTCTCTCATTCACGAAACTCTACATACGGCCCCTAAACCTTAAAAGTGGAATGAGGAGGGAAGGATAAAGAGCAATTGCTTGAGTAAGGGAGAAAACAGACACTTTAAGGCATGAAGAAAGCTGGAGCACCACCAGGGGCTGTCAAATTCATAGATCATACTTTAGAAATATGCTCTTCTACTCTCTCATGGTAAAAACTATTTTAGCCATCTAACATACAGTGAACTTACTCTCAGAGTTGCCCATTTGAACTGGTTTTAGTCTTTCTTCCAGGGCCCACATTTCTTTTTCGAATACCTGAAATAGATAGATAACAGTGACATTAAATATTAAACAAATGTTAGAAAACAAAACCTTAGAAATTCTGACAAAATATAAACCAATCTACTATAAATGAAAACACAATGACTAACACTGGTTTCCTTAAAATAATTTAATTTACTTTATTAGGTGTGAATTAATAGTGTTTGCACCATTCAGGGAAAATATTGAATAGAAGATACAGGAAGAGAATAGAGGGTTGATATGAAGAACTGTAGCAAGTGCAATTGCCTTTTTCATATGCTAATACAAGTTTTAGACTTTCAGTGCTGTTTGTCCAGGGGGGGCTATGAAACACTAATTTGCTGCAATAACTGTGCAATCCATGTTAATGCATGACTAGTGGACAGTACCATGTCCTGGTTTTTAAAATAGGTCTGATTGTGGTGTATCGTGCCTGCCTTTACAGTGATTTATTCCACAGACGTAATTGACCACAAGTTTTAACAAGCATTGGCAAAGCTAACAGCCTTGCCTTTGTGAGAGCCATTGGCTTTTTTAATGTCTTTTATCCATATTTTACAGTAGTGCGGCTTCAATTTTAATGCTGTGATGTGGACAGTACTGGCCCAGAGCTGCAACTATTTTTTTCTTAATATGGACTTATTCTCTGCCTTCACAAAACTGGAACAAACGACAATAACACATTGTCAGCACATGTAAAACAACAGACATTAAAATATACATTTACGCATCAATCTTTTTTTAATGAGGACAGGAAATCTGAGCCAAAGGCTAAGGGTGCTGGGCAAAACAAAAATTGAGCAATAATATCCATAATAAATGATGCTGCCATCTACAAATGGGTGCAAGGGCTGCAATATACTTAAAGCAATCCAAAGTTAAAAGGACCATGGCATTGCTGCAATGTCTGAAACTCATAAATACTTAAAAAGCCGTTCAAGGAAAGGCAAGTAACAATGCAGGGGGTGCAAGTAAAAGGGGAAAAATGTACCTCTGAAATTGGTGAGCAGTTGAAGGAGAATGGGTAAGGAAAACAGTATTGGGCCATGCTCCAGTGTTGGGACAAACACAGGAAGAGGAGCGTGAAGCCGGCACGCGCTGACCAAAGAGAAGCAAGGAAATCGGAGTGATGATGAAGTCAACCAATGGTAAACAATGAACATGCTCTAAGCTCCATGTAAATAAACAAAAGTCTTGCAGGCAACAGTGCATGCACCATCTCAGGCGAGACCTAAAGTAGAGGGTGTCGAGGGGGTGGGATGGGGAAAACTGTCAAAGATATGAAGGTGCCCATCAAACATGCAGAAGGGCATAAAACAACTGACAGTGCCCCCAAAACATGTGGGAGCGCTAGGGTGAAAGCAGGGGTTTGTTTAAGGAGGGATGGGGTAATGTGTCAATCCTGAGCGTAAACAGCCTTTAACAAGCAGGCTTTACCACACGGCACATTTACCATAATCTTTATCACGCAGGTAGGTATTTGCACCTCAACCACCTGATAATGTACCACGCCAGTAAACATATTTTTTTTAAATAACGTGCGTTTTATGTTATTTTTTAAAAAGTGATTTTTGCATTTAGGGATGGGTAGATGTAAAGGAAGATAAGGGTGAATTTAGGATCTAGGGGTGGGTACAAGTGAAGTGAGGTAAGGGTGATTTTAGTGTTTGGGGTGGGTAAATGTTAGGGGAGGTAGTAATGATTTTGGGGTTCAGGGATGGGTAGAGGTGAAGTGAGGTAAGTGTGATTTTAGGGTCCAGCGATAGGTTGAGGGTAAGGGTCATTTTGGGGTTTAGAGGTTGGAGAGATAAGGGTGAAACATAAACCTTTTTAAAGCACCACATATTTGATGATGAATAACACAGCCACTAAATTATAAAAGAGGTAACCGACAAATGAGTAAAAGTGACTCAGCCGCAAATGGTAATTAAGAAAAACACATTCTGTATGGCAACAGTCCTAAATAAAAGGAGTAGCTTTACAGGTTCATCATCAATAAAAGTGAAAGACAGCCAAAATATGTTTTGGGAATGGTCACATGCGACAGAATGTCTATATTCTAGTTCTTTGTGTTCAGCCCTTGGAAATACCTGGAAGCCCAGGGTTCAACTCTGATGGTTTCGAAGTTGTCTTACAAGGAAAAGCAAAACAAAAAGGGACACAATCCATTTGCAAACAGCTCAGAAGGACACTAATCAAGAAATCAGTCAGTGCTTGGCCCATGCTCCAGTAAAAGAAAGGAAACACACGAAGACAAAGTGAAGCTGACACCAACAAAAAGGAGGAAATAAGAGTGACAATGAAGCCAACCAACGCTAAATAAGGGGCGAGATAAAAGCTCCATTTTAGAGTCGCAAACATCAGCGCATGTGCTGTCTCAGGCGAGACCTAAAAAATAAGCAGGTGCACATATCTAATCATTGTAAAATGCTGTAAAAGATTTTGTGTTGCTGCAGCGAATCTTGTTGTGAAAAATATTTTATTTGTGTGAAAACACATGCTCAAAAATAAGACTTCAAATGTATGTTAAGCACAGAAAAAGAATTCAAAGGAAAGTGTATAGCATTTCTTTTTATTTCCATGTTTTGAAATGACAAGAACTATTTCACTTGCTTGAAAGTATCTTTTTAGTTAGCTTGATCTGTGTGGGCTGGAGACCATATTTTTGGTCCTAGACTTTCATTGAAGAAATTAGTGCATTCTAGGAATTGTAGTCTTTATTTGCCTTAACTAAGCAATATATTTGATGATAGTGATTTTTTTAAAGGGAAAGTCTCCTCACTGGATATGCTGTATTTGGTGTACATGGAGTAATAAGGCCGCATATGGGCATCATGCACTAGCTTTAAATAAAGTATGTACGAACTTGCAGTGCTACATATCTAGGATTACAGCAAAAGCGCCAAGAATTGAACTGGCAATCCGCGAGCACTGCATGGCTAGGACATATTCTTCCAAAGAGAGAAATTATTCAAGGGGCAAACGCAACTGAACTATTTATGTCACTCAGTAGAAGTCATTCTCTAAGTCGAGGATATTTATTGATGAATCAAGGACCACAATCTTTTCTCTTCCTCAAATTTGATATCTCAGTAAAAAGTTTAACTTTTAATTGGAGATGAAACCTGGGCCAATACATCTATCTGACCACCCCGTCCCTCTATGTGTGCTGTGTATCTTTGTTTTTAGGTGATCCTGCCGTTTGCTTTCTGTGTCTGCCTCGGAGTGTCGGTTTGTGGAAATAGTTGCCTGGCTGGCCCTTGTTTGCCCTAACACTTAGCTGCTAACAGCCTAACACTCCTAACTCTTCGCCTTGTCCAATTCCTCACAATTAATAACTCGAACCCTCTTCTGCAAATGTCTTTTCTCTTCTATTTCCTACATGCCACAAAGACACCGGCGACTGGCCACTGACTACAGATGCAAAATATTTTTAATTTTCAAGCCTCATTTCCTCGTTTCTTCCCACGTGTTCCCACCTTTGCACTCTCAGTTCACATCTGGTGTTTTCAGATGGACTCGGAGAAACAAAGTTCTCGGCAAACACCAAACTAACAACTATTATATAAATAGGGCTCCCGGTTTTATGGTATTTATTTTTGGGACATTTCTGTCTGTAATTATCCATATTTATTTTTTGTCAACTTTATCTGTATTTATCCATATTTACTATGGGTTTTGTGAAGAAAAAAAAGTTGAAACTGGTATATTTCCACATTTATTTAAGCAATAAATATAGAGTCATGCTTGAATGCCTGCCAGGTTTCAGTAATATGAACACCCGCAGAAGGTAAATCAATGCACTTGTATGAAAATATGCACATTTCAGTATCAGCCTTGTGCATATCTACTGCTGTTTAAGCCTCTTTACTAAAATTCCTTTCTCCCCTCCCCGCCACCCATCAATCCACACAGTTATTGGCCTGGCAGTCATGGAAAAGTGTATTTAGAAATCACTCACAAAGCACCCAATTTCAGTTTTTATCCACAAATAAAGGATTTTCTGTCTGTATTTATCTGTAAAAATCAGTAAAAACGGAAAACAGGGAGCCTTACATATAAATTATGTATTGCGTAATTAGTTAAAATCATTACAAAGAACAGCTCGTAAAGTGGATTCTACACCATTCAGAACACTAACATAACATGGTCATTCGCTTACGTGTATTGGGGACTGCAGGTGGTAGGATCCAGCACCGGTTTCTGGTGAACAGAATTTATCTGTCATCGTCAGAATTTAACCCTGAGGAAGAGAGTCAGGCCTGAGGGTCATTGCAATCTTTGTGTTTTTCAAGGCCTCAGTTGAGTAACAGTGACTCAATGAAGCTTTGTTGAGTATTGCAGGAAACATGTCTCGCATTGTAGATACAGCCATATGCCTTAATGCAAATGTGTTTCAGATATCACATCACTTCCTAGAAAGCACCTTCATTGTCTGCATTCATTTTTAAATCTAAGGCTAAAATCTAGTAAGTTGAGACGTTATTTCAGAAGCCGAGAATTTGATGTACTGTTTTTCATAACTCAAACCTATATGGTGCGCTAATCCGCCTTCCTTTAAAGCTGAATTTACCTTGTCCGGAACTTTCTTTGTTAATGGTCAAGATCTGAGTAACTATATTGTTGCGGAACTAGTATAGCCATCTTGACCTTTGAACTTGTATCCTATTTACTGTGCTCTCTTTAGTGCAGTGTGTCAATACCACCACTAAACTACTTTATCTTTCTTCCACTAACCAACTCGTGAGTACATTAGTTAAATATTTTTGTTAACAGCCTTTCTTTTTATTTATGCATAAAATTCATTAACCTTTACAGTCTCTAAGAAATATTTGCAAATTAGGCTTGAGACCCTATGCATAGATATTAGTGAAAGCAGGGCTTTAAGTGGGATGAAAAAAACGGGGTCGGGGTCTCTCAAAGGGGCGTGGATGTAATTAGGGCGTGGCTTAGAAAGGAAGCTAAAAATCTGTGCTTAGCATAGTGTGACGCCAGACTGGTAGTTTGCTGCTTCTGACATTGCATCCAGATATATAATACAAGGCAAATTACCCCTACAACAAACCAGGACTATTGGCTTTGCCAATAGTTGTTGCATAAGATAAAAAACCAACAACTATGGCTTCGTTGTATAGAATATTGAAAATGCTTCAGTTCTGAAATGATGAAACTGTGAAAGAACTATACCAAGTCTATTTGAAGTTACATCAAAGGCAGTGAAGGGCAGGACCGCTGCAGAGTTACAGATTTATTTTTCACCCTGAGAGTGAGGGCAAAAACGAAGAGCCTGACAGGGACCCGTCTCAGCACCTGCTTTTTGGAACTGCCAGTGCTGAGCACTGGCAGGACCCGGCACACTTAAAGCTCTGAGTGAAAGTGCGCCTACTTTGGTCAGGATTCCGAGTTGGCCAGTGTTTTCAGACCCCTGCGTACACTACTGTTTGTGCAGGGGTCAGAGTGTCAAATTGGGTGATGTTTGCTGGGTGTATTAAATATTTCACCTTTTGTTCAATTTCAGCAGATCGAACATGCTGAAATTTAACAGGGGAAAGGGTACGGTATTTATTGTACTATGAGGATTTTAGTGCAGTAAGCACCAAAATCTGTATATTATTCCGTAGAAACTTGTAATATGTGTTATTTATCGCGCCTGATAAATAATGTATCCCAGATATCGTTGTTTATCTGCTGTGATTAAAAAGGACCTTGGAGAAACTCAGAATCGGAGTCTTTGAGTTAAATAACATAATATTATGCAATACATCAGTCAGTGATTGTATTCAGGTGTTAGTATGGAACCTGCAGTACAATCTCTTCTCCAGGGTTCCATGTCTGTCATGGTTGGCAGGTCTGGGAGTCATCTTTAAGAGAAAAAGCTAAGTTTATCTGCTACTCTTTGCCTGAATCCTAGGCACCATCTCTGTGAGGATAAATATATGATGTGCAGCATCCTTAGTTATCTGAATTCAGGCTTGGTGATAGATGTTTTCCAATATATTTGTAAAGTTTTTAAAATTGATTTGCAAGTTAGTGGCTGCTCTCGCAGTACGTTTGCACTGCAATTGTGCATGGTCGGACAGGCCTTTTATTCCACTGGACATTTTCCCTGTGGGCTGAAGGTCTTGGGGGTAGGTTTTTAATTCCGCGGACCGCTCCTTGTGTCTCTCTCACGTTTCCCAACTCCCCAAGGTTAATTGCAGCAAGCGGTGGAGGCTTTAACCCCTTCGCTGCGGCATGAATTCCGCCGCGGCGCTGGGGGGGGTTTGGGGGCAGTTGCGGGTCCGCTGTGCTCGTGATGGAACCACTCCGTCACGAGTCACGGTTGAGCTGTGCTCATGACGGAGTGGTTCCGTCACGTCTCCGCCCACTGCGCTAATCACCCGCACAGGTGGGGAATTAGCGCCGCGTGGGCGGAGCGGCCGCCAACGGCCGCAGCATGACGGAACCACTCCGTCATGAGCACAGCGCAACCGTGACTCATGACGGAGTGGTTCCGTCATGAGCGGGGAAGGGGTTAAGAGAGAGATAGAGAGGAAGGAAGGAAGGGGTAAGGTCCAGAGAAAGCAATCAGAGAGTTAGAGGAGATAAGAAGAGAGGAGGAGAGGGAGAATGGATGGATGGAAAGAAAGATTTTACAAGTAGAAAAGCGGAGATTGTCTGGCTTGAACATTTTTGCCATGGCTGCGTTTGATTCCCCAGCATGGGCATCATTGAGGGTTCACCAGGGGTCACAGCTGCGACCCCTAGCTTGCTCCTTGCGACCGCTGGTAATGCCATTTCGACCCCTGGTCTAGGGGTGGCCAAATCAGTGCCAATAACACGGGGCTCTGCATTCCTTTTTGTCCGCCTGTTTTTCGTTATACTAATAGTGAATAATGGTATATTATTCACTATTAGTGTCTTAAAAAATGGAGCACACCTAAGAGCTTTAGTGTCTGCTTTTGTAAGTTTTAAATGTATGTTATATGCATGCCTGAGAATGAGTGTGTTTAAGTGAGAGAGTGCATATGCGTAAGAAAATGTTTCTGTATGTGTAAGCATGTGTATGTGTTAGTGAGAGTCAAGTGAAGGTAGTCAGTGAGATTGTGTGAGACTGAGGCCCAGATTTACTATTCTTTGACGCAAGGCAACGCTGCCCCAAAGTTGCTGCAAAGCCTTACATGAGATGGTGAGACAAAAAATGTGCCACATCTAATAAGATATGGTGCATTTATCTCTCCCCATGCGCTGTCACACTTTTGGCAGCCACATGCCAACGCATATACCCATGTGCCAGAGTGAAAAAAGTGTGCATTTTCTGAAGCATATATGTTGTACTAAGGAGTCTCTTCCATTACAACAACTATGCTTTAAGGCTTTTCACACTTTGTATGTGTGCTGTACAATGCAGCACACAAGCAAAGTTGGAAAAATAAGAAGAAATTCAATTATTCTTCTCATTACACCTGCCTCGAGAAGGCATAAGATTTTGGCGCAAATTCCTATCTATCAATGTTTCTAGATAGGGATGTGTGTCAAAACCCATGAGTGGTTACATGGGAACACCCATGCACCATCCACGGAATGCCCTCTTGATACAAAATAATGCAAAGCAGCACATAGCGCAACTTTGCGTTACTTTGTGATGCTATTCAACAGCAACCTTGTGTTACTTTGTGATACTATCCAACACAAACTCTCGGTTGTTGTAATCTTAGGGTCACGTGACATGCCCTTCTGGAAAAAAATCATGGTCAGGGGTCATGTGATGCAACTTCCTGTGATGTGATTAAGGCCAAACGGTAGGTCATGTCACTCCTGCTACGCCTGGCATTTTGGTGAATTGACATTGATGTTCCGCAGTCTAGTCCCACAATTGTGGCACCATTCTTTTCAGATATTTTAGAACCTTTTGTCTTGTCCTAATTGCTGAATGGGAGAGGAGTTGGCCTAATGGCTAGGGTGGTCGACCTTAAAACTGGGGAACCGGGTTCGAGTCTAGTCAAGGACACGCAACATCTTGTGATTCTAGGCAAATTACTTAATTTCCCGTGCTTAACAAAAATGCATGTGTCCTCATGCAATGCAACTGGTGCTTGTGTAAAGTGCTCTGATACCCGATACCTTTGGTTCACGTTCACGCTGTATAAAATAAAAAAAATTCTGTTTTAAAAAAAAAGGCACAATTGTGTCAGTGCATCTAGGCTCCCCAACAGAGTGCCCGAGTCTGTTTGTTTATGCAATAACATGACAAACTTGATTAGCAGTTTTTAATACTTCTTTAAATTCCTGTCCATGGAGAGTGTGACACCAAAATACAGTTTGAACAATTGTCAAATACTTACTGAAGGTGCATTGGTGTCCCCGTGCGGCAGGATGATCTGCACCTGCTCCAGGAGAACATGATTGGACCCTTGAGTGAAATACAGGATCTCATCCAGAATCCATCGAATTTCGTCCGCTAACGGGAATCCAAAACCACTTGATCCAATAACGGGAAAAGCAATGGAAGTCAAGGTGGATGTCTGGCTCTGTTCTAGACAGCGTCGGATGTTGGCTCTGTAAATCTAAAATCATAGTATTAGTGATACAGGTCAATTTTAAAATACATGATATCATCTAACTTGTAGGACAAAGCTAGTGAAGAATCCTTAAATGTGATTGGAAGCTCCTCAGTAGTGCAAAGTACCCCCACCTATTCACACCGTTCGAGACAGACCTACTAACATAGGGAGTAAAACGCAGTAGGGTGGCCTTGGGCACATTGAAATTAACTCGATAAGGGTGAGAAAGGCATTATTTAGCTACATAGTCGTCAGTAGTGGTTTTTGTCTGCACATCAAATGTTGAGGCACCCCCTTTCATGATCAGACTGTGTCGGGAAAAAGAGTGAGGTGGCGGCTGGCTCGCATAGGTCGAAGTGCAACACCATATACAATACAGGCTCCACTGTGGTGTCAACCATTATTTTTACCAATTGGTAAGGGTCACAGATGTGTCCAAACGGAATGGAGGGGAATGTGTGATGATAGGGGCCTTATATGTAAACGGGGAATTTATCAAATTCACATATAGAGAATCCACTAGTGGGAGCACGATATTATCAAGATAGCCTTCAAGGTTTGGCAAGCTTTTATGATTCAAACATTTTTCTGCCATACCACCCCGTTGTGCGGTTGTGAACCCGCTGTCTAATACAGGAGATCAGGACTTTTCTTTCAGCAGTCTTGCTGCCCCATCTCTAATGGCAATAGAAGACGGATCATCCCATATAATTCTCAGATTCAGGTAGTGATGCCAGACCTTTGTATATTTGAGACCCAGGTTCACAATAGTTATTACCCAAAGCTCTCTTTCACAAAAGTGTGAGAAGCGTTGCAAGTGTGCCAGGGATAATTATTCAGTACAGTACACTATCAAAACCTGCCAGAGACACATCTAGTTTTTATTTACTCACCGTGTACACATTTTTATTTTTATGTTATGCGTATAACCGTTGTGATATCATTTCGCTTGTGTAATCCCTCGTAATTCATTCAAGCCCTGTTTCTTGCCTGCCTATTTGTTGTCCTTTGTGTTAAATGTGTTCACCTTCTCATGTAGGATGCAGGACTGTGTCCCACTGTATTTTGGTTCCTCTTGACCTGTTCAATAACTATTCATGACATTTACTGTCCGGCTGGACAGCAGTAATCATGGAGTGATTCCAGTCTATGTTTATTCAATGTCATTTACCTAACCTTGTCAAGGGCCATTGTTCTCCGTAAATATCGCTACCCAAGGACCTTGCACACCATATTGGGTCCCCTTGTTTTTGTTTAAATATATAGAGACACATCTAGGACATTCCTAAGAAATCCTGAGATATGTGCACCTTTCCAACACTGTTGGAGGAGTCCACACCCAAGGGAGTGATCACAGGTATATACCGGTCACTTTAAGCTACTGAAGAAGATGCACCTGTCAGGCGCAAGTGGGATAGGGATTGTCAAATGTTAATCGCAGATAAGGATTGCGACAGAGCTTTCATTTACATTACAAAAACTGCCATGCAATGCCAGGCAAAGCAGAATACAACATAGTTTAATATACATACGTTACATCAGCTATGCTTCATAAGATAGCTTCGACTAGACCAGGAGAAAGTCGTAAATGATAAATGCTTATTCCTCTAGCACATTGGAATGCCAGTAAATGATAATTAGGTTATCGACCATTAAAGGTAAATAACTGCGTGATTTGTACCCATGATTTACAGCTTGAATTTATATTTTCAGCAGTTACTTTAGCTCACTCAGATATTCTTGTAGAGACCAATGTCCTTTTTGAAATAAAGGGGCGGTAACTATTGAGTCTTGGAAGATCTTGCAATGAACCCACCCATCCACCCCTATTTAAGTCAGATGGTGGAGGATGGAATATTATTTCTACAAGAGGTACCTCAGATTGGAGTCTTGGGACACATTTCTCCAACCATTAAAAGTTTACCAAAAAAGCCATACTTAGTGCTAAGAATATTGTCCTTTTTTTTTTTATATCCCGAGCGACCTTTTCTGTTACTAGTGTCTGCTATAGTTTTAAAGGCTGCTGATAGTCTAAATGCTAAATAGAATCACAGAGGGATCGCAAATTAGACATTTGTTCTGAAGTTTTACAGTGAGATTATGTACGTGCTATGAGGCCCTGAAGATAAAATGTATAAGTTGGCCTACATGAAACCTGGATTTGGTGTATTGATGGGGCACGGCATGGCCCGATCTTTCAGATCTGGAAAAGGAGTGATGAATAGAATCTTCCAATTAGACAATTCTGATTTAGTTCCACATTGTGAGCCTCGGTGTGTATCGTCACTTATTGCTAAACATTCTCTCACCTCCTCTGCCTGCCCCAAGAGGTCCAGATGATATGAGAAATTCACACAATAAAGATAATAGCAGCTCAGTGCATGGTGGCTAAAGACCACCAGCTCTCCATGCGGCAGGGTGTCCCGGCTCCATGTGGTGTCTTCTCCAGTCCGAGACATGACGGCTTTTGAAAAGGGATTCACACTTAAGTCCATGTTAAAAGCCATGGGGCAAACAAGAGCATCTACCTGCAGACAAATGGAAAGGATTAAACACAGACGGACCAATTGCAGACATATCTGTCTGTGGAAATTACAGAGGCATGTACTGGTTGTGTCACATTTTAACGTTTACTATCCTTATAGGCCATACCTCAGAGGTTGGTATCCAAGAGTACAAAAGTATTCTAAACATACAAAACACTTAAATGCTCTTGTAGAGCTTGGTGGATGGGCTTCAAAAATCCTGGATTGCGAGACCCCACCTCTGTCATCTCAGTGGCATCCCACCAGGAGTGGCTCCTCCATTAGAGCTTAGGAGCCTCACCCCACTAACTAAAATCCCACTACAAAAGCCCCGGAGATGAAAAATTAAATGGTAATAAAGTTAATTTATTACTATTTTATTTTTCATCAACCTATCCTGAACCAAGTGTCAGGACATGGCAGGCCGTTTGTTACTGAGTGGCAGCAGCAGGTAGGAGTGTTAGGCTGTGCACTAACGTTTAAAGTACGCATGTCACTTTGGCCGGCTGTCTTGGAACGGCAAGCCAGACATGCCCAGTTTAAAACTTGCTAACCTAGCTGTCTTAGACAGCAGGGTTAGGAGTAAGCCGAGGCCTGCAGTGCCCTGGAGAACTCTGAGAGAGGCTGCTCCCTCCAATCCTTGTACTTTAAGCATGCTAGTTAGCAGCATGAGAGCAGATCCAGGATTGGTTAGGGGAGTTGGCTGTGGCCCATGCAGGAGCCTGGAGGAGAGAAGAACACCGGAGCAAGGAGTACGTGTTGTGCAAGCAAGCAAGTGAGTTTAGTGACTATTTCTATTATTTATTTTATTATATAGGTACCTGACATGCATGCATTTTATGTCCACCTCGTCACTCTCCATAGTTACCAGCTGCCACTGCATCCCACCAATGTTTAATATGTGTGGGAATCAAAATTTCTGAATCCACCTTATGTTTCTGTCATCCACTAACCTTCACTTTCTGTCCTGTCTCTTTATCTTACTCCATGAGATGCTTTTCTAACCATCTCTACTCCGTTGACCACAGTTTTCATATCTTTCACTTGCTCGCTGAGCCTCCCTTTTCTATCTTCCTCTCACTTACTCTAGGCAAAGTCTGATGATCAAAAATTAATCCCTGTGTCCAAGAATAATTACTACTGCCCACAATTTGAACTAATTGTACGAACTTAGCATGGCAACCTGCCCACTGCATTGTGGGCCCCCTGCTGCTCTAAAGGAGACATTTCGATGTGCTCCAGCCGACATAGTTGTAGCACTTCCCATGAAAACGTAGTGCTGCTTGAGCTGCCATATCCTGACCCCAAAGATTCTGTAAAATATAGATATAAATACACATATAGGGGTTGTCAGTCAACCCTCGTCATTCAGTCGCTTGAATGTCATTAACATTTTGCTTCCTCACACCACAGCATACAGCATGGGGCAAAGGGTCAGCCCATTTCAGACACTGGCTCACTTAACAAATGACAGTATTTCCACTTCAGTGACTGGGCCAATATCGGTTTTCTTTCTTTCTTGGCTTTGCCAATCTTTGTCTTTATTTAGACTTGAAGTTTTCCTTCACAACCATAAATCAAACAGAAAATGACATATGCCATTATATATTTTAATACTATAATGATTAGTTCATTAATGTATAGTTATTGAGTGTGGATATTGTTTTCTATAGCCAGTCAAAGCTGGGAAAAATTGCAACATGTGGAAGAGATCTTGGATTCCTGCCTGACCGAGATGACATGGGAGGTGCCAGAATAATAACCCTCCAATCTCTCTGGTTATGGTTTAAGGGGCATGTTACAGATTCAAAAAATCATGATTAGTCATCTTACATTGGGGTCAATACAATAGCAAAGACAAGGTTGAACATGACTAAAAGGATATTGTATTTTTGAACATTTACAATTTTCCACAGTGTTCTACATCCTGATTGTAATTTAGCTGGGCAATCCGAGTTTTGAGAAATAGAGGCAGATGTACTGGGATCCATATTGTGAGAGGTTCAGTATTACAGCTAGAGCTTTCATGGGCCAGTTTTAGATTCATAGAAGAGGTTGTTTGTTTCACTGATCACCTAACTAGGTTCTCCCAAAGGAGAGCCCTAAAGGATTCCTCCGAGCTTGCAGAAACTTGAATAACCAACGAATAACCTTTGCCAATGCTCGTGCATAAATACTAGATAATCCAAGTTCTAACCCGACGACAGAAATTGCTAAATTTATGGTACAGAATTTCTTTAGGTTCTTCCCTTCATATATATTTAAAAAGGACCATTTTGAGATGGGAACATATTCAAGTGCATCATTTAAAGTGACAAGGACTTATTTTATAGACATTTAACATATGATTGACATTTCTTTGCACCAGAGACTTTTAACGGTATTGCAAAGTGCTAGCATGAGCCAAGGCTTTGCTTACGACGTTGGAGGAGGTAAATGTATTACTTAAGCTGCTTAAAAAAGTTTTACCTAAATAAAGATGATTTTTCACTCCCTCGAGGTTTTCTGAATTCAAAAAGCAGTATCCTAACCCTTGTTTGTTCCCTCTAAAAGTTAATATCTCTTCTTTAGAAATGTTAGGGCTATTGATGTTAAACAGAACCACATTGTCAGTGTACAGAAAGGTGTATAATATTTAGATCCCAGTTTTGGTGGAAAAGCTTTAGGATTTGTTGTGGTAAATCAGAAAAATACAAGGAGAATAATATTGGTGGCAATAGACATCTGTGCTTTAAGACGTTGTGTGTAGCAATAGGGCAAAAATACCTTTATTCTTTATTTCCTCATGAAAATGTTGCACTGTATGGATGTGTGTAGAAAAAAAAAGTTGACTCAGTAAATTGGCTGATATACCCAATGACAGACTTTTGCCAACGTGTTGGTCTGTCCCCTTGGTCAAAGGCTGTTGAGAAGTCAATAAAAGATGTATACATAATTTGGGGGGATTTGAGAATCTAGATTATATGTCACGTAGGTTTTCATAATATAATCAATTATTGAGGAATCTGGAGTACTTTGTTTGGTCATGTTGCTTGGTATCTCAGAATCTATTCTTCAAATTAGGATTATAGCACCCAAGTATTTCAGCTCATTTTAAAGGTAAGTAAGTAAGTAATAGTTCATTAGCATAGTTAATTAAACCATTGCAATTCACCCTTAGGAGAATCAAACACTAATGTGTGCACAATAAATTATTCATCACTTAAATAAAATTACAATTACATAAAATCTACATTTATCATTCCTTTCAAAAGTGAATAAAATTTAATATATTGATAAGAATAAAATAATAAACATATTGTTCTCAATGTCCTCTGTAATTTAGGGCAAGGGGACAAGTTCCAGTATTCCCTCTTCTTCCACCTTCCATAACTGGTACCTTGTAGTTAATTCCAGGGCCCCTAAAAACATGACGATAGGTCAGTCTTCTGCATCTTTGTTTCTACCTCCTTCAAGAACTTCACCAGGCTACAGTTCAACTGCGGGTCGCTAGGTGTAAAACAGGCAAGAACTGCCTGTCTTCGTGAGCGTATTCCACGCTGGTTGAAGTGGTATTTCAGTAACCGTTTCCTTTCCACCAACAGCTTCTCCCAGGAGCACAGCAAATGTTCCATGTCTTCAGGCACCTTATCACATAGGCGACAGAGGGGACACCCATTAACCCTCAGCCACTGCGGAAAATGGCGTGTGCATGGTAACACGTCCAGTCTGTATCTGAGAAACTTCAATTTTATATAACGTGAGTACCCGAGGTCAAGATAACTCTGATTTCCTTGGTTGGAGTAGGAGTTTAGAATGAACCTCCCATGTTACCTCTTTGCAACACACGCTTTATCTTCAATCCATGAGAGATGTTTTATTGTTCTTTTTACTATTCTTTTGATCGTAGTATGGTTGGTAGGAGTATTCCACAGCTCCTGTAACCCTAGATTTACTAGGCTGTTTTTCAAGTATTTAGCGGCTGGCGATGCCGGATACCGTTCTAGTTCTGACCATAAGTAGCTGTTTAGGGTTCCTTTATTTGCCTTTCGGACCTTATCCCAAGTCATTATATATGCGCCTTGTCTTGCCAATGTCTGCTTCTGTACTCCAAATTCCAGCCTGAGTTGGGCCGAAGAGGTTTGTTTTGGCAGGCTGAATATGGTTCTGTATGCTGATGCCACAGTTCTATCTAGGGTCACCGCGTCCCTACCTCTCTGTACTTCACTCCCATAGGTAATTGTGGGCAACAGTTTAGCTCTTATAACTTGTGCCAGGGGCAAGAGAGAGGGACTGGTGAGCGATGAGCGATTAAAAAATGGTCCCAATGCGCAATCCAGCTCAATGCCCTCTCGCTGGAGTTTGGCCTACGAGCCACAAATGGCCGCACAACCTCAGATACCATGGGTGCCGTCACATATAACAGAATTAATCACACCTCAAGGATCGACTACATCTTGTTAGATTTTAAACTTTGGGGTTTGGTACAGGATATGGTAGTTTTACCCTCAGCTGATAGTGACCACAACTCACTTTCTCTATCCCTTAAAAATCCCTGGATCAGTAATCTCATCAAAAACCCTTCCAAACTAACCCAGAACGTTTCAGTCTCCGCATGTGGGAGACGTCTAAAGTGGAATATAGTATCAGTAGACGAGTCCAAACTCAATACCATAAATACTGTCCTTTTAGCCTCACAGATGAAGTTGGACAGTTTTGATTTGGCTCTGTCTAACCCTGGAAAAGTTACATCTGTTTTCGAGGAAGCACTCACGTTAATTGGGAATGTATTCCCGAAAAGGGAGTCCTCTTCAAAAAATGTGGTAATTCGAAACCTAAGAGGGTCATGCGAATGGTACACATCGGCCTGTAGGCACGCAAAAACTCTCTTGATTGGGGCAATAAGAAGCAAATCCCAAGTAGCTATACAACGAGCTAGAAATAACTACAAACAACTACTAGTTAGTGCTAAGAAGGACTGGGAAGAAGATTTTTGGTGCTCTCTAAAAGAGGCAAGCCAAGGGAAAGATCCAAGGCGCTTCTGGGACATAATCAGGAAGAAAAAAAGGCCAGACTCTGACCTCATAACATGTAACATCCCTAGTCAAGTCTGGGTCAACCACTTTGCCAAGCTGTACTCTTCCCCTTCTAACATCACTATTATTGGCACTCCCAAGGACGACCAGGAAAGGAAGGTGACTACAGTAAATTGCGACTCCCAAATAAGAAGAGCTGAGCATGTCACTGATATAATTGATATCATTCCAGCACAAAAGGATTGGGAGTTAGACCTAGTAGACTCTGATTCCACCTTCTCCTTAAAAGAAATTGAGCATGCCATTAGTACCATTAAGCCCCAAAAAGCGGCGGGGCCAGATGGTATCCCCGGCGATTTGTTACGCTCTGATGTACCGAAATGGGCTAAAATTATTCACTGCTTGCTTATTGCAATTTCTAAGGGTGCCCGAATCCCCCTTTCCTGGAAAGGGGCTGAGGTCGTACCCATTTTTAAAAAAGGGGCGAGGGATGACCCAGCAAATTATAGACCCATAAGCCTGCTGGACATAACTCAAAAGGTGGTCGGTAAAGTATTGTTGCTTAGAATATCACAATGGATTTGTGATAATAACATCCTTTCCGACTACCAGGCAGGCTTCAGAGCAGGCACTGGCACAATAGAACAAGCTTTCAGACTTCTCTTAATATATTGGAAGGTGGTGGTCATAGGCAAAGGCAGTCTTTATCTTGCGTTTATCGACCTGAAGACTGCCTTTGACCTCGTCCCTAGGCAGAGTCTCTGGAGAGTGCTTGGTGACATGGGGTTACCCTATTATATTTTACGATTAATTGTAAGACTCCATGAAGACACTTTTGCCCAGATTAGATGGGGATCAGAAGGCGAGAAGACTAGCAGAATTCCGGTTGAGAGAGGGGTCCGTCAGGGATGTGTTCTTGCTCCCACCCTCTTTTCACTATATGTCAACGGAGTGGTCGAGCATCTGTTGAAAGACCCATCAGATGAACCTTCCCTGGCGGGTGAGCGCATACCGACCCTCCTCTTTGCGGATGACACGCTCTGTCTAAATCCCCGATGGGCCTCCAAAAATTGCTTAACAACTTCCAGCATTTTTGTGTACAAAGGGGCTTGATTATCAATACTGAAAAAAACAAGTTCCTGGTGTTGAACCCCCCCAAAAAAAAATCTGTTCGTTCCCCACAATTGAACGCTATACCTTTGGGGAGGGTGGATGTATTCGACTACTTGGGAATCCGATTGTCACATAATATGCAGTGGGCTCCCCATCTAAGCAAAATGTTACTAGCACACAAGAGGGTAACAGGGGCACTTTTGAAAGAGCAGCGCGCCTGTGCATCCAGACCCATTGCCCCTGTCATTGAAATCTATGCTGCTAGGGGAGTCAGTTCTGCTCTCTATGGGGCCGAACTCTGGGGCTCATATAATATCAGTGAGTTAATTAGATCTGAGAGGAAGTTCTATAGAGCGATTATGTCACTTCCTCAGGGTACCCCAATGATCCCGTTGCTGTTAGATTTGGGTCGCCATTCCATTAGCGATCTAGCAAAACTTCGCCCACTACTCTTATGGGCCAGGTTGTGGAGAGTCCCTGAATTGGCAAAATATGCAAAGGGCCTTTCCGAAGTAATGTCATCCCCCGGGTGGCATAAGATAAAATGGCTGCGAGACTTGAAAGCCCTTTTATGTGATTTGGGTCTAAGTGAAGCTTGGGAGAATAGGTTCTCACCTCCGAAAGCATTCTTGAAGAAATTATTTTGGAACTGGATTGCGACCCAGCGGAATATTAACAACGCCTTGGGCAGCCTCACGGAGGACTTCCTGAAATTTAAGGACTTACCTTTCCGGGAACCATACCTAGATATCATCGAAAGACCCTTTGATAGGTCCCTTTATTTTAAATTTAGAACTGGTTCTCTCCCTCTTCGTGCGTTTACCTCTCGGTGGAAATCCAAAGATCAGATCACTGATCTCTGCCCATTTTGCACGTCCAGAGAAGAGACTGTGGCACACTTCCTATTTGAATGTAAGGAGTATGCTCACCCAAGAAGCAGATGGCTAAAGCATTTGTGTCGCTTGTTGGGAACCAGGCATCATGTTGAAGCATTGCGCATTTTAATGTCGGATTCCCGCCCTTTTTATGCTTGTGTTCTGGCAAAATTTTTATCATGGGCATGGGCCATTAGAAGAAAAAGGCTAAAAACACTTGTTTAATCCTTTTTTAATATGTTGATGTATTTATTTACTTTAACTGAAAAGGTATATTTTTAGATGAACTTATAATCAAATTTCTTTGTAAATTTTTAAATTGTGATGCTTTTATGATAATTTTTATCGAAATAAAGCCTTTTTGACTGACTGACTGACTGACTGGTGAGCTTACCATTTAATTTTTTAGTGGAATAGAAATCGAAATGCCTTTTCCTCTAATGCTTGCTTTCTGAATGGTAAATTGGCCACTATTGTCAATTTTGACTCCCAGATACTTATACACTGTTGTATTTTCAATACGGTTATTATTCCAGAACCAGCCATAGTTGGTTTTCCCTTTTTTGTTAATTGACATAGTTTGTGTCTTCTGTACATTTATCGTAAATTGATGGTCATCTGAATACAACCGAGTTGCATCTACAAGGTTTTGTAACCCTATTTTTGTTTGACTAATTAACACTATGTCATCCGCATATAGTAATGATGGTAATATTTGGCCTCCTAGTTTCGGTGCAAGGGAATTACAGTTATTTAAAGAACTGATTAAAAAGGGTTGGGGCCAAGACACATCCCTGTTTGAAGCCCTTGTTTGTTGGGATGCGTCTGGACAGATGAGATCCATCACCCAACTTCACCTGTATCCAGGTGTCACTATGCAGGTTAATAAGTAGATCTAACAAGGGCCTCGGGATCCCCCATTTGTTCAGTTTGGACCACAGGAGATTCCGATTGATGTAATCAAAGGCTGCCTTATAATTTTCTGTAGCCCAGGATTGTAATTCTTCCAAGAGGATCCCGGCGAAGTACCTGGCTTCATTGTCCATGAGGGCTATCAGTCTATAGTTGCTTGGTTGTGATTTATCCCCTGATTTGAGTATAGGAGAAATAATTGAGCCCTTCCAGGAAGCAGGTAATATATTAAACTGTATAATTTCATTAAATAGTGGCTCTAGTGCTCCAGCCCATTCCCTATCATTCTGTTTGTAAAGGATGGGGGGTATGCCATTCGGGCCTGGGGCCCCTCCCCTTCTTCCCTTTTTAATTTGTGGGGTGATAATCTTATGTAGATTTGTCTCTCTCGTATTCATGATTTTATTGCCACATGCTTGATTATGTGAGTTTTCACGCATTGTTAATTTATTACCCTCATTTCCTAACTCAAAATCAGAGGCCTTTTGTTGTGTAAAATGATCTTGAAGATACTTTCACCATGCAGCTTCACTGATATTAGAGGATACTCCGGCATGCACGGGATTTAAAAAAGAGTTGATTGATTTCCAGAATTTCGCCCCATCATTCTGTTTTATGTCAGCCTGTAGTTTTGCCCATAAACTGTCCTCCATTTCTTTATTTGCTTTCCACTTTGTTTTTTTTAAGGAAGCCTTCAATTTCCGTAAGCGATCTTGTTTCACCATGTCACTTGGAGAGTACCTAAGTTGACGCATTATTTGATAGATACTTTTCTTTAAACGTGATATCTTCGCTTGATGTTCCTTTGTAAGCGAGGTCATATTTTTGACTGGCCGTCTTGATTCCAATTTCGGTGTTGTGGAGTAGCCTGCCATTATTTTTGTAAAACACTCCCATTTCTCAACTTCGCTTGCCCCAATTCTCCCCTCAAAATGCAGTATCGCCATGTCATGCAAGCTTCACTCATTTGCTGCCGAATATTTAATCCTTTTATAATTAACGGTATAAGTCAGTAGGTACCAAGGACTGCTCAAATTTGGGCTTGCAGATATTCAGTGTGATTTCCTGGGGGCAATGGTCACTATCAGTTTTATGCCCTATTTTGAAGGAGGTCACAAAGTAAAAGAGAGATAGTGACATAAACGTGTAATCCAAGATTTTGCTAACCCTTGATGAGTGAAACGTGCATGCTGGTGGGGTATCTTCGATGAGTCTTCCATTTAGTACTCTAATATTGTAGGACTCAAGGTTCTCTAATGCCTGTTTATCTAATTTAGTGTATTTTTATGTTTCTAAAGGCGCTTGGTATGGTATATTCCTGGCTATATCTTGAAGATACTTTTCATCATCTGTTGTGTTCCCCATCAAGTTAAGATTAAAATCACCAGTGAGCACGATATCCATATTCAATGTTTTTAGTGTAGTTTCCTCTAGGTAACTGCATAGTTCTTTTATTACATTTGCTTTCCTTTTTGGATGAACGTAGGCGTTAATTAGAATTAGGTTTGCGCCCCTTTTGCCATGTTTCGAGGTGAGAAGATTTAATATCAACAGTTTGGGACTGGGCGGCCCAAGTGCCTTGATCTCATAGACACTTTCCGCTGAGACATAAGTCACAAGGCCCCCTTGGAGGTGGCCATATTTTGCAGCTCTCACCGCACTTGTATAGAAACGCAAAAAGCCAAGCAGATGCGGAGGTTCTTCTTGCCACGTCTCTTGAAAGGTCATGATGTCAAAAGATCTTATATAGCTGACAAATTCTTGATTGCTCATTTTAGATGCAAGACCATTGACATTCCATGAGCAAATTCTGTAGTTATTGTGTCCATTCGATGTAGTAAGGTCCATAGTTGGTCATTTTGCTCGATTATTAATTGTTCTGGCAATCCATCTCAGATCAGGTGGGCCTGTTGATGTGCCATCTAAGGCATGTCCTGTGAATTCCAGGTCCTCCCTGGTTCCTCCTCCAGTGTTCCCTATTGCACCTCGGAGTACTGACATTCCAGATCTATTGCCGCAGTTCTGTACTCCATCTCTTCCTGCAGGGATTAATAAATCAGGGTATTTTGGTTTTGTATAAAGGGCAATTGAGATCCCCCAGTTTTGAAAGATTTGGCTCTCGGCCAGTATGTTCTGTGCAACTGAAGAAGTAGTCCATGTTGCCTTTGTTTTTTCCGCCTTCGAGCCTACTACTACAGTAAATTAGATGGAGACTAGATCCAAGGTAGTCACGCTAGCCAGAGATGGAATTTGAGATAAGAGCCGTAAGATGTTCCCTCTGTTCAATATGTCATGTCTTCCTTTCGAAATATAGTCTGGGGTGAACCATACAATATTTGCTGTTGTGTTTCTAATGTCTTCCGACTTCCTTTTGTTTGTGTTTTCGGCAGTTCCTCCATGTCCTAGTCCGGTTCCTTGCTTTTCTTTAGGTGGAGCTTGATGTAAGGAAGATTCCACTCCAATACTCCCTTCGTCATGTATTTTCTGTTGTCCACCTATGGTTGTTGTTTGATTCCAGTCCCTTAATCTGAGGACTGGTGGTTCAGGTCCCCCACCACTTGTACGTTCATTCGTGTCTAATCTTGGGATTGCTCTTGTTTGTGTAGATATCGAGGTTTGTCTACTTTGTGCCGATTTGTTCACATCCAACTCTTCCATAGTTCTCCCCTTTATTATGATTGGGGGGTGCTGGGCACTTTCGCTCCCAGGCATTACTCCACTGTTTTCATTAAGATTCCTTGTAGAATTGGCGATCAAACCGCCTTGCTTTCTTTGAACTGGATTTTGTTGTTTTTTCTTTGTTCCAGACTTGGTGGAGATGGTCTCTTAGTTTCTTCCTGGTGAGGAACTTCTCTTCCTTCCCTCTTGTCAGTCTCCTTGATAGTCTCTGCGTCTTCATCGTCGGTTTGGATATTATTTAGTCCATCTTGATTAAGTGATGATGACCCAAAGAGGTGACTGAGTCCCACTCTATCCAGTTTTATTTTTTGATTCCTGCCTTTACATTTGTTTGCCCTCCTTTGCTTTGCATTTAGAAGATTGACAGCCCTCTCAGTTTGTGGATCTTCAGGCAATTCATTATCCACTGTTCTTGTCTCTTTGGCCTCTCCTTTCTGATTCTTGTGGATCTGTTTCTCCGATACCACAGTATGGACATTTTCAGTAATTACGAGAGGTGCTATGATTTTTAATTTATCTCTTTTGTTGATGGTGAGGCATTCTTGGGGACGCTTATCTAATTCCCCGACTATTTGTCCGTTGTGCCAGTGGCTCTCTGTTCCTTGCGATAATGGTTTTATTAATGTACATAAATCGCTCAACATCGATGGAAGTGTGGCCAGTTTATCAATTATCAGGCCGCATCCACAGCCCTGGGGCTTGCTTTGAGCTTGATCCTGTTTATTTTGTAATAATGTATTTAATGTGCCCAGTTTCCCATCAATCGCGACCACAAAGACCGCCAGTGTGTCTAAGAGGGTCAGTTGGGTGTCCATCTTATCTGACTGGTAATGCAATGCTTCTACCAATAGTTGGACTGTTGTTAGCAGACTCTGCCATGCTGTGTCCTGAGTAGCGTTTTTTTGTTTTTCCTCCTTACTGTCTGTGTTTATTGTTTCATCACAAGTTTCAGTTGACTTTCCTCGCTCATATGGGTCCTGTTTATATTCACACATTTTATCATTTATTTTAGAGTTGGACCCACTCGCGCTTTTCTCTTCCGTGTAAGCACCCAAGAGACCTTCCCAGTCCTCCGTGCCAAGGTCTGAAACGGTTTCTATTTCTTCTACTTTCCCAGCTGGGTTAAGTCCCTCCGTTCCACGCTCTGAAGCCAATTCTAATCCTTCTAAGTTCTTAGCTGTATTCAAGTCCAGGGTTGGACCCAGGGTTTGAACTTAAGTTTCCCCTTCTCCAATAGGTGACTCTAACTGGGGGTTTGATGTTACGTCAGTTAGAATTGGGGTTATTGTTTTTTCCTGTGTTTCCCCCTTCCATTCTTGATTGGGGTTGATGCACCGCAGCAAGGGATTTTCACGCGGGCTTTTTTGGCTGTGAATTTTCGATGTCATAGCTATTGCACAATTGCCAAGTCGGTTCTTCTTTTTTCCTGGTCCGTTAACACTAGTCCAGTCCAGGAATTTATCCTGGTTTCTTTTTTGAGCGTCGTCAGCCCTTTTGTTTGCTTCACAATGTTTATGAATTTGGACGATCTCGATTTCTCCTTTTAGTATATTATTTGTGGTTTCAAAGGTCATCCATGTTTTGTTGGGTTGCGGAGTTGAAGTTTTTTGTAGAGGGCTATTAACTATTCTACTGTTGTCTCTTTTATCTCTTTTTTGGTCTAGACTTTCACCTTTGTGAGTTGAGGTCCGCTCTTTTGTGGTTAATAATGATTGATTTATTTGAAGAGGTTGAAGAGGTGATTGGAGTCCTGGTACCTCTTTCGTATTTGATAGTAGGGCGTCCCCCACATTTTTTATGAAACAAAATTTTGTAAACATTTTTGGTTTATGTAAGAATTGCCTTGTTTAGGTTTTGTTGCTAGTTTCCAGTTTTAGTGAGTGCCCACTCTTGTCTAATGCAGAGGAGTTTCTGTCTGCTGGTTTTTCTATTTCAATGAGAGTACTATTTTTCGAATTTACTTGGCCAACTTCTTGGGATGTTACATCCCTTAAATACTCCAACCTATTCGTTTTTCTTTTACATTTTTTTGACTCTTGTTTGGCTGTTATAGTGCCACGAGTACGACCAGACCTCATGGCGCCCCCTTCTTTTATATATATTTTTTATTTATTTTTTTCCCTGTCTTTCCGTTCTACTCCACACAGGCAATAAGTTAGGGCTTGATGGTTTATGACACGATCTAAAGTTGCTCCCACGATCGTGCCGCCCCCTCAGCCTTCTGAACGCTTCTCTAGTGCTCCTGAATTTGTTTTTGTTTTTGATTGTTGAAATGCCCAATTAGTTTGAAAGTTTGACCATTATCATAGTTACTGGCTCACACTTTCCTTCAATTTGTTAGCACCTCCCCTGATTTGTCGGTAATAGAGCTCCTTTTCCCGCTTGGCAATAACTCAGTTAATCAATCCTTTCCAGTTTTTGCTTAGTTATAGCTCCTTTCCCTGTGCCCTGTGCCTTACAGGGGCGACCCTGTCCCCCCCTCACCACCACACCAACAAATTCAACAAAACACTCACGTTGGCTTTGCCTCCAGGCCTGCCTGCTCTGCAGAGAACCCGCTCAGGCCGCCCAACCGCAAGCCAACCGCCGACTCCAACCGCCAAAACAGCGTGGCGGAGATATGGTGGTGGTCAGCTTGAGCAGTAGCCTTCAGAAAAGGCAGCCGTCAGGTAGTAGGTAACAGGCCCGAAGCCGCAGAACCACGTCAGGACAACATCAGGTGAAGTGAAGCAGGATCACTCCCAAAACCAGGACTGGCACGCGGAAGGAGTCTTGATTATATGGCTTGTCAGGTGCTGAAGCGGCAGCCACTATGCTGAAATTACTTCCTTCCTTCCTTCCTGCGGGGATGTCATTTGCTGCCGCTACTGTAGAGGAAATAGGGGCAAGGGTGTGCCTTGTTCCGCACACCTGGCTATACTGTACTCTCAGGTCTCACCACTATGACATATTTCCTGTGCCTCGCTCTTGCGGCGGTCAGCAATGCAGGCGGCAGCCCCAGCGACGGCGGGGGCCCCAGCAGCAAACCAGCAGCAAACCACCGGCAGATAGGGCGGCTCTCTGTGCTTCTCCCCGCTCGTGAAGCCAAACTGTTCAGCCCCCCTCGGTCGCTACAGCCTCAGAGATCAACACCCCACTCCCCACAGCAATTCTCGGGGAGACTTCGGGGAGGCTTCCAGCAACGAACAGCGGTAGAATGTAACGGGAGCCGGGGGCCGCTCCTGGCTCGCGGTTCACAGCTTGCGGCAGCAGCGGCGACTCTGTACGGAGTCTTGCTCTCGGTAGCACGGCTCAACAGTGACACTCAGCGGCGGCCTGGGGAGCAGAGAATGAAACGTTTACCATACAGGTCTCAAAATTTTAAAGGAGTATTCCACGTTATCAGCTCTGAAATTACTAGGGAGGTGAGATTTGGGATAATTCCATCTTTCCTGTAATTCCATGTTTTTAATGACCTGCATCCACTTGTTTGACACTTAGGCATTAAAGTCTTCTACTTAGATTACCCAAATTGTCTTCCTTCTTGCTATCTTTCTTTGCAATTCGAATGAGGAAGTTACTAATGAATAATGTTGTTGAGTCGGAAGAATGTAGATTTTAAACAGGAGGAAAGTTGCCCTTGTCACCTTTGATTTTTGAAAGGTCTATCTTAGGCACTGGAGAGTGTTGTCTTGCATGTTCCAAACAAAATCTATTGATAGTAGAATAGTAATGCCTCATTTTGCATGCCCTTGGACTGTATGAATAGTTGGGCTATTAAAAAAAATTAACAAGTTCACTGTAAAATAAAGCTGCCCAGGTTGCTTGAAGGCAATGGCAGCTTCTTTAAATGGTTTATTTTTAATTTGCCTAACCCTGTCCAGTTTCAAGAGAGGAGAGGGAATTTTCTTTTTCGCTGCATGTGATTTGACGTTTATTTCTATTTGGTACACTGGGTATCCAGGTCGGATCACTGACACAATATCAAACACAACAATTTTGAGATACAGAGATATTGATTTAAAAAATATAGTTTCCATATACTTATAATGGTAAGTATAAAGATATAGATAAAAAAATATTGTTTCACACTAATATCGTTAAAAAACATACTAAAATATAGTTTTTAAATATATATATGTTTTTAAATTGTAAATCTTGAATATTTCAATTAATAACATTAATATAATGTAAATAAATACAGTTTGATATTTAAAACTATATATAAATATATACTTATATAAACACACACATATATGTCTGTGTTCATATATACATATATCTAATGTAACTATTATTACATGTTTATATTTTATATTATATGACATTTTTTTTTAAATGTACTACTATAAAAATTATATATACCATACAAATATATATAAAATAGATACATATATTACAGAGTGGTGGTAGCCACTCTATAGTTATTGCTAGAGTCACCAGAGATGGGGATTTTTTAAAGATTTTTTACCTTAGCAACTTTTCACCTGCTTGACGAATGTCCACGAAACATTGTAGACCTACTGCTTCAATTTAATTCCAGAAATAGTGAAAGGTTTGGGCATTGGTCAAGAGGGTGCAAACAAAAAAGTGGGGGGTCACAAAATGGGCATAAAGTCCAATACAGTTTACATAGTCTTTTATATTTCATGGAGGGCAAAAATCCTCTGTTGGATTTTAACGAAATTTGGAAGGATTATAGATTATTGTGCACAGATGATTCTGTGGGGTAGTGCAGGTAAGTAGGGTAAGTATTTCTTATGTTTAAGTGTTTTTAATTTCGGTATATCTGTGGCCGTGGTACTACCACAGTACTCCCGAGATAAATAGCAATGAGAAGTCATTAGAAGTTCATTGGCTAATGACTGCCTTTACAAAAATTAAAGACAGCAATCTTGTTTTCACCTCTATAACGCCTCGTAATGTAGGTAATTATTAGGTTTGGTATTTTTCCAATAAATCTTACCACTGTATTAATGTGGTAATAGGTAGGAATCATATATATATCATTTTATATATATGTTCATTAGCGTCTGCTAATGATTAAAAGATGATTTCAACAGTCCCCGTGAGTGCCTAAAGCGTGCATCATTAGTGCAAGCGTCGGAGCTGGTATTTAATGTGAGTTCCATCCTCACAATTCATGGCACCCGCCTTAAGAGTTCGGCGCAAACCTGCTTTGGTGGAAATTGGAGCTACATGTGTAACAGGAGCCTGAACCGTCTCAAAAGGATTTCTCTGTCGACCAAAGGTCGTGAATTATTCAAATTCATGGCACACAGTGATTCTACTGCTGCCACCGGATTTATCCTGGCTTTCAAACTGAGGCTTGGCGAGGGGACTTAATGCACGGCGATATGGTGGTGAAAACATCGGAAATGCTCTGAATAGCAGCTGGCATGCCATACCAGTAAGAACTTTGATTTTTGCATAACAAAACATTCACCATGCAACAAAAGTCGATATGGCCAAGGTTGTTATAAATTCGAACACTGTCTTGCTGAGAGGGCAGCCTGGGGAGGTGAATTTCATTTGAGTCCTTCCTCAGTTACCACCATTTGAAAGCGCCAATCATGTAAGCCCTTATGTGTTTAAAAGACGCGCCGTGCATTTGGACATTGTCATATCTTTTAAAAAGCACTGATGAAAGCTAATGCTGAAACGCGTCTGCTAATGATTAAAAGATGATTTCAACAGTCCCCGTGAGTGCCTAAAGCGTGCATCATTAGTGCAAGCGTCGGAGCTGATATATATATATATATATATATTTTTTTTTTTTAATCATGATGGACAATGGCACCAAAAAAATTTTTTTTTTTTAATTAGAAAAGCACTATAAGACGCTATGGGCCAGATTACGATGGTGGTCAGACGCTCGCCGCGGGCAGGTGACTGTCCGACAATGAATCGGCAGTCCCACCTGCCCTATCATGATTAGCCCGCCTTACAGGCGGTCGGAAAGTGCCTCTTTCTACTGCGGCTTGTGCTGTGGCCCATGGTGCATGAATGTGTGGGCAGGCACTACATGTGCCCCCAAGCCACCTATTAGTGGCCCACGGGGGACAGGGGCTCTGCTTTGCACCCTCAAAGTTTTTTTCCGACTGCCTTTCCACGGCTGCGGGACCACTATGAAAGTGCAGTCTGAAAAGGACATCCTGATCCCCTACGGCTGTGCCTGTGCAGAAAACGCCCTCATGGTAGGAATAGGAGTTGGACCGCCGTCCTCAAATGGAAGCTTGATCCTGTCGGAGGCGGCGGCCTGTCCCCCAGACCTCTGTGGTAGACCGTCCGCATCATAATGCGGCGGTCGGACCGATGGCCTGGATGTCGTAGGACCGCCACCGATGGCCTGGATGTCATGGTCCCATGACATCATAATGAGGCCCTATATTTTGAAATATAGTGTGCTAAAGTGTATAATTCAATTTTAACAAATTTAAAGATGCACAAAAAAGGGTACAAAGTAGCACGTTAATTACTTGAAACTACTGCGCTACTTAAAATAAAACGCAATTCCCTGTAGGGTGCTACAAAAATATAAAGAAATTTAGAAATAACAATGTTAATCTTACAAAATAATTTTGCCGTACCACTATAGTACCGCACAACTCCCTATTTATACTAAAAAGTATTAAGGAACATATATGTTACAAACCTATTACCACTTTAGTTTAGGTAGGGTAAAAACACCAAAACAATAACTTGCCTCTGTCCGAAGGCATAACATAGAACAAGGGCATAGTGTACATAAAAACAACATGCCTGCTTTGAACTTTTGTAAAGGCAGTCATTAGACAATTAGCTAATGATGTAGCATCACTATGTACCATGGTAGTTCAGTGAAATACACCCTTATTTTGAAAACATACTATGCAAACCGATCTCAAATATTAAATAAATTAAAACTTATAATAGTTACACTACTTACTGCACTACCCAAAATCAGCACCTGCGCACCATAACATCTAATCCAGTCAAGTTTTAACCAATGCCGAATTACAGATTTCACCATATGTATAGTAAAAAAATTATACAAAATGCATTGAATTTAACTATCTTCTGGGACCCTCCCACAATATTTACTAAATGTAGTGCGTATTTTTGTGAGAAAACATATCCATCTTTAGACACATTTTGACGATACATTTCTTGGTATGTACACACTCCACTTTATGACACTCCACTGTCTAACTGTTTAGTTTACGCGACTCCATTGTACGGAATTTACAGTATGCTACTCCACTTTACGACGCTACAGTATACCCCACTGCATTGTATGCTAATCCACTGTATGTTACTCCACTGTACTCGACCCAGCTGGACTGTACACTATTGCAACGTACACCATTATACTTTATGCTATTATACTGTTCCCTACTGTATCCTATTACGCTTTCGTGCATGCCAGTTTACTGGACGCCCTATACTGTACTGCTCACAACTCAACACTATTACACTGTACCCTACACCAATTTACTCTATTCAACTACATGCTATTCTACTATGGTCCACTTGATGGTACACTACTGGAGAGTACGCTATTTCAATGACTGTATGCTATTTCGCTTTACAAGAGTACATTCTGCACCACTTCACTAAAACATACTTCACTGTACGTGATTACAGTCTGCACTTCTATAATTAAGCCTATTGAGTTGTACGCCATTGTACTGTACGCTACTCCACAATATAGCAATCTACTATATGTCTAAACAGTTAACACCACTGAATTCAACTTTATTACACGAAACACTACTAAATTCTACAGTGCTCCACTCTATCGCACTATAGTTTATGCTATTCCATTATACGCTATTACACTGTTCCATATAACTGTGTACCTCACTGTAGTGTACAGTATACTGCTCTGCACCACTGCACTCTACAGCACTCTAATATACGCTACTCCATTTTACACAATTTAGTTTTACAACAATACACTGTACCACACTCCAATTTACAAAAGCCCATTGTACACCACTCAACTGTACCCCACTCTCGTCTATAGCACTCCAGTATACCCCACTCCAGTGTACACTCTTTCAGTTCACGCCACTCCATGGTACCACACTCCACTTTATCATGAGTCCTGTAATATGTGAAGTCATAAGCAGTGTATTGTGGGGGAGCGAGTTATAGTTAACTCAGGTAACTATAACAGCTAAATTTCTCTGGTTCTGTATGAGTAAAATCTGACCCCAACTATAAAGTCCCTGTAACCTTTGTTTTTTTTAGTGAATTTCTAAATTTTTTGTAAATTCTATTTGGCAACTAAAACGTCCTTGTAACCTTTGTTTTTTCAGGGAATATATATATATATATATATATATATATATATATATATATATATATATATATATATAGATATACTGAAAAAAACATAGGTTTCAGTTGGACATTTCACTCGTACAAAACCAGAGAAATTCCGCCATTATAGTTAGATCAGCTAACTATAACTCGCACCCCCGCAATGCATTGCTGATGACGTCAGATATTACATAATTCATGACATGGTCAGTGACATCACTGATGACATTCCAAATGATATCACTGATGACATCACTGATGACTTAATCCAGTGACTGTGTGTTTCCATAAAGTTTAAATATGTTTTATATATATGCCAAGGTCTAATGAAGAATGAGTGGGTGTATAAGTGTCTGGATGGAGGATTTAGTAGGTGCGTGACTGACTGTATAGGTGAGTGATTAAATGTGTCTTACTGAATGCATGGGTTAGTGACTAAACTGTGTGAATATCTGTATCAGTCTGTCTGTTCTGCTGCATGGGTTGGTGAGTAGCTACATGAGTGTCTATATGGGTTATTGATTGGTTGCCTGAGTATTTGTATGGGTGCCTGTGGGTGGGTGGGTGGGTGGTGTGTGATGATGTGCATAGATGTGTGAGTGGTTGATTCACTGGGTGTATGGGTTCAAGAGTGCACGTGGAAACAGCTATATGGGTGGGTGATGTGTGTATGGATGTGTTGGTGAGTGAATGGATATCTCAGTGGTACATGTGCGAGTAAATACATATGTAAAAGGCAGTGTATGTGAGTGATGGTATATATAAATACCTATATGTGAGAGTGAGTGATAGTGAGAGTGGCTGTATGGATGAGTGTGTGCTTGTATCAGTGATTGTATAAGAGAGTAAGTATGCCTTAGTATCTGTATGAATAAGTGAGGTGGTGTGTGTATAACTGTGTAGGTGAATAAATGGAAGTGTGATTGATTCTTTGCATGACTGACTAGGTGTGTGAGTAACTCTGGATATGTGGCGGTGTGTGAGGGTCTGTATAAGTGTATGAGTGCATATGATAGTGTATTGATGAGTGACTGCATGTATGAATGACTGGGTGAATGAGTGGATGTGTGTGTAGACCTAGGAATCAGTGAGTGCGTATGTAGTAACTGGTATTGGTGTGTCTATGGTTTTGAAAATGGTAGTCTGTATTTTAGAGTGGGAGCATCAAAGGTTATATTAGGGTGTGAGGAGGTGCTTCAGATTTTCACGTGGATGATGTCATCAGTGATGTCATCAGTAATGTCATCAGTGATATCATTTGAGATGTCATCAGTGATGTCACTGACCATGAAAAGAACAATGTAATATGTGACGTCATCAGCAGTGCTTTGTGGGGGCGGGAGTTATAGTTAGCTGAACTAACTATAACGGTGGAATTTCTCTGGTTTTGTACGAGTGAAATGTCCAACTAACTATAACGTCCCTGAAACCAATGGTTTCTCCAATGAATTTCAAAGGTTTTTTAAATGCTAATTTCCAACTATAACGTCCTTGAAACCTATGTTTTTTTCAGTGAATTTAAACGTTTTTTTAAAATGCTAATTTCTAACAATAACATAGCAGTCGCGTTTGCAGAGTGGTGGAGAATGGTGAGGGTGGCCTCCAAACACCTTTCAGCAAGCTCACTGTGTGGGATTTACAGGAGGTAACAAGAGGGGTAGTTAGCCCCCAACGTCAACCTTGGAGGCCAACTACCCCTTTTATTACCCCCAGTAAGTCCCACACAGCTGGATAGCTAACTTGTTATATCAGGCCCGCCTCCTCCCTGTACCACTGTGCAAACGTGCCCCCTGGTGCGTTGTAAGTGGGGGATTAAGTCCCCTTGAATCCTGAAGGTCCCTGGGCGCCAACTACTCACCAGGTACCTCCAGTAAGCGCCATAGAGCTGCGTTGCAGAGAGGTGTTCTGAGGCCATGCCCCTTTTTACACCACCTGCAAATGCGGTTTCTGGCGCACTGCTGCTCGGAGGATAAAGTTCACTTGTGCCCTGAGGTCCTCAGGACTCAAAAGCACCTCATCGCCCCACCAGCACTGCACCAGAAGCTGTGTTTGCAGAGTGGTGTAAAAAGGGGTGGGGCCTCAGAACACCTCTCTGCAACGCTGCTCTGTGGTGCTTACTGGAGGTACCTGCTGGGTAGTTGGCCCCCAGGGACCTTCAGGATTCAAGGGGACTTAATCCGCCACTTACAACACGCCAGGGGGTGCGTTTACACACTTGTCACATCAGGCCCCGCCCCTCCCTTCACCACTGTGAAAACGGGCCCTCTGGTGTGTTGTAAGTTGGGTGATTAAGTCCCCTTGTATCCTGAGGGTCCCTGGGGTCCAACTAGCCCACCAGTTACCTCCAGTAAGCACCACAGAGCTGCCTTGCAGACGGGTGTAAAGAGGGGCATGGCCTCGGACAACCTCTCTGCCATGCAGCCCTGTGGCGCTTACTGGAGGTACCTAGTGGATAGTTGGCCCCCAGGGACCCTCAGGATTAAAGGGGAATTAATTCCCCAACTTAAAACGAGCCACTGGGCGCATTTGCAGAGTGTTCCTGTGAGGGGGCGGGGGCTTTAGGGCGATGTCAGCGTTTTAATAAAAAAAACATTTAGAATGGGGGCTGATTGGCCCTCCTTCTTTTTCTTATTTTAGGGTCCTGGGGACCCCATCCCCTAGGGCCCGACCCCTTTTTTTTTATATGGAAGGGGGGCCGCGTGGCCCCACCCTCCAAAGGCCAATTATGGCACAGGGGACCCAATCCCCCAGGACCTGGCCACCCTTTTTATTTAGCGTGCATCTGTGCATGCATGTTTGAATTAGAGTGTGTCCTTGTGCTTTTACCTCCACCGAAATAGTCCAACTTTCACACCGGAATCTGGGAATCCTGATGATTTACTGCCACGTGAAAAGGCGAAGGAGCTCAGGTGTGCATGCGAGAGAGTGCGTGTGTGCGTGCGTTTTTGAATGAGAGTGTGTCCTTGTGCTTTTTACCTCGACCAAAATTTTTTAACTTTCACACCGGGTTCTGGGAACCCTGGTGATTTACTGCCACGTGGAGAGGCGAGGGAGCTCAGGTGTGCATGCGAGAAAGTGCGTGTGTGCGCGCATGTTTGAATGAGAGTGTGTCCCTGTGCTTTTTACCTCAACCAAAATATTCCAACTTGCACACTGGAATCTGGGAACCCTGGTGATTTACTGCCGCTTGGAGAGGCGAGGGAGCTCAGGTGTGCGTGCAAGAGTGCGTGTGCATGTTTGAATGAGAGTGTGCCCTTGTGCTTTTTACCCCCACCAAAATATTCCAACTTGCACACCGGAATCTGGGAAGCCTGGTGATTTACTGCCGCGCAGAGAGGCAAGGGAGCACAGGTGTGCGTGCGAGAGAGTACGTGTGTGCATACATGCTTGAATGAGAGTGTGTCCTTGTGCTTTTTACTTCAACCGAAATATTCCAACTTTTACACCGGAATCTGGGAAACCTGGTGATTTACTGCCGTGTGGAGAGGCGAGGGAGCTCAAGTGTGTGTGCGAGAGAGTGTGTGTGTGCATGGGTGTTTGAATGAGAGTGTGTCCTTGTGCTTTTTACCTCCACTGAAATATTACAACTTTCACACTGGAATCTAGGAACCCTGGTGATTTACTGCTGCGTGGAGAGACAAGGGATCTCAGGTGTGCGTGCGAGAGAGTGCGCGTGTGCATGCGCGTTTGAATGGGAGTGTGTCCTTGTTCTTTTTACCTCCACCGAAATATTCCAACTTTCACACTGGAATCTGGGAACCCTGGTGATTTACTGTTGCGTGGAGAGGCGAGGGAGCTCAGGTGTGCGAGCGAGAAAGTGCATGTGTGTGTGCTTGTTTGAATGAGAGTGTGTCCTTGTGCTTTTTACCTCCACTGAAAGTTTCCAACTTTCACACCAGAATCTGGGAACCCTGGTGATTTACTAATGCGTGAAGAGGCGAGGGAGCTCAGGTGTGCATGTGAGAGAGTGTGTGTGTGTGTGTGTGCGTGCGTGTTTCAATGAGAGAGTGGCCTTGTGCTTTTTAACTCCATCGAAATAGTGCAACTTTCACACCGGAATCTGGGAACCCTGATAATTTACAGCCGCGTAAAAAGGCAAGTGAGCTCAGGTGTGCATGCGAGAGAGTGCATGTGTGCGGACGTGTTTGAATGAGAGTGTGTCCTTGTGAATTTCACCTCCACCGAAATATTCCAACTTTCATACCGGAATCGGGGAACCCTGGTGATGTACTGATGGATAGAGAGGCGAGGGAGCTCAGGTGTGTATGTGAGAGACTGTGTGCATGCGTATTTGAAGGCGAGTGTGTCCTTTCTACCTCCACTGAAATATTCCAACTTTCACTCCGAAATCTGGGAACCCTGGTGATTTACTGCCACGTGGAGAGGCGAGGGAGCTCAGGTGTGCATGCGAGAGAGTGTGTGTGTGTGTGTGTGTTTGTGTTTGAATCAGAGTGTGTCCTTGTGCTTTTTACCTCCACCGAAATATTCCAACTTTCACACCAGAATCTGGGAACCGTGGTGATTTACTGCCACGTGGAGAGGTGAGGAAACTCGGTTGTGTGTGTGCGTGCGTGTTTGAATGAAAGTGTGTCAGTGTGTATGTATGTGGCCGAGTGTCTGTGATCGACTATATAATTATGTGAGATGTTGGAGAATTAGAGAAAGTGTGTGTGAGAGAAAATGTTTGTGTGTTTTGCGTGTGCACGTGGTTGAATGTGTTGTGTGTGTGCATATCATATGTGCGTGAGAAAGACTCTGTGTAAGGGGGCTATATGTGGGGGAGACAATAACAGTAAATGTGGGTGAGAGTATGTGTGCGTGCCAGACAGGGAATATGTGTCTGGGGCTGGTGTGTGTCCATTTATAAATGAGTGAGTGTGCGTGGAGGTAGCGATAGAGTGAATACGTGTGTGAGAGTATGTGCATGCACATGCGTGTGAAAGAATGTGTTGTGTGTGTGCATACCTATGTTCGTGAGTAAGAGTCTGTGTAAGGTGCCACATGTGTGTGAGAGAGAATAAAAACGAGTGTGCATAAGTGTGTGTGCATGCCTTAGAGGGACTGTGCACATGTGTGTGAGACAAAGAGAGGGGCATGTGTCTAGGGGGCTGGTGTGTCCAATTATAAAAAGCTTGGAGGTGGCAAGAGAGTGATTGGGTGAGTGAGGTGTGTTAGCTCTGTGATAGTATGTGTATGAGAGTTTTTTGGGGATAGTTGATATTAGGTTACACTTACATAAATGCCTTTGTTATACTTTACTTTACACAAGTATTAGTTTTATAAGTGCAAATGCATAGATTTTTTTACATTTATAAAACTATTCCTATGGAAACTGAAACATAAAGGCAACTACAGAGTCTATCACCGACTCTGTGACCCACGTCTGTGTCCCCTACATGCGTGTATGTTTTTGCATATGTAATATCGCATGCTCATACATTTGGATACAGTCGCATACACGTGTGAGTTGGTGCACATCTCCATATCTATATACAAACACCTTGATGTTGGTGTATGTATATACACATCAACAGCTTTGTACTGCAAGATTTTAAGCATTAATATGTCTGTAAACAATAGATCCGAGATTATTATACGTGTGTTTGTAAGTGGGCATGTTTTTATGCATATGACAAACTCTTGGGTGTAAACAAACACACCCACAAACAAAGTGCAAATCAATGTATTGTGTGTCTGCGTGTCTGCAATGCAATAATTTCAGCCCGGAAGTATAAAGGGGCTAGTCAATAAGGAGAGATGGGGGCTGGAGGGGTTGCACGGGACAGGGTTCCTAGAGTCACAAAAGACTGGTGATAGAAAGGTGCTCACGGAGCGGAACAGGTCACTGGTGCTAACAGGAACACACAGGGAGAAGCGGGGCAGGAAAACCAGGGAGAGATAGGAACAGAACGTAGAAGCGAGGAAGGAATATCATAAAAAGTTAGGAAGAGATAGGGATAGAACGACAGAAATTCACAAGGACAGACGGTGCAGAAAAATATGGGAAGGAACAGGGAGAGGCCAGAATATACAAGTAGAGAAAGCGGAAGCCAAGAAAGATAGGATGGTACAGGAAGACAAGAGAACGGACAGGGAGAGAAGGGACGGGACAGGAAGAGGCAGGGAGACACAGAGAAAGACACAGAAGGAAAGATGATGGGTCAGGGTAAACGAGAATACAGTGGGTGAGGGGATACAAAAGAGCAGAGAAGTAGGCAGAGTTACATCAGGAGTACAGCGAGATGCAGAGGAAAGTAGGGAGGGCCGAGGGAACAAGAAAGGACAGAAAGGAGACAGGCAGCGCACCAAAGCAGACAGGAACTCTGAGTCATTCTGATCCTGGCTTGAGTCAGCCCTGTGGCCGCAGCCTATCGATCCCCTCCCGACAGATGAAAACAGGGGGGGGGGTTACACTTATAGTTACCCCCGCACTCCCTGCACGATCTCCGGCCACATTTCTGTTAGCCCGCTTACAGGTGCCACATATATTAGAATATATCTACCCGCAGTGGTGTCTGTCTGTATACACACATTTATTTTGTTGCATATGACACACACATGTGCACTAATATGACATTCGCATATGTGTACAGTACATTGTAAAACATCTCAACTTTCACTTACACGCCTTCTAAAAGATAATTTTTTAAAGATCGCTTCTGTGTGTCTCATATTTCAACAAATCTCTGATTGCTTGTCCATGTGTAGTGTATTATTTGCATTTCTATCTTAGAAATACAAGCAAATATACGGATACATTTCGAAACAATTATGTTTATTTGTGTTTGTCCACATCCATGTAAACAATTTCGATAAATTACCCAGACTTAAACCTCTCTATACAATCATATGTATTACACTCGCTCCACGGTTTCAGGTAGAGTGAGTGCCCCAGGGACCTGGCCCACCCGGGGGCTTTTTGAAAATGAAGAGTGGAAACCCCCTGCTTCGTTTTTTTTTTCTTTTTCGGTCCGGATCCCAGTACCCAGCGTGAAAACGGTTGTTCTTGTAGAACCCACTGAGCAGGCCTAGGGGGTCAGGGTGTTTCTACCCTGACCCCTTTTCTTGTTTTTCACCTTTTTTTGTACTGCTTTCTTGTGATTCGGTTACGAAGTGAGGATAAGATGTGTGGTTAGGCTCCGCCCAGATATCGATATTTCTTTTTCCTTTCTTTTTCCTTTAATATTTCAAAAACTACTGAACGGATTTACAACATTTAAAAAAAGGACTCTTTCTGAACCAATACCTACCTTTTTGCCAAATTTGGTGTAATTCCGTTTTGTAGCTTTGTCTAAAGTTTCCTATGGAATTAACATGGGGAAAATGTGTTTTGGGAACCCCCTTTTTTCTCGGCCCCCCCCCTTGACAAATCGCAATGAAACTTTCAAGACAGGAGCTGACCTGTGTGTCCTATTAGTTTTAGAAATTTTGCAAAGATTCCTCAAACGGCGTCAAAGATATTGGCAAATCAAAAAATGCTTTTTCTATGGAAAATAGTTCCTAACTATAACTATCGAGTGCCAGTAGGTAATATATGTATATATATATTTTCACAAAATAGAAAAAAAGGTTACACATAAGTTATAGTTAGAAAAACTGTAATTAGGTTTGGTATACAAACCCAAATTAAGCTCCACAACCATTAGATATTCAAATTAACTGCAAAACATTAAGGAAATTCCCAAATTAAAATACAAAAAAAGCATTTACTAAAAATTCTAAAATATATGCATATTTATATATATAAACAAATAATATACAATTAAACAAATCAGCAAAAAATAATAATAGATATATCTAAACAATATTAAAAAAGCGCTGAAGTCTGGGAATAAAAGATATACTAATCCCACTCCAGTCTGTGCAACAGTAGGGAAAGCATTGGACGTCGGAGGGGTAAGATTTACTATTCCAACTCCAGTCTGTGCAACAGTAGGGAACGCGTTGGACTTCAGAGGGGTAACATTTATTATTCCCACTCAGTCTGTGCAACAGTAGGTAATGTACTTCACTTCAAACATATTTGAATAACCCTATTAATTTACAACATATATAAAACTCCTAATATGAAAATCATTAATAAAAAAATATATACATCAAATAAAAAAAAAAATAGATGTACAATATTTAAAAACTGTAAACATTATTTATTAATTTAACAAAATGGTTATTTATCACTTAACTGTCCACACTATACACCCACAAACATAGAAGCCCACACTATAACTAAAATAAATAAGTATAACACAATTAACATAATTAGTAATCAAATAAATAATTATGAATAAATTGTTAATCACTTAACTTCCCACTCCGTACTCCTACATCCCCAACAGCCCGCACCTAATATATAACTAAAACATTTTCATATTCTACAAAGAACATAATTAATAATCAATGAAATAATGAATAGTAAATTAATAATTAACTGTTAATTATTACTTAATTACCTATCCACCCTATACCCCTACAAACCCAGCAGCTTTGTTCTAAAATAGAACATAAATACTAAAAGTACACACTTTACATAATTAATAATAAATCAAAATATTGCTAAGTTAATAATATACTTAATTAACTTTCGACCCTATACCCCTACAAACCTAGTAACCCGCTATGACACTATAAATTACTATTAGCAAATAAGTTATAAATCACTTAAAATTACAAACTGTATTTAAACATATTATTAACAATTATACAAACAATAACATATATTTACTATATGAACTAAATCACTAAGAAAATAAAAAACGATAGTTTTTGCAACTATTATATTGAAAATGATATTAACAACAATAATATTCTTGTCAATGAGATTTCTGTATCACAATATTTTTGTATGACCATATTTTTTGCCCCATTTTTCTGTATCTCAGTATTTAAAAGTAGATCTTTTTTCCAAGTACCGCCAGGTCCAGAACAGTATTTTATTCTAATTCTAGCAGTCTTCAGTTTGTTCTTTTTGCACAACTACCCTTTGGGTTAATTTGTATGATTACTGATGGAACCATGCCTTGTAGAACCAGTGAACGATCATGTGATTTGTTCAATTCCGGATTAAATAATTCAAAGTAAAAAAATAACAGCCTAATGCATTTCCAATCTGTCTTCTGAGGGTTTCTCTAATGGTTGTGCTGGAATCCTAAACATTTTTCATTTTGTTTTTTTTTTAAATCTCAGTTAAAAGAAGGAACGTAGTGTCGACTTCTCCCTTTGTCCTTGGTTTGATCAGTTCCAGTCTCGGGCACTGGGCCCAGTCTAACAAGCGGGGTAATGTTTTTATCGGGCAAGTGTGGGAATTCTAAGTAGTTGAATTTGGTGGATCTCTGCATATTATGAAAGTTTCCGCCACAAAAATGTGAGGAAAGTGTGTAATTTTAGACGAATTTTGCAGGGTATTGAGTTCAAGAAAATGTTGAGATCCACGCAAAGTGCACCAACCTGGACTTCCCCAGGTTTCAGAAACATTTTGGTTTGGAAGGTTCCATGGGGGCGGTCAATCCCAGGGCCAAAATCCACAGGTACCTGCACTAAAAAAATAAAGCCAGTTTTGAGAGGAAACATTTGATCTTTCCATGTTGAATTTTGGACTAAAAACTAACAGAGAGTAGATAACATTAGTAGCAAATCAAATGGAGCTCACAGTAGAAAAATCACGCATCATAGGTTCCGTGGGAGATGCACATAGCACATCAGCAATATGATACCAGGCAATTAGAATATGTTACACAGACTTGAAGAACAAGGCACATTCTGTATCTTATCCACAGTATGTTATCTTTACCCGAATCATATGATCCATCTCCATCAGTCTCATAAGTTCATTTTGTATGTGGGGTACCATTTTAAATTGGAAGACTAGTGGGAATGCTGGGTGGTTGGAAATATGTGGATCCCATAGATTCCAGAACCTTACATCATATAAATCTGAGGAAAATGTCTGTTTTAGCCAATGTTTGACCTGTTCAATGGCTCCTGGGTAAGAAAAAGTTGTGTGATCTATGCATCTTTCCCCACCCTGGACTCCCCTAGGTCTCTAGTTTTCAGAACTGTCTGGGTTTGGTAGGTTTACCTTGGTGTTTGGCACTACCAGCAGTTAGATTTTAAACACCTTGCTGAAAAAACTAATGGCCCAATTTAGGGCACAATTATGAGTTTGGTGAAGCAGCGCCAGCTCCGCTGTGCCTAACCTGTGCATGGACTGCCAGCCATATTACGAGTTGTTAAAGTGCAACTAGTAATATGGTTGGCGGGCCTTTGGCCTTTCCCATGGCAGTGCCTTGAAAACAGGCACCGCAATGGGAACGGCCAAAACGTTCCAGAATGGTATGCATGGCGACGTCCATGCCGGGATGGAACTGGGGGGGAATACAGAGAGGAGGCACATGTTGTTCCCCCCTGAATGTATTCCCATGGCACGTGGGACATAGGGGCCCTGTAAGGCCCCCTTTTTTCCTGCAACAGCAGCCTTTTCATGGCGGGTCTCCGCCATGAAAAAGTTGGCAGTTCAGGAACTCAAAATATGCTCTGGGGGACTGCGCCAGGCCCTGCTCAGCATAATGCGTTGTGGTGCTCCTGCGCCACTGCCAGGGAACGACTGTTTCTTGACCCGGCCGGTGGTTCACTGCCGATATGACTTACAAACTCGTAATCGGCAAACCAGTGGACTGCCACTCCTGCGCCACTGCGAATCAGGCAATCGCAAAACCGCCAGACTCGTAATCAGGCCCCCAGATCTTGGTGGTCTTCGCGCCGTCCCATCATTGCAATGGTCCCTAGTACTCCACCGAGTCCGCAGTCTTTCCCCACCATATTTAAATGCATGTAGGCTGCCTCGCCGTCCACATCAACAGAGTGTTTCCTGCTGCAGTCGCTGCACACAGCTACCAACGTGGCGTACTCCAATGCTGGTGAATACTACTCTGGCGCAGTCAGGGCAGCGGGTGCTTGCCGAGCAGACTGATTTCATAGTTGTGCTGGCGGTCTCCTAGTGGCGGTTCCCAGACGGGGTGAGTCTGTCAGTACACGCTCAACAATGCACCATCACTGTGGCCATTGAATGGATGCCAGTAGAACACACCTGATGTCCATAGGCCAAATGGAAACAATTGCATACCACACTATAAAACACACCCCATTGCAGACCATGATCTTTTGCCATCCCACTGCACCATGACACTTGCCAGCAGAGCTTTAACCAGTTAAGTCAGGTCTTTTTTGTTTCTTTTCCCTGTTACTTCTCTCTTACTTTTTTTCCTATTTCACCTTGAGGTCAATTAGTTAATTTGATATTATTTTGTTGCACAGTGCCAGGCCACAAAAATCCTAATTTTACTGAGGAGAGTTGTCAGTCATGGTCGATAAAATCTTAAGAGCCCCAATTATTTGAAGCCCAAGTCCAAAATACACCACAATCGCAGAAAGATTATATGTGAGACAGAATAGTCGACAGAGTGAATTCTGTAACAACCTGCACATCAAGGAGGAAATTAGTAAGAGGTAGAATGACCTGCAGGGGAAGGTGCATTCCCTGGCCTTGATGCCACAGACTCCAAAACCCACACCTTTTGCCCTGGTTGAACCTCAACCAGTGCAGCTTTCTGGTCATACCACAGCTTCTGGAGCGGCTGTCTGACCTCTAGATTTTTGGATGCCTTTTCCATATACTCTGCCTTTCTGGAATGAAGGCCTAGTACATAGTCCACCACATCTTGTTTAGGATCATGGAGAGGTCTCTCCCAGCATTCTTTTACAAAAGAAAGTGGCCCCCTTACAGGATGGCCAAACAGAAGTTCAAAGATGGAAATCCCTATTACCTTCTGAGGCTCTTCCCTGTAAGCAAAAAGCAGGCAGGCAAGAGGATAACCCATCTCCTTTTGAGTTTTTCAGGGTGACCCATGATCATGCCTCTCAATGTCTTGCTAACCCTTTCAACAAGGTCATTGGTTTGTGGGTGATACCCTGGTAAAGATAACAATGAAGGCTTTGACTACTGCAGGAGCTTTAGCAGACCTAAGGGGAATTGCTTCAGGATACCTGGTAGCATGATCCACTACTACCAGTATATGCTGGTTTCCTGAGGCTGTGGGTGGTTCAAGTGGACCCACTTTGTCCACACCAACCCTCTCAAAGGAAACTCCCACCACTGGTATTGGAATTAAGGGGGCCTTTGGGTGTCCACCTGTTTAGCCACTGGCTTGACAGGTGACACATAAGCTGACAACTCCTTCACTTTCTGGGACACCTGGGGCCAGTAGAAATTACTGACAAGCCTTACCCAAGTTTTAGTCTAGCCCAAGTGCCCAGCTAGGGGGATGTCATGGGCCAAAGCGAGTAAGAACTCTCTATACAGTTGAGGAACTATCACTCTCCTAGTGGCACCAGGTTTGGGGTCTCTGACCTACGTGTACAGGAGTCCCTTCTCTCAAAAGACCCTGTGTGAGCCACTGACATCTCCCTGTTCCTGGTTAGCAGCTTGCTGTCTCAGGCTTTCAAGAGTTGGACAGACCTGCTGCTCAAGACACAGCTGTTCACCAGGGGGTCCCCGTCGGCCTAGGAGCTCAACTTGTAAGGTTCAAGCCTCACAAGCCCAGCTCCCTCTGGGGTTGACAAGCCCTCTCCCTAAGGGTTTCCCATTTGATTGTTGAGCAGCTGGTCCCAGAGTCTTCCTACCTTTTCTCTTGGGAGTTTGGGCCATACTTTCAGGCTCCAACACTCCTTTTTCACCCTGTGCTCAACTCTGTGCTCTGGATTTCACACCCAAAATCTCAAAGATTTGCAGCATGGCTGCATGGGTTTTCAATTTTACCTCAGCCCATGATGAGGTGTCTAGGTCTTTTCCAAGCAGACAAGCAGCTGGCAATTTTGGGGAGGCCACTACCTGTTTCAGGCCAGTATACCGCCCTCCAGTCTAATGTCACAATAGCCAAGGAATGGTCTGTGGTTACACTGTCAGGATTGGTGACTGGATAAGTCTGGCCAGTCAGGTATTGTCCTGGAGTAACCAGTGTATCTTTCACCATGGTGACACTAGCACCTATATACCTCAGGGCTTCTACTCTAGTTCCATTAATCAAGGGGTACTGTAGGTACTTCTTTAAACTATTGGGCCGTACAGCTAAAGTGGCAAAGTCTACCCCCCCTTCAGAAACTAATGTTGCTTCAGTGGGAACCCCGATTTGCTCTGGGCACACTGCTGATCCCATCTGGAGATTAACCACAACAGTAGTAACAGGTGGGGGACTAGGGGCATCCTTGATATGGCAAGCGGCATCTTCTTACAGGTGTTACACCAGGCCTTTAAGGTATCAAAATGCTTACCCTTGTATCCACCAGTGGATTGCAAAGTTGTCTGGGGCCCATCCTCCTATGGAGGATTTTGGGGGCCTTTAGAAGACTCTTGGTGTTTATCTTTAGGAGAGATCAACCCCTTTCCCTGGGGAGGTTTGGTAACACCCTTCTTCTTGTCACCCCCAGTGGTAGCTTTGGTCCTTCTAGTCTTGACCCTGTGGTCTGCCTTCTTTCCAAATTCTTGAGGAGAAATTAGACCTAGGTCTACCAGATGCTAAAGCAACCTTTCATTAGTGCATTACTTAGTATGTGTTCCTTCATAAAGAGATTGTACAGTCCAGTAGAATCATGCACATTACTCCCAGTTAACCAGCCATCTAGTGTTTTTACTGAGTAGTCTATGAAGTCAGCCTAGGACTGACTCTGGGTTTTGTGAGCCCCAACTGAACCGGATTCTATACTCCTCAGTTGTGAGTACAAATCCCTCAATCAGGGTACCATTCATGAGATCATAAGACTCAGCATCTGATCCAGTAAGGGTCAGTAATCTGTCCCTGCAGTTACCAGTGATCAGTTCCCAAACCCGTGCCCCCCAGTGTGACTTCTTCACTTTTCTCATACCACAGGCCCTCTCAAATTTTGTGATATCAGCCCTCAAATTTAGAAACAATCCCTTTGGGGATTTTGGAATCATAAGATCCTTCCTTTTTGCTGTTTATTAAATTGCTGCAACCATTTATGGGTGCTAAACCCACGTCTGCTCTTTGTTTCTCTATATCCAAGAGTTTGGTTTCTAGAGCTATTCTTTTGGTCAACCTTGCTTTAAGGATGTCCCCTTCATTAAAGCTTTCCTCAAGGAATTCTGTAGAACCTGGTCCACCTGGGTAAGTCCTAAGTCCTCTGACAATTATTCTTGGGGTCAGGGTCATAGTGTTCCTGTCGTCCCTATCTAGTGGGGGAGGTTGGGAGTCCACCTCCTCTCCATCCTCAATTACCTTCTCTGAGTTCACATCTTCCTGCTTAGAGGGGTGGACATTAGCATACACTGAGAGAGCTCCTGGAGCTTTTTCTCGGAGTGGCTGGACCCCATGTTAGTATTCTTAAGTCTACATAGAGACGTAAGTTCACTCATCTCTATATGAGCATAGGGAGTGAGGTTGAGCACCTCGCTCTCAATGTTTAAATCAGCCATTATTACACTAATGGTTGGGAATATTTTAAAGAATCTAGAACTTCTAACTACTTCCCCCTAACTAAAGTGAGTTTTTAAATGTCGAAAAAAATGCTAAAGGGAAGTAACCAAGGCCCTAACAGGACTTTAGAAAAAATAGTCAATTCACAAATGAGTTGTACTAAAGTCAATTTGCGGATTCTTGTCGTGTGATCAGGTGTTGACTAAGTAAGTCCAACAAATACAAAGTCATAGACATAGTCTGTATATACTATACCAAAGTAAGGTATAGTGTGCACAGAGTCCAGTGGATCCCGAGAGGTATAGCAGAGGCTAAAGTAGATAATACTAACAGCTCTGTTTGTGGTAGTGTGGTTGAGCAGTCAGGATTATCAGAGGGCTGTGTTAAGCATATATTTTATACACTCAGGCAAGAAATGATGATGTCACACACTCAAAGACTGAATCCAGACCAATTGTTGTATAAAATGTTATACTTTGTATTTTTTTTAGAACCCACAGGTCACTTAAAGCAGATAAGAGCAATAATTTCAAAATATCAAGAATGCTTTGCAATAAAAAATTCAGTTCTATTTAAGAAGGTCGATAATGCATTGTGCAGTTATGGTTTTCTTTTGCAATTGTAAAACAATACAGTTTTAGAATTCAATGCAATGTTAGCAAACTGACAGTGCAATGCAATAGAGTTCAATGCAATCCTATGGAGGGAAATAAGGTTAGAGACTTACAGGTAAGTACTCGGTTGTGTGGATTTGTCTTGAGTTTGTAGCACTGATGCAGGCCAAGAGTCAGGTAGGTACAGGGAGTGCACCCTCAGTGGCACTGGGGCGGCTGGGTGCAGTGGTCAAAGGGGAGATGGAGGCCCAATATAGTGTAATGGAGACAGAAGAGCACTGGTTGCAGGTAAGTACCTTGTGGTTCTGGGCCAAGGCCCAGAGATCAAGGTTGAGCACAAAGGGGCCACAAAGTAACACTAGCAATGCACCACCAGCGGCACTCAGGCAGCAGGGTGCAGTGTGCATAGTGGCTTTGAGTTCCCAGTGGAACTCAGTGGAGGATGTTGGTTTAAGAAAAATGCTGCAGGCTCATTCCAAGAAGCTGGCAGAAGGCACCCCACGACTGGGGAGGTAAGTTGGATAGTCGAGGGATGCTGGGACACTGTAGGTTGGCCACACCAAGGCCATGGGGCTGCGGGTGCAGGAGTGTCTTTGAGCATTGGGTTTCTCTCACCAGCTCCCGTCACGGTCAGGGGGACTTTTCAGGTTGAGGCTGCAAGCGTCGAGAGGAGATCTTAAATGGGACAGCCACTGGTGCAGATGAGGTCAGGATCGCTGGGGAGACTTCACAGATTAGTTGGTTCACTCAGACTCAGCCCGTGGGCGTCAAGTGCATAGGTCGCGGATCCGTCCGAATCCAGGGTCTTTGTAGTAGACATTCTTTGTGGGACAATCCGTGTCCCTCGGGAGAAAGAGTCTTTATTGAAGGAGTCAGGCCCATAGGGCTGGGGCCAAGTCAGTTGTTGCCTTCTCCTTCCACTGCTGCGCGACTCTTCGGTCCTTCCTCGTAGATTGTCATAATCTAAAAAGGTAAAGTTCAGGTGTGCCCCTAAATACAAGATTTAGGGCATAACAGGTGTCCCTTCCTTGGTGTGTCTACACCGTTTACTATCCTCCCATGGGAAAGGGGGCATATTCCTCTTCCTAATTGGCTAAGTTCCCTCATCTTCAAGATGGAGGGGACTGAGATGTTTGCTTCACCTCGCCTCCCCCACCTGAGAGTTGGCAAAGGTGGGCACACCTCCCTTCCTGGCTAGGTTTTCCCACCGGTTCGTGCGCCCAAATGGGAATCAGAACCGGTGGGAGCCAGTTCCTGACAGCAGCAAAAGGCTGAGAGTAGCTAACAAAGGCAGCAGTCCTTTGAAGCTCCCTCTTCATGGACCCTGCTCATACTGACGGAGGAGGCATGACACCTCTGCCAGGATGTGCTTTGTTTTCAGACTCAGAGAGCGGAGGGCTTTCAATAAAGGGGTCCAGAAACATTTGTGGTGGTTGCAGATGGCGGTTAGCCATTCAGGAACCACAGCAGGGCTGGTCGCATTTCAGGGGGCATCACTAAGAAGTCCTCTGAGTGCAGTTTACATTAAATCTGACACTGGCATCACTGCAGGTTTGATTTGCTGAGAAGTTTGATACCAAACTTCTCAGTCTACAGTAAAGCCTCCATGGAGCTGTGGAGTTTGTGATGACAAACTCACAGCCCATGTGCTTAAAATGGCTTCACTGCTCTTACAATGTCTGTGAATGGCACAAACACTGTATGGGCATAGTGCTCGTGCAACTGTGCCCCTTTCCAGTGGTATAGTGCACCCTGCCAGAGGGGTGACTTACCTATACCACAGGCAGTGTTTTTTAGGCATGGCACCCAGGGATGGGTGCCATGTTGAATTTTGGGGTCTCAAAATGACGCACAGGCTGCATAGGCTGCTGGGTGTATGTGTCAGGTGAGGAGTCTCTGAGGGTGGCTTAATACATGCAGCAGCCCACAGAGGCTCTTTATGGTCACAAGGCCCTTAGTACTTGCGGTACCTTTTACAAGGGACTTATATGTGGGCCAGAGGTTGTGCCAATTGTGGATACAAAGGTACAGTTTTGGGAAAGAACACAAGTGCTGGGGCCTGGTTAGCAGAATCCCACTAGACACTTCAGTCAGATTGGCATCTGTTCTAGGCAAAATGATAGGAGGTAACAATGCACAAAAGGTGCACTTTCCTACAATAGCCACACAGAATGGGGAAAAATGCAGTAATACATGACATTTAAGCAAAAACAATATGAACATTCCTGACATGGTAAGTAAGTTCTGAGCTTCCTAATTCAATATAGTGGCTTCTACGCACTATGCTGAATTTTGTCAGAAGCAGTAAATAACAAGCCTATAAGTAGAGTTTCTTAAGATGGATCACAGCATACATTTTCTCTGTAAAAATAGCTGTTTAGCTATTTTCTATGCAAACGCAAGGAGATGATGGACGGAGTGTTGAAAGTGAGCTAAAGAACGATGATGGATTCAACCCAGATCTGTGACTGGGGGTGAGTGTCTGAAAAGTTTCAGCACTCCATCCATCATCTACATCATCTCCTTGTGTTTGCTTAGCTATTTTCTATCACAGCTTCTGCCCAGGTATGATAAGTAGTGTAAGGCTGAAGGGCACTTCTCTGAAGTGCTCCCAAACCAGCCTCCGACAAAGGCTGATTATCACTGCAGCCAGGCGTGACCCCTTGCGTGATTGTCTTAGTCCAAAGCCCTTCTAACTAATCGTCAGATACTTGTTTTTTTAGAATATCTGTTCAACGATTTTATTTCATATGTATATAATATAACAGTACTTGCAAACACTACAGGATCAACAAGACTAAACAAATATGGCGATAAATGTGTAATCTCAATTTACATACAGATAATATACCCCTATAACTAAAAGAATAAAAACATGTCAGTTTCCCCACTAAGCAGTCATAATTCTATGGCAGTGTCCATAACAAAAACAATAAAATATATCTGCCCAAATGGGTACAGACATGATACTAACACTTCTGCATGTGAATGCTTGGTGGTAGGAAGTTTGTTCATCCCCCCCCCCCCCCGATTCCAGTACTTTTCTTCACAGAAATGTGAGGAAAACTAGTGTTTTTAGCCAAAGTTTGAGATCTGCAAGGTTTTTCTGAACAAAAGCTTTGTGCGATCCATGTAACTCATACCACAGTGAGCTCCCCTGGGTGTATAGTTTTCAGAAATATCTGGGTTTGGCAGGCTTCCCTCAGTGGTGGGCAATCTTATACCCAAAATCCACAGCTGCATATATGGCAAGAAAGCAAACAATTTTAGTGGAAATATGTGCTCTATCTATGTTGCTTTTTAGGGTCTTTACTATCGCGGATGTTGGGACCACCAACAAAAGTGGGGTATCATTTTTAAAAGGGATGTGAGGGAATGCTTGGTTGTAGGAAAGTTGTAGATCCTCTCAGATTCTGTAACTTTTACTCACAGAAATATGAGGAACATGAGTGCTGTTAGCTAAAGTTTGAGGTGTACTTTGGCTTCTGTCTGACATTTTATCATGGGATCTACAGGAGTCACACCAGCCTGGTCTCCACTGGGTGCCTAGCTTTCAGAATGTCTAGGTTTTGTGGGTTTTCCTGGGTGGTGGCTGAGCTACGGTCCAGATTCTGCAGCTCCACGCAGTATAACTGTTGATTTTGCTGGGTTAAATTTGATGTCTCCAAGGCTGCGTTTTGTGATATTCTGTGTCTAAGGTGCTAGGTACAGCCACACAAGTGGTGTATTGTTTTTATTGGAAGACATCTGGGAGTATAGAATAGCAGAACATTTGTTATTACCACCTGGATTTCTAGCCAAAGTGCAATAAAGAAGACATTTTACAAAAGGGCCTCTGAATCACACAATAGTATGGGTAATTCCAAATTCAGAGGCATACAAATAACCATGTACCCTAACTCAGCATCATTGGTACAGTTAAGAAATATATATGTTTACTTGAGAGATCAGACATTTTTTCTACTTTTGGGAAATGTATAGCTTTCCAGGATCATCCATGGTTTCACACCTGTTTCCATCACAAACTGCAAGTGGACTACCTTTTATAAAAATGCAAATACAATGGTAAAACAGATGTTTTTATGATACAACTCTGCTTGTTCCTAAAAGCCTTACAATAGTGACCGAAGCAGAGCAAACCTTTCTTTGATGCTATTTTTATGATAAAATATGGGGCATGATTCACAGTAGTAAAGTTACTACAGCAAGTGTAAAATAACACAAAAGAGTATGTTTACCTAACTTATCTACTGTTTTGGTATTCACAAACTGAGTGCATTTGTATTACTAGTTATATTACAAGTGTAATTTTACTACTAGTAAAATTACACTGGTAGTTCGTGAATACCAAAAAGTAGTAAAGTTACTACAACAAGTGTAAACTTACACAAAAGTGTAAGTTTATCTTTTGGAATCGGACTCATGATTTCTTTCACAGCACTTACCCCCCCAAAAAAAACAATATTCAGCTATTTTCTCAATTCCCTTCAGTGGAATCTACAAGCACTGGAGGCCTTTAGAATCCCCAGGATGTTGGGGGGGGGGGGAAAAGGATGCAAATTTGGAGTGGAGACCTTTGGTTGAAAAACGTTATGAAGGTTTAAACCCAAACAGCCCCAAACATTACCACCGGTGGCAGAATGGTTTAGCAGACACGTGGTTAATGAAAACAGGCATAATTTTATAATCTCTTTGTTTATCCTATATCATGCATACGTATTTGCCATTAGGCTTCCTTAATGGTAGCCGCTGGTTCACCACAGCATATAGCATGAGGTAGTAGGTCAGCCCACTTCAGCCATACCGGTCATGCACTGTGAATGATAGCATTTTGCCTAACCAAATATGCACATCTGCCTAAAAAAAGTGCATCTTAGTGCCAAGGCTGGTGAGCCAATCCTTTTATTTGCCAATATTTTTTTTCATTTAATTCTTTATAAAGTAAATTTTTTTAATCATTTATATTAAAAACTATTGGCCTGATTATGATGGTGGTTGGACCGCCACCGTCAGTCCATCGGTGGTGGTTCCACCGCCATCGGACTGTGGAGTTCTGCCTGCCTCATTACAATGGCGGGCAGATGGCTGGAGATCGGAGAGACCGAGCACCACGCATCTGACGGGCTCAAGAAACCCATTGGTGCATCGGAGGGACTTGCATCCCTACAACAGTGGCGGTGCCTGCTCAGGCACTGCTGTAGGAATTACAATGTCCCTCTCCGCCGGCTGTTTCATAGCGGTTAACCAGCCGTGAAAAGGCAGGTGGAAAGGGACCCCCTTGCTCTCAGCCTTGGGTTTTGGGGTCACCCCCCCACATATCACTGCACCATGCGGGAGGCACTGCGTGGTGCTAGCCATATAGTGCAGGGACATGCAAAATGTGTATTGTTTTAACTGTTGCATGTGCTTGCAGCCCACCGCACACACCGCAATACAAAATATACACATTGCGACCACCTTGAAGGCGGTTGCATTGTAATCTCTTTGGCGGGACCGCTGACAGCTAGTCAGGCGGGCCCATTCCCGACAGGATGGCAGTCGGATGAAAGTCCGTCTGCCATCATTATCAGGCCCTATGTCTTCAGGTTGCAATACTCCAAGCCAGTACTACCACATCTTTACACCAAATGTAACCATATTTTCCTGTGCTGCATATTAAAACAAAAAAAGGTTTATGTAACTATTGTAAGTACACCTGCTTGCTAAAAAATGTAAAATTATTTTGCAAGCACATGTACGCTTCTTTTGGGTGGTATTTTTAGTGTTTAAATCTTTTTGAGTGGAATATGCTTGCAATAAAAAACTTGAAACATAACAACTGCATCAGCTTGATAATGGCAGACCTGTTGATATTGAAAATGCTTGTTTTTTCTGTTGACGACTGCCTTGGCTGTGACAGTAATTGTATTAAGGGAAAATCAGCATCAGACGCCTTCCCCTACATAGCATTGGCTTTCAAATTGTAGAGATTGTGATGGCTGTGTGGTAGAGAGGCTGCTTACTGGTCTCTTCAAAGAGTGAAAGCAACTCAACTGTTGGACACAAAGCATTTCTCTTAACCCTTAACGAGATGAAAGTAACCACGAGGCGAGTTGACAAGGCATCCACCATATTTGTGTGTGTACAGATGTTGAGGAACTTGCTAAATTAGGAAGATATCCTTCTGGATGTTAAGGAGCACACTGAAACAGAGTGTGTCCTACAGTAGGGCGATGACCAGGGCCTCTAGTTTTTTCATAAAGATTTTTTTTTTTTCAAAATGCTTTACAAGGATAAGAAAAAGGTTCATGGTCAACAAGCAATAACGTTGAATTAATATCACATAGTAAATATGTATTAAAAATAAGGTGAGATGTTGAATGTTTCTAAGGACTGGTTTAGAATACAATAGGAGGTAAGGTTCTTCAAATTAGTGAGTAGAAAATTTGAAGAAAAACAATTTAGGCATAGCGTAAACTACAAGGGCAAAGTCAGAGGAGCTTACTGAGGAATCTGAGAAGGTTAGAAGGGCACTTGTCAAGGAGAGGGACTTAAGGGTGTTTTAAAGAGGTCCAGCATACATGCCCTGTCAAACACTAGTACCAATAGGTATGCAGTTCCTCGGGAGAGTAGAGGTTAAAGAGATAAGAATATGAATCCTTGTTTGAGCGCATCAGTCAAGAGGGTTGGATAGAGAGGCAGAAGTACGGGAATCCTCCCTGTCGGAACTAGAGTCCTCACACACCCAGCCAGCGAGGTGTCATGCTTCATCATATGGACCTGCTCCTCACCGAGTCGGCGCTGCAATACCCGAGGGGCACCCGTAAAGGGGATCTTTAGCGGAGATCTTTTGTTCCTTGCCGTTTGGTGCTGTGGGTGTGAGGGGTCTAGGTAGTGTAGATGTGGTGAAAAAGTGGTTAAAAACCTTTGTTTTACCACCGCTGCCACTGCCGGGACACAGGTGGGAATGTTGATTGTAGCGCCTGCCCCCCCACCTACAGACACTTGGCCATGCGACCTGAGCGAATGTGTATCGAGTATATCGCCATGGCTTACTAATTACTTTCTTGCCTTTTATGTTTCTAGGACATCACGACCCAGGTGTCTAGATTTACCGTCGAACACCGATTGAAGTGACACTCACTTTACAGTTAGATGAGTGGGTAGGCATGTTCTGTCCACTCAGACACCGTTGTGGACGCTAAAATGATTCCCTATTTTCTTTCTCTTAGCCATATTTTAATCAACACAGTCTTCTGTGTTTAATGAAGGTAAATTGACTAATGGAATGGTGGATTTTACGCAAATCCACAAGCAGAGTGGAAACTACTAGAGAGAATGTTGGATTTACAGTGACCTTTTAATAATACTGTTGTGGTCTTATGCTTTAACCGTGTGACACCACACAACCTCCTTCCCACCATCTCTTTTTTTCTAGGTCACTACATGAAACTGCGGGACACTGTGCTCGCACTCATGATAATTGGTAGGTAGGAATTTTTACCAACCACTGTGTGTAGATAGTGCGCTCACTATGTCCTGAAGAATTGCCATGAATCAAATCTGACCAATGTGCATGAAACATGTCGACCTTGAGAGTAGAGCATAGCTTACCTGGACCATAAAATCAGAAAGCTGCCCCTCTTATTGTCTTTAACAAGGTGGATAGCCAGCCTGAGTAAAAGTCTTATTTGGACTATCCGACCTTTTTTTAACCACTTTTTCACCACATCTACACTACCTAGACCCCTCACACCCACAGCACCAAACGGCAAGGAACCAAAGATCTCCGCTAAAGAGCCCCTTTACGGGTTCCCGTCGGGTATTGCAGTGCCGACCCGATGAGGAGCATGATGAACCATGACACCTAGCTGGCTGGGTGTGTAAGGACTCTAGTTCCGACAGGGAGGATTCCCGTCCTTCCGCCTCTCTATCCAACCCTCTTGACTGACCTGCACAAACAAGGGTTCATATCCTTATCTCTTTAACCTCTACTCTCTCGAGGAACTGCATACCTATTGGTACTAAGGTTACAAGGGCAACATTAGTGAAAAAAGACAGAAGAACTGATCTCAAAATAAGTTTTGGTCAGTGCTTTAATATTTCCTTAGTGGTAAACTGTGTTTGTTTGATGCATTTTCCTTTTACCACAGTACTATTAAGGAGAAAACAAGGGTGTCTGTCTACATTTAGGCAGATTAACAGCAGTTGAGGTACAACAACAAGTTAAACTATCATAACATATCAACAAAATAACAACACAAGAAGACAGCAACAGAACACCACACCACAACAGCAAAACGGTCCCTCACTGAGGGGAGAGAAACATGGCGGCCGGCTGACGCGGGCCGTGGGAGCTCCGGACCAGCATGTAGGGAGAGCCCATGGATGTTCAACTCTAAGGTGCGGAAAGAATATAATGACTGTTACATGCATTTCTCGCACTCAATATACCCTTATATCCTATTTTCCTGTCGAGATTTGGAGCCCCCAGCACGGTAATACGGCAGGCGGCAGGCGGTAGGACCCTGGAGAATCCCGACCGGCGATGGGGGTGGAAGTACTGGCTGAGCTGTGCGCCGAACGTCGCTGTGTGGGAGAAGGAGGCGGTGGATGCCGGGCAGGTCTGTGGCGGTGATCCAGAATCGCAGTTGCCAGGATTGAATTCTGGCCACTTCGGAGTAAAAGAGCGATACGGTCAGTGATGGGGGGGACGCAGGGGGGATGCTTAATCTGTGGTTCCCCGGCAATCTTGTGTCAACAGCGTTCCATTTTAGGCAATAGCTTGGTAGGCTATCGTTGTTCTGTCCCTGAGTTCCCTGTTGGATGTACTGTGTCTCGCCAGCTGACCCAGACAGGAATGGACGCTGCCTCAAAAGGAGGACTAATAGCAGTCTGTGACCAAGGACTACTTGGAGATGAGAGAGACGAAAGGCTGAGGCAAGCTGAAGTAGTCGGAGCTGTGGGGGAGGAAGGGGGTGTGAAAAAGGGCACATCAGAGAATCGGTCTGTGATATCAAACACTAAGTTACCTGTTATTCCGAGTAAATCTAACTCATTATCCCAAAGAAATAGATGCCAACTCCGCTCACAGATAGAAAGTGAGTTGCAACCTACTTTTCCTGGTGAGGCTGGTACAGTAATCCCGACTACACCACGCCAGAGAAAAAAGAAGGAGAAGGGTAGTAAGACAGGAGAAAAAAAAAAACGTCAAGTTCCTGAAGGACGTGCTCCTCTATTTAAATCGACTCCCTCCTTAAAATCCTTCTTCAATATAATGGAGAAAGTAGCTACCTCCAAAAACAAAGTAACTCCTCCTGTCGTATCCTCAAACACTTTGGGCGTATTTAATGTACCCTGAACCTCTAATAATATAAATATTGGCTCCAAAGAGGTTGATAATTTGGATTTAGTGCATCCTCAAATACAGACAGAGAATAGATTTTCTCCACTGATGTCCGAACCCGAGGGAATGGCCCAAGTAACTCCTTCTGGTGATTCTTCTGTAATTGTTTTTAAGCCTCAGACCCCCCAAAAATCTGTCGTCGCAATATCATCAAGTCTTCCAACTGAAATCAATGAGATAGTCGCAGCAGAAGTTGAGGGTGGTTCGGATGGCGGAAGCAGTCAGTTAGCGCAACTTTTTCACTCTCTTCGTGGCGACATATTTTCTAAATTTGAAATCTTGGAATTCAATCAGAAGGAGATAAATAAGAAATGCATAACTCTGGAGCAGAAGCTGGACAATATCAGTGATCGAACTAAGGCGCTGGAGACTGAGGTCGTCACCCTATCTGAAGTTACCCATAAACATTCTGAAGAACTAGTGGGTTTAAGGGCTCAGAATAGACTGCTCCAAATGGATGTTGAGCGGTTAGAACTTCACGCCAGAAGAAATAATCTTACATTTCTGAATGTACCTGAAGGGGTAGAAAACGGTGACGTTAAAACTCTGATATGCAAGCTCCTTAGAGAGGGGATATTAAACGATAAGCCCGAGATTGACCTTGAAAAAGAAATCCAGAGAGCGCATAGGGATCCTTTTAGGCAGAACCCCAATAGGAAAGCCCCAAGGAAAATTCTTGTTAATTTTCAAACATTCGCAGTTAAGGAGCTGATTTTGGGCCGAGCGCTAATTGATAAATCCCTACAGATAGACACCACAAAATATCTAATTCACTCGGATGTGGGATGGGCAACAGCACAGAGGCAGTGGGAGCTTGGCTCTAGAATGCCAGATCTGAGGAGTCTTGGGGCGCAGGTACAAATGAAGTTTCCAGCAGCTCTACGGGTCGTCTGGTCTAACAAAACATATAACTTTACATCTCCGCAGGAAGTAGATTCTTTTCTGTCGGACATTAGGAAAACCCCACACTAACTGGAAAAGAAAAGGGAGAAATATCTATTTATCTTTAAAAAAAAAAAAAAAAAAAAAAAGGAGATACTTGAATAATAAAGTTGATGAAGTTTTTGCTTTCCTCTCAATACTCTATACTCGCTCTTTTTTAGATGTTGTATTTGAATTTTTTTTCTTTTTTTTTAATCTTTTTTTATAATGTCTCTTAAAAAGGGGGAAAGGAAAAAAAAAAAATATATATATATATACAGAATTCAAAGGAAAAAAAAAGGGGAGAGTGAGATATAGTAGATGTAGCAGTTGTAGTAGATGGAGAATAATGAGGGAGAAAAATAATACAGATTAAAAGGGAAAGGGAAAGTGGCATGTTATTTAATGCGACTTCATTATGATTTCATGATTATATGGTCCATGGGTTTTCTTCATCCTATGTTGGGTCCATTAACTCCCAACAGGCGATAAGATCGCCAAAGATCACAAGGGGGGGGTTTCTCAAGGAGGGAGGGGGAGGGGGTGGAGGGGAGAGGGAGTAATAGGGGTAAAAAAGAAAAACTTGTTCCTCATATAATTTTAAAACTGAAAAAAGGGTTGAAATTTTGTGTAGGTTTAGAGTTGGAAGGGAGAATCGCTCATCCTTTGAGAAATGCAGAAAAGGTAGGAAAACCACCTGATGAATAATATCCCTAATAGAATAAAAATTATTAGCTGGAACGTTAACGGGTTGAGAAATAGCAGGAAATTAGCTAGAGTTTGTGAATTCTTAAACAAATCAGAGGCCCATATCTGTTTATTGGAAGAGACCCATTTGGAGGCACATGAATGTGAGGCAGCGTTCGGTAAGCGTAGGTGGATACAAGAGATTTGCTGCTCCAGACAGATAGTAAATACAAGGGGAGTGGCTGTTATAATTCGATCTAATAAGGGGATTCGAGTAGATAACTTCGAGACAGATCGTTCAGGGAGATGGCTGGTTGCATCTCTTCTAGTAGAAAGCTCTCCACTAACATGTACAGCATACTATGGGCCCAATTAGGACATGCCTGGAGCACTATTATGCTTAAAAACTAGTCTTTCAGCTTTGACAACACCAGTTGTGTTGGGAGGGGACTTTAATCTAGTTCTAAATGAAAAACTAGATCGTACTTCCAGGGCTAAATATACTCCCCCCCCCCCCCCCCCCGAAGTCGTTAGCAGAGTTGAAAGACTTCAACCTCATAGATATTTGGAGGGTAAAAAACGGCAACAGGAGGGATTTTTCCTTGTATAGTCGTAAGTATAGACACCACTCGAGGATCGATTACTTCCTGCTGGACCAAGCCCTCTACTCTAAAGTAGATTCCATCGCATATATCCCAGCAATACTTTCGGATCATTCTATGGTGGAATTGACTATAAATTTAAAGATAGAAAACCAGCAGAGGAGGTGGACATTAGATAGGTCTATACTAGCACAGGATGAGGTCATAAGTAATTTAAAATCAGGTATAGAGGAATATTTTAAGTTCAACTCTGGGACAGCAAACGTTCAGATTACATGGGAGGCATTTAAGGCCTATATCAGAGGGACTTTAAGCACATGGATGATCAGGAGGAATAAGGTCAGGAGACAGACCGAAAGGGAGAGTCTTGTTAAGATTAAGCAAAAGGAAGAGCAACTACAACAGGCCTCAGCAGACTCTCAAAATAATATAACCAGCATCCAAAGGAAATTAGACATTCTGCGGGCAGAATACCAAGCAAGTCTGGATGAAACTCTAAAAAATAGGTGGGACTCGAGCAAGCTTCAAAATTTTTCCTATGGGGAAAAATGTGGTCGACTTCTCGCTTGGAAGGCTAGAACGGACAGAGTCCGCAACCAGATCAAATCTATTTGTCTTCAAAATACAGGCCTAATTACTCATGATGATACCCTTATCCGAGAGGAAGCTAGATCATATATGCAAAATCTATATAAAGAGGATATATCTCCCCCTACTCGAAATATAGAGCTTTGGCTAAACCAGATAGAGACACCAAAGCTATTGGAAACCGATAGCACGGCCTTGGCCTCAGCCATCAGGGAAGAAGAAGTCCTTGCCCAGATCAAAAAAATGGCTAGAGGTAGAGCAGCCGGTCCGGATGGGCTCCCAATTGAAATATATCAGATAGAATCAGGGGAAGCTGTTTCTGCCTGGACGGTTTTATTTAATAGAATATACTTGCAGGGTGATACTATCCCAGATTCTTGGTCTGAAGCTACAGTAGCCCTGATCCTGAAGCCCAATAAAGACCCCCTAAAAATAGAGTCGTATAGACCTATTTCACTGTTGAATTCCGACTATAAAATCTTTGCAGGGGTCATGGCTGCAAGTTTGGCCAAAGTAATCAAAATGATTGTCCATCAGGATCAAAAGGGCTTTATCCCGGACAGACAGTTAAATGAGTTAACTTTTAAAGTCATAGCAGCAATAGATGTTGCAATAGCTAAAAAGCTTCCGTTGACCCTCACGGCCATCGATGCCGCTAAGGCTTTCGACCAAGTATACTGGCCCTATTTGTGGTCGGTTCTGTCCAGATTTGGTTTTCCCCTTAATTTTGTTTTAGCTGTCCGGTCTATATACAAGAGTCCTTGGGCAAAAGTCTTAGTAAATGGCGTGCTTTCAGATTGGTTTACTATCTCACGCGGAACGAGGCAGGGGTGTCCTTTGTCACCCCTGCTGTTCGATCTCTATATCGAACCCTTTGTCTGTCTGCTTAGGGCTGATCCGGTGATTCACCCTTTTAGAATTGCAGACCTTGAATTAAAATTTGCTTTGTACGCTGACGATCTCCTCATGTTTTCCTCTAATCCAGTTGAGGCTATCCCGAGATTGTTTGAACAAGCAGAATTGTTCGGAGAAGTCTCGGGCTACAAGGTAAATAAAGAAAAAACAGTTTATGCAATGGAATCAGGCAGGAGGGACAATCGAAACCAAGACACGCATGAGGTACCTGGGTATAATTTTGTCTCAAAACATCTCGGAAATAGCCAAAATAAATTTGATGAGGATTCATAAGAACATCTGTGGCCTACTACAAAGATGGACTGGCCTTTCTCTGAGTATTTTTGGCAGAGTAAACTTAGTCAAGATGATTATTATGCCGAAGATTACATTTATCTTTAATTCCATCCCATTGATGTTTCCAGCATCCGATATCGCCAAAATAGAGGGGGAAATTGGTTCCTTTATCTGGAACGCTAAGATATCAAGGATCTCCTGGAAAAAACTGAGGAGAAGCCTTAAAACGGGAGGGTTATCCCTGCCGGATATATCAGTTTACTGTCACTCATTTCACTTTAAAAATGTCAGATTGCTAGCCGGTAAGATAGATGCTTCTTCTCAAGGCCTTCTGTTTCAAGCCTTACTGTACGATATACCTAAGGGGCAAGAATGTTTTTTATTCAAGGATGGTGACCCAAGGTTTTTCAAGAGGGTGAGATTAAAGGTACTGGAAACTGCTCTTAAGAATTTGGGTGTGTGTTAGGAAAAGCTTGAAAATGCCGTATTATGCACCTCAAGCTCCGATTTGGGATTCTCCAGGCACACCAGAATGCCTCCATGACCATCTATCTCGCCCTCTAAAAATGGCTGGTCTGTTTTATTGGCAGGATTTGCAGAAAGACTCACAGTTGTTGAACTGGGAGTCGTTATCCAGCCTGACAGGTGGAACTTTATCTAGGTATAAGGACTATCAACTGGCAGGATGGTGGACAAGCAAAACTTGGGACTTTGATACACTGAACCCTAAGTTTGACTATGTATTAAGAAGGGGCAGGTGGAAGCAGGAGGTCTCTTTTTGGTACTCGGCTATTCTTGAGATAGAATGTATAACAGAATCTGAACTCCATACACTTTGGGGGAAACGCTATCAGTATGGATTCAAATAACTTTATGAAAGTATGGGGAGATTCTTTCACTATGTTACATGCTGTGGTTAAATCAGCTCCTCTTAAAAGAAATCATTTATATACCACATACAGAGTATATATCTCCCCAAAAAAGTTAACAAAGATTACAGGCCTCTACCATCAATGTCCAAGATGCAAACTTCCTGCAACGGATGACCTTCATATGTTTATAGATTGTCCTGAAATAGCAGGTTATTGGGTAAAGGTGCAAGTTTTTTTTGCCGAGGTATTAGATAAACAGATTGAAATTACCCCAAGTTTGATCATGTTTGGACTACATACAGATTATCATCTCAATGAACCACTATCTAAATTTATATTCTATGTGATCATCCTGGCAAGACGAGAGATTTGTAGGGCCTGGAAGAATATAAATGCCCCAACCTTTATGGAGTGTCTGAAACATATAATCTACACCAGTGAATCAGATATAGCATGTGACAGTAATAGTTACGGAAGAGTCTGGGCAGACTCGGTTGCATGGCGGAACAGATAGAGAATATTCCAATGATTTCACCTGGGCACTGCTCGTCTCGTCCCTTCTAAGTGACACTGGGTCATCTAGTGGTGTAAAAGAAGTGGACAGTGGAAGTGGTGATTGCTTGAGGGTTTGAGCCTTTCTCTTTCCACATCGGTCTTAAAACACCAGGGCTGGGATAGGATGACCGTTGAGGAGAGGTTATGGCCTCCCATCAGGAATGCCCTTTATTCTTTGGTATATGAGAAATATTTAAAAAAACAAAACAAAAAAAAACTGCAAAACAAAGCACAACAAAACATAATACAATGGCACTCGATAATTGAGCTCTGAAGTGCTTTTTCTTTTTGTTGTTAGGTGTTTTTGTAGTGTGCTCGTGTTCCTGTTTTTTCAGTGGGTGCATTGGTGTGTTTTATTGTGCAGTATTGTGTAGTGTTGTGTTGCATTGTGGTTATGATGTTATGTTGATGTGCTGATCTGCTGTGGTTGGTTTCATGATTTGTAGTTTTATTGTACTGGTATGTTTTGTTATTGTAAGTAAGTTGATTGTAATTGATTAAACAATATTGTTACAAAATCAGATAAAGCACATTCATTAAACCTAACCAAATGGTTGCACAATTATGAAAGCAGATCTATAATAATTAAAATACAGATTTTAGAGTTATGACAAGTGTAAAAAGCTTTTAAAAACAGATTATAAGACATTTGCATCAGTGGTGGTTCTTCTGCTAAGGTGGCAGAGCATCGCCCCACTGCTTTTAAGCAGTGTAATAAAAGGAAAAATAAAATGATAATAACCCTATGTTATTATCATTTTTTTTCCTGCTGCAGCAGTGCGGCAGCTTAGCGGGGTGGGCCTGCTCTGCTCTCAGAGCAGGGGAGGAGTAGTGAGCACTCTGTAAAGTGCGCATGAATGTTCCCCGGCCATCTCGGGTCGGCCAAACAATCATGCGCACTTTGCATGTTCTCCACCCAGGCTGCATTACAGGCTAGGTGGAGAACATGCCCAGGCCCCCAGCCCCTGTCTGAGCACCGAACCACAGCACTCAGACCAATCACAATGCTGCATTGCTGCGTTGTGATTGGCTCAGGGGAGACTGGAAGCCTGGGTACTTCCTGTTCCGGTGGAGGGAGGGACGAGAAGGAGAGACGCAGTCAGGAGGAGAGATGCGGCGAAGAGCTAAGAGCGAAGTGGTATTTTCTTTTTCTTTCTCCCTGTCTCTCCCCCGATCCGTGCCAGATGCCGCTGATTTGCATAACAACAGAATTTAGATATGTTTTTGGTATTTAAGCAGTAAGCAGTGACTTCATTGCATTTGTCAATCGGTTTTTAAAAATGATATGTTTTATGTATTTTCGTCGCTCTCACTGCACCAGCAAACAACAGCATTGAAGATAGGCTAGGGACTACTCTTTATAGTCGCTGGGCCTGCACAATGGATGTATAAAAGATACTGAACTCCAAGTAAATCTGAATTCTTCAATTGGGAAGACCCTAAACCTCATTCTAATTATTTTCTGTCTTGTTGTCTTATCTGTGTGTTCATATAGATAATATTGAGTGTTCAGCATCTAAGAGCCCATGATCACAGGGTAGAATTTTCTTTTAGAGAGTGCGAGCACGTCTTCAGCACAACTCAGAGGGTTATTTGAGATTTAATTGCAGACTTTAGGGTGAGTCTTGATGGCTTACTATCCCAGTTGCTGCTCAAATCCAAATCTTGCTTCATCTATTCCAGGTAGAAAGACCATGAATTCCTCTTATTAGACTCTCTGTGAATGGGGTGCTTTATGACGGAATTAGTTTTAGATGTGAATATTTTTTTAAGTGTATAATCAAAAGGGGGACGTTAGAGCTTGTTATTTATCGAGGTCCTGTTTCCGTGCTCCAAGGCAAGTCTATAAATATCAAAAGGGGAAAACAGTTCCTCTCTATGGGCCTAAGTAGAGAGTTCCAATGACTAACTACGCTATTAGGGATGGTATCTGGGGGGGGATCTGCAATTCCAGATCGTAATGCCCTCACACACCTGTTAGGGTGTCATGCTTCATCATTGGGCGCTCCTCGTCGGACCGGCGCTGCAATGTCCGACGGGCCTGGTGGCATCTTTATCGGAGATCTTTTGATCTGGGAACGCCGTTTGGTGAATGAGGTGTGTGGGGCTAAAAGAGAAACATTGTTTGCTAGAGGTGTAGATTGTGATTGCATTGCAGCCCAGGGCCTGTTGGAGGAGACCAAACTCAAGATGCACCACTTAAGCTCTCTAGAAGCTCCTGGGTAAAGATGATCAGAAATTTGGGAGCTGTGCATAGTGTTTGACAACATACTACCATCCAGCACAATTACTCCATCGTGGCAAGGGGCGTACATAGTGCCCACACACAAAAAAGGAAGTAAAGATGACCCAGAGAGTGATAGCCTTGCTTGACGTGGGCGCCATATTTTCGCCTCGCTCATTTTACAAGATCCACAAAAGTGGGCTAACCAAGTGAATATAAAACCCGAGACCCAGACTGGCTTTCATAAAAATGCAGGTACCTTAGACAATATTATGACACTTGCCTTTCTAGTACAAAAAGCTGGCTAATGAACAAGCGCTTCATGAATGTTTTATTGATTATAAAAAAGCATTCAATAGCATCGACAGGGCCAAGCCATGGCAGAAACTGTGCAACTGGGGTCTTCCATCAAAAATATTAAACCCCATTATCGCCTTTTACTCCAACAACTGGATCCAAGTTAAAATTACTACTGACAGCACCCTATCTAAAATAGTCTCTATAAATAAAGGACTGAAAAAACGTTGGTTGCTTCCCCCCATTCTTTTCAATATTTTTACTGCAGACATCGAACTAGCCCTGGAAAAAAAAAAAAGCTCTCTGAGACTCAATGGCCAACCATTTCACATTTTGCAATATGCGGATGGCACAGTATTGCTGGACTTCAGTGATCGTGCTCCAAAATTCTTAACAATCTGTCTCCCTACTGTAAAATAAATGGATTAGAAATTAATCCATGAGAAAAAATTGTCATCCTCACAAGGATCCGCTGGCGGCTTCCCGGGTCCTGGAAACTAGGGGATAGGGGAACATACGATTGACAATGCCAGTTCATGTAAGAATTTAGGCCTCTGGTACCATCAATAGCTAGCCTCTGTAAAATCGCAAATCCCATCACAGGCCCCTTGCTATTACTGCCATTGCAGGACATAAAAGTCAAATTCTTGCCTTCATTAGCCTACAGCTTCCAAATATTCCTGGACAAATGTGGGTGTGGCTAAATAAGCAGCAATCAAGACTCTTTTGCCAAAAATTTAGACTTTCAAATTGTACCAGAGAATCACAGATAGGCTTGAATTTGGTCTTTAGAGAATAAATTCTGTCACAGAGGGCCTCTATGTTGAAGTTTTGGTTTAAACTAAAGAAAGCTGAAGGGGGGAGCCTCAGATACCATCTGGATAAAGATCTCTTCAATTCACTGTCATCGCCCTGGCAGGTCACAGTGCGGAATTTAATGGAAGATTTGCAAATAGGCCAACCATTGGATGAGAACATATCATATGGAGTCTTCAAATCCCTGCAGGGAAAGGAGGTAAAAACATTATTGATAAAGGAAAGTCCGCAACTGATATGCAGTAATAACCTATCCCGAGAAGAAGCCCCGAGCTTAATGGTTTCTCTGGGGAGAAACTGTAAGCTTAAGCTTTTAAGATTACGGATAAACCTCTTTAATGTTGAGGAGGTGGCTCACAAATGGAGACATTCATGTAAAGATAACTCCAGTTGCCTCTGTCCTTCCCCGAAGGATTCACTAGCCCTTGTACTATGCACCTGACCTTCTTTTGAATGGTATAAAGGCTTTTAGCTAAAGCCTTTATTTAAAGAACTGTAGGTGCGTAACTGTTAAGAGGCAGTTATCCAATGCTTCCAGGGCACAAATAGCAGATTTGAAGCGAGACTCGACCCCCAAGAATCTTTGGAAGACTTGAGCTGTATTCCACAATGTTAAATTTTATACTGGTCATAAGAGCTTGCACTGTATAATTCGTTGGTGCACTTGCCTATTTAAACAAAACTGTTTGCTACAAATTTGGTACTTTAATTGCAAGGATTTCCACCCCTTTTTTAACGATCACCAATATATTTTGCTGTGTCATAAGTCGCCAACTTATTTTAATCAGAGCATTTTAGCACATTTTTGTTAATTATTTTATTCTGAGCATTATAACAAATGCCTCATTCTTTTAGAACATTTCTAGGATGAACTTTATTCTATCATTATGCCATGGTTTTCATTAACTAAGCATATATCTATGTACATAAATACATAAGTAGAACGGTTTTCTAAAAGATTTGCATTAGATCAGATCCAGGGTGTTAACAAATCTTCCCGGGTATCCATAAAGGCCATAGGTCAGGGCGGGGAGAAGTTTGGCTTCCTCTGCTTTTAAACTATAGCCTGATGACAGGCTGTGCAATTTTGTATGCAGCTGTGAGAGGGAGGGTCGAAAGGAAAAGCGAGGAGGCCGGATTAGTCGATCAATAGTGAACGAAGTTTAATCAGATACAAGAAATCAGTCCACAAAACAGGTTTAGGTGTGATGGTCTTCTTTAGTTGTGGTTCTTCCGAGTGGTCTTCCGTCTGGTGATGGGATCCTGTCGTGGTCGGACTCCTCCCCAGGTTGCCTCGGAAAGGGAAAAGAGAGAAGGCGATCAGTTTTGTGGTTTAGGTGTATTGGAGAGGAACCCTTCACCAGTGATTGAAGAAGCACCCGTTGTGAGGTAGGACAAACGAAATAGTGGTGTCATTAGGCATAAGACGGGTAAAAGAATCGGGGTCTTACACTAAGACTGGGAAAATTCAATTAAGGCTGGGGTATACACTCTACCGAGAATAAACGAAACAACAAAAAAAAAAGGACCAAAATACGCAAGGCAGGACTTTTCCTAACCCGGCGGGGTTGAGGTGGTACACTGAGGGAGGGGTGTGTTCGGGCAGCTGCTCTCACCACAAACTTCCACACATTTGTATACCCCTGTGATTAGCTGAGCCCCACTTATCCCTCCCCTTGCCCGGGTCACGTACCGCGTTGGCCGCAACTCTCCGGAGCTGCGGCGGCTTGTCAGCGTCCTCCTGGGGGTGTCCACCACTCCTCGGACCAGGTCTCGTTCTCGTCCTCTCCGGAGTCTGGGGCTTCTTCCGAGTCGACGGTCGGCCTCGGTTCCTCTTCTCCTAAGCTGTTGGTCGAATCCTCTTCTTCGCGTTTCTCTTCCTCTCTGTGTGGCCGTATTCCTCGCTCCGCCGATTCCATCCACCTCTGACGTTCTTCCGGGTTCCCTTCATACTCGGCGGGTCCCGCCTCTCTCGCAGTCCATTGGTTCTGGCTCGATCCAGGTGATGGGGCTCCTCCCTGCACACAAGAGTCAGCGGAAACGATTAACTCATTCCCTCCCAGCCGTCTCGTACCATTGTCATGCTGTTGTATAAGGGAGGTTGGGAAGGGTATGCCGGCTATGGAGGCCTCCTCCTCACATCCCCCTTCCCTAACTTTCTTGCTGGCAAGGAAAGAATCAAGGGGATAGCGAGATAGAAAATCGGCATTGGAATGTTCTTTCCCTTTTCGGTGTAGAGTAGTAAACCTAAAAGGCTGTAGGGCTAAAAACCACCTCATGATTCTGTCATTATGCCCTTTGTTTCGAGAGAGCCATTGTAAGGGAGCATGGTCCGTATACAGAGTGAATTCTCTTCCTTCCAGATAATACCGGAGGGTCTCTATGGCCCATTTTATGGCCAATGCTTCCTTCTCAATGACAGCATATTTGGTTTCCCTAGGAAACAATTTCCTGCTGAGGTATAATACAGGCCGTTCCTGGTTCTGAGCGTCGGTTTGGGATAGGACAGCACCCAGTCCTTGATCCGACGCGTCCGTTTGCAGGATGAATGGTTTAGTATAATCGGGACTCATCAGCACTGGTTTCGATGTTATGGCTGTTTTTAAGGTCTGAAAGGCCGCTAGCTGTTTGGTTGAGGGGAATCGTAGCACTTTCTCAGTGTTGATGTTCTTTTGCAGGAGGTCGGTCAAGGGGGCGGCTGTTTGTGAAAATTCTGGAATGAACCGTCTATAATATCCTAGGATACCAAGAAATGCGCGTAACTCCTTTTTCGTTTGGGGAAAAGGTATGTTGGCGATTGCGGTCACTTTCTCGTTTTGGGGTTTTATGAGTCCCTCCCCCAAGAGATACCCTAGATATTTCACCGACCGGGCTGCTAACTTGCTTTTAGCAGGATTGATGGTTAAACCGCTGTTTTTCAGGGCCTGCATTACCGCAACCAGATGATCTAGATGTTGTTCCCAGGTGTCGCTAAATATGACGATGTCGTCAATGTAAGCGGCGGCGTAGGCAGCACAAGGTTTCAGTACTGTGTTCATTAACCTTTGGAAAGTAGCGGGGGCCCCATGTAACCCAAAGGGTAAAACAGTAAAGTGATACAGACCTCCCGGGGTTGAGAAGGCGGTTTTTTCCCTGTCCTGCTTTCGTAGGGGAACCTGCCAGTATCCTTTACTTAAGTCTAAGGTACTTATATACTGGGCGTTCCCAAGCTTCTCAATCATTTCATCAACCCGGGGTAATGGGTAGGAATCGAACTGAGATATTTTGTTAACCTCGCGGAAATCGATACAGAATCGAATAGATCCGTCGGGTTTCGGTACCAACACTATTGGAGAATTCCACTCACTAGTTGAAGGCTCAATTACTCCCATATGGAGCATCTGTTGTACCTCATTCTCTACCGCCACTCTGCGGGCTTCCGGAATCCGATAAGGACGTAATTTCACTCTCCTCCCGGGCAGAGTGTTAATGGCGTGTTCGGTTAATACGGTGTGTCCTGGGAGGGTAGTGAAGATGTCCCGAAAAGGCTGTAGCCTGTCCTGCAGGCTTTTTTTCTGCCTCTCGGTCAAATCAGAATCTAGGCTCACTGAAAAAGAAGGGGGGTCCTTGGTCAAGGCTACCAACTGGGGTACCTGTCCTTCCCACTTCTTTAGTAAATTTATGTGGAAGATTTGGGTATTAGTTGGTTTTGTGGGGTCCATCTCTAGACGATAGGTCACGGGAGTGACGACCTCTATGACTCGGTATGGACCTTGCCATTGTCCCAGAAGTTTATGGTCGGAAGAGGGCATCATAAGTAAAACAAAATCATCCACAGTCAGGGTTCTATTTTTGGTTCCCTTATCGTAGTACTGTTTCTGGGCTTCTTGGGCCTGTTCCAAATGGGTCTTACAGATACTACGTATTTCGTGGAGGTGAGTCTTTAGCTTCAAAACATATTCATGTAGGGGTTTAGTTCCCTCAGGTATTTCTTCCCATTCCTCCCTTGCCATGTCTAGTAGGGTACGTGGGGGTCTGCCGTACAATAGTTCGAACGGTGAATATCCGGTACTTCTCTGGGGTTTACATCGGATAGCAAAGAGAGCAAGAGGCAACATCTCCTCCCAACGGCGGGTTTCCAACTCAAGCAGTTTTTTTAATGTGGTTTTAAGGGTAGCGTTGTATCTTTCCACTAACCCGTCAGTCTGGGGGTGGTAGGCGGATGTTCGGATTTGCTTTATGTGTAACTGGGCACAGACCTGTTTTAGGAGTTTGGAGACAAACGGTGTCCCCTGGTCCGTTATTATCTCTCGTGGAAAACCTACTCGTGAGAAAATGTTAACCATGGCTTTAGCTATCTGCTGGGCGTTTGGATGTCGCAACGCCACTGCCTCAGGATATCGAGTGGCATAGTCAACGAGGACCAACACAAATCTACAGCCACTTCGGGAGGGAAGCAAGGGGCCTATTATGTCCATCCCTACACGAGCAAAGGGTTCGCTAATGATGGGTAGGGGTCGCAAGGGGACTTTAGGAAAAACCCGCCTGTTGGTTCTTTGGCAAATGGCACACTCCTTGCAGTATCTGCGGATCTGATGGTATATACCTGGCCAAAAGAATTGTTTTAGAATGTCCTTTTCTGTTTTTTCTTCCCCAAAGTGTCCCCCTAGGAGATGGCTATGAGCAAGGAACATCACCTTCTCTCTATAGGTGACTGGGACTAACAATTGTAGGGGTTGGTTACGGCCCCCCTTTCTATATAGTAACCCCTTCCGGACTAGGAACTGGGGACCTACTTGATTAGGGTCTTCCTCCTCGGTGGCCTTATTCCAGGCTTCCCTCAACGTATCGTCCTCCCGTTGTGCGGCAAAGAAACCTTGGTCATACTGCCACATGGCGTCCTCCCTGGTCTGGGTTAGGGCTACACGGTTCCAGTCCCTTTTCTCTCTTTTCTTTTGGTTTCTACTTTTCTGGGGTTTCCCTTGGGGTGGAGTGAGATGAGGTTCTGTGGAAAAAGGGGCAGTTGTATACCACTCCTCCTGGTCAGTGGGGTTTTCTGGAACAACCTTGGAGAGATAGGGATAGTCGGCACCCAACACTAGAGGTTCGGGTAGTCGAGGTATTAACCCTACTCTCACGGGCACTGGAGCATAAGCGGGACTGTGCTGAATTTGGACAGTGGTGGTAGGATACCTCCTGTTGTCTCCATGGACACATTGTATGTTTACTGTCCCCGTGGTTTGGGTTACCCCTCCCGGGATTGCAGAAGGCTGTATGACACTCTGTAAACATCCGGTGTCCATTAATGCTTGTCGTTCTTCTCCATTTACCCTTACAGTGTGGTGATAAGGGGGTTTCTGTCCCCCGGGATTACAATAATAGGAACGCGTGAGACCGATCTCCATGGGCTCTTCCTTTTGGGGGCATACTCGGGCGATATGACCGAAACCCCCACACGAAAAACACTGGGGTCCGGGAGAGGGAGAGGCCCGAAGGGGAATAGGCAGGGGACCGGGTGGTAGGGTGACTGTGTCCGATCTCCTAGGAACCGTTGGTCTCACTATCTTGGCGGTTCCTCCACTAGGCCGTTTCCAGGTAGGTTCCTCCTTCCCCCTTTGAAAGTCCTGGGCGCGGTTGAATGCCCCAGCGATTTCTACAGCCCTGTCAAAAGTCAGTCCTGTGTGTTGCCGCACCCATTTCTGAACGGGGGGGGTGTAAGGAGGATAAAAACTGTTCAAGATATATCTTTTCCATGATGTCTTCCTTAGTGGCAGTTACGGGTTTCAACCACCGGTCGGCTAGATCTCGGATCCGAAAGGATAAGGCTCTGGGAGTTTCCTGGGGACCTTCTTTTACTTGTCGGAGACGGAGTCTATAGGTCTCATCGTCGATCCCCAACCTTTCCAACATGGCTTTTTTTACGTCGTCATATGGTGTAAGGCCTAAGGGGTTAGCAGCTTGATAGGCGGCCTGCAGATCCCCGGTCAATAGTGGTCCCAAATACTGACCCCATTTGTCTGCTGACCACCCTGCTGTTCGAGCCATTCTTTCGAAATTAGAAAAGAAAAAATCCGGATCCTCCCCATGTACATACTTCTGGAGGACTACGGATGGTAGGGTGGTTTGGTTTCTTTGCTGACCCATTGACTCTGCTAGTCGGGTAAAAATGGCTTCCTGGGATTGGCTCTGCTCCAACATGGTTTTGTGATGTTTCTCTCTGTCCTCTTCGGATACGGTCAGGAAACGTTCCATGAGAGTTCCTAGTTTTTCCTGACCTTCTGCCATTTTCTGTATTGCGGCCTCCATCCTTTCTGATCCCACTTCTGACACCACGTGTGAGAGGGAGGGTCGAAAGGAAAAGCGAGGAGGCCGGATTAGTCGATCAATAGTGAACGAAGTTTAATCAGATACAAGAAATCAGTCCACAAAACAGGTTTAGGTGTGATGGTCTTCTTTAGTTGTGGTTCTTCCGAGTGGTCTTCCGTCTGGTGATGGGATCCTGTCGTGGTCGGACTCCTCCCCAGGTTGCCTCGGAAAGCGAAAAGAGAGAAGGCGATCAGTTTTGTGGTTTAGGTGTATTGGAGAGGAACCCTTCACCAGTGATTGAAGAAGCACCCGTTGTGAGGTAGGACAAACGAAATAGTGGTGTCATTAGGCATAAGACGGGTAAAAGAATCGGGGTCTTACACTAAGACTGGGAAAATTCAATTAAGGCTGGGGTATACACTCTACCGAGAATAAACGAAACAACAAAAAAAAAGGACCAAAATACGCAAGGCAGGACTTTTCCTAACCCGGCGGGGTTGAGGTGGTACACTGAGGGAGGGGTGTGTTCGGGCAGCTGCTCTCACCACAAACTTCCACACATTTGTATACCCCTGTGATTAGCTGAGCCCCACTTATCCCTCCCCTTGCCCGGGTCACGTACCGCGTTGGCCGCAACTCTCCGGAGCTGCGGCGGCTTGTCAGCGTCCTCCTGGGGGTGTCCACCACTCCTCGGACCAGGTCTCGTTCTCGTCCTCTCCGGAGTCTGGGGCTTCTTCCGAGTCGACGGTCGGCCTCGGTTCCTCTTCTCCTAAGCTGTTGGTCGAATCCTCTTCTTCGCGTTTCTCTTCCTCTCTGTGTGGCCGTATTCCTCGCTCCGCCGATTCCATCCACCTCTGACGTTCTTCCGGGTTCCCTTCATACTCGGCGGGTCCCGCCTCTCTCGCAGTCCATTGGTTCTGGCTCGATCCAGGTGATGGGGCTCCTCCCTGCACACAAGAGTCAGCGGAAACGATTAACTCATTCCCTCCCAGCCGTCTCGTACCATTGTCATGCTGTTGTATAAGGGAGGTTGGGAAGGGTATGCCGGCTATGGAGGCCTCCTCCTCACAGCAGCCTACATACATCAAAAGAAATGGAAGTGCCTTGTGCTTTGGGTTCATTAAGTGCAACCTTGGGGATCCCTTTTCTGTTAAACAAATGCCAAGGTAGTTGAAAGAGGCAGTGTAGTGCTGAATTGCAGTTCCACACCACCAGGTTTTCCTGGATTTGAATTATTTCGGCAAATCATTATTTTTTACTTCTGTTAATTGAGCTCCAGTTTCTTGGCAGTATTAAATTTGTACAGCTTATGTATAGTTCTTAGTAAGCCAATGAAGGTTTGGTCAAATAAGACAATATCGTCCTCATACTGCAGAATTTGGATCCGGTTGTTCCTTATTTTAGGCAGAAAGTATCTTGAGTTTCCTAGTTTTTCTCCAATGACTGCTGTGTAAAGACTGAAAAGTGCAAGGGCCAAAAAGCAACCTTGTTTAACACCTCAGGTTAGTGAAGATTTTTACTGTGAGGACAACATTTTTCCCTACCTTGACTCATCTATCTAGTATAATGACCTGATTGCTTCCGGTAAGGGGTGACGAGACCCAAATCTGATAGCTTTTTCCAGATGATATTTCTTTTCACCTTGTCAAAAAAAGCAGAGTTGTCTATGACGCACGCAAAAAGGGGACTGCTTTGTGTGAAATGGCTTGCTGTGCTGGATTTGGTACTGCTACAATATTACCAGTGGTGCTATATCCCAGTCTGAAGCTGGTTTGGAAAAAATGAATAATTTGTTTAGCTTCAATACAGGCTTTACTGTCCTTGAGATGCAACCTGGCATAGGCTTTTCCTGCAACGTCCAGAAGAGCTATTAACCAATAGCATGATGGATTCAAGTGGTTACTTTTCTTAAATAGGGGCAGAGTATTGAGACATGCCAAGAGTATAAAAACTGAGGCATGAAAGTTTGATTTTATAGAGTGGAGTTAAACAGCGTTGGACCTGGCGCTCTCTGCATATTCAGACCCAAACATTTTGTCTTTTTCCTTCCACTTTTTGCTGAATTTGTTTTTATTGGCCTTAGGAATCGATGCACTTCACCACTGCGGACCAGTGCAAAAGTGCTTGTGCTCACCCCCCCAAACATGGTGAAATTGGATTACACCTGACTGGCGTATTTAATGTACTTATAAGTCCCTTGCAGAATGGTATACCATATACCCAGGGCCTACAAATTAAATGCGATCACTGGGCCTTCAGCGCTTATTGTACCACCCACTGAAGTAGCCCATTAAAACATGTATCAGGCCTGCCATTGCAGCCTGAATTCAGTATTAAACTGCCTATTCGACTTGGCAATATAACCTCCTTGCCAATCCTTAAACTATCCTTTTATTGCATATACATCACCCCTAAGGTAGGCCCTTGGCAGCCCATAGGGCAGTGGGCATTGTAATTAAAAGCCTGGACATGTACTTTTAAGTTTCACATGTCCTCGTAGTCAAAAACTCCTAAATTCATTTTTTCCAATTTTGCGAGACCTACCTGTCCCATAGATAACATTTGGTTGTCTTATTACATTTAAAAGTGTGAACTTTTGATTGAGGACAGGTGAGCATCTCATGTTTGCTATGAGGGAAATTGTAATTAAAAATCCTCTTTTAAATTACAATTTTGAAAATGCCACTTTTAGAAAGTTGATATTTTCCCACCCTTTGCATTTGGTGCCTGCAGTCTGTCCTAGGTTTCATGACTGGATATAGTTGGCAGTTAGATTTTTTGAATTCCTCCCAGATAGTCACTTAATAGAGGGATTAGGTGTGCCTGAATACGCCATCTGCTGGAAGGATGGGGAACGGAGCTGGGCGCAGCTCCACTTACAACTGAATAGGCTGTGCTCAGCTTTCACACAAAGGGCTTGTCATCAGTGTGCGGTCTCTGCTGCCAGCTCGGAGCCAGGGCAAAGGAGCCAGGAAATTCCAAGAACTTCAAAGAGAAACCTCTAGAAATTTCTCCTACTTCAAAGAAGGCCCCAGGTATAAAAATATAGCCCTCGGACCAACTCTTCAGTTCACTTTCAGGGCCTGCAGAATGACTCTGAAGACTACCTGCTCTGTGCTCCAGAAGGCTATTTTGCTGCACCTGGACTGACTGTTTTGCTGTCTTGAACCCTCAGAGGCCTGCCCTGCTGCTTGAGCCCTGCTTCTTCGCCTGAACAGAGGACTACTAGAGTGGCTCCAAGGACTAGTTTGCTGGCCTCCTGTTCCGAGCTCCCTCGATAACAGGCTCTTACTGTCTTGAATCAGCACCTTGACCCAGCCTGAGTGAGTCCTAACCCCCCATGTGGTGCCCATGCCGTCCTGGATCCTTGGTGGTAGTGCTAAAGCCAAAATACAAAATACAAAAATTGGGACTTTTAAATTTTTGGGCTAAAAACTGCTGTGAGAACCGAGGGAAGATTGAGAGAGAGAGATAACTCTGTTTATTTAGACTGTAGTCTTTAAACACAAAAATATTTCATAAACAAATAAACCAATACAATTCCTTAAAACTATCTTAGCTTAGTATATGTTAAAAGGTCCGATATCCACCTTCTCTCTCAATAGCATCAACGTTTTCAATATTATATACACTAATTAAATAATTAAAATAGCATAAAATTCATTGAACAGCGGTACCATTAATACTCTTAATTTAAAAGGGGTACATTATCCACATCCTTTCCCCAGTAGCAGCAGTAATTTAAAACAGTTGGATCCATAAAATGTTCGTTAGGCTAAGATATTTATATACTCAGAATAGGGGGATTTCTAAAAATAAATAAAATTTCTAACCTCGCTTGAGTTTATCCTGTACAAACCTATTTATGCTTTTCATGTAGTTTCCTAGGGCTCGTGACCTTATTCCATATTTTAAAAATACTGGGCATAATTTTTTTTTCTCAAATCTAAAACTACAAGGCAAACTAGCAATATATGCAAAATCTCGGATCAGGTCCCAAGCCCACATTTAAATGTTCCGTCTGGGTAGAACATTTCTGCATTTATTTTTCCCTCCATTAGCCATGGGTTAATGCCAATTCGTATCCTTAGGTTATCGCACCTAAGCCCATGGTTAGGCAGAGTTTCCAGATACGGATACCATGCAGCATTCACCCAGGAGTTTATTATACCTTGAACTGATTTTTTCTTACTCAGGTACTCCAGATCGTGCTTCCTTGACTGCTCCATGCCTTGGTACCCGAGTGATCTCTTGGTAAATTCTACATCCAGGGGGTGCTGTATTGAACTCACGTTTAAACTCCCTGCTATTACCTGGATTTTCCTTCTCGATTCCTTGGCCCAATTTAAACTACTGTGCCGGATCTCCTCACTACACCAGTGTGAGACTTTCTGTACTCCCCCTGGATCCTGGCGTTTCCAGAATCTTAACAGAGACATTTAGACCTGGCTACTCCACGCTATTGTTCCTGTCTCCATTCTTATTGCCTGAATCATAGCAGAGCTTGGTAAGGACAATAGCATTTTTAAGGCCTTACCTTCTTCCCAATCTCACCCTCCTTTACCACTTAGATAGAGAACTTCTGCCCTGTACAATACTTGAGGTGGAATCATAGCTTCATAAGCTTTTAACATTGGTCTATGCGACATATCTCCATAATCATAATCTTTATTAAATTTTTTCAGCCCACAAATGGGTGAAAAGGCTTTTGTTTTTTGGGCTTCTAGGTGGGAACACCATTTTAGGGAGCTTTCGAACCAAAGGCCCAGATATTTATATTCTTTTAAAATTTCCAGTTTTATTTGTCCTAAAAACCAGCTAAAATGTTTGTCTCTCTTACCAAAACATAAAATCTTCGTTTTATCCATATTTACAAATAAAAACTTTCCCTCACAGTATTCTCTAAAAACATTTAATTTCCTTTGGAGCCCAAGCTCCGTTTGGTCAATTATCACGAGGTCATCAGCATATAAAAGACTTGATACTTTCCTGACACTCATTCTGGGGCTTGCACTTCTTTCCACTTCCAGTGCTGCTGGTAAATCAGCTAGGAATATTGCGAAGAGCAGGGGGGCCAAGACGGAACCCTTTCTTAGCCCATTCCCTATGGCTGTTTTCTGTGTCAGTGACCCTTGTGTGTCCTTAATTACTTGGGCCCAGTTCCCTCTATGTAGTTCCTTTAGGATGGCCAGTAGGCCTTCCGGTATATTATACTTGTCAGGCACTCCCGTTAGCTCTTGCGATCCACTGAGTCAAAGGCTGCCCGAAAATAAACAAAGCAGCAATACATTTTCCCCTTTTGCTCTATTGATTTCCGAGTGAGTGCCCAGAGGGCGAAACAATGGTCTAAGGTAGAATGACCTTCTTTGAATCCCCCCTGTTCAACCGGTACCACTGAGTTCAGGTCCGCCCAATCTTTTACTTTACCTAGTATTATTTTTGAAAAGATCTTTTCCTCAATATCTATCAGATTAATTAATCTGTAGTTCTTTGGGGCATGCATAACGCCTTTCTTGTGTATAGGCCTAATTATTGCACCTTTCCAATTATTTGGGAACTTCCCAGTATCTAAAATAACTTGAAACATCTTAGAAAAGAATTCTGCCCACCAGTTCAACTGGGTTTTAATTATCTGGGCAGGGAGGTTGTCTGGACTGGCTGCCCTTGTTATATTCAGAGATTTTATCGTGTTTTTCACTTCTGTGGGCGAAAAGTCGGGTTTTAAATCTGCTACTAGAGCGCTCCAATCTGGTACAACACCCTCTTCCGGTTCTCTCCCTCGGCTGTATAATTCCAGCAGAAATTCCTCCCAAGCAGCTTCTTCTACCACACAGTTCATTGTGGCCGCTGGGCGATCCACTGCTGATTGAACCAGTTTCCAGAATTGACGTATATTCTTTGTTTCTATTGCCTCAAGCAGCTTTGTCCAACAGTCTTCTTTATAAGCTCTTTTTGCCCTCCTAATTAACGTGTTATATTCTCTTTTTAGTTTAGTGAGAATACCGACCCTACCCTGTTCATACTTTATGCTATGGCTACATGCTACTCTCCTTAATTCTCTCTTCTTTTCCAAACATTCCTTTGAGAACCACCTTCTTTGTCTCTACAGTTTTTTTTGGTTCATTTTAGCATATATTTTATCTTTCCTCAGACCATTGCGAAGGCTTTGGACCACTCCTTACATTTTTCCCACATACCAATCCAAGCACTGACCACTTACTGTGCCCAGATCTAGGTTATGCTGCAATCTTACTAGCCGGGCTATATATACTTCTGTTAGCCTCGTTGTAATCCTCCTAGGATATCCCACCTGTTGTTCGATGACTTTGTTACAGGGATTCAAATGAACATCTAGGAGGTCTAGTTCTAAAGGGTTATGGTCACTCCCTTCTATGTTAGTAATCCTAAATCCTTTAATTAAATGAAAATTCCAGGATGACGTAAAGACATAATCTATTGGGCAATTTTGTGAGCCTAATTTAAAGGTTTTCTTCGCTGGACAGTCTAGGGTTGATCTTCTATTTAGGCAAAAGAGGCTTATAGTCCCCAAATAGATTCCCAGCTGAATATCATTGGTTGTGAACACACAATCTGGGAAAGTTGCTTGAGTTATGTCATAAACCTCCAACAATTCTTGGAACCAGCAATCTACTTTCTTTGGGTGTAGTTTGCCATTAAAATCCCCCATTAGTATAATCAATTCCGTGCCATACTTTTCACATATTAAGTCCATGTGTTCTTTAAAATATCCCATTTCAGCGGCATATTCATCTCTACTACCCCATTGCATATACACATTTAAAAGCATCAGTATTGTATTCTTTTTGTCAGTGACAGATAATATTAACCTACATGCAAGCAACCATTTACATTTTACAGTTAATTCGGTCACCTTTTTCACTATTGTAGTTGACAGCAATGTCATAATTCCCCCCGCAGGGCGTCCTTTGCTAAGCGATTGTACTGGCGGAAACCATTGAATGTCGGGGTCTTGCCGCATAGCCAGGTTTCCTGGATACAGATGATCTCAGTATTTTTTCCTAATTCCCTTATATTTTCTTGTTTAGATTGATCTCCGAGGCCATTTATGTTCCAGGAAACTATTCTTATGCCATGCGGCGTACCCTTTACCTATTCGACGTCATCTAGGAATCCTTCCTCCCCAAGCACCTCAGTATACCTATTTGAGGGGCAGACGTGGCTTGTTCTCTGACTCCAGTTTCCCAACCAATTTTCCACATCTGAATTATTTGCTACTATTTTAAGGTTTTCCAAGGCTACTCCTTCATCTTCTTCCAGGTCAATTATCCTTACCTGTCTCTTTCTTAATCCCGCGTGGCACCTTAGAATATTCTTTCCTTGCAACTCCTTCCCTTCTACTTCTATTTCCACTTCCTCTTCGGGTATTATTCGTATCCCTTCCTTATGTACCTCTCTCACCTCTTTTTCAATCATAATCTTTACCAGATCCGAATCCACCAATACGCTGGTCACATCCTTTCCTTCCTTATTTTGCTTAACTCCCACTTGCCTTAAGTCATTTGACCCTATACCCTTCAAGTTTGTGCACTGGGCAAACACTTGTAGAAGTTGTGACCTATTTAGCGGCAACCTCTTCCTTAACTTCTTACCACCTTTACCTATTGGGATTGGTTCAAAATATAGCCACTTATTCTCTTTACCCTCCTTCCTTACCCCTTTTGATGGCAGATGTTGTGCCATGTGTGGCATATTTATCTGATTATTGGGCCTTCTAATTCCTGCCTCCCGAATATTACCGGGTTGTAACCTTCCTCTGTAGCCGTGACCTGGAGGACTACCAGGGGTTTTGGGCTCAATTGGAGTTATGTACCTTACTTGTTACTCCTGCGTACATGAGTTACTATCTAATTGCAAGCTTTTATCTTGCTTCTTTGGAGTTTTCTTCCTCGTTATTCCCCTAATAGGGTTGAGTGACTTTGATTCTTGCACCCTATCTTCACCTCTCGCCTCAGCAACCCTTGATCTTTTCACTATCTTGTCACTCCCCTTTTTTGTGGCTTCCTTCCTACTCGTCCCACTCTGTTTACTAGCCCAAATCTGGGGGTCTCGCCTCTTGAAATGTAAACCTCGTGTATTTCTTTAGGTGAGTCAACTATTTTGGCGTGTTTCTCTACAAAGGGCTGCGGGTCGGGGTCTGGGACTGGTCTTACCATAGATGGCATTTGACATCTAATCCCCTGTAGCTCACCCTCTATCTTGACTAGATGCTTATTTTGTACTTTTAAAATGTCATTATTTGACAGCGTTACTTCTAGAAGCCCTTGTAGAGTTCTCCGTAATATCAACATAAGGTCCAACATTGAAGAAGCGGGCGTTGCAGAGAGTTCCAGATTTGACCCAGGGGTTAAGTTCAGTTCCATGCTCTGTTCTGCTACTGTTTTCTGGTTATCAAGCCGATTTTGATTTTCATTTCTATTCGGCCTTAATCCTCTACCAGGTATACCCTCTTCTTCTATCCTTATATCCTCAATTGAGATCGGGCAATCCCGGAATCCTATCTACGGATCATAAGTAAACAGTCCATGTGGTGAAGAGGACAACCGTGGTGACAATAGTCCCTTTTGGTCCAATAAGAGCTGTAGAGACTGATTGGCCAAGATTAGCGACTCAGTTGTATGGTCCTCAAGGGGTAAAGAGATATTCCCCGTTCTGCGGAGTGGCCTCTATTATCTCTATGTCTAGGGCCTTCGCTGGTGAAAAAACTTTTTTTAAATGTTTCCCCACGAATTCTTTTATCGAACTTGAGGTGGTACCACCCCGTTTTTTGCTTATGGACACGCTTCTCTTTGCTTTTTCCTTTGTTCCCTTCTCTGGTCTCGGCTCTGGGCTCCCTCCACTTTCTCCTGAGGCTCTCAAATCGACTGAGATCTCTCTTGACCTCAGTTTATGCTCCAAGGTACTTTTGTTTTTCTTGTGGGCCATTCCCAATACTCGACTCTGGGATTACAATCTCTTCGTACTCCCAGATTGGGTCCTAGCCCTTTAGAGCTCTGGGAGAGCAGCTATCAATCAGAGCAACAATCCGTCAGAAAGTCTGCTATTCCATAGACTCAAACAAAATCGTGGACTCCAACACTTACCTCTGTTGTGCGCGCCGTTTACCCGTGCCTGTGCCCGTATCCGTGTCCGCAAAGCCGCCGAGCCGTTCAGCCGTTCGCTGTTCAGCGTTTTTTAAAAGTTTTTCCACTATCAGCCAGCTCCACTCTGCTCCGCTCGTCGTTCTCATTCTCGTTCTCCTCGTCGGCGCTGGTGCTGGAGTATGGCGTAGGGGCGGGGCTACTGCAAGCGGGAAACGGGAGTTTGGCGTACAGCACAAAAGAGATCCAACAGGGAAGATTGGTATCAACCTGCTCATCTATCAACCCAAGGCGCATCGCCGGTCGGTCTGACTTTGTGGTAGCTCCTACTACGTTATTCTCTGCAACAGCAAATCCTGTTCAGTGGTCCTTTGCCAAACAGACATCCGGCCTCCTGGACCTCTTGTAGCTTACAACCTCCTCCTTTGTCCCGCTGAGGATTTTGACATCCAAAAAAGATACTAAGTCCAAATGTAGAAATCTTTACCACAACTTCGTCCAGCAGCTACCCAACGTTGACGTTCTCTACTCAGACATTGCCTACAGCCTTGCCTCACTGACATTTACCTTCGTAGAACATTTTCTTCAAAATTGCTTCCAAGTCCGAAGGTAAACGCTGACTGGGGCCAACCCACTTCTTGTATCTGACCGGTGCTCTATCGCGGTCAGCCTGGCCTCGCGCGAATAGTTGTCCGCAGTTGGCACTTTGATCTTTTAAGAGCTAGTTTTTAGTAAAAACGTTAAAAATTATAACTCCGGTTCTACTGATTGGATTTCTGTTATTTTGGTGTCAAATAATTTATTACAATTATTTACTCTGTTTCACTTGGTGTGGGTTTTTTCTTGTTTGTGTTCATTATTTTGCTGTATGTGTGCGGCATGAGTACTTTACAAATTGCCTCTCAGTTAAGCCTAACTGATTTTTGTGCTAAGCTACCCATGGTTAAGCACAGGTTAATTTAGTTACTTTTTGTGGCTCAACCTGCAAGGGATAGTGGCTGTTGCTTAGCCAGGGCTAACACCCCAGGCAACTAACAGACCAATTTCTCACAGCCAGTCAGCCCAAAAACCAGGGTTAGACTTAAATAGTGCACACGGTGTCCCGTTGGGTCCTTGCACTTCTCCAGATTGAGATTGTTTCAGGGCAAATTTTGTACTTTGGTTGTTGATGAGCAGATGCCGATCTTGCTTCTCTGTTCAGCAGCCCATTCTTCATCCTTTCTGGTTAGCAGAATATGATGCTAACGTGATTTAAGATGTATCGCTATCGAAATACAATTTAGATGCATGCTGTTCCCAATCAGTTATAGAGAACAAACGGTCCTTCAAACAAACAATTAAATGACATTTTAATGGTTGTTGCAGTATGTCTTGACTATCACCAATTAAGATTAAGTTAAAATTCTCTGTTACGATTAAGTGATGTTCTGGCAAAGAGAAAATTACATCTTCTAGGTCTTCAATAAATTATTTGACAATAACTTAACTTTATGGGATTTGTTGTGAATATTTAAGTAGATATTGATGAGAAGAACTCTGGGGTGGCTGGCTAGTTCTGAAATGATCAAGAGTAATTAAGTATGTCAAATTACTAACAATTTTTATCTGACTTATTCTGGTTTCCAAGGTGGTGGTCACATAGATGGCCAAACCACCCAATGGTCTGCCTGATGTGCTGCTTGAGATAGCGGGTTTAGAAAATCCCTGATAATGATTTAAATCAACCACCGCTTTACTCTAAGTTCATTGGATGCAGATAATATCCCATTTGGCCAAAAATGTTCTGCTGTCTGGATCTTTTAATTTTCTTTGCAGGCCGACTATATTCCGGGATAAAAAGGCTCCTTCCTGTAAGGATGATGTAAATCTCTTTGATAAAGGGGAGCAATATTTGTAAGAAACTTTGGTAGTTTTAGTTCAAGGTGTAACATAGCCAGCTCCAATTGGAATGAGTATCAGAGGAAGGTGTGCTCTGAAATTGACAGGAGCATCCTGTATCTTGCCTTAAAGTAATCTGCATCACTCTATTGGTGATGTAAGGGGTGTTTGTGGACCTTACGCAACTTTTAATGTTGAACGTTGAACTGGGATTCTTTAATGAATTCCATGGGAGAGAATGTCTGGATATTTTACCCTTTCATTTTTAATGATACTGATGCCCCAATTTGCATAGTCTGTTTTGCCGTTGTGTATCTTTTCAACAATTGTGGATGACTTTCATAGAACTTGCTTTACCTCTGAATCAGGACAAGAAGAATGAGGAAATTAAGGGCTAACAGTTTATCTGGGGAAGCACTGTATATAGCATCTGAGGGATGTAGAGAAGAGGATAGTTTAATTATAGATGCACCTGAATTCTCTTTTGTACTTGAGTGAATCAGAGTAGTTATTGTAACAGTGGAATTTAATAAGTTAAATGCGTGGATTGAAGATGGATTTGCATACTCTAAATCAGGTGGTTTTGATATAGGATCAAAAAAATGGGTTATTGCCTGGAGGCTTGTGGGGGTTCTGCTGACATCTGCAGTCACTTTATTTTTACTAGGGCTGACAGGCTTTAGAGTTGGCTCTAACTTAGAGGGCTTTGATCTTTCATTCTGGGAAGTCAGGAGGTCTTGTGCTCTTGAGTCATTCCCAGCCTAATATTAAATGATGAAAAAAGCTAATGAGGAACTTTCTGATGGAGCTTCCAGGTAGCGGGGGATAAAAAAAGAGGGGGGGGAAACCCTTTATACATTAGAAAAAGAGGAGTCTACAGCTATCTGTTGTCTTGCCTTGTTAAGGCAAGACAACAGATAGCTGTAGGACATATTAAGCAAACCAGAAAGCTTCAGGGAGATATAGTCACAGACCCTACAGAACTTAGGGAAGCTTTTAAAGAGTATTATGAGGTATTATATACAGCTGCAGCTATACCTGAATCGACTGGGTTGACGCATGAGCTTGTTATTTACCTAAAACAAAACTATCTCAGGAGGAAGCATCATTCTTGGGTAATGAAATCTCTCAGGAGGAGCTCTATTCGGCTCTGCAAGCCCTTCCTTCTGGCAAGGCCACCAGCATGGATGGTATACCATTAGAATTTTAGAAGCTCTTTATTAATGAGGTGGGCCTCGAGGTTTTGGGGTTATTTAAGAAGGTTAGAAATGGGGCAGTGTCACCGGCATCATGGGGGACCGCCAACATCATTATTTTTGTAAAGAAGGGGAAGGACTCTATGAACTTGGGATCCTATAGACCTATTACATTGCTAAATAGCGATACAAAATTATACTCGAAGATATTTGCATCTCGCCTTAATAAGGTTATGCCGCAACTAGTGAGAGTTTGGCAACATGGTTTCATTCAAGGGAGGGGGACGGATGATCATAAAAGGCGCCTCATCTCGCTATTTGATGCAGCAGACGTCTTAAGGAAACCTATAGCTGCTGCCTTCTTAGATGCTGAGAAGGCTTTTGACCGTGTGTCATGGAAATATCTTTGGAGGTGTTTGGAAGCTGATGGGTTAGGCTCAGGTTTTATCAGAGCCATTCAGGTATTATACACTAAACCTATAGCTCACTTACAAATGATGGATGGGGAGTCTGAGTTGTTCTCTATAGGAAGAGGAACTAGGCAAGGTTGTTCATCTTCGCCCATGATGGTCGCATTATACATAGACCCTTTTCTGCGTCGTCTTGAGTCCTCTCCCAATATTTTTCCAATTACGCTGCATGGCTGGGATATAAACATTATGGCATACGCTGACGATGTAGCGATTTTTACATCTGAACCTGATAAAGCGATGGCCGAAGTCGAAATACTGGCTGACCAATTTGGCTCACTCTCAGGCTACCAACTGAACATAGCTAAAACTCAGATTTTAGCAAATAGATACACCACCGTCGCTGATAGAAGGTTGGTCGGAGAGGCCATATATTTAGGTATACGTGCAAGAGCTAAGGTTGATGGCATCATTGAAATAAATCTCACCCCCATAATCGGCAAAATCAAGAATGATATGTGTCGCTGGGATAATCTAAAACTATCAATAATTGGCAGATGCAATTTGATTAAAATTACCATTCTACCTAAATTATAATATATTTTTCGTACAAATCCGCTTGAAATTCCCAATGATTGGTTCAAACAGATCGAGAGGGAGATATCCAGGTTTATATGGTCGTATATAAGCGCACACACAGATCAAATGCTTTCGTATCCCTTCCTAGGGAAAGGGGGGGTCTCGGATTATCTAATTTTAAATTCTATTATTTAGCAGCTTCTTTACAATACTATTGGCCTCTTTTTGGCATAAAAAGGGAGGAAGCAATTGATTCTAACTACGTTCCATCAATCTTTGAGTACTTAATTGGCTCACGGGCCAATGGCTGTCTTTTAAAAATATATGAACCTAACTACTACAAAAAGGCCCGCTTTAAGACTTTAATAGCTGCATTTCGAAATTGGTCACGGATCAGGAAAAAACTAGGGCTCGGCAGATATAATAGATATACACCACTGATCGAATATGAGCAGATACCTGAGGCATTGTCAGATCAGCATCTTCAGAGATGGGATAAAGCAGGGGTCTATAGGATAGGTGATCTTTTGACAGGGGAACATATTGCCTCTTTTGAAGAACTTAGGTCTAAATGTAATATTGATCGGCGAGATTTTTTTAAGTACTTACAAATAAGAGACTTTCTTTTCAAAAAAGCTGGTGTGACAACGGGGTTTTCAGTTGTAACATTGATGGCAGCCTTAATCCATACGTCCGAGCTCTCAATCTCTTCTCTGTATAGTTTACTGCTGGAGGATGCAACGGATGATCTCGAAAAGCATGCCAGGGTGGATGTCGTCGATTCATGCTTTTTGAAGTCTATAGAAAGGGGCAATTTGATACTATGCACTGCCAATCTGCGGACACAGCATTTTAAGACTCTGTCCGACCTATATATCACGCCTGCAAAAATTGCTAAATGGAGGGGTTCAGAGGGAACCCATTGTTTTAGGTGCAAGGCTTACGATGTGGACGTAACTCACATTTTTGAAACATGCCCCAGTTTGGATCTATTAAGAAGAGAAATTTCCGTATTTTTGCAAATTGTTCTTAAAAAAGAAACTCTTCTTTCTTCTCAGCTTATGTTACTTGGGGTAACGGCACAAGATAGCAATAATAGTGAGTTTCTATTTATAACCATGTCAGTGCTTAGACTATGCTTCGCATCAGCATGGCTAGACCCTTCCCCCTTAACGTTACCGCAATGGAAAGCCCGGCTGCTTCATGTATTTAATTTTGAAAGAGCACTTTATGCACAAAAAGGCAGAAAGGGCAGAGCAATAGGACTGAAGATCTGGAACCCATTAATAGATTGGGTTAATAGAGTGTCTCAGGAGAAGCAATAGGCCTATTAGGGTGCATCCTATGTAACTAACAACATGTTTTTTTTTGTGTGTTGCCATTCGTCAAATATCTGCTGTTAGCTTTTCTTTTCTCTCTCTTTTGCTGGTGCTTTTTTTTTGTTTCTTTATGAGGATTGCTTTGCTAAGATTAGGAAATTGATGTTATATGGATTTAAACTGTTCTTCGCTTTCAGTGCTTTTGCTGTTTTACGAAAAAAAAGAAAAAAAAAGTAGAAGTGTGAGTTTGAAAGTCAATGTGCGCATTGTCTAAAGATGTTTATTAATGGATCGGCCAGTTCATAGGGATGTTTGTGTCAGACTGAGCAGATGGGACGATGAGGAGAAGAGTAAAACAAACTTCAAAACACTTACCGCCTCCCTTGGCTCCTGAGCGGGTGCAGCCGCTGCCTCCACCCTCATCCTGCTGGTCTGTAAGTCTTGTCTGTGAGATGAATTAAATGAGATCCATTCTGCACCCAGGTAAGGGTCTGAAAAGGTTCTGTGCTCTTGGGCCTCCATTCTATGTGTGCAACCAGGACCCACTCGCCCTTTGGTGCGTCCAATAACCCTGCTCCTCGAGGAAGAGAACAAAGAGCAACAGGTTCGAGTAACAGCCTGAGAGCTCAGGCGTCTGATCCCAGTGTACGTTTTTGGACAGCAGTGTTGGGTTCTTTTATTGTCATTGTGTTCTGCTTGACTTATGTTATGTAGCTTGCTTTGCAGGTATCAACAAATCCATCCAAAAGGAGCCCATTCCATTGTGCGTTCAATGCAAAACAATTACCAGTACCATAGAAGCCACTGCCCCAACACTTCAACTTTAAAGAATAGCATTTATCCCTAAAATATGTACAGATGCCCTATTACACCATGTTCCAAGCTCACCGTATATGTTCTGGCTCAAAGCATCCAAAACACAAGCACACTGAGGCAGACCATCATAAAGAAAGCACAGCAAGGATGAAGTGGACAAATGTTGTTGTAAACATTTGCAAAGAAATAAGGGAATACATAGTGCAACAGAGCTATCCCCCAGTTTACAGAGGCCTAGGATGGCTCCTTTTAGACAACGCACCTATCCTCTAGGCTACATAGAGAAAACAGAAAAACTACTTATGGGCAGTAGGGCTTTTCCTTTTAATACTTCTCTTAGAGACTCACATCTATTAGAGCAGAGATATGCCTCAGGGTTAAATGAATAAATAAATCAAATGTCACCTGTCTGAGACATCCAAGCTGCTCCTAAAGGGTTGACCCACTTTTCACCCACATTAACAGACCATTCAATAAGCATGACAATAAACTATTTTACCTGCACATCTGCTATGCCTCTGTTCACAACCGGCTTTATTTGGATGGAAGAGATGGAAGTAGGAGCTGTGATTATTTTATCACAACAAGTGTTTATATCGAGGCTGAACATCTTCCCAGGCAGAATTTCTGCCACACACCTGAATGCACTGGTAGCATGTTCAAACCAAGTCTTTCCTTCATCAGTCAGATACTGCCAGGCACCCACCATGGTAATGACCAGCTCTTCTTTTCCAATCAGTTGTATATATTTCTCAAATGATTCTTTAACCAAAGCAGCAATTGATTGAAAACCGACCACCACAACCTCCTGGGGGTCTATTCTGCTTGGAAGCGCAAGGATGTCAACACACTTGAGCTCCTTGTTCGCTTCTATCTGAAGACCATCCACAAATGCCACCCACTCGATGTTGTAGAGGGCTGTTTGTAAGGTACTTGGTATGGTAATGTGATGCTCTAAAATGGTACTTTGGAGAAAGCTGTTTGCAGAATTCAGATTTTCTGCATCACTTCCAAGGAGCTTCATCTCCCCATCAAGGAAATGAAGGCCCGCCAAGGTGTCTCTAGAAAAAAAGATCTCTTCATTAAATTTATCAAGATTGATGGTCTTCAGGAAAGAGACCTGTTGGTTACTCAGCTTAACAGGAGAGGACAAAAGCCCACGTCCAATTCCATTGCAAATCTCTTCTGAATCTAGGACTTCGTCTCGGGGGCCTTCTAAAAGGACTTCAGATTGAGCTAGATGCAGAGAAATCCTTAACCCTGGGTATTTGCTTCTACAGAGTTGAATGATCCTTTTTGCAACTATGAAGCACAATATCTTATTGCTTGCCTTCCAAATTTTCTTAACTGTTTCCTTCTTGACAGCCAGATCATGGAGAGTTGCTAAAACATCCTTCATTTCAAGCCGATGGCCCATTAGCGTTGCTGTATTAAGTGATATGATGGACTTGTATGGTTCCAAAATAGATCCTCTGTTGTTTTCCAAGAGTACAGCCAAGTTTGGGTCTTCCTCATTATGAATAATATAATTCTGTTTGATTGTCTCTATAGCAGCTTGAGTGCAGTGTATCCATGCCCTTATTTCCTGTTCAAAGCTCTTTTGAATTATTAAGGGCTCAATTAGCAGTGACTGTGACTCTGGGCATGCCGTCATCTTCAATCCAAACTTTTTCAAATTGAAGGAGATGTCGTCTCTGGCAACATGGCAATCAGTTAGGTATTTTAGAAAGAGTGGTTCTTCCACAATACATAACCCAAGGTTCTCTATGGTGTAAATAAAAAGAAACAACACAAAACTAAAGTTATTTTTTTTACAAAAATTTAGACTTCAAATAGGCACATGTATAGATAGGGCAGTATGTAAGAGACTTTTGTTGAATTGCATTCAGCCTCAAATCATTATTTCCAATATCTTATGTAGAATAAACATAAGTTTCAAGGAATTTTAAACGTCTCTTGTTTACAGGCTGAAATAATCAGAACCAGTGGCTTGTAAATTTACTTTCAAATAGTGACAGATTAAAAATTGCTAATTTAAATATTAAAAACAGAAATGTAACATGTTACCTAGGGCAGATCACAGATTTAAAAACAAGTCACACATCATTTATTACTTTGAGTTAGGGACCAGACTGGAAAGGTTAGGAGTAATAGTGCCCCTTCACCTTGGTGATACCTTACATGGCATACATAACCACTTGCATCAATAGGGTAGACCTACCCAAGAGAGCAACAGGTCCTAAAATCTAGGTATACTCATCAATTTACTCTATAATCAAGTACAGTTCACGACATTAATTAATCTCAGCAATTTGAATAGCACTAATGTTTTAATATATTGCTCCTTCAATTATTGGAGGAAGGAGAATTACTTATATCTTACCAGTTTTTTATGATAACAAATAGTTAGCATTTACACACATTTCTAATATACAATTCATAATTTCTACACTAAGGGGTCAATTCCGATCTCATTCGGAAAGCATACTGAACGACTTGGTTCTGGAATGCTTTACGTATGACTCTGATCAGGGGAGTCCAACCGAACGAGTATGATGCATTTGTATGCATCCGGATACGATGCGGTCTGGCTCCTATTGGCTTCAATGGGAGCCTGTGTTCCGAATGAGAACACAGCCTCCCATTGAAGAAAGGGGTGGCTGGGGAAAACCTTGCACCCTTTGGAGGGCACCCCATGGTGCCTGCCACATTGCGCATTGTTGGAAAGAGTACCACACGGGCCCTATCTGAAGGTCCATGGGTGAAGAGGGGAGCTGGGAACGATTCGGTCAGAAGCAAGGCCTTTGCATCGGTTTACGCAAAGTCGAATCGTATTCGGAGCCCTTCCGACCGAGATTGGAATCAACCCCTTAATGTTTCACAAAAAAAATCTGCAATAATATTACAAACATTCTACATGACCCATCTATATAAAAACTAATAATCTAAGGCATCCCATTCTTTACACACTCACACTATCTAAATTTCCGTGTAAATCCCAATGGGGATGGAACAAGAACCATCATGTGACTCTATTAATTTAGTCAACCACAGTTCTCAGAATTTTAAGTAATGTCTGTCTCTGTTTACCAGGCAGTGTAACATAACTATAGTACAAGTCTTACTGTCAGAACTGTGAATGGGATACCACTGATATCAGCAGATGTAACACATGCCACATAATAGCAGATTACGGTGACTCTTTAACGGCATTTGGAATCATTAGCCTTCTATCAACTGGTCAGGAAATACCATTTAATTTGATCCCCCCTTTTGTTAAGTCAATTGCCTTTTTAGAAGTCACGCTGAAGCAAATACAGACAGTAGTATGTCTGAAGCATTCCTCTTCATTTCAAAGTAAGACTATATTACCACTACACTATCAAATTTGCTGAGCTCTTCAATAAAAATTGGCTGAAGAACTACCACCTCAAAGACAGTACACCACATTTACTTTCTAGTGCTAAAATACTGCTTAGTCGCTCTTATGCCCCAACGATCAAAATGGAGAAAGACCTAAAGAATACAAAATCTTTTGTAAGGTTTCATCCCTCACTCAACTTCCCCTGCAGGAGCCTTAACATTCTTCATTCCCAAGTCTAATGAGAATTGCTTCTATCCACTGATTATTGTAATTTGAACACTTCTAAGATGAAGAACCAATAGCTATGTTCTCTCATTTCACTGCTCATTGATCAACTATATCCAGCATCTGGTTTTGCTAAATTTAGTTTCAGAGGAGTGTATACTTTTGTTTGTATCAAGAAAGTGAGAAATTAAAAATATTGATTAGTAGTTTGGCCATTTCGAATATGTAGTAATGCCCTTTATACTTGTATTCCCTAAAAACCTTCCAGCACCAATAGATGACATTTGTTTTTTTGGAAACACTTTTGTTTTTGCATTTTTGGTATAAACACACACAGTGTGTATTTTATTACAAAATAAGAACATTGCAGGTGGGGACCTGATCTATAAAAGAGTCAGTCAAAATGAGATAAAATAGAGATTTCAATTCACTGTAGAGTGAGTAATGTCTAACCTGATGTATCCCCACTATAGGCCCCAATTCTTATAGTGTGTCTTAGCCCAGCCTTGCGCTGCATATATACCTTTTTCTATTAGAGCAAAATCTCTCTTGTAAACTATTATAGCAATGAAGTTCATTCCCTGCAGTCACTTATTCATTGTGTGTGTTTGCAAGGAGACATCCCATTCCCAGTAGGAGACTGTTATGTCATGTTCCATCCAATTCACTCATAACGCCTTAAATAGAGATTCCTGGATGGAAGCAACATGTATTTTCATGACCTTTGTTAAGGTAGACATAATATATTCCTAATATTGCCCACAGGGGTGTTTCTCCAGTTCAACTGCATCTTCCGGAAAGCTGACTTGCGTGCAGCCTTCAATTTAGTTCCTAGGGCAATGCTCTTGTCAACTTTAGAAAAGATGGGCATTCCACAAAATGTACTGACAATTCTTGTTCGGCTACACGAGGTCAACTATGCTAGGGTCAGGTAGGGGGAGCAAGGACAATTCACCAATCCTATAAAAATGTTATGTGGGGTCAGACAGGGATGTGTCTTGGCCCCCACATTGTACTCACTTTATATAAACGATGAAGTGGATTGGTTAGAACGAGATGGCAGTGGCTCTCCTAAAGAGGCAAGCAGGAGAGTGTCGGCACTGCTATTTGTGGATGATAGTCTGCTGATGTCCAAATCACTCAAAGGCCTTCAGCAGCTCTTGAATGATTTTTGCAAAGAATGTGGGTTACAGCTTAACAGCTATAAAATGAAATTCATGATATGCAACCCTGCACACATTAAAAGTTATAAATGTAAGCTGTATTCCAATTATGACACCTCAGAACACGTTTTTAATTTTGATCTTTTAGGAATAAGATTTATTCCAAACTTAGATTTGTCTATGCAGGTCCAGAACTCCCACAACTCCTTGCTATATTATACTTCAAGTCTGTTGAAGATTTTTTAATAAAACACAATCTAAGAGAGCTGATCCAGTAATTGATATTTACCAAATGTAGTCTTTGGGAGTCGTTTTGTATGGCTCCAAAAATTGGGAGCACATTATGTGCAATATTCTTTCAGTCACAGAAAATAGATCCATTAAGTCCCTTTTTGCCCTCCCTATGAGTTTGTCTTGGATTCCATTGCACCTCGATTTGTCTTTGAGGATAATCTCCAAGAAAACTGAGCTTAGCCCAGTGTTATACTGGCATAGACTTTGGACTTCTCCTGCTTTAGCAGCACTTAGGGAGCCTTTAAGAGATGTATTATCCCTTCCTGGCACCCAAAAAACACCATGATTACTGTATGTTAGAACCACACTTATGAAGCTGAGATGGGAGAGGGTGTGGTTGAGGCCAGAGGAATCCAATTCCATCACAAAAAATAAAATAAAATTAGCGCACTGGCTGCATGTATCTGCAGAAACCATCCGCAATAGTAGAGCTACCCTATGAAATTAATTTATTAACTTTATAATGCTCTCTGTGTACGAAAGGTCGATTGATGATGTTATGCCCCCCAAGCTCAGAAACAGTTTTTACAATTCAGGTACCAGTGCCTCCCTTACCAGAGTTTTTGTGCTAAGTGGACCAATGTTTATTGCATTGGTGAAGTGTGTCTAGCATGCAGAGGGCCCCTGGAGACTATATTTCATATTTTATTCTTTTGCCTTGCTAATGGTCTTCTGGGATCTAATTGGACCTTGCCCCTGTGCAAGAATCTGGGCACCAGGAACCACCTAGAGGCATTTAGCATTTTAAGGACCAACAGCTCCAGGTTAGTGGCATTCGCTGTTGCGAGATACCTTATGGCTGCCTGCATCTAGCGTTCAAAGTGCATCGGAGCAAGTAAAGAGGAATTGTCAGGTTAGTTAGGTGGGGGGAATGGATGAGACTATTATCTATTTAAACTTTTTGGGCTACATGTATGACCGGCAGGTATTACGATTCACAAGTTGAGATTTTTATCGACTTAGAATTTGTGAGTCACAAAACCTGATGTATAACAGTGTCTTCAACACTATTTGTGATTCCCAAATGGGTTGCTAGAGACCTGCCTATTTAATATAAATGAGGCAGGTCGTAATTTGCGACCCATTGGGAATGGCGGCCTGCTGGGGTCATCAATTCACCATGTCTGTGACTGCCTTTTAAACAAAGCAATTTTCTTGGGGAAATGTAGCCGTTTTCCTTAAGGGAAAACTGGATGCATTTAAAAAAGAAAAATTAAACGTTTCTGTTTAATTTTTTTAATTGTATACAGTGGTCTGTGGGTCTAATACCTGCTCTTGAAAAACTTTTTCGCTGCCCATCACAAAGGTGAAGGGGTACTGAGAGGACCCCTTGCCGTTTGTGATTGGCTTATCACCCACTTAAAGTAGGCAGTAAACTGCCATTGTTTTCCGACATCATTCCGGTCTGTACAGTATGGTTGTACTGCTTAAATAGAAACCTTTATGGTTTATTGCTATTTTGCACTAGAAGATTTAGAAGAGCTTGTATTTTAGTACAACATTTGTACTGGTTAAATGGAAAATTGCACTTTATCGCCAATGGTTTATGGCTGAGTTGCACACATAATTGGGTACTTAAGTCCCAAAACCCTGGGTCCTTCTACTGGTAATAGATGATTTCGATTGTAATTGGGGAATTTTACATTTTTCACTGTAAAATTGGGACCCAAATGCACAATGGTTTGTACTTTGAAGGCTTATATGGCATATGGATATTGTTTGATTGGTTGAATTGTACCTTTTTTGTATCTGTGCTTTTATGATCTTGAAATAAAGTCTTGATGATGATAATGCCATGCATGTTAAGTCTCAATCAGTATGGAATGGCTACTGCCCACTCCCACATGTTTTGTCATCCGATATTTATATATATAAATGAATTCCCTAGCCTTCCACGAGTTCTACAGCTATTTTTTATTTTTTTATTTTATTTTAATTATTTTTATTAATACCTGGTGCAATCAGCAATCAATACAATACATAAATATTACATTTAGAAACACATTATACACAAACTGATTATCACAATAAAAATCAGTCGATATGTCAATATGTAAACATTAATCAGGCTTACGCTACTAGGAGGCTTAAAAATGTATACACAGCGTTACTACACAGGTATCAAAGTCAGGGAGCAAATAGTTAAACAAAAAAAAAACATAATATGTTAGCAAAGGGCCAATTTACAAACGGGAATCCCTCCAACCCTTGAGGGGGCCCAGATGTTCTGCCCCATCTCCCTCATTCTCCTACCTCTCCGGGTATAGAGGGAGGATTCGATGTTATGAATCCCCAAGAGTCTAGAAAGCCACATCTGAAAGGAGGGGACAGTAGTATCCTTCCAGCCTGCAGCCAACAGTATCCGGAGAACCGCCACACAAATAAAAACAAAAGCTTCCTCCTCCTTATTCAAACTCAGGTTACAATTGGTTCCTATTATCATTAGGGTAGGGGATAGGTTAATCTTAACACCTAGCAACCCCTACCAACATTTTTCGATCTGAGCACAAATCTCACTTAACTTATTACAGTGGTAAAACATATGTACCAAATTAGCAGGCCCCTAGTGACACCTATGGCATTTATTGTCGTCCCTCTTACCCCAATCAAATAGCTTAGCTGGTGTAAAGTATAAGTGAAACAACGTTTTGTAGTGTTGAGCTCTCAGATTCGTAGAACGGAACAGTTTCCCAGCCAGTTGTAGCGCCTTATCTAAGTCCACATCCGAATCCCCTAATTTCAACATCCAAGAGGCCTCGACCTTATCTAAGTCATCTTGCAATGTTGAAACTAGTGCTTTATAAATCATATTGATTTTAATACCCCCTCCCAACACATACTCAAGCACATTGATTTTACCTCCTGGGGTAACCCGTGGCCTAATACTCGATAACGTTTGATAGATTTGTAAGAACTTAAAGCCTTGATTGGCTGGGATTTCAAATTTCCGATGAATATCATCAAAACTCATAAAATTATTCCCCTCAAATAGATCCCCTAATCTCCTAATTCCTTGATACTCCCACGATCTCCACAGCATATCGTTGCTAAGGTGTGGAAAGATACTGGAGTTCCAGAGGGGAGTATAATAATTAAGTTTTGAGATTACCAACGATTACTGAATAACTTTCCGGACCCTCCAGACGCTTTCCAACACTTTATACCGCTTTTTATTATAATAGCGTCTGTCAGTCTTGCGCAGTAAGAACCCCACGGCTTCCCTACCTAAAAGCAATTCGAAGATGGATGGGGGATTTACATTCCCAAACGGACAGTCAGACAAATTTGTGACACAATCTAATAGTATTGCCATCTGGCTAAAAACACAAGCCACAAGAGAAAATCTAATTTTGGGGACAGCCAGCCCTCCCTTATCCTGTGGCAGAGACAGATATTTCAGAGAGCGTCTAGTTTTCCCATACTGCCAGATAAAATTCATAAAAACTGCCTCAATAGAATTTAATACGCCCTCCCCCACCATAAGCGGGATAGAGCGAAAAAGATACAGTAATTTGGTGAGCATGGTCATCTTGAGCACATTGGCCCTCCCTAGAATAGACAGATGTATAGAGTCTATTATTTTTAACTCTGCCGCCATTGAATTAACAAGCGGGAGAAAATTCTCTTTAATAATTGTATCCATTACGGGACTAATCTTAACCCCAAGATAAACTGCTGAATCCGTGTATCTTCCATCCTGCTTTATAATATTATTCAAACAGATTATCTGGGTCTTGCTTTCATTAAGAAGATACCCTGGACAGAGACCAAAGACCGTAGTTATCCCTGTAAGGGCAGTCATAGCCATCTCTGGTTCTATAGTTGTTATTTCCAAATCATCAGCATAAGCCAGCAGCTTTGTTTCAAACCCTTTACAAACCACTGGCTTAATAGCCTCACACCCTAGTGTCCTTCGTACCAGTGGATCGATATATAGGGCAAATAGGATTGGCTAGCAGGTGCACCGTTGTCGAGTCCCCCGTGAAATATATATTTCATCTGAGCTGCCTCCCATTACTTGAATTCTGGCTATAGGATCAACATACATAGCTTTTATAGCACTCATTATATTAGGGCCAAAGCCCCTCCGTTCCAATATCCCCCACAAATATTTCCACGTGACGCGATCAAAGGCCTTTTCTGCGTCCAAAAGGATCATGGCGATCCGTCCCCCCGTGACAGCCTGCACATCAAACAACCTGATGGCCCGTCTGATATGATCCGTTGTCCCTCGACCCGGGATAAACCCATGATGCCACGGGGAGACCAGACCGCCAATGACCCCTCCCAGCCTTTTAGCCAAAACCTTAGCATAAATTTCGTGTCCGTATTTATGAGGGATATTGGGCAATACGAACCCGGATCTTCCTTAGGCTTGCCCTTTTTGTGGAAGACAATAAGATTCGTTTCTTTCCAGGAGTCTGGAATTTGCCCAGAGCAGATAATGCCATTAAATAAATCCAATAACAGGGGAGCCATCATGGCCTGTAAGCATTTGTATAATTCAAGTGGGATACTGTATGGCCCTGTAGCCTTCCCTGCTGCTAATTCCTGCAATGCTTCTACCACTTCACTTAGTGCCAGATCGTTATCCAATGCCACTCTATCCTGCTCGGCCAAATTATGACCGAAATCTTCAAACGCCAGACTAGCAAACTCTGCCCTGTCCTCTTCCTTATAAAGTTTTTGATAAAAATTCTTAAAAACCTTACGGATATCCTCTGGTTCCACATACTCCTGGTTACCTTCATGAATTTTCGTTATTACATTTCTACTATAGCTCTGCCTGATCCTTAATGCAAGAAGTTTACCCGCCTGCTCTCCCGTCTCGTACACCCCTGTGTGTCTGGTAGTCATCAGCGTTTTTCTGAGCTATCCGCTTATGTACTTCCTCCTTGATAGCCAGTATCTTCTGCTGTCTACCATCGGCCTCATTTCCACGTGTAATATCCCTCAGATGTTGCTCTTCTGCCTCTGCCAGTTGACCCATCAATTTCTCTTGCTTCTCTCGAACCTCTTCCCTCAGCATAGCAGAGAAGCTGATCGTCTCCCCTCTCAACGCCGCCTTAAAAGAGTCCCACACATTATTTCGGGATGTGCTATACCTATTTATATCAAAAAGATTTGGCTACAGCTATTTATTCATGCGGAGATTGAACTTATCTAAATCCGAAAGTTGAGAATAATACAATTCAGGTGCATGTCTAATTTGTCCATATTTATAAAATATTGAGTTATGTAGCTCACATTTGATGGCAAGTTCCTCAAATGACTTGAGGTGACCCTGACTCATACAACTCCCAGAGTGGAGATTTTAATTGGGTCCCACTGTTGAAAGCCCTTGAGTCCTGTTATTTGTAGTAGCATGGTACCTGCCCACAGGGGAGTTTTTTGAGCAAGCTTCCCAAGACATCTAATCCACCTCAGTGCCCACTACCAACAGTAGAGGGACATTCTAGTGGGTACTAGGAAGTAGTTGGGAACTCTTGCTCCCCAAAGATAGGTCTGAAGAGGGGAACCTTCAAATAAGTCACATTTCATAACAGATGGATCATCATGGAACAGTTGGCTCATCTGTAGCATGGTGGAGCCAGTCGTTAATAGGAGGAAGTTGAGAGACCCAGTAAAATAGTTGTAGATATGTAATCCCTAGACCACCATTATAAGTCAATATTATACATGAATTCAGTGTGATTTGGTGGCTTTTCCTGATTGTTGGAAAAAGGCCCTCTCTGCAGGGTCACCCCCAAACATTTTGCCTCCTCCTCTACTTTTTCTGACCTCAATTGTGTTGGCCTCAGGACTCTGAGCACTTTCCCACTGCTAAACAGTGCTAAAGTGCATGTGCTCTCTCCTCTAAACATAGTAATATTGCCTCGTACCCAAATGGCATATTTAGTTTACTTATAAGTCCCAAGTAAAGTGCGCTACATGTGCCCAGGGCCTGTAAATTCAAAACTACTACTGTGCTTGCAGCACTGCAGGTGCCACCCACTTGACTAGCCCTCTAACCATGTCTCAGGAATGCCATTGCAGAGTCTGTGCGCAGTGGCATCTGGCAGGGGACGGGGGTGGTGGGGCATGGGATGGGGAGACCAAAATATTTTTTTTAATCCACATACTTTTTGCTGCCGGCCTTCAGTCGCTTTAGCCGCCTTCTCCTATGCTCCCATAGCGGAAGGAAGCAGGAAGTACACAGGCTCCCTCCCCTAAGCCAATCACAATGCTGCAATGCAGCGATGTGATTGGTCTGAGTGTCATGGTTTAGCGCTCAGACGAGGACTGTGAGGCTTTGCATGTTCCTCACAAGGCTGTGTAAAGCAAGCCTAGTGGGGAGAAAGCAAAGTGTGCAGGACTGTTTGGCCGGCCCAAGAGGACCAACCAAGCAGTCATGCACATTTGGAGTGGGCAAACCACTCCTTCCCTGTAACCCCAGCCCTGCCCAACCCCAGCCCTGCCCTACCCCAGCCCGTAGTGCAAAAATAAAATGATAATAACCAGGTTATTATCATTTTATTTTTCCTCTGCACTGCTCTTAATGCAGTGGGGTGACGCTCCTCTGCCTTAGTGGAGGAGCTGTCACTGTTTGTGTGTGTGCACTTTACACTACCATGTCGACCTGACAATATAAATCTTTTGCCAAGACCAAACCTTCCCTTTTTATCGATATAAGTCATCCCTAAGGTAGCCCTGGACAACCCAGAGAGCAGGGTGCATTGTATTTAAAAAGCAGGACATGTATTAAGTCTTACATGCTCTGGTAGTGAAAAACTCTCAAAGTCGTTTTTCACTACTGCAAGGCCTAGATCTCCAACAGGGACATTGGGTTTAACTTATTACATAGTATAAGAATAATTCTCAAAGGGGAACATATAACCAATTCAAGTTTGGTATCTCTGAAGACAAAATTTAAAGTCCAAGCTAATGGTGATGTCGGATTTTAACTTGCAATTCTGAAAATGCCACTTTTAGAAAGTTGGCTTTTTCTTACTTTAGCCATTTGGTGCTGGCTGCACATGTCTGGCGTCGGGGACAGTTGGGCTTTGTGTATTCCTCTAGGCAGCCACACACAATGAGAGTTTAGGGTGTGATTTGCTGGGCCATCCTGGCGGGATGGGAAGCAGGAGCCTCTGGAAGCAGGGCAGGAAGGGAGGACATCTGTGCACTTCAAAGGCATACATTTGAAGTTCTCCCCACTTCAAAGGCACCACTGGGTATAAAGACTGGACCTCAGACACCATCACTTCAGTACACTTCTGGACATGTGAAAAATGTCAGGAAGAAGGACTGCTTTGCTGCTGAAAGAACGGTCACTCTGCTGGACTGCTGTTTTGCTGTACTCCTGCCTTACTGTGTTGACCTGTTGCCTGTGTGAGGCGACTAGACTTGCATCACTTGAACCCAAAGTAACTCCCAGGATAGCTGTCTGGCCTCCTGATCTTAAATCTCATGGACATAAAAGACTTTCAACCAACCTGCTTCTGCACCTAAGACTCTGCCACCTGTAAGGCTAACCCTGTCAAGTCGTGCTACCCCAGCCCTGGACACTTGAAGTGGGCTTAAGGTGTTTTTCCAATGGAGCCAACGCATCCTCTGCTGAGCGACGCATCCCAGAGTAGATCTGACACATCTTCTCGACTGCTCATTAGAACTAACGCATCGCCTCCACTGAGCCTTGCATCCTTGACACCATTCTTCACAACGCAAGCACTATTGACCGGATTCTCAACGCATCAGTACCCCTCACCACCGCCTCATCACATCTCGGGACCGAGGCATTGCCTCTGATGCACGGCGCTTCTTAGATGTGGATCCACGCATCACTCCGCAACCAGGCCTTTTTGCTTCTAAGCTCTATTTTTCCTATAAACTTTGAAATGCTATATCTCAAGTTCTACTGATCGGCATTGCTTTATTTTGGTTGTGTTTTCTGTATTTAATGAAGCTCTAATTTGCTAACCTGGTGAGGTTACTTGCGGGTGGTGTTTTCACCATTTCACTGTTTTCAGTGTTGCACAAATAGTTTAAAAATTGCATCTGAAGTTAAGCCCGACTGCCCAGTGCCAAGCTACCAGAGAGTGAGCACAGGTTAATTTAGGGTTTACTTGTGCGGTAGCCTGAATAGGATTGTGGTTACTGCTTGACCAGGGCTCATAGCCCAGTCAACCAGGAACCCAATTTCGAACACAGACTATGTAAAGTGATGAGCACTGGATTTGATTGTGCTAAAAAATTGATCAACTATAATATGTGAATCATTTTGGATGGCATACAGAAGCTTGGGTAAGGCCACAAATCTGAAGAGTGCCACCTGACACAGGTGACTGATAGGAACGGCATCCTAAGAAAGAAATTCCCTTCACAAGTCAGAGATAAATGAGGTGAGGGTTAAGTTGCCATCTCATCGCCAAATCTAAAGAGATGTATTCCCCTAGGTCATTGACGTTCTAAGAAAAATCTTAGTCTTTGGGTTCAGGTATTCATCATATCCGAACGCTGTACAGGCAAGATTACTGATTTAGCACCACTCAGGATTATACTCTATGCTTCCTCACTTAGCTCTAAATTCTGTATTAACCCATTTCCCGTCCATTGGCTATAGCAGAGGAAGAGTAGTTTATCATCCGCATACAGCACCTCGTGGTTCTCCACATCATTGGCCTGGCGAAAGCCTTCCACCAACACGTCTCCCTTGATACAAGCCACAAGCGACTTGTTTGCCAGTGCAAAAGCCATGGGGAATAATGGACACCCATGTCTAGTGTCCCTGGCAATTGGGAATAGGCTTGACAATGACCCACTTACTTTCACTCTCACCCAAGGATATTGATATAGCGCGGAGTCCTATGCAAGAAAGGATGTACCATAATTCATCTTCTCCAAGATCGGTCACAGAAAGACCCATCTCAAAGAAGGCTTTATTATAATTAATTTTCACTAAGTTAAATTCCTTGGCCCGTGCAAGAAACGGTTGGCCCCCATCTAAAGCATTGCTGGCTTTTTCTATGCGACATGAAGCCATTTTGATCTTTTTGTATCATGGATGCAATAATCCCCATAAGTCTGTTCGCAAAGACTTTGAATAGAATTTTAGTTTCAGTATTAATAAAAAAAATGGGCTTGAGGCATTCTGGAGGTTGGCCCTGCTTCAGTAGGACTGAAATTATGGCCCCTTAAAGGTCATAGGATATGGTAGCTCATTAGACCAATTCATTGTAAAGATCCAGGAGACGCCAGACCAGCAGTGAAGTTTGCTTCTTAAAGAATTACATTAGGAAGCAAGTTATGGCCAGATATCTTCTCTATTTGCATTGATGACAGTTTCTTTGCAACTGCTTCTTCAAATGCGGGAGGCACATGCAGTTCTTGTCATTGTGAATCGAGGTTATTTGCCACCAAAAACGTTTCCCTTCTATTACCATCCAAGTTAAGAGGGATACCAAGAAGGGCTTTTTTCGGGTCCTTAGCAATGGGAAAACACATTACCCACCCAAGTGTGTTATGAATATGTGTCCAATACCTTTGGGATGACAGGGCATTGCCACATTGGGTGCAAAAAGGTATCCAAGGCCACCTTACATATCAGACAATTGGGGTTGTTTACTTTTCCCATCCTCCAAAGTCTATCAGGCACATAATGGATCCTATGTAATTATTTAAAAAATGACTAGGACGTAGTTTAGCTGAAATTACAGATTCTCTAGCTGCCATTTTAGCCTCTGCCCACTCAGTCTCCACAGCAGACCCTAAGTCTTGTTCCCACTTGTTCCTAAGGAGCTCAAGCAAGCCGTGTGTATTCACCACACTAGAGAATCCCTTCCCCTCCATTTTCTCTAATGCTATTTTGACTCAAGTGGATTGAACTCACGTATAGGGTTATTTTTTCTTTAGGACTCTCAAGTGCATGTCTCAATTGGAGCTCTCAGAAAATTAGAACTAATTGCTCATAAAACTTATTAGGAGTCGATGCCCAGATGTCTTCCAGGCTTGAACCCTTCTAACTGCGACACCCCACTTATCCATGAGGCATGCCACTATGTTTCTTTGTTAATTGGCCCTCTCTCCCAATCATTTTCAAGGCTCAATGTCAACAATCCAATGGAATTCTAGTGCTCTTGGTTAAAGAAGGTGGTGATTTCCTCTATACATATCAGACAGCGGGTTATGATCGTCAAGATCTATAGTTCCAATCTCACCACGGGGTCCACCTAGCCTTGAAAGAGTCAAGTATTAATAAGGAGTATCAGTGCTGTCCAACACTATAATTTTACATCTGCCATTTCCAGCCCTCTGTCACATGGTGATAGCACAAATATGTTAAACACAACCCTGGGGGACCCAGCAACCCATACGCAGCAAGATAGTGAAGTCTGTAGTGTGGTAAAAAAAAACTAAAAGACCGTGAAAAGGAGTAGTTCTAAAGCACGTATAATATCTGGAGCAGCAACATCTATTTAAAGAGAGCTGCCCTCCCAATTATTGATAAGGGTAGCTTACAACATAAATCCATATTCACTCTAATTTTGTGAAGCAGTGGAACAGTGTTTGGGCAGGGGCCAGACAACAAGGGCAAATAGGAGGGAAAAAAAGGGGAATCCCCATCTCGTAGCTCACTCTATATGGAATGGTTTAGGGAGCACCAGACCTAAGAGTGACACAGTGGCTGAAATGTATTTTATCAAGCACCTGGTGAAGGAAAGACCATGCAGTGGAATCAAAGGCTTCCTTAAAATCCACCAGGATCAGGGCCGTAGGAACTTGAATCTCCTCTATGTTCACCAACACCACCTGCAGTTGCCTCATGAAATGATGTGTGCTCCTGTTTGGCATAAATCCACTATGGCCCTACCAGTCTAATAACTAGAACCTTAGCCAATTTTTTCAGTCCAATGTTGATTAAAGATTGGCCTATATGAGGCCATGTCAGTAGGTGGATAATCTGGTTTAGGAGTGACTACTATGGAGCTGCAACAGAGGCTGTGGGGCAGTCTCCCTGCTAATCAAGCCTCATCAAACATGGTCTATAGTTGCAGGGCTAGAAGGGATGGATTCTTCTTTTATAAATTCTACCAGAAACCTGCTGGGGTCTGGAGGCTTGCCAGAAGGCGCATACCTAATGGCCCTTAGCATATCATCTTCAGAAATTGGAAGATCCCAGGCACATTTGTCTTCGGTCTAAAGATTAGGAATAAGTAGGTCTCTAATTATTGGGTTTTTTAGTTCTAGATCGGCGGGGGGCACTCGCCTGGTGTGCAATGATTTACAAACTGTTGGCAAAGGCATGCACTCTGTCACTGGAATCAATCAATTGACCTTAGTCAGGGCTGCATGCTTTGGGATTTATTCTAGTTTCCTGTTCCTTATAAGAAGTCAGTATGTCAGCTTGTCCATTTTATCAACTGCGTCATGGATCCAGTGTTGGGCTCGAACCCATGCTAATTTGGCCAGGTCAATCAGGTGTTCACTAAGGGAAGTAAAGGCCAACTCCAAATGGCGCAGCGTCTCACCATCAGGGGTAAGACAATATCACAGTTCTAACACCAGTGTCTGTCTCTCTAGATTGACATTTACTTTTTCTTTTTCCTTCTCTTTCTTATGCCTAGCTATGTAGGGGGTCATCAACCCACAAACAACCATTTTAGCACCTACCACAGAGCGATATGTGAGGACACTAACTCCTTGTTGAGCTCTAGGTATGTGTTGATTTCTTCTCTTAAGTGCTCAGAGAAGCCAGTAACAAATAACCACCACGGTTTAATCGTCAGTGATCAATGGCCTCCCTCGGAGCTTGGAAAAGGGGAAAAGGCTAATCTCTATTAGGGAATGGTCTAATAGGCACCTAGGCATGATGCAGGATGTAGCAATCTTCCTCAGTTCAGCAACTGCAACAAAGAAATAGTCTTGCCTAGCGTAGGAATTAGGGTAGAACGTAAACCTCCTCATATCTGGGTGCCTCATACTCCAGAAATCCCTTAGACCCATTGAGGCCAACCACCCAAGGAATAATATAAGAAAATGTACCCATGGAGTCAAGGTACATGTCCATTTTACTGTTGAAGTTGCTCCCCATTATTGTCTCTATGGAGCTGCTTCCTAAAGGTGTGCCACCTTTTATACAGTACTGTCAATCACAGTGAAAGGCCCATATAGGCACATCACCGTCCTTGGCCTCCCTCCAAGGGTATCAAAATCAAAACAAAGTCAGCAAATCATTGTGGACCCTCCTAAAAACCATTTGGAAAGTTTTGAGCAGCCATATTGCATCTTCCCTGGACCCTCTAGTGAAGCCTGTAAGGTATAAACTGCTAGAGCTAAATCTACACAAGCAGGCATAATTGGCACCTAAAAGGTGCATTTTCACAACTTCTTTTTAACATATTGCATGAATCCCCCCTGCTTTATTTTCCAGTTGAAACCATTGAAATTTGAGGAGTTTGTAATTTTGCTTCTCAACCTTAATCATCATGGGGGGATAAAGTGTGATTTGTGTCTCTGTACCGCCTGTGATATGTGTGTGCAGCACATAGTGGAACAAATTACCAACTGACCTAACACCCTCGTCAAGGAAGTAGCCAGAAATGTAAATTACCCCACTTTGTTCCATACCTCGAAAGCTATCACATGAGCAAACAAGTAGGTCCTATTCACTCAGGAGCCCACCTTCCGTCCAACTAGATCTCCATCTTTTACCCCTTTCATGTGCCTATCCATCCTTCCACTCAAACTTTGAACCGTTCATCCATCCTTTTACCCATCCATCCACCAATTCACTCTCCTTTTATTAATCCACCAGTCCATTGTTTCACCCTTTCATCTAGCCATACATTCATCCATCCACCCATTCATCCAGCCTTTCATCATTCTAGTCACTTTCTTTCAAACTGCCTATGAAAAAGCTGTTTTACCCTTCCATCCTTCACCCATGCATATTTCCTTCCACCTTTTGAATATTGCTTCTTCTCACAGTTTCTTCCTTATTTTCACATTTCCTTCCTTTTACTCTTCATTCCAGCCCTCTCTCTTTCTTTCCCCTGCTTTGTCTCATCATTTCTTTGCTGTGATTAACATCACCCCTGACCTCTGTCATTGTTTTCCATTATTTTTGCTTTTTATGAGCTTTGGTCTGCAGACCTGCAGACAGGACAGGCTGATAAATAACTATAGGTGTCAACTTAACCCCACTTAAGCTGCAAAAGCAAGGGGCTGACAACACCACTGATTACCTCATTCTCAACTCCCCCTACCCTACAATTATAACCTGGAAGTATTTGTCACCCCAGAAACATTTTTTTAGGCACTGGGAGATTAAGTGATTTGCCTAGAACCACAGGACATTGAGCTAATGCCAGGACCTGAACCTGGTTCTCCAGTTCCATCAGCGGCAGTTCTGGCCGTAACACAACACATTTTCCTGTGAAACGTAACATGTGAATTTACGTAAAACTCACTCAAGTAAATATGGAAAATCATGTCTTAAGCCATCAATTTTAACTCACCACAGCGCATTCCACAAGGAAGGGTACTACCCCACCCTACCATCCCCAGCGGCTTCATTGTAGGATAGACCACTCTCAAGCCCAAAAACATCCACCCCCCCCAACCACACCCCAGGTAAATGATATTTTATAATCGACCAACAAGGCTTTGTTAATCAAACAAACAAACAGCTAAATATACTTTACAGGAGTCACCAACTCTGGATGGGGCCAGACATCCTCTTCACTAGACTCTGAGGAGGAGATGTCACCCTAACCTCAGCCTTCAGTCTGTAAAAGCTATTCTTCTCCGACGACCACTGCAGGGAGATAAGTGTTGGGCTGAAGACTCTGAAGGCCTGCCTTGAACTGGCCATCCTTATTATTGAGTACTGTCCTCCACCCATTCTACACTGACTCTGATTCTTCCCTGAAATGGGACTTTGTGTTTAGCCAGGTACATTTACCCATAGTGGAGTTGCATGGCTTTGAGTTTTTGTTCAACCTCACTGAAAGACTATCATATCTTTAAAGAGTCACAGCAACTATCATGCTATTGGTGAGCTGTGTTAAGAATTACATCTTTATTCACATAATATAGGACCCCCACAATAATTGGCCATGGTGGGGCTTCTTGGGGAGGCTTGGGTGTTAAAGCTTTGTGGGCTTTTTCCAATACAAAGCATGAAGAAAGCTCATGATCAGGTACCCAGGATCTGAACCAAGTCTCCAGGTAGTGCTCCAGACAAGGGCCTTTTGTTATCTCTAATATTCCTACCAGTCTTTCCTCTGTGACCTGCCTTCGGCATCATCTGCTCATTTATTCAGATTAATTGTCTTATCTCACAGTATCTTGACTTCTTTTGTGAAGAACTGCAATTTGGATGATGTTCGGGTCTCAGCCGTTAGCTCAAAGCAAGGTCTGGAAAAGCCCACACCCAACTTACTAATTAGTACAGTAGGAAATTCAGCAGGAGGCCGTTTCAGCGTTCTCAAGTCATCCAGAACTGCTAATTAGGACAGCTTCACTCTGGTGCATTTTGGCATTATTGTACATCATCCCCTCAGCTTGCCCCTGCAGGAGTCCCTTTCCATCTCTCCCAAGTGGGGCTAAAATGAGATCTTCCACTCCAACCCAGTCACCTTCACATCCTCAACTGGACTGTGGTCCTAGAACCCCTTCAGGCCCTGGGGCTGTCTCTCAGCTGGGCCATGCTTCACATCCAGCTGGATGCTCTTGTTGGGGTCCCCAAAGTCTGTACAGTAGCCCCCAATGAAATGGTCACTCTGGTCCACAGTCCACCCTGTTCCCAGTGACAGAGCCAGTGAGAGTAGAAATGGATGCTAGCAGTAAGCAAAATGTGTCTCAGTCTTTCCAGTTATCAATACAGCATTCACTCCTGCCCCCAGTCTGCCCTGGATGCTGCATTGCTTCCTCCTTCCCTGCATGGGCACCGATCACTGTCTCCACAGGGCAGAGGGACACCATGAAGCAACATCATCTCTCTACTGGTCAAAGCACCCAAACTGTCCTCAGCATCCGCTTCCTGCAACCCCCTGAATTGAGACGTTTCACTGCTGTCCCCCTGCACCTCATTAGGCCCTGCCACTCTCCTAGCCCACATAAATCCAGCATTTCCCAGGTATACTACACCTCTCTTAGCCAGACAGGATCAGGCTATGCCTACTTTTATAAACTGCACACTCAGTCCCTCTAGACATTGTACTGTCTTTTATCTGTTGGGCCTATAGTGCTGTGTGACCACCTCCAAGGTGTTGGACTGACTTTGGAGCACCCTGTGGGTCTCCAACTGAGTCTCCCACCATCCACAGTGGGAGCAGTGTTAACCATGTCTGCTGCATTTGCTGCACTTTGAGGATTTTAAGGGATTTGGGCTGCTGGGTGTGGAGAGGATTTGGCTTTCAGTCTCCCTCTTATTTTGGTTTCCAACCGGAGATGTGGCATAAGCTCATTATCCATAATCCACCAGCACTAAGTCACCAGATCTCACAATCACCCTTATTTACTTGTTCCACGTCTAGTAAAAGCGGGGAATGGAAATGCCGGGGGATTTAACTAAGGAGGATCTGGACCCCACTAACAATTTTGAAATCACTAGTGAGGAGTAGGAATAATCGATAGGGGAGAAGAAGTGATGAGCTCTGGAGTAAAAGTGACCTTATATGAGGAGTGTCATTTCATCCAATCCAAACATCAGCCCCACAGACTTAACCCAGTTTACAAATATTATACTTCTGTAAAGTAGTTACATTTCTGGTATGCAGACATCCACTGTACTCTCCGCAGAGGCATTAAAGTCACCATCAATTACGGTCACCTTGATTGAAGGAATAGAGGGACCTCTGTGTATGGGGTGGGGGCAATATGTATGCCGATCAAGACCATGGCTGACTCTCTGAGTTGACCAGATACTACTATAAATTGACCCAACTTTTCTCTTTAGACTGTAATTGGAAGATTTTTGTGTCGGAGGACAGCTATTGCCCTAGAGCCACTTGGGAATCCAGTGTGATCTACTCTATTAAAGCCAAACCTACCTATGAAACTTTATTTACTGCTAAGGACATACGTCTCCTGTAACATAGCGGCTGGAACATACAGATTGGTAAATCGCAGAACCGCTCCTCTGTTTAAAGACATAATCCGTATGGCAGAATGGTCTACCATTTAATTATTGAGTTTCATGGGATGTTGCTAATAAGAGTGGATCCTGCCTGTCTTGTCTATGTTCCGAGTCATAGATTTATGCCCACCTATATTGATTTGTATGTGGTGCTGTGTTGGTAAAAAACAAAATCCCCAATCCTCTGCTCAAACCCCCCCTACATTTCCATCCCCGAAGTATTGGTCACCCAGATTGTTTCTTCTTAACAGTAACCAAACTTAAAGCATATGGAAAAAATTACCACCTGTAGTCAAACATTCACAACAATTTGTTTCATGATGGTGTCGTTCAGCATCGTATACATGGCGAGATAAACAGTTCCCGAAAGATTTACCCTACTGAATTGATAATATTGTACAGATTATAATTGCATCAATCAGTATTTCGTTTGTCAAAGTTCTGAAGACTCAGGTTTTCAGATCTGAGTTCTTATACTGTTTAAGTACCCCAAGGTTCTCCTGTCAAGTTGCTGCTTTGTTCCATCCTGTAAATCTTGCACTGTTTTGTGAGAGGCTCACCATTCAGTTAGTCTGGAGTCTCAGCCTCATTTTTCTTGGAGTCAATTTCTGCCATTCTTTGCACTTTGTTGTGGATGGATTCCTATCTGTGTTTCCTGCTCTGCTGGGCCACCCTTCTTTTTGGCTCAATCTCCTGCTTCTTCCAGAGAGTTGAAGAAGAAAGTATTGCACTGAAAAGTTATCTTCAATTTGGCAAGCAACATTAGACCTTAACTCAAGTGCATTAATCTCATGATTTGCTTCACTGTGAGAAATGAGTCTCTTTGCTGCTGTCCTGATTGTGTTGTACTGGAAATTATCTTGCCAGAGCTTTAAGAATGGTGTCCCTCTCCATGTACTTGAAAAATGATTGGGTGAGCTGGAGATCCCGGTGGAGGATGGGCCTTTCCAACCACAAAATACTGCAAGAGGTTCTCTAGGGGAACCAAGGAGCTTAACTATTGGATTATGAATTGTTCAGGCCTCAATACCTCCAGGCCCTCCAGTATGCCCACAATCTGTAGATTATTTCTGTGGGACTTGCCCTCGATGTCTTTAAATCTTTTCTCCAGTCACTTTACAGTGGAGCAGGATGGGCCACTGTGTCCTTTAGAGCTTGTGGTATGTCTCTAACAGTGGAAATTGAGTCTTATGCCTCCATGACCCTATTAGCAGTATTACATGGCTGTATCTAGCCACATTTAATTTATTTTACTCTCAAGCTTCTGGCCTTCTGAATGGCCTGTAGAATAGTTTCTGCTTGAAGTCTGCACCAACTGCTACTGCTCCGTTAAGACTACGAGCCTAGGCGTTGTGCATCCTTTTAGTGTTTTCTTATTTTGGTTTGTTGAGTGTTCAAGGGCACTTTCCTGCTCACCATACCACTAGCTTACCAGAGGCCTCAAAGTGTGAGCTCAGTCGCTGATTCAAATTACCATTAGTGTAAATTAGGCAAGTGCATGCTATGAAGATGTACAATAAGCAAGCAAGAAGAAGCAGTAGTACATCTAAGGCGGCACAAAACATCTACAGCATCCCTGCACCACTGCTATGTACCAGGCAAGGGAATGAGGAGAAACCAGAAAGGGCCTCACCGCCCACCACAAGCTGTCTTCAAAGGTAGTCCAGAAAGGGCCCCACAAGCCCAATCTGACCCTCAACCCCATGCTCAATTCCACAGTGTGGGCTGAGGGGTAGTCTCTTGCAGCAGGGAAGGCTGCAGTCGCTTTATGTCCTGATCTAGGGGGGCTCAGAGACAAAAACTCATTTGTCTGGCAATCTTCCACTGTTAGAATGACAGGCACTAGGGGTGAGTGCCGTCATGTAGTGATATTGTACAAGATGATTATGGATGTTTAGGAACAATGTTGGGAGATTGTTTAAGATGTGTCCATCATTTTGACGCAATTCCTATGCCACCCAATAAATGAGATCTTGAGAGATATTCTCCATACTTGTTTCAGTATGTATCTCAATGATATTTTGGTATTTTTCAGTACACTTGCAGAACACTGATAACAGAAGTTCTCCTCCAACTACATTGCAATCATCTCTGTGCTAAAAAGGAAAGTGTATATTTGAGTCTTCACGGCTTCGTTTTCCTGGGTTTCAGCATTGCAGAAAGTGAAATCACCATGGAAAAAGAAAATCAGGAACTATTTAGCAGTGATCTGCACAACATCTATCAAAGAAGTGCAAAGGCTTCTTGGCACTTATAATTTTTATCAACTACTTATTCAAGCATTTTCCTCAATCATTGCCCGCCTTTATTACTTCTAATGAAGAAAGAGGTTTCATTTGCTTGGGGTACTCCGCAAGAAGCATTTAAAAAAAAAAACTGAAGGAGACATTCACGATGGCTCCGATTTCACAGTATCCATATTCAGCATTACCAATTATAGTAGAAACTGACATTTCAGCCCAAGCCATCTGAATCATTTTATATCAAAGCGTTCCACAAAATTGTCCTATATCCATAAAGCAGCCCTCTCCTCCCAAAAGCTCACATAGACTAAACAACATTTTATTTATGATGGAGAAATATAAGCTTCTAAGCCCACTTTCTCTCAGCATTAGACATACTTTGGAAGGTATTGTTCATGTAGGTTTTTGTTTGAACCCACCACAAGAACTTAGATTCTATAAAGTCTGTTTGTTGTGCAAATCATGTCAAAATCATCGTCATGTTTGGAGGATGCTCTTTTTTTCTAGATTCCACTTTACTATGGGCTATCGACCTTAAAATGCAGATGCCTAAAAAGTCAACTATTTCCTCCAAAATACTTGTAATGCATCCCAAGGCTACAGCAGTCCATCGAGAAATAATGCAAGTTCAACTAACCATTGCTAGAGAAGCTTGGATTGCACAATAACCAGATATTAATTGGCAGGAAAACAAATTGCTGTAGCAAGGAGATCATACACGCAAAGCTATGTCCCCATTGCATGACAAATATAACATTAGGGTCATGACACTCCTATAGTTGGATTCTCTGGCTTTCAAAGATGCAACAGTATGTGAACAAAGTATGAACAATCTTTTATCACGTCCATTCAAGCCAAACCCAGCGACATTGAGCCACTGGCACTAATGCCTCTTTCAACTGCTTCAGTACCTCAAATCAGAATTGCCTTCATCAGAACTTTGGCGAGTACCCTTAGCAGAAGCAGATTATTTCATCAAGATTGCACATTTCAATCCACATCAGACTTTGGACCTGCACCCGTCTTGGCCTCGGTGTGTTTTTAAATAAGATAGTTTGACTTCAAGGTCTTCCTGAAAAAGACTCACAATTGACTCCAAGATTTTGGATACCACTTTTGAAAGTATTAGGGTTGAAAGTATCCAAGACCAGTCATTACCATCCTCAATCAGATTGCCAGATGGAGAGAGTATATCAGGTGGATGCTGCCATGATTCAGTATTAAACTGACTAGGTTCTTGATCTCTATTGCTGAATTGTTTAGAAAACATCACTACATAGTCCCCAATATCTTGCTTCTGTGGTTTCCATGCTCACATGCCACCCATCATTTCTCAAACCGTAATTGTTCCATCCATTATGGAAGACATTGGCAGTCTAAACCACCTACATGACATCATTTCACATTTTACCACAGCAAAGGCCCCATACAGGAAATATGCTAATGAACACACATATCCTACACCTCATCAAGCTGGAAATTCTGTATGGCTTTCTACATAGTTCTTATGCTTGCCTCATTTCCATAAACAATTACCCTGAGTTGAGGTGGTCCTTTTCTTATCACCAGTCATCAACTCTGTGGCTGTTTGATTGTCTCTATCGTCCCCAAAGTACGATTTAGTATGTCTTCCATTTTTCCTGGATCAAACCCTCTTGCCCATCACCCCTGAGGATTTTTCCATCTCCTACACTTATAGTGGGTGAGGAATTGGACGAATGAGGTAGCGGATGTCCTGGATTCCAGATTTCACTATGGCCAGTTGCAATGCCTGACAAGTAAGAAAGGTTACAGGGCAGCAGAGAATTCTTGGGAAATTTCTACTTTTGAACATGCTCCTCATCTGATACAGACAGTTTATGCCATCTTTACAAATCATTTGGATGGGGCTACTGCAGATAGGGAACTATAAAGAACAAGACTGGGAGGGGTAGGAGTACTGAGAGGGGTCGGAGTAATGGTTCCTATTCCTGTGTCACAACTTATATGGTGCACTGGCATACATAACTCCTTGCCCATAGTGTTACATGGCAAGATAACTGGTAGGAGGTGGTTGAAGAAAAAGTTCCTGCCTCCAAGCGGTTGCCAACTCTGGCACTGAGGATCTTTCACACACAGGGAATGCATTGTATATATCAGCTTTATCTAAGCATGTGTCAGCCATATTGGTTTTGTCAAGAGTGGTGTTCCTCAGTCACGGAAGAAAAAATATCCCAATCCTCTGGTCTTCCAGCCTCTGGTTTCCCTTGTTTAGTTCCTCGGTTACCCCAGAGTCCTAGTATTGTCATAATCCAGTCTCAGGTGTGGAAGATAGTGGAGAGAAAAATCAGCAATTGGTACACTCCGCCCTTTGATTTGCTTGTTATCTGACTCTTTAGTGAACAAATGTCTAATTTTACTGCATGTAATATCCAGGAATTGGCCTTTTCAAATGCCAACTGAGGGTTGTTCATTTTGTATGCATAATTTCATAGCATGTCTTCAAGACATTAGAGCAGCTTCACTTCAACATATATCTATGGCACACTTCCTGTCTGTCACTAATGATAGGGTCCCAACAGACTAACCTGTTAATTTTGCATTTAAAATTGGGGAAATCGAATTGATTACAAGCCATCTTCTCCTAAAAAGACATAACATTATTGGGAGAGTCATACCCTTCTGCCTGACCATACTTTTAGGTTATTATTAAATCACAAACATTACCAGAAATACCAATGGAAAACAGCACCAGGCCCAGGTTTTCAGGCATACTACAATGAAAAATACCAAGGGATCCTATTCCCACTGTGCTGACTGCACTGCTGAATATCGAGGCCATGAAAATAGTGGTACAAGATTATTGTGTAGAAAACATTGAAGCTTAAAATATCAAAAGGTAGGTGTGTATAGATTATACAGAGGAATTATAGACTGACAATTCCTTACTCCACATCTACATACCGTGACATTATATATATATATATATATATTCACTTAAAAAAACATAGGTTTCACACATGTTATAGTTAGGTGGATATTTCACTCGTAAAAAACCAATGAAATTCCCCCGTTATAGTTAGTTGAGATAACTATAACTCGCGCGTCCCCAATCCTCTGCTCATGACGTCACATATTACAGCACTCATGACATGGTCAGTGGCATCACTCATGACATCACTGATGACATCATCCTTGTGATAGAGTGGCAGTCGCGCGAGCTATGGTTATCTCAACTAACTATAACGGGGGAATTTCATTGTTTTTTTACGAGTGAAATATCCACCTAACTATAACATGTGTGAAACCTATGGTTTTTTAAGTGAATTTGCAAGGTTTTTTAAATACTAATTCCTAACTATAACGTGTGTGAAACCTATGGTTTTTTCAGTGAATTTGTACGGTTTTTGAAATGCTAAGTTATGTATGTATTATAATTTTTTTTATATATTTATTTTTTAATAAACTACGTATTAAAATGTTTTTTTTTAATGGTTTTTCACCGTGCGCGCACGGTGCGCGCACCTCCGTGATTTAAAAAAAAACAATTTAAATGTTTTTTTCTGCCTTCGGGGTCCTTCAGGAACCCCCTGACCAAGGCTAGGGGGTCAGGAACTCTCTACCCTGCCCCCTTTTCACGTTCGCCACCTTCTTTTTCCACTCCCGCACTGAAAACAAACAAAATGGCGGCCGACACTTCCTGATTTCGACCGATTCGAACGTTGACTGACATGTAACAACCAATCAGAATTACGCTCGCGCACATTAGGGTGCGCGCACGGTGCGCGGCTATAGATATGCATGTGCTTTTAACTGCAATTTTCTCAGGAACTACTGAACAGATTGACTCTATATATGCAAAAGGCACATCCCTGACCTGAGGACTACCTCTCTGCCAAATTTCAAGTAATTCTGTTCAGCCGTTCGGGCTGTACCTTCAACTAAAGGTCCTATGGGAAAATGCATGGGGAAAACGCATTTTGGGACCCCCCTTTTTTCTCGGCCCCCGCTTGACGAATCCCCCCCGAGACTTTCAGGGTAGGAGCTGAGCGGAGCGCCCCATTACTTTTGAAAATTTTGCGAAGATTCGTCAACCGGCGCCAAAGTTATTCAAAATAGAATTTTGAGATTTCCTATGGAAACACGGTCCTAACTAGAACTATCTACATATATATATATATATATATATATATATATATATATATATATATACACACACACACACACACACACACACACACACACACATACAAGGTATGTAGATGTTGAGTAAGGTACAGAAAATCCACATTTGCTTACCATTTGATATTTTCGATTCAATATTTTGTCCTCAGTACTTGCCTCCCTCAATATTTTAACCTCAATATTTATGGTGCATACCTACTGTGCAGAAATCTACATTGTGTACATACCCACATGGGGGAATAGAGCGTGCTGTGCAAATTCAAACCTATTGGAGAAAATCCTTAATTCCAAGCAAATTTGGAGATGTTTTGTTCCCTCCCCATCCTGGGAGAGAAGTGTAATCTTATGACCATTTCCATGGTGGGAAGGGATCGGACCGCAGTTTCCAAATGTCCACAAATGTACATTTTTGTGGGCTTCACAAACTTTAAAGGTAATGGCTAATTGGGGAGAGGATGTAGCCTTATGGCTAGAGCAGTAGACGTCGAAGCTGGGAAACCGGGCTCGAGTCTCGGCAACGGCGCTCAACATCCTGTGATTCGAGGCAACTCACTTAATCTCCACGTGCCTAACAAAAATGAATGTGTCCTCATGTAACGAAACTGGTGCTATGTAAAGCGCTCTGATATCCGATATATTCGGGTCTAGTTTGCGCTATATAAAACTCTTGCAAAAATTGAAATAAATAAATAATGGCCGTTTTTTGCCCAATTCCATCCCTCGCATGAGTTACTACAGCAGATTTCTGCGCATGCCTGACAGAAAATGTCATAAAAGTACATCCATTTACAACTGCCAGAGAAATCCTTTTGTGAATTCCTGGCAGATTTAAATGAGATTTTCAGCCGTAAACTTAGTTACATCCCAAAAATAGCTTCAGAGTTCTACACATTTACCTCAATATTCTGGGCTCAGTTTTAGAGATGTCATTATAGTCCCAAGGATCAAGGCCAACCACAGCTATATCTATTGCAGCTCCTTTAAGGTCCAACTTCTGCATCGATCAGTACGTCACTCCAAAGTGTGGTGAATAATTCTTAGAAACATCAAATTACATGCTCCAAAGCTTGATAAGTTTCTACCAATGCTGCTAAATGAAGAAAAGGAAAGCCAGGTATTGTGCATAAGACAGAATCCCCATCAGAGCAGATCCTTAAAAAACCTTAAATAGTTGACACCATGTACTCGAAGCCTCATCTCAGTCGGTTACCTTCTAGTTTATTTAGGCATGACAGCATACCTGCCAACATTTTAGAAATGAAAAATTATGAATTTAGAAAAAAACATATGGGGGGGGGGGAATGTATTTTCTCAATTGTACGTGGGAGATGGCTAAAATTAAGCCAATTTTGGGTTTATAAAATTATGAGTCTCCCGCCTGAATCATGGCTGTTTACAAGTATGTGACAAGGATATTGGTAGCCATTCTTGACGGGAACAATTGTCAAACTAACAGGATGCCTCTTTTATGGATAGGAGCAGAGAGCCCCCAAAGGGGAAAAAAAAGCCAAAACAACCTGGTCTCTAATCATCCAATTGCACGGAGAACATGGCAGTAAAGCTTGTTAGCAAATTCAAATTGCGGCCTATACTAATGTGGATGTCTGTTAACGGCTTCTTAATCCCCTACTCAAGCCGGAGTAAAAATGGTATGGGATCTACTGAGCAAGGCTCAGTAGGGGTGCCGCTCGTGAAGCTGGAGTTGGTGTGAAAGGATCCCTGTATTGAGGACTGCGAGGACCAGCAGCCCTCCACCTTCCCGCTGCTGCCTCTTCCTCAAGACCCGCCCCTGGACAGTACTTTAATCCTCGCGGCCCCCGCTTCGTGGGAGCCGCTCGTGAAGCTGGAGTTGGTGTGAAAGGATCCCTGTATTGAGGACTGCGAGGACCAGCAGCCCTCCACCTTCCCGCTGCTGCCTCTTCCTCAAGACCCCGCCCCATGCGCATCCTTATACTTCCGTGTCCGTATTTCCGCAGCACGGAACGCAGCGCGGGCGAAGCCCGGGACAAGGGCGGGCCCGTCTGATCCCGTCAGAGACCGACTGAGGCCGGGACGGGGCACTTCTCTTGGCTCTTCAGGTGAGCAGTGTGTGAGCGAGGTGTCGTTCGCGGTGTGCCGGACTGACTTCTGAGTCTTTGCGTTTGGAAGCGTGCCAGCCATATCTCTGTTCAAGCGCTCAGACCTACACTATCTCATAACAACAGGCAATGGCCTCTGCTGGCATGAAGAAGGGCCGGAAGTCTCTTTGCTTGTCCGGAGTGGCTGGAACCCTGGACAATTTTATCACGAGAGCCGCGTCAGTCCTTCAGAAGGAAATCGCACTAACTGAGAAAAGACTCTCTCTTGATCAAGTGCTTAATAAACGCTCCTCACTGGGTAATATTGCTCTAGCAAAGTCACCGGCAGCTACAGACCTGTCCACTCCAGCCCTTGACACTAATGCCTTGTTTCTGAGAGAAAACGAGAACGCTGCTGCAATGGCTAATAGCAATGTTTGGAATTTATCTGAACAAGGTGACTTCTCCGGCCCTGGTTTTCCTACACCCATGATCCACGAAGGAACAACTAGATCCGGCCAACCCATACGTACAGATGCTACCCATGCTAAACCGTCAGAAAAGGTGGTGAAGCGTAAGCGGGGCGGCACAGTGTTGCCCAATAAAAGATCTAAAACCCAAAAATGGCCAAACACCGGAATATCTGAGCCCGTGGTTAACGCAGATTTGACGGTTGGAGGCCCTGAGGCCCGGATGGGTCCTGCACTGAACAAGGATTATTGGCTAAGAATGGAACAGTTACTCATTGCGACTTGTCGTTCCATCTGCTATAGACTTGACTCCATGGAAAACAGACTTTCCAACTTGGAATCTTTGGTTGCTGTATTGTCTGGGGCTAAGGGAAAAAGTGATAGTGGGGGAACTAAAGATAATGCAGCCGAGTCCATCTGCCCCGCTCCCAATCCACCTAACGTTCTGGCAGCTACAACGGATCATTTCACTTTGCAGGGTCAGGGTTTGGCTAATGACATTCAAGCTGTCCCCCACGACCTTATCCCATTACCCGTTGTAGGGAACTTAAGGAGTGGGGCGAGCCTCGTGACTAATAACCCATCAAATGAGCCAAGTGAACTCGACCACATCTTACGTAAGCAGCCAGGGCTCCCCTCTGACCCCAAACTACCTTGCTTGGATCTCCCTCCCGAATCTGTGCCATATGTGGTGGTTCTTGCTGGTGTCCCCACCCTGAATCATGGATCAAGGGAGGTTTTCTCCGATCTAAAAAACAAATGTATGCACTGGTTAAATTGTCATAAACCCCTCCCGAATCAGTGCAGCAGTGAGATACTATTTGTAAGGAGGATAAATTGGCTAGGTCATAGAGTTAAGGATGTTCCTGGTGATTGTGTAGTGATCAATTTTAGGAACCCAAGTACCGCTAGGTACATCTGCACATTTCAGACAGGTCGCCAAATTAGTCCCCACTCAGCAATCAAAGCTCTCCCACTCACCTACTTTTATCCGAGACCCCAGAATTCTGGTATCGACGCTTTCCGCAGTGGTAGGGTAGATAGTTGGAGATTTGGTAGGGTTGGATCACCCCCCCTCTGTTCCTTCAATGCAAATCAAGCACATGATCGATCTTGCCCGCCCCCACTTGAAGCTTTTTACCACACCAACAGATATAGTACCCTTGACCAGGTTGATTGACGCCCAAACCGCTGTGTCCCGAAAGTGTACACAGTCTTGGGGGGGCTGACAGAAACGGAAGGGTCGGCAATTGGGCTTGTGCGGGAAATCCCGGGTAGGGCAACCATTCCACCATCTACCACTAGTTCTGCTGCTGACCAGATCCCATTCATAAGCAAACCAAAGCAGAGTCCCACCTTGCTCTCATGGAATGTGGCAGGCCTCAAGAGCAAATTGATATGTGAAGACTGGGGCACCTTCATAGATAATTTCGATGTCTGCCTAATGCAAGAGACATGGGCCTCAGAAAATTTCCAAAGGGTAGGCTTTGTATCTTTAACATACCAGCAGTAACTAGTGGCAGGGGTAGACCATCTGGGGGTCTTACCACCTGGGTTGCTCTTCACTTGGGTGCCTTAGCAAGGCAACTTCACACCAATTCAGATGACATTCAATGCACTTTACTCGAGTTGCCTAACAACATCCATCTGGCTCTCGTGAATGTTTATTCTAGACCTTCCCGGGGTGGCCGGGAATCCAATGTCATTGAACAGCTAAATAAATTTATCTTGTCCCTGGATCCTGGATATTCCTTGACAGTGGGTGGCGATTTAAATTGCCAATATGAACCGCTTAGTGGGTCGGTTCTAGACGATCCAACCGCCGAAAACGAATACCGAAATATTCCCGACCCTATGATTCCCAAGGTCAAAGCCTGGACCCCTCTGGTTCTACAGATTTCCACACTTACTCTCTCCCTATCTTTGAGGGCATGTAATGGGAGATTTGATTCTGACAGACCAGGACGAGCCACCTTCAATAGAGTTGGACAAACTTCTATTATAGATTATGTTCTTATTGAAACTAGATCATGGGACAAGGTGCTCGATTTCAGGGTGTCAGAACGGGATGACAGTGACCACAACGCTTTGGTTGTGACATTTAAACCAGGTAGTTGGGGCATGAGTAGCTACGATACATCGCTATCTCCCACAGCACAACCTCCCATCCTGCACAACAATGGACGAAGGGTAAGATGGCCCCGCATTGTTGCTAGCCCAAGCAAATTGTCAGAGATTTATAGTCTTGTCCTACCCCATCTTATTGGAATGTCTGAGGCAGGCCTTAATCGAAATCCAATAGGACAGGCAATTGGGCCTACAGGCATTCATTTACAGTTAGTAAATGAACTCTCAAAGGTGTTTTGTTCAACTGGGAATGTGAGGCCTCATTTGCCCGAAAGGCAATTGTGGTACTCTGCTGAGTGCAGGAAGACAAAGAGTGATTTGCTCACGGCCATCAAGGCCTTGGACAAAGATAGAATCAAAACATTGAGGGCACGGCACAAACAAACTTTAGAAAGGGCCAGAAAGGCTTGGGAGGTCGATACATGGGAGGAACTAAGATTAACCTTGCAGGCTAAGGACTTCAAGGGCTTCTGGACCATTGTCAGTAAGGGCAGAAAAGAACTAGGAACGACCTCATTCCCTAACATAGCCCCAGCGGTATGGGAAGCCCACTATGGGGGCCTCTACTCTAGCTCAAATGATAACGCACTACCTATAACTACCTCTCCTTCCAGACTTGTTTGTCGAGCCGAAGATGCCACGGCGGTAACGATAAAGGAGGTGGAAATTGCCATACACCTGTTGATACCCAACAAAGCGCCGGGTCTGGACAAAATCCCTGGTGATCTGTATCGTTCGGAACCAAAGATCTGGGCACCGTATCTTTGCTCCCTATTTAATTCTATTCTGGAGGGTGCGGAACTCCCCGAGTCTTGGCTAGGTGCGGAGATCGTACCGATATTCAAGAAAGGCTGTCCTCAACAACCCACAAATTATAGGCCCATCAGCCTAATTGATATCACACAGAAGCTGTTGGGACGTATAATATTGGACAGACTACAGACCTGGGAGACAGATAATAACATTTTAAGTTTCTTGCAAGCGGGTTTTAGGAAGGGAACCTCCACTGTCGACCAGATTTTCCGACTTCAGGTTATACATTGGAAGACCGTGTATCTAGAGGGTGGCAGCCTCTATCTCATTTTTGTTGACCTGAGGTCGGCATTTGACCTGGTACCGCGAGAAAACCTGTGGAAGGTTCTCCGGGCTCTCAATGTCCCCTCATATCTCTTGGATATTGTGAGTAGACTCCACACGAAAAACTTCGCCCAGGTCAGATGTGGCAAGCATGGAGAGTTGTCCTCCCGCTTCCTTGTCAACCGTGGAGTCCGTCAAGGATGCGTGTTGGCACCCACGCTTTTCTGCTTATACATTGACGGGCTCATTAAACATCTGGAAGGTATCAGGGACTCAGACGTGCCAAGACTTGCTACGGGCATGGTGCCAGCGTTGATGTTCGCTGACGACACTTTGTTGCTGTCACGAACGTCAACTGGCATCCAGCGCATCCTGGATGGCTTTGTGGATTTCTGTGCTGAAAGAGGCCTGGAGATCAATTTAGCTAAAACTAAATTTATGATCCTCAACCCCCCCAAGCACACAAGGCCAAACCCAGTCCTGAATGGTGTCCACCTTGAGCGGGTGTCAACGTTCGGATATCTGGGGATAATAATTCAAGAAAATTTTGGTTGGGGAGGACAAATTGCTAACTCTGTGCTAAAACTTGCCCAAACCACTGGGGGGATTTCCCAAGTATTTAGAGGCTCGGTCTCCAAACCAGTGGCACCAGCAATAGAAATCTACAGGACCCAAGCGAGAGCGGCTTCTACCTATGGAGCAGAATTATGGGGTCACTCTAGAATTAATAGCCTGATCGGGACTGAAAACTCTTTTGTGAGGAGTCTGTTGGGTCTGCCCTCTAGCTCTCCGTTGATCCCTATCAGGTTGGACTGTGGGCTGATACCCATGGAACAGGTGGTAACGTTGCGCCCATTGATATACTGGAAGAGACTTTGGTCTAACGCAGAGTTGGGTTCTTATCGGGAGGAATTCAAGGGGGTTTGGTCCCAGTTGAGGAGTAAGAATATTCCCTGGCTGAGATTTGTTAGGGATACTTGGACCAAGATTGGCCTACCTGAACTATGGACCTCTCCGGAGTCCTCCTGTTCGGCCTTATCAAAAGCAAAATTGGTCGAACAGTTCAGAAATAACCATCTTATGCGTCTCCATGAGTGTCCTGACATTGGTAGGCTGACGGCCGAGTTCCTACAAATCAAAGATAACTACAGGAGAGAGGCATTTCTAGATTTGGTCAGTCCCCCGGCTGCTAGGAAGCTCTACTGTCAACTGAGAATGGGCAGTCTTCCCCTCAGATCGTTCACCTCCAGGTGGGATGCAAATAATACTACTGCCTGCCCGGCTTGTGGCCATAGACTGGAGGATGAAAAACATGTATTCTTCTTTTGCCCCACATACCACCTGCAAAGAAAACGTTGGGTTAAGCCCATATGTAACAACCTGGGATTTAGAGAGTGCGATAATGCTATGAGAGTTCTGAAGTATGACACCCAACCCCCAATAGTTTTTGCAGTTTCCCGGTTTCTTAATGCTATGTGGACAATACGTAGGAAATTTTTGTAATCAACTTCTTAGCTTAACTATTTTTTCTTCAGTTTTGCATGAATGTTTTTGTAACATCTAACAACTCCGAACTGATTTGGTTATTTAAAAAATTTTTTTTTTTTTTTTTTTAACTGTGAACTGTGATAATTCATGTTGCTTTTATGGCCCTTGGAGCCGAAATAAAGTTTAACAATGGCAATGGCTTTTGGTTCTATTTATTAATAATAAAGTTAGTTACTCTTAAAAAACAGTCTTCTGTGCCTTTTATTTTTGATCCCACATATTTCCTTTGCAGCTCTTCCTATTCTTTGCTTCCCTAGGGGAGTGGACTTAGATTTAGGTCTAATGGAGATTATAAGTGCCTCACAAACTAATAAGTACAAAAAATATATGGGTAGTGGTTTTTGTACAGATGAAGTCTAAATCTGCATGGTGTTGACCATGGATGCTTTCTTGTAGGTCTGTTATTTCATACAGGTATAAAAGATATTCACATGGCATTCTAGTGTCTGTGGACAGACACTCTGGTCTCCTACATCTGACCAACAGCTAGTGTCTGCTACAAAATACTGGTACCTACAAAGACTGCATATGTTCTAATCAGCTTACTAAGTTAATGTGAGTCTTAGTGCAAACAATGATCATTTCAGGAAGGCTTAGAAATTGTCTAAATTTGTAATTGAATACACTGTACTTGATTGGGCCCAACAGTTCACCTATTTGGACATCCACGTTTTCTAAATGGGGGTGGGGGGGGCAAACAAAAATACAAATAGCAGGGTACTCATAGTAGAATGATCATCTTCAACAAGACGGGTTCATTGTAAATTTTAGGGATGGGCTTTTTTTGCCCAGTGAAGTTGAAGATGCTAAATACATTTAATGAGCTCTAATCTTTAGCAGAATTATGGGTCCATTTGAATATGACAGGCTTATCATCCGCTGAAAACAATTTCTACAGGTCATTACTGTGTTCACCTCAATCAGCTTCCAATGACGTTTCTGGGTCTGATCTAAGACTTAGAGGTATTTTACACTCAGCAGTCTTACAAAACCTACCCTTATATGTGGATCTTTGGTGCAATCTCATATTAATACTTATTTTTGGACTGTTGGGTGAGTTCCACCTCTTACACGAAACACAGATCTTCGCAATCAGTTGACATGGCTGAACTTTGCAACAAGTGGAAGTAGAAAGGCTGTGGATTCATTTGGTTAGAAAGAAATACTTTCAGAGACTATATTTGAACTATGTCTATTTCTTAGAGTTAATATTTATCTACACTAAGCTTGCGCTAATTCTGCAACAGCTGTGGTATCTTCGGATAACCTGAGCTACACAACGACATTTCTCAGGCCTTTTCATAAGCTAGTGACAGGAACTGAAAAAACATATTTATTTTATGTTCTTGCCCCTCTTTTGGAACATGATGAGTTAACGACTGGCCCAAATTTAAAATAGTCTGGTGTTTATTTATTAAGGGAAGGTTTTCAGAACTGTTACTCTGTTCCTTCAATAGCTGAGTACCAAACTTGCACTGCTAGAATGGAAACAATGTTCTCATGAATCATCAAACGCAACCAAAAGTCTTTGATGACACTGCTGAATGAGGACTGGATTTGTGAATCTTCTCAGACCCCACTCAGTGCCATTAAGAAGCGGGATCAAGGATTCCGGTCTGCCTCCTACAAACACCGTTAAGAAATACAAGACTTTAGAGAAAATATGTATAATTTTCTCCAGGCAACACTCCTACTTCATAAGGCCATACTACACTGAACAATGGAAAAGAGAAAGAAGTTTGCAACTTGTGTAGTTATAAGATCTGGGACACCTAGTGATCAGAAGACAAAACAACATGATTCTCAGTAACAGGAAATATATTGTTATTCTATGTGTCTTGCAAATACAAGAAAGTAGTGCTCTGTTTCCTGGGTCATTAGACGAGATCCTCCTCCTTCTGTCCCAGAATTCAAGGATCTGTCTTTGTCATGTTGTTCAGCCGCTGCACTTCATTCCCTTATTTCTGCTATCCATTCAAGTTTGAATTCTTGTGTAAGTATTTTTCTAGTCTTTTGTTCCGAGTTCTAGTTAGAATTATTGTTTTAGGACTGTGTTTGGTTTTCTTTCCATTTTTTGATTGTGTATTTCTAGAGATTTTTTCTGGAACTTGTTGATTTCTTCTCTCGACTTTTCCTCTGTGTTGCCTGTGCCATCCTGCACAACTTTCTTGGTTTCCTGCTTCGTGCCTCTTCACCTTCCACTCAGTGAATGTGGAGGACAGTGGTGAGAATTCGGAGGAGGCCTCCCTTATCATCCCTCTCTCAAGGAGGAGAATATAAAGTAATTGTGACCTGCCATTAACAGGTTTAAGTCCTTTGAACATTTGAGTTCATCTGCACCAATATCCTTTCCCTTCCAAAAATCTGCATAATTCGTAGTTATCCAAGATACTTAGGGGCCTATTAGCATGGCGAGCGGATCATCACCGCCCAACCGGTGGTGGCGAATCGCCCGCCAAAACACCCCGCCGGACGGCCTTTTACCCCCGCCACATTAGCATGGCGGGGGGTACCGAGGCGGACGGAAAGACCGTCCGCCGCTTTTCCGTCACAATTACCTACTGGGCAGAAAAGGCCCATAATATGGTGGTGGTGGCTTGCAGACACCGCCATCCATATTATGATGATGTACTTTCAATACCTTACCATGGCGAGACTCCGCCATGAAAAGGCATGCAGAGTTCTCTTTGGGGGCCCGTTGCGGGCCCCCAGGGGTGTGGGGGGGGTGAGGGGCTGCATTTGGGGGGTACCCATGGTAACCCCCAACATTGGCATGCACAAGGTGGCTGGCACCGCGCAGTGCCTGTCACGTTGTGCATGCCAATGCACAACATGCATATATTGCATTGTGGCGGGTGCTGCTTACAGCACTGCCCGCCACAATGTAATATATATGAGATGCCACCGCCACCATGGTGGTGGCATCCTAATTGCGAGTGCGGGACCGCCGCACCATTGGTGGCCGGTCCCAGCACCGCTAGGGTGGCGGGCGGACTGAAGTCCGCCCGCCATCCTAATGGGCCCCTAATTGTCAAAGGCCATGGTAACTAAGATAATCTGCTATCAGTAATGTAGCTTTTTTTAAGACTACAGTCTCCTCCCTAGTTGCTGTTGCCGTGTTTGCCTACAGAGCCCTACCACCTCACTGTCCCTTTCTCTAGCACTTCAACACTCCAACACATAGACACTCTAGTCACTTGAATGTTCCCTGCTCTACGTTGCCTTGCTGCTTGGTTCCACCCAGCTTTTGCTGTCCCCTGGTTTCTTTGTGTCAGTGCCATGGTTTTCTAAATGGGTGCTGAACAGGAGTATTTCTATCTCCGCTTGTTACTCCTGTTCCTCTAAAGATTTTAGGAGTTTTTTTTCCGGCCCTGTTGAGGTACTGTTGTGGTACGGCTATCCTGTGTGGCTGCAATCACAGCTGAAATGGCTTAGAGGTGACTGGGATGCTTGGGGGAGACTGTCACTGTGCCCAACGTCCATAAGGAGCCTGGGGTGTTTGTGGGCATGCAGCAAGACACATGCCCCTATAGGTGCCACCATCTTAGCTCTTTAGCATTTTCTTGGGGTTGACAGTGGTGGAAGCAATAAGGGGCCTTTGAGGCTCTGTATACTTGGCATCATTACGTGGATTCAGACAAGATTAGAGCACAGAGCTAAGCTTCAATAAGTTTGATTGCAGCTGTTCTTGAGGATTTGAATAGCCGAAAAGACCTCAAACCAGAAAGCAGCACAACTCATTAAACAAAAGGCCCCTGCGCACTTTGAGCTCGCTGAACTACTGTATGGACAAGCCTATGCCCATATGTGCATATGGCGGAAAATGCTGCCATTTGTAAGGATCTATGAACCTGCAACTACCATTCAGCTACCGATGTTTGCCAGATTCTAGAGTGCAAATCCTAGGGGTGGTGGCGGCGGCTGTAAGGTTACAGGGAAGAGGTAAGTCATCTGCTACTTGTTTTATTTGCTTCCATTTACTGTTTTACATATTCAGCTATCTGGCTCTTCGCTCCATCCCCCCCACCTGTGCTTTACTCGTGCTCAGTCTAGTCTACTCCAGCTTCTATTCCAGCATACTCCAGTTTTCTCCAATATACTCTGATACACTGCAGCATATGCTGACTGATTGGCCACCAGTTACAGCTATAGCATCTTGATGTGTGCAGTCACAGGGATCATTGGGATTTACCGCATACCTTATCCTTAAAATAACTCCACAACATCAACTGTCTTGAGAGAATGGTCCAGCACAGTGTACTTGATCTTTATGCTCCACCTGCTGAACAAGTTATAATTCAGCAATCTTTTTCTAACCTAGGGAGTGGTGTTCTTGTGATGGCCTGCTGTTATAACAGCTGGGGTATGGCCCTTGGGAATTGTGTGTCCCAGTGTTTGCTTCTAGCAATGGGCAGGTGCACAATCGGGCCTATCAAGCCCAAGGCTTCTAAAGCTACCTCCTCTCCTTGACTTCCTCTACCCCAGCTACCATGACGATTGATTATTTTTTTGCACGGGCAGTGGGGGTAATATCAAAGGATATCAAACTGACAGAAAGGGCTTGTTACTTGCAGGTGAGCCAGAAAGATTCTCTTCAATTTCAACTCCAGATGCTTTGGACGGGCATCTTGCTGTTGACTCGACAGTATCTGCTTGCACTGCCCAGGCTGCTCAATCCCCCAATTTTCCGCTGGCTTCTGCAGCCAAGCATCAATGACATCTGTTTAACTTGAGCGAAGGGAGGGGGTGTACGCAGTCTCCTTTTACATCCCCTGAAGAAGCGAGACCGATGACAATCAACCATATTGCTTTTGTGAAGTTCTCCTCTATTTTAGATACTAGGCTATGTTCCATCAATTCTTGATTAGACCGGATCGAAAGTTGCCTGGGAATCTCTGGGGGTGTCTCTTAACTTACCCTAGTGTATAATTCACAGCTCCACGTCACTCTGGGTTTAATGATAGACCCTCCCGGTGTTGGAGGGGAGGTCAGATTGAGACATGCTGGGGGGTGACCCAAATTAATGACCATTCTTGTCGCCATCTCAACAACCAGCCCACCCATTCTGGGGGAGATACTCACTCCGGGTGGAGGAGGGTGGTTTGAGAGGAGAAGCTGGGGTGTTGGGCCATAGGTGATCAGAACGAATATACGACGTTACTTCTCATGCGTTTAGTACGCATGCCATTACTACGCGGTCGTTAGTACGACCGCGTTTTTAGTTCGCATTCCTTTCCTACGCAATTCGGAACAACGAATTGCAGTAGGGGGTGCTGGATGTTGGAATAGTATAATTTACTATTCCAACTCCAGTCTATGCAGGCACTAGGGAAGGTGTTGGATTTTAAATATTCCAACCCTCACTCCCCATACTCTGGATTCCCAAGAACAGGTAAGGAACAAGGTTGCTCACTGTCTACATAGGAATTCAAGGCATAATACTGGTTTGTTTGATGACATCCTACTGGTACGAAGGGTGGGGTGGATTGGTTCATTGTACAAAAACCTTTCTGGTGGCTGTGTAATTGTGAACTTTAGGGACCCGGATATTCCTAAAGCATCCTTGCAGCACTTTTTGGATTAGTCAGGTTCAGGGAATCGTTTTCCCTTGAGGTTTTTTTTTTTTAACAGGTGTCTAAATGCAGAAACACAAGGTTTTCTTCCACACCCATTTCCACCATCAACCGCTTCTCTATAATGTCTGAACTCCAGGAGAATGATGGACTTTCATCCACTATTCCTACACCACGTAGCTCCAGGTGTCCAGAGTCCAATCATGGATCTAATATATTAGAGGGTATTGAGGAAGCGAGCAGACGGATGCCAGTATTAAAAGCCACCACACCATAATTGTCGAGGGATGGGCACCGGTGAGATTCTTATCATAACCCTCCACATTCCAGAGATAATGCTTCCCTCATCTGCTGGAAGGTCGCTGGACTACAATCAAAACTGAATGAGAATTTTTTTAACAATACGGCCTATGTATGTTTAAAGAGACATGGGTCACAAGTGATGTTTACAGGGTTGGTTTCAGGAGCTTTTGTGCTGGCTGTTCCATCATGGGCTGAGACAGCTTCTGAGGCCTTATGGTATGGATAGAAACTTCCTTACAGTGCTCTGTAAGAGAGAGAACCACAGGCTCACCAGACATCCGGGGTCTGAGGTTTACACCTGATCGAGATAAGCCCTTTTTTATAATAAATATCTACAACAGAGGCACAAACACTCAAACAGAATTTACTACACTCCAACTCCTCAATGCCCTTTTGAAAATTCGGGCACCCATCATCTTTTAGCTGCAGATGACTTTAATTTAACATACAAACCATCATCATTGATACGTGACTTAAGCAAAGTCGAGGATGCATTGTGGGGTGTACCACACTCATCAATTTCACCAAGGGCACGCTTGAGTAGATAGCTTTTCAAATGGTTTACGTAACACTCACTTCCTGTACCCATGAAATGGCCGTTTCCAGGTCCATGTATGGCTACAGGAAGGGAGGCCACATGCCCCCCCCCTCCTTCCTTATTTGTAGGGCCTGCCCTGGGAAGGTGGCAGTCCCAGATTCCGAGAACGGCCCCCTCCCATTTTTTCAAAAAGAAGATTGTCCTGGGTAAATGGTGTTCCCCAGGGCTTGGGGGTCCTTGACGCCCCCTACTACAAATTGATCATGGCCCCAGGGAGGTGATGGTCCCTGGGCCATTGGAGGTCCGAGAGGCTGACCCATAAAAATGTATTAGCCCCGGGGAGGTGTTGGTCCCTGAGGTATGGGGGGGTCCAAAAGCCCCCCCATTAGTTTTTAGAATGTGGCCCCAGAGGGGTGGTGGTACCCGGGAAAGGCCGTACGAGCCTCCCCCACATTAATTTATACAGAAAAGCTCCCGGGAGGTGGCGGTCCCCAGAGAATTAACAAGCCCCAGGAGTGGGGGCCCATGCACCCCCTCTCCTTTTTTAGGTCTCAGCAAGACATAAAGTAATGTGTATGTTGGCTTAAACTCCATGTAATTTGTTTTTCTGCTTCCTATTGGTTTACTTGTGGCATTGCTGTTATCTTCCTTTCTGTTGGCTGTTGATCATTTGGTAACTTCCGTGTAGTCCCGAATCAGCGGCGCCTAACTACAGTTTTAGTCCGCTCTGCTTGCACTTCTTTTGATTGCCTGCAGTGTGCCATCTGTTTCTCACGCTGTGTTTGTTTATTTATTTTGAAGATTTCCCCCTGCATCTGTAACTGGAGACTATCCTATACGCTGGCTAGTTTTCCTTCCATGTAGAACAACCCCGTACTCCCACGGCCCCCTGCCGCTGAGCCCCAAGCGTAGGTTGCTAAATTATCCCCTCACATCTCAGTGCCAATCTCTTAAGATCTGGGGGCGGGTATCCTCACAGCAGGCACAGGCCACTGAGCGGCAAAAAGAGCACCGGCCCTGGGTCACTGATTGAAGGAAGGGTTGTGGCTTTAAAAAAACAAAAGGATGCATCGAACGATGTTTAACCTGAATATTAAACCACTTGGCATTAGGGGATGCCGCGCATGCACGAAAATGTCACGTCCTGGAAATAACGAATATTAGGCATTCTAGGCCGCGGAATTGCATCAGATTACTTTACAAATGGTGTTTTGTGGCGTTTGTCAGCTACAAACATACCCACACCACACATCGTGCACCTCTGGTAAAAACACTGAAGGCTGTCGATCCCATCGCAGGCCACCATACAAACCCTAGTCACTGTTTGCCAATTTGCGCCCTTAGTGGCGCACTGAAGTAAAATGTTATGGAAGCGTCCCTTCCATCAAATGCGCTCCTTGTTTCCAGAGACTATAAACTTCCCTGTCTCCAGCCCGTTAAGAGGTCTCCCCCTCAGCAGCACAGGCAAAGCCACCCAGGACCCCTTCCATTTACACTTCACTGCAGTCCGCTGTTTGAACACAAAGAGCTCACTGCATGCAACGCTGTCACGCTTTAACTTTCAATATTGTTATTTATTTTAAATTGTACGCCCGCTCATACCGGCCAATCACGCTGGTTAATTTCATACCGGCTAATCACGCTGGTTAATAGCGATACAAAAATATACTCTAAGAACTTGGCAAATAGATTATCTGGAGTTATTAAAAAGCTAGTTTCTCCTGGTCAACACGGATTTGTCCCGGGAAGGGGCACGACGGATCATATCCGTCGTATAATTTCGTTGTTTGATTGTACAAAGGTAACAGAAGACCCTATGGCTGCAATAATACTCAACGCTGAAAAAGTATTTGATAGGGTCTCCTGGCCCTTTCTATGGGCAATTATGGAAAAGAGGGGTCTGGGTAAGGAGTTTATTGGAGCAATCAGATGTATGTATCAGAATCCTACGGCAAGAATAGCTTTAATGGGTCTTACATCTGATATAATTAAAATTACTCGTGGAACACGTCAAGGGTGCCCCTGTTCCCCGTTATTATTTGCTTTATTTATTGATCCTTTAATTAGGAAAATAACGGAGAATAATAGAATGCAGACCATTCAATCTATTGAAGGAAACACCAAGATCCTAGCATATGCTGATGATCTCGCCATAACGGCTAACCCACTGGAGGCGATTTTTGAGGTAGAAAAGGAATCTAAAGATTTTGGTAAAATCTCAGGATATTATCTTAATAAAAATAAAACGATGATTGTTAAAAACTCTAGAACAATCTTGAATGATGTACGAGTAGTGGAGAACGCAAGGTATCTTGGAGTTGAGATTTCTACTAATTTGGATGAAATTGTGCAAGTTAACTTAGAGCCTCTATTACAAAAAACCAAAGCAGATTTTAATAGAATGAATTGTTTACATCTAACACTTTTAGGAAGGCGTAATGCTATCAAGATGCTCTTTCTGCCTAAGATTTTGTATTTTTTTAGAGCCATCCCAGTTGAGATAAATAAGACATGGTATTTGGCTTTCAACCAAATAATCTCAAGATTTCTGTGGGCTGGGAAATGTCCCCGTAAGAGTACTAAAATATATGACCCTTTCTAGAAATCGGGAGGGGGGTGGTCTGTCCCTAACCTGCAGATTTACTACTAGGCAGCTGCCTTACAGCAGATGTCTGAATTATTAGGAAAAGTGATGGCGGAAACAGAAGAAGCGCCATACGATTCTAGATATAGGTTATTAATAGGGGCAGAGGCCCTTGGTTACCTTATGCGCCATATTGATTATGCGTATTTTAAAAGAGTGAAATTTAAAACTATGCTGGGAGCATTTAAGGTTTGGATGGCAGTCAGGAAGACATTAAAAATAGGTAGGATACACAGATATACTCCCATGGTAGATAATTATTTATTGCCGGAGATCCTCCGAGATGGATATATGAAAATTTGGCAGGACAAAGGAGTGAGGTATATTGGTGATCTGATGGGGGATAATTCAATACACCCTTTTGATGTAATCAAGAAGAAATTTGGAATTGGTAATATGCATTTGAATTTTTTTTTACAAATAAGGGATTACTTATCCAAAAAAGCAATTCATGGACTTAGAATTTCATTGCTTGATTTGATATTAGGGTCCCCCTTATCTATAGCAAAACTGTGTAAAATTCTTAATGATATATCGGAGGACGATCTTATTAAACTCACTAACCGCTGGCAGGAGCTGGTACAAGCAGAGGTAGGGGAGTGTGAGGATTCTTTATTGCTGAGCCAGACTGCATTTTTCTCGGCTAGTCTGCAAGTACAATGCTTTAAGACCTGGCTTAATCTGTATATTACTCCAGTGCGGATCTCCAAATGGGGTGGCTCTACCAGCATATGCTGCTCTCACTGTGGATATTTTACTGCAGATAGTGTACACATGTTTGCAACTTATCCTCGATTATCAGTTCTGATTAACGAGGTTGGAAATTATATTAAACTTATGCTGGGGTTTGAGGTAAATCTTACACCACAAGTAATTATGTTAGGCATAAGTAATCAAGAAATGAGAGAACCAAATCGAACTTTGCTTTTCACAACTATGGCAGTATTTAGGCTATGCCTGGCTACTGTATGGCTAGATAAGGAGCCACCTGCAGTACACTGCAGGCTGGGAAAATTACTAGCTACCTATCGATGGGAAATGGCGGTATACTCAAGGAGGGGGGCCAAGGTTAAGAAAAAAGGACTAGAAATCTGGTCTCCAGTAACCAATTGGACTAATGAGGTTAAGCTTCAATTTAAATAATTTTTTGGGAACATATATTTGGAAATAGGGATATAGAAGATAAGCTTAATATATATATATAATTTTATGGATTATTGCAAAATAAGATTTGACTCAAAACATTTTTCTTTTGGTTTCGAAGGGGGAACGGGGTGGGGGTAGGCTTGGGGGGGCGTAAAGTCTAATAAATGACATCTCATACATACATATTGAAATAGAAAAATGTATATATGTATTTGTTGCAAGTTTATTATATGTGCAAGATGTCTAAAATAAAGACCGCACTTCAGCCATCCTCTGATTAGTGTAGTCAGTCAGACGTCTTAGAAAAGCGACTGTTTGCTGTTGTTACTAATTTCACCGAGGGACTCGTCCCTCTGACATTCCTACTACCAGTTTGCACCTGTGTCGGAATTTTACGAGGCATCCGCAGTCCAGCAGTCGTTAATGTGCTCTCAAGATGCTCTGACTGATTTATTGAATTGTGGAAGGCAGACTTTCTGATTGGCTTGCACCCACGCATTTTTTCTCATGGACTTGTCTCCTCTGACCTGATTTTCTGATAGCAGCGAACACTCTTTCTCAGTTCTCTCATTCACAGCGGGACGTGTGCCCATCCCAGAGGAGTTTAAATTGATGTATTCGTTAGGATGCTATATTCTTGAATCAGCAGCCTACTGGTTGGCGAGTCATAGGTGGCTTAACTGGCACTTTGAGTAAATCAATGATAAATTATTCAAATACTATAAAATATAATAAGCTTATTTTACATTTCTTATTTTACATTTAAAATTAAATGAATCGTTTAAACTTGTCAAAAAATTTACATTTCCATTAATTCTATAAATTAGTTTTAGTAAATGTTAATACATTTTAGAGAACAATTTTACTGAAAGTGGAATTTTAGGTAAAAAATATAAATTAAAAATATTTTAATTAATACGCACTTAAGTTAAACTACTATAACATTATATTAGTTCTGGTTTAAAATAATTATTTAAAATTATTTTACATTAATATATTCCATTTCAATATTTTTACGTTTTTAACTTTCTCAATAAACTTTTACAAATGTTCCCTATACATTCCCATAATGAAATCTCTGCCACAGTAGTGGATGTCTCAGATGACATGTAAAAGTGTAAAGTAGTAACTTTACCCTCAAATCCTGGTGTGGTGTGGGCAGACCCACCAGGGTGTTGAGACCTGCAAGTCTACACCTAAGAATAACTTTACAGTAAAAAATGGTACATAGCAAAAAAGTGTGAAGTTACTCTTAGAAGTAGTAGTAAATATACAAGTGAGTAAACCTGTGTGAATAAGGCCCTAAGAAAATACACTACTGCACCCAGGCTTTTAAATTTGCACCAGGATTTTCAAGGACTAGACCAGGAGTTCCCCCAGACATTTTACAGTATGATATATTACTCAAAGTACTGTGTACATGTGAAGGCAGTAATCTTACATTACTTATACTACTTGCTATCATGAGGGTTAGATTTCCATAGCAGCTCTGGCATCACCAGATGTTGCTCCTTACATATTCCTCATGTTCCTAGCCCAGTCTTCAAAGTGAAAGGGAACTACCCTCTTAACTGTGGTATTAATAAATCAGCTTAGGTTTTCAAATAGCCCTGGTGATCATAGTTTCTGCTTTGAAGCAATAAAAAACTCTAATCTTGTTAATATTTGTCAAGCCACTTTCTACGCATACTCAAGACACTCTCCATTTTCGCTTTCCCTTTCAATCTCATTACACACTGCAAAGTGGCTGGCTCAACTACCTAAGTGTCTTACAAACAATAATTAAAATAATAGTATAGCAGCAATGTTAATGAATAAGATTGCAGGATCTCATCGGAGGTCTGACAGTGATGTAACATCCCAAGCATTTTGTCAATCAATACGTGTAGTTATTTTACATGAGGTATTGTAATCTACTTTGCTGATTTCCTTTTGGGAGCAATGAAGGATGGATGCACTCACTGGGATCAAGTATGTGTTTTTAATAGGTGGTACATATAATTCATATGCAAGCACTTTCAGTCCTTTTCCTCTTTGCCAGGTGTACATCTATCTTTTTTATCTTCTTAATAAACACTTTAATTATAAATTAATGTGATACACAACCAGTACCGCTATCAAGTTTACATTTTCCAAATAGATATCTGTCAGTACTATACAGCCACGTCCACTTTTGGCCTTTCAACATTAAGATAGTATAATCCGGTCAGAGACAACACTGCTATATACCTTTACCTTAGATTCCCTGTGGGAGTCTACCACATTCCTGCCCTTGTCAGTTTCCATATTCCTTTGCCAAGTCTAAGTTTGTTTTGCATTGCCTCCGAGTGGCCTGGTGTCAGGTCGATTAGTTAGATACTGTATTATTTCTGCCCATGTCTCTAAATCATCCATCAATTTATTGTCTTCTCTAGTCCTCTTCATTTGTCCGACCTCTCCTATCACACACTATATGGTGTCTCATTCGCATACCATCATTTGTGGTCCAGGAGATCACATCCAGTGAATATCAATGTGGCACTTTCCTAGCATTGCGCCCAAAGCTGCAAATGTATGCTTCATTTTGCTATTTTAACAGTTAGGCGCCAGCACCAGTAGGTATTGGTTCACTGTGAGTTTGGGTATGTTACCAGTTATACGAGACAACTTGTTCATCACAGTTTCTAAAAAACATTTTTTTTTATACTAGACCACATAATATGAAGGAGGCCTTCTTCTGGTGTCCCACATTTTGGGCACGTAGCCACCCTCCCCATGTATGTCCTTCCATGTTTCAAATGAGTAAGGTAAACCCTGATAAACAGTTAAACTGGACTTACCATGCATTGCTAGATACAATCTTCACTTGGAGATTTGCTACTTCCCACTCTTTCTCTATAAGGGATTCAGCACTGTCTTCCTCCCATACTGTTCTAATGCACTTTTCTTTCCCCCATTTTCCTCTTCCCACAGCTAAACAAATCTGAATCATAGCCTGTGTGTTTGTTGGCCATGAAGTATCTAGGCAGTCTGTCCAGATCTCTTTTTCCATTTGCACTAACCTTTCCTATTATAGGAATTGCCCAGGCTCATGTCAAAAACCTCTTGGCCTCTTCAAAGAGGATGAATTTGTCCACAGGTGTAGATCCCACAATGTCTTGCTTTTAGGTGCTCTACTTTGTACAACTGACATATCACAACAAAACAATAGATTCCATCTGTCCATTTCAGGAGCATAGGAGGTCTTCTCTGTACATTTCTTACTACTTGTGCTATGATTTTTCCATTACATCTAGTCGTCGGAGACCACCCAAAAGTGCTCAAACTCTATTAACAGCACAGGCTATGAGTCTGTTGGTTTCCTCAAATATATCAGTGAGTCACCTGCATGCATAGAAATTATGTTAGTACTTGCTCTTACTGCCATTCCCTATTTTCTGTCACACACCTCTACTTAATCCAGAGGCTCAATAGGCAATGTAAAAACCACCGGCGAGAGTGACTAGCCTAGCCTAGTTTCCCTTTGTATATCACAACTCTCCTTGGAAACTGGATCCAAGTATCATTTTTTGTTCCTAATATGTCAGCATAAAGCTCCATTCCAATGTATCAAAAGCATTTTTTATGTCAAGGACTGCCAGGCCATACTCCTGTTCTGGTCCCTGGAGAGTATTAAATATGTGAGTAAATGGACATACATTTTGAGCACTACTCCAAATTGGCATGAAGTGGCATTGCTCCTGATGTGATAATGATCCCATTACTACTGTAAGAAATTGGGTTATTGGTTAAGATGGGGTGGAATCCCGGCTCAAATAATAAACACAGGTACATTTAGCTACTTTTTGTGGTACACCCTGACAAGCATTGGGTTTGCCTGTCTGGTAGCTTGGCACAAAAACAGTCAGGCTTAACTTAGAGGCAATTTGTAAAGTATTTATGCAGCACACAGAAAGTCATAAATTGATAACACAACACAAGAAAATCCCCAAAATAGACTACATTTTAATAAATAAACTGACACCAGAAAAACAAAAATCCAATCAGTAGAATCCGAGATATTCCATTTTTGGGTAAAATTAACTGTGGTTATCTGGCTGCAATGGGACCAGAATAATGTCACAAGTTCAGGCTGGGTGCGAGGAACCAGGTTAGTCCTGCTCAGAATTTTACCTTATTTCCTTGAAGTGAGATGACATGTCATGAGGCGTTGGTTCCAATGAGGAGCAGCGATGCCAGGTCGTGCGACAAATTGGGTCACACTGTGTTAGCTCCATTGAGGTCACCAATCAGGAGCTTGCGATGCAGGGTCTTATGTTGAGTTGCGTTGCACTGTGTCAGCTCCAATGAGGCCACCAATCACAAGCTATGATGCGTGGTCCTGTATCAAGTTGTGTTGCATTTGGTTAGGTCTGGTGGAACACACAAGTAGAGAGGTGTACACTCCAATGCCAGCCCAGGTTTTCAGGACTCGGTGGGCTCCTCTTGGGGATCAGGACTCACTCCAGGTATTAGCCACCAACAGGGCTCAGGCCGGTCCAGACAGGTTCAGTTGCAGCGGGTCAGCTGGACAGTTGCAGGGAGGCCTTGGGAGCTGGTTCTGTCACTGTAGCCCAAACAGTAGGTCAGAAAACTGCCTGGGATGAAGGTAAGCAGGTCAAGTCCTATTTCTCAAATGACAAGTCAGTCATTAAGCAGCAGGAAAGTCCTCTGGTAGCAGCAGGATGGTCCTACGGTTTCAGGGCAGTCATTCCTCTGTAATGTTCACAGGTCCAGAAGTGTACTGAAGAGTTGGTTTGAGGGTCCAATATTTATACCTGGTGCCAGCCTTTTTTTGTGGGGAGACATCTGATTTTGGAAAGTTCTTCCTTTCCCCTGTAAAGGCTCCACGTTGTCTGAGGTGACAATAGACTGGTGTCAGGTTCCTTTGTGGGTGCTGGAGGGAAGCCCTTTCGAGTGCAAGTGGGGCAGAGCACAGCTCAGCCAACAGCCATCCTAGTATGTGGCCCATCCTGTCCACACCTAATCCCATGTGTGTCACTGTCTGGGAGGAATACACAAACCCCCAATGGCAGAGACATTCACTGTTATGTGACCCATGACACCGGCAGAAGGTCCAAATGGTAAGGACAAGAAAAGTACAACATTTTAAAAGGGGCATTTACAGAATTGTGACTTAAAATCCAACTTTACCATTAAGGGTATTTTCAATTACAATACATTTGAATCCAAACAGCATATGTTTACCTGCCCCCAATCCAAAGTTAGCACTTATTAAATGTAACAAAGTAGCACAGTGTTAGTCAATAGGCCTTTAGACCAAGCTTAGGGGTGACTGATAAGTATTAAAAAGGAAGGATTAGACCTGGCAAAAGGTTTTTTTCCCCCTTGGAGTTTTATATAGCGCAAACTTGACCCGAATCGGGTATCAGAGCGGTTTACATAGCACCAGTTGCGTTACATGAGGACACATTCATTTTTGTTAGGCACGGGGAGATTAAGTGATTTGAACAATAAGAACATCAGAGGGTCCCTGTACTAAAGAATAACTGGGTAAAGTAGCAGGGAATAAACAATTCAAAATACAAAAAGAACAAACCCTGATTAGAAAGATAACCTCTCAAAACCACAGAGTAGAAACAGTAAATTATTATATCCTTTTGTTTTTTATTTATAAAAATATATAGTTGTAGATCAGTTTCTTTTTTTTTAATAAATCATTTCATTTTTTGTTCATATATATTCACACATAGCCAGCTATTCATCAGGCTAGAGTAGACGAAGCAATACAGTTACAAGGACAGAAACATTTAGACAATAACAATCAGTGCAATATATATAAGAGGTAATCACATACAGATATGTAGACGATACAATACAAAACCCTAATAAACACACAAATGCGCCATTGTGTGTTTATTAGGTTTTTGTATTGTATCATCTACATATCTGTATGTGATTACCTCTTATATATATTGCACTGATTGTTATTGTCTGTATTGTAACTGTATTGCTTCGTCTACTCTAGCCTGATGAATAGCTGGCTATGTGTGAATATTTATGAACAAAAAATGAAATGATTTATTCAAAAAAAAGAAACTGATCAACAACTATATATTTTTATAAATAAAAAACAAAAGGATATAATAATTTACTGTTTCTACTCTGTGGTTTTGAGAGGTTATCTTTCTAATAGGGGTTTGTTCTTTTTGTATTTTGAATAGATTAAGTGATTTGCCCAGAATCACAGGATGGTCAGCGTCATTGCCGAGACTCGAACCCAGCTCCCCAGATTCGAGGTCGACCGCCCTAGCCGTTAGGCCAACTCCTCTCCCCAATGTTTCAGGATTATTTTGTCAAATCAAAACTGCACTACATGCTGCAGTGGCATGCTTGAGACATGCTTTAAATGGTACTTTAGTGGGAAGCACAATGAGTGTTGCAGCCCACTAGTAGCATTTATTTACAGGACCAAGGAATATGTAGTGCCAATTACTAGGGAGTTACAAGTAAATTAAATGCGCCATTCAGGTACTGCAATTTATGTCATGTTTCAGGTGGGAAAAAGTGCACAAAGTGCTAATGCCAACAAAAATGGGTTCAGCAACAGAAGGCAAAAATCTGGGGGTGGCCCTACAACACAGGTCAGGCCCAAAGTGCTCCCCCTTCCAGCCAAAAGCTAGGGTAGATTAATCAATATCTTGTTGGACTTCCTTGCGAGGTGAGAGACGATGCACAATGGTCTTCTTTTGCAGTAGCACTTGTCAGTTCTATGCCCATCTAAGCCTAACTGTTTCCCCCTGACATTATCCTCTCATGTCACTAAGCTAGCCCATGGGGAACCCTTCTCTTCACCTCTGGGCCTCCTCTGTGGGGCTCCTTACTCTTAACTTGCTCACAGATGCATCTCAGTTTATGGGAAGTACCACCATGGGTTCTATCCCCAACCAAGTGAACAAACAACAAAAGCCACTGACATCTGTCGCTGTCTAGAGCCAGACCCCGGGCCATCCACTGCCAGGTGGAGGCTGCATGCAAAAATAATAATTGATGGACAGAATGCAGAACAATTCCATACATTCACCCCAGTACAGAGATCTGGGCCTAAATCCATCGTTTTTTTTGCTCACCATGCCGTTCCAGTTTAACCCAGCCGTATGCAAATCAGTCTTGACCCTGCGCCCAATGAGAACAGTCCAGCCCGAACTGCCAGGCCAGGTCCTCCCTGGACTGGAAACAAGCATCCTAGCACCGGTTTTGGGGTTTCATCCCTCATCAGCCAGGATAGCTTGAGTCCAGTGGCATGGTGGAGGCTCCAAGCAGGGGCCTTGGGCAGGCCTCACTTTATGTCTTGAGGATAGCAAGGAGTTCCCTACTTGCTCCTTCAGGTTCTCTGACCTCTGTGGCTTTTCAGAGGAGGGGGCACCAGCCCCAGGTGTAAGGCACCATTCTCACACTCTCCTTCCCACCAATCCAGGGTTGGTGTCCTTAGACTGGCTTCTTGGTCCAGAGTCTGTACCCTGAAACCGAACTGCCTAGCCAGCCAGGACTTTCAGGAGGGAAACATCAACCCTCTCAGGGGTCACCCACATTGTATGTCTCAAGTAGGAGTGTGCCTGACGCAGGTCTCTTTCCATCTGTCTCTGTGACAACACAGGGAGCACCTCCTGGTCAGAAATGGCCTCAGAGCTGCCAGATCCAATGGTCCTCCCACCCTGGACTGTCTCTACTCACTGCCCCTCCATCTGGGTCTCTGTTCTCATAGGTGTAATACCACCAGAAAACTCAGCTGTCACAGCACCCTGGGAAGCCACCCCTCCCATCTTTTCTAACACTGGTGGTAATTCATTTCCCAGAATGCAGTCAATGGACATCTGAGGACTTAATTGACCCTCCTCAGAGCCACTTCCCCACCCCATTCCAGGGCTAACATAGCCTTTCCCAAGTGCATAGCTCACCCTACACACCTGTTCTGGCTGGTACTGATCTTGAGAAACCAGCATTTTCACTACCATGCTCTGACTGGCACCAGCATCTCTCAGAGTAGTGACAGGGATTCCATTTACTGTCATCTGATGAATGTGGTGACTCCCACCCTTAGGGATCACAAGAGTACTCTCTGAGTCTATCTCCCAACTAAACGAGACTAGGGCATGTTCTACACTCTTATCTGGTGTACTACTTCCTCCTAAAGCCACAGTAGCCAACTCTGTGGAGTGTCCACCACTGGGTGGTTTCTTGGGACAGAGTACCCTTGCTTGTGTCCTAACAGAAAACCCTCAAAGCAATTGGGTTGGAAATGAAGTGTCCTAGGCCACCACCCACCAAACCTCCCCTTGTTTCTCAGAAGAGGCAGGGCACCCTTTACCCCCACCTTACTCTGGGACTTGTCTGTGTCACCCTGGAACACCCTTTCACTCAGTTGGGGGGGTGGGGCTGTACCACTGTTTTTGTGGCCACTCCCAGCTACTTTCTTTTGGACTCTGGTTCTTACTCAGTGGGTCGCCTCCTTGGCATGCTCCATAGGACTAGTGAGATTTCTAGCTATTAGATGTTGGCACTGCTCTGGAAAACAACTACCGTACATGTGCCATTTGGCAACCAAATTGTACAGGCCATGGTAATTACTCACATCACTGTCCTTTACCCGACCATCCAGTGCCTTGTAGAGGTTGCCCATATAATGTACCCAGGACTGGTGGGGCAATTGCTCGCTGTCCGGGAACTTCAGCCTATACTTCTTAGGGGTGAGGCCATTCTTGCTGTCAAGTGCTTTGACCATGAGGGGCTACCTCATTTGGCTCCCCTTCCTTGGGGCCAGTAGGGAATCCCTCCCTTTATTAGGAATGTGCCTTCAGAGGCTGGCTCCCCATTTCTAATGATGTCCCATGAGCCATACACATTGGGCACAGAGTGGCACCATTAATTCATGCATGAAATAGAAAATGGCTATGATAATGACTATATATACTTGTGTCAACAAGATAAGAATGAGTGGGACATGATACGGGTGGTGGCCACTCAGAGCACTTCTTTCACCTTGCTTGCTTAACATTGAAACATGTCAACTGAAAGGAAAGCATTATGCATGAGCCAAATCAGTAATTTTTAAAATTGCCTTCACCTGGCTGGATCATTCTCAATGGCAGACCATACTTTTAAAGTCGACTAGAGATCCTACAGTAGTGCATATCTTGCTGTCCTTCCCTACATGTGTCCTTACCCAAGTGCATTTTAGGTGAAGAAGGTAACTACCAGGTGTCTCATGGCCCCTAGTGCAAGGAAAGAAATTGGAAACCTGGCTGCTGTTTGCATTATGAAATAACATCATTAATCAGGATTCAATGGGCCCCTAAGGCCTCTGGGCTCCAGTGCCACTGCACCTGAGGCACCAATGGAAGCAAAACCCCTGGAAACTACAGACAACATTGCAGATTCTAAGTAAGTGTCACAGCCCTGCTTCCAGATCCATATTTTAATATTGTTTTTATAAACGACCTGGATACAAATGTGAAAAAGAGTGTAGACAAACAATACCTTATCATTCTATCAACCTGTGCACTTCCGACAAATATTGCTACAAAGACGATATACGCTTGTCAGTCTTGATGTGGTTCTGTTTAAAAAATATCAATAGTTCCAGCGCAAAAATATATATGTTTTAAATCTACTCCTCCAAGATTTCCTCCTTTATTTGAAGTACATTTACAACATTTATGAGGTATGCAAAAATCCCATGGTGTACTCAAATTCTATAAAAATCATACATTTCCAGGAGTACACCTGGTGAATAATACTTATCCAGGCAGAATGTGCTCTAGTTGTTTAAGCCACATGGCAAAAGCAGAAATGTGCATCAGCATATGTAATATGTTTATTCTTGTTTTCTATCTTGGGAAATTATTTTTTCCTGAGGATAAGCTCTATCCCTTATATCCTCATGAAACATGCAAGTGTTCTCATCTCTTCCTCAGCTGGAAAGCATACTTCGCCTTCCGTAAAAGTTCTGAGTGTATTTATGCTCACACGAGTTTTCATGGCTACCTCAAATTCACAGAAGGGTCCCCTTTTAATGCTGACTTACTTACTCAGAAAAGTTCACTAAGTAAGTGTACTTTTCACAAACTTAAACTGGATATGTGTTTAGGAAAATTTTCAAATCAGGATTTGATTTTTTATAGATGTGAATCTGCAATTTTTTTCACTGCTGCATGACACTGAGGTACACGAGCGTTTAGTGGATTAGGCACAATGTGGGTGCCATGCTGTGGTGGAAGATGCCCAGTGAGGACAATAGAAGCAAGAGCAGCATGAAAACTGGGTGAAGTAGAGCTCCCCGGAAGTTTAATCTCCTGTTTCACCAAATTTGCGGTTCCCCTTTCTAATTTCGAGGATGGGCAACGGCGAGGTGCTGATTGGGAGCCTCATCGGGCATCGCTGGTGGAACCCTTTAGCCAGCTTGTCAATGTTGGAGGCCCTCCCTATTCAGAGCAGGTCTCCCCAAGCTTATGTTTTTGCTGCCCTGGTCCACCATGCGAGGTCTACCGGTTCTGGGCAGGAAACCGAAGACAAGCTCTCGATGTTCAGGAAGAGACTCTCTGCGAGGCAGTGACATTTCTTTTCTGTTTATTGGAAACAAGCTTCAGCTTTGGGGGAAGTTGGTTTTTGAAAAAATAAATACCAAGGGCATACATGCCAATAGATCCGATTCAGGTGCATGAAATTGCCTCTCCTACAATGGAAGTTAATGGGGGAAATACATTCTCCAGATTGTGTTTTTTAAATCACTCACTTTCTTCTTCAAAATGTTGACATGTATGCATGGGCCACCAAAAGTGTTCCCTGGTTCTTTCGGGTTGGAGGCTACAGGGCTTCCACCTCCCGAGCGGGTTGAAAGCAAAGACATGGAGACCTGAAAAAACGCTCCTTCATATTTTACCAGATGCTAAAAAAGTAATAGAATCACACATACTGGTGGGCGATATCAGGGTGTCAAGAGACACTAATTTCGAGGAATAAATATCATGCCAGTGATTATGAAGAATATTGTTGAGAAAAATATATATATATAAATGTATTTTACATACCTAGTGGACTTTCCATTCTTTGCTCGGCCTAAAAAAGACAGAGTTTTACTTCCGTTAATTAAGAGTTTATTTTAAGATTTTTTCCTCAAATTCAGTATTGCTAGTAACTTACAGCGCTTAAAAATAGAAGCAGTGTGATGCGAAGCAGTATATAAAAATACTTTGATGGTTAACATTTCTGAGTATGGTGGAGATAAATTCCCTTTATTTCTTAATGGGATGTTCCTTTTAGTTTTTCTTTTATTTCACTGTTTATTTACTACGCTTTATCAGTGCTGAGCCTAGAATAAGACTGAAGACACAGAACCAATAAAATATACTTGCTATGCAAGGTGTTGTTACTTTCAAGACATACAATCGTCATCTAGAGTATGTTGATTAAACGAGATCTTGCAATATGTTTCACATTCAATTTTACAAATTCAGGACAGGCACATTTTTTCAAATGATTTCACAATTTTCAGGTACCAGTGACCACATTCTAATACTTGGTAAGTGCAGCCACTTCGTATATCTACTCCTGTTCTTTCAAGGGGGTTTTCGGGGAATAGCTTCCATCAGTCAGAGTGGCAATAGGATAAATAGCTTTATTTCTTTTGGCAGGATTCAGATGTTCTACAAGTTAGTACCACTCTTGTACTTATAACCTGTAATTGATGAATAAACAAAGCCAAATGTAAAATTTCTACTATTTTAGATTTGTAATCTGGAGCATCAAGATTTCCCAATCACCTAGGTTTGGCTCCCATTGAAGTAGTTTCAATCATTCTGCTGTATGTTGTAGAACATTGACACTCATGTGCAATTTTGTAAGTCCTAAACTTATACAGTTTGGATATTGTCACCCCAGTAATGTAGGTGGATGGAGCGATAAAGGTGTATCTTTCCGCAAGTGTGTTCTGGACATTGCCAGATATGTACTTTAATTATAGACCATTTTTTCTACATTTGGGTGGCCAGTGCCACTCATGAGGAGTTTAAGTGACAGGGTTTGAACTGAGCCAATCTGATGCCTTCTCTCTGCCCTAGCAGTAGTCTTCCTCTTTTGTTAATCCTAACTAGTAATTTAATTACACCCATCATCTAGAAATTATGTCAACTGCAGCTGCGTAGTTCTATAATTTTGTGATAATGGGGAATTATAAATGTATTTATTAGGGCTATTTCTATACTATGGGCCCAGCACATCGGCAGCGTTCACATGAAATAGGAAATACGCTGAACACTAGGCAATGTCAGATAAACAACAGTATTGCAATAACAGCGAGAGACTGCACGGCTAGTAGGGTGAAATTTGCAATGATCATCTTTCCAACAGTATCGCAATAAATGGGTCACCAGGTTTCTCATTAAGGAAGGAGAATTGGAATTCGGTCCAAATTCCTCAGTAGCAGTAGGCTTGGTTCAATGTTTTGAAGCATTTTACTTTTGAAAGTTCTTGGATCAATTATTTGCTTCAAGTATTCATTTTCCCTTCGGTGATGAGAAATTTGCCTTTTAAATAGCAGAGCAGGTCTAGGGTAATGCATGTCGCTTTGAAGTGGAATTTGGAGCCAAGAGGGAGCAAGTGGAGTTTGTCAAGTGCAGCCAGTATTGCATTTACACCAACTGGGTGTGAACTAATCAAGATATAAACATTGGCTCGGGGTATAGAAGGTTTTAGTTTTATGAGAATCTTTAATTAGGTGGTTTTTTTTTAATATGGAGCCATGAGGTTTCACAGAGATATTTTGGCCAATGGTGACTCCAACTAGGGCCAATGTTCACCGAAATTGATACAATTTAGAAGTCATTTTTGTGCTAGAGGTAGTGGTCAACAAGCGCATCGGAAGACAAATTGATGTTTGATGGGTTTGACTTTAGAGAGAGTAAGCACATCCATTTTCTTTGTACAGTGACTTTTGTTTAGAGTAGTAATGTTGCTGGAGTTTCAGATTTGAAGGCAAATATGAGAGTACTGGCGCAAGGTGTGCAGTTGACAAACCAGTGCATCCAGGCTAACAGAGTCAATTTTCATAAACCGTGATCTTGAAGTGATGATGTATGTGAACCATTTTTGAAAAGCAAAGGAAAGGAAATAAAGAGCTGTTATAGATATTTGCTATTCTCCCATTTTATTTAGTCTAAAGTCTTTGCGAACAATGAGCTTTGGCATGCCCTTTTGAGTGAAAAATTAATCCATTCTGGAATGGAACCTTAAATTGGCATGTCCGCTAAACATGATTCTTGTTCATTGGTTCTTGACCTGTAGTATTAACTTTTTATTTCAGTACATCTGGCAGCCATAATACAAAGATTTATATTCTCTCACAATCAGTTGTGTTTGTAAATGTTGTTACCCTTGTCCTTTTTCACTGTGCTGTACAGTCCCAGGGACAATTGCACACTATGAAATGTGAGTTTTCTGACATTCCCGACTAACCAGGACCCAGGGGACATGGTCTGTGACAAAACATTGGCCTCCCAAGCCTCTTGGACGTTTAGGTAGACATGGATCAGCAGTCACAAACCAGGTCAAAGAAGGAACTGCTGAGGCGAGTACAGTACAGCACATTCCGTAACAATCGAGTTGTAAGGTCAAGCCAGATCAGGGAGCTTTAAGTTAATAAACAACACTTTATTAAGATCTCTAAACAGACAAAACAAATGGGAATCCAATAATAAAATGCACAGAAAGGATGCCTGTGAGGAAACCCATTGTTGCCGTTAATGAGTCCTTTAGAATTAAGGGCTTGATTTATCATAGTTTTGCATCACCCTTGAGCCACACAAGGTGACTCAAAACCTAGATTCGGATTTACCAAGTCATGCAAGCCCACCCTCAGTGGCCTTGTGCGCTTTGGTAAATCTGATGTAACGCAAGGCAGCTCAAGTCACTGCCTTGGGTTAAACTATGGGGTGGGGACGTTACATGGGTGGAGCATGGGTGTTCCCACGCATCCACCCATGGGTTTGATCCATTCCCAGCTTTACCAACACTAGTAGACCTGTGATTGCATCAGAAGTGTATTTGTTTCCACCAGAAGTGCAACAAGGAAAAATAACTTTATTTCTCCTCATTGTTTCCGCTTCCTTGGTGTGCTGCATTCTGTAGCACACTTGGAAAGAGGAAAATGCCTTAGAGGATTATTTTTGTGCAGGAAGGTGCCCCTTCCTGCACAAAAACAATTCTGCCTACAGTGCAGACCCCCTTGCACCACAGCGCAAGGGTGCCTGCATTGGCGCTAGGCAGCACATTGTGCGTCAGTGCAGGCAGAGAGCAGGAATGAGCCATAAATTGGTAAATATGTCCGTTCAGCGCAGCAAGTTGTCTTGCTGCATTGTGTGGCATGAAAGTATGATAAATATGGAAGTAAGTGACCCACAATCTAATGACAAAGAGATAAAAAGTTGATGGATTATTCAGGGACAAATGAGCAAATAGGAGTGAGGGCATAGCTGGAGAGTGTGTCAGGGACCCTAAACCATCAGCTGAGGGAACACCACAGGAACCTTCCCGCAGGGTTATGAGTGCCAGCCTACTCATACTTTTAATTTCTGCCACCCAGCACTTCACGTGCCACCAGGATCTCGGTTCCGGAAACTATTTGATCACCAAAAGCCATTATAAATTCTTCTTTAGCTTACTCTTTACCCCTTCAACATTTCTAAGCCTCCAAGTGCATCAGCAGGGCCCCATATGTGAACCATCAGGCTTAACTCTTTTGGTTGAAGTGCAGTCCAGGTAGGAATGAGTTCAAGAAGCCCTGCTGTGACAGTGTTTAAAGGTACTCCTTACAGGTTTGCCCTAGCCTTGGCTACCTAGATGCAGTGATGTGTTAGTTTATAATTCATGGCATGCCCAGTTCATTTACAGAAAATGTATTTTATTATGGTATTTTGTTGTGCAGGAATTGTGCCCATTTGCTTTGTTCTAAGTGCACTAGCATGTCCATATCCCACCCCCTTGCCAACACAAATGTTTTAAGATCTATGATCAGTCATACTGAGCTCATAAACGAATCTACCGCCAGGGTGGCAAAGCTCACACTTGTGCCAATGGATGCCCCTAGCCCCACCACTGTTCCTTCCTACTCCCAGCTCTCATAACCCTCTCTTTGCTGAGCTGACCATTCCAGTGAGGCATGTGAGTGGAACATCCTGTTATTCACCTGCTTTCCTGCCAGGGCCCAAAGCCCTGTTACTTAGTAGCATATCTAACATCTAATTTACAGCACTGGCTTACTGAACAACTCTGATGTTGACTTTTCAAAACATTTGTAGTTGAGTTTCTTTCTCCTGAACTCCACTCGCTAGTATGGCAATTAAATGAAGCAATTCCATACCTTTGTGGAGACTTTATGTGGGCGCAGCAGAAGTCGGATGTGCTTGATCACCCGACGTCTCTCTGAAAACTGAGCAACTGAATCAGAAAAAATTCGGATGATATCATTGGCTGTCACTCCTTGTTCGTCCAGGTCGGGAATGTGGATGGTGACCTTTGTTGACAGTGACTGCTCACACACCTCCAGGCATCTCTGAGCCACATCTGTCAGTACCTGTATTGAACAGACAAACAAAAGAGAAAATATCAAGCAGATTGATAAAATCATGAAGGCAGATCATTGATAATCAAGAGTATTCCATTTCTCCACCCTCTGATATCCAAAATCAAACTTGGTTGATGTGGTCTCAGTTGCGGCTGCAGTCAGTATAGGTATTTCTATACAAGGAGTTGGATATATGACATAACTGCCAGGGTGAACCTATGGGAGGTTGAGGTGCATGTAAGATTTACCTTAGAATTCACTCCAGCAAACACTGCACTCACGAAAGCCACCAACTAAACAGATTGCCCACTCTAACAAAATGCACAGATCAAATACAATAGGAACGAATCATGAAAACTTGATCAAATCTAAATACCTGATAAGGGTAGCTTAACAAAAATAACCTCCCTTACCTCAACAATATTTTCAGGAATGAATTCATCACTAATGCAAAATCCCAGGACGATGAGGTAGGAGAACTTCAGCCTCATGTAGGGCTGCACAGGCAACACCACCGGTTTCCTGGCCAGAAGCTCTTTCATTTCAGGGACCATTTTGCAAAGATCATCCATGGCTCCCCCATCCACTGCCAGGACTGTTTTCAGGTCGATTGCTGGTGTCCCATCATACTGAAGGGGAACTAGGACAGCGACAATATGAGCCTGCAAGGATCAAACAACAGTTTAACACCCACAAGTTGTTACTGCAACAAAGAATGCCATTGTGCCTCTTACTCAGCATATAAATGTGAAACATAAGGGAAAAAACGAGAATTAAGCATACTTTATTTGCAATCCGATATTCCTCTTTGTTCTCCTAAGTGATCAACCAAACCACAGAGGCTGTTTTGGCAGCCAGACTCCATTAAATACAGTAAAGCGTATACACAGGTTAGAGAACCTTAATAACTGTGGTTTGAAGATTTTTTTTGTTTAAATGTTTTTATTGACTGCAAACAAGGCACAGTAATGTACATATCCGTGCGCCACCAACCTGAGGCCCGCCACCTTTTCTCATATCGCAACCAACTGTATCGGCTATCCCACATCCCGGAGGTCGGGCATCGCCGTGCATGACTGATTTAATACCCACTGCTTCTCGAGTGTCCCTCCATCTCGACGCTCGTGTGCGGGGCAGACCCCCTGTCGGCGGCCAGGCTCTAGCGTGTTCCTTCCCCCAGAACGTAGGGCACAGTCACACATTTTATGGCCATAAACTCCAAACCCCCTTCCTCCCCCCACGATTCCCCCCACCTCCCCTAACCCACCCACCCCAACTAAACAATTGAGGTCCTAAGTCAGTCGCAGCCCCTTTTGCTTCCCGCACTCAGCCGCCACTCATCTTCATCATGCGTCTCCCACTCAAACACCTCTCCCGGGAGCCTCCTCTACTGCAATCTCCGTATCAGGACCCCCATCAGGGCTCCCCGCTGCAGTCTCCCGCCCGCTCAGGTAGTCTACGTACAATTCCCAGAAGTTTTTAGGCCGGCTACGCGGTGGCAGCAACTCGCTGAACCTCTCCGCTTGGGTGCAGCAGTATAGCACATCTCGCTTCCACTGCTCCACCGTGGGCAAGGGACCACGCATCCAGCTCATCGCAACTCGTCGTTTCGCAACGAGCATCCCCATATCCACCAGGCGTCGGCCCGCCTTCGGCACCACTCTGGAATGCCCCAATAACGCCACTGCCGGGTCCGGAGCCAACACTACCCCCGTCACCCCTACTATCTGGTGGTATACCGCTTCCCAGTAGTTGTATATGCCCGGGCATTGCCACGCTAGGTGAAGGAAGTCCGCCGCCGGGTGTTTGCACCGTTCACATACAGGGTCTTCACGCAGCCCATATCTATGTAAGCGCTCTGGTGTGTAGTAGTACCTGTTGAGGAACTTGAAATGAACGAGTCGATGTCTGCCATGCAGAGATATGCGTTTGATCCCCGTGCAGCAGTACGCCCACCTAGCATCGCCAATGGTGATCCCTAAGTCTCTTTGCCAGTCCAATCTGCATTTTGCAAACTCGTGCACCCTATGAGATTGCGCCATTCGGTACAGCTTAGAGATCAGCCCGCTGGGGTTGTCATTCTTAATTATGTATGTCAGTTCCTGAACCTCCGCCGGCTCCTCCATGTCACACCCCAACAACTGTTTCCAGGCATGCCTAACTCTGTGATACTGAAAACGCTGCAACTGCGCGCCCTCCATGCCCGAGGTTGCCACCGCCTCCCACGTCTTGACTTGGCCGTCAGCAAACATGTCACCCATGGTGTGTACACCTATCTCGTTAAGCGATCGCCGCACTGCTTCCTCATTACAAGGGGCCAGCCACACCGCCCAAGCAATTGACATTGCCGGTGAATATAGCTGCGCCCCCGACTCGCGCTGTAGTATACAGTTCCAGGCATGCCTAGTGGAGTTCAAGGAATCAAGAAATCCCGTGCGACGGTCCGGATGCTCAAAAATGACCGCGGGGAGCGGCAGCGGCGCCGCAAACAATGTCTCTAACTTGAGATATGGGACAGTCTCACCCCCGTGTATCCAGCTATGCGCCTGAGCCCCCTGCGCCACCCGATAGTACAGCTCCATGTCGGGTGCCCCCAGGCCACCCATCTGGTAAGGTAGCGTCAGTACTCTCCAGCTGGTCCGCGCCTGCTTGCCAGCCCACGCCAGCCTTAGCATTGACGCCTGTAGCCGCGCGAAGAAAGCACGTGACAGCACCATGGGGATGTTCGCAAACAGAAACAGAAACCGAGGGAGTACCACCATCTTCATGATGGATATGCGCCCCAATAACGAAAGGGGCAGCTTGATCCAGGTCTCCACGTCTTCCTCCAGTTTACTGATGGCCCTTCCGTAATTCTCAGACAGCACCACCTCTGAGTCCCTATGGAGCTGGATCCCCAGGTATCGGACCGGTTCCTCCGACCATTGCAACGGGTATTCCATATCAAATGGGGTCGTGACCGGTGTCAGCGGGAACACGATAGACTTGTCCCAGTTAACCTTCAGCCCGGAGAGCGCTCCAAATTGAACAACCTCCCTCAGCACTGGGGCCAGGTTATTTTCTGGGTCCCTGACATACAGCAGGGTGTCATCTGCATACGTGGATACCGTTATCCTGTAAGTCGGAAAATTAATACCTCGTAGGCTGTGGTATTCCCGCATAGCGCACACCAGCGGTTCCGCCACCAGGGCGTACAGCAGAGGCGATAGGGGGCAGCCCTGCCTCGTGCCCCTCGAGATTGTTATCGGTTCCGTGACTCGATCGCCCAATCGTATTCTCGCCGTGGGGCCACTATACAGCACCCCTATCATTTGAAGGAAGATCGGGCCTAGCCCCATTCTCGTCAGGACCTGTCGCATGAATGGCCACTCGACAGAGTCAAAGGCCTTTTCCATGTCGAGGAAGACAGCGAGCGCGCGCACGTCAGGGCGAACATGTTGCATGACGCCAAACACTGTCCGCAAATTGTATGTGAGGTTCCTGCCCGGCATGAACCCCGCCTGCTCTGGGGCGACCAGTTCGGGAGCGAGAAGGGCTAAACGCGTGGCCAGGACCTTGGCATATAATTTCGCATCCACATTGAGCAGCGATAATGGTCGATAGGAGCTGCACTCATCGGGTGGTTTGCCCGGCTTCGGTATTGCGACCAAGAGCGCCTCGCGCATGGACGGCGGCATATGTCCCTTGATGCACATATCGTCGAACAGCGTCGACACGTGCGGCAAAAGCTGGTCTATAAAAGCGCGGTAGAACGCGACAGTGAGGCCATCAGCTCCAGGGGCGCTCTGCGCCTTCATGCTCGCAAGGGCCTCTAGAATTTCATCCCTCTCGATAGGCAGGGATAGAAACTCCCTGTGTTCGTTCGCTAGGAACGGCAACTTTATATAGTCCAGATAGTCCCCTATGCTGTCTTCCATCCCGGCTTGCTGAGAAGCGTAGAGCCTGGCGTAATACGACCTAAAGCGCTCCAACACCTCCTCCTCCGCCGTGAGCAGCGAGCCATCCCCCGACTTGATCTGCGTGACGGCGGTTCTGCGTCTGCGAGCCTTGAGCAGATTAGCTAACACCGACCCCGGTCTGTCACCCTCACCATAAACCCTGGCCGTAGCGTACTTCCCTAGATGCAGCACCTCTGCATCAGCAGTTTCGTGGTACTCTGCCAGGAGAGTTTTTATCTCCTCAGTAGCGTCCTCTCCGCCCGTCTCTAGCAGTCTGGTCTCCAGTGCAGTCAGATTGCGCTCCTGCGTCGCAAGGCGCCTCCGGATATCTCGGAGTACCCCCGAGTGTTTGGCCATCGCCACTCCGCGAATGTAGACCTTAAAGGACTCCCAGACAGTCTGGAAATCCTCGACGGAGCCGAGATTGGTGGCAAAGAATAGCTCGATAGCAGCCGTCAGCTCCTCCTTAAATAGGGGATCCAGCAGCGAGTAAGGGGGAAATCGCCAAAGAAACGGCGGGGGGACCTTTCTGGGCGCCGCCAGGGAGACCAGTATCGGCGAATGGTCGGAAAGCGTGCGCGGGAGTACCGCGCACTCGCGTAGCTGCGGTAGGAGGGGCGCAGATAGTAGCCAGTAATCTATCCGCATATGCAGGTTATGGTATGCTGAGTAATGTGTGTAGCCCCCTATTGCCGGGTTACGAGTTCTCCACAAATCCACGAGATCCAAACAAAGCATACCTCGAGCAATCGCCTTCGCTGCCGCTGGTTGCGCTCGTTTCGGGCCGCCTGATCTATCCAGCTCCGGGTCTAACACTACATTAAAGTCGCCGCCCCAAAGCACATGCCGCGCGCCTGCATCCCCCACCGCTCCTGTCAGCGCTGTGAAAAACTCAGGGCAGTCATAGTTCGGCCCATAACAATTAACCAGGAGTAAATCCATGCCCTTTCCCTGGAAGCGCGTGAGCGCAAACCTGCCCGCGTTGTCTGTGGCAATGCACTGCAATCTGTGCTCCACCCGCGCGCTTACCCATGTCAGCACCCCTCTAGAGTGTGTAGTGAACCCCGCCACATGTGCCTCCCGCAGGTCCCTAGTGCGTAGGATAGGGCTGTTATTAGGAAGATGCGTCTCCTGTAGGAAAGCAATATCTATCTTATGCCTCTTAAGATAGTGCATCACTTTACGGGCTTTGCGGTAATCATTAAGCCCCCTTACATTCCAAGTGAGGATTCTTAGTGTGTCGTGCCTCTCGGGTATGGCCGCTTCGGTGTTCGCCATAGCTTGCTCTAGGGTGCAAATCCCTCAACTGAGCGCGTCTCCAAGCGCAGGAGCATACTAGCAGATCAAACCGCGCACCCCGACCTAGTGACCTCAAACCCCCGTAACCCAAACCCCTCCCTCCCCCCCACCCACAGAAGACCCACCCCAACTCGGCCTTACAGATTCCCAAACTTGGGCACCCCATACCTCCCGCCACCCCTCCCATAACTTTTGAACCCTCAAAGGTGTGGGACGTACACGCGGGCGGAGGTCGCTCAGCGCTCACACACTAGTGTGGAAGCGCCTAGTACCCAACTGCCGCCGCCCGGCCCAGCGAGCCACTATTGTGTCTCCCGTCCCCTCCCAGCGCACTGTTATCACAACTCAGCGGCCCTCTCAGATGGTAGGCCCCAGCAGCGTCCTCGAGAACCATATAAAGGATTGGAGCAATTGGGGGATGAGTCACTGTCCATGTGCCTCCTTTTAGCGCCTAGTCAGGGGGGGGTACATCTCACAATGTACTGTACCCCATAACGATATCGTCCAAACGCCCCCCACCCGCGCCCCCCAAAGCCTACATCCCTTCAGCCAAGCATGTCCCGCCAAAAATACCAACTAGGTGAGTCCCGCCCTCATGGTCAGTCCTGTGCGTCCAGGTCGCCGTCTCTCTCGTCCCCCCGCGGTGACGTCGCTGGGCTCCGGCGCTGCTCCTTCGCCCAGTCCTTCAGCGCCTTTTGGAGTGCTTTAGGGTCTTGGAAGATGTGCGACTTGCCCTGCCGGTTGACTCGCAGCTTAGCCGGGTACAGCATTGCATAGTCCACTCCTAGTTCCCGGAGCTGCTTTTTGGCAGGGGCAAACTGTCGCCTGGCCTCCTGCACCCGGGCCGTGAAGTCCGGGTTGAGCGAGATGGGCGACCCTTCGTAGGACAATGACTTCTTTTCCCGGGCAACTCTCAGCGCTGCATCTCGGTCCCTGTAGTTCAATAGTTTAGCTATAACCGGTCGGGGCGGTGCACCCGGCGGGGGCCTTGGGCCCAGGGACCTGTGCGCTCTCTCTACCACGAACATCCCGGAGAACACATCTTTCCCCAGCAGCGCACTCAGCAGTGTTTCCACAAAGGTCTCCATTCGGCCCGTGGCGGTGGACTCCGGCAGGCCAGTGATTCGCAAGTTGCACCGCCGAGAACGGGCCTCTAAGTCCTCCGTTTTGTCCTGCAGCATCTGCATTTGGCGCTCGAGCTTCTTGTGGTCGCGATCCAGTGTCGTCTGCGCGCCCTCCACCTCCGATATGCGACTGTCAGCTTGGTCCAGGCGCTCCGAGTGCTTGTCCAGGCGCTCCCCCATGCGGTCCATTCGGTAGGAGAGCGCGTCAATCTTAGCGCCCAGGGCGGTGATGCCGCTCTGCAACCCCTTCTCCATGGACAACAAGAGGCCCCTCAAGTCCCGGTCGTCCTCCGCGGGCTCAGATCCGCCTCCCGTAGCATCCTCCTGCGGTGTTTGCGTCTGGGGGCGCCGCTGCTCGAACTTCAGTTTTGACTGGGTTTTGTCGGATTTCCCCATCTTGTACCCACACACCGTTCAGCGCGATGCCGTTCGGCCTGGGCACGCTCCCGCCGCCACGTAGCTGTGGCGCAATCGCAGGTAGCCCTCCGCGGGCGTCCTGGTGGCTTGCTCAGCACCCGTTGGCACCACCTGGCACACCAGCCGTCTGCAGTCTTCACCGTGCTGCTGTTAGGCCGCCCGCTCTGCCTCAGCTTCTCACACTCCCTGCTCGTGGCGTTCGCGCCCAGCTCTGCCCCGGAGGCACCTCGCCCGTGGTTTCTCCTATCCTGTTGCCTCCTCCGCACTGCCGCCGCCGGGTACACCGGTGCCCCCAGCCCAGGCCGCCACTTCAACGAGGCCCGGAAATGCCCCCAGCGCTCCTCACTCCAAGCCGCTCTGCCACTTATCCTGCTCGCCTCGGGGTTTGAAGGGGGTGCTGCTGACCTTCCGCGCTCCGAGCGCCGCGGGGCTCACCCAGGGCTTCCCAGCGTGCTCTACGCCGATCTCGCTCGCTCCTTCTCGGCGCCCCGCTCACGGCGCTATCTGCTGTCTCTGTGCTCGCCGCGGGTCACCACATCCGATCTCTGCTGTCCGCCACTATGCGCCTCGGGTCCGCCCCTCGCGGCCGCCGCCGGCCGCACGTTGCCCCACGTCGTCGGCCGTCCTCCTCACTCGAGGCTGGGGATCTGCGGCCTAGGACGCTTCCCGAGTCGCCGGCTCCGGAGGTCGCCCCTTCGCTCGAGCGGGCTGGAAATTACGCCGGCCGACTGCCCAGCACCTCAGGATGTTCCGCTGGGGCCAACCGTTGTTCTGGGAGACGTTGGGATCAGGATTATTGGCGAATATATGGCGTGGCTCGCCGGAGCTCCGAGCTCAAGCAGCCATCTTCGTTGCGAGCTAAGCTCCGCCCCCCCCCCACTGTGGTTTGAAGATTTATGGGCACTCTCTAAAGGGTAATTCGACGAGCATCCATGGGAGAAATTGACTTGAGCCACGCAATGCGCCTGGCCCTCCAGGCCCATCGGTCAACTCCTCGCGCCACAATGAGTGAGAGTCCAGCTATCTTGTTGTTTAGGAGAGCAATCAGAACAAAACAACCTCAATGGGCATCATAGCGGTCAGTGAACACTGACAAACTTTGTGACACCGATGCTGCTCATATGAGTAAAATTAATGTATATGCTAATCAGTGCCGACACGCCCAGGAAACAATCTTTGACAAAAGAGACTGGGTCCTGGTAAAGCAGAGACAGAAAATAAAGTTGGACACTCCATTAGCCACCGAAGCTTTACAGGTGGTGGCGCACAAGGTACACATGGTGACAGCACATCGTCCTGGGAAATCCATAACTCGGGACACATTACACTTTAAACATCTACCTCATCACTCCCCAGCTCATGAAACTAACTTGGAAACAACCACACCTTCAGGTCCAGCTCCAGAGCTTGCGCCTCCGTTGCCTGATGAAGGTGGACCACGACCATTCGGATCACCCAAGCTGGCAGACAAGTGCAAGCTCCTCATCGAGTGATTGAGGAGATGAGATTTAATTTATGCCTGCCACTATTCATTTAACAAAGGGGGAGATGTATCATATTGATGCACAAAGCGCACTAGGACACTGGTGGTTCTGGGATTACTCTAAACAGGAACTACATGCTATGTAGGGGAGGTATTAGTGTGTGGTTTGAGCAGTATGATGTAATGGGCAGAGTGTGAATGAATGTTGGAGAATAAAGATATGCTTGAACACAGTATGTGGGTAATCTATATATCTATTTGCATGCTTCAGAGATGGGTAAGACGCTACAATAAGTACAAGTATTCATTCAATAGTTCAAGCCAAAGCCTTTCAAGAGGCAATAGTGCCTTGAGTCTCTGTTACTTACTATTGGGCACAGATGCTATCCTGTTTCTGTCTTATAATATTGTGTGCCTGTTGTCTATAATCTGCTTGTATTTGTATTTTTTCATAGTCTGATCTTGGTTTAAAGAAATTGGTCACCTTAGAAGAGAAAAAAGAGAGACGTCTGGTACTGCTTTTCAGAATCCATGATCAGCCGGTTGAAAATGTTCTGTTTGTTGCAAACTTCATGAAACAGATTTTTAGGTTTACCAGAAGATGATTAGTAATTAAAAAGTTGTAACAAACTTCTTCCAAGTTTGACAAGCATGTTGTTTAAGGGTTGTATTATTTTAAATGTAAATGTAGTGCATTTATATAGCGCTCCGCGCACCCCCAAAAGGGTCTCTCAGGTGCTGTGCACATACCGCTGTGGAACCCTTCCTGGCCTTTCCCTGTGAAGTGCCCCCTCCTGGGCACCCCCAAGGTGAAGCCAGGCATCCTAGCGCTTTTGGGGCCGTTGTGGAGATTAAGCAAGCTATTGCCCAGAGTTGCAGAGTGGGACCCATGATTAGAATAGGCACCGAGGCGAGAATTATCGGTTCTGGGGAAATTGAGCCCAAGACCCAACGAGGTGAGAATTGAACCCTGGTCCGGGCCAGACCTCTGCATCAGGGTCTGCCGCTCTAACCATTGAGACACACTTCTCTTATGACATAGATTGGCAACTTAAAGATTTCAAGAGTATAGGTGTGACAAGCGATTGACAAACTAGTAATTCCATCACATTCTCCTGTTATTTAGAGGTGGGCATGACTTGCATAATTTTGTGTAACATACGTATATGTAATTACCACAAAATGATGTGAAAGGCATCTTACACTCAAATAATTACCCAAATGGTGAGTTCAGGTAAAACTTCAACATCTAAATGCAATTCTGCATTGATTTCCGGGTGCGAAACAAAATGATCGGACTTGTAGTTTTGCACTGAAAAATTACTTTAAAGGTCTGCTCGGATGAAAAAATCTACCTGAAAGGTTTGTTGACTACCTATGTTAAATGAACTGCTGCTCGCATTTGGATTTGTAGTTTAACACTCAAAAATTTCTCAAACAGTCCACTCAGGTAAAATAATCTACCAGGTATGCCACTTATGTTAAAAAAGTACCCAAACAGTATATCTCCCTTCAAACTTTCTTCCTGAAATTACACGATGTGGCGTACTAGCCTAATCTTAGAATTTAAGGTAAATTTTGTTATGTAAAATTATCAAAACCTTGCCACTACTCAAGCATAATTAAACTTCGCCCAGGCCTACTGTTATTATCATCAGTATGAGTACAGGTCGAAAAGTGTTAGCTGACTACATTGGATACATGATCCCAATTTATAAAAAAATTGTGATTGCTTTCTTTGTGGGGAATTATTTTGAAAATTGAACAGCGATGGAACCCAGGGGTATGAAACAAGATATAGTCTAAAATTGTGGTGCAACCATGTGATAAATGAGTTCGCTCAGAGGGACAATCAGGATAGTAATGACAATTTTAGCAGTGAAAGCCCACTTCATGTATTGACGAAAATAGTATGGGCTGCAGGAAATTGATGCTTGCAATTAAATAATGGTAGTGACATATTATTCAGATAACATCGTGAATATAATGTTTTATTATTAGACTCATGTTGTCTTAGTAAGTTAGCATTGAAGTCCCCAGTTGTTAATATTAAGTATTGTAGTAATTAACGGTCAAGTATTCACTTTCCAATAAAGCATTATTAAAGACAGATATACATTTAAGAATTGGTGAGGCAAATACATTTATAATTAATAGTTTTTAACCACTGCCAATTCCATTGCTCGGGTTAGCGTTCCACCACAATGTGTTTTAGCCACCATGCCACCTCAGATTAAACTCATCTATATTCAAAATTAGCCTGGGTCCAGTTCCAATTACTATTCCTCTGGTTGGTTTGGCATTGGTCAACAGCTACAGAGATTAGAGTAATTTCTCTGTTAACCATAGTGAAGTAAAGAGATTTGATGGTCAGCCACTTGCGAGGAGGGTCACTTACTTGAGGTTTAACTTGGCTCACAGCATCAAAGTATTTTTTCCTTTGTTACCCTCATTACCTTCATGGTCAGCATGGTCACTGATGCTGTTTGTGTACAGACATTTTTCGTAGAGCAAATAATCAGAATTAAATCATTTTTCAAAATTAGATGTTAAAGGGAACGTAGTCTTAGAGGTGTGCTGAAGGCAGACCAAAAGCTTGAGTGCAAAGAGGATAAAAGCAATCTGCCTTCGAATACTTTAGCCAATGGTAGGATGATAAAGTTATACGGTGATGAAAGGTATACCACAAGCTGTCTTCTTTCACACAACCAATGTCGTTTTAGCAGGAGCAAGGAAAATAAAAGATGCAGCGCCGCCTCACCTCCTCCACGTTCAAGGAATTTTGGTGGGCTGTTGATGAGCAAAAAGTTATCAAACAGTCAGGAAATTGCTAATTGGTGATAAAACTAGTCGCCCCACTGCTAGTCGATCAATATTTGTAAGATTGAAGAGTATAATTTAAAAAACATAAGTGTTTACGCCGCTGATCAGCTTCTAGCAGACTCTTCTCAGTTATAAAAGACTAGCTATTCAACCATGTTTTGGTTTTTATTACAAAGAGGATAAAGCTGCTCAGCTCTCCAGCACTCCATATGCCAAGTTCTGTTTCCAGGTGCTGGGTGAAACCGCTTGGCCACTAGCAAAAATCAATTAAGGTGCCAAAAGATTCAGTTCGTTCAGCAGAACCTCCAGTGACCATGTCCAAACACAAAAAAGTAGCCACGCCCTGCCTGCCAAGGTCCTGGCTCCATTACACCAGGAAAACAGTTTGGCAAGCCAACAAAAATGCCAAATCAGCCCAAGCAAGGTGACTTCAGCAGTAAATGGTCACAGTGAGGCAGTGGGGACTAAAGACAGCCCGAAATGACTGCCGCTGTAAATGGGGAGAATGCACAGAGGTGGAAGCCAACGAGCCATGGACATCCGTTAGCAATGGCAGCAGCGTTTGATCCAAGGGATTCTCTATTACGGGACTCTTGAGCTTGAAACAGACTCCATGCAGACTCCAAAGTCAGGGTCAAAACACCAAGTGAGCTTCAAGTGTCTAAAGGAGCAACAACAGAGTAGACCAACACACAAAAATGAATTTGCAGCAATTGGAGGGAGGATGGGTATAAGCATGCCGATCGTCATATAGCCACCAAACTAACATTTTATGCTAATATACCCACTATCATATGGCAAAAACAGCAGCATCATGTAGCAACTCACAAAATCACAATAATTCCAAAAGTACAATGAAATCCCTAAAAAGACTGATATTGTAGCATTCACGTCACCATAACAAAAACTAAAAAGTCATTCAATTGAAAAATGTTGATGCTACCTTCAAACCTACCTTTATAACTCAGATTTGACCCTAGAATTTACTCTTAAAAACATCAAATATCTTTCCAAACGCAAAGTCACAGTCTGCATAATGCAACATCATTATTTCCATCATAAGGCAAGATAACCATCATCGTGTGATCACCCAACTAACATCATATTGGAACACCCCAACTATGATTTACCAAAACAAACACATTCATACATGTACCCGCGCACCTTCAAGTAACAGCATACTCCCCATTGTATGGCTAATCACCCTCATCCTATATGGCTCCACAAAGTAGCATATTTCCACATAAACACAAGTATACTCCCACACATATGTTCACCCACCCACAATCCTATGCCAGGATACTCACCTTTACATGGCCAGTAACCCATCAAATATAGCTTCACAAACTAGCATATTTCCACACTAACACAAGTAAACTTCCACTTACCAAACATCAAACACCCAACAATGGTTATCCTAAATCCACATACATCCATGCATGCAACTGATAGAGCGTCACGTTATTCTGAAATTTGTAGGGGTGCATCGTATTCACTGTTAGTCAGCACCCACACATTAATCGATGTAAGTTAAGCGTGACATAGAAATGTATTATTAGAATCGTTTAACATAGAGGTGATTAGAAATGTAACCATGATTTTCACAAACAATAATGTTGTAGACCATTGCAAATGTATCTTAGTAAATGCACAATGGTTAGTTTTCATGTAATGCAATGTGTTAGGTTAAACATGTGCCATGTTAAAGTGTACGTGTAGGTTGCTTATTTACGTTTAAAAGAATAATGAACTAATGCTTAATGTGTTATTTAGTAATGTGTTTAACAGTGTAAAGGCCTGATCGCATTTACGTTTACGAGAAAGGCCTGTTCATTTCTTATGTTAGCTAACATTGTAGGCCGAAAATGATTTCCCTTGGTAAAGGCTTTGGGTTTCAGGATGATGGAAAATCTCAGAGGAGAGGAAAGTTTTTTCGTTCTCATGTTTCTGTTGCAGGTGCAAGGACGTTTAGCACGTTAGAGAGACTAGGTCTTTGTTTTAAGAGTTAGGATGGTACGAGAAGCCAACAGGGGAGTACATTGGAATTTACGGATGATACTTTCAGTGGAGAAGGTGCCTGGGATCCAAGGTCAAGCTAACCGTCGTTGGATGGAGTACAAGTTTCGCTGGAAAAGTACTGGAAGAAGACCTGGCTGAAGAGCTGTGCCGAAGGCGTGTTCTACGTTTTTGGGATTTTGTATTACGGACAGTGCCCTGTGAGTTGAGCAGTTGAGGCTTAAATGGGAAGCTAGAAGGAGCATCTTCGAACGAGCTCTGACTAAGTGAGTGTACTTCTAAGGAAGTCTTCACTTCTGACACCTTTTTACTCTCTTGCCTGGGAGGGAAATGCTAAGTAGGGATGTCACCTTAGAGATAGAGTAGGGAAAGACTAACTGATTTTCTTTTAGGCTAATGATTCCTAATGTAGACAGTGGATTTACCATTGCATTTCTTATGCTTCTAGAGCTTGTTCTTTTTGTTCTGAGTCATATGAGACTCTTACGTAGACTTGCATTTGTTTTAGTGCCCATTTATCTTCTTCACCTTGTGTTAAGGTGCCTGTATGTGCAGTTATTTTTGGTTGTAATAAAATCCTACAAATTTTAGATTCGGAGTCAGTGGTCCTTCCTAAATGAGATTGGATTCTGGTGATTATGTACTAAAAATTGGGTTTCCTCCCCTCTACACTATTTAGCAGATAAAAAGATCCTGGCGACCTGAGAGGATTCTTGGAGAGAACAAGGTATGCAAGAATCCGGTCCTAACACAACCACCATCAAATACCCACACGTCTCCCATCGTACTACCACACAGCCACGATCATATGGTCAAACAGCCACCATCAGGTGGGAACAAACACCATTATCCCACCCACACAACCACTGTTTCCTATTGCTATACAGTGCCCCTAAGCAAATTAGTCCCAGCAAATGCTACATTTTCGACATTTAACAAATGTATTGACTATGTTAGTAAACACGTCTTGTTTCAAACTTCCACAAGTCAGAACAGAAGTCGGCGTTATGATTGAGTTAGTACGACAGGCTTGATAGACAAGGTGAAGGCAGTAGCGTGTTTTTCTTTTAATTTCATGACTTTTTAGTTTTTTATAGCGAAATAACTGAACATATTAGATATTAGCAAACCTTCATTAACTTCCGGAATCACTAATTACCTATATATAGAAACTAAGTTTCAAACCACAAAAGTTTTATACATGAGACATGAACTATTCGGAGTAGGTTATAAGCAACAATAACAACTCATCACCGTAATTTCCTCAGTGTAACAAAATACATTTCCACCCAAAAAAGTATCACCAACTATGGTTGAGAATTTCTTATATGAAATCTGAATAGTACACATTGGAAGTTTGTGGTTTAGTAGAAAGTGTTTGGTAAACATGTCACCAAGTAATACGTTAAATGTAGCGAAGAGGATGCTTTAAGTGTATAACCCTCCTCTAACAAACGCAGGATTAGTCTATGACAATACACAATGTTTAAATCATGTTATGTATAACTATCTGGAGCCCATCATCACAACAATAAATGTAGTGATGCTATGCCATATGGTTACAAAGAGTTCATTTAGCACAGGGATAGCCAGAATAAGGTCAATATATCAAGGACTGGCCAGAAGTATATTATCCACATGTTAATGAAGGCCAAATGTGCCCTTTGATGATGCCTGGATTTTGAAGGTCATTTGAATTTCTGCAGCGGTTTCCTTACTGGTGAGTGATGGCTTTACAGATGGAACATTTGAAAAGAGAGGGCGACATCTCACCCCAATGTCAGACGCACTGCGTTGATTCAAGCAGAACGCTGATGCCATAAGTTCATTCAATTTCATTATTATTTATTGTAATTTCATCCAAAGTTCCACATTCTTGATAGTTAATCCTTGTCACATGAGAGTCGTCTTACGTTTAACACTGTGTCCTAAAAGCTGCAGAAATGCCAATCCAGGCCTTAAACTGTAGCCCGGAGTGTACATAAGTAATCCTCACAAGTTTTATCCTGGTAAGCCAATGCATTTCGGGCCTAGTCCTGGCCCTTCGTCAAGGGTATTCTACAAATTAAAACACGCAAACAGACTAAAAACAGGATAAAAGTGAATAAAAAGAAGAAATCGGTGTGCACTCTGTCACCCCTCTTTTTCTTGAAGGCTTTACAGATGGGTCATATTTCTAGTGACTTTGGATTTGTCCTTCTGCTGATTATGGGCATTAGACTTGCAGTGCCATGAGGATTGGTGTGCCAGGACTTGGCCCAATGGCCTAGTGAGTTTTTCAGAAGCCAATCATTAGCCAGATTTAGAGCAGGGCCAGACTGGAAACGTTTTCATTTCCGTTTAATCCAGTCTCACTCGTCAAAAGATCATGACTCGATACAGGTCATGAGGAAGCATGGCAGGGTCTTAGCAGCCATTCGGTTTCATAGGCAGCCCCCTAGGATACAGCCCACTGATTGACAGAATGGTCCGCCCGGCCTTTACTCTAAGGGTCAACAACACCACAGGCTACGGCCAGTTTGGAAGCAGTCATATTTTCCTGAATTGGAATGCGTGCTTCAGCCTGACAGCTGGTTCATTCAATAGTGGATTGCATGTACATGTGAGGGAGTGTTTGGAAGGTGGATGTAGTTACGCAGCTCAGCGTTTGAGTTCAAGATTCTTTTGAACTGAGGTTGATTTGGAGATCCACTAGTAACAAACAGGACTATGTCACTCAAAACTAGGAAGCTACCCTACCGTTGAGATTTGAGTGCATTGGGTGTCAAGCAGTTCTTATAGGTCTTGAAGTTCCCCCCCCCCCCCCCCCCGAGACTCCAGTGGTTAGTGTTAACATACTGAGTATTCTGCACCTCAAGTTCTGTTCATATTCCTGTTCTAATACCATTTATCTTTTCTCTGTGGTGGTTTATGACAAGTAAATATCCTCCACTAAGAATCTGGATTTTGATCTGGTGAGTGTAGGCGATTATCATGCAAATTTCCTGTCAATCTAGGTGCAGGATTCTTGACTAGGAGAAATTGCCTCTCCTTTACATTCTAATAAAATGAAGTTTATGTAACAAGCTTGTGCGACTGGTTAGGCCTTGCTTCAGCTGATGACCATTCTCTCAGGGCTCTCTGGAGTTCATAGCTCAGCAGTTGTTTGGTCCTGCGTCTCATCAGGAGGGTCACTGTAATCTAATCTGGTTCTTATGGGAGGTAGCTCAGGGGAGCACCTTAAAATTGCATAACTAGTGGCGGCTTATATGGAGGGTTTTGGGTGTCACTAGGCGTCCAGGTTGCTTCTTCCCTATAACAAAGCAGGGCTACTTTTGGAGCTTTAACAATTCTTGAGGTCTTTTCAAAGCATACATTCCGGTTTAGTGGCTGCCTTTCCTGCTTCTTCTTGGTTTCTCATGCTTTTGGAATCCATGCTAGTGCCTTTGGTAGGCCACATTTCTGGAGAATATCATATTTTCACATCTATTCCGGGGCACTGTACTGGTCATTTCCCTTTTATGCATACAATCTGTTCATATCAGTTGTAGATGCTGGACATGCTGCTTGGGTTTCATGTCTTCTGATATTAGCACAGGGTTCCCCCCTACACACAGTGTGACTTTCCTTGGTGCATGTCTGCTCAACTGTGGACATTATTCTCGTACTGTACGGTGTGACCTCTGGGCCTAATTCCACCCTCCTAAGGGAGGTGGCTCCATGATTCTCATGTGGGACCTTTTTTGGAATCTCTTTGTTGGGTCAGAGTGGTTGTTAAATCTCTTCTACTCTCTACGGGTGTCCAAGCTCTATTGTTCAATTTATTATGCCTATGGTTTTTGGATTGGGGGTACATGGGTGGGGCTAAAACAGTCTGGTATGTCTTGGTTAGGTTCCTGTTATTTAGGATGGGGGGGTCTTCGCTCTTCATTATATTCTCTCTGTTGCAATTTGTTCAGTGGTAGTGGGAAGTTTAGGTTGTGAACTTACATCTGTGCTCATGTCCCCTTTTTATTACTGATAGTTTTTTATTTTAGTTAACAGACACATTCCACTCGTAATTGGTGTATCTGGGACGTGTGTCTCTCTGTGTAGGGGTATCCCAGGCTTTGAGTGATGGGTTTGGGGGGGGGGGGGGGGCTTTAATGCACATTGTGCACCATTGTTAAATGGTCCCTCTGAATTATATGTGTTATTTCCTAGTCTGTTGTTGATTTTCAACACTTGTGGATCTAGGAGGCTGTTTCACTGGGGGTATTTCTATTACAGGTTTGCTGGTCTCCGCCAGACTAGTTGTTTCATTTGCTTAGAGTTTATAGGAGGTATGACCTAGCTACAAGACGGCTCTGTCACCTCCTTGCTGTTTGCAGACTGGCTTCAATTATTATCATCCCAATGTTTCCAATGGGCCATGGTGTGCTGGTTGTTTCTCAGTGATTTGCAACCTCCGAACAAGGTACCCGTTTCCACAGAGGGACTCGGCAGGTATCCCGACCTTACAGATTTGCTTACTGGATCCTGGGGTGCTCTGGCCTTTATGCCTGGGGTGCAGTGTTCCTGCTTGGTTTCAGATCCAAGGAGGAGTCTTTTGTCTAATTTATGTTCCAGTTCTCGTGAGCTGGGTTTTCTGGGTATCCATTTGCTCTTCAGCACTCAGCTGTTATGTCTGTGTTCCTAATTTAGCTTCTCTTGAGGGGGCTGGTGAGGTTATAGAGGGGGCGTTGGTGCGTGTTAGACTCAACCATTTGTAGCACTCTCTATGGCTTCGAGATAGAGAGGCTTAGGTCAGTTATTGTTGAAGGCCCCCTTCCCTGCGTTTTTCCTATCAGTTTGGCTTCCTATTCACACAAATCTTCGTGACTAAATGGATATCTTTTCTTTTTTCACAAGAACCTTCCATTAATTTTTTCCAGCTGCTCTTGTTGTGTGGAGTTTTGCTACACTCTCTCATGTGCAGTGGGAACTGCTGATTTATTCAATGTGGGTGGGTGGTTTCACTATTCTGGCCCCTCTTATTGACATGCATTGTATTGCATTGTATCACATTAGGATATTTCTGTAGCACTTAGTACTCCTATGAGGGGCAGTGAATTACTTGCCCAAGCAGGTAGCATACTACACCTGATGGGTGAGTGATTGCAAGAGTGTTGTCTTTGCTTTTAGCCTATAAAGGAAGTGTTTCCATGGTGAGCATGAGGACCACCGAGGTGGTAGGTGGGTTCATTGACATTATTGCCTGGTACCACTGATTAGAATGCTAGGATTTCGGGGGTTTCACAGATTCAACAGTTTTTGGCCTGCTAAGGTTTAAAGAAGGGTCTCTACCATCCTGTCCACGTCGAGGTGGAGGTTCTAGTCACTTCTCTCAAGGTGTTGAGGGAGCTGCGGTCTGTATGATGCTTTCCATATTAACGTATTTCTTATCTTCACTTTTAGTAGATGGCATTTGGTAATTTTTGAACTTTGGTGCACTGTATAACTTGTTTCCTCTGATGTACTGTATTGCAGGTCATATGCAGGTGTTGCGTTAGCTTGCCTGGCAGGCATTGGTTTGGTCATGGCTTATCTCTAGTTGGCCAGCCTCAGTGGCTGCTGTGGTATTCCTCATACCTGTAAAGACTGTGACAAGTAACTAGACGAGGAGGTTCTATCATAATTGCTTGTAAGTAATTTCATTACTCTGAGTCTATTTTTCCTTATTACAGTCATTATGTCCCTTCCTACCTCCAGTTCGGTCACTAAGCCTGTCTCTCGAAGGGGAGTGAGGACACTACAGGATGTCTTCTGGATAAGCGTTCCCTATATACACCCATTTGGAGGAAAGAGGACAATGGAGTGCCTGTGTCGTAGATTTTGTATGGATTTATAATTTTTGTGCATCATTAATAACGTGTGATATATGGTCACTCTCAATTACACATGTATGCACAGATCCAGTACTATTGTTTTTTAAACTATTCTCTATGATCTGTAGAAATGTGATTTTGAGATACATTTTAAGTAGGCCTCAATTTATGTATAACGCCATCTTTTATAAGATGGAATTCACTTCTGTCACTCATGTCTTTTCCCCTGCCCAAGTCTCTCCTAACATTTTCTGCAGCACATAGTCAAGCTGAGATGTACTGGTTTATTTCCACTGTTATTGCAATGCTGCTTTCGATGAACGCTCCCTGGTTAAACCACAGACAGCAACATTAACCCCTAGGCCCTTCCCCTGGTTTACTGTGCCCTACTCATTTACATAACACTTTGTTCTTTATGTATCTAATTTGTTCTAGCGCCTTCAGATGGCATTATCATAGAGGGGGCTGAATAAATGTACACCATCTCCCATCAACTAAATGTGGGTATTCTGATTGAGGTGAATTTTTAGGGAGTTTACAATATTGGGGTAGACTGAGGCCGCCCCTGTATGGAGAATTGACCTCACTGCATAGCTGTAATGACTTTAACGCAGAAGAAAAGGCTCAGAATAATGGAATTACCAGAAACAAATTAACACAGTATACACAACCAGGCCTCAAGCATGGTAGATTTACTAAATATCACCATAACCTACTAAGTACAAAGGACTAAGCATCACCCATTGCTACCCCCATACTAGAACAGGCAGTGGTTTAATGAAAATTCTTCAGACCAACCTTCAGAATTTGGTGAGGGGCCACTACAACATTACTTAAACTGGTCATCTCACTGATGTATAAAGGGCTGGGAATGAGGGAGACTCCTGAGTGGTGTTTCCTCAGGAACAGTAAAAAGAGTTTCAGCACTCTGGGAAAAATAGCTTGATAGAAATGCAAAAGGTGATGGAAGGATGCTTTCAATAAGTCTAACCACTGGCAGTCACTCAGGGTAGCAATCCAACCCATCGTTTTTGTGCCCACCATGACACCTCAGATTAGACCCACCTGTATCAAATTGGTCTGAAACCTGCTCTAATAGAAACAGTCCAGCCTGAATTGTCAAGCCAGGCCCTCTCTGAATCGGAAAACAAGCAACTCAAGACCTGTTTCGCCCTGATTGGGGTTCTTCAGTCCGGTGTAGCTTGGCTCCAGTGGCACAGTGAGCAAGAGACCCATGTCTGTCATACCCTTGGCCACTTAGGGCAGTACATCAAACACACAAAAGGTGATGCGAGGATGCTTGGAACAGGATCAAGACTGATTTGCATATGGCTGGGTCTATTCTGAGGTGACATAGTGGGCAAATGAACGATGGGTTGGAATGCTACCCACAGCGATTGCCAGTCATTAGACTTATTGCAAGCATCCTTGTATCAGCTTTTGTGTGTTTTTTATCAAAACAGCTGATTGCCATATGGAGTACTTCCCACACACTAAGGTTTGTGGCTTTTTGTAGTAATCTGACCTCTCCCTGACGCCATAGAGCTGCTGCCTTACTTCACATTAAGACAGCGCTAGTACTGGTGCACCCGCTGTATGGTCTAATGTTATTTTCACAATAACAGATCATTCAGTCTTTCAATGTACTTCTTTTGCACTTCTACAAAGGATGAGTGCTACAGTACAGTAGTATAATTGTGGCTCCCTGGCTTTCTTTTATTTCTATAGAGCACAGATCCCTGCCACATGACTGCATAGGATAAATGCATAAATGCATCCTTAGTAAAGCTCTACAATACACAGGTGATATGTAGTTAACACTAACAAATCCATTGTAAGTTGGGTTCTAAATGGCCAGGCAATCTTTGTCCCCGTGAGTTACAGATACAGATGGCATCAATAACTCAGGGGTGTGGTAATACTCCTCGTCCCAAGTATTTAGGCAATAATGTACACATTATGTGGTATTTCTACAGTGCAAAACTAACTAAAATATGTATTTCAGGACAGATGTTCTCATACTTTACAGAGTGAAGCCCCTTGGTGAAATATTCCTGTGCTGCCATGCTACAGAAGGTTTCATAATGGGATGGGAAGATAAGGCGGAAGCAACAGACAAGCGTGGGGATCGAAGCAAATGGATAAGCTGGAAAAGTTAGGGAAGTGAGGGGAAGCAGCAGATGGTGAGAGAGCAAAAAAACACAGACTTCCACTGAAATGCTGAAAAAAAGGAAAAAGTGGTTCCCTGAAGTAAAGACAATTTGTAAAGAAGCTATCCTCCAGGGGAGACACAAACACAAGAAGAGGAAAGCAAGCAATGGAATAATAAGAATCAGGCAAGTGAGATTGACAAGAAAACCATATCACTGATAAGCAATTGTCTGATCCAAAGCCCATTTTCAGGTTTCGCCTGCACAGCTGTGAAATCTCTTGGATTTAATATATCTTATAAGGGAACTCTTATCAGTTCCCATAGCATGAATTACTATGTTCATTCGCTTTTGTGTGGAACTTTTTTTTTGTTAACTTCCCCTGGCTGCCTGCATTTACTATACTTCAAATAAAGCTGTTCACACTATTTAAGCCCTATTCACTGTCAAGATAACATCTCTTCCCGCAGAAAAGGCAGACAGCTTCTAACAGTATGCTGAAATACTTGCTTTTTATTACTTAGTTGTGTAAAGCCTTAGCCTTAGAACAATTGTGGAGTTTCCTATTCACCCCACAGTACTTTTCTTTGCACTTTGTAGACATTATTGGATTGATTTTTTCAACTTAATCTATTTGATCCTTATGATTAAATTCTTAATGTTGTAATAAACATTGCACGTTAAAAATAAAGTTAATATACAAGAGCTATGCTGGACACGCGCTAGAACTTGGTCGCGCTAGCTGCTACAGGTTGTGCTGCTGTTTCCTACTGATTTTAAAAATTGCTTTTAACATTGCCTGTGTATTTTAAATTTACCTCTGTGTGCCTCACTCACTCCGCTCCTACCCCGGTCCACCACGGGCTTGCCCGATTGTTGTGGAGGGTAGGGCGGCCAATCACCACGCTGGGAGGGTGGAGCCAGGGGTCAGCGCGTCAGCCACTTAAGGAGATGTATTTCCGGACGCGCAGCGGACGCGCCGCTGGCGCGCCATAGGGGCGCCTAAGGCAAGCCCGTCTGCACCCGTCTGCGTCTGTGCCGCGACCTGCGCCTGGCGTGCTGCCGGTGGCCCCCCAGCCTGGCGAACTTGCTGGTCGAGGTCTCAACTATTAGCACTGAGACCTTTACCCGGCTGTGGGAACGCCAAATGCAACCCTGCACAGCTACTTACTAAGCACTTTGTATGTAAGGACTAATCCTTCTCTCTCGCCTATGTATCAGACAGTCCGCGAGTATGTAGCATAGAGAAACCACACCAAGCACCACCTAGAGAAATAAAAGCCTGCCTCCTCAACTGCCGGTCTCTCCCAAAACACGCAGGCGACATCTGGCTATCTCTTACATCTCTCTCTTGGGACCTGATGTTCCTGACTGAGACCTGGCTTAAAGATACTTCCAAACCTGATATCACCCTAGCAATCCCCCTGGACTACCACTTTGCTGGGATTAATCGGCCAGGTACCAAAGTGGGTGGAGGGATCGCCATAATATTGCGAAAACAATGGAACGTCACATCCAGGAAATTAGCAAATTCCGGCCCTATCGAAGCCATGTATTTTAGTATTTCAGACTCAACGCATCTGATTCTTGCAGGAGCCCTGATCTACAACCCTCCGGGCACACAACCTTCGTATCTCTCGGAGCTATTAGTGACCCTAGCAGACCTATCATTGAAACATCCCCACTTTACCATTCTAGGCGATTTCAACCTGCATGTTGATGACATGTCATGCCCAAAAGCGAGGTCTCTAGTAGAAACTCTGGAGGGTATAACCTAGACCAGAGAATTCACGGTCCTACGCATAAGGCGGGTCACACCCTGGACCTCATATTCACGAACCTACCAGTCCTTACTACCCTGCAGCCTCTTCCCCTGATCCACCCAGCCACTTTTTAATCCCGTTTAACCTGACCTCCATTCCCCTGCTGGCCACTGACAGTAGGAAAGAGGGCTTGGGGAGAAAGTGGTATAAAGTCACCTGTGACAAAATCGAGGCCAAATTGGCCAACCTGAAATGGCATTCTTCAGATGATCTAAACGCCGATGTTGAGAAGTTTAATATGTACCTCTCCTCAGTTGTTGACACTATTGCCCCCTTACAACCCATCTCTTCGGCTCGTTCAAAACCCTCTGCCCCCTGGTTCTCTCCAATGCTACGTGAATAAAAAAGTAAATATAAGAAGCTCGAACGTCGATGGCGACTTACTTATGACCCTTCTGCTAAGGTTGTTTACAGAACTGCTGTGAAAAAATTCCACACACTCAAAAAGGCCACTATGAAAGAATAGGTTTCCAACAAAATTATTACTGTGGAAAATTCGGCCAAAACACTATATCAAATCGTCAAGAATTTTACTAAACCGACAGCCCTTACTTGCCTTACAAAACCTAATCAAGAACTCTGCGACGGCCTCTCTGACTTTTTTCACAATAAAATTATTGATATATTCTCTTCTTTTAATCCCACGGAGAGGGCAGGTGAGGCCACACCTCCTCAGGATCCCATCCCCTCCAACGGAATATTGTTCCATGCCTTCAAAGCAATCCCACATGACACTGCTTTATTAAAAATACAGCGGTGCAAATCAGCTTCACCTCTCGACCCGGTTCCCGCTCAGGTGTTTACGACCCTAGCCCCAGCTATTATCCAACCGTTAATTTCAATTTGGAATTCATCTCTCTCCTCTGGCCAGTTCCCTATAACATGGAAACAGGCCATGTTGATGCCTATCTTAAAAAAGGCAGAAGCTGATTCGTCAGTCTATTCTAACTATCGACCCATATCACTTCTACCCAAACCAGCCAAAATATTAGAAAAAATCGTGCAGGAACAGCTGGCCAACTATTTAGAGACCCAAAATCTAAACCACGACTCACAATCAGGTTTTAGATCCAGTTACAGTGCTGAGACAGCACTATTAGAGGTCACTGAAACAATTAGGGAAAGCGTGGACAGAGGCGAGGTAGCCATGTTGGTACTCCTCGATCTGTCCGCAGCTTTCGACACCGTCTCGCACTCCATACTGTTGGACAGGCTCTATAATATAGGATTACGAGACACGCCCTTGGCCGGGATTAAATCCTTTTTAACGGACAGAACGCAACAGGTGTGGTGTCATCCCTATATGTCCAAAGACAAAAAAATCCTCAGCTGCAGAGTCCCTCAGGGGTCGGCTCTCAGCCCCCTTTTTTTCAATGTTTACCTGTCACCATTGGCAAAGGTGGTGGAGGCCTCTGGAGTCAGAGTGGTCTCTTATGCTGATGATACACAGCTTATTTTTTCTTTCAGAAACCACTCTGACACCGGACTCTCTAATTTTAAAAACTGTCTCTCTAACATTGTATCTTGGATGACCTCCAATACCCTGAAGCTAAACACAGACAAAACCGAGGTGCTTTTTTTTAACCAAAAATCACCTTTACTTCCATCCTTATGGTGGCCGTCAGATTTAAACCCTCCCCCATCACCTGTTAAAACCGCCCGTAATTTGGGCTTTCAAATTGATAACGAGTTGTTGGGTAAAACCCAAATTCATAAGGTCACTTCTGCCTGCTTTGGCAAATTGCGCATGATAAAAAAAATATCTCCCTATTTGCCCACGGATTCTTTGAAGACTGTCGTGCATGCTCTCATTACTTCCCACCTGGACTATTGTAATAGCCTATATGTGGGTGCACCAGCATATCTCCTTCACCGACTTCAGATGGTTCAAAACGCGGCAGCCAGGTTGATCTGTATTATCCCTTACCGCCATTCGATCTCCCCTCATCTGAAGAACCTTCACTGGCTTCCGATTTCCTCCCGCATTCAGTTTAAAGCCCTGGTCCTGACGTTCAGGGCCTTGAATGGTAAGGGGCCAGGATATCTCAGACATAGGCTGAAGCGAGTTCATTCCTCTCGAGCGCTTAGATCCAATCACCTCCGTCTCCTGCTTCCCCCCAGGTTCTACAGATCTAGGAAAGGTGGCAGAGCTTTTGCAGTGATTACTGCAAGGCTATGGAATGCCCTCCCACTTAACATCCGTATGATCGACTCAGAATCTCAGTTCAGATGTAAACTGAAGACATGGCTGTTTGCCAGCTATTAGCTTTCATGTTCTCTGCTGCTGCCGTCCTCAGCGCCGGGACACCCCCGTTGGGGGTAGCCGCACGCTTAACAAATTTCAGAATAATAATAATAATAATAATAATAATAATATGCTATATCTTACTACTAAACAGACATACCCAAGTGCAGTTATCTTGCAGACAACAGGGTCATGATTTCAAAGGTGCAGTAGCACTGGGCCCAAAAGTTGTCAAAACTCCTCTAAACACATAATATTGATATATTTGACTACAATACAGGCAGTCACAATAGCAGTTAAAAGTGACTTGAGTTGAATGATGCAGCAGGTGCAGGGCACTGGGGCCAGATTATTGTTACAATTTAAAACTAAACAGGCAGCCTCAAGTGTAGTTAAATTGCAGACAACCAAATCATTCTTTCAATAGTGCAACAGGTGCAGTGATACCAGGACCAAAAGCTCTAGGCACCCCACTAAACATCTAAAATTACTATATTTTACTACTAACCAGGCATTCACAAATGCAGTTATCTAGCTGGTACTAGGGCCATGATTTCAATTTACTACTAAACAGGCAGTTGCAAGTAAAGTTACCCTATAGGCAATAGGGTCATGTGAGAAAGTGCCCTCTTTCAGCATGGCATGCCCCCACCTTTTGCTGAATTGCGGATGTTCTTTGACTGAGTGTGCTCTGGGCTCCTGCTAATCAGGTACCCAGGGCCTATGTTCCTTCCCTAAAACTGCATTGAAGCCTAAACCCAATGGGCATCCCTGGCCACAGGTAGGCCCCTGGTAAATGGTACCACAGGTACCCAGGGCACTGTGATCAGGGAAGGCCCCTAAGGGCTGCAGCACTTATTGTACCACCCTTAGAGGCCCTGCACCTTTTCACTCACACACTGCCTTTGCAGGCTGCGTGTCTTGGTGAAGAACAAAAGTGAAGGGTCGACATGGCACACATCCCTGTGCGTCATGCCTTCAACCCACTGCCCTGGCCTAGATCCGCCACCCCTCTAGCATGGTGCACTATTCCAGTGGTGAGGGTACAGGTTCATGAGCCATGTACCCCTACAGTGCCACAGCCCATTCTTAGGCATTGTAAGTGCAGTGCTGCCATTAAGAGTCTAGGGTGCTGGGAGTTTGTCATTACGAACTCCACGACACCATAAGGCACACTGAAAACTGGGAAGTTTGGTATCAAACTTCTCAGCACATTAAACCCACACTGATGCCCGTGTGGGATTTAATGTAAAATTCACAACAGAGATGACCCCTAAAACTCGACCAACTTCTAGTGTCCCAACTGAGTGGCTGTTTAGGCTGCCACCAACAGACATGTTTCTGGACCCCTGGGTCGAGAGCCTGCTGCTGTTGGGGACCTGAAACAATGCACATCCTGGGACGAGGTGCCCAGCCTCCTCCCCCAGGATGGGCATGGTTCACAAAAGGGAAGCTTCAAAGGAATGTCACCTTTGTGAGCTTCCCCAGACCACTTGCTGCTTTCAGCAACTGGTCCCCACTGGTTCTGACCTCCACTTTGAGCGGGAGAACTGGCGGAAAAAACAAGTGGGGGAGAGAGGTGTGCACACCTCTGCCAACTCCAACACTCAGGTGGGGGAGGCGAGGTGAAGCACAACTCCGAGTCCCCGCCATCTTGAGGATGAGGGGACCCAATCAACCAGGGACAGGCTCATGCCCCCCTCCCACTGGAGGGTGGCATATTAGTGGGTGTACCCACCCCAGGGAAGGGACCCATTGGTCCCTGCCTTCTACCTACCTGTAACGCCCCTAAATCTAGTATTTAGGGGGCACCCTGAACCTTGCTTTCTCAGATCCAGAAACAACAAGAAAGAAGATAGGAAGAAGGACCGAAGAGCCGTGCAGAGCTAACAAGAGGACGACACCCACTGACCACTGGCATAACGAAATTCGAGGGGGCCTCCCTGCAGGGCACATGGAGGGGCCCCCTCTGGGCTCAATCAGGAGCTCTGCAGTCAGAATGCAGTGCTGAGGGGCCCCCTGGAGTTTGGGCCCCCCTGCACCACGGGGGCTGCGGGGGCCTGAGTTACGCCTTTGCCACTGACTTGGCCCCAGCCCTACCGGCATGTCTCCCCTCGAACCTGCTCCTGCGAAATCCCGGTGTGTCCTGCTGCCAGAAACCTCAAAAACCCCAGGGGACCTGCCTGCCTGCCTTCACTTCCAAAGACTGCTTCTCCTGTGAACACCAGATTTGTTCAACTGCAACCTCTGGCTCCGGCCGGAGACCACAAATCCAGCCCACTCTGAACCCACTGAACCCAGCCCGAGCTTGAGTGGGAAAACACGACGAGGAGGTCTCCCCGGCGATTGTGACCCAAGATCCGGAGATCCCAGACCAGCCTCAAGACCCCAGCCGACGCCTGCAGCCTCAATCCAGAAGATCCCCTCTACCGCCACCAAGACTGGGTAAGACTTTCCGACGCCAAAAGGCACCCCTGCATCCAAGCCCTTGTGTGCTCCAACCAATGGTGCCTAGCCTACCCAAGACATCTTACTTACCCCTCGAAGTGGTGGTCGCAACCAGAAGATCTTCGTCCCCGAGCCTGCAGTGTTTCTTTCGACCGGAGTCTCTCCATAGCAAACAACAGGGTACCTGGCGCCAAAACAGCACTCTGCATTCGGCCGCCCCAGTGCAGCTGATGGTGCACCTTTTGTGCTGACCTGCAACCCCAACTGCCCTGTGCTAAACCCCAGGAGCTATGCTCCCACAGCCGTGTGGCCTGCTTGCTAGCAGCCACCAACCGAGACCCCCTATCTTCCATAGGATAACATTGGGCCTCAACACTCTGCATCCGGCTGCCCTAGTGCCGCTGAGGGTGTAAGGAGAGTGCATCACTGACCCTGGGGGACCCCTGAGTCTAACCCCAGAACCTTAACTCCCACAGTCGATAACTTACCTTTGAACCGATAACCTACTTTTTCTCCATAGAATAATATTGACAATTTTTCTTCAAAAATGTTTCCAAATGTGGAGTTTTGAAATTTAAAAATATTCTTTAAAAAAATCGCACGATTAACCAAAACGTATTTACTTGTTTGCAGGAAATGTCACAGAGCTGAATCGAGGTATCCAGCACTGAGTAAGAAAACAAAAGTAAAAAGTAACACCTATAATTTACTGAAAAAGCCTATTCTTTCCAATGTACTGTATTTACTAAGTATTGCAACCTACTGCATCCCCTTCAAATCAAACAAAGTACAATTCCTATTGCATTTTCATACTGTTCGACATTCAGCAACTCATAACTGTAAAGTATTTAATGCTTACCTGTGCCAGGCTTGCTTGGTTCTAAAATAAAACAACAGTATATTTTTTATACAAAAATAATTGGTCTAGAGTTCAGTCTTTGAGTGTGTGAATTCATTTGCTGACTGAGGGAACATCAAATGCTTAACACTGTCCTCTGATACTGCCTTTCTGTTCGACCACTCTACCACAAATAGAGAGTAAGGTTCTATCTAACTTTAACCTCTGCCTACCTCTGGGGTCACCTGGACTCTATACACACTATAGTAGTATATATAGAGCCAGTTTCCTCCAGGTCATGATTCGAATGGTGCAGCAGGTGCAGTGGCACCGGGGCCACATTTGTCAGAACTTCCCTAAACACATAATATTGCTATATTGGACTACTAAACAGGCAGTCACAATTGCAGTTACCTTGCAGTTAAAAGGGACTTGATTTGAATAGTGCAGAAGGTGCAGTGGCACTGGGGCCAAAAGCTCTAGGGACCCCACTAAACCCAGATTATTGCTACATTTTTACTACTAAACAAGACAATCATAAGTGCATTTATCTAGCAGGCAATAGGTTCATCATTTGGATGGTGCAGCAGGTCTAGTAGCACCGGGGCCAAAAGTTGTCATAATTCCTCTAAACACCAAATATTGCTATATTTTACTTTTAAACAGGCAGTCACAAATGCAGTTATCTTGCAAAAACTAGGGGCATGATTTGAATGGTGCAGCAGGTGCAGTGGCACTGGGCCCAAAAGTTGTCAGAACTCCTCTAAACACATAGTATTGCCATTACGTCAAAAAATTCTATTATTTCCCTCTTTAATTTTTCAAAATTTGCGATTACTTACCGGCACTATACCACGAGTAACAGCACAATATGTTGCCTTTTAGAACATAAACAAGTCATAACACTTTAACAGACTTTCTGTAACTTATATTGTACAACTACTAAGCAAGCTACAACTTAGAACAGAAAACAGATTATTATTAATCACATAGGCGAAACCTAATTCGTTTACCAATGCTTGTTAGTATTGGTATTTTACACAGTGGGTCATTCTGCAACTATAGGTGAGACCTAAAAAGTATGTTTGCTTTGGAAAACAAATTTAAAAAAATCTCCTGATTAAAGTCCTTAAGAAATCTAACAGAGTAAAGAAAGCTGCAATTTTGAAATAACAGACTGGGGTAGATGACTTAATAAGAAACATGTTTTTGGGGTAAAAGGACATCATTTTCGATTGTTATCTCAGTACTCTGCTTGACGTCTGGAAACTGCTAAGTGTGTGAACATTTCAGACTGATCAATGGATTATCTAATGAAATTGGTGGCACAAAAAACGATTGTGTTTTCGTGCAAGTGAAAGCATTTCAGAACAAACATGTCAGAGACATTTACATCTGTGGCCTACCTTCTCCTTGGCTATTAGGCCAGTGGCTATCTCCATCTGGATATTGCCTCCTTCTCTGGATCCTGGGAATGCCTCACGTTGTACACTCCCATATATTCTCCACCGATCCAGGCACTTCCTGAAGAACATGGACATCACTTCGTCATTGTCACTGTTGAAGACAATGCTTTTCAGGGACGTAAAAGGACGTAAACAGCAATACCGATGAAGGCCATCAACCACAACATTGATATAATCTAGTCTAGAAAGCAGGTCACTCTCAATTTTCTGACCACAGATAGCCACAGAGGATAACTTTTCCCTCTCTGCATACTCCAAAGCAAATCCTAGGGCCTCTCTCAGCACCAGTTCTAGACCACCTTTGTCCCTCTCTGATGTATTAGATCCCTTATTCAGAGTCAATAAGCTGATGACCCTCTGAAATCTCCCTACTGAAGAGGTTTGGGTTTGCAATAATACTTGCACTGCATGTCTCTCAGATTCACCCAACATCGAAATCTCATTTTTAGTACTGATGACTTTCCTCCCCTTTGTGGTTTCAGTGCTCCCCTCCTCCACAAAGCAAATCAGGGCATCCACATTTGGAAGAAGCTTCCTGCTGTCATCCTTGCAAAGAGAGAGGGTGGTTTCCCCAGTCAGGTGGAATGGTAAATCATTTCTCTGCTTGGTTCTTGGAGACATTGCTGATACTGCCTCGGTGTAAAGGATGTCATTTACAAGGCCCTTTGCTTGCTCTATGTTAACTTTGGGCCCGCGAAACAATATGGCTGGTCTTTTCAGATCAAACCATAGCTTCAGTTCCACATTAAAAGGAGAATGTGGGAAGGTGCACTGCAAATCCTTAAACCGCAACAGTTCTTGGGAGCCCACAATGAGCGACTCATCACTCAGAACCTTGCCTTGCAAGAAATCCAAGATCTCAGACTCTGCCTGGGTAAAACAATCCTTGAATCCTACCAGGTCTATCTCAAAGGACTCCATATCTCCATTCTGAACAACACTGGCCTGTACCCTCTGCCCTGATTCTTTAAATCTGCGGTTGAGCCAGATCTTCAGGAGTTGCCACTCATAATGCCCAAAACACTCCACTCCAATGGGAATTTTCCTCTCGCACAACATATCCTGGAGGAACTTCTCAGCTTGTGCAACATCCTCCATCGAAAATGAGGAAATATGAAGGTACTCCCCAATTTCCAGTTCTGTGGGAACTCCCAAAAGACTGAACAATTCCAAGATGAGCTCCTTTAGACTGATAGACTGCAAAAACTTCATTTTCACGGCAGAAAACTTTATCGCTCTTCGACATTTCTGGTGGAACATAAATGAATATAATAAGTTGTTTGACAGCTTTAGAAATACAATTTTGAAGAAAAGAGTTTACAACATTTGCATTTCTATACCTACATAGAGGGGAATACAAAAGGTCCGCATTTCTTAGATTTGTGTACATTGGTTAAAACAAGGAGTCACTGTTTAAATAATAAAGAGATGGGTCAGAGCTTGATGGCCAAAACAAGAGAGACACTCCTCAGATAATGCCATGCTGTAATCATAGCAGAAGAGTTCTGCCAGGTGTTTTCAATATGTAAAGAGACATCTTCAACTCTTCTCCTTTGTGACAGGGGCAACCACAAATCAAAAAGAAACACTGGCAACGCCAGTAGATCTGGCCCCTTTGTTAGGGGACGTGTTTGGTACTAGTTGGGTGAATGTGTGTTGTGGTCCCATCTGTCCTAGAAAGAAAATCCAATATGAAACACAATTCTTATCCTTAAAATAGGTGTGAAATGAAACAGAATCAAAAAACTAAGTTTGTTACTGGTGAAATTAAAAATATATGCAGAGCAAAATACAGCACATTCGATGCTTTGAGAAAGGCAAGTATTTCCTTGACGTCTGTCAGAAATGTGTACATGCGCATTTTTACTTTGTGAACAAAAAAAGTATAAATCTAACAACGTGTTATCAAGAAATCAAAGTAAATAAATGAACAAGCAAGAGCAATCGTGAATAGCACTGTGTTTTTATAATAGGACAAGGAATCCAAACATCAAACAGTTCCTAAACAAAAAAGTCTTCACCCGCAATTAATTTACGAAGCTGTTACATAAGCAATATAAATACATCACACAACACACATTGATTTAATTACAGGTTACACATAATGTTGCATCGGAGCTGTAACAAAAGGACTACTTGATGTCCGATCACCACAACCTAGTGGGAACACAAATAGGACAATGCAATCAACAAGATAACAAAAGAATTATGTAGGTATTCCTATGATGGTGAATTAAAATGGGGCCACATAACCAATTTAAGATGGCCGCGGTTTCAGACATTTATACGATTTTTAGGTTTGCATCGAGGCTTCATCACAAACCTGTTAAGGAACGTACTTATATCTAAGTGTGACCAAGTTGGATTACATGGCGCTGGAGATTGGACTTGGTTATATTAAGGGCTCTCAATTACAGAGGACTGATAACAGCTTTTTATATAAGCTGCTGTCAGTGTCGAAGTGTACAGTCAACATAATCCGTCATGACGAAACAGGGGTGAACAGTTTAAGGGACTAGATAGGTATGGCCTCCTTCTTGCTATGGTGTACAATTTGTCATTCTCTAGAAACAGAGCTATCAAGACTAATGTTTATAATGTGGCCCAAATGCCATGGTTCACACATCTGAAACGTCTGCGTTGCTTGTCCCTGAATATTACAGTTTTCCAGAATCGCTGGATCTCTTCTCCAAGGATTCTAAGGATAAGCTATATTTCAGTTGTAAAGATAGGCTGAGTGAATTAAAGGCAAAATGTATGCAGCCAGTTGTTACCCATTCTGTCTTCTGTACTACTATGGAAATATAAATTTATTTAACCCGCATACAAAATTCTCAGTACAGATTTAAGCTTACATCTTTTTATATTAATCACTTTGCACTTTTTAACTGCCTTCCCGAATCATAGCATTTAGTTTGATCAACTTCCTATATGCCCTTGTGATTTTATACAGCATCAAAGCTCCAATCATTTTATGGTATTTTGCACACTACATGGTACTCCTCACAGGCTTTTTCTTGCCCCTTGTTTACGTGCTGTTTATGTCAGACAATATCATATTGCTTTACTGTTCCTACAACTAGGCTCCCCAGAGATTTGTTATGTTTTTCTATTATATGAAAGCATCTCGGAGTATTAGAAAACTATATGGCATTTTTGTCACACTGTAAATTTGTATATGTTGATTTATTTGCATGTACGGAAAGATTTAACGGCCCTTCAGTACATTCAAAGGAATCTCTACACTAGATTACATCTTCTTGTCTGAATGTCTTGCGAATCGTCTATTTAACTTTGAGATTCCTAACGGGTGAAATCGATCATAACCCCTGGACTCTAAGCTTGGACTTAGGCATACCAATACTGGCCAAATATTGTGCAGTGAGCTCCTCTACATGCGCGGAATCAACAAAGTTAGTCAGAAGGATCAAATGGAGGACCACAGACACCTCTATGGTGACTTAGTGGCTACGCAAGGTGACCATCAACCCCAACACTACACAGGAAGACATGCAAAACAAGTGGGACATACTGACCACGGAACTGGTGGATTGTGTATTAGCAACTGGAGGCCACAAGCAACCTCCAAAGCCAACATGGAAGGTGCAGCTCGACAAGCTGCACAATATGAGCATTGTTATTACACGGAGAAAGCTAAGAAGGTGCCTGCGTAAGAACAATCTCAAACCCACCCTTACAATTGCAATGGATGTCACTCAATCGTGCAAGCTACACAAAAAAGCTGTGTGCGAAGTGAAGAAAGCTTCAGAAGAAAAGGAGTGGCTAAAGATACATCAAATGGTCAAAGAAAGAAGGCTGGCTCGCTTCTAGAACTTTGTGAACAACCTAAAAGCCCCAAACTTATCTAGGGAAAATGGTGTCTCGGAAGGGGCATGGGTGAGGCTGTAACAGCACTATATTCAAGCCATCCAGCGGCACCAGGCAACATGGACAAACAGGCGCCCAGAGACCAACCCACACGGAACCAACAGGAACTATCTTGATTAGCCCTGGTCTGCAAACTCATCACGGCTATGAAAAATGACAGGGCGCTGGGTCCTAATGACCTTCCTGCTGAAATCTTTAAACGTGCTCTGGAGGACGGTGTAATGGTCCTAACCCTGCTATTCAACCATGCTTTTCTCTCGGCTCAAGTTCCAGATGCTTGGAGAGCCTCCACTCTGTCCTATAATTAAGTAAGGGGATCCAACAAATCCTTCCAATTATCGCTTGATAGCTCAACTTGATCTAGAGGGCAACGTTTATGCTCAACTATTATCCAAACAGCTGGAGGGTTAGGTATTGGAGAATGAAGTTCTTCCATTCTTCAAGGTAGGTTTCCATGCAGCAGCGTCCACTACTGGTAACATCATTGCACTTGTCGCCTTGAGCCATCAAGCAGCACAAAGAAGACAGCTAGCACTTCTTTGCTGCTTTTGATTACAGCTCTGCATTTGAAAAGTTGGGCTGACCTCATCTTTGAAGGAAACTAACAAAGTAGGAAATCCCCTCTAATCTCTTAAGGAGTATAATCTTTATTTACTCAGACACTTGGGTTTGCGTAAGAACCAGACTACAAACAGTTACCTCCAAAATTACCACCCAAGGGGGTTTGAAGCAAGGCCGCCTCCTCTCTTCCCTGCTTTTCAACCTGTACACAGCAGATCTGTGCAAAGCTCTGGTGAATATCAGTCTGCTACCCCCCCGCCCCCCTCGACTAGACCACACGTCTCTTCAGATTCTTCGATATGATGACATTGTAATAATGGATCACACCAAAGTGGGCTTACAGCGAACACTGAACCGTCTCTAAAAACATTTTTATGATCAATCAGGATAAGACCAAAATCTTAATCTCCAGCGCTGTAAGAAAAAGTAATTTTCTTCATGCAGCTTCTGATCCAAGACGATTAAAATGGCTCCAAAATACAACTATCTGGGGGTTTGGTTCACAGAGACTTCCCACCTCTTGGCCCACAAAGGCTCATTGAAAAATAAGTCTACTGCCATTACCTATGGTCTAGCCAACCTCAAGAAGAAACAAAAAAGCCCCTCTGCTGCATCCTTTATCAAAGTCATTAAGGCATTCCTCTTTCCAGCACTACAATATGGGCACCAGGCTTTTCCCGGTGCCTGCACTGCCAGCCTAGAGAACGCACACTGCTCAGGTTGAAAGAAAATATTTCATTTTCCCAGCCATCTCCGCAGATCTAAAATTCAGCTGGAATTTGGCCTGCTAAATCAAACGCTAACTTACAAGTCTGGTACTTTTAAATATCATATATGTATATTGAAAGCACGTGGAAACTAACTCAAGGCCTGTCTCAGAGCCATATTCGAGCCCATGGCATAGGCAACTGCAGAAGGCAAGCACATCTTTCCAAACCAAAGCCCGAGTGCTAATTCTTGAATCCATCTCCTTTTTGATTTGGAAATAGGCAATCAATAGACAGCTGTGTTTAGCTTAATTCCAGCCAGATTATGCTTCTCTAAAGTCCTCAGAGATTCTACTCTCTAAATTCATCATATCTGGTTGAGAGACCTCAGCCTTACCTTTCAAAGTCCATCAACATCTGAGTGCTCAGAGATATCATGTATATGTGTCTACTCAGCTTACCAATAGTAGACTTCAACCCGGCATGAGCCACCCCAGGTAAGGAAGGAGCGTGCAGACTATGTAACTTTAAGCTGGAATCATGGCTACACCATCTGTGTTGCTGCTCCTCTCTTGACGTTGTAAGGAGGGCCTTGCTAAAATAAATTTGTCTGACAAAGGGGCCCACACTTGCTTGGAGGCATCTTCAATATGTTGTCTACCAACCTGATGTAAGATTCTTATCAAGGTGCGAGAAATTCATCAAAGACCTCAGAGCCCACCTTCTCTGTCGATCCATTAACTCTCATCCTGTCAAGCATTCTCAAAAACTTGTAACTGATTATTGCATCAAGAAACCCGGAAACATCTAGCCCTATGGCATGGCTGACAACGTGCCTGTGTTACACAACACTGTCTAACTATTACTTACATCTTAGCCCAGTATCTTGCACTATTTCACTTCCACTAATTACTCTGCCTTGGGCTTTATCCTGTTGGTTTCTGACCCCAGTATCTTAAGTGATTTTACTATAATTGACTTCACTCCCTGGACGTCTGGGATGCATTCCGAGATTTCTAGAAATAATGTTACTGGTATCTGTAATGTATTGGCTAGTTAAACTGGACCTGGACAGTTGTACCCACAATGAAATATGCAAAAACTGTTACAGTTTTAACTAACTAAACAACAAATTTGAATGAGCATTAAAGTTACCTATCGAAGAGCTTATGCAAAAGCACTTTCTCACCTGTATATTTTAATTACTTAGGACATTTCCTGAAGTGACCTTAGTTTTAGTACGTCCTTATCCTTTTTAACTGTTTGTGTACTGGCTAAACACTATGTTCTTATATCATGTAATGGTTTTAATTAACTAAATAATGATTAATAAACTTCGAATACTTTGTGAGTATGGAAAGCTTTATCAGATTGTGACAATTTTATTGTTTTATATGATTGTATTTTACTATTGCACTGATTTATTTATCTGTCTTTGTTAGTATGATTTTCTGGTTTGCAGGCGAATAAAGGAACCATGACTATGGAAGCAACATTCCATTTCCTAAATAAAAATAACACATCATTTTCATACATAATACACTGTCTGTTTCTTCATATCAACATTATCAAAGGTCTACACCAACACCAACCCCGCATCAACTCATGCTCAATCATACCTCATGCAGCATGTATACATACACTCACACATATATTCATACAACTATCACAATTATTAAAACAATCATCGCCACTTAATTCCAAAACTGTAACTCAAACCTTTCTTATACTTCCTTTCCCTATCGTATCTCATAATTTAATCCAATCAGATCATATAGAATGTTTTTTTCCTTTTGCTCTTTGTATTCTCAATACCCAACTCCATTCAATGGGGATGGTGTTGCTGTAGACCTTTGATAATGTTAATATAAAGTAATGGACAGTGTAAAAATGATGGGTTTATACATGGTATGAAGTTTAAAAGAAATATAGGTCTGTTGGGTTTCTATTATGTTTTCTGAAATTATATCATCCACAAATTGCCATGCCCTTTATTGGGCATCCCATCCAAGCAATGCAAACCATGAAAATCATACGTAACTATTGGGATGGGACTGTCTTCCTGCATGACTTTCAGTATGGACCCGTGCCCTGTGTGTCCCAATAGGTAAATCTCTCGTATTTTGACTCTTTATCTTTTTGCCTCAGCACATTGGACAGTCATGCACACGTGTTGATGACCACTCAATTATTAATTGAGACCGAAAGCAAGGTGAGAATCTATGGTCACTGTTGCAAAAGCACCCACCTCGGTTCCCCCAACTGGACTTTGAGAGCATATCAGCCCTCCTCCCTTACCATGGAGAAGTCCGGTGGTGCTACCGGATTAAACGGACATTGATCTTTAACCAAGTAAGGAGCTCTTGGAGTCTGGGACCTTTCTTTCACCCAGCAAGTTGCCCACCAACTCCCCGAAGCCAGAAGTGCTTGACTGACAGCAACTGCAACCAAAGTTTTTTCTTGTGGCCCAAAGTGCTGTGTACTGCACTGGTGTGACCTTGGTCTTTAGTTATCATGACAGACCAATAATCCTGGAGTGAGGGCTGCAAGTGTCAATAATCATTCTCCAGCAAACTGGAGGAGATCAATTTTTTTAATGTCCTGGTCAATCTGGCCAAAATCAGAGAGCTCCTGGCGAGGTACAATATATTTACCCAGAAGAGGGGATAAAACAGGCAAGTTCATGGCTGCAATACTGATGTAGCGAGTATCTCCCGTTACAGCGAGATAAAACAGCATGTTGAAGAGGTTAATAAATCCATCTAAACAAAAGTAAGAAATAAATATTCTCTACTACTGGGGGCCTGTGATTTAACAACCACTAACCGTTTGCCTTTAGCTACTTAAAGAACCTTGTAAACCCAGGTATCGTCTCTGACTTGTTGACTGGTTGGTGCCCTCACTGCTTTATTCACAGGAGCCTTAATGCATCTACAATTCTCTCATAAAGCCCAAGAAATAGCTGGGGTGCTCATATAACTAAACCTCAGTAATCCCTGAAGGCGTGAGTTATAGAACAACCCTATGATTTTACCCTGAACCCACTCTTCCTACCAGGGGCGGCTCCTCCACGTTGGCGGAGGAGCGTCGCCCCACTGCTTTCTCGCATTGTGAAAAGCAGAAGCATAAAATGGTATAAATACCATCTTATGTTTCTGCTTCTCGCACTGCGAGAAAGCAGAAGAAGGGTTTGGTTGGGGGCAGGCGAGTGGAGGGGTTGGGAAGGAGTGGCTATCCCAATGTTGTGGGCGCTGATTGTTTGGTTGGCCCCAGGGCCGACCAAACCAGTCATGCACACTCTCCTGTTTTCTCCATGTAGGCTGCATGCAGCCTTCATGGAGAAAACGGCCTCCCCATAGTCATCTGTGCGGTCGACGTCCCAGCCAATCATAAGCATAACACTGCCATTGCAGCGTTGTGATTGGCTTAAGGGAGGAGAGGGAGACTGCCTTCTTCTGCTTCCTGTGAGCAGGGAAAGGAGACGCGATGCGGAACCGAAGGTACGTTTTAATTTTGTCTTTATTAAATTAAGCTCGACCCCCCTGACACCTTCCTACCTAAATGTCTTGTATTAAAGTGCATCCTCCATCTGCAGGACTAAAGTTAAGGCCAACAAGTCATCATTGCTTCAAACTCTTCTTTGTTTGAAAGTCATATACGCTAAGGCCCCATGTACAAAGAGTTTTCTTCCCTTGAATATGAGATACTTACATATACAGTTAATTAATAAATGAGCAGTTGATCATTTCAAATCTCCGCAAAATCCCAAATTGTCACTCTTTACAGGGATGGCATGTAGTCCTTTATGGTACTCCTACAGCTAGTTCTACATGTGCGTTTTATGCAGCATTCAATGCTACTTCTTCCATTACTTTTTCAGAAGCCAAGGTACATCATAGTGTTAAAGGGCTGTCATTTAACAACACCAATTTTATGTCACTCCAAAGCTGCAGGGATTTTGACTTACCCTACTAATCATCCTCTACCTCCAATCCAATCATGTATACCTTGGGCATTAAACCCTCCTGCATCTATAGACATTGTGACTGTTAAGCATCCATCATCAAGGAGCCAATAGTGTATTGACTTCAACTGCAAGGCGGTATGGACTGCTACACCCTTTTTTACTGAGCACCTATGTTAATTAAGCTAACTAAGACAGTTTCCACCTGGGGCCATATGATAGAAAGTACACCCAGGGAGCAAAGGGCATGTGCGCCCCCGGAGCACTTTGCTATTACAGAAGGGGTCACAGATGCTTGTGTGGCCCCTTCTGTAATTGAAGAGGGCACTCCCTCATTTGCATGGGGGTTTGGCCCATGCAAATGAGAGAATCTCTTTACCACTGTGCCTGTGCCATATTATAGAAAAGGGCGCAAAGGCAAAGATGCTGTCAGGAGGGGCACTGGCAGTGCGCCACAAAACGGTAGAGCACTCTCAGAGCGCCCCCTGATGGCAGCCCTCCGGAGGAGGTTGATGGGGTCCTATGGACACCCTAGACATCTTCTTGAAAGTGGGTGCAGTCACTCTCTCCCCTCTTAAAAGTGCAGGCGGGTTGCCATCTGCACTGTGAAATAGCTTCAAGCCACTCCGTATTTCACCTGAATGCGCTGCCCCCAGGGCTGCACGAGTATGCGGCTGTCCTGAGGGCAGCAGATTCAACATAATAGGGCACACCTTTTCTGTTTGCGCCCATGCGATACCACTATGGCTCCTCAAGAGTTCGTATTGTGTGAAGGAGGAATAATCCTTGTCTGTTTTGGAAAGGTCAGTATGGACAAGCGTAGTGTGTCCTCACTCCAGCGCGTCACGGTGATGCGCTGGAGTGAGGACACTACGCTTGTCTAAGTTGCTGATACGTTCGCCTACCATACCGATTGATTCGCTCCACACTGACCCTTCCAAAACGGACAAGGATTAATCCTCCTTCACACAATATGGACTGTTGAGGAGCCATAGTCGTATCGCACCACAGCTACTGAGAGGGTGACCGCACCGGGAGCAAATACTCTGTGAACAGGTTGCCTGAATCCCTGTCCTGAAGAAGACCCGCAGGCTGAGGCCAAAGTTTCTCTCTGTGCCATGAGTCGGGTCGAAACGTCGACGCCTACCCCCAGCAGACCTGGACCATAAACCCCTTCCTCTATCGTGCTAAAAATGATACATTTCTTTATACTTTATGAATCATGCTGGAAAAAGTAGCTGCTTAATCATCTATTATTGGCCAGGCGATTTTAGATTGATATTGATTATCAATCCGACTTGATTTGTCTAAAACTTTGCCTTGTGATCTTTCTTGGGAATGCTTCCCCTTCTTTATCCTTTTCACATTAGAGCACCCCTTTCGCACGTTCCTTTTCAGCAACCTTTTCTTCTGTCCCTTAACATTACAAACCAGTAAGATACCTACTGTTTGTTGTTCAAAAATTTTGTTTAATAAGCACATGCCGTTTTGAAATTGATATGGTTGTTGCACATCTAATACTTACACTATCTTTCTGGATATATGCAACAGCGAACTGACTTTATGCATGCTCATAAGCAGAAATGAATGATAATTATTTCAAGTAGAATACTGTATGGAAGGAAAGGTTGTTGGACCATTGTTTTTTGTATCATACAATACCCAGGTCCAAGGACTTTTGGTTGGGTTACCCCATTCTTTATAATGGGTGCCCATAAAGAAGGGTAGAGGGGAATAATGGGGTATAGTATCTGTATCATTTAACATTTTCCCTTAAAAAAAACTCAGTTACATACATTAAAATATAAGCTCACACACTCAGAAAACAATAAAAGTATATCTAAGTTAGTTGTGAAAATAAACTATTTCCATACTTATAATTAAAATATAGAGCGGTGCATGAATTATGAAATCAAGCTGACTGTCCTTGGTAATTGGTAGAAGTATACAAATAGTGCCTAAGAACAAGGAGGAAGAGTCAACTTGTAGGCTGGTTGGACAAATGGAAAAACTAACATGTTAAGAACATCAGTAAACAAGTCTATTTACCCTGTCCAATAGGGATATTACAAAAATATGTTAAATTGTCAAAAAGACTACTCCAGATCAACATGTTAAGGTCTCAAAGTAAAGTTAATAACCTCATTAAAAGCCCAAAGTCCTACAAAAATATAGTCAGTTTCACAACCCTTATAATGCATCTGATCCTAAGGACCCTCCTTGCATTAGAGAAAGCCTGGGACATTGTGAAAGAGAGAGTGGGAGGGTATCACCGATCATCCTATGCCTTCAGATGTGCACAGTGCCAAAGGTCCTCCAAACCCTTGCAGTACTCGGACTCTTCGAAATGTGAACACCAAAACTACTGCAACATGTGATGATGTCCTGCCAGATTTCCATCCATGCTTCATTACTTTGCTGGATTACTTAGCCATGTTCTCTTCCCCCATAGAGCTTTTACGCATTTCCTCTGCTTTTCTCACTTTCAACTTTCACTGTTTTGGCGCATTTCTGCTCTTTTTTACGCTTTTCGCTCATTACTGCTAGTTTACAAATCCCGCATTCACTCTTTTTTCTGCATATTTCTGCAGTTTTTGTGCTTTCCACTTTTGCTCTTTTCTGCCTATTTCAGCCACTTTGATCACTTTATTCTTTTACTTTTTCTCCACGATTGGGTCCTTCTCTCACTCTTTGTTCTCCCCCCTTCTAGCATCCAACGGGTGTATCTTCCCGTTCAACCACCTCATGCCCAAGATAGACTACAGAGGACTGTACCACCTGACACTTAGTTGCCTTGATGGCCAGTTTCGCCCCCGGTATCCTTGCCAACAGCTGTTCAATGTACATCAGGTCAGAACACCCTGAACCAACTCCCAACATGGAGAGGTTGGGTGGTGAGCTCAGTAAAACCAGTGGGAACGTCCGTCAGCATCCCAGTGGCTCAACCGGCTCTGTGCTTCACTACAAAGTCTAACCCTTGCAAAGAAAAAGACCATCTCAACAACTTGAGATTCTCTCCCTTCATAGCCATCACTATTTCAACAGCTTATGATCTGGTTGCAACACAAATTTAGTAGCAAACAAATATGGGTGGAACTTACACAAGGCCCAGTCTATGGCAAAGCATTCCTTCCCAATAACCGGCCAGCTTCTGCTCTCTGGGTAGTAATCTTCTACTAATAGTGGCTACCGGATGCTTTCTACCTTTGTCATCCAGATGAGCTAACACCGTGCCCACTCCTTTGTCAGAGGCTTCCGCCTGTACAATGAAAGGCTGACTGCAGTCGGGCGCTTTCAGTACCAGCGTAGTGCATAGTGCCTTCTTCAGTGCCTCAAATTGTGACACTCTGCAGTTCATATTACTTTCCTGGGCTGCTTCTTGGAGGTCAAAGCAGTCAATGGGGCAACTATACTTCCATAGTTAGCCACAAAGTTCTTGTAATATCTGGCGAGTCCTAAAAAGGCCCTCACTTCAATCATGGTAGTAGGCACCTCGCTCCATCACACACTAAATCTTGACATCTAGCGGGTAAATCTTCCCATTCCCCACCTCATTCCCAAGGTAGACTACAGAGGACTGTACCATCTGACACCTAATTGCCTTGATGGTCGGTTCCGCCCCCAGTATCCTTGCTGTACACTGCAATATCATCCAAGTAGGCCACACAGAACTCTTCCAACTCTGCAAGTAGTTTACTTCAGGCACTTTCTGAACTACCTTGTATGGCTCGCACCATCTGTTCTCCAAAGCCTTTGGACAAATAAGCTTTAACACCAACTCCTCCTGGCCTTCCTGATACCCAGTCAGCATACCTTTCTGGTCACACCATTCATTCATCAGTGCATGGCTAGCCTCAAGGTTTTCCTTTGACTGACTCATGTATTGCGCTATCAACTTCCTGAGGCCAATCACATAGTCCACCATATCCTTCTATGGAGATTCTGAGGTTCCGTCTCACCCTTCTTTTGCTAAGGCCATTGGACCCTGCACCGGGTGTCCATACAGAAGTTCAAAAGGACTGGACCTGACTCCCTTCTTTGCAATCTCTCTGTAGGCAAAGAAGAGATATAGCAGGAGAATATCCCACTTTCTTCTGAGGCTGTCTGTCTGATTACCCATCATGCTCTTCAGTGTTTTGTTAAACTGCTCCACCTAACCATTGGTTTGTGGATGGTATGGTGTGTTGAAGTGGTATGTTACACCAGCTTGCCCCCACATCTCTCTCATAAGTGGAGATGAAGTTGGTTCCTCTGTTAGAAATTACCGTTATTGGAAATACAACCCTAGAAAAAAAATCCCTTGGAGTGCTCTTGCTTCCACCTTCACAGTCATACTCCTCTGAGGTAGAGCTTCAGGCAACCTCATGGCATGATCCACCACAACTAAGATATACCTTTTGCTTAACTGTGAGGGTGCGTCAAATGGAACAACTATGTCTATTCCTACTCGCTCAAATTGACCACCTGCAACTGGTAGAGGCACTAACGGTGCCTTAGTCTTCCCTCTGGTCTTACAACTCATCTGGAAATCTGGAAGGATTATACAGAATCTCACCATGTCCCTGCACATCCCATGGACAGAAGAATAAAGGGTCCAACATATCCTGGATTTTTCTAATCCCCAAGTGTTCTATTAAGGGCACTTCATGGGCTGGTGATAATAGGATGTTTCTGTGCACTAATGGACCCACTAGCCTCTTATTAGTTCCTGAATGTACTGTAATGTACTGGTAAATTCAGTTTCAGAACAAAAAAGTAGCACTGACAGAATTTAAACCCTATTAGTACTGTCTAGTTAAACACAGTGTATGTTGATCTTCATTGAAATCTATGTTATACAAGAAAATAATGTATATGCTCCTCAAGCCGACCCAGACATGGTACGTTTTGGAATGTCCCTGAATGGGTTCAGGTCTCCTGGAGCCAGTAAGCTGAAGGTCTATGACAAAGGAATAAAAAAAAAAAACCAATCTCCATAATACCACTATTATTGACAAATCCATATTCTGTTTTCAGGTCTCTAAAGGGTCAATCAAATGCCATTAAATAAGCAAACGCCATTTAAGTAGCAACATTGACTGCCCATATATGTCATAATATAGACAATAATGTGCTCAAGTCATTAAGAGCTGTCTGAGAGCATCTACGGTCATTAAGCAAAGGCTTTGCTCAAGATGGCTCAGGATGGATTCAACAAATTCAGAAGTGGCAACTAGACTACAAGAAAACATGGCGGCCGGCTAGAGGCGGGTCATGGGAGCGAGCTACTCCATGTGTGCCGTGATGTGAAGATGTTCAAACTTTTCCTTAAAAAAAAATGCAAAAAAGAATAGGAAGGTACCTCTAACCTGCTTGCAGAACAGAGCAGGGGTCTGTTGCAGCCATCTTGGTGCAGCCATGGTGGGTGCGGTTGGTATCGGCGACAGAGAGCAGCGCTGGATGAGAGCCGCGCTCAAGCTCCGAAGAGACCAGCTGGACGCTTTGTCTTTTTATTATTTTTATTCTTATTCTATTATTCTATTAAGTGACTTCAAGATCACTTGTTGGATAACAAGGTTTGCTTAATACTTTTCTCTTAGATATATATAATCTATTTCAGCACAATGGGGGGGGGAGGGCAGCTCCCAAAGGGCTTAGGCCATGAGGAAGTTTAGGCAGATTTACAGGGAAGAGAGGGAGGGTTATAAAGTCTGAGCAGTGGGTGGGCAGCATTCAGGATAAAAAGAAAAAATAACCTCAGACGTTTCAAGATTCTTGAAGAAATTTTAACTAACATGCGATGCTGCGTTATAGGTACCCATCTAGAAATTAAAGAGATACAACGGGAGCCATGGTAGCCCAAATTAAGATCCTACCATGGAATGTAAATGGGTTGAGGTTCAGAGGAAGAAGGGAAAGATTACTGCAATATTTAAAAGATCATCCCGCTCAGGTTATAATCCGGCAGGAGACACATCTGATTGAAACGGAGAGTTTAGATTTGCTTAAATCGAGGAGTCGGGTTCAACAGATAATAGGTACAAAACATTACTCATATACAAAAGGGGTGGCTATCTTGATAAAAATGAACCCCAGGATAGTTATTACAGACAGTGTTTCAGATAACTCAGGAAGATAGCTTATTGCAAAACTTGTGGTTTATGATCAAAGATTTACGTTGGTGGGTTATTATGGACCAAATGTTGATGAAATAGCTCCTTTTAGAGCGATGTTAGCAGAGTTATTACATTTCCCAGACCCTATCATTATAGCTGGAGATTTCAATGCAGTTTTAGATAGCACCCTAGATAGGTCAATTAAAAGTAGATCAATAGTCAACCAAAACATGGTGGTGCAGATGAAACTCTCTATGAAACTACTAGGTCTATGTGACATCTGGAGAGAGAGAGCAGGAGTCAAGAGAGGCTATACTTATAACAACAAAAAATATCGCCATCAGTCTAAGACTGATTATTATTTAATAGATCTTAGTGTAAAAAAAAATAGGTACAGGATGTTAAACACGTGGGGGCCCATTTATCGGACCACTCTGCAGTATTATTAGACTTGGTCCCAGTGAATACAATTGTACAGACTAGATGGACAATGGACCATACTATGTTGTTTAATCAAGAAGCTGTAGGATTGCTGAACAAGGACACAGAAGATTTTTTTCAATTTAATCTGTGATCGCCCCCCCTGGAAGTTGTATGGGATACTTATAAAGCTTTTATAAGGGGCAGAATAGGTATTTTGCTAACTTTTAAAAGGTAAGCATATAGGACGGAAGTTGTACTTCTACAAAATCAGATATTGGCAGTGGAGAACAAATATCCACATTAAATTTAGAACATGAAGAAACAGAGTCTCTACAATAGGTGTTATCAAACCTAAAAATTAAGTTAGCCTCAACGCTAAAGGAAAGGATTAAAAAGAGATTGGAGGCTAGTAAAGTTGCCCATTTTGAATATTGGGAAAATTGTAGTAAATTACTAGCATGGAAAGCAAAAACAGATCGAGTGAGGATCTTGTTGGTGAGATAAATTGCAAGGATACTGGGATAGTGATCAAAAATAGCAAAGGGATTGAGGATGCTTTCCGAAGTTGTTTAGAAAGGTTTTATCAAGAAGATTTAGAGGTTACTGAATAAGGGGTGAAGAGTTGGTTGCACCAAGAGGCCTTTGAAGTTTTAAATGAGGATAAAAATATTCATTTAAACAGTTATATAAACCTGCTAGAAGTGGAATAAGTAATTACGGCTGGTAAGCAGGGCAAGGCAGCTGGTCCAGACGGTCGTCCACAGAAAATATATAAAGCGATAGCAGAAACTCTGTCGCCAATTTTGACAAACCTATTCAATTAGATTTTAGGAAACCGGATATCTATACCCACATAGTGGAACAAAATCGTTCTTACATTAATTTTGAAACCGGGGACATGGACCTTATTCATGAGGTTCAGAAAGGCTTCGTAAGAGGAAGAACCTTACATGAACTGACATACACCCTCATTGGTTCTATAGATCTTGCTACTGCGTACAACACCCCTTTGGCAGTAATAGCTTTAGACGCCACGAAAGCATTTGATCAAGTAAACTGGCTATTTTTACAAACTACTAAGAGATCTTTTAACCTAGGAGATAGATTTTGTAGGACACTCCCCTTCATTTACAACTCCACATGTGCTAAAGTGTTAGTAAATGGAAATGTTACCTCTTCTTTTAGGATAACCAGAGGAACTAGACAAGGCCGTCCCTTGTCCCAAATTATTGTTTGACTTATATATCGAACCACTGGCAAGAAGAATCAGGAACGAGTCGGGCATTTCTCCCTTCATGTGTAATGGCTGGGAAAAGAAAAGGCCCAGTATGCTGATGATTGTATGATTTATACGTCAGATTTACAGGCTACACTCCTATTAGTTGATAAGTTGACTACAGATTTTGGCACGGTAGCCGGTTATGATATCAATAAGGATAAGACAGAGATAATGGCCTGGAATATTAAGGGAGGAAATGAGCAGGTTATGGTTAAGAATGAGATGAGATATCTAGGGGTTAGAATAACTCAAGATATCATGAGACTCCCGGAAGAAAATTTTATAAGAATTAAGAATGAAGCTTATAACTTGATGTTGGGCTGGTCTCATTTACCTTTAACAATCTTTGGGAGAGCTAATCTGGTGAAAATGGTTATTCTCCCACAGTTTACTTTTCAATTCAATGCAATACCATTATCCTTTAAGGCTGAGTGGGTTGATAAATTACAAGGAAATATAGTCAGCTTCATTTGGGCTTCAAAAGGGCCACGTATAGCATGGAAGAAACTAAGGAGGAAAAAAGATAAAGGTGGTCTAGCCCTTACGGATCTACGATACTATGCGTGGGCGTTTTTGTTCAAGAATTAGAAAATGCTGCTGGACAGACTTCTCAGTTCAGAAATAGGCAGAATGTTCAGTGCTGTGCTAAGAGACATAAACGGGGGGTTCTGGTTTGATGCATAAATTCGTAGATCTCAGGTAGTTCAAAAAGGTGAGATTGAAAGTACTGCAATGCATGGCAGAATTATGGTACCGCATTAAGAAAAGCACAAAAGTAGCCTATTTAATTAATTTTGCTCCTTTTTGGGACTCCCCGGAATGGTCCAAGGATAAAATGTTGCTGCCTCTAAAAGAAGCTGGCATTCAGAGATGGGAGCATTTAGTTAGTGAAGGAAAACTAATAACTTGGGAGGTGTGCTGGGCGTTAGCCAACAACAGAGTCTCAAAATTTAAGTACCTTCAAATGCAAAGTTGGTTTCAGTCTCTCAGCACAAAGATAGGTGGATCCAACGAACTGGAGGAAAACTGATTTTAGTTATACCTAAGGCTAAAGAAATTTCAACGTGGTATTGGCAGATTATCGACATGACCAAGGGGACGTTCACGTTGCTGCAAGAGTGCTGGGAAAAACCCATGTCGAAACTCCAGTTGGAAAGTTTATGGCAAATATCATTGAGTCTGCTTTACAGTGTGGTTAAACCTGCCAATTAAAGAAGAAATCATCTTTTTTCACTTTAAGGCATATTGGACGCCACTCAGGTTATCAAAGTTTGGGGAAGGTGGAGTGGTAGCCTGTGCGAAATGCGGGCTAAGTAAAGCAGATCATGTGCCTATGTTTGCGGAATGCCCAGGAGTGCAAATATTTTGGGAAGATGTAAGTAAGGCTTTATCCGACATTCTTAACATACAAATTCAGGTAAGCCTATCTCTTGTCTTTTTGGGATATTAGATGTTCAAACAGCAGATAATAGAGATCAGATGAAATTATTGTTTTATTCAATGTTATTGGCATGTAGGGAGATCTGTAAAAAGTGGGTAAGTGATCACCCACCTCGGTTTACGGATTGGCTGCAATCCTTAAAATATTTTGTAAGATTAGATGTAGTGGACCCGGGGGAAAAAATGATATACATTTTGGCTACCTTTGATGAGATGGTTGGAAGTAGAGGACTAAGGGATAGAAGATATGTCCCATGATTACCCCCATATGCCTCACAATACACTTATTACCCGGTTATTGATTGCCATGGTAGAAAAGAAGAGTGCTGGGTTTAATTCGTGGACTGGATGCCCTCCCCTTCCTATATCAAAGCAAGAATCACACTTAATAAATTGAGGAAGGTGAACCTGAGGCGAATGGGGAAAGAAAAAAAATTGAAAAAAAAAAAGATGGCTCAGGATGGTGGTCATCGAAAATAACAGTATTCTTCTGAGAACGTTTAGTGGATTACAAGATAAACAAATCACAATGATATGTATCCGACTTAACTAATTCCAACCAAATAATCGCCAAAAATTATTGCTTAGGAACTTTATATCATCTGTTTGACAGACACTTTTACTAGGCATCTAACCAATTTACTACCATTGCTGAGTGTGAAAGGGTAGGGATGACCCCACTTACTCAAACACTGCCCCTCCTCTTGCTCAAAACTGTTAATAAATAACATACTATGCAATGTGGATATGCATATTAGATTTATACCATGCTGCTTTGTCATTTTTAATAGTTGTAAATAAAGGCATTCACCAGAACAAGGATGTTGTGGTTTCCTAATAGGACCAATAACTAAAATCAGATAATAAGATTTAAAAAACGTCAAAATACCCTAAAAACATCTATTGAAGGGACATTTTGGTCACAATCCTAGTCCAAATATAAGTAAAACTCCCACATTAATGTCAATTGTGCAACTATTATGTTCCCCAAATGCACGTCTTATGATCTCACACATGACATTCCAAAGGATATCACAAATGTAATCACTGAAAGAAATTCACATGAGACAACAATCCCAGGGCCTCATTTAGCCCTTGATGGATGGCTCATGGGTCCAACAGGTCAGCAGAAGCTAGGGCCTCTACTGTCCTGTCAGAGGGCCACCAAACCTTATTTTGTGATCCCCACCTGCCTGGAGGAGATCTCGAAGCCTGCAGAGACGTTTTAAGGCATGGGCAAAGTGGGTAATTGCCCAGGGCCCCTACCTTCCAAGGGGGCCCCTGGGAAAGTAAACTTTCTCTGTAACTCACTCACCTCTGTCCCTAACTCTATTTGAACCTCTCTTCTATTCTCTGCCTCTGTCTCTCTTTGCCCTGTGTCATCTTAAGGATTTTTGGGATCCTCAGAAAGACGTATTTCAACAGTTTTTGGGTAAAACCCAGTAGCGTCTGGCACGGATCAGGGAAGGCGGGGCGGATGGGAAGATAAAGAAAAGAAAACGTACCTCCACGTGTCGTCCCTTGTTGTCGTCGTCCCTCCGCTCCAGCCAGAAGAGGATGCAGCCAGGCTCCCCATACTAATCACAACATTGCAATGCAGCGTTGTGATTGGTCTAAGCGGCGTGGTTCGGCTCTCAGATGGAGAATGAGGACCTGGGCATGTTCTCCATGCAGGCTGTAATGCATCATGCATGGAGAACATGCAAGGTGTGCATGAGTGTTTGGCCGGCCCGAGAGGGTCGGTCAGTCATTCATGCGCACTTTACAGAGTGCCACCACTCCTTCCCCTGCTCTGACAGCAGAACAGCCCGCCCCACAAAGACACAGGAATAAAATGATAATAACGTCCAGTTATTATCATTTTATGTTTTCTTCTTTTCCACTGCTAAAAGCAGTGGGTGACGGTCCTCCACCTCAGCGGAGGAGCCGCCACTGGTGAAACCCATTCCCGAAAGTTTGTTCGGCATCATGTGGGTTATACTAGCACAAAAGCTGGGAATAAAATTCAGAGTGATTAACGACATAGGGCCCCAAAGTAGGTCTTGCCCGGAGCCCAAAAAATCCTTAAGCCAACACTGGAAGCCTGCAGTGGTGCCAGCTCCACTGTACGCCCCACTGCAATCACAGCAAGCACCATGCTGTCCTGCTCTGGATCTCAGATTCGTTTTCTGTACTGCTTTGAGGATTTGTCTTTTAAAAGAAAACGTTTTAGCAGCCCTGTCTCGCAGGGAGATTTCTCCCTGTGTGTTTGGCCTTTAATTGATTTCTGTGGCCGAAGGGATGAACTGCCATGAAGGCTTGGCCATCGGGCAAACTCTGAATGACCCTATACTCAGCAACTTGCTAGAGAATATGATAACGATGAGCGGTTGTTGCAGCTACTTCAGAATTATTTATATATCACTGAAATTCAGATCAACAGGAAGGCTCCTGTACCACTGCCAACACCTAGTTATCAAAGAGATTATATAACAATCGGAAAAGTCAGTAGTTTGCGACTTGTATGATTTAATCAATCATGCTGCTGATGAAGCGAATATCACCAGTGATCTCATCAGTGAAGTTATGTGCATGTTTTAAGCACTGTGTTGCTTGGCACTTGTTTCATAACTAGTACAAACAAGTATATCATGTTTTTAAAAGTCTAGGTACATACACTACACCTCATGGGTAACTGGCGTCACTTGACTCTGTGGTTGTATAGAGGTATTCGCTCCCCTGCAGAAGCCTCGCTGGCGACACTTAGAGCAAAGTGGAGTTCCGACATTGGGTGGGATTTCTCATACAAGGAATGGGATCTCCTTCTAGGGTACCCCAAGAGGGTGTCCAGAAATACTAAATTTAAATTCATCAGGTACATGGTGCTACAGAAGGGCTATCTTACACCACACTGATTAAACAAAATATATTCGGAAGCCAAAGAACATTGCCCACAATGTCTTGCACATGATGCTGACCTCATACGTATGCTATGGGCCTGCCCATGGCTGACTGCCTTCTGGACCACCATTATAAGGGTCCTAGGGACTGTAACGGAAATTTCTGGCAGGGATACGGCAGCATACTGTCTATTGGGTTTGCCCGCTGTCACAAGAAGCAGTACAAGCCCGATTTGCTAATCCGGCCTTGCTCATAGCAAAACGATCAATTACCATGAGGTGGAAGTCTGCTGTGCTCCCTGCGGTGCTTAGCTGGCATGGGGATGTGGTCAGATGGGAGAGGGAGGAGGTTGCTGCGATAAGGCGGGAAGAAAACAGGGGCTTACGGAAGACGCCGATCTCACTGGACTGGGATTCAATGTTAGAGTTATTCATTGCCATGGAACCCCCCACAGCATGACCTGTGTTGCTCTGTCTTACAGCATGATATGCTCTAGGACATAGCAACACAGGTCATGCTCACCGTAGGTACGGTGCCAGAGCTCCCCTGGACACACCCCATGACGGTGTATATGCAACTGCATGCTGTGCAGCTAGGAATTCACATACAATATACTAGAACCGTGTGCCACATTGCACATGAATGGACAGGAGTGAGTAAGGTAGGGAGGGAGGGGAGAGGGGCGGGGGAAGGGATGGGGGGATGGTTGGGGAATGTTGCCTTGATATGCAGATTTCCACCATGAACATTGCTGGAAGCACGATTGTTGCAATGCTTTTACATTTAACCATGGACCTCACTGCTGTTATACCCCCTGTGGATTATGCAGGACATTGTGGTAGGTTCCTTCTCTTGGGACTAATGGTATGTACCTAACGACAGCATAATTGTGTCATGTCAGGATGTCAATAACGAAAATCAATAAAGTATGTTTAAAAAAATGTTTTTAAAAGTCTTTCTACACTGTCAGTCATTGATGTTATCAGAAAACCATATCAAAAATGCTTTTCTATTACTCTGGTATTTTTTTAAAGAAGTATTTTGAAAAACCCTCTTAATTTCCATCTGCTCCTATACCCTTATGGCCTTTGCCCCTGCCCTGTTCTCAGATTCCATGCCCTTTTGCACTACATGAGTCCACTAACAGAGGGTATTGGCACAGGGTCTAGCCCTAGCCATACCATGCACTATCTCCACGTGCCTACAGAACCTGCTAACTATGGTCTTGGGTCAGAGGACATGTCCATGGTCATGGCTAAACAATAGGGCCACTAGCCTAAGGGAATAGCCTTCCCGCTTTGTGCCTATTGCCCTAGCCAACAGCATGCTAGGCACAGTGCATGTCCTTCAACCAAGTGCTGTCCCCACTCCCTCTTGCCCCAGTGCTGCTTCCACTACCATGCTCTGTGCCAATTGCTCCTTATACTGTTTTAGTTCAATTTTTCCAAACCTAAAGTGTTTTTAGGTACCCTTGGCGGAAAGTATTTTTTAAACATCACATGGTGTTTTGAGAACCAGTAGAGTCACTTTAATTGTAACTTTTTCAATTGAACTAATGACAATTTCAAACTCTCTGGTGTGCCTTACTGCCCCCTGGGGTTCAGGAGTGCTCACCATGCAGGCACAAGGACACTGCAACATTTTTGTCACAACATCTGTGGAGCAGTAAACAAAGCTAATGGTTTACAAGTACGGATCCTTAATTTTCAGTATTTGTTTCAGAAAACAGACACTTTCTATCACTTGAGAATGTGTCTAATTCTGTTGGGGGTTTTGGTGTGCTCAGTGTGCTCTAAAATGACCCCAGCAAAAAATTCTTCCCAACTGGACACCTCGTCCGTTATAATGTTAAACTATGTGATGTCCATCGGGACTTACATACCTCACCCAATCAGATTCCAGGTTCATATTCAAATATCAGTTTGCGAACCATCCATTCAGATTTCTAAACTTTCGTTCTTTAATTTAAGAAAAGCGAAATGCATTAATAAATACTATCTTGTGGTCCAAATTTGGAGTACATTCATCCACTATTTTTTTGCTACCAATGTCTGTCCATTGTTGAAGCAACACCAGTCTGATCAGTCTCTGGACTTTGTCCCACCATTTTAGTGGGTGGAGTCAGAATTGATCTGTTACATCAACACAAAAACACTTGCTAGACTTGATTTTTGCTGTCTTGTGCTCAGAAGCATGGCCCCTATGGATTTGTGTGCTCTCTTGAGGGAATTTCACAGTTGGATTTGAGAGTGCGTGGAAATTGCTTTTCAAGGAGCTATCTTGACTGGAGTGCATCAGACATCCTATTGGCTGAAGTAGTGTGTGGAAAACAAGGGTTACTGCTTTGCATATGATACAAGACTTATTCCCTGCCATCTAATTTTCACTATCTTGTTTTCCTGTGCTGTGAGGTCACTGCCCATTGCTATGCTGGTGTGTGGAATTTGTTCCAGTAATCAGTCAAGATTAAAAATCACACATCTCTCAACCACTATTTGAGACAGTTGTGTAGCTAGACATTTTGCCGCCCTTGGTTGTCCCAGTGTTTGCCGCCCTGCGACGGGTGCAGGTAAGAGCGAAGCGCGGGAGGGGGTGGCAGGGAGACAGACAACAACAAGGGTAAAAATGCTCCTGCCCCCTCCCTTGCTTCCAACAACTGCATCCCTCATGCACCTCAAATCAAACCACTGACAATGTGCTTTGGTGCCAAAAAAGGTCGCATTTGATTCAACATAACATGTGTTATACATTTGCCCAATCATGGTTATCCTAATGTTCTTTCAATATTCATGTGAATAACCTTCCTTGTCTTTGCAATTATTTCCGTTGTAGTGTGTACCTAGCCGCCTCAAGTTACAGGGATGGGAGGGGCCACCTTCCTGGTCCTCTGTTCACGGTTCAAGGATTCAACTTGCTACCGATTTGGGACGTGCCCGGGCTGCAAGTGCCCTGCCCTTTCTTGGGCCCTCCCTGCTCCCCGGGGTCCCAGCCGTGTGGCATCCCAAGGACCTTGCTTGAGCATCTACTCTATCTATCATGAGGCTGAGTCCTATTTTTAGCTCCCTCGGTACCCCAGCCGTGAGGCATCCCAAGGGTCCTGCGGGAGCATCCCATCTACTCTTTCCAGGGCGGTAGGCCGCCCTTGGCTCCCTCAGTGCCCCTGCCGTGAGACAACCCAAGGACCTGTGTGATTCATTCCTTCTTCTAACACTGCGAGGAGGGGGGGTATGTGCCTATCTGGGCCTGTTCGTCCCTTATTTATCATCCCCCTTGTTTTGCCCAGCTCCCCCCGGATTGCGGGGGCACACTTGCCCTGGGGTGACCAATCCTGGTGCCCCCTTTTGAGCGGGATATTTACGTTTGCAGGGGAGGGGCTTTCCGCCTCCGGCTGGCGTTTGACCAGAGCCCCTAATGGGTCCGGCTTTGTCTCCCCCGGACCGGGTTTCAAGGAACTCTTTAAACCAAGTGGTAATTTGATGTTGATAAGAAGTAACCTGAAATAGGATACCAACTCCAGACACACAAAACAGAAGACTCTTAGGATACAGAAATAATACCCCGAAAAAACACTCAGATGCCCAAGAGAAAATCTGAACAGCTGGTAGATATCAGGACCAAGAAGGGGTCCGAAAAAGATCCTTTATGAGGAACACTCATACCACGTCATCAACATAAATTTAATAAAATATGTGCTGCATTCCACTTGAAATTTGTTATGAACTAGCAAAGATGAATAAAGATGGCAGCTACCATGGTCCGCATTAAATATGGGTGCACAGTCCCACTTTGCGCCACGGCGCGCCTTTAAATGTTATGCTGTGTGCAGACTGGGACACTGTGCCCTATGGCAGTTAATGTGCTGACCAGAACTGCAAAGATGTGCCTGCTGTGGGGGAGGGTGCAAGGGTGCATTTGTGAAAGGTGGACATGTTGTTTGAAGCTGCCGGTCTGCCTTTCACTGTGCAGGTCGCAACCAGATCTGGATTTGCAACGGGGGCAGAGATGCCCTGCAGGTGGGTGTAGTGATTCACTTACAGAGAGTCCTCTGGGAGGGGACCACTGACTACTCCACCTCTACATGGAGCACAGTCAGTGCACCTCTTTATGGCCGATCTGCCTTTGCGGGCACAAAGACAAAGGCCCACATGCATCAAAGCAAAAACCAGTCGCAAACGGGCAGATTCTCAGAATCTGCCCCTTTGCGGCTGGGATTTTTGCATTTGGGATGCATCATCCCAAATGCAAAAATCGCAATTTAAGGAATCTCTAAATTGCGATTCCTTAAATTGCTATTGCATTTAAGGAATCCCAAATTGAGATTCCTTAAATGCAATGCATGAAAGTTACAAAATTAGCGATTTCGCTAATAGGGGGAGCAAATTACCATGAAGTTGAACTTCATGGTAATTTGCAAAAACTTTGAAAAATGCACTAAAGTGCATTTTTCAAAGTTCCATTTTACACACACACATGCCCTTGGGGCATGTGTGTGTGCAAGATGTATTCATATGCAGATTTCAGGGGTGCAACAGGGTGTCTTTTTGACACCCTGGCACCCTTGAAATAGCATGAGCAATTTGCGATTCTCTAATTGAGATTAGCAAATTGAGAAAGTCTTCCCATTCATTCCTATGGGCCTCTAGGCCGATAGGAATCAATGGGGAGGTATTCCTTAATTGCGACTCGCAATTTGCGAGTAGCAATTAAGGAATGTTTAGAAATCGCTATTTTGTAAGCGATTTCTACATGCATAGCCTTTTGCAGGACGGGTTCCCCAGCGGTCTATAGCGCCGGGACACCTCCTCGTGAGGTAGCTGTTCGCGCTCTACAAATATCAGTATTATTATTATTATTATTATTATTAGCGAACCCTTATTTTTCGCTATTAAGGAATTGCAAATGGCATTGTTGATGCATGTGCTAGATAGTGCTGCCTCATTTGCAAAGGGCCATGCTCCCAAGCAAATGAGGGAAGTTCCTCTTGAAATCACACCCGCAAAACATATGCGCTGGCATGCTCTTTATTACAAAAGGGGTTGCATAAGCATGTGCAGCCCCATTCTGTTTTAACAAAATGCCCCTGGGTGCAGAAAGCAGGGCTCCAGGTGTCAGTTGTCGTTGCTAAATTTGTTTACAAAAAATTATAAAAGTTGCATTGTATAAAATACAATCATTAGATTGTTCTAGGATTTTGTATTGTGGCAAGTCAGTGCCCAAATAAAGTTTAGGATAGACGTTCTGTTGTGACATGATTGTCGCCTCTCCTTTCCCTCATCCACATCTTCCCTACTGCTCAGCCAGGATGAGTGTTGGAATGCTTGGTGATGTCATGGAGTGCATGGGTGCCTGGTCATTTGATGAGTGTCAGTTGGTGTGTGCAGGCTGAGCAGCAGGGAGGCTGCTCCTGGTGGGGCTATCTATCTACCATCATACTACCATCTCCACCATCTGTAACTGGACATAATACACCACCTTGTTGTAATTTACTACTTGGCTACACCTGGACTTCTTTTACCTACAACACGTTCCCCTTTAATCTTTTGGTCTAGGGCCATAATGAATGGAGGACCATTGGGTGCCCGCTCCTTGGAAGTACTAACTATCCAACTGTACTTCCAAGAGTACGCATGAAAGTTAGGGAATCTTACTGATCACATTAATCCTTTGGCATCAGATCTTCTACTACTATATATCATTTAAGAAATAACACATTGAAGTCACACTAGAAACAACCCCTCTCTTCTTATTGCTTGAATGTAGATTGTGGAATGAACACCACTTATCCTTAAGGGTTGCAGGTCTCTTGACCCTTACGGTTTACATGCCAATTTCTCCATTGCTTAACTAGACTTGTGGTACTTCTCGGTTCTGCCTCAGGCACTCTGATGATTAGAGATCAGGCCAGATCTTTTGAGTTCTTCTAAAGAGAAGTCATGATCCCGGATCTTAAATCACTAGATCTGGCACATGTTTTGTGTAACAGTTCCTGAGAGCAGAAAAATTAATCCTTGACCCGCAGCTTCTGATAATACAGCAAAACATCTTCAAGGGTTTATTGAACTCCTTCAAACCTTTATAAACTAAACTTAAAAGAAGATATGGAGTGTCATAGATGCTAGGAAGATAATGCAAGCTCCTTGCATATCTTCATTATATAGGATTTAATTCTCACATGGTGGAAGGAAATACTTACTAACATAAAGTTGATCATGAATATAGATTTCAAGCCGGCTTCTTCTGTGCCATTAGTGAATGAAGTTTAATCTGATGACGTCCCAGAAACGTTTTGCACTCTTCATGTTGCTAAAAGTTTGATTGCTAAACTAATCATCCTTCATTACTGGAAAATGTCAAAGAAGTTTTGTATAGATGATTTGCTTGCTGACTTGACCACGCAAGCGAATGTGAAGAAAGTCACCTATTGGCCGAGAAATGAGAACTGACCTTAACTTCCTTTTGGTCCATATATTTTGATATTCATGCTTAACCTTTTGTATTCTTAGTCATACCTTTGGTAATAAGTGTCTCTGTTATAAGTTATTATTGCTAAACCTAGTGTTTGACTTTAATTCAAAGTTTATATGCAAATTGATAGTCACGTTTTGGAGTTCTTATTTATTACTAGTTTTGTTTGCACTCATTGTTTGAGCATTTTGTTATATTTTATTTCTTCTTTTATAACTTGATCATAACTGATAAAAAACAAATAGAAGGCAAGGGACATCTGTGGAGCTCTGATGTGGTCATCATACAGACAGGTGGAGCAATCACTGGCGGCAAATATTTAAATCCCATTAACAAACTAAACAGTGAGTGGCCACGTTTGTAAGTCAGCCTTGATCACTCACTTCTTCCACTAAAACTGTATTTCCATTTCATTCCAAAGTATACTCAAGACTAATCCCAGAGTTCAGTCATATAAGTTGGCCCATCCATAAATGAGATCATCACAAAATGTGTAAGGAAATAACTTTCCCTCCATAGCAAATTCAACAATTGAAAGAGCAGGATAAAGAACCTCCTCTCAACTGTCACGATTGATCCCTCCCTGAAAAAGCTAATAACTGATTTGGTAAACTGGATGAGCTTTTTTTTCCAATGAGGATGATTGTTGGGTACGAACAAGTAGGAAGCCGTTTTATAATACCGATTGAGTCCGAGTTACCTAGAAAAATTGATTAGCATTGCCCATGTCTGACAATTAATTCCTTTACTCAATGTCTGTTCAAACAAATCTTGATTCTCACCTGACGATTAGACATCCTATTGCCAGGGTGTTCAATCTATAAATGGTCAGACTTAGCTACTTGCTGCTTGAGCTGCAAAATAACAGGTAAATATCAATTAGATCTATATGTTGTTACCCTCCACAAATACAACAAAAATAAGTAAGACAACAGTGACAAAAATAACAATGGTAATGAAGTTAAATGTTTCACAATGTGGAAAAAAAAGGAGGCAGTACCTTGGACAGCCCTGAACCTATGTTCAGATTCTATAGCATTAGACAGAATGAACAAAACCAGTCACATATTTATCTGCACAGCAAAGTCATGTGATAATACCTTGAGATTCTGGTGCCCCTTCTGCCTGATGAAACCCAAAAGTGCCTGTGACGACTTGATATTCAATAGAATCACACCTATGTCAGCAGTTTTCATCTGACAAAGCTGACGTGCCTATTATGGTTTAGCACACAGGGAAACCATGACCACATTTGCAACTGCCCCATTAGCAAAAGTGCCCCTGGAAGTTGATGCTAAATCCAGATCAAAACAACAGCCTAAGGGTACCTCGACCTCTGCTTGTAATCACTGATACTATCTGGGGAGGACCCTTCACTTTGTTTGGGTGGTGGCTTTATTATTGGGTCCGAAAAAGATTCACCCAACCCAATTGAAGTCCATGAAGCACAACCTTCTCTTCACCTGTTTAGCCTTCACAGCCAGAGGCACACAGTTTTGCACAAGACATCTAGACTGACAATGCGGCAGAATCAGCCAGGGTAGAGTCACTGTAAGCACTCCTTGTGGGTCTTACTGGATTGCACACAACCACGTGCCACACATTCCCCATCCCAACCAGCATAAGAAGGCCTTACCCACCACACACTAAAACAAAGGTATGGAGAACAGTGAACTTGGGACAATTCCTGTGCCACCAAGAACCTAGCCATAATTAACTTTGAGAGGAGCAGGCTGGGGACCCAGAAAGGTGTAAAGTGGTCAGTACCCAATGTTTTACCCCAGGAGGGCAATTGGCCCCAAATTGCACGGCCTGTATTTTTGCATACATATCTTGCCTTTGGATACTACCTCCCTTACACAGTGATTGTTTTATAGTAAATTATATTCCTGCCCTCTGGGTTTGTATGTACATCATTGCACTGTCTGGTGGAATTAAATTATGTTTTCCTCTTCCATAAAATAACTGACAGGACGATTATTTATTTACAACTATTATAAGTCTCATTGAGTTCTGAGTTTATGCCCCCCACCTGAGCCCAGAGTAAGCCTCGGACAGCTCAAATTTGCTACCCTTCGGGTCAGGGGGTGTGCTTGGGTTGGTGCTCAGTTTTGGAATCACCAATAAGGGACATCAGTGGTTAAAGGGTCACCCTGTTACAATCTGAAGCCAGTAACCCATCAACCCCAGGACTTGTGAGCTCTTCCACATAAAAGTATGCAAGATTGTATTCCAGTGTTACATATATTGTTATTTAAATGTCTCTATGCCGGTCTTTCTGCCCTCAACATTTGGCAAGTGTGCTGAAGAGTTCAGAACTTGTCTTAATTAGTGTTAGGTCACATCACCACTACTAAACCACCTGCTTTGAGACTCACCAGAGGGAACCCCCTGTGGAGGAACTGCCTTTTATCATCAGACCCTTCTGCGATGGGGACTCCAGCGAAATCCATAAATCAACATTGGAACATGAAAGAGTTCAATGTGGAGCTTTCGAGTTCATGTCTGCCATGTCCTACCTGATTGCTATTTGCCAAGATCCCGTGCTTTCATAATACTTTAGCTGGACAAGAGCTTTTGACCATATCATGAGGTACCTAAAAGACTGTAATGTTATGCTAGCTGTGGGAAGAGCATTACCAGCAGACTCTGGGTTTAAAAGATATGAGGTGAAGACTAGGAACAACATTATTACTACTATGAAAGTCCTCGATTTGAAGGTAGGACGATCTCTTGTGTAAACCACCTTGCCAGTCAGTGGAATGGAACACGTAGCTGGAACATGCCCTCAGAGGAAACCGTCAGGGAGTAAAAAGCCAGAGTTAGGACAAATCCACTAGAAATGTGCCCACAACTACTGCACACAAATACCACGAATAGTGCTAGAGGAATGGGCTAGTAATAGCAAAAAAGGAATAACAGGAGAAAGACAGCGTACTGCCAACCAGGAGTGTTGCCACACTCAGAGTGATGTTCCAGTAGGCTTAAACACTGGGCAATGATCAGGAAAAGGAACTAGAAACCACAAGAAGTAATTTGTTCATGTTAAACTGGGCTAATCCTAAAGGACATATGAGACAGTGGCCATGATAGATAGGGCTGAAGACTAGGCAGCCCCGTTCCATCATGTGGCTGTCGCTTACTGCTTCTTGGCCCTCTATCTCCTTAGAAGGAGTACAGAAGGCCCTAGGAACACCTGCATCCCTAGGTCTGCCCTGCCCCAACAATGCGCCACAGAGGGTGAGGAGACAACCTGCAACGGCAACTGTCTGCTGCCGGCGAGTGTCTCAGCAGTGAACAGCAAGTAACTGATAAAGGTGTGTGGAATTTGAGCAATTTGCTTTTCTGTATTTGTGAGAATTTACACATAGTTACGCAAAATGTAATTCTGACACTTTGAACTTTATAGTAGCCCCCAATGCTTACACGTATTTCATGCAAACAAATAGCAACAAAAAAACAAGTGCCGCAAACAATAGCTGCTTCCATTCTGGTCAATCTAATTTTTTCTGTGTGACAACCACACCACATGGATTAATTGTAGGAATTTTACATGATGCACAGGAGTAAAGCAAAATTCCTAAAAATACCCCAGCTTAATTTACATTTTCCCAGGGCCTAGAAACTACCTTTATACATGTGAAAATGTTCTTCGTCATCCAGGTCAGTAGCAGACACTACTTCTGTCCAGTACCTTTGAGAATGGAACTGCCTAAGAATCTATCTACTTCGGGGGTGTGGCTAAAGCACAGACTGTGATAGCTGCTCTTTGGGAGCAGCTCCGAGCCGTGACCGAAACAATACGTAAAATGATCCGCCCCTGCTCGGAACTTTTATTCAGCTGAAAGGGCGCACTGCAACGGGTGCGTAGGTAGCTTGCTTGTCGCACTCCTGCCTGCCTGCGTTCATCAGTGGAACTCGGAGGATGATCAGGTCAGAGTCCAGGGAGGCCTGTGCAAGCTGTAGCTGGTGCTGTGACTGGGCCGAAAGTGAGCAGCACCTGGTATTCTGACCGCGGCTGTGGAAGTGGGGCGAACAGCTCAGCCCCGGGTCGAGGGGGCCCCTGGGCTGATGGGTCCACTAGCGGTGATTGAAAAGAAGGAGGTCAGAAAGAGAGTTGCGCCTGAGGCCAGGGCTACTGAAGATTGCAGGTGAAGCAAGGCCAGGGATCGCAGCTTGAGGAGGATGCTAGGGACCTTGCTGATATTGCCGGTGGCACTGGGGAGTCCTCCTAGAGGGAGAACAGCACATAGCCCAACCGAGCGCCCTTGGAGATCGGGTAAGCGCAGCAGGGCAGCTACGCAGCCCGCGTCTGGGGAGACGAGTAGCAGTAAGAGGCCTGTTCCCCTGTGTCTAACATCCGTCTGGCCCCCCATGGCCTGGGGCTGACCAGACTATTGGGGGATTGCAGCGAGGTGCACTAGCAGTGCACGCTACTGGGCAGTAATAGAAGTGGCAGGCTACCCAGGATACCCCCAACAGAAGAAAGAAGGCCTTGAAAGCTAGGCACATCCAACAGGGGGGCAGGAGGAAAGGAAAGGTGCCTGCCATAATAAATGCGAACCAGTCTGACAGTTGTATGATTAAACCCATGTCTGCTGTATGATATCTATGCGTGGTGAGTTGCTGCATCATCCAGGATACCCTGGGACCTGGTGCTGGTGCCCACTGGAAGGTACCTGTGGGTCCTAGAAGTAACACAGTGATCCTGTGTGGTGGCACGTGAAGTCAAAATCTTGAAGAGGCAATAGGGGTGAAAGTGGACACTAGTTAAGGCCAGTTTGCCTGAGACAGCCAACCTCCCGTCATGAAGGGGGTATGGCAAAGCCTAAGAGCCAGGTGCCGGCACAATCAAACAAAATGGATAAGTATGCCATAGCTAAGTGTTCGATGGCTGGATCAGAACACCCACTGGACCAGGTAGAACCTCCTGAGGCTACCATCAGTGCCATTATGGAAGCCATCGCAGATTTGAAGGGCACAATTGAACAAAAATTAGATGCCGTTCCCACAGATGTGAATCTACATAGGGCTGACTTCCACAAAATCTCCGAAAAGGTCACCACAGCCGAAATCAATATCACACACAACAATCATCCAAATGGCTGGAGTAACAAGTGAACCATCTGACCAAGCAACACACTGCTATGGCAGTGAAGCTGGAGGACCAGGAGGGGCGAGCAGGAAGAAACAACATACAAATGGTGGGGGTCCCGGAGGGGAGCAGAGGGTCCCAGTGTCAATCTCTTCCTGGAGGACTTAATACTTACCCAATTTCTCCCTAAACGCTTGTTGAACTTCTTCACAATTGAGCAAGCACACAGGGCACATATCCCCAAACTGAGCTCCCCTTCGTACTATCATAGCCCGGATCTTGAACTATAGGGACAGAGAAACTATCCTGCAGGCGGCACTATCCCATGGGGTCCTTCGGTATGAAAACACAGTGGTATGCTTCTTGCCTGATTCCATGTTACAGGTTCAACACCAGCGCCAGAGTTTTGAGGATGTAAAGAGAGCTACACACCAGGGACTCAATTATATGATGTTTTTCTGCCACAACTCAGGGTAGTGGCTGATGGAAAAAGTGGCACTTTAATTCAACGGATGAAACCTGAGAATGGCTGGCGAGTCGTTCACAATCGATCACCTCATCATGCTCAGCAAGGTTGTGCTCTTGGCCGCACAGGAGAGGAGAGTTCGACCAGAAATGATCGTCAGGAGAAGGATGGGACACAGGACGCAGGGTGAATAATGGCATCAACGTCTGAGATGTATGGACGACATCTAAGACTATTGGTCCTGTGCCAGACATAGACGCTGAGTACCAGCTATATCCTTTCATGATTGATGCCTTGCACAGGAGAATATAGCCCCTTGAGAGGGGGAGGGGGGCAGGATACGAATTGCTCGAAGAGGGGAATCGCAGACTTTTTTGTAAACATTAGCGACTTTAGTTGTGTTTGAGGGCCAAGGGGTCGGGCTGGCTCACCCTGGAACGACCCAAGTTAGCACTGGGGCAACAGGCACCCTGCAAATTGGGGTGATGGTTGGTGTTAAACCCAGTGAGCAGGGGAGCAGGGAGGGGGGGAGTTACGAAACTGGGAATGCTACAGTCAAGCTGTATTTTATCTTACAGGTTTTGTTCAGCTCAGACGACGCAAAGGCACAGGAACAGATAGCCACACCAACTTTGGATGATGGCCCCCCCTCTTCCTATCCACCCATGAGACTATGGGGCACATGGAACTATTCTATAGGCTTCTATACAAAACTTACTCGAGATTAAGGAACCACATGATACACACTCACTAGGACCCCACGGAAGGGCTGTACTAAAAATTATGACATGGAACAACAATGGCTTAGGAAACAAAATTAAACATACAATAGTCCTACTATACAATAAAAGGCACACTCCTGACATGATCCTTACACATGAAACCCATTTGAAGGGCAATCAATACAAAGCACTGGACTGCTAAGGCTATGTGCTACTTGCTCTTGGGGGTTATACGAACGGCTCCCAGAGGGGTGGGTATATTATTCCGAGCTTCTACCCTGTTTATACATGGCACGACCCCCTGGGCAGATATGTTTCAGTGATGGGCGTATGGGAGGGAATGACGATGAATTTGTGCTTGGTTGATGTCCCCGCTAGGCTTTATGGCGACACGCTACCTTCATGGGGTACTTTATTGTTGGACCTACCAAGGGACACATTGGTGAGGGGGGGGAAATGAATCGGTCATGGACCCAGAGAAGGTCAGAGTCTTGAATTCCTGTAATGGGGTGGTTGCGGAACCTTTGAGGGACTTTGTGGAGGCAATTGGTTTGCTGGAATTGTGGCGAGACCACAACCCCACGCTGAAACAATATAAGTACTACTCCGCAGTACACTGTAGCTACTCCTGACTAGATGACATCCTCAAACATTACTCTCAGGCAAGTCTATTAAGTTCTGCGGCACACAGGGCGCACTGTATTTCAGACCACTCTCCAGTGGAGGTACTCCTGCTGGGCATCTAGGCCGCAAGGCACTCTCCTCTCTAGATTAGACTCCTGGCTCTTCAATTGCAACACTTTTAAGCAGAAGATCTGAGAACGGACATAACTATATTTTAAAGAGAACGGTTTCATCGGAGTGCTCTCTGTGCGAGGCCTATAAAACAGTCATATGTGGACATGCCCAAGCAATGATAGGGAGCAGGTGGAAGGAACAAAGAATGAAGTAGGACAATCTCAAACAGGTAATAGGTCATCTAGAGGCTGAGACTCTGGTTGATAGGACCCCCGCCTCTTCTATCCCCCCACCAAATAAGACTGAAGCGACTAGAAATGAGGGACTTGGCAGAAGGCATGGCCACGGCGCAGGCACTAGCAACGGAGAGAAGACTGTACGAACTAGGAGATAAGGCTAGTAAAATGATAGCATGGCTTAAGCAGAGGGTCCGGGGAAGAAACTGGGTCAGGGAAAAACAGGATCCAGATGGGACTGTGCACATAACTGAAGGGTTAATCGCGGGAGTATTTGCTGATTACTATGAACAGTTATACAGGCCCGTCTCAGTGCAATCTGCTGAGGATTGCGCTGAGCTCCTGCTAGACATCTCTCTCCCGTACCGTCAATAGACAATAGACCTGCATTAGATAAGGATTTAACCGTGGAAGAAATTGAGGGAGCCATCAGAGACCTATAGTTGAGTAAGGCTGCGGGCCCTAACAGTATCCCAGTAGAACTCTTTAAAGGGGTGACGGGCACAGTGGTGCAACATATGCTTAATATGTTCCAGACAGCCAGGGACAAGGGGTGCCTGCCCGAGTACCAACGCATAGCTACCATTGTGGGTATACCGAAGCAGTGCAAGCCCTCGCAAGTGTGTAGCTCTTATTGACCTATATCGTTGCTCAATCTGGAGGTGAAGGTGCTAGCTGAGGCCTGGCATCCAGACTCTGTGCACTAATCTACTTGGTGGTAAACTCAGATCAGTCTAGCTACATGCCTCATAGAAGCACCAGATTGAATCTCAGACACCTGTATGGGGTACATCATATGGTTCGTGAGACACAGGGAGAAGAGGCTTTGATACTTTCATTAGACGCACGTATGGCGTTTGATAGCCTGTAATGGCCACACATTTTCGTGGTGTTAGAAAGGATGGCCTTCGGCCCAGACTTCATGAGATGGGTCAGATTTCTATATCACGACCCGCTGGTGCGGGTTCGCGTCAATGGCACGGTATCTCGATCATTTACATTAAGAAGGGGGACGAGTCAGGGATGCCCGTTGTCCCCAATGATCTTCGCTCTGGCGATCCAGCCCTTGGTGTCATGGATTTGGCAGGATCCCCTAATATATGACATCAGGGGGACGGTAGACTGGGAGAAGTGCGTCTCGCTCTATGCCGATTATATATTACTCTTTGCCACCCAACCATAACACTCAGTGGCTAGGCTGCTTCACATGTTCTGGCTATTTGCTAGCTATTCAGGTTACCAGATCAAGTGGGTTAAGTCCCTTGTGCTTCCTTTATTGGGGAGCACCTCCGCCAGATTGGCTAGGGACATGTCCCTGATGGTGAAGATTAAGTTTAAGTACCTAGTATCCTTGTCTCTATAACACCTAATGATTTCATAGGAGGTAATCTCCCACAGATTGAGAGACTTAGAAGTGTGGTGTCACACTGAAACGGTCTCCCGCTCTCTGAGGGGTAGGGCGGTCTTGTTTAAAATGATGATCTTGCCTCATCTCATGTAAAGTCCCTTCTGAATTTTTCCAGAAAGTGGATGGGGAGCTTCATAAACTCCTCTGGGATCGGGAAGCTCTCGACTTGCTTTGTGTAAGTTACATAGAGGTATCTATAAGGGAGGTTTAGCAGTCCCAGACATTAGTAGGGATTACTGGGCAGCGCAGTTGACCACAATAAATGCTAGGGTGTATGCGGACAGGAAGGAATCAGCCTATCGTGTTGACTGCCAAGCGATGGGCGAGCGATGTTGCCTGGCAGCACTATCGCAGGAGGATGGTGCAGCAGCTGCCACCACACACCTAGATAGTTGTCAGAATATGGCATGAGGTCAATTGTTTTCTGCAATGTGAAGGCAAACACATGGAGAAAACCCTCCTCTGGGACAGCGACTTATTGAGAGAGGTGGGAAACCTGAAAGGATTCCGTAAATGGGAACTCCTTTGGATAGACATAGTGGGAGACATTTGGAGGAACCAGGCTATGATTACCTTTGAGGACTTGAAGGTTGAGTATAGCATGGCTGATACAGAGATATTTCACTATTTGCAACTGGGTCACACGTTACGGAGGCATATAATAGGGGGAGAACAGCTAATAGAGTAGACGCCCTCGGAGGAAAGGCTTTTACTGGATCCAATGGTGTCCAAGGCCACCTCGCTCACATATAGGAAGATCATGAATAACTCACCTGACCCCTTGGGGACACTGCGAGAGGCCTAGGAAACAGATATTGGACAGTTGGAAGACGATGACTAGGCTGAGGTGCTCCAAAGACCAAGAGGGATGGCCATTAGATCTCATCTGGTACAGTTGCGAATATTGCATAGGTCCTACTCTACTAGGCCTCTTATGGACGGTTGGGACAATGTGACACAGACAAATGTACTAGAGGCTGCGGGGTGGTGGATTCCCTTTTTTATATATTGTGAGACTGTCCAGCCATTTACACGTATTGGGGAGAGGTTACAAGGGTTATGTCTGAGGTCAAGGGCCTGGTGTTGCCACTGGCGGTGAGGTGGCACTTCCTGTATGTCACGGGAGAAGAGGCCAGGCCTAAATATCTCAAGGTGTGGCTCATGATGTCGGCGATGGTGACCAAGAGAAATATAGCTAGGGCCTGGGGGTAAACTGCCCGCTGAGAGTATCTGTTTAGAAAGAAAACTGGTGTAGTCAAGCTGAGAAAATCACATATCAAAGCCGAGGCTATCTGAAAAAGTGGGAAAGGGTGTTGGGTATGTGGGAGGCATATAGAGGGTATTAACAGGGTGCCTGGAAAAAACAGAGGCAAGATGTATGAGACCTATTCGTTCACCTGTAATGTATCATGGATAGAACTTCAATGTGTAGCTCATTGCTTGTACCCAACACAGGTGACCTGAGATAGTAGAATGAGCGAAGTGTTAGAGTGTCCATAACTGTGCCGAAGTCTGTACTGTTGAATATGTGTACTGCAACTGAGCAAATGTTGAATAAACATAATTTAAAAAAAGAATCTATCTACTTCAATAGCAACATGCACATACCGCGATTACTAGTTTCTTATCAAATTCATCATAAAGTAACTGAAGACGGATAAATAGGTCTCACTGAACAGGGGGTAAAGAGCTAGAAGGAACACCAGTTCTGAAATATGCTTTTTATGTGGAGGGACGAATGAATTTTTGAATTGCCAGAGCAATGTAAATTGGGAAACCCTGTTTTGTAATTAGACCCTCTCAATCTCAAGACCAAAAGGGATAGGAGTTGAAGATCTAGTCGCTACATTCTTTTTGAAACACTGCATGCTGATGTTCCCAAAAGTGTTGAAAATGATGCAGCGTTTTGAAGAACTGCAGTCAATTCTTTATAATCCAAACATGAACTGCTTTAGTTTGAACTTCCCTATGCCAGGGATACAACAATCTTGTTCAGTTGCATCCTTTCCCTTACCTCTAGTAACCATTGTTACTACCAAAGAGAAACAAGGATGAAGTGGTAAAACTCTGACCAGAGACTCTAACCTCAGCCATCACTGAAGGAGTATGGCACAATTCATATTCACAGGCAGAGACAGTGACAGACAGATAGAGGCAGAGAATGAGACAGACAGACAGAGACAGAGAGGCAGAGAGACAGAGAGGGAGAGGGAGACAGAGGGAGACCGAGGGAGAAAGAGAGAGGGAGATAGAGGGTGACAGAGGGAGAGAGAGGGAGGGAGACAGAGAGAGAGGGAGACAGAGAGAGGGAGGCAGAGGGAGGGAGGAAGAGGGAGACAGAGGGAAGGAGAGGGAGACAGACAGAGGGAGACAGAGAGAGAGGGAGACAGAAAGAGAGGGAGACAGAGGGAGGGAGGAAGAGGGAGACAGAGGGAAGGAGAGGGAGACAGACAGAGGGAGACAGAGAGAGAGGGAGACAGAAAGAGAGGGAGACAGAAAGAGAGGGAGAGAGAGAGAGATAGGGAGACAGAGGGAGACAGACAGAGGGAGACAGACAGAGGGAGACAGAATCCCCCTTGGGTGGTTTGGGCTCGCTCGCTACGCTCACTCGGCAGCAGGCGGACTTTGTGCATGGTTGAAAGGGTTGGCAGTGTATGAACCAGCCCTTTTTGTATTGTAAATCACTGGGGCATGTGTCAATGTGTGCATGATTATATCCTTGCTTCAGGCACAAACCTAACCTTACACCCAGTTTTGCCAGTCACTGTCTTTGTTAGAACAGATTCACATTTGCTTTAGTAACCTTCCTGATTTCTCAAATTTTCTTGAAAATGAACCATTTGCCCACTTTTATTTCAAAATTTTCTTCCGAACACCCCTTAGGTGGTTCGGGCTCGCTCGCTGCGCTCGCTCTCTACACTGCCTTACTGTGGCCCAAAATGATGCATCTCCAAAAAGTGTATCACCAACATGAAAAGTTTGGCAAGCTGTATACTAAGTATTGTAAGCAGCCTTGAGTTATTAGACAGCATCGTCTCAGAAGGACAATTTCTACTTTACATAGAAACTGTGTGTACCAGGTGCTAACTTATGTACATGTGCTTGTTTTGCTTCAGAAGATGGGCTATCTGTAAAGTTTTCACCACAGTATGAGGGCTGCAGGTAGTATGATTTTTTAGCACCATCAGACCTTGGTTATTTTACGTGAATAGTCACTCTTTGGGCAAGTTTTGCATAGAGTGTACAATTTGCTTAGAATATACTTTTAATTCTCTGTGGTGTACTTCTCATGAAACTTTCTCTGTCTGCAAACAGTGTGGTACAGACTACACTCCCTCCATAGAGAGAACACTGTTAACAGTACCTACTTTTCCACTCATATTCACTTCATTTCTCCATGTAGCTTTAGTGACTGTCAGGGGTTTGATAGCGGTAAAGACTGTCCACGGTAGGCCATTAGTTATGTAACAGAGCTGGAGTATCTGGAGGAACTTGGTTTTCCCTTAACAGTTGTTTACAGATTGAACACCATGTGCAGGATAGGCTACCCTCTCTTGGGTGGTTCATACTCAACATGAACTTGGCTACTCATGAAGTGTATGGTATAGGGTCAATGTTGCAAATAGCACAAGCTTGCTTAACGTATGGGGGTTATATGTGTGATAGCAGAAAAGACGCTTAATATTATTCTGAGCTATTTTACACTTACTTTGATAGCTCTAATAGTATACCCATTTAAAGAGCAATGTGTACAAAAGAAGCTTGGAAGATGTCATCAGTAATGTCATAGAACATGTCACAAGTGATGTCATATACGAGGTCATAAGCAGTGCAAGGCGAAGACGCAAGTTATAATTAACTCTGCTAACTATAACTGGAGAATTTCTGCATTTTTTTTCAGTTCAATTCGTTAATGTTGTCATTGAAAAATTCACCTAACTATAACACTACTTTCACCTTTGGGTTTTTTCTGTGAATTTCTAAGATTTTTTATTTAAATACAAACAGATCTTTTTATCACACCAAACTATACTGTTACTTTAACCTTTGGTTTTTTCAGTGAATTTGTAGGGTGTTTTTAACATAATGTAATATTTCATTATGATACGTAAATCCAACCCCTCGCCTGTGGCCAACCCCCAACATGCAGCCAACCCTACTCTGCCCACGGTGTGTGGGGTTGGCCACAAGACCTGGCCCTCTGATCATCCCCTATAAAGGCATCCAACCCTACTTTGCACAGGGCTTACGGTCATGCACGGTGGGGGTTGGCCACAGGACCTGCAGCCAACCTCCCACATGCATCTGAACCCATGCTGCACACGACCTATAGCCGTGGGGGGTTGGCCACAAGGCCTCGCCTGTTGCCAGGCTCTGTGCCCCCCCCAAAAGCAGCCAACCCCACACTATACAATGACTTCTCTGTGAATGACAGTTATTCATAGTAGGGTGTAAAGAGGTAGTGATCTCTGCACTAAGACCTTTGTCTAGGATGATGGCTGTGCTGAGTAGGGTGTGAGGAGGAACTGCACTCTCCACTGAGGACTGTTTGGGCTGAATGGTGTGCGTAGTAGGGTGTGTGGAGATACTGGTGTTTCCACTGAGACATACACAGAATAAACAGTCTGGGTATTTTCAATAAGGAGTAATTTAACAGTTGTTATTCTAGTGTAAAATAGATGAGCTGCAACAACCGTTAGACAGTAGCAGAGATAAATGATTAAAAGCACTAAGAAAGTAAATGGATGGTATAGCTCTACCGTCTTGCAATAATCATGAATACAAACAAGTATATAAAACACATGATAATAAAAAGGGCCTACAATGCCTCCCTAACTAGATGGGGAACATCCATTATAACGCATGCGTTATGTCGCATGCATTTACGTCGCAAGCGTTACAACGCAAGCGACGTCACGACGCGGACCACTACCCCGCGTACCATTACATCGCATGCGCATTTAATACGCATACGCTTTTTAAATCGTATGTGGTGTAATGGACGCGAGGCGGGCGGCACGGACGAGCACCGAGACAGAGGCGGAGGAGCACCGGGACAACGCGTGGAGAAAGAGGTAAGGGGGATTATGCTTAGAGTGTAGTGTTTAGGGTTTAGGGCAGTGTCTGGAGATTGTGCTTACAGTGCAGTGTTTAGTGTTTAGGGCAGTGTCTGGTGGTCGTACTGTAGGGCAGTGTGTTAGGCGTAGTGTATTAGAGTTTAGGGCTTAGGGCTAGGGTTTAGGGAAGTGTAGGCCACTTTTTTAGGCTTTAGGGTAGTGTGTGTTATGTAGGGCAGTGTGTTTAGGCGTACTGTCTTAGTGTTTAGGGCTTAGGGTTTAGGGAAGTGTAGGCTACTTTTTTAGGCTTTAGGGTAGTGTGTGTTATGTAGGGGGTATTCGGGAAACAAATCGCGATTTTAAAGCATGTGGGTGTTTGTGTGCGTTGTGAATGTATTTTGCATGCACTTTGATACGCAAGCAAAGTAATGGTTTGCGTGGTGAAAGCGTGCGTTGTGAATGGCCATGCGATGTAAAGACGCCGATGCAAAGGTATGCGATCTTATCGCTTGCGATGTAGCATCATACATCCTAACTAGATGTACCTAAAGGTACCTAGCATCTGTGTACGTGGTAAGCCAAGAATCCCTCCAGGGTTTAGTCATCCCCATTACCTGAAGCGAGAGACTGTGGGACCCCGTCCTGGCCTCGAGTTGGACACCCCACGAGAGATGTTTAGACCACTGCTAGCTGGAGTGCCTGCATGCAGGAACCTCAGCGTCTCTGGTCAGGGTGACGGCTGGGAAGTCTCGGTCTCCTCTATCTATCTTAGCAAGATGCGATGTATATATACCCATAGGTCTCCCCAGGGGTCCTACCTTGTTTTATTTAATGTGTCGTACTAAGGATGACGTCGGGCCTGAACTTCATACAGAGATATTATACAGGCGATGGTAGTCCTGCTGTGCTTTTAAGAAATCTCATGCATAATGTATGAGATTCGAACTAGGGAAAAACAGAGTTCTGAATGCAGTGTCGTATCTAGGTAAAAGGTCATTCCCTGTAAACTGTTATAAGGGAAATGTAGGGAGGAATATAGGTGAAAGGTTGCATTGTTACCTGCACCTATATTAGGGTACTAAATGGAATATAGCACCCACTCCTCTTCCGACTGGACGACATATGTAAATTATCAACGTACTGTGGCTGACAAGATATATGTACGCACAAAGCTATACAACAACATTTGTGTTGCTAAAATGTTTAACATTTCAAAAAAATTCTAAAATCTTTCAAAAATTTAAAAAAAGTGTTATTCAAGCCATAGCACTAAAGTGTCCATAGGTATAGTCCGAACCACTAAAAGCATTAGAAAGCCATGTATGCCCAAAAATATAAGGAAATGTCAATTTTGTTTTTGAGATTCAAATTTTAGCTTTTTGAAAAAGGCCAAATTTCCTCCGACACACGACGAGCCAAATGAGTCAAATGTTTATGTGTCCTGCCTGGTAGACGCAACATTTTCGTTGCCTGCTTCCGCAGTTGACAGTCCCTGTAACACCTCGCTGATTATGTCAATTGAGCACAGATGTTGTTCCGTACTGTCCACAGCTGATACTGGGGCAGCATGTGCACCATCCAAAACCTGGGTGCCAGAGGAGGAGCCGGTGTCCATACCAACAGGAGCAGATACTACTTGTGGTGGCTCAAGGAATGCCCCCATCAACATTGGAATACGCGGAGGACATTGCAGAACATGGGCCGTTATCAGGTCCAGTAAAGCGTCAATGTCCAGCTGCGCACATGATGGGAGTGTCAAACAGAGGTCTAACACGCATTCTTCTCTGCAAAACAGGTATTGGAGGACAGGTAAGATGCAGTCCATTGAGACTGGTCGAAATGACAAGAACTAAGACGCACTTGGTTCCCTTAGGCGAGGCATGCCTACATGTTGTACCATGCGGTCACAGTATTTACGCTTCAGGAGTGTTTTTTCCTTCTTCTTGGTGACTGGGACGTCTGTTGCGTAACAAAAATAACAATCAGGATACCTGATATTAGAAACAGGATCAGTGGAAGTCCTCCAAAGTGCTTCAGAACACGGAATGAATTAAGTTTGATATAACTCCAAGTACCGTCTGAAAGGTGCCTAGAAGTCCAGAACCTATGGTCTTAAATAGGTGGACAATGCCTGTCGTATCGGACATGTTAAAGATACAATTTATCATTTCTGCGAAATGAAAGGAGCAATTTGTACGTATGAGCACCTGTATCTCTGCAGAAGACCTTGCTATTTGGAGAACAAAGATCTCTTGAGCGGAGGTTAAAAGAACGGACTTCTGTAGAAGCATGGCTTTCATCCTGCTTGGAGCATCAAACCGTATTAAAGATACATTCAGTGAAGACCATAACAGCGCCTCCCTTAATGTGTGTGTTGGGGGAAACAATACTTGCATACAACAAGTAACCCTGGAACTCACGGTGACCAGATATGGAATGCCCGGAAGCATCCCAAAGCAACCGGGATCGTTCAGCATCAAGTAACTCCCATTAGAAAGTAGCCTGAATACTGGTGTGATCACTGCAGCTGGGGCACCCCTCAAGTGACAGGACGAGTTTGCTACTGAATTATTACAAGCTCCATGCAGCATTATATCTTGACAAATGAGTGATCCACTTAAAGTGTTCTCACAGTTTGCAGAGCTTAGAAACACTTCTCTATCCCCACTCCGGCATCAAAATCTGTATGCTAATTCCCATAATTCCTTGATGTATTCCCTACCAATTTCTTCATATCTGCTTGCCTCCTTTCGTTCAAGGCAATACTGAAATTGAAAAGTGGTGACCGGTAGATTTATGTGTTCATGGATTAACCATTCTGTGGACGGTGATTCTTCCACTGTAAAGGCTAATCTATCCAGTTTTTCGATACGCAGCATTGTCTATTTTGCTCCCCTTTGTGCCATTTCTATCTGTGTATCCGTTAGATTGTATGCGGAGAACAGAGACACACAGTTGCCAAAATGCCAAGGCAAAGATTGCAGCGTCCAGCTTAACAACATAATAAAACGTAACTGTGACTGTCCGTGCTGTAATATGGACAAATCTTGTTCTAATATGTCTATCGCAGAAGATACAATGTTGCCTAAGGAATATATCCTGGAGGTCAGTGTAGTTAACCAATTGTCTACCACTGCTAGAGATTTCTCTAGGTTTATACGGTTTCTCCCACGTAATCTCTCCGTCGCCTCTTGTTGTGATATATTTTTCAGAATTCATTGTAGACAGCATAATAGAAATGTTTTTGACGTGGCTTTCTGGGACCTAGTAACAAATTCCGGAGGTCCACATCCTTTGATAGTAAGGATAAATGCTGTTTCACCTCTGTAAGTGTTGAGCTTTTTAGCCAATCAAGGCACAACTTTCCAACACTATAGGATGTCACTACCCCTGGATGTTCTCTCTGTACATAATGTGGATCTGGCCTGTGGATACTAAACCCTTCGGTTCTACCCATGAATTGCTCCTGAATCTATTTCTGTCTGTGGGCCAAATCAACCATTTCTTCCAATCAGGTTCTGATCTGTTGTATTGTATGACGTCATCTACTGTAATCTCTTCCTGTGATGTTATGTTTCCCCCGGTGTGTGATGGTGTGGGCATCTGAGGCGTGTTCAAGTCTTTGTTCTTGGCTAGTCCAAGGCAAGACATCTGTTGCACTGTTTCGTTCAAAAACATGATTTGTTGAGGAATGAGGCAAGCTCTAAATAGCGCTTCTGTTCCCTGTAACTGCCATTCTCTAGTACCCCAAATGGATTTGAAGTCTATAGTGTCTTTCAATAAGTCGTAACCTTGTTGAGATAACTGGGCAATAAAGGAAGCAGAGTAAATCTGTTTGGTGTTTAACATATTTTTCTGTGCTGGTGCAACCTTATAATAATAGGAGGCTGGGTCAGACATGTTTAACCCTGAAAAATATGGAAACTTTTGTGCAAATATTTTTGAACTGCCTTTCGGCGGTGTTGGGCAATGTTCCCACTGATGGTATGTGAACACATTTCTAGGATTAGCAGATTTGTGCAGAAAGTGATGACCATAATGTTGATAGCAATACATTATTTCAAAATTCAATGTGCTTTCCAATGTTCCACTATTAGAAAATGCAGCAGATTTTTCGAAATCAGACAACATGTTATTTACAGTTTCATAAACCCAATCATCAGAAAATGTACTTGAAGTAATGATATAACTCAATGATATTTTAAATAAATTAGGAATTTTTAAAAGTTCGTTCGGACCAAATATATCGAAATCAACCTTGTCCCAAACTATACCGTCAGGTATAGGAACTGCTGTTATGTTCACTGATGACAAGTCTCTTTGTTCTTGATGAGATGAATGGTGTCGAAGGTAAGTTTCATTAATGAGCATGCTAAAAACTATTACTAAGCCTAACCATAAAAAGAAGACAAGTATCCCGGTAATTACCCATAGTTCTACCCAAGGCGATACCAGGTAAGTCTTTTTAAGAAGGTTCAGCAAGTCTTTAACTTGCTACTTGGGTGATTGTTTGGCTGGCAGATATCTGTGTTTGGTGTGGTTTGATTAGGTCGAATGAGACTAATCTTTTCTTGTTTTTTCCGGCAAGAGGCGGCAGAAGTACAGTTCTTGTTTCTTCAGGTTCACTTGGATCCAAAGAAAATGTATCAGTCTATGAAGTAGCAAGATGCAGTTCGATCAATTTTTGGTATTTCCGCAGGATTTGAGGAAACCGTAGCTTGCTCTTGTTGAGGCATGTTGATGTAGATATCTGTGTTTGGTCGAATAGAAATTTGTCTTTAATTTTGATTTTGAATTTGAACTTCAGGTTCAAGAGAAACAAGTTCCATAGCATCATTGCATAGTCCATCATTCCTTGCAGGGGACTCTTCGAACGTGATGAGTCTTTCTATTTGAACTTCTACTCAGTATCGGCCACATAGTGTGGTTTGATTAGGTCGAATGAGACTAATCTTTTCTTGTTTTTTCCGGCAAGAGGTGGCAGAAGTACAGTTCTTGTTTCTTCAATTGCTAGGACCGGTACAGGCTTTCTGTATGAAGGCCCAAATTATGTTTTGTCCGCTATCTTCTCTCTGACCAGATCCCTGACTTTTGGGATCCAGACAGGTCTTGCCGTGACTGACTTGACTTCCCCAGTGGCGGTCGTTTTCAATTGGACATTACTTTGTAGTGCACAGGTTTAATTTAGAGCCTGTAAAACAGCCAAATGATTATGGATGTCAAAAGGCTTTTCATAACCCAGTGTGCCTCATAATCGAGATCAGGTACCCACATTCTCGTCCCAAATAGGACCTCATATGGAGTGACGCCCCCAGAGAACTTCTTGGCATGTTATTCAATGCTCGCTGAACTCCATACAAATGCTTTACCAAACTATCTCCCGTGCCTAATACTCTAGCTGTTAAAGATTGCTTTAAGTCCCGTTTTTTCTCCCCACCAACAAATTTCCCTCAGGATGGTAGAGAGAGGAGTACTGCAGTGCTACTCCCAATCCTCTCATGGCTTCCTTGTAAGCCCGAGAGCTAAACATGGGCCTAGGTCAGAATGTAATGTGCCAATTCCCTATAAAGATTAGCAAATCTTTTATAACAGAGCGAGTGTCAGCCGAGTGTTGGGGCCACACCCATAGAAATCTCGAGCAGGAATCCACTCCAACCATGATATATCTGTAAGCCCCATCTCTCTGTAATGGGCCTCAGTGGTCGAAGTAAGCACACGCTAGTGGTTTGTCTGAAATCAACAAAGGTGTCTGTGCTGGACGTGTTATCGTGGAGGCTTTCATCTGCTGGCAGATGTCGCATTTCAAGACAAAGTCTTTAGTCTGCTTTGTTTACCCTGGCCACCAATAGCGTTGTTTCAATAAGGAAACAGTTGCCGTAACTCCTGCATGTGCAGAACCAATACCCTTGTGTGCTGCTAGAATTAAACCTAACCTACGATCCATGTTGGGAATCACTCTATCCCCCACTCCAGGAATCTAAGCAAATGGAACATTATTGGCATCTAGCTTCAAGGAGTACTTGAGTGGAAAATGTTTTTGTAGTGCTGTTTTATTGTGTGAAGTAATAATTGCAACCATAATCTCACGGTTTATTCTCGTTTTTGAACAAGTGATTGCAGCTATGGAAGCCATTCGTTCAACCCCCTTTGTGGCCTCATCAGCAAATGAATTCACTTCAATGTGAACGCCATCACGTTGATGACTCAGTGTGTGTATCAAGTCAGCCCGTGGTAGTTCACTTTTCAACTCTACTACCTGTTCCCAAAGTGTTTTATGCTTAATCGTGCCACATTTTGCATCTTTGAACCCGTTCTGACCCCAGTGGTGCAAATACTCATTATATGACTGTACACAGTGTGAGAAAGTGCCCTCTTTCTGCATGGTTGCCCCCCCCCCTTTATGCTGAATTGCTGATGTAGTTTGACTGAGTGTGCCCTTGGCTCCTGCTAATCAGGTACCCAGGGCCTATGTTTGTTCCCTAAAACTGCATTGAAGCCTAAACCCAATTGGCATCTCTGGCCACAAGTCAGCCCCTGGTAAATGGTACCACGGGTACCCAGGGCACTGTGACCAGAGAAGGCCTCTAAGGGCTGCAGCACTTACTGAGCCACCATTAGGGGTCCTGTACCACTGCACTCACACACTGCCTTTGCAGGCTGCGTGTTTTGGTGCAGAACAAAGTGAAGAGTCAACATGGCACACATCTCTCTGTGCCATGTCTACAACCCACTGCCCTGGCATAGGTCAGTTACCCCTCTAGTTGGGTGCACTGTACCAGTGGTGAGGGTACAGGTGCATGAGCCCTGTACCCCTACCGTGTCTAAGTCCATTCTTATACATTGTAAGTGAAGTGCTGCCATTAGGAGTATACGGTGCTGGGAGATTGTCATTACGAACTCCACAGCACCATAAAGGCTACACTGAAAACAGAGAAGTTTGGTATCAAACTTCTCAGCACATTAAACCCACACTGATGCCAGTGTGGGATTTAATGAAAAATGCACACAGAGGGCATCTTAGAGATGCCCCCTGAAAACTAACATACCACTAGTGTCTAGGCTGAGTGGCTGCTTGCAGCTGCCACCACCAGACATATTTCTGGACACCTGGGTTGTGAGCGTGCTGCTCTCTAGGGCCTGAAACAGTGCACATCCTGGGATGAGGTGCCAAGCCTCCTCCCCCAGGATGGGCAGGGTTCACGAAGGGGAAGCTTCAAAGGCTTGCCGCCTTTGTAAGCTTCCCCAGGCCACTTGCTGCTCTCAGCAACTGGTCCCCACTGGTTCTGACACCCACTTTGGGCAGGAAAACAAGTGAGGAAGAGAGGTGTACCCACCTCTGCCAGCTCCACCCCTCAGATGGGGGAGGCGAGGTGAAGCACAACTCTCAGTCCACGCCATCTTGCAAATGGAGGGACTGAGCCAACCAGGGAGGCTCATTCCCCCCTCCCACTGGAGGGTGGCATAAGGGGTATACCCACCCCAGGGAAGGGACCCATTGGTCTCTGCCTTTTACCTACCTGCAATGCCTCTAAATCTAGTATTTAGGGGCACCCCTGAACCTTGCTTCCTCAGACAAGAAGAAACTACAAGAAGAAGAAGAAGTACAAACAGCCGTGCAGCAGCTAACAAGAGGAAGACGCCCACTAACTTGGCCCCAGCCCTACCGGCCTGTCTCCCCCTCGAACCTGCTCCTGCAAATTCCCAGTGTGTTCTGCAGCCAGCAACCTCGAAAACCCCGGAGGACCTGCCTGCCTTCATCCCCAAAGACCTTGTCTCCTGTGAACACCAGATTTGTTCATCTGCAATCTCAGGTCTTGGCCGGAAACCATGAATCAGCACCCCTCTGTACCCGCCGTCCACGGCCCGAGCTAGAGTGGGCAAACACCACGAGGAGGTCACCACAGTGATTCTTACCCGAGATCCGGCGACCCCTGACCTGCCTCAAGCCTCCAGCTGACGCCTGCAGTCTAAACCCAAAAGACATTTGTCCCCAAGCCTGCATTGAAAACAACAGGGCGTCCGATGTCGAAACAGCACCCTGCACCTGGTCACCCTAGTGCGGCTGAGGGTGTAACTAGAGTGCATCCTTGACCCTGGGGGATCCCGAGTCTGCCCACAGACCCTCAACTCCCACTACCAAGTACTTACCTCAAAACCGATAACACTATTTTTCCCCGTAGGATAACATTGACTGTTTTTCTGTGAAAAGTTTCTAAGTGTGGAGTTTGAGAAACTAAAGAAATTCTTTAAACTACTTTACTGACCTGTTTTCAGGAAATGTCCCAGAGTAGTATCTAGGCATACTACTCTGTGCAAGCCTAGTAATCTCAAACGTTATTTACCTGCTATTTTACTGAAAAGCATATTCAAGTCTATGTACTGCATTTACTAAGTATTGCATTTCTCTCAATCAATACTGTAAATCAAATCAAAGTGCATATACATTATCATCCAAACTGTATTTCAATTGCATTACTACTGTAAAGTACTTATTGCTTACCTGTGCCAGGCTTGCTTGGTTCTAGAAAATAAAATAACTAAAAGAATATTTGTATACAAAAACAATTGGTCTGAAGTTCAGTCTTTGAGTGTGTGAATTCATTTGCTGACTGAGTGTGTACAACAATTGCTTAACTCTGTCCTCTGATACTGTCTTACTGCTCGACCACACTACCACAAATAGAGAGTAAGGTTCTATCTAACTTTACCTCTGCCTATCTTTGGGGTTCCACTGGACTCTGTGCACACTATACCTCACTTTGGTATAGTATATACAGAGCCAGCTTCCTACACACAGTAAAAGGAATCACACACAATTAGTGTGGGGAATTCACCATCCGTATTTATCAGTGCCTGTAACAAGACTTTTAACTCTGCCAGCTGTGCCGTGCAGTCTCCTAGAGATTGAGTTTTCGTACAATTCAGATGGAACTTTCCATCCTGCATGCAACCTTTAACGATAGCACATGCGGTGCTGTATTGCTGCTTACTTCCTATGGCCGGCTGAGCAGATCCGTCAGTATAAATTATATAATTCATACTGATCCAGAGGCATTATTTCATTTGGTAGGGGATATTCCTGTTCGTATTGCAGAAATGCTTGTGTCTTTAGATTTGGGTCGTACCTATACTCCACATCTGTTGCAGTGAGAGAGTTAGCCCATGATATCCATCTTGGATGTAAGGCTTTAGCGTTAGAAACGCTCACCTTTGTTGAAGCCTCCAAGGCTGGAACTGGAGTCACGACAATTATTCGTTTCCCTTGAGCCAGTGCTCTCTCTCTCACTACAGCAGTCTGTACCGCTGTTAGATTTTTTTCTGTTGATGCAAACTGCATCTCAGCTTTTGTGTACAAATTCGATTTGTATGCTATTGGTACTGTTTCACCTTCATAATATGTTAGGTAAGTGTACCCTGATTGACCCGCAACTGTTCGGATCACCAGGTTGCATAAGTTTATGCGGGTCTGTAAGGTTTGGAAGCTATCATATCAGCTTGCAGGGAACGAAGAGTATTTTTGTGTTCCTGAGTCCATTGTCTAACTGAAAAGTCAGGTCTTATTAAATTGTAGAAAAGTTTTACTCTTTCTGCATAATCCCAAATGTATGATCTGCCGAAGTTCAAGAATCCCAGGATCGATTGTACGTTTTTTGAATAATTTTGGAGGTTGGAGCAGCGCACACTTTTCTAAAAAGTTGGTTGCTAGGCTTTTTCCTTCACTTGAAAAAGGACATTGAGGTGGCCTATTTTCGATTTTTTAAAGTTGGATTTGTAACCCTCTGAGGCAGATTCCAAAATAATGGCATTCACTCTGTTCAAGTGTTCCTCTAGGTCATCGTCCGTTAGATAAATATCATCCACGATGTTCTATGCTGTGCTGCTGCATTGGTGTTTTTCGAATTAAACACCGTGAAGGAGTGTGTGTATATATTTTTAGGATGTTCAGGTTTTTATCAGCAATAACAAGATTTAGTCCAAATCGCATTGTAAAATTACAGCCAGCAACACAATACTCCACGCCTCCGGTTTTCACCCCAGACACCTCAAAGACAGCATTCCATATGGAGAAATTCTCTGACTACGCAGAAACTGTAATCAGGAAAGTGACCTAGTTGAATGCCAGAATGAGGCCAAACAGAGGTTTATTGATAGAGTCTCCTCGATTAACACTATCTCACAATCAATCGATCAATAGAGCTAACAAAGAAACTAGAGAAACTATCTTATTCAAATAAAAGTTAAACACCCACAGAAAACGAGATTGTGAATTTAAGCAGATAAGGGACAAGACCAACATCAGGCTAATCACCACATTTAACAGACAAGAAAAGCAAATTAGTTCCATCCTAAACAAACAATGGCTGATAGTGTTAACTGACCCTAGATTAGGACCAATACTCCCAAAAAAAGTCCATCTCTTGCCATCAAGCATCTTCAATGAGTAGTGCCCTGGTCAAAAGCAGTCCAGAAGGAATACCAACCAGCAATTGGCTTTCCTCTAGGAAGGTTTTTTCAAATGTAATTCATGCAGGGCATGTAGCTTTGGAGTGAACACATCATAATGCTGCACACCTTTCAATGCAAGACCAGTAAAGCTCGAGAGGCTGTGCACCTGCAAAACAGATTTTGCGGTGTACATTCTTGAATGCACATGCAGACTGCGATATGTGCGAAGCACTAAGCTACAGGTACATGTGAGAATCTTACAACACTTGAGGGCTATAATGAACTCAGATCCCTCGTATCCTGTAGCTCGTCATTTCACGCAGTTCCACAGTAATAACCTGAATTGGTTGAAACACTATGTTAGAGAAGCTATCCGTAAGCTAAGGAGAGGAGGAAACAGGGAAAATGTGTCTCGTCAATCAAAAACCCAGTGTATCCTAGACTCAGATACCAAATTCCCTAATGGGCTTAACATTAAGATTTTCATAAATTCCTTTACCTTTAATGGTTTCCCTTATTGAATCTTATATACTGATATTAACCTGTACATATTTTGAGATGAACTAAATGCAAAGTAATTAATTATTTGCACGGCTGGATAACTTCTCTAATATTTATAGTTTTTATGAACTTTCTAGCACCTAGAACTTTTTGTCATTTGGATATTGATGACCTAAAACAGCAATTGTTTTGTACATAAAATAGAGGATATGTCCTCTGATGATAACATAATTTTGGGCAAACCACTGTGCACTATTTACAAAAACAAGTTGGCAGGATAGATCTATTGGATAGGTTCACTTAGAAGACCAATATACAATCAGATGGAGGAAAAGATTAAGGGTGGATAATTTTAAAAACTAATTTTGTCCAGTGACAATGACTAAGCTCACTATGAGCACAATTGTGGGGTCCTTGGGCAAGGTAGATAAAAAACATCTATACATCACATATATTTTTTCCATCCTACACCTGCGAGATTGTATGTAAATAAGTGGTTAAATCTCCCTACGAATATCTACCCAAATACCATCAATAATTGTTTGCATAACATTGGTTATAGGATATTATATATTTTGCATATATGCATATGAGGTGGCGATGCCCGTTCAGTTATCTTAGGAATTTTTTTTTTTTAAATAAACTAAACTAATTATAAGGACATGAAATTATTCATGCCGTCTATGCCTTCTTTATATACATATACATTTATGTATTTATATATGTATGACAATTTATAATAGTCTCTTTTCTCACTTACAACTCCTGATTTCTTGCAAAGGTATTAGCCTGTTGTCAATGACCATCACTTGTGTGTGAGTCACGTGATGACTATTTAAAACACTGTTTGATTAGCAGTGCAATTGTGAGCAAGGCCAAGGATTTGGCCGAAACGCGTCATGGACATGATCGTAAAAATGTAATAAATTGCACTTATTAAGAATGGAGTCTGTGCCTTGATTTGTCTAATACTGGATTTATGGAATTGTGCGGAGATATATATCAGCTTACATTGCACATGTAGTCCCTGACCCTGTGCTCCATGATCAATGCGGTGGTGAGCGGAGGCAAAATGTGAATGACACTTCTACAGCAGATCAATGGATGAAAACTGAGGAATTAAAGCCCTTGTGAGTAATTAAGCTTGCATTCTTTCCCTTGCCCAGTCAGTGCTCAGATTCCTTGATAAGTCCCGACTCCATCATATACTTCCATACCGATTTAAATTCCACCCTGCTTTATTTTCTCAAGCAAATATTTATGGAAAACTGGGATGGCGTTGGTCCAGAATGCGCAGAAAAAGGAAACCAATATGAATAAAAATTGGGGAGAGGATGCATCCCTACGGCTAGAGCAGTCCACCTCGAAGCGGTTCGAGTCTCGGCAACGATGCTCAATATCCTGTGATTCTGGGCAAATCACTTAATCTCCCCGTGCCCAACAAAAAAATAAAAATTGTATGTGCCCTTGTGTACCGAAACTGGTGCTCATGTAAAGCGCCCTGATACCTTATATCTTCGGGTCTAGTTTGCGCTATATAAAACTCTTAAAAATAAATAGATAATGCAGAGGGTTTAACGAATAACAAAGGACGAGATTGGAGGGGTGAGGGGAGCAATGCAGTTAAATACTATTATGAGCAACATTCATATTGTTTTTAAAAGGGAATGGAATAGCCCAAAAAAGCCTTTCTATTCATTAAAAGAGAAAAGAAAAAAAAAGAACACAGATTTGGTGGGCCCAATCCAGTAGAGTTTTTTGTGAAGCTGCTAGCTGGCGGCAATTTACCAGCACATCTAGAAGTATACCTGTAGTGTTGAGGGGCCTCCTCTTCACCAGTATTCTCATGTTCCTGAAAAGGAGACGGTTGGGGGTTGTGAAGTATCAGTTGAGAGATATTCCACCGAATCAGACATATCGTTTTGCATTCTGGTACCTGTAGTTTCATTCTACATTGAGATTGACACTAGTAAAATACAAATTGATCACAGATGTAAATACCAGCACTGGAAGCCAATTTCTGAATGGAGGCGAGCCAACTAGATATCTATACTTTTGCTTCGAGAAGGTTGCCCGATTCCAGTTTTTAATAGCTACGTTAGGTTGACCAATTGGCATGGGTGCAATTCACAAGGGTGAGTGTAAAAATTCAGGACAATGGGTAAGTTTTACAGACACATCAGAAGAGGTCGTGCAATAGTATATAAGTAAGTAAATAGACAGCCATTTAAGTACAAGTGAAAAGAATTTTATATTAGGTCGAGACAATTGTGCACTTCATGGTTTTTCAGTATGCACTCAGCTTTGAGCAAATGTGCAGGTCTTCTTGTGGTAACAAAACCGCCCCCACCCCCACCTTTCCAGCCTCCTAGGGAAACACCTGATGCTCAGTCCGGCCTTGCTACCACCCTCCAATGGTGACCCTCTTCTTCACATAGACCCTCTCTTAATTTCTTTTATAGTGCTACTCATCCCAAGTAAGAAGGACAGGGTGTCGGAGTGCGTTACATCACACATATATTATATAGAGACAATGACTCAAAAATGTGAAAGTCAATCTATAGGAAATGTATTTCAGATAATGGGGATTACAAGGTGTAATCATTCTTTCATCCATCATTCAGTCTTTCACCATTCATTCTGTCCTTCCATCTGTGCGCCCATCCATATCAATATTCAACCATTTGCAAACCTATCCATCATCTATCCTTCCTTCCATCCATTCATCATTACACTCATCCATCCCTCTATCCACCCTTTCACTCATCCATCCATTCACTCATCCATCCAGCCATCTACCCTTTCACCCATCCAGCCACCCTTTCACTTACTCATTCATCCACCCAGTCACTCATCCTTCCAGTCATCCATCGATCCTCCCTTTCTCTCTCCATCCCGCTTTCATTTAGCCATCCATCCTTCCATCCATCTACTCATCCATTCACGAATCCATCCATTGACCCCATCACTCATCCATCCTTTCTCTCATCCAGCCACCCTTTCACTCCTTCACTCATCTATCCATCCTTACACTCATCCATCCATCCTTTCTCTCATCCATCCACTCTTTCACTCCTTCAATCATTCACCCTCTCTCATCCAGCCACCCTTTCAGTCCTTCACTCATCTATCCACCTTCCTGTCCATCTGCCTTCCCTTTCACTCACTCATCCAGCCTTACATCCACCCTTACACTCATCCATCCATCCATTCACCCTTTCACTTATCAATTCATCAATCCATCCATCAGTTCATTCATCCATCCACCCATTTACTCACCTGTCATCCACCCTTTCACTCATCCATCCATCCATCCTTTCAGTCATCCATCCATCCTTTTACACGTCCATCTACCTTTCCACCCATACATCCATATATTTAACTTTTCTCTCATCCATCCATCCTCCCACTCACTCATCCGTCCATCCTATCTCTCATTATCCATCCATTCACCCTTTCACTAATCCATCCACCCATCTCTTCACTTACTGACTCACCCACCTTTTCACATTAATTATAAGCTGAGCCTTTGTTAGCTAAGTTGCAGAAAGAAGAGGCCCATCAAGGACTTCACCTCTGCTGTAGTTCCTAAAGCAAGGGGTGGGGCGGGGGAGGGCTCACTATGCCCCTGCACATAACCAATCTGAAAAAGTGGAAGTCATGAGTCATGCATGATGCACAGTGCCACTGTGACATGTTGTTGTTTTCAGGGCTTTAAGTGGGATGAAAAAACTGGGGGGGGGGGTGTTCGATGTAATTAAGGGCATGGCTTAAAACATCAAAGCTAAAACTCTGCTTAACATAGTGTGCCACCCGACTGGTAATTTGCTGCTTCTGTCATTGCATCCAGATATATAACACAACAAGTAGTGTTACACCTACAAGCCAGAACTATTGGCTTTGTCAATGGTTGCTAGTTGCATAAAATAAAAAAAAAGCAGCAACTATGGCTTTGTTGAATATAATATTGAAATTGGTCAGTTTTAAAATGATGAGACAGTGAAATACCCATAACCCTTTTTTTAAAAAACTTGTTTCACCAGCTTTTCATGAACTGGATTCTCATGTAGCAGCATGGGCATTTCTGTTTATTTCTTCCACCTGACTGATGCCCTGCCCTAGACCGAGGCTGGAGGAGGCTCACCACATGCAGTAAGAGCACAAACTGGCCTATTGTCATTCTGTATGTGCCAATCAGCCACAGACAGAATAACAATGGGCGGGTGGGGCTGCTCTTGTGCTCAGAGGAGAGCGAGGTGGCCCCATCAGGAAGCTGAGGCTTCTGGCAGGGGAACAGTGATGTTTCCCAATACCCAAAATTACGGACAAAAGGCGTCCATAAAAGGGATCGTCATGGACAACGGACGTGAGAGACAAATTACGGACGGTCCGTGAAATTTTCGGATGGATGTGTTGGTCACCCTAAGCTACATATTGTTTTCTAGATTTTTTCTCCATTGTTATATTTCAAGTGTGAGTATTTTCATAATTTGGTTATTACAGGACTCCCCATTACCGGAAACAGAAGACCACACCTGCACCTCAATTAAACAAGTTAATCTTTTTTTCAATTACATCGCTGATCTTCAAACCCTGGATATAGCCCCCTGCGACCCCCCACCTCCTTCCAGTCCCCTTCGCCTCTAGCGATGTGCACAAGGATGAGCACCAAATGGCTCCATATCACAGGACACCGGGGCAAAAATCTCCTGAGTCGAGGTTCAAGTTAACAGATCGCCACATTAGGCTTCTCGTTCTAGTTTCTGTGCAATTGAATCAATAGGACGAGCAAACCTGAAACTACTTATTTCCAAAGGAAATGCCATGGCTGCGAAAGTGACTTCTCAGTAATTTAAATCAACTAACATAGATAACTCTCAGGTTTTCTAAATTCTTGGGTGAGTAGTTCTTCTAGTCTAGGGTTCTGGGACACATAGTCCTGTGTCCCCAGTTATAATATTCAGGACCAAAAGTCCCAGAATGCAAAGTAAAAACGTTGACTGTGTGAGCTACTCAACCCATCGACCTCGGGAAGCTGAGAAATCTGCAAGGAGGACCAAAGCTGCATCTGTCCTTAGTGTTGCTATAAATTAAATGCATTTTATTTTTTTGTACGTGCTTGTAACAATGTGCCTTTAAAATGGAAAACTGGACATTATTACAATGTTTAAAATACTAGGTGTTGACTCGAGAAAATAAAAAGGTAATAACGAATATTACCTTTTGTTAATAAAAAATAAAAAAAACAGTTGCCCTCCCAAATCCTCTGGAACTGGATTAAATGTTTTACCCCACTTGGGGGTGGTTGTATGCAACGCGACCTAACATGGCCACCTGATCACGGAGCTCTGCGCCGCATCAGACATCGCGGATGTGATTTAGGCGGTTCCAACACCATTTTCTTCATTATGCGGGTATATCCTTAAACTGGATCACCTTCTCTACAGGAATATAACTCTGATGCTCACCAGGTTACTGGTTTAGGACCAGTTTTCTTCAGGTGACTTTTCAGCTGCTTTAGCGGCCGCCATTTTGTAAGCTGACTTCATTTTTCCTCAAATTCCAATATACTGCACACGGAAATGCAATTTTTCACACTTCTTTACTATTCTTGTCGCATTCTCTTCAGCTGAATAGTATCTCTATACTGGGAGCTCCAGTTATCTATCACAATATTGGACTGGTGAGGAGTATTTTACGTCAAATTAGTTGTGCATTATTAGACAAGCCTTAAAAACTTAAGTCCAGCGAACCACTATCTTGTCCTGCTTACTCTGCAGTCCCCAACAATTCCTCTCAGCCTTCTGAGGAATTGAGGCAAATGGCGTATTCTCGCCCTACAGCTTTGACGACCATGATGTCTACATCACAATTACCTTTGTTTACCATCAAGAGAATTAAACAAGATCCTCCCTCTCCTCCCTGTCTCTTTGGATATCATTTAGGAGGAAATTCGCGCTCTAAGACCATTTATTGAGGAAACAAACTCTTGCCTGCAGACTCTGGATAATAAGTGGTCGTCTATGGACTCCCGCCTTTCTGTGGTGGAACAACAAATCGGCGACGTACAGGACCCATCTTCCAGAATTTCACATTTGGAGAAAGAGGTTCTACAACTAAGAAGATCGACTGAAGACCTCGAAAACAGAAATCGTCGTAACAATCTTCGCTTGTATTGACTTCCTGAAGGCCTTGAGGGTGATGATACGGTTACGTACTTCACCACTTTTCATCCACAGCTCTTGGGCCTTCCTGCTTCATCCAAATTAAATATTCAACGGGCACATAGGCTGAGTCCACGTTTGTCTTCCTCAACTGCCCCATCTAAACTTCGTGGAGTAATTCTCCTATTTCTGCAATTCACGGATGAGCTACAAGTTCTAAATGCAGCCAAAACCAAGAAACAGCTAAATTGGCATGGCACAAAATTGTTTATTTCTCAAGATGTTTCCACAGCCACTTAAACGACTAAAGGAAGTCTTGGATCTTCGTCCTGCTCTTCGCTCTCTGGGTGCTCGATATGGCTTAATTCACCGTGCTTATTTAACGTCACTTTTTTTAACTAAACTTCTATATTTGAGGATCCTGCAGATCTCAGAAAATTCATCCATTCTCATTCTACTTCCTCGATGGAGATCGCTAGTCCTCCTCTTAATACTTGACTTTAATGGTTCCTCTGTAATGTTCATATCTTTGATTCTGCCTTTATTGAAACAGGTAATTTAGATTCATTGTCCTTTTTGTTTATATAACCTCCTGATTTTTATTTCAGGTCTATGGATTCCATTTTGTACCTGCCTCCTGTTCTCGCTCCGGTCTGTGTTTAATTGACGTCCCGGTGTGGTGGATTGCCCTTTCTTAGGTGTGCCATCCTTATTGTCCATTGCTGCCTCTCATTTCTCCCTTGTGTTTCCCTGTGAACGTACGGATTATAGTTGTCATTTGGCATGTACTGTCTCTTCTTACTCTTACTTCTCTTTCCCTTTTCCTCTTTAGTGTCTTTTTTCTTCTCCTTCTCCTGGTGTTATTGCATCATACCCTCTCTACTCTTTTCTCATTACTTGATTTCTTTATATCTTTCACCTCTTCATTCTTTTTCCTATCATGGACACCATTCCAGTCTATTCTTCTGCCTCATCCTTCTTTTTCTTCTCCCTTGCATTATTATTTCATTGTTGAACATGCAGTTCTATATATATTGTTGATATTTTTCATTCAGAGTTATTTCTTGGAATGTGAAAGGTTTTATTAACCCAATCAAAATACAGAGAATATTAATCCCACCCTGCCTCTTACAATCCAGATTTCGCCTTTCTACAGTACACCCACCTTACAGAAGAGAAGCGTTAAAATTGAAAGAGGGTTGGGTTGGTTCAGTTTTAGTCTCCCCCCACCTCCTCTAAAAAATGGTTTCATTATTTTGTGTCATAAAAAATTGAAATGTAAAGTTCTTTCACAAGAAATCGAAATGGAGGGGAGATGGTTGTTAGACAAACGGCTCATTAATAATATCTCTTTGACTCCGTTTAATGTTTATGGCCCTACTCAGCCGGACTATACTTTTTGGACTACTGTTACACAAAAATGAATTCAGTTCAGAGATGATCTCTTTATTTTAGGAGGAGACTGCAATCAGGTTGTTGACCCCTTTATTGACCATGAGTCCCAGGTACGTTTCATCCCTCATAAGACCCATAAACAATTTCTTAATTCTATTTCCCAATCACATCTTGTTGATGCTTGTAGACTTTCCCACGTTTACAATAAGATTTCTAATTTTTCTCTCCTCCTCATAATTCTCTTTCCTATTTAGACTATATCTTTCTTTCACAATCCTTATCTTAAAATCTTATGTCTTCCTCAATCAAACCTATTGTTATTTCTGATCATGCTCCGGTTGTTGCTGATTTTGATTTGCTCCCCCTGCATCCCAGATCTTCCCGTTGGCACTTCAATAATTATCTTTTTCTAGAGCCTCTTTTCTCTTCTTCATTTATCTCCTCTGCTAAAGAATTTTTTGTATTGAATAATAACCCCAATACTCCCTCCCATATAATAGGGGACTCCTTTAAAGCTTCGGCTCCAGGTTTCATTATAGACTTTGTCTCCAAAAAAAAGAAATGGTTCATTCAACAACGCAAATCTACACTTGCAAATATCAAATCCCTGGAGCACAAATTTTATACCTCACCGTCGGATTTTGTTATGCAAGAACTTGTTCGTGCTAAATTGAAATTTAATAAAGCAACCACTGATAATGCGTCTTCTATCCTTCTCGGTAGCAGTGCTCACTATTATGGTGGACGTAATAAAATGGGTAAACGTCTGGCTAATTATCTTAAATTCCGAAAGGATCGTATTTTAATTGACTATCTACTCTTCGGATAGGAAGCTTATCCATAAGGATCAGGACATTCTCGATGAATTTATGTTATTTTATAAAGCCTTCTACACTCCAGAATCCCCTCCTACTATCCCACTTATTCAATCTTATCTCAATAACATCCCTACCCCTTCTAATGGTCATCTCAACTTCTCTACACTTGAATCAGATCTATCTCTTGAAGAAATCTCCAGTGCCTTAACAAATCTAAAGAAAGGTAAAACTCCCAGCCCAGACGGTTTTACGGTTGAATTTTATTTACATTTTTCTTCTCTATTGCGTCCCAAACTTTTACATCTCTTTCACTCATTTTTTCTTTCTGGTGAAACGAGCGGTACCTTTCAAAAAGCTTTGATTTGTTTAATTCACAAAGAAGGCCGAGACACTATGTTTTGCAAAAATTACCATTCTATATCCCTGGTCAATGCGGACTACAAAATATTTACTAAATCACTTGCTCTAAGACTAGAACCCTTTATGCCCCACTTGGTGGGTAAGGAGCAGTGTGGCTTTGTCAAGGGTAGACTAACCACGGAAAATTCTGGTCTATTCCTTAATGTCCTAAATAAAATTCCTTTCCTTTCCAATTCCCTAGCGGCAAGTTCCGTCGATGCTGAAAAAGCACTTGATAGGGTAGATTGGTTCTTTTTATTTGAAACGCTTAATTGGCATGGCATCGGACCAAACAAAAATTTCACTTATCTCCTTGTTATATTCTGCCCCTAGAGCTTCAGTGTTTGTTAATGGTTGTACTTCCTCCTACTTTCTCTTGCAACGTGGTGTCTGTCAAGGTTGCCCCCTTTCCCCTCTTCTTTTCATTCTAGCTCTGGAAGCCTTTTTATCATCTATCCGTAATAATGATTCTATTCTCCGGACTTCCCTATGGTGATCTCCATTTGAAACTTTCTGCTTATGCAGATGACATCTTACTTTTTATCTCCAACCCCGAAATATCTATTCCCACTGTGGGGAAGTACCGAGCGTATCCCATCCCTGGCCCATATTTCGCAACCACGAACACCTACCTACCGGCGCTAGGACCCAGAGTCCTGAGATACGGCTGGCGGCCTTCAGGAAAATAAACAACCCCTTCCGTGTTCCGCCCCTACAGGAACCACTCGCGCAGGACATCGCGAGAGGAGGCGGAAAGAACCCCAGAAGTGGTTGTGGGAGCGAGAAGAAAACGGACCAATTCACGGAAGGTCAACACGAAGAAGCCGGAAGAAGGAGGAAGCTAGTGAACAACGAGACGGCAAGGGAGGAAGACGTGGAATCGGGAGAAACCAAAGACGAAGAGGAAGACGAAGGCGAGAGGTGGTGTGAAGACTGGTGGTTGGGGAGCGGCCGCAACTCGGGAGAGATGCGGCGGAGCCGGTGAGTGGTTCGGGACCAGGAAGGGGAGGAGAGGGTGGGGTAGACAAAAAGGGGGAAGGAGGGGAATAGGGACTGAGAGTTAGAATGAGGGCACGCTTGATGGTCGTGAAAAGCACCTACCCCACATGCACTAACACCTCCCTTTAAATAGACTGTTAACGTTAGCGGGACAGCCTAAGTAGCCGGTACCCAGAGTGTTCACTGTATACTCCCCCTCCTCATAGTCACAGATATTTCTAAGTTCCCTACCCTCACGAGTTACACTTCCCCGCCCGAGAGACGCGTAGATTCACCCCCTGGATATGGTGAAGGGACTATCCTGAGAAAACGGGCACATATACTATAAGACTGACGGCTCCTCTTTCTTTTAACGCTCATGAGCCTCCGTGGGAGAACCTCGCCAAGAGAAGAAGACCAGCCAGGAGAGGGCCCTACTGGACGCGACACCTCCCCGGAGAAAGAAAAGAACCCAGAGGACACAGAGGAATTACCAACCCCCTTGAGCCCTTTAAGCGAAGCCTTGAATAAAAGTCGCCGACGGGCACCCTATATACAGCCTCCTCGTCTGTTTATTCGGCCCGCCCTCCTACAGGTGGTGTCAGAAGTGGGATCGTCCAAAGACATGGAGGCTGTACTCGCCAAAATGGCTGAAAACCAAGAGAGTCTGGGGAAGGCAATGGAGAAGTTCCTGTCGGTGGTAGAAGAGGACAGGGGAAAGTTACAACAAGTGTTGTCTGAACAAGGACAATCTCATGATACTGCCATGGGGAAACTCGCAGACGCTATCGGACAACAGAGGGCCCCAAGCACCTTATCGTCGGTCATCCTACAAAAATACGTGACAGGAGAAGATCCGGATTATTTTTTAAATAATTTTGAGAGAATGGCGCTGTCGGCGGCTTGGCCATTGGATAAATGGGGTCAATACCTAGGACCTTTGCTGTCGGGAGAACTTCAAGCGTCCTACCAAGCAGCCAACATCCAAGGAACCACCCCCTACGCCGAAATTAAACGATGTATCCTAGAAAGGTTGGGAGTAGACGACGAAACCTATAGGATGCGGTTCAGACAAATGAAGGAGGGTCCCCAAGAAACCCCCAGAGCCTTGTATTTCCGAATAAAAGATATGGCTGATCGGTGGCTGAAGCCGGCCACCACCACCAAAGAAGAGATCATGGCCAAAGTATATTTGGAACAGTATCTGTCCTCGCTCCATCCACCCATTCAGAAATGGGTAAGACAACACGCCCATCTCACCCTGGAAACGGCAGTGGAGATCGCAAGCGCCTATAGTAGAGCCCAAGAAGTACAAAAGGGGCGGGAGGAAACCCCCTGGAGAACCGGGGTCTGCGGGCTGCATCGTCCATCTCGACCACCCTGGATTCGAAAACCAGAGCCTGCGGCTATTGTTCCTGGAACCCCAGTGTCCAGAGTTCCCGGTCCCCCTATACTAAGAGCCCCTATGCCAGGACCTCAATGTTTTAATTGTGGGGTGTTGGGACACATAGCTCGTTTCTGTCCTCAAAAAGAAGAACCCATGGAAATAGGGGTGGCAAGAAATTATTGTTGTCTGTCACAGACTGATCCTTCCCCGCCCTATCGCTGTGGTATACCTGTGAATGGACGAGCCATGACAGCTTTAGCCGACACTGGATGTCGACAGAGTGTGATACGTCCTCAGGAGGGGATCGTGAACATACGATGTGTCCATGGGGACACTAAGCAGTATCCTACTGCGTATGTACATAGACAACATGCCGCCGATCCTGGATCACAACTAAAAGTCGGTCTTCTTCCAAGGCTACCCGAACAGGTCATATTGGGAAATGACTATCCACAATTATCTAAATTGCTCAAAAAGGCAAAACCGGACAGTAAAGACTGGTGGGCCGACGCCCCTTTCTCCCAGGATGACAACCCTGAATGGCCCCCTTCTAAGCCTAGGAAAACCAAAGGTGAAAAGAGAAAAAAAAGCCCGCCATAGCACTGCCAGTCCAAACCGAGGATAGCCCATGGGAAGAAGATAGGAACTTTCATGCGGCACAAAGAGAAGACCCCGTCTTACAAGAAGCCTGGAATCAGGCCCTGCCAAACGAGGACCCTTTACATGTATATCCCTATTTTTTTATTAACAAGGGACTATTGAAAGGCTGAGGCCACCTCAGTACCCCAGTTATTGGTTCCCGGTCCTTTTCGGGGAAAAGTTCTATACATGGCCCATAGTCATCTATTGGGGGGTCATTTTAGTAATGAGAAAACCGAGCGCTCAATAACAGAATGATTTTATTGGCCAGGGATATACAGACAAGTGAAACAATATTGCAGGGAATGTCCCATTTGCCAAAAGAATAGCCGTTATAGGTCCCCTAAAGCTCCGCTCCAGCCCCTGCCTATCATAGACGAACCCTTCCATAGAGTAAGGATGGACATTATCGGTCCGCTTCTGCCCTCTCGTAGTGGATGTCGCTACGTTTTAGTCCTGGTGGACTATGCTACGCGGTTCCCGGAGGCCATCGCCCTAAGACGCCCAGACATGTCGAATATAGCCAAAGCCATGATCACTGTCTTTTCTCGAGTCGGATTCCCAAGAGAGATCTTAACCGATCAAGGGACCCCATGCGTGTCTAAATTAATGAAACAAGTGTGTACCCAATTGGGTATCAAGCAGATTCGAATGGCTGCGTATCACCCCCAAACGGACGGTCTGGTCGAGCGTTATAACGCTACCCTTAAGCTCACGTTAAAAAACTCCTGGCCCTAGAATCAAGACGGTAGGAAGATTTACTGCCCTTGGCTCTGTATGTGGTTCGTTGTAAACCTCAAAAGAGCACGGGGTATTCCCCGTTTGAGCTGCTTTATGGCCATCAACCCCGCTCTTTGCTAGATAGGACACGTGAAAAATGGGAACCCGAGCCGAATAACACTACACCCCTCATAGAGTATGTGAGTAACTTGAAAACACATCTACACGAAATACGTGCCATAGTCAGGAACAATATGGAGAGAGCACAAGAGGCCCAAAAAGCCAACTATGACAGGAATGCAGAGACAAGAGTCTTCGCAGTAGGAGACACGGTATTATTAATGATGGCATTGTCAGATCACAAGCTTCTAGGACACTGGCAGGGACCCTATACCGTGTTAGAACAGGTAACTCCCATTACCTATAGACTAGGGCTCGACAAAAACAGAGGGACGACACAAGTATACCATTTTAACCTCCTGAAGAAATGGGATGGACCCTCCCGGCCCTTGTGGGCAACTCGGGGGGGGGTTTCACCCCTGTATGATCAATGTATCGATTCTGAGCTACCAAACCCCTTAAAAACCGAACTAGTCAGTGTCTTATCACCCTTACAGGAGATTTTTTCTCTGACCCCAGGGAGAACCACAGTCTTAGAGCATTCCATTAGAACCCTTCCAGGCAAGAAAGTATGTCTCCGGCCATATCGGGTTCCTGAGGCTCGTAGAAACACCATCCGGGAAGAGGTACAACAGATGCTCCGAATGAACATAATAGAACCCTCTACTAGGGAGTGGAATTCCCCTATCGTTCTGGTGCCTAAGCCGGACGGCTCTGTATGTTTCTGTATTGATTTCAGGGAAGTGAACGAAATCTCAGAGTTCGATACCTACCCTCTTCCAAGAGTAGATGAAATGATTGAACGGATAGGGACAGCTAAATACATCAGCACCCTTGATTTATGCAAAGGGTACTGGCAGATACCCCTGAGAGCCGAAGATAGGGAAAAGACGGCGTTCTCCACCCCTGATGGCCTATTCCAATTCAGGGTATTACCTTTTGGGTTACATGGGGCACCGGCTACATTTCAAAGAGCCATGAATATAATCCTACGGCCTCATGAACAGTATGCCGGGGCTTACATTGATGATATCATCATTTTTAGTGAAACATGGGAACAACACCTTGCTCACTTGTATCAAGTGATTCGAGCCCTGGGAACATACGGTCTGAAAATCAACCCCGCCAAGCGTCATTTGGCTGCTCAAACGGTGAGGTATTTGGGATACCTATTGGGGGAAGGCGTTATACGACCACAAAGCAAGAAATTGGATGCGATATCCCAAATACTTTTCCACAGACTGCCAGGTACCTCCGTGCCTTTTTAGGGCTACTGGGCTACTATCATAGGTTTATTCCTCAATTCTCACAGATAGCAGCCCCTCTCACGGATCTATTGCATAAGGCAGTGAAAACAGAAGTCAGGTTAAAAGACCCCTCCCCAGAGATAGTCCAAGCATTCGAAAGATTAAAAACATCACTCACCTCGGATACAGTACTGGCTAGTCCTGATTATACGTTACCCTTTGTTCTCCAAACTGACGCATCAGATCAAGGGTTGGGAGCCGTCCTATCGCAGAGGAATAGACAGGGTGAGGAAAGACCCCTATTATACATTAGCAGGAAACTGTTTCCCCGGGAACGCTATTATGTGGTTATTGAAAAAGAAGCCCTTGCAATCAAATGGGCGATTGACTCTTTGAAGTACTATTTAGAGGGACGCGAATTCACCCTATATACAGATCATGCGCCCTTGGAATGGTTGGCGCGCAACAAAGGGAATAACGAAAGGGTGTTACGATGGTTCCTAGCGTTACAGCCCTAGAAATTCCAAACTAAACATCGGAAAGGAAATGAGCAGGGAAACGCGGACTTCCTCTCCCGTTATCCTCACGGGAACCTCCCCACTAGAAGGACAGCAAGGGAAAGGGGATGTTGGGGAAGTACCGAGCGTATCCGATCCCTGGCCCATATTTCGCAACTACGAACACCCACCTACCGGCGCTAGGACCCAGAGTCCTGAGATACGGCCGGCGGCCTTCAGAAAAGTAAACAACCCCTTCCGTGTTCCGCCCCTACAGGAACCACTCGCGCAGGACATCGCGAGAGGAGGCGGGAAGAACCCCGGAAGTGGTTGTGGGAGCGAGAAGAAAACGGACCAATCCACGGAAGGCCAACGCGAAGAAGCCGGAAGAAGGAGGAAGCTAGCGAACGATGAGACGGCAAGGGAGGAAGTCGCGGAATCCGAAGAAGACGTGGAATCGGGAGAAACGAAAGACGAAGAGGAAGACGAAGGTGAGAGGTGGTGTGAAGACTGGTGGTCACCACAGGAGGAGACTGGGGAGCGGCCGCAACTCGGGAGAGTTGCGGCGGAGCCAGTGAGTGTCAGTCAGTCAGTCAGTCAAAACACTTTATTAGATTAATTAAAATCATAAAAGTAGAAAATTCATAAAAAGGAGGAATCCAGGACATATACTGTACAAATGTAATTACAATAAGTCCACAGAATAAAAACAACATACAAGTATATAAAAAAGGCATACATTAAAAATTGCTCATTGATTGCACAGGTTGAAAGGATTTTTTCGCTTTGCAGCGCATAGCTGCCAGCAAGAAATTTGCCACACTAAATATGATACGAGTACTACTCAGCTGTTGAAGAAATAACAGAGCAGGTCTGACTTGTAAGAAGCCAGCTTCCTTGAAGATTGGGAGCAGATATTTTTTACGGCTTACAGTGTAGAACTCACAAAACATAATAAAATGCAAAGTATCTTGGGATGAAAAATCATCACAATGGCATGGCGTGCTACATTCGGGCCTACCCCACGATGGATAGAAACCAAGTGAATAGTGGATCAAATTAAATCTAAATCTCAGCAATAAAAATCTATTAAATGGATTGGAAACAATATTTAAATAGGGTTCCAACGAGGGAGACAAGAGAAGCAAAAAATGTGCTCTCACACTAGGTTTTAAAAGTTCACTCTCCTCGCGATCCATTGTGACCCTGTCTATAAAAGACTGCCTAATCCAAGCAATATCTGCCTTGACTATAAGTGATGGGGATGAAAAAAGCTCAGGGCGCCCTAAACGAGAGAACGCCGCTCTGACGTACTCCAGCCAGGGAATTCTTTTGACATGGTCTAAGACTAGGACATCGTTCAAGATCCGATGGTTAAGAGAAATTTCCTGGTTTAACCAGGTTTTCACCCAGAATAACAATGGGGCCAACTTCAGTTTGTTGGAAACATAGCCCAAACCAACCTCCGCATGAATATAAAAAACAGGGGTTGATTGGGGAACTGAAAGCAAATGACGCAGGAATCTGTTTTCTACTACTTGGATCATATCCTGCGTAACGTAACCCCACAGGGCCGCGCCATAACTGGCGATAGCCAGGCTTTTTGAGGTATAGACTTTCAACAGAGCCTCCATTGGCCTTGCCCCCAGCTTCTTGGCAAAACTCATCAGTGCTGAGGTAGACCTGGCTACAGAGTTACGTTTAAGCTGGATTTGCGGGCCCCAGGAGCCATTCTCATCAAAAAGAACACCCAGGTAGCAGAAAACCTTTACCCTGGTGATCTCTTCCCCATTACAAAATAGAGATCTAGAATTAGCCTTTTTGCTCTGTTTCCCCACCACCATAAAATGGGATTTCTTAATATTCACCCTAAGATCTAGAGCAGCCATGAAGGCACCAAAGGCATCCAACAGTCTCTGGAGCCCCACCGCAGTGCGGGCCAACAGGACAGCGTCGTCCGCGTACAGAAGAACCGGCACAGCCAGTTCCCCCACACGCGGCGCATCCGCTCTCGGGACCCCCGGAGACCCCTCCAGGCCGTTAATATAAATAGTAAAGAGGAGTGGGGCAAGGATACACCCCTGCCTCACCCCTCTCTTTGACTTAAAGTGCTTAGTGCATTTCCCATCCTGAGTGACCCTCACTGATGCAGAAAGATCCTGATGCAATGCTGCAAGGAAACTTACTAGAGGAGGGTCAATGCCTAAATCCAGCATGATGGACCATAGCTTGGACCGATTAACTAAATCGAAGGCGGAGGATAGGTCCATGAAAGCCATAAAAAGGGACCCGTCCTTCGCCACTGTATATTTACTAATTAAAAGCTGAAGATTTAGGCATTGATCCAAAGTCCCCCTATTTGCTCTAAACCCATATTGGAGATTCGATAAAACACCCCGACTATCTAGAGCATCCCTGAGTTTAACCAGTAAGACCATGCCCAAGATCTTAACCGCAGAGTCTAACAGGGATATGGGTCTATAGCAAGAGGGATCATCGCGTTGGCCCTTTTTAAAAATTGGTATAATTAGTGCGGTAGCCCACGAAGCAGGAAACCTGTAGCTCGAAACAGCATTAAAAACATGGACTAAAATCCTTGCCCACAAACTAGGCGAGAAGCGAAAAAGGTCTGATGGTACACCGTCAGGACCCGGCGCCTTATTACGAGCAGAATCCTTAATCGCTCTCTCCACATCCAGCTGCTCAAAGAATAAAAAGGGCAAGGAACGAAGTGCTAAAGGGGTGGTGCTACTAGTAGGACTAGAACCACATGCCCCATAGATCTTACTGAAGTGGTCGTACCATAGCTCATCCTGAATTACACAATCCTGGGTTGTGCCCTCGATATCCGAGAAAAAAGCGTTATTAATTATAGCCCAGAACTTACCACTGTCCCGGAGGACATCGATAGATAAAAGGTTGTCCCAAGCTTCTAATTTTATTACTTTTTTCCTTTTGGCAATTGCCTCTTTATAGGCCCTTCTCGCATGTGAAATTGCCCCCCTATTCCTAGGGCTCTTTTTTAGTGCCTCATACAGAATCCTATGAGCCCTAGAGCAACTTCCATCAAACCATCTAGGGGGGTTACTACTTCGGCGAGTATTGGTGGAAGTCAGATCCCTAGAGATCTGCGCACAAATGGCCTCGAAGGCCCCTACCACCTCCTCTGGGGTCGAGTGATCGTTCAAACAGGTGGCCCACGGCCCATCCATCTTGGCGCAAAGCTCCTCGAAAAAGGATGCAGGGGCCACCTTGGCCCATTTGACCCTACGACCCTGGTCTGTCCAATCAGGGGGAGATCTCTTTGACAAGCATGGCACGCACCACCCAGGCTCTTCGGCATGACCAACTCCATAAATACCGGGTTATGGTCACTATGAGCAGATGGAACAACTGTGTGAGCTAAAACCCTAGTTAAAACGCCTGAGGACAAAAAAATATATAATCAATTACTGAGCCCAATGTACAACCTTTAAACGTGATAGCCCTACCCCAGCCTCTATAAGATTGGACTCAAAGATGTTGGTGGTGGCAAGGAAAACCTCAAGGGCCTCCCCCTGCTTAGTGTGCTCGAAATGAGGAGCCACAGCGCCAACAGGCCCCTCATGGGCTCCATGGGGCCTCAGATAACACTCGCCATCACAAGGATGAATATTAAAATCGCCCATAAGGACGATATCGAAACCGGTGTTTTGTTTTTGACTGTATTCTAGCATAAAAGATTGCAAGGCGACCACATGCTGCGTAAGGTCAGCGCCGTCTCTTGCATTATAAAAATTAATTAATAAGAGTTTCAGGGTGTGGGAGACGAGCCATTCAACACATAGAAAGTGGTGGCAAAACGGGTGAAAGTGCCCACCAAATGCAGTGAACAAAGAAACAATAAGCCCCCTTTGGCTTGTCCAGCCTCTCCCATGACTGCCGGAACGACAAAGCTAGAAAAACCATCCAGACTAAAGTTACTAGAGGGGTCCCAAGTTTCCTGCATGGCAATAATATCATGTTTGCCTAAAAAATCCAGCCAGGATGGGTCCGCTCTTTTAGAGCTGGACCCAGCCACATTCCAACTAAGTAGTTTACAACTAGTCCCACTAACGGAATTGTCAATACAAGGATCAGCTATCTGAGCCGAGTCTGGCAGTCAATCATTAGCTGCCAAATCTGACAGTGGGGAATAATAATTGTTCAGGATCAAATTAGAGGGATGTGGCAGCAAAACATTCTTAGGAGGCTGACGATCTCCAGGCATATGCGGTACCCCAAGGTTTTGGCCCACCGCCGAATAAGGCAGTCTTGACAGAGGATAGTGCTTCAAGCGGGGGGGGGCTTAGTATATTTAACATTGCGTGCTTCAACCCGATGATTGTGTGACCCAGAAAAAGGTTGGAGGGCGGGTTGATAGAAAAACCCTAGGGGGACTGCTCTCATTTCCCACTGTCTAATCTCAGACCCATCCCAAAACAAACTGCAAACAATATTTGGTCTATTGAAATTAACAATTACACAATCACCGACCAGTCGCTCCGGTCGTCGCCCAACCCACCCCACCCTTCTAGCCATAATAATATTTGGGGAAATATCCAAACCGCCACAGCTGAGGGCTGTACACCAAGATCTAGTTAACCTCAATAGGTCATGCGTAGGTTCCATTGCACCCTCACGGAGCGGAGGAACCCCAACAAAAACAGGCACCAAGGGAGCCGATTCCGGGGGAAGGTCAAGTATAGCCTTACTACCCCTATCCAGTTTCGTGCTCCTGCCTGCAGGCTGGGAAACAACATTGCTAGCCACACACGGCATGTTACTATAGGTATGGGTGATTAATAGCGGTTGTAAAATAGGAGGAGAAGGGTCCAAGCTCAACTCCCTACAAGGGGTATTACTCGCCCTAGAAGGGCATGGTTGTAACAGTGGCCCGGAGGAAACTCCCGAACCCCTCTCTGACGTAGATTGGCAAACTATAGCCTGACTGGCCCTCACTTGCTGTAAAATAATCTCTTTAATGGAGGCTACCAAACTAGAACATTTTTTAAGCAAGTCGGCCACGCAGGCATTCAGAGTCTCCACAATGTCTTTAGCGATGCCGACCAATAAAGGTTCCAATCGTGAGGCAATTAAGTTTTCTAAAAGGTCCGCTGTAGGGGACCCTGAATGCCCCTCAGAGGTCAACACAGCTTTTTGGGATTTGGGCCGTTTTGGACACTTCTTCTTACAGTTCCTCTCAGCTCCCGTAGTGCCATGAGCCTGTTGCTCCAGTTGATCTACCACACCCTGGGTAAAGGTAACAGGGTCCCTTGCAGCGGGTGTATTGGAGACGACCACTACGGGATCCAAAGGGATACTAGGTACAACCACACAATCACTAGGATCACAGGGCAAGATAGGAGGTACCAGTCCAAGTTCCAGTTCAGCATTAGCGATTTCTTTCGATAACACCCCCACAGCAGAGGACAGATACGAGATTATACAATCCTATTTTCTGGGAACCTTCGCTTTCTTCCCGCTCCCCTCCACTGACGCTGCTTGTTTGTGCTTACCCATTGTAGAGCGTTCGGCCTCTGACGGGCGCGGACGGGCCCGCCCTTGGCCTGGGCTTTGCCCGGGCAGCGCCCAGGCACGCCCGCGCGCGTCCCGCGCAGCGGGGCACCAGCGGTGAAGAAATAGGTCCCAGGCGCTGCCTGATAACAGCAGCGGCGAGCGCCTGGGTCAGGGACTGCTGGGAGGTGTAGTCCTGTCGCTCTGGCCGTTCCCCTCACGTCGGCGCTGATGGTGCAAAGAGACGGAGGAGTGAGCTCTATTCCCCCACGATGGCCGTTCCCCTCACGGCGGGCTCTAGCGGGCTCTAGCCAGCTCAGGGCGTCGAATGTCTCCCCACGGTAAGTGCGTCCCCGGTGAGTGGTTCGGGACCGGGAAGGGGAGGAGAGGGTGGGGTAGACAAAAAGGAGGAAGGAGGGGAATAGGGACTGAGAGTAAGAATGAGGGCACGCTTGATGGTCGTGAAAAGCACCTACTCCACATGCACTAACCCCTCCCTGTAAATAGACCGTTAACGTTAGCGGGACAGCCTAAGAAGCCGGTACCCCGAATGTTCACTGTATACTCCCCCTCCTCATAGTCACAGATATTTCTAAGTTCCCTACCCTCAGGAGTTACACTTCCCCGCCCGAGAGACGCGTAGGTTCACCCCCTGGGTATGATGAAGGGACTATCCTGACAAAACGGGCACATATACTATAAGACTGACGGCTCCTCTTTCTTTTTACGCTCATGAGCCTCCGTGGGAGAACCTCGCCAAGAGAAGAAGACCAGCCAGGAGAGGGCCCTACTAGACGAGACACCTCCCCGTAGAAAGAAAAGAACCCAGAGGACACTGAGGAATTACCAACCCCCTTGAGCCCTTTAAGCGAAGCCTTGAATAAAAGTCGCCGACGGGTACCCTATATACAGCCTCCTCGTCTGTTTATTCGGCCCGCCCTCCCACACCTACCTTATTAGACAAAATGTATTAATTCTCCCTGGTCTCTGGCTATATGATTAATTCTGATAAAACAGAAATTCTCCCTCTTACCAAATTCTGCACTCAACACTCTTTTTACTCTACGGGGTTCTCGTGGAATAGATCTAAAATTAAGTATTTACGAATATAGTTTTCTAACTCCATCTCTTCCTCTGTCAAACTAAATATGACAGATGCTCTGTCCTGCTTTGATAAACTGCTTTCATCTTGGAATCCCCTATTTCGCTCGTGGTGGGGACAGTTTGATTTCATTAAAATGATGATTACTCCTATCTTACTTTACATTTTTTCAATGCTTCTGATTTGTATTCGGTCTTTTTATTTTAAGAAGATAGATTGTCTTCTCTCCAAATTAACTTTTTCTAATCCACTTAAGGTCCTGGGGGAGTTGAACATGGAACGAGTGATTTGAAAGAGAGAAGGGAAGCAAAACGAGGGGAAGCGAGAAACAAACACATGAAAGAGAAGAAATTACAATGGAAAAGCAGAAAAGATGGAACAGAAAAGATAAAGAATAAAAATGAAAATGAAAGGAAAGATAAGATAAGAGATAACACGTGGACAGAGGAGAAGCTAGATAAGGAAAAGGGTGAGATGAAGAACGGAAAGGGATACAATTGCAAGGTGGTAGAAAGAGAAAAAAAGACAAAAGCGTCAGAAGAGAAGGAGCAAAACAAAGTGGGATTAGAATGTAAAAGTGAAAGTGACAAAGAGGAATGACAAGAATAGACAGTAAAGAACGTGTGAAAAAGTGTGAAGGCACAGATCTGTGAAAGAGATACAGACTTAACAATGAGTAGCGAAAAAAGAGTAAGTATTTATCAACATTACTGACTGAAGAAGCTAGAAAATACATCATTTTGCACTTATTTCCAACAAATGACCCACGCAGAGAAAGTCTACGACACTCCAACTCACAGCATGACTCCTGCATGCTCAATACATTTTAATATGCAATTCTCTGCGCTAGTTTGAAAAAATGCTCTGTGAGACCACCAGGCTTTTAAAATCCTGCAGTTTTCATCATTATTACTAGTCAAATGTGCTTTAATGCTCCATTTCTGACAATGTGCCCCAAAGTTGAAAGATCACTTCCTGACCACAAGCCCCAGACAGTTAACTAACTGCTAGGAACCAGGCTGCAGTGGGGCAAACTGAAGTAGCCCAGGAAGGGACAGTCAAGTTAGCTTCTTCGCTGCTCCACCGCAGCGCTGAGCACCCAGAGGAGGAGAGTCGTGGCTCCAGTCCTCAGCTATCTCTGTAATCTCGGTAAGCCTTCCCTCAGGCAGCGCCGCTGGAGAAAGAAGAACCTTTAACTGGACAATGCATTGACCTTCAATAGGTTTTAAACTAGGTTATTTATAGGTTTTTAGACTTGCACTTGCAGGGCCACACGACTGCTGGAATATGTGGAACTACATTTCCCAGCGTGCCTAGTGTTGGAGGTAGAAATCCAAACTGTTTGAAAATTGCCCTGATGACAATAAGCGAGTTAATCGCTTTTGGTAAGGAACTTACAATGTGCCTCTGGAAAGGGTAGCACTTGCAGATCTTAGTTCTGCTACTAATGAGTCTTACTTATCACCGAAAGAGTCCTTACCTCTAATTCCGAAAAGCCCATGCAAGTCTGTCAGGCGACCGGTCAGTGCTTCTACTGTCATAGGTGCAGTGATATGTCCCAAGCTCATCTGGCTGCAGTAGGGGGCGGCACCACTTAAAATACCGTCTGCGCATGTGCACAGCTTCGTTTACTCACAGTGAAGAGGAAGGAGAGTAAGAGCAATGCGCATGCACTAGCCGGGTGCTCGCAGAGGTTATGGGTCGGGCGTCTACTAGTTGTGAAGAGAGAGACGCACAACACACGGTGACGTCAGTTGTACTCTGTACCTGCGCAGAGTATGTATCTCAACCATAGAAAGCAACAACTAGGATGGTATGCGTTTGAATAGGGTGAAGTTAGTGGGGCAGTGTAGATCTGTGTGTCGCTGCTGACCGTGCAGGAAGAGATTAAATGTTTTTCAAGCGGTAGTAACCATGCGTGTCAACAGTTGTGAACACGCTATTTTTTTTTACTCGAAATAAGACTGACTTAATTTGCTCAACAAGCGCGCCGCGCACAGCAGCAGGGAGAGAGGAGGGGGCCTGCACCGGATTCCCTTGCGGGAGTGAGCAGCAAGGCGCGATAATTGATAACATATGGTGCTGTTGCTCGCTCCCGCAAGGGAATCGCCAGACGTGCACGCGTTGCCATTGGAATCAATGCAACGCGTGCACGTTTTTGCCCGCCAAGCTGTGCCGATGGCTAAAGGTCTCTTTTCCTAAGTAGCGCATGTGCGCTGCGTAGGCGAGACCTAATAAGACTGTAAAAAGTTCTCGTATATATGCAGAAAATTTGAAACCTCCGTAATTGTTTTATTTTCTCGTTTCTTTTTTTAGATTTCTTGTTGGCACACGGTTTTATTAAATCAATATAAGATTGTTTTTATAATCATTTAAAGTTATGCAATATACACGTTCCTCAGTTGTAAGAGTATTTCTACCCTCCTCCCTCCATCCCTAGTCCCCTTATTTCCTTCCCCTTATTGCCGTTATAAAATATAAATAGCTTTCCTCTTTATTTTTATTGCTGGCTATACTTTGTACTTCGCTGCTTAATATTCTTATTTTGTACTGGCTGGCATTTGTATCTTTTTTTATGTAATTTATTAAAGCTTTTTAAAAACACAGAAAAATGTTTTATCCCACTAGCAAGCAGTGTTTTAATTTGTCCATACTTGCAAAAATATAGACATACCGATGAAAGAGTAATTCCAAATAACCGGTGGTGCACCTTTTCAACTCTGGACTTTGATTTAACACGTAACTATTTTCGTTTATGCTATTCTAATTGAACTGAATTTAGACTACAACTTTAATAATGAACTGATTTCTATGGTGAAAAATATGGACTGGAATGTTGTGTTTCAGTGACATTGGGTCATATGTATCAAGGCAAAATGCGATCGCAAACGCAGAAATTTGCAGAATTTCAGCGTTTGGCCTAGTGCTATGTATGAAAGAACAACTGTCTCACAAATTAAGGAATTGCAAAATTTGCGATTCCTCATTTTGCGAATGCATTTAAGGAATCGCAAATTGCGATTCCTTAAATGGAATGTATGAAGCACCCAAGTTGTGCGAATATGGCATAAGGAATCGCAAATTACCACCAACTACAGGTTGGTGGTAATTTGCGATTTCTTTGAACATTTTTTCATTTTTGCATTTTTCAAAGTGGCATGTGGCACACACACATGCCCTTAGGGCATGTATGTGCGCCACATGTGCACCCATGCTCATTTCAGGGGTGCAACAGGGTGTCCTTGTGACACCCTGGCACACTTGAAATTGCATTCCCAATTTGCGATTCTCTAATTGGGAATCACAAATTGAGAATGTCATCCCATTCATTCCTATGGGCCTCTAGGCCCTTAGGAATCAATGGGGAGGTATTCCTTAATTGCGAATCGCAATTTGCAATTCGCAATTAACAAATATGTAGGAATCGCAAAATGTATTGCAAATCCTACATACACAGCGTTTTGCAATTCTCAAATAGCGAATCTCAAAAATTCGCTATTTGAGAATCGCAAAACCTAACATTGATACATATGGCCCAAGGAGTCTTCAGGTAAGTGGTAGACAGAGCTCGCAGGGTTCCAAAGTCCAATGGGTCAATTCAAGGTTTAGTCCTGTTTAACCCACTATAAGATTACCACTAAAATCTACACTATGAAATTCAAAACCCTGAACTTTAGGGCAACCCACGCATGGACTTGGGAAACTTGAGAGATTTGGATAATCCTGCATTTTTTCAGAGTTAATACACAACAATGAACATTGCTTGTGGGCCTTTTTTCTTAAAATTACTTTACATTTCATTTTTTTAATCTGATAAATTTAGAGCACTGCTAAATGTTGGTGTTTTTCAACTTGCCTTTAGAAAAATGCCCCCAAAGACACTACAAAATTGTAGCTTGTCACAATATAGATTATTTTATGTATAAAAAAAAACATACCAAGTTGTCATATACTCCAAGGTCAGGAGACAGCCTCTTAGCGAGTCCTGTCTTTTCAGCCAACAGTATAGGGCATGCTGCAGTGGTTGATTTGTAAAATAAAAAGTGCCAGGGCTCTCCTCAGGGGGCAGCACTAACAGGAGAAATGTGCTGGTGCAATCTACCTCCTGACTAGAGCCCCGGCACTTATTATCCTGGAGAGGACTTAGCCTAATGGGTAGAGCTGCCGGTTCGGAGCTGTGGAATCCGGTTCGAGTCTCAGCATGGCTCAACATCCTGTGAGTATGGGTACAATCATGTCCCTTCTAAATAAGGGTGTCCTTAACTGGTGCTATAAGCACTGGTTCTGAGGATTAGGTGCTGTTGCTGAGCACCAGAAAGCACCGGTACAAATTAAGCACTGGTATGCTGGGACCTGTAAGCCCATTCTTCAATTGGAAAATGTACAGTTCCAGGAGACTTAACGCAATTGAGTGAAAAAAACCAATACTGGTATAAAGTTATCCTCACAACATGAGAGTGACAGCTATGGAAATCGGAGGATAAATTAGCCAATATTTCACTTATATGTGTGCAGGGGACCTGCATGGGGAAGGATACCTCATTACTCGATTCAGGGGGAGGGTTAGGATAAATCACCAAATTGGTCTAGCGTTCCATATTATAACTGAGCCACTAGAGGCAGCAACTCTTACTGCGGGTCAGGTTGTTTGGGCCTGTGGATTCAAGACTGTGGTCAGATATATTTATTTTTTAGAGTTTTATAGCGCAAACTAGACCCGAAGATATCGGGTATCATAGCGCTTTACATGAGCACCAGTTTTGTTACACAAGGACACGTTCATTTTTGTTAGGCACGGGGAGATTAAGTGATTTGCCCAGAATCACAGGATGTTGAGCGTCGTTGCCGAGACTCTAACCCGGTTCCCCAGCTTTGAGGTTGACCGCTCTAGCCGTAAGGCTACATCCTCTCACAAAGACCATAGTCTTTTTATCACACAATCTAATAACACAATGGCCTTGTTAGGAGTTTGGCAGATGGCTTACTCCCTCAAACCCGATGGATATCCCATCTGCCCTATTACAAGTGCCATAGACTATGATGCACTTGTAATATGGCGGATCAATCAATCCATCAGGAGTTTGTTATAGTGCGACTACTCACCTGTGAGGGTCTCAAGGCGCTGGGGGAAGAGGGGGGGGGGGTGCAGGTTCCAGTCCATCAAGGAGGGGGTCTGTCGAAGAGCCAGGTCTTGAGGTTTCTCGCGAAGATGGGGAACAAAGTTGTCTTTCTGAGGTGGAGTGGAAGGGCATTCCAGACTCTGGCTGCGAGGAAGGAGAAGAAGCGGCTTCCCGATCTGGTCTTTCTGGTGCAGGGGACTACGGCGTAGGAGAGCTGGGCTGATCGTAGGGTCCTTTGGTGTGCGTGGAATTTGAGTCGGCTGTTCAGGTATGCTGGTCTGGTGTGGTGGAGTGCCTTGTGTGCGTGGGTGAGAATCTTGAAGGTGATTCTAGCCTCTATGGGGAGCCAGTGGAGTGTGCACAGATGCAGGGAGATGAGGCAGTGTCTTAGCAGGTTGAGGACCAGTCTTGCGGCGGCGTTCTGGATGTTTTGTAGCTTGCAGGTGAGGTTTTTGTTTATTCCGGCATAGAGTACTTTGCCTTAGTCGAGTCTGCTGGTGATGAGGCCATGAGTAATGGTCTTTCGGTGTTCAAGGGGGAACCATTTGAAGGTCTTACATAGGAGGCGGAGGGTGTGGAAGCAGGAGGATGCGAGGGAGTTGATCTGGTGGTCCATTTTGAGCTCGGAGTCCATGATGATTCCAAGGTTGCGTGCGTGCTCCGTGGGGGTGGGTGGGCTTCAGAGTGTGGGGGGCCACCAGGTTTCGTTCCAGGCATCAGGGTTTTGGCCCAAAAGGAGTACTTCTGTTTTGTCGGTGTTGAGTTGTAGGCAGCTGCTTTTCATCTATTTGGTGACAGCTTCCATGCCTTCTTGAAAGTTGTGTCTGGCGGTGTTGGGTTCGTTGGATAAGGAGAGGAGGAGTTGGATGTCATCTGCGTATGACACAATGCGGAGTCCATAGGTTCTGACGATGGGGGCGAGCGGAGCCATGTAGACGTTGAAGAGTGTGTGGCTGAGGGAGGATCCCTGGGGGACTCCGCAGTTGTTAGGTGTAGGGTCCAAGAGGAAGGGGGGGAATCTGACTCGCTGCATTCTGCAGGAGAGGAAGGAGTGGATCCAGTCGAGGGCCTTGTCCGGGATCCCTGCGTCGTGGAGTCTGCGTATTAGGTTACGGTGAGAGACTGTGTTGAACGCTGCTGAGAGGTCAAGGAGGAGGAGGGCTACTGTTTCTCTTCTGTCCAGTAAGGAGTGGATGTCGTCTGTTGTGGCAAGGAGGGCGGCTTCTGTGCTGTGGTTTTTTCTGAAGCCGGATTGGGAGGAGTCGAGGATGTTGTGCACTTCGATGAAGGTGGCGAGTTGGCTGTTGATAGCTTTCTCAATGACTTTCGCTGGGAACGGGAACAGGAAGATGGGGTCCAGAGAGGGCTTCTTCAGGAGGGGGTTGATCTCGGCGTGTTTCCAGTTGTTGGGGAATGAGGCGTTCGTCAGGGAGCGGTTGATGGTGTGGCGGAGCACAGGTGCGATGTTGTCGGTGACTCTGTTGAAGATGTGGTGGGGGCAGGGGTCCATGGGGCCCCCGGAGTGGATTGACTTCATCGTCTTTAGTGTGTCTTCGGTGGTGAGGGCTGTCCAGTTGTCAATCATTGGCTTCAGGGTGCTGGGGGTGGCTGGTGAGGGTTCAGTGTGTTGGTTGTCTTCATCAAAGTTGTCGTAAATGTTCTTGATTTTGAGGTGGTAGAAGGTGCTGAGTTTGTCGCAGAGGTTTTGTCAGGGAGGGATGTTAGTAGACTCGCTGGTGGGTTGGGTGAACTCCTTGAGGAGGCTGAAGTGTTCTTTGCTGATGTGCACGTGTGTGATGATTCTGTCTTCAATCGCCGTTTTTCTGATGAGTTGGTGGTGGGCATTGGTGGCGGACTGTTTGCTATGGAGTATACTGTCCACCAAACTCTAAATAAGGCCCTTGGATTGTGTGACAGAAAGACAACAAACAGTCTTGATCTGACCACAGTCTTGAACCCACAGGCTGAAACAATCGGACCGCAGTGCTGACAAGAGTTGCTGCCTTTAATAGCTCAGTGGACTAATTTGTTCACTGGAAGGATCTGTGTTTGACCTGATAACAATATGTTTGAACTTCGGAAAGTTCACTCAGTCTTTCATCTTTCTGAGGTAAAAAAACAGGAGTACCATTGAGTTGGGTTGCAATAAAATTCAGTTATGCCTCAATAGTAACAAAGGCTTTCCATGGGAGTGAACATGCACTCTACAATATGTGTTTTTTAGCTCAATGCAGATTCAGCATGTTGGACTTGAATCTGGGACACCAAAAATATGGTCTCCAGGACTTTTTGGTTATAGGTATCCTTGATGTGTGTTCCCCTGAATCAAGCAGTCCTTCAAAGTTCCTCTGAGCAGCTCCCTCCTCTTCTCAGCCCCTGAACCAATCAGATTGCTTACAGGCCAAACATAACCTTGCACAATCCAATTCCTTACAGGATAGCCAGAACTTTGCAGCATACAAGATACCTTCAGAACCACCGCATCCATGGTTCTTGGAGTAAGTTTCTCCAGCAGGGTGGCTCTCTCAGGAGATGGGTTCAAATGTTGCTTGGGCCTCTAGACTGTAAACTGGCCCTCTTCATCTGGAAAGACTATTGGAGAAAGAAGTTCAAGACAGAGCTAGCAACAGTTTTCTCCCCTACTTAAAGCAGCCAGAAATTCTGTGTAGCATGCAAGGGTGTCTTTTCCTCTTAACCTCCTTGTTTAAAGTATAGCTGCCTTTGGCAGCTGAGGAATATGGTTGCAGGGAATCCCTGGGATGCTGAAATTGTATAACTCCAGCCCGCCTGTAACCCTGTCAGTAGCATCACCTGCTAGGTGCAGCTACTGCATCCATAAAGCAGCTCTGCCAAGTATCACGCATCAGGGGTTATTGTGATGCATTTTAGAGCACACTAATGCTTTCCTGCACTAAAATGCCATTTTCACATTTATATAGCATCTATGAGAATTTCGCTCGAGGTACTTTGTTTTCAACTGGCTTGAGTACAGCCAGCGCTCATTTATTTTATCTCTATGCAGTGTGAGCGGATCCAGAGAAGTGACACTGATTACCATGGAAACCTCCTGTGGCCCCAGCTTGTTACAATTTATTCAAATTGTTTCTGGCTCTGGTCTGGAAACAACACCAATCAGTTTCTCTACAGAGACACACATACTCTGTCTTGCATGCCGTATAAATAAACGTTTTACAAGATGTGTTTCTGAAGTTTGTTTCCAATCAATGTGTGACTCTTTTTGAGGTGAAATGAGTTACCTCTAAATGTCAGTGTAAATTCATGTTATGGGTGGTGTGCATTATGGTGCGTGACTTAAATATTTAAGGCAGCGGTTCTTCACCTGTGGTCCTGGGAGCCATGGGGGTCCGCGACGTCTACTCCCGGGATCCGTGACTGCTTAGAAATTTAAATATTATTAACAGATAAATCAAGTGTATATTAATGAAAAAAAGGAACGTGTAAAATTGAAATTACATTTTCCTGTAAAATGTGAAAGAATTTGAAATGGGAGGCTAAAAATTAAGTTGGCATCATCAAATTGATTCATGGGAGCAGTGCAAGTGCATCAAACAGAATGTAGTATGGGCAATGGGTGGCCTCAATTGAATTTAGAAAAGCTCCAACCTTCCCGTTAATATACATTTTTTGATTTTTGCAAATCAAAATTGCTTAAGCTGGTGTCCTCGGATTCCAATAATGACACAGTGGGGGTCCCCAGATTCCAATAATAATTCAATGGGTGGGGGTCCCCAGATTTTAGTAATGATTAAGTGGAGGTCCACAGAAGTCAAAATGTTAAAAACCACTAATCTAGAATGAGGATTAAGGCACTAAGAGCTTCTCACATTGCCTGTTGGTGGCTCATAAAGGTATTCAGACCACATCTTCATCCAATTATTGACCTCTCTACCGAGCGCACAGACAGACAGCAAACCCTTCCCTTCTTTTAACCCGGGTCACTGACGCAGTCCTGTTTATATTTCACATTTTACTCGATCTCTCATTCCCTAAGAGTTCACCCTTTTTTTGATGTTATGCTTCTGTATTTGTTACATGCAACGTCTGTCTGTATAGTGCATGCTGTGCCGCTAGGTTGTTGGGTAATTTCAGGTTATGGGTATGCATAACAGTGCACAATTCATTTCTCTTGAATTGAGGCTAAAATCAGTGAAGGTTTCTAACAGTGCCTCTAGATGAGTTATTAAGTTGTTTCAACTACATGCTTATCCAATCCGTACTCTTCTGCTAAGCGCACTTACTGTTAGTCACACATGTGATATCTGTAATTACAATTCTGTGTGAAGGAGGTATACTGTTGGATTTACAGCTGAGGAGAGGGTGAGGGGGGATGTGTGTGTGAGACATATATATATATATATATATATTCACTGAAAAAACCATAGGTTTCAGGGGTGTTATAGTTAGCTGGACTTTTCACTTGTACAAAACCATTGAAATTCCCCCGTTATAGTTAGTTCAGCTAACTATAACTCGCGCGCCCGCATTGCACTGCTGATGATGTCACATATTACATCACTCATGACATGGTCAGTGACATCACTGATGACATCTCAAATTACATCACTGATGACATCATCCAGTGAATGTGTGTTTTTCTGAAAATTAAATATGTTTTATATATGTATATCTCAAGGTCGATTGAAGAATAAATGGGTATATAAGTGTCTAAATGGATGATTTGTTTTTGAAAAATTGATTGTGTACCTGACTGATTAAGTGTATCATAGTGAATACATGGCTTAGTGAGTAATGTTTAAATATGTAAATATCTGTATCAGTCTCTCACTTTGTGTATAAGTGGCTGCATGGGTTGGTGAGTAGCTACATGGGTGTCTATATAGGCTATTAGTTGGTTTTTTGAGTATCAGTCTGAGTGTCTGCATGGTTCGGTGGGGGGTATTACGTAGTGCATAGGTGCATGAATGAGTGACTCACTCTTTGTATGTGTTGAAGACAGCATGTGTGCAGGACTGTATGGGTGGATGAGTGTGTGTATGGATGTGTTAGTGAGTGAATGACTGTCTCAATAGTGTCTTTATGAGTAACTACATATGTTTTAAACTAGTATATGTGACTATTGGTGTATATAAGTGAGTATATGTGAGAGTGAGAGATTGAAAGAGTTCCTGTATGAATAAGTATGTGTTTCTATAAGTGATTGTTTAAAAGACAAAGTATGTGAAAGTTTCCGTAGAAGTAAGTGTGGTGGTGTGTGTATAAGTGTATATGCAAATAAATGTATGTTTGATACTTTATTAGCATGAGTGACTATGTGTGTGAGTAACTCTATGGATGAGTGGCATTGTGTAACAGGATATATAGGTGTATGAGTACATATGATGAGTGAATACATGTATGAGTGACTGTATAGGACTGTTGGTGAATGAGTGGATGTGTATGTGGATCTTAGAATTACTGAAGAGGTTGTTGTAACTGGTATTGGTATGTCCATTGTTTTGAAAAGTTTAGTCTCTATTTTTGAATGTGTGTATCAAAGGTTATATTAGGGGAGAGGAGGTCTGCCACTCTATCACAAGGATGATGTCATCAGTGATGTCATCAGTGATGTCATTTGAGATTTCATCAGTGATGTCATGAGTGATGTCACTGACCATGTCATGAGTGATGTAATATGTGACGTCATCAGCAGTGCATTGCGGGCGCGCGAGTTATAGTTAGCTGAACTAACTATAACGGGGGAAATTCAATGGTTTTGTACGAGTGAAAAGTCCAGCTAACTATAACACCCCTGAAACCTATGGTTTTTTCTGTGAATTTCTGAGGTTTTTTTAAATGCTAATTCCTAACTATAACGTGCCTGAAACCTATGGTTTTTTCTGTGAATTTCAAAGGTTTTTTAAATGCTAATTTCTAACTATGCCTACAGAGATAGGACATGTGAAGAAAGAAGAAAAAATGCACAGAAAGAAACAAAAGAAGTGCAGAAAGAAGCAACAGAAGTACTCAAAGACAAAGAAAAGTGCAGGAAGAAGGATAACGTGCAGAAAGAACAAAAAGAACAGAAGAAGGAAGCCTTGTTGCAAAATCATCCTGTACCCTCAACTTTTTCAGATGGATACTGGTGGTAACTGAGTCTGACTAACCAGTCCTAGAGCCAGTGCTATGAAAAGACACTTAGAATACAGTGAAAACACCTACATACACTAGGGAACATTATGCGTTGGGGTCCCCCTGTGATTAGCATGACCTCCTCTGTAAGCCCCTAGTATATAATAGGGCAGGGGGATTAAAACTACCTCTTAAAACAGGCCACAGGGCGTTTTTGCACACGTTAACTCAGGCCCCGTCCCCTCCCTTCACCACTGTGTAAACACGCCCTGTGTCCGTTTTTAGTTGGGAGATTAAGTTCATTTGAATCCTGAGGGTCCCTAGGGTCCAACTAGCCCACTAGGTACCTCCAGTAAGTGCAACAGAGCTGCGTTGCAGAGAGGTGTAAAAAGTGGCACGGCCTGGACGACCTCTCTGCAATGCAGCTCAGTGGCGCTTACTGGAAGCACTTGGTGGGCTAGTTAGCCCCCAAGGGCACTCAGTATTGAAGGAAAATTATATCCCCAATTTAAAACGTGCCATAGTGCGTGTTTGCACACGTCACCTCAGGCCCCGTCCCCTCCCTTCACCACTGTGTAAACGCGCCCTGTGGTTGTTCTAAGTTGAGAGATTAAGTCCCCTTGAATCCTAAGGGTCCCTAGGGTCAAACTAGACCACTAGGTACCTCCAGTAAGCGCCACAAAGCTGCGTTGCAGAGAGGTGTAAAAAGGGGCTTGGCCTCAGAACACCTGTCTGCAGCGCAGCTCCCTGGTGCATACTGGATATGCCTCTTGGGCTAGTTGGCCCTCAGGGACCCTCAGTATTGAAGAGGAATTAATTCCCCAACTTACAACTCGCCAGGGGGTGCGTTTGCAGAGTGCTGCAAGGAGGGGGCGTGGCCTCCGGCACGATGCCAGTCTTTTTTTTTTTTTTTTTTTTTAAAACCTTTATTACAATTTCGAAAAGATACAAGTATGGGCCTACAACCAACAGGCTGGCCGCTAAACGCAGTGTAAACCTAGGCACGACGTAACATGCACATCAATGAAGCAGCAAAAGAGTTACTAAAGTGCTAATTATCGCAGTCAGCCACAGCCGCAGTCCCTAAACAAACAGGAAAGGTTTCATATTTTTGAAAAACAGAAAACATCAAACTCACAAGGCAGAGGAGGTTAATGGCAGAAACATGTGCTCCTCGTATCGAGGGAGTAAACCAACCCGGGTAGACAGAGGGGGGGGGGGAGGGGGGCAAGGCAGAAGCGACAAAGCCGCATGTCGCAGGAGCATACAGGAATGCGGGGGCTAGGGAGACAGAGCGGCATCCATCTCACGCGTCTGGGGCAGGGCGCAAATACCTCCACGATAGGAGTTCCAGGGACCCCACACCTTAATCCACTTCCCAGGCTTGCCTCTCGCCACATACACCGTTTTCTCTCTAAACATACACCAATCCATGTGTTCCTTCCACTCGGAGACCGTTGGTGGCCTCTGGGAGCCCCACAATTGTGCGATGTCACGCTTCGCTATCATATAGCCTAGAGTCACCCATTGCGTCTGCGTCACATTGTAATCAGTCGGCTCCCAGACATTCAGCAAGCATCTACGTGCCTCCGGCAACAAGGCAACATGCGTGACTTCTTCTAACACCGCATGCACTCTGCACCAAAACCGAGTCACCTCCGGACACTCCCACAAGATATGGAGAAAAGTCCCCAGTTGCCCACAGCCTCGCTTACACAAACCATCCACCGAATACCCCATACGCATCAGGCCAGGCCCCGTGACATACACTCTATGCAGTATCTTAAGCTGGACGAACCGCAATCGGGCCGGGATAGCCACCTCTTTCGGGGAGGCCACCGCTGACACCCAATCCTCATCGTCCAGTTCTATACCGTCTGCAATCCATGTCTCCCGCAATGAGGCCAGCAAACCCATTCGATCATTGATAAGCTTTTTATAAATCAACGAAATGGTGCTATCCGGCACATAGCCGTCCAATACTCTGTCTTCCAACGGGGAATGCTCTGGAATAGCCGCCACGTCTGAAAACACGGAACACAAGGCATGATGAACTTGAACATACCGATAGTATTCCCTATCATTCAACTGGTATTCCGTTTTCAGCATGTCGAACGTCTTAAATTTCCCTTTCGTCCAGAGATCCCCTACCGTGCTGATACCAATCGTATCCCACTTCTCGAAGCCTTTCGTAGTATACAGACAACCCAAATGCTGGGACGCGTACAATGGCGTAGCCTGAGACAAGCGATCCCTCCACCCCATCGCCGCATTTGCTGCATGCCACACCTGCACCGCGACCCGCGTCGGGCCCGTCAACCGCGCATCAAGGGACCCCGAGTATAGTGCTCGATTATAGTCTCCGCCTGGCAGTAGCAATTTGTCCATCTCAAAAGCCGGGTTCAAAGCAGGGCCATACATCCCGTGATTGACGGCAGCCAACTGGGAGGCCCAGTAATATCGCTTAATGTCAGGGAGGGCGACCCCCCCCGTCATACCACGGTAGGGTCAGTTTAGCAAGAGCAATCCGCGGCCGCCCATCCCAAAACAATCGACGCTGGAGACACTCCACCTCCCGAAAATAACGGGCCGGCACTACGTCCATAGTGTTCTGCAGGGCGTACAAAAAGCGTGGTAGCGACATCATTTTGAACAACGCTGCCCGGCCGAGCTGCGAGAGCGGCAGCCGCCGCCAACCCGCCACATCCGCCCTTAGGCGCTGAAGGGGGGGGGGAGAAGATTCCGTTCATACCGGGCCACCGGATCCAGGGTTATAAAGATACCCAAATACGTGAACCCCGACTCCGCAATCTGGATAGGGCACCCCCGCGGAAGGGGGGGGCCTCCCCGGAGAGAACGTATACACAAGACTTAGCCCAGTTAATTACCAATCCGGAGTTGCGACCAAAGGAGCTCAACACATCCACCAATACAATGAGCGATTTACGCGGAGATGCAAGATACAAGAGGATATCGTCCGCATATAGGGAAACACGATCCTCGTATTCCGGCGTCCATCTAAGGCCACGTATCGAGGGGTGCCACCGCAACCATTCTGCAAGGGGCTCCAAGCAAAGCGCAAAGAGAAAAGGCGACAGTGGACATCCCTGTCGGGTGCCCCTACCCAAAACAAAGGGAGCCGACACCCGTCCGTTGACCACTACCTGTGCCAGTGGGTTGTCATAAAGCAATTTCACCCAACCGATAAACCCCGGGCCAAACCCAAACTTCGCCAACGCCGCCCAGATGTATGGCCATTCCAAGGTGTCGAACGCCATGGTAGCGTCCAAGGACGCCAAGATGGCCGGCTCATGAATGAATGGGACGCGAGCAAGGACGCCATGCAGTCGCCGCAGGTTCAAAGCGGTATTGCGATGGGGTATAAAACCGGATTGATCCTGATGAATCAGGTCGCCCACAACCCGGATCAGACGATTGGCCAGTACCTTGGCGAGGATTTTGGGCTCCGCGTTTAACAAAGAGATAGGCCTGTAAGAAGTACACCGATCCCGCGCCTTCTCTTCCTTATGGATAACAACAATAGTAGCAAGACGTTGGTCAGAAGGGAGGGAGCCCGCCGCCTGAGCCTCAAGGAACATGTCCCGGAGATACGGGGCAATCGCATCTGGGCGCAGCTTATACAATTCGATGGGAAGTCCATTAGGACCCATGGCCTTACCCGAGGCAATGGAGCGAATGGCCAAAGCAATCTCATCTGGCGGTAGGGCCGCATCCATCAATACTTTATCCTCATCAGATAGGGAAGGCAGAGTAATATCTCGAAGCAGCAGTCGAGAGTCTTCCTCCGATCGCTCTGAGACCGGAGAGTAGACCCCGTGAAAATACTCCGCAAAGCAATCAACAATGTCACCGGGGTCCGTCACACGCACACCATCCACCCTCTCAATCTCCGGCACCACTCGACTCGCTCTCTCCTTCTTATCCAACCAGGCAATCAACTTCCCTGCCTTATCACCCATATCGTACAATCGCCCCTGTTGCTCCCTGCCCAAACTCCTAGCAGATTCAGTAACCAGCGCCTTATAGTCGGCCTGCTTAAGCTCCAGCACATGCAATCTGTCATCCGTAACACCTTGCTCCAAATCACTCTCCAACTCGGTGATCTCATTTTCTAGCCGAACAACCTCCTGCGCCTCGCATTTTTTGGTGTGGGAAATGAGAGATAGGGCCTGGCCCCGGAGCACCGTCTTAAAGGCCTCCCAAAGGGAGACGGCGGAAGACACCGACCCCACGTTATCATTAAAATAGTGTTCCAAAGACTTAACCAGGTCTGCACGAATCGTGGGGTTCCGGAGGTACCAGGGGTTGATCGGAGCCACCCTCCCCTCCGCCCCCAGGGCGATATCTAGGTGCAGCAAAAGTGGGGAGTGATCAGATATACCGCGCGCCAAGTGTCGCACCTCTCCGATCATCCCCGCCTGGACCGCAGGCACTAGCATATAGTCAAGCCTCGAAAGACTACCGTGGGCCCCGGAGTGGAAGGTATATTGCGCGTGTCCAGGGTGTTTCAACCGCCAGCAATCTATCAGTCCTAGGGTATCCAGAAAGCCCCCCAGCCAGTTCTGGGCCCGAGGGAGGTCCCTAGGGGGGTATCGATCCTCAACACCGGAAACCACCGCATTAAAGTCCCCCCCCCAGTACCAACACCCCCCCCGGGAGCCTAAGCAGCAGGCGCCCCAAATCAGCGTAGGTGGCCGTCTGCAGGCCCGGCGGCACGTAGACCGCGACCAGCGAAATCAATCTACCCTCCCACCTCCCCACCAGCGCAGTGTAGCGCCCTCTGTCGTCGTGGAGCACCTCATCCACCACCAGCGGGAGAGAGGTCCTGACTAAGATGCCCACTCCCCTCGAGCCAGAGGTGAAACCAGAATGGGCCAGGAGGCGATATCCTCGTCTCTTCATGGCATGAAAAGAGTTCCCTATGAGGTGAGTTTCCTGCAAGAACGCAATGTCAGGCGAAATACGTTTCAAGAACTGCAGGACTACCCCCCCGCTTTATCCTGTCCCCCAGCCCATTCACATTCCAGGAAAGAAGTCTCAGTCCCCTACCCCCCATCCCTCCCAGCACAAAATATCCCCCTCCCGGGGAGCACAATCATAATAGCACAGCAAAAAATATTACCCCGCCTTGTGAAACAAACAAACAAACCCCAACCCCCCCCCATCAACCCCAACAAAACTCCCCCCTCCCTGCACCCCTGCGTGAGCCCGAACAGCCCCCCCAACATGCAGTGTGCCTGTCGCCCCAATATGAAGAAAGGACAAGAAAAAACCCCAAAAGGAGGAAAGGGCCCCAGCAAGCCCCCCGCAACCTCCAAATACCACGGGGCAAAGCATTACAAACTGGAGTCCAGTGCAGCCACAGGTGCAAAACGTTACCAATACAGTCCATCACCAGGATCACAGTTCCATTCCTACTCCGTCAAACCCTCTCCGCTCTCCGCCATCCGACCCTCCCGCTCCCGACTCTTGGGCAGGGCATCCAGCCACTCTCCCACCGCCTCCGGCCGGTCGAAGAAGTGGGAGCGACCATCCAACTCGACCCGCAGCCTAGCCGGGAACAGCATCGCATACTTGAACTCCATGTCTCTCAAGCGCCGTTTGATGGCCGAGAATCCCATCCGTTGCTTTTGAACCGCTTGTGTAAAGTCTGGGTAAAAGCTAACATTAGAGTTCTCAAATCGTAATGGCCCAGCCATCCTCGACGCCTGCAGGATAGCGTCTCTATCCCGAAAATTAAAAAGTCGGCACTGATAGGCCGCGGGGGGGCACCCACCTTGGGCGCACCCCCCGGGATCCTGTGGGCCCGTTCCACAGCGAAGAACTTGCTCAGCCCTTTGGGTGCTAGATGAGTCACCACTAGATCCTCCACAAAAAGATCCACAGCAGACTCCTCCGACCGTTCGGGCACGCCGATAATGCGGACGTTGTTCCGTCTGGCCCTGCCTTCGGAGTCCTCAAGGCGACGCTCGGTCAGGTCACTGGCGAGCTGCAACCTCCGCACCGTCGTCTGCAAGGCGGCCACATCTACCGTTAGGCTCGACGCTGCTTGGGTCAATGAGTCGACCCGGTCATTGGTTTTCGACAGGTCCGCTCTGACCAAGGTGACATCAATCAGCACCGAGTCCAATTTGTTAGCCAGAGTATCCAATTGCTGGTTCACAGTCACCTTCATCTCCTCAATGGCCCCCATGTCATCCAACAGGGTCAATTCGGATGATACGCCCGAGGCCTCCTTGGGCGGCTCAGGTGATTTACGCGATCCACTAGGGGATCCCTTTGGCTGTGCATAGCGGTCCATATTGTTGGCCTGGGAATAGGCTCCCCTCCGGGTAGATTTGGGTTTCAGTTTGTCGCCGTCCACTCTCGTCGTCATCGTCAGCGATCAGCAAGGTCAGCACCCTCCAGCATCCGGAGGAAGGCCAGGAGATCCGGGCCGCTAACTGAGAGGCCCGTTTACAGTTCAAGACTAGGCCTTGCACTCCGTACTCTGCGCAGCTCTCCCAATGTCCCACGCATCAGTCTCGGTAGCTCAACTCGAAACCGAAAGTGAAAGCACGGGGTCCGGGGCAGGCCCAGCCTGGCATGCCGTTGTTGTTCAATTCGCAGCCGGGCACTTCACCAACCCGAGTTCGGCACCAAGGCCGGAGAAGGCCGCAAACTTCAGATCGCCAAAAAACACGTTCCCGGAGTCCAATTTCGATTTGGAAAACGAGTGGCACCTTAGCGCAAGATCATAAACAAAAGCCCATCGAAAAAATCAGGATTATGACAGGATAGACGTGGGAGGTTGCGGAGGCCCTCGGGAGCCACAAGCCTACGCGGCCATCTTGGTTGCGCGCTAGGCTCCTCCCCCTATTTTAATTTTTTAAGAAGGGGGGCTGTGTGGTTCCCCTTCTTATTCTAATTTATTGGCCCTGATGACCCCATCCCCCAGGGCCTGTCTCCTAATTATATTTTTTTGACCCCAATCCCCAGGGCCGGCCACTGTTTTTTATTATTTAAAAAAATATATATATTTATAGACACACCTAGGACATGCTGGACAAACCGTACGTACCCATCACCATGACGATTTGCGTGATATTCATTAAAAGGCGACTATGCATACAATGAATCCACTTGGAATGTATTTACCCCACTAGTGAAGCTCTGACATGTCTGATGCCCTACCGTGCCTAAACCCGGTAGACACCCTTGTCATTTATTTATACAAACGTGGATAGCTATTGACGGGCACATTTAATACACATGCACACCAAGCCATTCAAAGGGGATTCGACAAAAATTCGACCAAAACTATGCAAGAAACCGCCCTCACGGTTAATAAAACACACATCCACATGTGTAATACTTTTTATTTTACTCTCTGGAAAGGGGACGAACATCACTTGAGAGTCACAGCGCGCTCCTGGCAGAGCCCAATGCTGTGTTACACCCACCATTGCCTGCTGAGTGCCACACACCTCTGTGTTGTATTCCACTAGCTAGTGCATATGCTATGACACTCTCTAGCCCATGTGCACTGTAACACCACCCCGTGAATATGTCATGCCACACTTGTCTTCGCACGGGTTATATTGCCCCATCTAACGTGCCTTCCTCGATGCCTATGTTATAATGCGCAGTGCTATGCCATACATATTACAATCTGGGATCCATATCTTTGTCACAATGCATATGCAACGTTACACTCCCCAGCAGATATTTTATATTACAACTTTAGAGACTAGTTAGGTTACACAACACTGCCCTGTGCATATTACACTCCAAGGCGCATATCGCATAGCACGCGCTAGTGCCTGTGCTATCTCGCGCTCTCCAATGAATCTGTCATTGCGCACAATGTATTGCATATTATATTTCACGCCCGGTTCATCTTATATCACACTTTTTGGTGCATAGTTTATACCATACACTATATCTAGTTTTCATTTTCAATCATGCTCTCAGGACTATGTTCTATATAACACTGTGTTCACCTACCCTTTTCACGGGCATTACATTTTGCGATAGGGGGTGGAGGGTCAGGGGGTGTTTCTGCCAAGTGAGCCTGGAGTCACAGTCACAAACGTCCTCTTCTTCCTGAATAAAAGTGAGATTATGCTGCATACTTGTTCATATTTTAAGTAGTTCGCACAGACACACATTTTAAAAACAATAAAGTTCCTAATACCCGCCTTCTCTGAACAGTTAGCTTGCTGCCCCATCCCCCTCCTCCCTATCCTCTGTTGTGTGAATCCATGGACTAGCCTCCTCCCTCCTGCCATGCATGGTCTGATGTGCTGCCACTGCCCTCAATTTAGTATGATGTACCAGTCCACTCCTCCTGCCCTCCATTGCCCAATTCTATGCCCCATCATTGACCTCCTGCTTAAACTCTGTGCTTATCTTGCTGCCCCTATTCTCCTTCCCCCTGCCCTCCGATGTCTTTGTGCATGCCCCTGCTCCATCCTTTTTGCCCACAATGTTCCATGGACCTGCCACTCCTATCTACTCTGAGTGTTCTGTTGAGCTGCCACTCCCCTCCCACCTGCCTAGCATTGTCAGATGACTGTAACCTGTCCCTGCCACCTCCACCCTGCCTGTCCACATGCCATGCCCCTATCCTCTTCCTCCTGTCCTACATGGTCCATTGTACTGCCACACCCTTCTGCCCTCCCTGGTCTGTTGTGCTGCAACTGCTTCTCCTGCCTGCCCCATGCAGTCTGTTGTGAGGCCCCTTCCCCTGAACTTTGTCTGTGCACAGGTCCTGACCCTCCCTTCTATCCTCCATCGTCCTTTGTGCATGCCCCTGCACCCTCCTTCTTGCCCATCATAGCCATTGTGCTACCACTAACCCTCCCACTTGCCATGCATGGTCTTCTGTGCTGCCATGGCCCCTCCCACCTTCCCTGTGTGGTCAGTTAGCTGCCCCTGAACCCCTCCCACCTTCCCTCCATGGTCTGTGTGTATGCCATCACAGTCTCACTGTTGCTCTTCATGGTGTGTCTTGCTTCTAGTGCCCATCCTGCCTGACCTCCATGGCTATCTTGCTGCTCCTGCCCTGCCCCCTTTCCCCCAGCCCTCTGTTTACATGTGCAGACCCCTACTCCCTCCCTCCTGGCTTGTCTGTTCCATTGTAATGCCCCTGATCCATCCCTCCTGCCCTTTATGGTCTGTTATGCTGCAGCTTTCTCTCCTGTCTGTCCATTATGGTCCTGCCTCTTGCCCCTCTGTTCTCTGTTCTCTGTTGTCCATGTGCATGGTCCTGTCCCCTCCCTCTTGCTTTCTATGGATTGTTGTGCTGCACTCCCGTCCCGCATGCCCTGTGTGGTGTATTGTGCTGCTGCAAACCCTGATGCCTGCCCTGCAGGGTCAGTTTGGTGCACCTCTCCATGTCCCTCCTGTCCTCTGTTATCCAAGTCCATGTCCCTACCCCATTTCCTTCCATGATCCAATGTACCATACTTGCGAACATTTTGAACAAGGTAAGAGGGAGATTTTGAAAAAAAACTGGGGTATTGATTTTCCCCTTTGAGTTACATTGAAAAAGAGGAGATTGTAGACAGGAGACAGATAAAATAAAGCCCATTTGAGCTTACAAACATTGGACGTTTCCTGGCTGAATCGGGTCTGTTGGCATGTATGGTTGTACTACCATTGCCTCTTCCTTCTGCCCACAATGGTCTATTACATTGCCACAGCCTCTCTTGCAAGTCCTGTATTGTTGGTTTGTTGCCCCTGCACCCCTTTCCACTGCCCTCCATAGTCTGTTGTGCTGCCACGGCCCTTCCTGCCTGCTCAGTGTGGTTAAATTGTTGCCTTTGCACCCTCCTACCTGCCTTCAATTTTCAGAGTCCGTGCCCCTGGCCTCTGCCTCTCAACAGTATCCTAATGAACAACTAGATTGCTAACATTCTATATTTATTACAAAAGTGTGGAACGCCTGACGTCATCTTGATGTAATCAAAACTGTAATACTTAGAGCATTTCCTTTAGAAATTACATATATGAGAGGGTCTTATTGGCATCAAAATTATGGTTAGTGCTCTAAAAAACTAAAATGAGGACATATTTTCTGAGTTTTCAAATAGCGACAAAGAACTTTGAAATTATTTGTAATCTTTATGTTTTTTTATCCAGTTGACCACTTGATTAAATGTTGCACTTAGGGGAGAGGATGTGGTGTTACTTCCAGAACTGCAGACTTTGCAACTGGGGAACCAGGTTGGAGTTTCTGCTTCAGCTCGACATTCTGCGATTCTGGTCAAATCACTTAGTCTCCCCATGTCTACAACCAAAATGAATTTGTTCTTGTGTGATGTAACCAATGCTCATGTAAAGCACTCCAATACCTGACAAGTCTGCACTATACAACACTGCGAAAACACAAAATAATAAGTGTTTTGCACACTTCTGTCATTGGGCTATATTTGGGCTACATCTCGGTGATTTTGGGCTACATTTGGGCTCTTGTGTCTCCGGTGGCCATCTTGGGAGATTTATTGGTTATGAAGTTTCCTAATTTCCTCATGTACTGCAGTCTCCTCAGTAGGAAATGCTTTCAGTTTTTTACTTTGATTCCATCATGAAGGTATTCAGATATGTCACACATTTGCCATAAATTCTGAATGTTAGCACTCTAGTTGCTCATTAGATCACTGTAGTAAAACTACTGTTCACCATGGAAGTCTGCTCCTGGTATTAAAAGTGCATGTTTCAGTCTGCATGTCAGAATATTTTAATGAAATAGAAGAGGATTTGAGAAGTCACTCAAAATGTGCCCTCATTTTCTTTCTTCAGCATTAATCATAATTTCTATGGCAAAATGAACCCCCTCATTGTGTTCCTTTTTAAATTAAATGTTTTAAGTGTTACCAGTTTATTCCAATCAAGATGGCTTCAGGTGTGCCATACTTTTGTCATAATGAAGACACTAAGTGCTCTAGTTGCTTTTAAGAACACTTTGGGACATTCTGTCATTGGGCTATACTTGGGCTACATCTGGGTGATATTTGGGCTACATTTGGGCTCTTTTGTCTCTGGTGGCCATCTTGGCAGACTTATTTGTTATGAAGTTTCCTAATTTCCTCATTTACTGCAGTCTCCTCAGTAGGAAATACTTTCAGTTTTTTACTTTGATTCCAAAGGCATTCAGATGTGTCACACATTTGCAATAAATTCAGAATGTTAGCACTCTTTTTGCTCATTAAATCACTGTAGTAAAGCTACTGCTCACCAGGGAAAACTGCTGCTGGTATTGAAAGTGCATGTTTCAGTCTGCATGTCAGAATTTTTTAATGAAATAGAAGAGGATTTGAGAAGTCACTCAAAATGTGCCCTCATTTTCTTTCTTCAGCATTAATCATAATTTCTATGGCAAAATGAACCCCCTCATTGTGTTCCTTTTTAAATTAAATGTTTTAAGTGTTACCAGTTTATTCCAATCAAGATGGCTTCAGGTGTGCCATACTTTTGTCATAATGAAGACACTAAGTGCTCTAGTTGCTTTTAAGAACACTTTGGGACATTCTGTCATTGGGCTATACTTGGGCTACATCTGGGTGATATTTGGGCTACATTTGGGCTCTTTTGTCTCTGGTGGCCATCTTGGCAGACTTATTTGTTATGAAGTTTCCTAATTTCCTCATTTACTGCAGTCTCCTCAGTAGGAAATACTTTCAGTTTTTTACTTTGATTCCAAAGGCATTCAGATGTGTCACACATTTGCAATAAATTCAGAATGTTAGCACTCTTTTTGCTCATTAAATCACTGTAGTAAAGCTACTGCTCACCAGGGAAAACTGCTGCTGGTATTGAAAGTGCATGTTTCAGTCTGCATGTCAGAATTTTTTAATGAAATAGAAGAGGATTTGAGAAGTCACTCAAAATGTGCCCTAATTTTTCTTTCTGCAGCACTAATCATACTTTTTATGGAAAAATGGACCCCCTCATTTTGTTCCTTTTTAAATTAAATGTTTTAAGAGTTACCACTTTAATCCAAGCAAGATGGCTTCAGGTGTGCCATACGTTTATCATAAGTAGGACTGTTAGCGCTCTAGTTGTTCTTTGGAACACTCTGGGAAGCTGCAGTAGAACACAAAGGAATTAACTGACAGTCTCTGCCCTTGTTGGATGTACATGTTTTACTGAGAATGTCAGACTTCATTCTCACATGACTGAGAAAGATAATGTGAATTTACAGAAAATAAGCTCTCAGTTTAGCTTATAGATCACCTTCCAAACCTCTGTGGGAAAAGCATGAGTAAATATTTTTCTCTCAATCATGATATCCCAGCAGAAGGCTTTTTCACATGGTGAAATCACCTTAGAACATACCAAAATTCCTAAAATGAGTATGGTACCATCAACAAATGATTTATAATGAAACTAAAGTCTTAAAACCTTCTATTAACTGCAATGCTTTTTAATGAGGTGCTATCATGTATATTGGTCCCAAGATGGCTGCCAACACTTCTTGGATGAAGTGCTGACAGCCAATCAGATCTCAGGATGAGATGTGTGGTTAGGCTCCGCCCACATATATATATGATTTTACTTTTGATTTTCTCAGGAACTACTGAACAGATTGACACCAGACCTGCAAAAGGCACCTCCCTGACCTGAGGACTACCTCTCTACCAAATTTCAAGTAATTCTGTTCAGCCGTTCGGGCTGTACCTTGGACTAAAGGTCCCTATGGAAAATTGCATGGGGAAAACGCGTTTTGGAACCCCCCTTTTTTCTCAGCCCCCGCTAGACGTATCCCCCCGAGACTTTCAGGGTAGGAGCGGAGCGGAGCGCCCCACCTATTTTGAAAATTTCGCGAGGATTCGTCAACCGGCGCCAAAGTTATTCCAAATAGAATGTTGCGGATTTCCTATGGAAACACGGTCCTAACTATAACTATCTACTGGCGACCGCCAGTAGATATATATATATATATATATATATATATATATATATATATATATTCACTGAAAAAACCATAGGTTTCACGCACGTTATAGTTAGGAATTAGCATTTAAAAAACCTTAGAGATTCACTGAAAAAACCATAGGTTTCAGGGGCGTTATAGTTAGCTGGACTTTTCACTCGTACAAAACCATTGAATTTCCCCGTTATAGTTAGTTCAGCTAACTATAACTCGCGCAGCCACAAAGCACTGCTGATGACGTCACATATTACATCACTCATGACATGGTCAGTGACATCACTCATGACATCACTGATGACATCTCAAATGACATCACTGATGACATCATCCAGTGAATGTGTGTTTTTCTGGAAATTACATATGTTTTATATATGTATATCTCAAGGTCGATGGAAGAATAAATGGGTATATAAGTGTCTAAATGGATGATTTGCTTTTGAAAAATTGATTGTATAACTGACTGATTAAGTGCATCTTAGTGAATACATGGCTTAGTGAGTAATGTTTAAATGTGTAAATATCTGTATCAGTCTCTCACTTTGTGTATAAGTGGCTGCATGGGTTGGTGAGTAGCTACATGAGTGTCGATATAGGTTATTAGTTGGTTTTTGAGTATCAGTACGAGTGTCTGTATGGTTCGGTGGGGGGTATTACGTAGTGCATAGGTGCATGAATGAGTGACTCACTGTTTGTATGTGTTGAAGACAGCATGTGTGCAGGACTGTATGGGTGGATGAGTGTGTGCATGGGTGTGTTAGTGAGTGAATGACTGTCTCAATAGTGTCTTTATGAGTAACTACATATGTTTTAAACTAGTATATGTGACTATTGGTGTATATAAGTGAGTATATGTGAGAGTGAGAGATTGAAAGAGTTCCTGTATGAATAAGTATGTGTTTCTATAAGTGATTGTTTAAAAGACTAAGTATGTGTAAGTTTCTGTAGAAGTAAGTGTGGTGGTGTGTGTATAACTGTATATGCAAGTAAATGGATGTTTGATTCTTTATTAGCATGAGTGACTATGTGTGTGAGTAACTCTATGGATGAGTGGCGTTGTGTAACAGGATGTATAGGTGTGTGAGTACAGATGATGAGTGAGTACATGTATGAGTGACTGTATAGGACTGTTGGTGAATGAGTGGATGTGTATGTAGATCTTAGAATTACTGAATAGGTTGTTGTAACTGGTATTAGTATGTCCATTGTTTTGAACATTGTAGTTTCTATTTTTGAATGTGTGTATCAAAAGGTTATATTAGGGGAAGAGGAGGTCTGCCACTCTATCACAAGGATGATGTCATCAGTGATGTCATTAGTGATGTCATTTGAGATGTCATCAGGGATGTCATGAGTGTGTGACGTCATCAGCAGTGCATTGCGGGCGTGCGAGTTATAGTTAGCTGAACTAACTATAACGGGGGAATTTCAATGGTTTTGTACGAGTGAAAAGTCCAGCTAACTATAACGCCCCTGAAACCTATGTTTTTTTCAGTGAATTTCAAAGGTTTTTTAAATGCTAATTTCTAACTATGCCTACAGAGATAGGACATGTGAAGAAAGAAGAAAAAACGCACAGAAAGAAAAAAAAGAAATGCAGAAAGAAGCAACAGAAGTCCTCAAAGACGAAGAAAAGTGCAGGAAGAAGGATAACGTGCAGAAAGAACAAACAGAAGAGCAGAAAGAAGCCTTGTTGCAAAATCATCCTGTACCCTCAACTTTTTCAGATGGATACTGGTGGTAACTGAGTCTGACTAACCAGTCCTAGAGCCAGTGCTATGTTAAAAGACACTCAGAATACAGTGAAAACACCTACATACACTAGGGAACACTATGCGTTGGGGTCCCCCTGTGATCAGCATGACCTCCTCTGTAAGCCTCTAGTATATAATAGGGCAGGGGATTAAACCTACCTCTTACAACGCGCCACAGGGCGTGTTTGCACACGTCACCTCAGGCCCCGTCCCCTCACTTCCCCACTGTGTAAACACGCCCTGTGGCCGTTTTAAGTTGGGAGATTAAGTCCCCTTGAATCCTGAGGATCCCTAGGGGCAAAATAGCCCACTAGGTACGTCCAGTAAGCGCCATTGCAGAGAGGTGTAAAAAGGGGCACGGCCTGCACCACCTCTCTGCACCGCAGAGCTGTGGCACTTACTGGAAGCACCTGGTGGGCTAGTTGGCCCCCAGGGTCCCTCAGGATTGAAAGGGAATTATTTCCCCAACTTAAAACGCGCCACAGGGCGTGTTTGCACACGTCACCTCAGGCCCCGTCCCCTCCCTTCACCACTGTGTAAACGCGCCCTGTGGCCGTTCTAAGTTGAGAGATTAAGTCCCCTTGAATCCTAAGGGTCCCTAGGGTCAAACTAGCCCACTAGGTACCTCCAGTAAGCGTCACAGAGCTCCGTTGCATAGAGGTGTAAAAAGGGGCGTGGCCTCAGAACACCTGTCTGCAACGCAGCTCCCTGGCGCACACTGGAGATACCTGTTGGGCTAGTTTGCCCTCAGGGACCCTCAGTATTGAAGGGGAATTAATTTCCCAACTTACAACTGGCCAGTGGGCGCGTTTGCAGAGTGCTGCAAGGAGGGGGCGTGGCCTCCAGCGCGATGCCGGTCTTTTATTTATTTTATTAAGAAGGAGGGCTGTGTGGCCCCCTTCTTTTTCTAATTTACTGGCCCTGGGGACCCCATCCCTCAGGGCCTGCACTCTAATTTTTGTTGTTGAAAAAAATAAATTTGGGCCCTCCCAAGGCCTTAATCGGCCCCGGGGACCCCAATCCCCTGGTCATGGCCTTTTTTTAATTTAAATTCTTTAGGAGGGGGCTGCGTTGCCCCCCTCCTCAGGCCACTTATGGCTCCGGGGACCCCATCCCCCGGGACCGGCCTTTGTTTTTTAATATTTTAAAAATATATATATTTATAGAAACACCTAGGACATGCTGGACAAACCGTATGTACCTATCACCATGACGATTTGCGTGATATTCATTAAAAGGCGACTATGCATAGAATGAATCCACATGAAATGTATTTACACCGCTAGTGAAGCTCTGACGTGTGTGACGCCCTACCGTGCCTAATCCCGGCGCCCCCGCCGGTGGGTACTCTCCAAGTAGACACCCTTGTCGTTTATTTATACAAACATGGGTAGCTATTGACGGGCACATTTAATATACACGCACACCAAGCCATTCAAATGGGATTCGACAAAAATTCGACCAAACTATGCAAGAAACCCCCCTCACGGTTAATAAAAAAAACACATCCACCGCCGGATTGTACTGCCACACCCTTCTGCCCTCCCTGGTCTGTTGTGCTGCAACTGCTTCTCCTGCCTGCCCCATGCAGTCTGTTGTGAGGCCCCTTCCCCTGAACTTTCTTGTCTGTGCACAGGTCCTGACCCTCCCTTCTATCCTCCATCGTCCTTTGTGCATGCCCCTGCACCCTCCTTCTTGCCCATCATAGCCATTGTGCTACCACTAACCCTCCCACTTGCCATGCATGGTCTTCTGTGCTGCCATGGCCCCTCCCACCTTCCCTGTGTGGTCAGTTAGCTGCCCCTGAACCCCTCCCACCTTCCCTCCATGGTCTGTGTGTATGCCATCACAGTCTCACTGTTGCTCTTCAAGGTGTGTCTTGCTTCTAGTGCCCATCCTGCCTGACCTCCATGGTCATCTTGCTGCTCCTGCCCTGCCCCCTTGCCCCCAGCCCTCTGTTTCCATGTGCAGACCCCTATTCCCTCCCTCCTGGCTTGTCTGTTCCATTGTAATGCTCCTGATCCGTCCCTCCTGCCCTTTATGGTCTGTTATGCTGCAGCTTTCTCTCCTGTCTGTCCATTATGGTCAGCTAGCTACCATTGCCTCTTTCCCCTCTGTTCTCTGTTGTCCATGTGCATGGTCCTGTCCCCTCCCTATTGCTTTCTATGGATTGTTGTGCTGCACTCCCATCCCGCATGCGCTGTGTGGTGTATTGTGCTGCTGCAAACCCTGATGCCTGCCCTGTAGGGTCAGTTTGGTGCACCTCTCCACGTCCCTCCTGTCCTCTGTTATCCGAGTCCATGTCCCTATCCCAATTCCTCCTGCCTACCATGATCCAATGTACCATACTTGCGAACATTTTGAACTTGGTAAGAGGGAGATTTTGAAAAAAAACTGGGGTATTGATTTTCCCCTTTGAGTTACATTGAAAAAGAGGAGATTGTAGACAGGAGACAGATCAAATAAAGACCATTTGAGCTTAAAAACATTGGACGTTTCCTGGCTGAAACGGGTCTGTTGGCATGTATGGTTGTACTACCACTGCCTCTTCCTTCTGCCCACAATGGTCTATTATATTGCCCCAGCCTCTCCTGCCAGTCCTGTATTGTTGGTTTGTTGCCCCTGCCCCCCTGTCCACTGCCCTCCATAGTCTGTTGTGCTGCCACTGCCCTTCCTGCCTGCCCAGTGTGGTCAAATTGTTGCATCTGCACTCTCCTACCTGCCTTCAATTTTCAGAGTCCATGCCCCTGGTCTCTGCCTCTCAACAGTATCCCAATGAACAACTAGATTGCTAACATTCTATATTTATTACAAAAGTGTGGAACGCCTGACGTCATCTTGATGTAATCAAAACTGTAATACCTAGAGCATTTCCTTTAGAAATTACATATATGAAAGGGTCTTATTTGCAACAAAATTATGGTTAGTGCTCTAAAAAACTAAAATGAGGACATATTTTCTGAGTTTTCAAATAGCGACAAAGAACTTTGAAATTATTTGTAATCTCTATGTTTTTTTATCCAGTTGACCACTTGATTAAATGTTGCACCTAGGGGAGATGATGTGGTGTTACTTCCAGAGCTACAGACTTTGCAACTGGGGAACCAGGTTGGAGTTTCTGCTTCAGCTCAACATTCTGTGATTCTGGTCAAATCATTTAATCTCCCCATGTCTACAACCAAAATGAATTTGATCTTGTGTGATGTAACCAATGCTCATGTAAAGCACTCCAATACCTGACAATTCTGCACTATATAAAACTGCAAATACACAAAAAATAAGTGTGTTTGCACACTTCTGTCATTGGGCTACATGTGGGCTACATCTGGGTGATATTTGTGCTGCATTTGGGCTCTTTTGTCTCTGGTGGCCATCTTGGGAGATTTATTTGTTATGAAGTTTCCTAATTTCCTCATTTACTGCAGTCTCCTCAGTAGGAAATGCTTTCAGTTTTTTACTTTGATTCCATCAAGAAGGTATTCAGATATGTCACACATTTGGCATAAATTCTGAATGTTAGCACTCTAGTTGCTCATTAGATCACTGTAGTAAAGCTACTGCTCACCACGGAAGTCTGCTGCTGGTATTAAAAGGGCATGTTTCAGTCTGCATATCAGAATTTTTTTAATGAAATAGAAGAGGATTTGAGAAGTCAAAATGTGCCCTAATTTTTCTTTCTGCAGAACTAATCATAATTTCTATGGCAAAATGAACCCCCTCATTTTGTTCCTTTGTAAATTAAATGTTTTAAGTGTTACCATTTTATTCCAATCAAGATAGCTTCAGGTGTGCCATTCTTTTGTCATAAGTAAGACTGTTAGCGCTCTAGTTGTTCGCTAGAACACTCTGGGACATTCTGTCATTGGGCTATACTTGGGCTACATCTGGGTGATATTTGGGCTACATTTGGGCTCTTTTGTCTCTGGTGGCCATCTTGGGAGATTTATTTGTTATGAAGTTTCCTAATTTCCTGCAGTCTCCTCAGTAGGAAAAACTTTCAGTTTTTTACTTTGGTTCCATCAAGAAGGCATTCAGATGTGTCACACATTTGCCATAAATTCTGAATGTTAGCACTCTATTTGCTCATTAGATCACTGTAGTAAAGCTACTGCTCACCAGGGAAGTCTGATGCTGGTATTGAAAGTGCATGTTTCAGTCTGCATGTCAGAATTTTTTAATGAAATAGAAGAGGATTTGAGAAGTCACTCAAAATGTGCCCTAATTTTTCTTTCTGCAGCACTAATCATACTTTCGATGGCAAAATGAACCCCCTCATTTTGTTCCTTTGTAAATTAAATATTTTAAGAGTTACCACTTTATTCCAACCAAGATGGCTTCAGGTGTGCCATACGTTTGTCATAAGTAGGACTGTTAGCGCTCTAGTTGTTCTTTAGAACACTCTGGGAAGCTGCAGTAGAACACAAAGGAATCAACTGACAGTCTCTGCCCTTGTTGGATGTACATGTTTTACTGAGAATGTCAGACTTCATTCTCACATGACTGAGAAAGGTAATGTGAATGTACAGAAAATATGCTCTCAGTTTAGCTTATAGATCACCTTCCAAACCTCTGTGGGAAAAGCATGAGAAAATAGTTCTCTCAAACATGATTCATGATATCACAGCAGAAGGCTTTTTCACATGGTAAAATCACCATAGAACACACCACAATTCCTAAAATGAGTATGGCACCATCAACAAATGATTTATAATGTAACTAAAGTCTTTAAACCTTCTATTAACTACAATGCTTTTTAATGAGGTGCTATCATGTATATTGGTCCCAAGATGGCTGCCAACACTTCCTGGATGAAGTGCTGACAGCCAATCAGATCTCACCGTGAGATGTGTGGTTAGGCTCCGCCCAGATATGTATGTGATTTTACTTTTGATTTTCTCAGGAACTACTGAACAGATTGACACCATATATGCAAAAGGCACATGCCTGACCTGAGGACTACCTCTTTGCCAAATTTCAAGTAATTCTGTTCAGCCGTTCGGGCTGTACCTTCGACTAAAGGTCTTATGGGAAAATGCATGGGAAAAACGCGTTTTGGGACCCCCCTTTTTTCTCAGCCCCCGCTTAACGAATCACCCCAAGACTTTCAGGGTAGGAGCTGAGCGGAACGCCCCATTAGTTTTGAAAATTTCACGAAGATAAGTCAACTGGCGCCAAAGTTATTCAAAATAGAATTTTCAGATTTCCTATGGGCACTCGGTCCTAACTATAACTATCTACTGGCGACCGCCAGTAGATAATATATTATATATATATATATATCTCACGCTCGTTGCCGCACCGATAATTGGATCACTCTTGAATGGGTGCTTCTTGCCGTAGTGGTGCCCCACGTAATATCACCGCTTGAGACTCTCAAAAGCTCCTTTTCTAAAGAGTACAGCACTCCCGGGGAAAGTTACACGCTTTGATTTTATTATCACAACAAACGCGTTTCAGAAACTCCTTCAGTGTATATATATATATATATATATATATATATATATATATATATATATATATATATATATATATATATAATCTAGTCGCCAGTAGATATAGTTAGGACCTATTTTCCATAGGAAATCCGCAACATTCTATACCCAATAAGTATGGCGCTGGTTGACGAATCCTCGTGAAATTTTCCAAAACTTTTGGCCAGCTCCGCTCCGCTCCTACCCTGAAAGTTTTGTGGTGATTCGTCAAGCGGGAGCCGAGAAAAAAGGGGGGTCCCAAAACGCGTTTTCCCCATGCAATTTCCCATAGGATCTGTTGTCGCAGCTACAGCCCGAACCGCTGAACGGAATGACACCAAATTTGGCAAAGAGGTAGTCCTCAGTTCAGACTCGTGCCTTTTGCATAAATGGTGTGAATCTGTTCAGTAGTTCCTGAGTAAATAAGGGTAAAAAAGTTAGTGATATCTATGGCCGCTGAGGATCCGCAGACCGTACACGCACCGTATGCGCACCCTCCCCGAACTGTGCGCGCACCCTCCCGATCGCGTGCTGAATGCTAATTGGCTGTCGAGTGTCTCTCTACATTCGAAACCAGGAACTGTTGGCGGCCATTTTCTGCCTCGGTAGAAGCGAGGCTGAAGAAGCAAGGGGAATAAGTGTGTAAAACATATAAAGGGGGCAGAGTGGAAATACTCTGACCATCTAGAGGTGCTTAGGGGGTCCCAGAAGGACCCCTGGGGTCCCACTTTTTAAAAAAAAAAAAACGGCGAAATGCACGCATGGTGCGCGCATCCTATCGCGTTGGATGCACGGATCCTCCCGCAGTGGGTTCACGGATCCAAGGGAAAAAAAATGAAATTGTTGGGAGATAAAGATTAAGCTTAAGTGTTTTGTTCTTGAGTGGCTCTAAAAAGAGCCGTTGTGTTCATTGAGAGTTTTTGGTACTTATAAGTAAGTACCTATACAGAGTCTAAAGTTGTTGAGGAAGACTCTGTTTCCTTCATCAGTAAAGTGTACTCCATCTCTCCTATACATCTCTTGAAAGCGCAGATGGTTATTGTAAATGGACCCCATTCTGTAGTCTCAGAGAAAAGCAGAAACAGATTTATTCACATGTTTCCTAGCTTTCTCAAATTGTGGACAAAAATGATCGGACCAATTCCATTTCTGCCTTTGGCATATGTTAGAATACACAAAGGCAATTTTAGGGAAAAGTGAAATCAGTTCTGCAAAGGTGTCCTTCATAAGCATTTCCAGACCTACCCCAGTCAAAGTGCCTAGGTCATTGCCACCACAGTGCACTATTATGAGGTCAGGGTGTTGGATTTGCATGAAGGATTTCACCAATGGCATCAATTGGTGCCACTTTAACCCTCTCTGTCCAATCTATTTAATGTATACATTTGGCAAACCTAGGTATTTGTGAATGCCTTTGTTTTCTACATACCTTTGGCTCCAGAAAATATAGCTGTGTCCCACAATCCACACTCTAAGCATCTTGAAAGGAGGTCTGGATGCACTCAGATGGTCTCTGTAAATGAAATGGCAGTTTGGAAAGTTAGAGCTAAGTGTAAACTTAGTCTAAAAAATCTTCTTCTCTCCAAAGAGGTGGTTCTCCAAAGAAACTCAAAGAAGAATGATTGAAATGGGTGGGGTCTTTCAGTAGTTAGAACAGGAAGTGTAATGAACCAATCAAATCTCTTTTTTTGCAGGTCACATGGGATCCGCGCACCCTGCGCGTACGCAGCACGCAGCCAGCGCGCATCCGCGAAATTGAATTAAAAAGAAATATAGGATTAGATGTCAAAATATATTACTTTTAAGACTAGTTTAGAGTTTGTCTTCAATTAATATTCACATGAAATACATAAATATGTTTTTTTAAATGTTAAATACTTCGCGGGATCCACACACCCACCGCGTCATAGACGCAGATGACGCATCGCGGAAGCGCATAAACGTTGCGTTACGTACATCGAACGTGTCGCCTATAGGCTGGGAGTCGCGTACCGGTTGCATTGGAATCGCGCACTAACCACGTACCCGATGCATACTATGCGCGGATGCTATCGCGTAGGGATCGAAAACGGTGCGCTTAGGGTGCGCGGATCCAAAAACATGGAAAAAATATATATAACATAAAGTTTTGCACATATAGTTAAAAAAATATTTTGAAAAATATAAAAAAAGTTTGAAAAATCCATTAAGTTCAAATAATATTTTTTAATTTTTAAAAGAATGAATTGAAAAAATACATTTAAAAATGGTGATAAAAAAGTATTTTAAAAAAAAAATTAATTAATGAATTTGAAAAATATAGAAATCCAATCAAAATCATTAAACATGATATCTTCAGAGATAAGTTATAGATAGGAATTAGCATTTAAAAAACTTTGAAATTCACTGAAAAAACCCTAGGTTTCATGCACGTTATAGTTAGGAATTGGCATTTAAAAAACCTTTGAAATTCACTGAAAAAACCATAGGTTTCAGGCACGTTATAGTTAGGAATTGGCATTTAAAGTTTTCAAGTTTACAAGATCTTTGAAATTAAAGAAATTTTTTGCGGTTGCCCCGAAGTGTCCGGCCGGACGGAGCAGCAATTTAGTGGCTGATGAATCCAGTAATTTAGCTGTGGACGATATGAACTTAATGCTAATTATGTCAGATTTGAATAATGATCCAGACCATGATGCTCAGGCCTGTCAAGAAGTGCCAAATACTTTACAACAAGCATTAGGGCTAGCTAATGATGAGAATCTGTGTATAGAGCAAAGTGTCCCAACTAATTTTAAGTTAAAGTCTAAATTCACACCACTAACGAGTAGAGACTCTGTAGATATGTTCAATGACTTGGTGGTCAATGATGTGAAGAACCTGTGCCGTTCATTAAAAATTAGGAAACAAGTATACACTCAGCGTGACAAAGAATACTATGCTTTGGTTAGAAAATTAGCCAAGAATGATGCATGTATAGTACGTGATGCTGATAAAGGGGGGAACGTGGTGTTGTGGGGGAAGGAACAATACCTCAAAGAGGCTTATAAGCAATTGAACAACAAATCTAATTATGTTAGAGTCACAAGAGAGGTAATGATTGCTAGCCAAGACAAATTCAACAACTTGTTAGCGGATTGGCATAAACGTGGGCTCCTTAGTACTGATGAATTGCAGTTTTTAAAGATCAACAAACCTGTGACGCCTGTTTTTTATCGGTTACCTAAGGTTCATAAGAATATTGAGAGCCCCCCAGGACGGCCGATTATTTCGGCAATCTCCAGTGCACTGGAGAATATTTCAAAATATGTAGATTTTAGTCAAAAAACTCCCATCTTTTATAGAAGATATGGGTGATTTCTTAAGGAAAATTTATGACATTCCTTGGGAACAAGACTTGTTATTGATGACCATTGATGCAACAACACTTTACACAAGCATCAGACATGTGGATGTGCTCAATGCCATTAAACACTTTTTGGGTGTTAGGCCTTTACAGCTGTGGCACCATACTCAGATGATAGTGGCTATGACTGCGACTTGCCTGGGCAGTAATTACTTTCTCTTTAATGGAGAACTGTTTCACCAGGTGTGTGGGACTGCGATGGGCACCTGCTTCGCCCCCAGCTATGCGAATTTGCATATGGGCTGGTGGGAGGAGCAGGTGGTCCAGACGCAGACGCAGTTCCCTAATATTTGGCAGGAAAATGTACTGTTTTGGTGTCGCTTTATTGACGACTTGTTTGTTGTATGGAAGGGCTCTCGAGAAAGTGCACAGGACTTTGTCAACGGATTGCAAGTCAATGATCTTAATTTGAAATTAACTTATGAGATCAGTGCGAGTAGCGTCAATTTTTTGGATGTGACTGTGTACGTTGAAGACGATAAACTGAAAACAAAGCTTTATCGTAAGGCCACAGATGGTAACACCCTTCTCCACGCGACAAGCTTTCACCCTAACAATCTAGTGAGGAGTATCCCATATGGTGAATGCCTAAGAGCTATGAGAAATTGTAGCAGCACGGAAGATCTAGATGCAGAATTAGAGTGTTTGAAAGGACGCTTTGCAGCCAGAGGGTACCCTCGGGTGTGGGTGAATGCAGCCATTTGGAAAGCCCGTAGTAAATAGAGGGAGGAAATATTATTTAATGGCAAAGACAAGTCAGTAGGGCAGGATAGTGATTGTGACAACAAATGCCGACTAATTACCGGTTTCAATAGGCAAGAAGGTAATTTACGTAAAATCTTACAAAAACATTGGCATATTATTGCAAATGATCCTATCCTTAGGAAATCGGTGGGCCATAGACCATTAATAACGTTCAGAAAGGCCAAGTCATTAAAACAATCCTTGGTTAGCAAGCTACTTCCAGGAGCACAGAGGAAAACAGCTCAAAATTGGTTGAGTAGAAAAGAGGGTTTTATTAAGTGCGCAAAATGTAAAGCATGCGCGCATGGTAAAAACACCTCTACTTTTGTGGGAGGTCTTACGCCCGAGGTGAATAAAATCAAAGGGTTTTTCTCCTGCAAAGCAGATTTTGCTGTTTATGTCCTTCGCTGTCCATGTAACTTGCGTTATGTGGGCAGTACAATACTCCCGTTGCATAAACGAATATTACAGCATCTAAGAGCTATTAAGAATGGGGACAAATCATACCCCGTGGCTAGACACTTTGATCAAGTCCACCACAGAAGTACAAAAGGCTTTGAGTATTACGTCATAGATGCAGTCCCAGTGAGCGAGAGAGGGGGAGATAGAGTTAAGAAATTGGGAAGGTTAGAGTCTAATTACATTATTAGGCTCAACACCAAGATCCCCGAAGGTTTGAACATGGAAGAAGACTTTCATACACATTTATAAAATGACCGTGTTTCACTCCCTATGCCTGAAAAAGAATGAAATGTAGAATGGTTTTAATTGTCTCTCTTTAAAGTTATGTTGTATGATTTATTCACGTGCACGGTTTATAGTTTTGTTTTTTACAACAGAGAGTATATTAGTTGGACTTGCTAAGGGGGCTAAGAATCTTGCTAAAAGCCCACTTGGGCAGAATTGTGGGAGTTTTGGTGCTATGGTATTATCAACGAAAATAACAAAGGGTATTGTATTTTAGCCCACTGGGGCAATACTTGTGTTTTGTTTCACCTTTGCCGATACTCCTATAAGGAGCTCTGCATAATGCAAATTGTATTAGACTTCAATTTTATTTACACTTCAAAGTATTAATCATTGCGTAAAGCAGATTGATTGTGATTATAAAATGAATTTTGTAATTTAGATGAGCCGCCAGGAAGTCCGTAATCCACTATGAACTACGAGTCTGTTGTCACTTTTTATTGTTCAGTAGTTCAACATGAATTACGTCCACACGCAAGGTTTAAAAATGGCGGCAAAATTTTATGGAGACCGTTAGTGAACAAGCTTGCAGGACAAGCGAAACGCGTCTAACGTTGTAGCTGACTGGCAAATAAAGGATATTTGCGCATTTGACACGGCGTCGACTCTCCTGCTTTGTAGGAATTCTCGCAATATTATCGGACCGAGCTTGGGACCATGCCATGAGTGATGTAATATGTGACATCATAGGCAGTGCATTGCGGGGGCGCGAGTTATAGTTAGCTGAACTAACTACAACAGGGGAATTTCTAGGGTTTTGTACGAGGGAAATGTTCAGCTAACTATAACGCCCCTGAAACCTATGGTTTTTTCAGTGAATATATATATCTATATATCATGCCGAATGGGGTACCACAAGGAAGTAATGCAGAAAGACAGCGAAAAGACACTGGTCAAGAGGAAGGGGATGCCATGAAACATATGCAGCGGAAGGATTTCTGAAAGATGTGAGTGAAAAAGGGCATAAGCGGCTTATAGGACAAGAAACTGCACATTAAAGTGGCATGAAGGAAAGAACAGGAGTGATTGAGACACTCTGAAGACCAATATCCTTACCATAGTCCTAGCAGTTTTCAATTCATAGTCTAATATTCTCAGAATTTAAATATGTTTAGTTCTATTTATTCATAACACACTAACATTGATACTACTCATGGATCTGATACTGCTAAATAGCATTAGCAAAGCAAATAGACTTGCTAATTTTAGGCATATGTTCATTGCTGTGTAATTTCTCCATACAAGAGAATAAAATTTACAGTTATTCAAATATTGGTTATTACTTTGATTTACTTCTGAGAAAGTGTCATTCACAGTGTCACACATATGACATTGGATTGTCACTCATATCCACATTTAAACCACAGAAATGTCACACATCAGCAGTCCAAAAATTTGGCAGCTATGAAAAGCACAGCCAAACCTTCTATTCCATGTACTGCTGACCTGAGCACTGAAACGTTGTAGATTTTCTGCCGGCAAGCCTCCCTGAGGTCAAAGAACTCAGCAGGTGGTCAATTGATGCCAGGATCCCGCAGCACTACAGCGGAGGTTTGCCGGGGTCACAGAAGCAGCCTTGAGCCTTCCACCCTAAGTCTGGAGTCCGGAGCCTTCCACCCCAAGGACACGAGGGCTGGACCTTGCCTCTAGCTGAGCCACAGAAGTGCCCAGGTTTGCTCATGCTCCTGGGGAGGCCTTCGCTTGTGGGGCTGCTGCTCTTCGTACCACCTCTCGCTTCTTACCCGCCGGTCGACAGCTGCTTTTAGTGCTGTGCCACAGAGCCAGGGGTGGTTTTCTGTCTTTGCTGGATTGTTGTGTGGGGTGGTGTAGCAGTGATCTTCAGCAGAGGTGAAGGGAGTGAGGTGGTCCCTCAGGGAAGGCAATCCTGGTGCCCAGGTGCTGCTGGTGGATCGAGCCAGGTGTAGCCCTCCTCCTTGCTCCTGTCAGGTGTGATCTCCAGCTTAGCCTGGTGTATCCTCTGTGCTCAACTGGACTTGTGGAGACCTCAGCGGACTCAATTAATTATTCAGGTCCTTGTTAGCACCTTGTGGGACCTTGTGGACCTTGCTGATTTCCTAGGAGACTAACTTATCTTCCACTACAAATCTGTTTGCTAGTCTGTGCTTTTTCCTCTGTTCACCATCTACATGCCCTTCAGAAGGTGGTGTGGCACAGTGACGTGAAAGTGTAGTGACCTGTTTAGGCCCTCTTGGCACTGTACTTAGTTTGTACAGTGCCTTAGTTAACAATTGCCTTAGTTAACAATTACACTTAGACAATTGATAATATTATATTCTGCTAGGAGAACTCGTAGCTCAATCTTGTTGCAAGCTCATCGGTGTGTGAAAAACCACATAGAATAAAGGCCTTGAAGCAGCCAAGTGACGCACTTTAACTACGGATGAGGCAGGTCCACCCACTTCAGCCTCAGTATTCAAGCTGACTAAGGCCATAGCAGATTATTAGAAACCTCTACTTAATGTATGAGCCCTTTAGTAAGCAAACAATGCAGCAGCAAGGATGCACGAAGTAGGGAGTAGGGCGAAAGATCTTCTAATAAATTTAAGCTGAGCTTTGACGGCTCAGTGGACCCAAATGATTGAAACTATAGTGACATGGTTGGTGAAGACCGATATGGAGGACCACGCTAACTAGGAAAGATTATCCCCCCCAGTAGGCACAGAGTTCAAAATGCAAGGTCAGAGCCCCACGCCACACAATGGAGCTGTCAGCAGACCCAATAGACCTGTGCACATCAACCTTAAACTCAAGGCATGGCCCACCTCTTATCACTGATAACTACTGTCCTAAGGTGCCTTTTCATGTTGTCATCTGACAGTGCAGTGAAGATGTATAAAGGTGAAGGGGCCAACCATTCTACCCACGAACAATTCAGTACGTAGTTGGCCACCTCAGATCCATGTGTCCCTGTTAAGTCGGTTCTGGATATCTCCCATAACAACATTTTGAACAACTCCCTTAACAATATACTAACCCGCAAAAGCAATGACTAGAAGGCAGACAATGAAGGGGGTTGGTACAAGGGTACCTTCCAGGCCGAGATGTTTGTGGAAAAAGGCATCAGAGCCGGCTTGGCCCCATGTATGAAAACAACAGAGTGCACTGCATCGCCAAGTGTGAAACAGAATAGCCACCAGTGTAGATATCGGCACTGGATACTGTACTGTCGTCCTCCGTACAGACAGTATGGATCCATTCAGATAAGCTTGAAACCTATAACGAGTTAATTTAAACTCTGCCCACTTATACTGCTGCTATATACCATAAACAGAAGAACTTAAACACCTTAACCTAAAAATTGCAAAATTAAAATAAAAAGCTTGAACAGGCCCTTTACTGTGCTATAGTAATTGATAATATGACCACATTACCCGAAATATTGCAAACAGTCATTTTTGTATTATACAGGGGGCAATCCATTATTTTTTATTCAATGTATTATTCTAGCTGTTTAATTAGATTTTAACTGAGTGCCTGTTTGTTGTATGTGTATTAATAATTTTATAGCAGTTTTTAAAATCACTGTATTGAAATTTTGTGATCAAAAACAAGTTTTTATTAGATGTAATTTGCTTTTATGACATTAATAGGTCGAATAAAGCTTTTTGAATTGGCAAAAAATCATCCATGACAACAACAAAAAACCTTGCATCTATGAAAGACATCAATAGTCCCATTAGTGGTGAGCCGTCTTGTGCACTGGTCATAGTACCCATGCCCCAAGTTGGTAATAAGGACAATGTCAAAGTCGTGGGAGCTATGCATGAGGACACAATGCAGATCAAAGAAGCTGAGCAACAAGTCAAAATGGCAAAGAAGAGGAAACATCTGGAAAAACTAAACAAGAAAGAAAGACAGGCGAATAACAAATTAAATGCCAACTTACCTCACAATCAAAGAGTTTTTAAAATATTGGAGAAGATCCCACCATCAAAGCTACAAAAGGAACTCTGACTAACGCCTGTCATCAGAATAATTCATTGTCACCAGGAAAGTGGGCAGATTGATCAACCAAGGATCACTGCATGAAACAAGGCAGAACAAGCCACTTCGATGTAGGAAACTTGTCACCAAAAGCTTGCTCATTAACTGATGCTGCAGAGACTCTACACCCGGCAAAAAATAATCCAGTCAAAAAGACCAGCAACCCTTAAGCCCCTTGGGGAAAACTGACTATTCTTTCCTGGAAAAGGCCAAATCTATACATGAAGCGAATCATAGTCTAACCTTCATAAATAAACATGATACAATTCACCTGATGCAGCAGGGTTTCTAACTGAATTTTCATTGTCCACCATGGCCGTACACTGCATTTTATGTGAGGCATAATACGTGTGCGTTCCTGAATTGGATTTTTGAGTGGAGCTTTTGGCTAAATGATTCATACAATTTGTTAAGATGTGAACCTACTTTGAAGTGAACCTACTTTGAAGCGGGACACTGCACAACAGAACAATACCCTGTTTGTGGGAACCATTTATCCCTACCACACCCTGAAGAAGCCCGAAGTGTGAGCGAAACGCGTTGGCTGTACAGCATTGTATATGTTTGATCCAAAAAATGAATAAAAGAAGTGAAGAATACTACAAAAAACGAAGGCCTACGTCATCATGAATACTTTGTGCACTGGAATATCCTATAACATTGATTGAATATTTCCTTTTATGTGCCTCTCTTATCTGTGTATATATGATACAATTCACACCGGCAATCAGGTTGAAGCACCAAAGAATGGCTACACTCGAGTTGCCAAGATAACTGTGCTGACTGGTGAGCCTCTCTCAACGTCATCTGATGGGACAGTCACAGCAGCAGATGTTGTAGTGTCTAAAAGCATAACATTCAATAAAAGAGAGCTTACTACCAATGTTCAAAACATCTTGAGATGCCCCTCCCTCATGTGATTAGGAAAACCCTTTAGATTTTTAAAATAACCCTCAACCACTAACGCTTGTTAGTGGCATATTTCATCATAGGGTTCCCACCCAATATGCCTAGTGTATCTGGGTATGCTATGATGCCTGAATTTCTGTGGAGCAGGTTTTTCGGTGATTTCGTGTAAGTCTGTCAATTAAAATTACCTTGAGGTTATCCACCAATCAAGGCAATTTTAATAATGGACTCTTTGGGTAAGTAAGGTTAAAAGCAAAGGTGAATGTGATGAGAGATAGTTATGATATCCCATGTCCTGGGTCCACATTTTTCAGCCATTATTTCATATGCCCACAGGGTCAATATGGCTTTCTTTAGGACCGGGTCTCTAGTTTGTCTTTCCTAGTCATTGGCTGCATGCACATTAAGACCATGCAGTGGTGGAGTATTAACTTGTGACTCATGACTCATGATTTTTTCACCACTCTGCATAATTGTCTATATAATATTATTCTTTTGCGATATGGATTCTTTGAAGGGGTGGACCCTGTACTCACACATTTGTCAAGGTGTCTTGGCCACACCGTACCTCTATCGTTCTTATGAGATCCATATGTGGATTTCCCTACTCATATGAGTGAGGGACCTCTCAAGATGTTTTTAACATTGGCAGCAAGCAAACTTTTATTGATTGCTGTACTTGATAAGGGTAGTGAAGCTAGCTTCTCTTCCTTCTCACTTGGCAGAGGCAAGCAAGAAAATTGACGGAGTTGTATATCCAGATTTTCGGTCCAGAAGGCGTGAGGATATTCTAAGTAGAAGTAACATTTTAAAACTCTGCTAAGCCCTCCCTGGATTCATTTTGATTTTAACCTAAACATGAAGGAGAAAGCAATGAGAGTACAGTGGTCACATTCACAAACAGCAAAATCGTTTCATGTTTGAAGGATAAATGCACGCAGCTTGTAGAAAGGGGTATCAAATTAACTTTTTCCCTGCTGAAGAGATATCAAGCAGTATTTCTTCAGGTGCATGACTCCAATGCTTGGCATAGGGTTAGAACGAGGCGTGGGGGACCTCCCATCAGTCACTGTGTCTTACAAGGGGTGATTAGATGTTCAACGAATCAGTAGCAGGATTGGAATTTGAAAGTCTCCACAACATTGGCCAATGTAAGGGATGTTATGGGCCCCCTCATATAAGGCTGTGGTAAAAGAAGATTGTGGTTGGCTGCTGGGAGCACTGCAGAATAGACCCTAACTGACTTCTTTTGTACACTCAAGGGTGGGTCAGGAATATGTTCCTGTGCTCTTGGAATATTAGAGGGCTCATGGCAGCCTTGCAAAAGCCAGAGCCACTCCCAACATTTAAAATGTTTGACATCATTTGCCTACAGGAAACATAGACAATGGAGTTTCTACCAAAGGAGAATTTCCATAAGCTTTTTTCCCTGGCTGTTCCATCTAACGATGGTGGCCGACCATCTGGTGGCATTGCCACCTACATCCACAATTCTATTCGTGAGGACACAATTAAACTCCAACCACAGTTAAATGATATCTTAATTTTGCAATTAAACTGTACAAGGCATCTGAAGCATCAATCGAACACTAATCTGAAATCCATAATAATATGCAACATCTACGTTAACCCTAAAAAATGTGAGGAAAGGGTAACCATAGAAAAGTTAATCTCAACTGTCCAGGAGATCATGAGTAATAATCCAAATACAAAGTGGATCCTAACAGGTGCCTTCAATTCTTTCCTATTTAAATGCAACAGTGAGTCCGAATTGCATGTCATAGATGATAAATATTTGAACATCCCTCTGTTCTCTACTTCAGACATTCACACTGACAAAAAAGGAATAACCTTAGTCAATGAGCTACACAATCTAGACCTCCAAACCTTGAAGGGCCAATTGAATTTGGATAAACCAGCTACTTACACTCATGTTTCCCTGCTACGGCAAGCTACTTTGGATTATGCATGGGTCACGATTAAGGATTTAAAATACATCTTTGACTTTGCAATTGTTCCTACTCTCGTAAGCAAGCACTTGTTCATACACTTATCATATCCTGTGAACAAGAGTTCCATCCACCCCAAAGAATGTTATGTTGTGGAGCTCAGGCATGACAATCAGAGGAATTGTCAGAGGGATGCAGCAATGTATCCAGAACCACTTAAATGAAGTGCAGGATTCACCCTCATTATATTAACAGATGGCTTCATCTCACTGCACAGTTACGCAAATTGACCTCCAAAACATCTGAAAGTGCCACCACTTTAAACCAAAGGCAATCACTCCCTTCTGGAATGACCTCTGACGATCATTTAGAACCTGAGAAGCTAAAGTCGGCACTAAATAACACAGTGAGGAAATGGAAATACAGTCATGGTGAGGGAGCCTTTGGAACAGAAACTCTGTGTCTTCTCTTGAAAAAAACCTCTGGAATATAAAAAAGGTAAGGACGCAAAGCAACTGATTAGGCTGTATGAAGGAGCTAAACATAAAAACTCATGGAAATTCTGGATCATTATTGATCTCGGCTTACCCAATGAAAGACTGAGCATATGAACGTTCCACCCACCATTTGGATTAGCTACATGTCAAGGTTATATTATGACAATGGGGTTATAGTAAACAATATCGAACTAGAATGCTTGCTTCTCAATAAGTAAGTAAAAGAAGGTGCATTATAGTCAGGTGTTGTAGAGGTAGCCATCATATCCATCCTTAATAGAGGTGCACTGGGTCCAAATGGTATACCAGCCTCCATTTTCGAATCAATGACAAATATATGGGCGAGTATTTTATGTTCCGTGTACAATTCATGCTTAACAAGTGATAATATCCCATATAGCTGGAGAGTCTCGGAGTACCAATACACAAAAAAACAGAGTCAAATAAAGTCCCACAGAAGTTTTGCCTTATAGCGCTATTAGATATTGAAGGCATGATTCATGCAAAATTGCTGCTAAGAGATCTTGGAAGGTGGGCTACAGAGAAGAGTTTTATTCCTTTTTTTCAAACAGGATTTGTAAAAGGCTGTTGTATTGATAACAAATTTGCTAACATTGTCCATCCTCATGGAAAATAACTTGCACAACAAAAGTGAAATGCTTTATGCTACCTTCATAGATTTTACTACCGCTTTGGACAACGTTAATAGAGGTAAGCTTTGGGTAAAAGTTCAAAAAGGGATAGTCCGCAGCCTTTGTTGCACGCCATCATCAGCCTATATTTGAGCACATGGCTGAAGATCAGAGTAATCTCCCAATGCATCACCTCAGGGAAAATTCCCATGAAGAAGGGATTAAAGGAAGGGTGTTTATTGGTGCCTCAACTTTTCAATCTATATTTGGCTGACATTAGTAAAAGCCCCGTCAATAGGAGCTTTTCCACCTAAGCTTTTTGAACAAACAATTTACAACCTTCAGTATGCAAACGATACCATCTTGTTATTCAAATTTGAATCGTACTCCAAATGCAACCGGACTATTTAGCCAGATATTTGATGGCTAATGAGATCAAAATCAATGTGACGAAAACAAAGGTTATAGTCTTTGGGAGAAGGATAAAAAAAGAAGGGTCGCTGAATGATTGGCAATGAGTACATCAAAGGAGCCCCAAGCTGCAATTTTGGGGGGCATGGTTCGACTGGCCACTCCACACAAAACCTCAATAGGGAACTCAGCACCTTTTTTTATGTACCAGCTTATGGCATTTACTAACTAATGTCTCTTGTCCTGAGACAAGTCAACTTTGCAAAGCTATAGACTGTCAACTTTTGCCAACCATTCACTAAGGCATGATTGTCTTTAAAGACAAATTGAGGGATTGGCTAGAAACAATACAATGCAACATCTATTGCTATGCATTTGGTCTTCTAAATGCTGCTTCATAATCACACCAAAGATTGGAGTTCGAGCTGGTTAACTGTAAACTACTTCTCCAAGCCAGATTTACTTTGTGCTGTAGCAAGTTAAGAAGGGCAGAAGCCAATACTCTGAAGCTCCAGCCATTGGCCGCGATAATGAAAGGTAGCTCCGGTTGATTGTTCTACTTAGAATGATTTTTAAAGTAATCAGAAGCCATGGACCTCTGGAACAAGGGGTTCCCAGGTAAACCTTTTTTCCAAAATCCTGAACAAACAGGCAAACCTTTTAGCCACCAAACTGGACACTGAGAACTGGAGTAAAAAATCTCATAATACTTTATGACACATCGGAGGACTCTCAATACTTGAAGCAGCCTTGACCACTTGAGCGGAAAACAGCTATGATGAGACATCGGTTTGGGTTGAGCCCCCTAAGAGATTTTTGAAATGGCAGACTTTGGAAAGGACTGATCGGTCATGCCACTGGTTTGGGAGCCTCTGAGTTATTAATTCACATAATTTTTATCTGTCCTAATCTAGCAGACTTTCGAAAATTCTGGCTAAAACTGAGGTTTAGCTGTCGGTCCATTTGGTCCTGCTCATTTGCAGTGGATGTTTGCTGAAAGAGTGATTGTAGACAGGTGATATCCTGTTTCTTAAAGTATATGAGATCAGTTGCTAAGGAAATGGACTGTCGCGAGTAATAGCAACCTCTACCAAGTGAGCTTATTAACTTCTTGGTGCCACGCTGACATTGGATGCGGCATAGTTTGGCTCTCCCCAGGTTTCATAGGTTTTTTTTTTTTGAAACCGTTTATTACAAAACACATAAAAATATACAAAGATGGGCCTACAACCTTCCGGCCGGCCGCTAGTAAACAAAAGGAGCATATGATACACATTGTAGAGCGTGCATTGCGGCTGAGGAAGAAGCACAGGAGTTAACAGCGTTGATAGCCACACCATCCGGACCACACTATACGGTTTCATTTTAAACTGAAAGAACAACCAGAAAAACAAACCCACAAGGCAATCCACAGTCAGAAATAGCAGCATGTGCTCCCCTAGAAGGGGGACCCTACCAGTCCATGGGAGTATCAAGAAGGGGAAGAGATCAGGACTAGGGCTGGGTAAACTCAATGCCCGGAGCGAAGGAAGATGGATCGGCTAAGGGGATGGGGCAGGCGACAGATCGGGCAATAACGGCGGAGCACAAATCCCCCCGCGGTAGGCGTTCCAGGGGCCCTATACTTTCACCCATGTCCCAGGCTTACCTCTCGCCACATACACCACCTTTTCCCGAAACATGCACCAGTCCATATGTTCCTTCCAGGCCGAGACAGTCGGGGACCTCTGGGATCCCCACAGTTGAGCAATATCACGCTTGGCCACCATATATCCCAGAGTCACCCACCACGTCTGTGGCGCTGAATAGTCGGTAGGTTCCCACACATTCAACAGGCATCTCCTCGCTTCGGGTAGCAGCACCACATGCGTAACCACACGCAGGACCTCATGCACACCACGCCAGAATTGCTCCACCTCCGGGCATTCCCACAGTATATGCAGAAAGGTCCCCAAAGCACCACACCCACGCTTACACAACCCGTCCACAGCATAGCCCATACGCAGGAGCCTCGGCCCAGTCATGTAGACTCTGTGGAGTATCTTGAGCTGGACGAAGCGAAGGCGGGCCGGTATGGCCACCTCTTTCGGGGAGGCCACCGCAGAGGCCCAGTCCTCGTCGTCCAGCTCCAGTCCATCGGCAACCCAAGCCTCGCGAAGGGCAGTCAGCAAGCCCGAGCGGTCATTGATCAGTTTTTTGTAGATCAGTGAGATCGTGCTGTCCGGAACGTGTCCATCCAGCACTCTATCCTCCAGGGGGGGAATACTCCGGGATGGATGCAACGAACGGGAAGACGGAGCCCAGTGCATGACGGATCTGCAAATACCGAAAGTACTCCCTATCATGCAACTGGAATTCCGTCTGCAGCGTCTCGAACGTTTTGAATCCTCCCCTCGTCCAGAGATCCCCCACTTTACTGATGCCTATCATGTCCCACTTCTCGAAGCCCTTCGAGGTCCACAGGGAGCCCAACCGCTCGGACGCGTATAGTGGTGTTGCCCGGGTCAGACGGTCCTTCCACCCCATCGCCACATTGGCCGCGTGCCACACACGCACCATGACACGCGTGGGGCCGGTCAGCCGAGCGTCGGGCGCGCCGGAGTAGAGCGCTCGATTATAGTCCCCACCCGGGAGTAGCATCTTATCCATCTCGAATGCCGGGTTTAAAGCGGGCCCGTACAGGCCGTGATTAATCGCAGCCAGCTGGGATGCCCAATAGTACCGTTTGATATCCGGGAGGGCGATCCCTCCGTCATACCATGGGAGCGTCAGCTTCGCCAGGGCGATACGCGGCCTCCCGTCCCAGAACAGGCGGCGCTGCAAACTCTCCACCTCACGGAAGTAGCGCGCTGGGACGAGGTCCATGGTATTCTGCAAAGCGTACAGGAAACGCGGCAGAGACATCATCTTAAACAATGCCGCCCGGCCGAGCGGCGAAAGCGGCAGGCGCCGCCAGCGCGCGACGTCTACCTTCAGGCGCTGGAGGGGGGGAAGCAAGTTCCGTTCATACCGGGCCTCCGGGTCCAGAGTAATGAAGACACCCAGGTACCGAAATCCCTGCGGGGTGATCTGAATCGGACAGCCCCGCGGGACAATAGGAGCCTCCCCAGAAAGAACATACACGCACGATTTAGCCCAGTTGATGACAAGGCCGGAGTTACGCCCAAATGAATGTAAAACATCAACCAGTACTATCAACGATTTACGTGGGGAAGCTAGGTACAGGAGGATGTCATCAGCGTATAGGGATACGCGGTCCTCATACTCGGGGGTCCAACGGAGACCACGGATGGAAGGCTCCCACCGCAGCCACTCCGCCAGGGGCTCCAAGGCAAGCGCAAAAAGGAGCGGCGATAAGGGGCAGCCCTGCCGCGTGCCCCGGCCCAACTCGAACGGAGCCGATACTCTACCGTTCACCACCACCTGCGCCAATGGGCCCGAATACAGCAATTTGACCCAACTGATGAACCCTGCGCCAAAGCCAAACTTCGCAAGCATCGCCCAGATGTATGGCCACTCAAGCGTGTCAAACGCCATAGTGGCGTCCAAGGACGCCAAAATGGCCGGCTCACGTATGTACTGAGCACGTGCGAGTACCCCATGCAAACGCCGCAAGTTAAGGGCCGTGTTACGCTGGGGAATAAAGCCGGACTGATCCTGGTGAACCAGTTCGCCCACCACGCCGACCAGCCGATTGGCCAGGACCTTGGCGAGAATTTTGGGCTCCGCGTTCAGTAGCGAAATGGGCCGATAGGATGTAACCCGGTCCCGAGGTCTCCCCTCCTTGTGGATAACCACAATTGTAGCCAGACGCTGGTCCAGCGGGAGGGAGCCCACCGAGTGAGCTTCCAGGAACATCGATCGGAGATGTGGTGCCAGCGTATCCGGTCGCAACTTGTACAACTCGATGGGGAGACCATTAGGACCCATGGCCTTGCCGGAAGCGACCGAACGTATGGCGAGGGCGATTTCGTCGGAGGTTGGAGCGGCGTCCAACGACACTCTGCCCTCCTACGAAAGGGAAGGCAGCGCGATATCCCTGAGCAGGGCACGGGAATCCTCTTCAGAGCGGGAAGACACCGGGGAATACACCCCACGGAAATAATCAGCGAAGCAGGAGACAATTTCTTCTGGCTCAGTAACACACACACCGTCCGTTCTCTCAATCAGCGGGACTACACGACTCGCTCTCTCCTTTTTGTCCAGCCACGCAATCAATTTACCAGCCTTATCACCCACATCATACAGTCTCCCCTGTTGCTCTCTACTGAGGCCCCTGGCCGCCTCCGCGACGAGGGCCCTATAGGCCGCTTGCTTGAGTTGGAGAACATGTAATACGGCATCCGTCACCCCACATTCTAGATTACCCTCCAACTCGGCTATCTCAGCCTCCACCCGGGTCACCTCCTCCCGCTCGCGCCTCCGGGTGTGGGAAATAAGGGACAGGGCCTCTCCTCGTAGTACTGTCTTGAATGCCTCCCACAGTGAGACAGCCGAAGGCACGGACCCCACATTCTCGTCAAAATGGCGCTGGAGGGATTTAATCAATTCAGCGCGAATGGTGGGGTAGCGCAGGTACCAGGGATTGATCGGGACCACCCTACCCTCACCCCTCGGAAAAAGATCCAGGTGTAACAGGAGCGGGGAATGGTCCGAGATACCCCGTGCCAAATGGCGCACCTCTCCCACCCTCCCAACATAGGCCGCCGGGATCAGGACATAATCTAGTCGTGAGAGACTACCATGGGCCCCCGAATGGAAGGTATACTGTAGCTGCGTGGGATGTTTTAAACGCCAGCAATCCACCAACCCCAAAGTGTCCAATAGACCAGAAAGCCACGCTTGGGCCCGGGGGAGGTCCCTAGGGGGGTGACGGTCCACAGTCCCGGAAACCACCGCATTAAAATCCCCCCCCACCACCAGAATCCCCCCGGAAGGCCAAGGAGGAGGCGCCCCAGGTCCGCAAAGGTAGTCGACTGCAGCCCCGGCGGGACGTACACTGACACAAATACAACCACTTTGCCCTCCATCCTTCCCACCAAGACCGCATAACGTCCCCTGTCGTCATGGAGCACCTCATCAATCTCCAACGGGAGCGAGTTCTTAACCATGATTCCCACACCCCTTGAGCCAGACGTGAAGCCCGAATGGGCTACCAGGCGATAGCCACGCCGATTCATGGCGCAGAAGGAATTGCCAATGAGGTGTGTCTCCTGCAGAAAAACTACATCGGGCGAAATTCGCTTCAAGAACTGCAGGACTACCCCTCGTTTTATCCTGTCCCCCAGTCCATTCACGTTCCAGGACAACAGAGTTAATTCCCTACCCCCCATCATAAACAGAAGCCACCATTTGTCCCCCCGAGAGCACTATTGAGCTAATACAATGATAATTTTGCCTTGTGGTAAAAACGAACAACACCCCCCCATCCCTGCCCACCCATCCCAACAAAACTCCCCCCTCCCTGCACCCCTGCATGAGCCCGAACAGCCCCCCCAACGTGCAGTGTGCCTGTCGCCCCATATATATAGTAAAGACTAGCTAAACCCCCTAGAGGAGGAAGGAGAACCCCCAGTAGACCCCACACAACCTCCATAGGAGGGGAAATTATACAAACAGACGCTTAATCGAGAGTGGCATCAGTTTTGTCCCGAGCGAAGTCCAATATTACCCCCTCAATCCCGATCCTGAGTGCCGTCTCCCCCCGCCGCCCCCCCCCCCGCCCCCGGATCACGATCCCCAGACAGAGTGTCCAGCCAGTCTCCGGCCGCTTCAGGACGGTCAAAAAAGTGCGTGCGACCCTCTACCTCCACTCGCAGCTTGGCCGGGAAGAGCATAGCGTATTTAAGGTTCAGGTCCCGAAGACGGCGCTTGACGCCTTGGAAGCTCAGTCTCTGCTTCTGGACCGCTGGGGTGAAATCGGGGTAAAAATTCACCTCCATATGGTCAAGCTTAACCGGCCCATGCAGTCTGGATGCTTGCAGGATAGCGTCTCTGTCCCGAAAGTTGAAGATCCGGGCAATGAGAGGCCGCGGAGGGGCCCCGACCTTCGGCCTTCCCCCGGGAACCCTGTGGGCCCGCTCCACAGCGAAGAATTTACTCAGCCCCCGTGGCTGGAGATGGGTAGCGATCAAGTCCTCCACAAACAGGTCCGCCGCCGCTTCCTCCCGTCCCTCGGGCACCCCAATGATGCGGATGTTGTTCCTCCGGGCCCGACTCTCGGAGTCCTCCAGGCGCCGATCCATAAGCGCGGTCGCCTGACCAAGCCGGCGCACCTCTGCCTGTAGTACCGCCACCTCAGTGGTAAGGCCCGATGCGATGTGGGCCAAAGAATCAACTCGGTCATTGGTCTTGGAAAGATCGGCCCTCACCAGGCCAACATCCACGAGGACCGAGTCGATCTTCTGTGCCAGTGTGTCGAACCGCTGGCCCACCGAGGCCTTCATCTCGGCGATGGCGCCCATGACATCCCGTAGAGTCAGATCCGTGGGGAGGTCCGGAGCATCAGGAGGGCCCTCAGGGGATTTGTGCGGTCCGCCGGGAGATCCCTTCTGGAGGGTGTAGCGGTCCATACTGTTGGCCTGAGGGGTGGTGCCACGCCGGGTCGACTTGGTCTTTGCCCGATCTCCATCTTGTTTCGTGGCCATGGCCACCAGTCCCCCGGTCGCACCAGCCACGTCGTGAAGGGCAAGCAATCAGGGCCACAAGCTCCGGGGGGGGCACCCCAGATCGGCGGGATGGGTCACAGCCGGCGGGCAGGCCGGGTCTCCCAGCGAGACCACACCAGCACAAAGAGCCCCGCGACCCAACCCTGCAGAGACAGCAAGGGGGTGCGAAAGCGAAAGTGCGGGGTACGCGACTCGCCAGGCCCGGCCCGCCGCTGTTGTTCACTTTGTCACTGGGTCACCCCTCCGCGCAAATCCGGGGTCTGGCGAGGAGAAGGCCGCAGACTTCAAACGGTGCTTACTCCGGTGTCCGAGGTCCGATTTGACAACGGGAAACGGGTGCCACCTCAGCTCAGGCTCACCAACACATTCCCCTCGTCCGAGACAGGATTAATTCAGGATAGTCGTAGGAGGTTGCGGAGGTCCCCGGGAGCCTCGCACCTACGCGGCCATCTTGGTTGCGCGCTAGGCTCCTCCTCCGTTTCATAGGTTTTTAGTATTTCTATCCACTAATAGGAAGAATTCTATAGCCCACCCTGCAATGGGTGGCACTGTAGCACTTTATCAGCCTTACTTGTATCAAGCTAACTTATGCAATATGAACTTTATTAATTGGATATAGTAGCCCTTGTAAGTTATTTTAAAACAAACTTGTACAAGTTTTCTCTTCCATGGTAAGATGGAATTCTAGCAGATGTGCATGAAAATTTTAAAAGCACTTGCTTATTTTTTACTACGTAGGATATATTTACTATCTATCATGATACAGTTGGCCCTTTTAGCACGTCATCATAATTCAGATTGTCAATTGCTGTATGACTCTAATTAAGTTATGTTACATTTGCACACTTTATGACTGGTTAACTTATTAGCCACTGTGACTTGTTAGGAATTGTTTATTTTGTTTGCAATGATTTTAATTAATGTTGCAATACTTTTATTTCTTCTTCTCAACCCTCCAAATAGGTTTTTTCCTTAGACTGAATCCAGCAATTTATATAAAGTGTTAATCCGTCAAATATTCCAGCTTCTCACTCCCAAATGGACAAGAAAATGATGTGCTTCTTGTCCTAAGGTCATGCTTTGTGACAACACACCGATTTTAGAGTTCTATGCACACAAGACCAAATTGGTAATTCCGGGTCTCAGTTTTGTGGAATTATATCTGGTCTCCTAACTCTATCCCTCAGTGTTTAGTTCATTTCTCTACAAAGGAGATCTCCTCATCTGAGATAGTACTTGGTCCAATCCTCCTGTAGTGCCTGCTCAAAAGAGGCTAAGTGACTCCTTTTATACATGGCAAAGGCTTTACAGAGGTGCTTTTTAAACACATATTTTCCACTTGGAAGCCCCTCGAAACATTTATTTTTCAAGGCAGGGCATTGTGTGGCCAGTTCTTTGGCATAGAAGTGGGAAGGAGAAGCAGACAGAAATGTATGAATTTTGTGTGGTCAGCAAAATGAGATGAGCATGTCTCTTGGACCTCACTTCTAACTATATGAACTGAAAGCTCAATATTCCAACACTGAAATAAGAGTAGTAGGCAATACACATTTGACTTTACCTTTGATCATTTCAGCCTAGATTATATATAGTCCAAATCCTAAAACATTCTGAAGTAATAGCACTATTTTATCAAAGGTTTACACATTTAAGGTTTTAATATGTCTTACACAGATGTGATATGTCCTGTGTTCAAACGGCTTGGAGACATTTTAAACTAAAATCATCTGCTATGTTTAGCAGCAGACAGGATAAATATTTCCTTCACCCTTGGTTCTTATCTATTTTTGTGCAACAGTGCTAGGATCCTGCACACAGACTGCTGTCTTAACAGAGTGGAAGTTTTGTTGATTTGGAAATTAGAGTGGCGGGCCTTTTGAACAGGCATCAGAATTGGTTTAAGCAGGTTACAGCCACTACTGCAGACTAGCTATCTAGTGCCTTAGGTTAATGGAGTTGCCCCTTCTTTGAAATGGAACCAAACTTTTTTTGCGATGCACTGAATTGTTCTATTTGTGGATGACATTAGCACAGGGTCAGAAAAGTCTTCACCTTGTGCTACTTGGGAGTCCAAGACAAATAATGGTACAAGAGGCAAAGCAAGCACAATAAAAATCTTGCCCCTGTGCTACATTTCCCTTAGCCTCTGGAGACATATATTTCACCTGTGTATTAGCAAAACTTGTGAACACTAACCATCATGTAGCCATAGTTCACAAGAATGGACCTTTATGTGGACTATCGTAGGCCTGTCAAAGGCTCAGCAGGGTACATTGAGATATGTGGGAACACCATTTTGCTCTTTGAAATAAAAGGGAATTACAACAATCTGCATATATTTACTATTCGCTAACATTATCCTAGACCATACTTTATGCAAGCAATTGTAGTGAATTTAGAGTGAGTTACAGCAATGGGATCCTTTTCCTTCTAATCCGAAGTTAAGATGTTCAGCCATGCTGACGCCCCTTAGAAAAGACGCTGAATATCTACTGAGGGAATCTTCAACTACCCTTATGTTAAACTAGCTTGGTGACTCTGAAGGTTTCGGCTGCCTGACCATCGAGTGGTAGAGATGTTCAAATTCCGACTTGGTTTAAACGATTGCTCTCTATCCTAGTGTGGCATCATAGATTAAGGTCAATGAAGGGAGATGATTATGCATTTTAAATTGTAAATGTGGATTGTTGTCAGATCTAGAGTTTAGTTTTCTAAAGAATGATTTCCCTAGAAGTCCCTGTATACAATTTTTACTAAAAATCCATAGATAGAGGGGTTTCTACCTGGGAGACCTATTCGAGAATTTCACCCCATTACACTCCAATATTAGCCACTAGTGTTTCTGATTTCTTGTGGGATGCAATTACTGTTGTAGCCATGCAAACACAATCCTGGGAGTCCAGTGCGAAGAGGAACAGGCCGGAGTCTGTAATTAGTTCGATTGGAAATGAGGTGCCATGAAATAGGACTTTCGTTGTCTAGGTAACATTTATTGCGCTTTCTGCCATCGGGGTGCGCTGCAGAGCAAAGGAAAATCAGCATGAGAGCCCTCTCCTGTTGTGGTGGTAGCGCTGTGAGGAAGCCCAGGTGCCAGACTCAAGGCATGTCTCCCTAATGCCCAGGTTTCCTGATCATTGACCCCTGAAGGTCGTCATAGGAGTAGATACTGGCCTTTGGTAGGCAGCCTACTCTATGATGCCGAGTGTAAAGTGGGAGGGTTGCGAAATCAAACTTAATAGCAATTAGGAGCCAATGCTGGTCATTTAGATAACCGAGACGGGAAACATCCTTAACATCGCAGTCAGTACACCGCGATACTGTTACATCGGGGTCGTTACAACGAACGCGATGTAACCACGCTATGCCATTACAACGCAAGTCTTTACATCGACTTGCGCTGGATGGCGTGCTAACATTACAAATAGTGTACTTTACTATCCCAACACCTTCCCTACTGTTAAGTGGACTGGAGTTGGAATAGTAAATTACACTTTTCTAATGTTAGCACGCCATCTAGCGCAAGTCGATGTAAAGACTTGCGTTGTAATGGCATAGCGTGGTAACATCACAGTCGTTGTGACGACCGCGATGTAACTGCACGCGTTGTAATGACTCGCGTTGTTACGTCATACATCCAACTGAGACACCATTTTCGGGCAGATGCCTGAGCAGTCTGGCAAAGGTCTAAGCCTGCGAATGTGTTCCCTCTTCCAAGGCATATTTTAATGAAACTTGTTTAGGAACTTGGCGCATGCGACGGTTTTTATTGAAAAACAGCTCTTCCTTATCCTTCGCGTCGATCTTTCTCTAATTCATCTCTGCTTCATACCCCCTCTCTGAGTCACTCCCTGCCTCTCTCCTTCACTCTCCCTGTCTTGTCTCCCCCTCTCTCCCATCTCGCAACCTCCTCCTGGCTCATCCACGTGCCCTTTTCACCCCCTATTGTGTGATTGTGTCTGTTGGTCTGTTTGCATGAATATGTGCCATCAACCTACCTCGTTTCTATGAGCCGTACTCCTCCCTCACTTCAATGCGCTGCCCCCCTACTTCACTTGTCAGCTGGCTCACCGCCTCACTTCTGTCTGCAGCTTCCCTGCCTGGCTTGTCAGCCGCCCCACTTCTGTGTTTCTGTCAGCTGCCCCCCTATAGCCTCTCTATCTGCTACTTTACCCACTCATTCGGCGGCACCTGCCTCTGCTTCTGTGACACCCCTCTGTTCTGATACCCCTCTTTCCTTCATTCATTACAGTATCTGCTATCTCCCCCCTTTCCTTCTACCACCCCATCTGCTTTCTCTCCTTTCCTGGGCTCACACCTCTGAATAGTGCTGCGTCACAGTGTAATCGACTGCCTGGCACCTCCAGCATGAAGAATAAAACATAGAGCACCGACCTCGAAAGCCAAATGGAGGTAGTTTGCAAAGGCCGCTGCCAGTGGCCTAACAAAACGTGAGAGGGCCCCCCTGCACGATGTGCTGAAGGGGGCCCTCACATCAGTAGGCTCTGAGGGGGGCCCCCTCCGGTATGGGTAAGCCTGGGCCCCCCCGCACCGCGGGGGCTGCGGGGGCCTTTGTTACGCCCCTGAAAGAGACCCTGCACAAAGAGCGGTTGCTCATTAAGCATGCCTACAGCCTGTCTTCAAATGCGTTGGAAAATTAAACCAAGGTCTATTGATTTTGTAAATGCTTGTTAGAGTGGATCGGTCCCCCTGTTTGTTAATACTTGCGTCACCCTATGACCCACCACCAAGGTTCTTCACACGTGCTATCAATGCATGCTTCTGCAGATTTACATAGATGTGCAATATGACCTTCTTGCAGGTTGTTTTGTAACCTCATGGCTGCAAACCTGTAACTCTGATAACGGTTCAGAGAGGGGTCATTTTGCAGCTCTTAACTTCAGAGGGGACTGCCCAACATTTACGCTATCATTGTTTAATGGGGTGCAAACATCTCAGAAAGGATTTTGTCGATTTTTGCCTTGTGGTGAAAAAAATACGAACCAGAAAGAAAGAAACACAGTAACAGTAAACCATTACCTAGTAAACAAAAAAATATACACACCATGTTTAAAATGGAAGGTAAGTACTAATTACTATGTTTGTTTAAATGTTTGTACTTGATGCAAGTGACACATTCCCATGTGAAAAACATACGTCTAACTTTAGTTCTAAAAAAAAAAAAAGACAAAACCAAATAGAAACCTTTTACATGTATATTTGGTTATTATAGCAATCATGCATCCCAGAGACCTCTTCAGAGCGCCAACATAATGAACTCATAACCGGATCACAAACCACACATAATGCCTCGCTTTAATGTATCACAAATAATTGCTTTTGGCCTCATAGGTTTTCAATAATATCAACCTGAGGAGTTTGAAATATAAACGATCATAGTTAAAAGTGCATGGTTTCTTGAATCTATTTATGTTTCATTGCGTAGCAGCTCATATACACATGTTCATTATGTCACACTTCGGAAATGACTATATTTCTAAGGGCTTATGATCTGGTCAGCTGCAGAATGGCTGATTTTCCTACTAATCCCCACACGAGGCTTCATCACACATCTACAGAGTGCTAAGGCAGGCCTATATGGTTTGCCAATACTTTTTTCCTGATGCTGTTTTACATCAGCAAAAAGAACAAAAATAAAAAAAAGAGAGAGGAAATGGTTACTGCAATGGCAAAAACAAAGGGAGTCAACAGTGAAGCTAGCACAGGTGGAGGGATTAAGTAAGCACTAATGAGCCACCTGACCAGTGGGGGGGGGGGAGAGAAGGAGGAGCACAATGGAGTAGCTGAGTGGGGTGTAAAAATAACAAGGATTGGCATACCCAATAGGTCTCGCCTTTGGGACCTTCTAAGTGTTTAGTTATCCAGCACAATATCCTTGGTGCAACAAAATCAAGTGTTGCATAGTTAAACACTTATAAGGTCCCAAAGGCGAGACCTATTGGCTATGCCAATGCTTGTTTTTTATGTTGGGTGGGATGGTGGTGGTAGGTCCCTGGCTTTGTGCACTCCTAAATTACTTTATGTAATCCTCTTGCTACTTGTGATTATTTGGAAATCTGTGGCTGGTTGCTAGTGCCTCTGCCACCAAAGTACACATGTATTCATATTTTATTAATTCTATTATGTATTTAATTGTTCCACAGTCTTTATTCTAAATTAACTTCTTATTTTCATGATGGAATATTAGAAGCTCATTGGCAGAAGCAAATATTAATCAAAGAAAATAGAAAATAGTAAAAGCTAACAAGAGCCTGTATTTAAATTTCGGCTAATTTGTTAGAAATGCACACAACTCTTAATCCCCCATCCCTCTCCTTAAATCAACAATGGCGACCTAACCCTTCTCAATGTGCCGTTCAGAGTTCATGGCCACAGTAACTTACATGTGTAATGTCAAATATTAATCAAAGAAAATAGAAAATAGTAAAAGCTAACAAGAGCCTGTATTTAAATTTCTGCTAGTTTGTTAGAAATGCACACAACTCTTAATCCACCATCCCTCTCCTTAAATCAACAATGGCGACCTAACCCTTCTCAATGTGCCGTTCAGAGTTCATGGCCACAGTAACTTACATGTGTAATGTCCCCGGAAATCCTGAAAGTCCTACTCATGGGGCCATAGTGTGAGAAACGTTCCTTGCATTGGAAAATGAGAATCATGATAAACGAACTGTGCACAATTATAGGCACAATATCAGTTTTTCACTTAATATTGATGAACGTGAGTAGTGTTAGAAAATGCTGCTCACATTCATACAACATAATGGATTCATTAGAAAAGGGAATTTTCATGGTACTACTCCAGGGAACAGGGACCACAGGCGATAGGTCATAAATGGTGGTAATTGACAAACATTACATAGAACCATATTGACAAGACAGCAAAGGAAATCTGGCCTGGGTAATTTAAAGCCTGAGATAGGGAACCTTGAGAGTTCTATGGTTGGAATCAAAAGTGAATCATATGACGAGCAAGTGTTGGTCCTGTGATGGCGCAGGTTGCATGCTGAGGGTCAATTTTATGTTATGCCATGTTATGTGGATTTTTATAGCGTCTTATCACCTATGGGGGTATCTAGGCACATTGCAGGTGTGGTTGGTGGGCCTTGAGGGCCCTTACTCAAAGAGTCATGTCTTCAGCTTCTTGCGGAATTCAAGAAGGGTGAGGAGGCTCTAATGTGGTGCGGGAGATCTTTCCAAGCTTTTAGAGAAAGGTCTGAGAAAGCACAAACTTCCAGGTTTTTCCAGGTAAAGGCCTTTTGTAGCTTGTTGTATTCTGTAGCTTGAACTGGGACCCCTGGATTCCACTTCTTTGTCCTGAGTCTGAGAGGGAGCAGGTCCAGTCCTTCAAAGCTCCTCTCAGGTCACAGTCAGCAGGTCGAGTCCTCTTCTGATCTTCTGCAAGTCCAGGAATTGTTCTCAAGTGGGTGCCTGGAGGTGGCAGGTTTATGCCGGCCACTAAATAGTCAGTGGGAATGACTCCTTGAAATGCCCTTACTAATGGGGTAAAGTTTTGCGGGACCAACTCCTCCCACTTTGGGCTTTTTCAGGGAGGCAATTATATTTGGCCACACTAATCTTGGGTTTTGAATGCTTGGGGTGAATTGTGAGGAGTGTTCTATGGTAATTCCAGTGACCTCCTAAATCTAACACTAAAACCTAGTTGGAGTATTCCACTTTACCCAAAGCAGAAACCTTCAGCAACCAGACAGTGAATTTACAATAATTGGTTCAGCATCCTGTTCTCTTCCCTTTCAAGTGTGCCCCAAGAGTTATATTTGAACCCAGACAACCTGCCAATCAGGATTTGACACCCAAGGAGGATTTGACACTGTAGAATCAAAAAGGATGCCCACAGCACCACCCTGCATGTTCTGTGGCGTTCAGAGAAGTCATATATGCCCATTAAGGTCTGCCTATTGTTTGCTACTGGAGAGTTTTTCAAACCTATTCAAGGCTAATTACTGGTTTGGAGAAACTGGAAATCCAAATGCAAATTAACTTCCTGGACTTTTATACAGGGAAATGGTAACTTTATAAAAGTTATTTGTCCTTATTATTTATAAAAAATATGAGTTCACAATTGAAGTGGATTTGTAATAACTAATAAAAATAGATGTTTCATTTTTTTTGTCTAGCAGGTCCCATTCCTGAGATATAGTATTAGTATTTTAATCTATACTCTGGTTTTCTACATAGGACTGCTACAGTGAAAATAGTTTTTGAGAACTAGTCAATGCAAAGACATGGTAACATTCAATTTCTGTACGTCCTACTTGTAAATACCATGTGCCCTGCCTTGTGGGCTACACGGCCCTATAGGGCTAACATAATATTATTTAAAAGAGAGCTTTTTACCTGTCTAAAGGCTTTATTTTGTCAGGTCGAACTGCAGTTTTTACACTGCTGCAGTCGGACTATGATTGCAACCATGAAGCCACGTTTGCACAGCCACTGTACCGGAGGCACAATAGGTGTTGCAGTCCACTGGTGTCATTTAACCCCTTCCCCGCTCATGACGGAACCGTTCCGTCATGAGCCACGGTTGCCGTGTGCTCATGACGGAACGGTTCCGTCATGACACGCCCGCTGGCGGCCGCTCCGCCTACGCGGCGCTGTTTCCCCGCCTGTGCGGGGGGACAACGCAAATGGGCAGAGTCATGACGGAACCGTTCCGTCATGAGCACAGGTCAACCGTGGCTCATGACGGAGCGGCTCCGTCATGAGCACAGGCCCGCCGCGCTGCCCCCCTGCCCCCCCCAGCGCTGCAGCGGAATGTCCGCAGCAGCGAAGGGGTTAACTCTCGGGCCCTGGGTACATTTTATACTATATACTAAGTATTTATAAGCAAATTAAATAGAACAAGTAGGAATATGCCAATTCAACCATATTAATAGGAGGAACACAGGCACTTTACAACTTGATAGAAGGGGTAAAGTGCACAGTGTTCTAAAGACAGTAAAAATATAGGGTCCAGCAAGAGATGAAAAATCCACGGTGATCACACAGAAAAGGGGGATTTCCTATAATATTTACGTTTATTCTGAATGATTGATACATGGATAGGGATGAAGATATGTATACGATGTTGAGGTGGAAATCTTTAGCCAACTTTACAGTTTCAAAGTTTTATAGTATGCTTGATGATGCCATGGATTGTAGCTGATGTTTACTGTCAGCTTAACCATTTATTAGGTCTCAGTGTAGGCCTGCCCGCTGTGCTAATGCACAGCATTTGCACTGGACCAACGAAGGATATTCACAAATTCCTTATGATGCTAAAACAGTGGAGGATGTTAGGGCCGGAGTGAGAGCACAAAGCGGAGGGAGCAGGCAAGTTAGAGAGCCAGCCATTCAGTCTCAAGTAACTGGGTTTTTCCCCAAAGAGATGTTTTAATGAATGGGGCTGAAGGGTGCACGTGAAAAGGATATTACCCTAATACATTGGTCAAAAAGCCATAGAATTTATGAGCAGTTCTAAATACTTCAAGGTCTGCCACTGTACTCATGGCTTTTGTTCTTCCAGTGCAGCAATTACTTGTGTGTGCTCATTAAAAAATGACTTGTCTGTAAAAACTTGATGCATAGGACATAGGAGACATGTCTGTGCCACAGGAGAAACAACATCCACCTGAAACCCTGAAGAAAAAAATGCTATCATAAATCCTGTTCCAAGTGACACTGGTTTTGCCTGCAGCTAGCGAAATGGCTTTTCAAGTTAACAGTCATAGTTGACAGTCAGGAGTCAATGTCTTTCCTTCTTCTGGGGTCAGTGAATTGAGTACTATTACGTTTTGTAACAACATCTGCTATTTGCAGTGCTTAGAAATGGCAATAGCATATTAAGACGAGCTGTAGATGACAAGCATTGACAAAGTCTATACAAAAGTTATAGGCTTGGCAATGTGTTTTTGCCATATGGCACGCCAGTGTGGCTGCTGTTCAGCATTGCTAAAAGTTAGTGTCATGGAGTGCTAGAGTGGAGTGGGGGAGTAGTGTCATAGAGTGGATTTGTTGGAGTAGAGTGAAGTAGGGGGAGTAGAGTGTCGTAGAATTGAGTAGAGGGGAGTAGAGTTCAGTCGTTTAGTGGCAGAGAGTGTCATAGAGAGTGTCATGGAGTTCAGTGGCATAGAGTGGAGTAGTGTAGAGTGGAGTGGGGTGGAATAAGATGGAGTGGTATGAGGTAGTGGGCTGGATTGTATTGGATTAGATTGGGGTTGTTAGACCTGTCAGCCCTTTGGGTGGTCCCTCCTCATCATTATTTATTTTGTCCCACTTTTGCCTCAAACCCTGTTTGGATTTTTCCTTTTTGGGAACCACCAGACTTTTTCGTGTTGCTGCAGATTCAGGGAGCCATTTTAGCTACCCCTGAAACTTCTGTCTGAGGGCCTGGAGCACAAAATGGTGGCCACCTGTGACATCACCAGCATCCACTGGAACCTACCAGCACCTTCCAGAACATTCCAGAACCCTGTGACAGTTGGAGGCGGTTTAGAATGTTGGGAAGTTAAGAGAGAGAGTTGGCAGTTGGAGCTGGCAGTTGGCACCTGACTGGTGAGGAGTGAGCAGCAAAAACGTGAAGGAGGAAGGAGTGAAGCAGCAGGGGTGGAAACTTGTGCCTGGAGTGGGGTCCATAAACCCACCCTTGATACTAGTCCCTACTGACGGAGCCCAGCCTAGAGCCCTGTGTGGGAAGAAGTCAGAAAAACCATCCTGAGGACCTGGACAGCAGGAACAGGCCTTAGAAACAAGAGAACAGCAAGATCCTGACCTGGAAGCTGGTTTCCCTGAAGTCCGACGTCGAGTAGCCTAAGACCTGGAGCCCGAGGTGGAGAAGCGGCGCTGACTGGAAAAGCAGACGTCGTACCCGGAGCCGCCAGAGGTCGAGAGAGGGCGCCGTCAGAGGTCGTGAGGAATACCAGAGGTCGAGGAGGAAGTCACCCGAGGTCGAGTGAGCGGTGTCATCGGAGGAGTGAAGTCCGCCCTCCGGAGTCGTCGGAGACCGAGGTGAAGGGTAACGGAGGTCGGGAGTGAGGATCGCACTCCGGAGTCGCCGGAACCTGTGAGAATCGTGCCGGAGGTCAGGAGTGGAGGTCGCACTCCGGAGTCGCCGGAAACCTGTGAGGAGCACCGGAGGTCGGGAGTGAGGATCGCACTCCGGAGCCGCCGGAAGTCGACATCGAGGCAAGGCCGGCCGACGTCATCGAAGCCGAGGTCGCCATCGGACCGGAGCCGCCCGAAGTCGACATCGAGTAAGACTGCCCGACGCCATCGAATCGGAGGTCGAGATCGAACCGAGGCCGCTGACATCGAGACCGGATCCGCCTGCCGGCGTCGTCAAAGAACTGACATTGTGCCGAGGCCGCCGACATCGAACCGGAACCGCCTCACGACATCGATACGACTCCAGCGGCGTCGGAGCATCAGAAAAAGGGCAGTAAGTGGAGTAGAGGGCGCCTAAGGCCCTGTGGAGACCTGAGAGACTGCTCTAAGGGGCTAGGGAGGTGCTGGAACCAACCTGACTGTGCCAGGGGTGAACTGGGACTAATCTAGAGAAGTTGTGTGGAGAGAGAGAGCCAGGTCTCTGGTATTTCCCCCCTTTATCTACCTCAGTTAGGCCTCAGCCTTGACCAAGCCAGGGAGTAGACACCCCCAAGCCTTCCACATCCCCACAAGCTGTGCCTGGGCCAAATCAGCCCTTAGGAATTCAAAAGTGATCTGAATCCATGAGTGTCACTGTCAGCTTTTAAGTATTTATTAGGGGCACTGTATTTATTGTATTTAACCTATTTATTGTTCCACTGTATTTATTGGTCCACAGTATTTATTGATGCACAATATTTATTGGTTACAGTATTTATTGCCTCAGAATATTTAATTGCCTGTCTGTATTGCACTTTTATTTATGCCTTCAGTATTTATGATCACCCCTATTTATTGAATCATTAAGCCAGTATTTATTTGTCCTGCACTTTCTAAAAAGTTTGTATATTGTGATTTTTATTTATTTTCTCCAATCAGCAACTAAGAGAAAAAGAAGATAAAGAAAGATATTTTCATAATTTTTACGGTGTAGAGTCGTTTTTGGAACGGATGCACGCATGGTTATTGTTTGGGTATGTTGTATGCTTAGCACGGAGCCTGATTCCTGACCACTCGAGCCAAGCTACCACTGTGTGTCCGGAAGACCACCACCACCCCTTCTAGTGTGGGAGTGGGTTTTCCAACATAAATTGGTGTTCAGTGGTGGGATAGAGCTGTGCCTACGCATACTCAACAATAACTGTGGGTAGTCCATAGGCCTACACCGGGAGTTTTCTCAAGAGCGGCCTTCCTAATTGTGGGTTTTTGTTTTTTCCAAATTTACTCTGGTGGTGGGAGGAGGTATTATTAAAGGTACCCCCCTGCATAGTTACTGCACAAAACCTGTCCTCTAACCTGAGTGGACAAGATGGAGTTTGTACTAGAAAATCTAGAAACGTACACTGTGGCCCAACTCAGGGAGTTTTGCCAGCGGGAGGGGGTGTACTGTCCCCCAGGAGCAAAGAAGGGTGCACTCCAAACCAGCTTAAGGGCTTGGGGGGAGGCACGCCGAGAAAGCAAGGCTGAGGAGGAGGACAGGGATAGAGAGCCTGACACCGAGGGGGCTGAGATGTACCAACCTGAGGTGGGGAACCTGTCAGCGGGGCCCAGAACCATTTCTAGGAAGGGCAGCAGTGCCTCTAGCGGTGGCTTGTCTGAAGTGGAGTTAACAGACCGGAGGGAGAAAAGACAGCTCACATGGGACTTAGCAAGGCTGGAGAAGGAGAAGGAGGAGCAGAGGATGGCCCATGAATTACGACTGAAAGAAATAGATCTTCAGATCCTGAGAATCGGGGCACAACCTGTTCCTAATGGTGGCAGCCAAACCCAAGAGATCACCAGGGAACCTAAACCCTACCTGCCAAAGGACATAGTAGCTAGCTATGGAGTGGGCGACGATATCGCCAAGTGGCTAGCGGCCTATGAGGTCTCGTTGAGGGCCCATGGGGTTCCAGAGAAGTACTGGGGAGGGGGATTGTACAAGTACATGCCTCCAGCTGGTAGGGATGCTTTATTGACCCTCGAAGAGGATGAGCAGACCCACTACCCCACCATGAAACTGGCGCTCATAAGGAAGTTTGGACTAACACCCGAAAAGTACAGACAGAAGTTCAGGGGTAGTCACAAACTGGGCACACAGAATTGGGTGGACTTCCTGGACTATGCAAAGAAGGCACTGGAAGGTTGGATTCAGGGCAGTGAAGTGAGGAACTACGAGGGGTTGTTTGACCTAGTACCGAAGGAACACCTGCTCGAGAAATGTTTCCCTGAACTGCGGCAACACCTGGTGGATAGCAAGCTGACCAGTCCCCGGAAGCTTGCTGAGGAGGCGGACATTTGGGCTAGTACCCGGGTGTCCACAAGGGGGACTGGAGGGGATACTCAAAAGGCCGGACAGGGCGCCCCCCAGAAGAAAGAGGGAGGGGAAAAGAAAAAGGAGTTCTCCAAAGGCCCCCAAAATAACTTCCAAGGGAAGGGAACAGGATTCACCCCTAAGGCTAACCCGCCCAGAAACCCTAATCCTGGCCAGAGTCAGCAGCCAAGGGTTGTCCATTGCTATGAGTACGGTGGCGTTGGACACTATAAAGGAGATCCGAAGTGCTTGAAACGACCACCCCCTCCCACTGGAGGAAAGACCCCCGGAGTAGCTAGTGTAGTGCTCGGGGAGGAGATGCCCTTAACTAAGGGAAGGGAGTGGGCGGGTGTCACTTTAGTGTCCCTGGGAGAACGGGAGATGGTTCCTAAGATCCAGGTGCCCGCAAATACCGCAAAGTATGGGCAATGGGTCACCTTCAACGGCCAAAGAGGGGAGGCTCTGAGAGACACAGGAGCCAGTATGACTATGGTGCGTAGCCAACTGGTGTCTCCAGAGCAGGTAATTCCCGATGTACTCCACCCAGCCGCGATGGCTGACGGCAGAACAGGCCACTATCCAGTGGCCGAGGTTCCCTTTGAATGGGGGGGGGGTTGCAGGTTCACTTCGAGTTGCCGTAAGCCCTGCCGTGCCAGTCGATTGTCTGCTGGGGAATGACATGGAGCACAACGCTTGGAAGGAGGTGGAATACCGGACTCACACCGAGATGCTGGGTACACCTGACTGGGCCTGTGTTAGCACAAGGTCCACGACTACCCGAAGAGGGAGTTCATTTCGGCTGGAGCCTGGAACAAAGGCCCAGCCAGCTGCCAGTCAAGGGAAGAACCGAGGACAGGAGGAGCCTGCCTCGGCGTCCCCACCCCGTAGGACGGATAGGCCACCGGAGGTGGTGGACCAGGAGTCTGCGGTGGGGGACGTTACCAACCTGGAGGACCTACCCATCCCGGCCGAGTGGCACGTGGAGGGAGGCCCGTCCAGGGAGGAATTTTGCCAGGGCCAGAGGGAGTGCCCTACCCTTGAGGGGCTGAGGCGGCAGGCCGAAGCCCAGGCAGCAGGGAACGTTGAAGGGAACTACAGTGTTTACTGGGAGGATGGCCTCCTCTACAGTGAACCCAAGGCACCCCTACACGGATCGTCACGAGCCTTGGTAGTTCCTCAACGTTATCGAGCCTTCCTTCTGGAGTTGGCTCACGAGATACCATTGGCAGGACACCTGGGGCAAGACAAGACCTTCGCCCGTCTTGTCCCACACTTTTATTAGCCTCAGATGAAAGTGTCGTCCGATACCTACTGCCGGACATGTGTGTCTTGCCAAGCCAGTGGGAAAACAGGGGTGAAGCTGAAAGCTCCCCTGGAACCACTTCCTGTCGTTAGCACCCCCTTTGAAAGGGTGGGCATCGACATTGTGGGTCCATTAGATCCGCCGACTACAGCTGGTCACAGGTTTATCCTGGTACTGGTGGATCATGCCACACGGTACCCAGAGGCAATACCTCTGAGGACCATAACAGCACCTGTTGTGGCTAGGGCCCTGATGGGAATCTTTACCCGAGTGGGTTTTCCCAAGGAAGTTGTGTCCGATAGGGGGACCAACTTCATGTCAGCGTACATGCGGGCAATGTGGAAGGAGTGTGGAGTGACCTACCGGTTCACAACTCCTTACCACCCCCAGACCAATGGTCTGGTGGAGAGGTTTAACAAAACCTTGAAAGGCATGATCAGAAGTCTGCCTGAAAGCCTGCGGAGGAGATGGGACGTCCTCCTACCCTGTCTACTTTTTTCCTACAGGGAAGTGCCACAGAAGGGAGTGGGCTTCAGCCCCTTCGAGCTTCTGTATGGGCACCCTGTACGTGGACCTCTCAACCTGGTGAGAGACGGATGGGAAAGAACTCCCAGAAAGCTTCCCCAGGATGTGGTGAGCTACATGCTGGCCTTCCGGAGCCAAATGGCTAAGTTGTGGAAGCAAGCTTCTGACAACTTGGAAGCCAGCCAAGCAGTGATGAAGGCGTGGTATGACCACAATGCTCACCCGGTGGAGTTGGAGCCTGGCCAGAAGGTGTGGGTGATCGAACCGGGAGAGCTTAGTGCCCTCCAGGATCGCTGGTCAGGACCCTTTGAGGTGTTGGAGAAGAAGGGTAAGGCTACCTACTTGGTGGACCTGAAGACCCCTCGTCAGCCCCTGCGGGTGCTGCATGCCAACCGCCTCAAACCCCACCACGAGAGGCCTGAAGTCATCTTGATGATGGTGACTGACGGAGGAGAGGACGTGGAAAGCGAGCCTCTCCCTGATCTGTTTGCGTCTCAAGAGAAGGATGGGTCGGTGGAGGGAGTGATTCTCTCCCCATCTCTAACTCCTGAACAGCAGGAGGACTGTCGCCAGGTCCTGGGGCAGTACTCCTCGTTGTTCTCCCTTGTCCCGGGTAGGACTCACCTGTGCGTCCATGACGTGGACACAGGAGACAGCCCACCTGTGAAGTCCAAGATCTACCGGATGTCAGACAAGGTGAAGGCCAGCATTCATAGTGAAGTCACTAAGATGCTGGAGCTAGGAGTGATCGAACCTTCTAGCAGCCCCTGGTCCAGTCCGGTGGTGTTAGTACCAAAAGCTGCACCACCGGGTGCCCAACCAGAACTGAGGTTCTGTGTGGACTATCGGGGACTGAATTCAGTGACCAAAACTGATGCTCATCCGATCCCTAGGGCGGATGAATTGATTGACCGGCTGGGAGCTGCCCAATATCTAAGTACCTTTGACCTTACTTCTGGGTACTGGCAGATCTCTTTGACTGATGGAGCAAGGGAAAGGTCAGCCTTCTCCACGCCCAATGGCCACTACCAGTTCTGTGTGATGCCCTTTGGGCTCAAGAACGCACCTGCCACGTTTCAGCGCCTGGTAAACCAGATCCTCACCGGAATGGAGAGTTTCTCTGCTGCTTATCTGGATGACATAGCCGTCTTCAGTAACAGCTGGGAGGATCACTTGCGTCACCTGCAAGCTGTTCTCCAGGCCCTGAGACAAGCTGGATTGACGATCAAGGCCAGCAAGTGCCAGATCGGGCAGGGGTCGGTAGTGTACCTTGGACACTTGGTGGGTAGGGGAGCGGTGCAACCCCTCCAGGCGAAGATCGAGGCCATCATGGCCTGGGAACCCCCCAAGACTCAGACTGAGGTCCGAGCATTTTTGGGCCTCACGGGATACTACCGCCGCTTCGTGAAGGGGTACGGTACCATCGTAGCCCCCCTCACGGAGCTCACGTCCAAGAAACAACCTCGACGGGTAGTCTGGACGGAGGCTTGTCAGCAAGCCTTTGAGAGATTGAAGAAAGCCATGTGCGAGGCCCCGGTCTTAAGGGCCCCAGACTTTTCCAAGGAGTTCATTGTCCAGACAGATGCATCAGAACATGGCATTGGGGCAGTGTTATCGCAACTCAACGAAGAGGGTCTGGATCAACCCGTGGTCTTCCTATCCCGGAGACTACTTCCCAGGGAACAGAAGTGGAGTGCAATAGAGCGTGAAGCCTTTGCAGTGGTATGGGCTCTGAAGAAGTTGCGGCCATATCTGTTTGGCTCGCACTTCCTAGTTCAGACCGACCACCGACCCCTTCGTTGGCTGATGCAAATGAAGGGGGAGAATCCCAAGTTGTTGAGGTGGTCTATTTCCCTACAGGGAATGGACTTTCAGGTGGAACATCGGCCTGGAGTGGACCACGCCAATGCAGACGGTCTCTCAAGGTATTTCCGCCTTAGTGATGAGAACTCCCAAGGGGTTGGGTAGCTCTCCCCACTTTCAGCTGGGGGGGACGCGTGTTAGACCTGTCAGCCCTTTGGGTGGTCCCTCCTCATCATTATTTATTTTGTCCCACTTTTGCCTCAAACCCTGAATGGATTTTTCCTTTTTGGGAACCACCAGACTTTTTCGTGTTGCTGCAGATTCAGGGAGCCATTTTAGCTACCCCTGAAACTTCTGTCTGAGGGCCTGGAGCACAAAATGGTGGCCACCTGTGACATCACCAGCATCCACTGGAACCTACCAGCACCTTCCAGAACATTCCAGAACCCTGTGACAGTTGGAGGCGGTTTAGAATGTTGGGAAGTTAAGAGAGAGAGTTGGCAGTTGGAGCTGGCAGTTGGCACCTGACTGGTGAGGAGTGAGCAGCAAAAACGTGAAGGAGGAAGGAGTGAAGCAGCAGGGGTGGAAACTTGTGCCTGGAGTGGGGTCCATAAACCCACCCTTGATACTAGTCCCTACTGACGGAGCCCAGCCTAGAGCCCTGTGTGGGAAGAAGTCAGAAAAACCATCCTGAGGACCTGGACAGCAGGAACAGGCCTTAGAAACAAGAGAACAGCAAGATCCTGACCTGGAAGCTGGTTTCCCTGAAGTCCGACGTCGAGTAGCCTAAGACCTGGAGCCCGAGGTGGAGAAGCGGCGCTGACTGGAAAAGCAGACGTCGTACCCGGAGCCGCCAGAGGTCGAGAGAGGGCGCCGTCAGAGGTCGTGAGGAATACCAGAGGTCGAGGAGGAAGTCACCCGAGGTCGAGTGAGCGGTGTCATCGGAGGAGTGAAGTCCGCCCTCCGGAGTCGTCGGAGACCGAGGTGAAGGGTAACGGAGGTCGGGAGTGAGGATCGCACTCCGGAGTCGCCGGAACCTGTGAGAATCGTGCCGGAGGTCAGGAGTGGAGGTCGCACTCCGGAGTCGCCGGAAACCTGTGAGGAGCACCGGAGGTCGGGAGTGAGGATCGCACTCCGGAGCCGCCGGAAGTCGACATCGAGGCAAGGCCGGCCGACGTCATCGAAGCCGAGGTCGCCATCGGACCGGAGCCGCCCGAAGTCGACATCGAGTAAGACTGCCCGACGCCATCGAATCGGAGGTCGAGATCGAACCGAGGCCGCTGACATCGAGACCGGATCCGCCTGCCGGCGTCGTCAAAGAACTGACATTGTGCCGAGGCCGCCGACATCGAACCGGAACCGCCTCACGACATCGATACGACTCCAGCGGCGTCGGAGCATCAGAAAAAGGGCAGTAAGTGGAGTAGAGGGCGCCTAAGGCCCTGTGGAGACCTGAGAGACTGCTCTAAGGGGCTAGGGAGGTGCTGGAACCAACCTGACTGTGCCAGGGGTGAACTGGGACTAATCTAGAGAAGTTGTGTGGAGAGAGAGAGCCAGGTCTCTGGTATTTCCCCCCTTTATCTACCTCAGTTAGGCCTCAGCCTTGACCAAGCCAGGGAGTAGACACCCCCAAGCCTTCCACATCCCCACAAGCTGTGCCTGGGCCAAATCAGCCCTTAGGAATTCAAAAGTGATCTGAATCCATGAGTGTCACTGTCAGCTTTTAAGTATTTATTAGGGGCACTGTATTTATTGTATTTAACCTATTTATTGTTCCACTGTATTTATTGGTCCACAGTATTTATTGATGCACAATATTTATTGGTTACAGTATTTATTGCCTCAGAATATTTAATTGCCTGTCTGTATTGCACTTTTATTTATGCCTTCAGTATTTATGATCACCCCTATTTATTGAATCATTAAGCCAGTATTTATTTGTCCTGCACTTTCTAAAAAGTTTGTATATTGTGATTTTTATTTATTTTCTCCAATCAGCAACTAAGAGAAAAAGAAGATAAAGAAAGATATTTTCATAATTTTTACGGTGTAGAGTCGTTTTTGGAACGGATGCACGCATGGTTATTGTTTGGGTATGTTGTATGCTTAGCACGGAGCCTGATTCCTGACCACTCGAGCCAAGCTACCACTGTGTGTCCGGAAGACCACCACCACCCCTTCTAGTGTGGGAGTGGGTTTTCCAACAGGGGTGGATTGGATTGAGGTAGAGTGGGGTGGATTTAGTGGACATGATGGATTGCAGTGTGGTGGATTGGAATGGTGTGAGGGATTGGATTGGGGTTGATTGAAGTAGGGTGGATTAGATAAGAATGGGCTGAGTGGAGTGATAGGACTGGGGTGGGATGGATTGGATTGGGGTGGTTGGATTTGATTGGAGTGGGGTGATTGGAGTGAACTGGAGTGGGGTGGATTGAATGGGATAGGATTGGATTTATTGGAGTGGGGTAGACTGGAGTGGGGTAGATTGGACTAGAGTGGGGTGGATTGGACTGAAGTGGTGTGGTTTTGACTGAAATGGGGTAGATTGGAGTGGAGTGGGGGGTTGACTGAACTGGGGTGGGGTGGATCAGAGTAGATTGGATTGGAGTAGAATGGGGGATTAAAGGAAAGTGGAATGGATTGGAGTGGAGTGTGGTAGAGTGGGGTGGATTGGGGTTGGTTGGGTTGGAGGGGGTGGATTAGAGTGGGGTGGACTGAACTAGGGTGGGATGGACTGAACTAGAGTGGGGTGGGGTGGATTTGATTGGACTGGGTGGATTGAAATAGGGTGGGGGGATTGGGGTGGACTGAAGTAGGGTAGAATGGTCTAGAGTGGGGTGGATTGAAGTGTCGTGAATTGGATTGAAGTGGCGTGAATTGGATTGGAGTGCTGTGAATTGGATTGGAATGGGGTCAATAGAATTGAGTGGATGGATTAGATGAGCTGGATTAAATTAGATTGGAGTGGGGTGAACTAGAGTGGGATGTAATGGGTGCATTGGACCGGAGTGGGGTGGGTGGTGTATTGTAGTGGGGTGAATTGGATTGGTGTGGGGTGGATTGGAGTGGAGTGGATTAATGTGGATTGGACTGGAGAGGGGTGGATTAAAGTGAATTGGATTTGGAGGGACTGGAGTAGGGTAGGTGGATTGGGTTTCAATAGCTTGGATTTGAGCGGGGTGGATTGGATTGGAATGGGGTAGAATGGATTTAAGTGAGTGGGTTGAAGTGGACTGGAGTGGGGGGTGCTGGTTTGGAATGGGTGGGTTGAAATTGGTGGGTTGGACTGGAGTGGGGTGGACTGAACTGGAGAAGAGTGGATTGAAGCAGGGTGGTTTGGAATGGTGTGCAGTGGGTTGGAGTGGGGTGGATTTGACTACAGTGGTTTGTGTGGAGTGGGGTGATTGTATTGGATTGGTGTGAGGTGGATTTGATTGGAGTGTGCAGATTGGATTGAGATGGATTGGATTAGTGTGAGGTGGATTGGAGTGGAGTGGGGTGGATTAATGTAGACTGGATTGGACTAGAGTGGGGTGGATTAAAGTGAATTGGATTGGAGTTGGAGGGAATGGAGTGGGGTAGGTGGATTGGGTTTCACTAGCTTGGATTTGAGCGGGGTGGATTGGATTGGAATGGGGTAGAATGGATTTAAGTGTGTGGGTTGAATTGGACTGGTGTGGGGGTGCTGGTTTTGAATGGGTGGGTTGGAATTGGTGGGGTGGACTGAACTGGAGATGGGTGGATTGAAGCAGGGTGGGTTGGAATGGTGTGCAGTGGATTGGAGTGGGGTGGATTTGACTGGAGTGGTTTGTGTGGAGTGGGGTGATTGTATTGGATTGGTGTGAGGTGGATTTGATTGGAGTATGCAGATTGGATTAGGATGGATTGGATTAGATTGGGGTGGAATCGAATGCGGTAGATTGGATTGGGGTGAGATGGATTGGATTGGAGGTTGGGCATATAGGAGTGGGGCGGACTGGAGTGGGCAGATTATTTTTCATTGGAGGGGGCAGATTGTTTTCTATTGGGGCACATTCAAGTGGGGCAGATTGTTTTGTGCTGCAGTGGGGCAGATTGGAGTGGGGCAGATTGTTTTGGATTGGGGCAGATTGTTTTGGATTGGTGTGGGCAGATTGCTTTGGATTGGCGTGGGGCAGATTGCTTTGGATTGGCGTGGGGCAGATTGCTTTGGATTGGCGTGGGGCAGATTGGTCTGGATTGGAGTGGGGCAGATTGTTTTGGATTGGTGTAGGCCAGATTGGAGTGGAGCAGGTTGTTTTGGATTGGAGTGGGGCAGATTGGAGTGGAGCAGATTGTTTTGGACTGGAGCGGGCAGATTTGTTTTAGATTGGAGCAGGGTAAATTGGAGTGGGGCACTTTGGAGTGTGATAGATTTGTTTAGATTAGAGTGGGGCAGATTGATTTAGATCTGAGTGGAGCAGACTGTTTTGGATTGTGTGAGGCAGATTGTTTTGGGTTGGAGTGGGACAGAATGTTTTGGATTGGAGTGAGACAGATTGTTTTGAATTGGAGTAGGACAGATTGGAGTGGGGCAGAGTGTTCTGGATTGGTGTTGGGCAGATTGTTTTGGATTGGAGCAAATTGCTTTGGATTTGAGTGGCACAATTTTTTTATTGGAGAGTGGCAGAATGTTTTGGGTTGGGGCGGGGCAGAAAGTTTTGGGTTGGAGTGGGGCAGATTGTTTTGAATTGGGGCAGATGGCTTTGGATTAGAGTGTGGCAGATTGAAGTGGGCGGATTGTTTAGGATTGGAGCTGGGTAGACTGGAGTGGGACAGATTGTTTTAGATTGGAGTGGGCTAGATTGGAGTGGGGCAGATTGTTTTAGATTGGGGTGGGCTAGATTGGAGTGGGCAGATTGTTTTGGATTGGAGTGGGGCAGATTTAAGTGGGGTGGGTTGGGAGGATTGTCATTGTGGTGGATTGAGTGAGTATATTGGATTGGTCTGGGGTGGATTGGATTGAGTGGGGGCATTGGTGTGGGTGAGGACGGGGTGGATTGGAGTGCTACAGCAAACAAATGATGGACGGAATGCTGGCAATGCAAACATTCTCCCCCAGTCAAAAGATCCTTGTTAAATCCATTGTTCTTTTGCCCACTTCGCCACCCCAGTTTGGACCCAGCCATATGCAAATCAGTCTTGACCCTGTGCCCCATGGGAACAGTCCAGACCGAACTGCCAGGCCAGGTCCTCTGTGGACCGGAAACAAGCATCCTGGGACCGGTTTCAGGGTATGTCACCCTTCTTCAGCCAGGCTATCTGGAATCCAGTGGCACAGTGAGCAAGGGACACACGTCTGGGCATACCTATCCCACTTAGGGCGAAAAGTGTTACAGCAAACAAATGATGGACGGAATGCTGACAATGCAAACATTCTCCCCCAGTCAAAAGATCTGGGTTAAATCCATTGTTCTTTTGTCCACTACGCCACCCCAGTTTGGACCCAGCCAGTACGACATTGTTCTGCATTCTGTACATCGTACGACATTGTTCTGCATTCTGCACATCGTACGACATTGTTCTGCATTCTGTCCATCGTACAACATTGTTCTGCATTCTGTCCATCAATTGTTTTTTTTTTGCATTTGTCACCTCGAGTGGGATGGGTATGCCCAGACGTGGGTCCCATGCTCTCCATGCCACTGGAGTCAAGCTATCCTGGCTGATGAGGGTTGAAAGCCAGAAACCGGTCCAAGGATGCTTGTTTCCAGTCCAGGGAGGACCTGGCCTGGCAGTTCGGGCTGGACTGTTTCCATTGGGCGCAGGGTCAAGACTGATTTGCATATGGCTGGGTCCAAAATGGAATGGCATGGTGAGCAAAAAAACGATGGATTTAAGCCCAGATCTCTGTACTGGGGTGAATGTACGACATTGTTCGGCATTCTGTCCATCAATTGTTTTTTTTGCATTTGTCACCCCGAGTGGGACGGGTATCCCCAGACGTGGGTCCCGTGCTCTCCATGCCACTGGAGTTAAGCTATCCTGGCTGATGGTCCTAGGATGCTTGTTTCCAGCCCAGGGAGGACCTGGCCTGGCAGTGCTGGCTGGACTGTTCCCTTTGGGCGCAGGGTCTTTATGACCAGATGTGGGTCCCATGCTAACTACACCACTGGATTCAAGCTAACCTGGCTGATGAAGGGTGATGCCCAAAAACCGGTCCCAGGATGCTTGTTTCCGGTCCAGGGAGGACCTGGCTTGGCAATTCAGGCTGAACTGTTCCCACAAGGAACAGGGACAAAACTGATTTGCACACGGCTGGGTCCAAACTGGGGTGGTGTGGTGAGCAAAAGAATGATGGATTAAACCCAGATCCTTGTGACTGGGGGTGAATATTTGCATTGTCCAGCATTCCGTCCATCAATTGTAAAAATAGCGCTATTCATACCATTGTGGATTGTCAAAGCACCATACATCAGAAACATACAGAGACAATAAGTCATATAGGTTTGCAAATCAGTGTATAGGACATTTTTTTTTATTATTTTTTTTTTATTATGGATTTATACACGTCCAGAAAAACACAGTACTTTGCATTCGTAGCAGTATTTACATATTTCAAATAATCATGAGTAGGTGATGTACAGTCAAGGAAATAATACAATCCTATAAAGGGATAAGTTGTTCTCAACAGAGTTCTTAGTGTTAATATGCATAGTACTGTTCTTGGACACACCAGGCAAATCTTGGGAAAGGAAATCGTAACATAATAACTTCCAACTTTCCCCACTTCCCTCCCTCTGGGTCACACAAAAAAACCTCCACATCGGATCATGTAACACATGTCAGCTTATGTGTCTGAACAGACGTTTCTACGCAGTTCCTAGACTAGAATGCTGTGTGACCGCGTCTCCCCATCTCGTCTGTCACTGTCTATGTGTAGTTCCCCTGACACTTGTGGAGTGAGGCCCTCTCCCATGAGGATCTCCATGAGCATAGTATACCAAGCCCTCACCTCTTCTTCTAGATTTTCATCTCTACGAACATGCCTCATTCGAATTAGCTCTGCCGTCGCCCATTCCCAGAAATCCCTGGCCCAATTTTCCACCGTGGGGGGCACCAAACCCATCCAACTAATTGCAATCCTCCTTTTAGCCAGCACTAGTCCCAACTGGAGGAACCTACGTGTAAGCTTTTTCCCTTTGGGCCTAGGGAGAAGACCCAACAACACCTCCTTAATAGATTGGGGTAGCGTCCCTCCCGTCACCCGTCGTAAGTGTTCCAATATCAATCCCCAAAAGTGACTTAACTGTGGACAATCCCATACCAGGTGCAAGAACTGAGCTTCATTCTATCCACATTTGGGACAATTAGCTGGGCGGTCCGGATATATTTTGTGGAGTACATTTGGAATCAAATAAGTTTGATGGACAATATTGAATTGGGTTAACTTACATCTGGGATTTGAACTAACTTGCTTAACCCCTTCATGTACCCTTTTCCAGTCCCATTCCGTTAGAGGCTCTTCCAGCACCGCATCCCACTTAGGTTGAATTGGAAGCGGGGTTGCGGTAAGATTCTCCCATAATGCCCTGTAAATGTGTGATACCATCCTGCGGCCCACCGCCAAGGTCACGAGAGCCTGAAGCATGGCGGTGAAGGCCAGCCGCACCTCCCGTGCCACTACTGAGATCTTAGCGTATTATAGGTATTGCCACCTTCCTAACTCAAACATTGATTCCGCCTCCTCTCTAGTGAGGAATTTCTGTCCAGAGTACAAATCTCCCATCATCCGGCAGCCTCCCTCCGTCCATCTGGTAATAGACATTGTTTGACTTATTTGTTTAAAACGGACCCATAGCCCATAATAGGGTCTCCAGGGCATAGGGCGCGTGCTTCACCGCAGTTTTGATTGCAAATTCCCAAATGGCAGCCACGCGTCTAATAATATATGGGAGCCTCTCGGGCACCTAGGATCCCAACATAAGGAGGTCCGGGAATGGGGTCCCCTGGTGCGTACCTTGCAACTGTCGCTTCTCCCAATTATCATTCTTGTCAAACCATTGTACAACATGTTGAAGCTGTGTCACCATCTAATAGAAGCCCAACCTAGGGACCTCCAGCCCGCCCCTCTCCCATGTCCTCTGCAGTGTATCTAGTTTCACCCTTTTCCGTTTGAATCCCCAGAACAGATCAATCAATAGACGGTCCAGTGTGTATAGGACATGTTATTTAAGAACAACAAGGTCTACTAGGTGTAGGAGTCATGTCATCCATACTGGTAGGCATTATGTGTTAAAATACTTGATCTGGAGAAATTAGGAGCCAGATTACTGCATATTATAAAAATTTAGTTAACCAAAGTTGCTGCGCTGCGTTACATGAAAAGGAGACAGCACAACAGCCCCCTATCTACCATGGTAAAAGGGTGTTTGAGTGATTTCCAGCTTACGTTTTATACTTGAGGAATAACCTTCCAGCACAAAATTGTATGCTGTGGTGCAGCGCACATGTAAAGTTGGAATGCTTTGGACGGAATACATTTTTTCTCCAATTTTATACCTGCCTCAAGGTTGCATAAATATTTTATCCCAATCCTTTTCTCCCAATGTTTGTAGATAGGAATTAACATAAAAATACATGGGTATGTGCATGAGAACATCCATGTGCCAACCATGATATGTCTCCTGGACGTAAATTAGCACATAGTGCAACTTTTGGTTAGATTATGGCTACTGTCCAACACAACTTTTCCTGGGACGTATGCCCTAAAACAACACTTTGCACTAGGTTTGCATCATTTCGATGATGCAAACAAGGCACACATTGTTAGTAAATCCACTCCCTAAACGAAACACGATTGGAGTGTCAAACTAATCAAATTGTTTTGCTACCCATAGGATCCATTTTTAGCAACCTTAGAAAACAAAACATTGTGGGAAATACACAGTGAGGTTCTATGCCCTACAATGTGCATTCAACACTTTTATGTCAGTTCATAGCTCAGTGTGTTGTAGTAAACAGATTGTTAACCACCAGAGTTATCAAGCCAATGTAATATGCTGGCAAGACAGAGATCTCTGCTTACTCTTGGTTCAGCCTGTCATGAAGAGAGCGGCCCATTCAATTAAGTGACCAATGCGATGGCACCAGTCGCACCGCAAAAGAAGGCACTGACAGGAGTGCCTCCACTGAGTAGCCACCCTCGCCTATTTTTGCAGATTTATATAGTAGGAACACGACCAAAGCGCTTTACATTAGCACCAGTTACGTTTACACAAGGACCCACTCATTTTTTAGGTCTCGGCTAGCGAAGGCTGCGCTTGCGCAGTCTCGCTCGCGAGATTTAATGACTGAGAAGTGAGGCTTTAACCCGCCCCTCTTCTCCCTCTTCTCCATTGGCTGGCCTCTTAAATGCTGGTCAGCCATTGGAGAAGAGCTTTGTCTTTCCAAACAAGCCCCGTCCTTTTCGGATTCGAGGGCATGTTTTTTACTTTCTTTCTCTCCTCTCGAATGTAAACATTCCAGCCAATGACAAGAGGAGAGAAAGAAAAACACGCCCCCGAATCCGAAAACGCTGCTGCGTTTCTCCGAGGCATTTCTGCTTGACCTCGGAGAAAGGCAGTGGTGTTCAGGGCGATTCCCTCAACGACTATTCCCTCAAGCACATAAGACTTGTTTTTCATTCTCGATGTACGCTCATCTCAAATGTGAAAGCTGCCCATGTCCATGATATGCTTACGATGAAGTATTTAATGCACAAGATAGCACCATGGTTGGTTCTGAGAGGAGCACGGGTCCCCTTAATTAAACGTCGGCGTCAAACTGAACCCCAAACCACTACTGTCCAGAGCGTTATCGTGGGTTCTCTTCACACCACGCTCCTTCCTTCAAACTTATAACTGGAAGCCAAGAACAGCGAGCTAAATCAGCTGAACTTGTGTAACTACCCACTTAATGAAGAGGCGTGGTTAAACTGCAAGGTTGGCGCATGCGGCCTCTCCTCCAGGTAGGTGCTACCCACGTGATCGATGCGCCGTCGCTAAGCCGTTTCCTGTGATGGAAGCAGAGTGCGGGGGAGGGGCGGGGATTCCATCATGGCGTTAATGCAGGTGAGGAGCGCGCTGCTTATCCTAATCTTTCCTCTAGGAGATCTCTACTGGTGGCCTTCAAAGGCCGAGGTCAGAAGTCATAGCTGTGGCAGCTCCTCAGACTCTGAACTATCAGCAGTCGCGTAAAGAGGTTCTTGTGGTGGTGACTGTATCGTCCCAGTAGACTTTTAGGGACATTGCAGAGGGATGGCTTAGGGCTGCTCCCTGCCAAAGAGCAGTGCCATGTTTAAAGGAGGTGAGGACGAGTTCAGTATCCTATCTGTTGTTGGTGTTTAATTGTGCTGTTGAATATGGATCTGAATGGTTTTTCAGTTGACATTTGACGGCGGGCAGGTGTAAGGGCAGAGGCAAGTGCTGTATGTAGAAGGGCAGGTATGGTGTCAAGTGGCAGGTTGCGTTTGAGACGGAAATGTTAGCCATTTGTTGGTAGGTATTTGTGAACAGTTGTTGGGTAGATGGTGTGTCTTTGTTGGGAGGTCTTTTGTGTATCTAGAACGACAGGTGTTGTGTTGTATTTTCTGCTATTGTCTTTTGTTTACTTCAAGTGATCATCGCTCCTTCAGTGGCACTTGCAGAATCTGAGGTCTGTGACTGCCCTTGTCAGAAGCATCCATCCTCACTTTGAATATAACTATACGTTTGAGTCGACCTAGCAAGATCACCTGTGCTTCTGACCGGCTCAGCAGCTGCTTCCTCTGACTCCTCCTTTGCCCCGACTTAATGAAAACAAACATCGTTCTGACCTCGGGCACGTGTAGCCTTCCGTCCATAGGCGGCGGTTTCTGCTGGTTCAGGAGACCCTGTTTCATGTGCTTCTTAGGTACACAAAACACAGTGAATTGCGTTTACCAAACAGGGAGAGCAATCATTCCAGCAACCATTCACAATTGCCAAAACATACTTTATTTTGCGATGGGGTTGTAGCCATTGTAGTGGGGGGTTGTTAAAATGCCACGGTAAACATTAACGCAATGCTGCCCTCTACCCTTTTTCGACCGCGCCTCTTCTCTTCGTATTACAGCCGCAAGCTTTCCTCTCTTTGAGCCCTGGAGTGCTGCCTTTGGTCCATGCGCCAATCATAGGCTGAGTTCCGCTCTTCTCCCTTTCCCCTAATGTCTACCTGCCTTTCTGTCCTTCGCCCCCCCTACTCTCGTCTCTTGTCCCAAGTTCTCGCCTTGGCTTCCAGCCCTTCCCTATTCTTTGGCCCTACATGCCCGCTCCAGCCTGGCTTTGCTCCGCTCCTCACATCTGTCTTGGCCCTTGAAGTCACCCCTCCTTTTTAGGTCTGTGTGTGTGGCTCTGTGTGTGTGTGTGTGGCTCTGTGTGTGTGTGTGGCTCTGTGTGTGTGTAGTTGGCTCTGTGTGTGTGTAGTTGGCTCTGTGGGTGGCTCTAGTTGTGTGTGGGTTGCTCTGTGTGAGTGGCTCTGTGTGGGTGGCTCTGTGTGTGGGTGCAAATGCAATAGGTCTCGCATTTGAGAGTGATTAAGCTATTGACATTGTAAATAACAATGCCGCTTCTTAAATGTTTAAAAAACATAAACAAAAATAATGTCATGAGCAATGCCAATAGCTCTTACTTTAACAATGCCGAGACCATTGCATTGTAAATGCTTGTTTTTGGTAGGCACGGTGAGATTAAGGGATTTGCCCATAATCACAGCATTTTTAGCCCACGCCGAGACTCGAACCTGATCCCCCAGCGCCAAAGTCGGCAGCGCTGGCAGGAAGCCTAAACCTCTCTTTGTTTATCCTCTTCGGTGTTCAGCTGCTCACACTTTCGTTTCTCGGAAAATCGCTCACTGTTCATCCTTCCTCGTGGGGAAAAAAACTATTTTCTCGGCTAAGGGAATCTCATCTGCAAAGGCCGGGAATTGAAACTGAAACTAAAGCCCCAGGATTAATTGTAGGTTTGAGTTAGTGACAGATGAAACTGAAGACAACTATTAGACTTCTCCTTCTTTAAATCGTTACACCGCCGAAAGCGGCAGGAGAGAGAAAGACATATAAAAACGAAGAATGAAGGAGAAACAAACATGTAGAAAGAATGAAAGATAAGTCCGAAAAAGGGTGCATTAGAGAGAAACAGGGGACGCGAGAGCGTTTAAGTTTATCACGAAAGTGAGACGCACAGAGAAGAGGAAAGAGCTCGAGCAAAGGAGAAGGACCTGAGTAAGGAATATGGATAAAACTAGGACGAAGCTGACAGAATGAGCAAGAAAGTGGTAAGAAGTGAGTAAAAGATACCGGGGTGAAATAGAACGAGAGAAAAATAGGCTGCGACTTCTGGTCAGAAATATAGACAGTGCTCAACAGGGAATGTTTGACAGACAGGGTGAGATAATGAGAAGGAGCTAGGAAAAAGGAATGCAAAAGAACGAGTGAGATTTGAAGAGGAAGGAATATAAAAACAAAAAGGAGAAACACAGTAGGGTTACGTTCAAGTTAAAAGAGAAACAGATTTCACTGGGCATGTGTGGGAGGACAACCATCCTTTGGAGTGGACTTTAAATTTATGTTAGATTAACCCCTTTAGAAAACGTAGAGTTAGAAGTCGCGTATCTGCAGAACATTAGAAAAATGCTCTCTGGTGTCAGAAAAAGACTAAAGGAGATGTATTTCAAGTCATACGAAGGGCTGAATGGCTGAATGGCTGGCTCGCCCTCTCGACCTGCAGGTTTCATGCTTCTTAAAGACGGACAGTGAAGGGAGACACACTCAACCCCGATGACTCGCTTTCAAAAGCTTCTCAGCGATCACCTCATCGCGGGCAGATGAAACACGCTGAAGGTTGTTACTCCAATGTATGGAGAGCTGTAGCTTGTGGAAAGCGCCCTGGCATCATCTGGATAATGACAGCGCTATTGGAAAACAACATATATACATACAATCTGACACAAGGTGCATGCATGTCTGAAAACAAAATAAAAGGCGCCCACTAACCTTAGTCTGCACTGATTGCGCAGCTGCAACTGAATGAGGCAGGGGAGGCTTCACCTCAAGGTCTCCGCCTCGGTATCTCACGAACTCCGTTTAGGCACCTGGTCCCTCTCTGTCGACACATGAAACCGTAGTACTTCCCTCCCTCCCTATTAAAATCACCCAACCTTCAGAAAGAGGGCGTGTCTTGTTTCTGCAAGTTGGCAGTGCAGTTGGGCTATTTACTGAGCTCAGGACATCGTGGAACAGAGCCAGGCGACCATCTAAAGGCGAGTCAAAAGTGAGTAAACTCCCTCAGTGCGCAAGGAGAGGGAGCTGCCAGTGACACAGATGCCTGTATGTATGAGTGACATTCTTGTGTGCAGGGCAATGCTCTCACGTTTCTTCGGTTCATGTGTGAAAAGCCTACCCAGCAGTGTCTTTTTGCTTTGCATTCTGGGACTTGTAGTCCTGTTTTCTACAGTTTCAACTTTTGTTTTAAATAGCAGAGTGCAAGTTTCTTGCCTTGAGTAGCACTTTCGGAGCAGCAGTAGACCAGGCTGGCAATCGGAGGTAAAATGTGTAATTCTAGCTCCAGCCCTAGACTATGTTGGGAAAGTGTAACTGTCCCCAAACGAGCCCTGAAGGCGTATTTACTGTGGTAACTCCTGTCCTGGAATATTTTGAAGAAAGTTAAAAATTGCCCTGCATTTAAAAAAAGGGGGTAAAAAGTGATAACTTTGAATTGACCAGCATTCCGCCCTGAGGGCGCTGCTCAAGCCAAAAAACTAGGAATACAGGACTGGATAAGCTACTTATACGTGGATACTGCTTTAAATGGGAAGGCACAGTCCGGTACTGAGTGCCTGCACTTCTTACATTTGAGAGGTAGAGTACCTGCCCTTCTCAGCACTGCATACATTTAATGTTAGAGTACAGGAGCAAGCAGGTACTCTAAAGAGTGAGTACCTGCACTTCAGTGTTTCCATTTTAAGCACTCTACATGGGAAACCTAGAGCTCTGGGGCATGCAGTCCTGTTTATCCCATTATAAAACAAGGACTGCAAGATCCAGCTTGCAAAACAAACCTGGATTGGATTTGTTTATATGCATGGACCTAGGAAACTTGCATGCCTAAAGCTGCCTCTAAAGGCAATATGGTTTTCCATCTTTTAGAACTCTGACGGTAACAACTTCTACATTTGTAGTTATCACCTATAAGACAGCTTTTAGCTGTCAGTATGTCTGTAGGTTAAAGCCTGGTTTGGACCTTACCACAATTTAGAGTGGGCTTACAGACCACACATTGCTTAGGAACTCTGAGAGTCCATGTGTTTCTTGCTCTGTGTTCTGCATCTCCCTTCAAATCTCTGCACCTGCGCTTTCTGTGTTGTCCCCTGCCCCCTCACATCACTTCCGCTGATTCCCTCAAAACTCCCCATCTGGAGTTTTGTAGATCTTGCCTACCAGACATGGGCGTAGGAAGTGTGGGGGACGCGGGGGATATATCCCCCCCCAGATTTTGGAGTGGGGGGGACACGGGGGACAAGGGTGGGGGGGGGGGACGAGGGGACAAAGGAATTTCCCCTCTCCCTTCTGTTATCGCAGGGCCATTAGCACGCGAAAGCGCTACCTAATGGCCCTGCACTTGACCTGCCTGGAGTCAGAGGCCACCCGCCCTCTGCCTTTTGTTATGCTGCAGGAAGGCTCAGCCGTTCTGGGAAGGGCCGAGAACGGAGAAAAAATAAACGCGGTCTCTTTTCCTTCATGGCAAGGACCGTGTCCACTACTCCTGATCTGCCTCTGGCGTCTGCCCTCCTCTCTTTATTCCTCCATCTCTTTCTGTCTCTGTCTCGCTCCTGCTTACGTGCTGATTTCAAGAGGCAGCTCTTAAGGTACTCTCTCTTGCCTCTCCTTTTCTTTATTTGTTCCCCTGTGAAATTGATCCAAAAAAGGCTGAACACTTTGGCTGTAAATGTCCTCATTTTCTGACCGTTTTCTATTGAAAAGAAAAATCTCGGAATGGAGAGAAAAAATAGTTAAATACCTAAATAAAGCAATACAGAGTGGACAGCAGACAGGCCAGACTGTTATTTACACCCACACACATTAGCGCCACTTTACAGAGTTTGCCTGTGAAAGCGCTACTTTCTTTTTATCTTCTTTCTTTGAACAACATTGTTTTCCCAGGGTGGGTAAGTGCGCCATTCCTAAAGGGACTGCAATACCTGGTTGATGGGTAGTGTGGAAACGTTTAATATGATCGTTTTCAACTTTTTAATTATTTTAGCTTATAAAATGCGGCTCTGTGTTTGGGGATGTGGTCTTTTTTAAACCAAACTGCATACATTTTGAAAGGATATAAGCAATGGACATTGAAAGGGGTCCCTTCCTGGTCCTGTAGCCATGTCTTGAACTTTTCAGGCAAAATCACTTACTGATTTCTGAATAATGAGTTTAAAACCGTTAAGGTAACCATGTTTTTTTCTGATTACAGTTCACATGCTTTGCTTATTCTTGCATTCCCTATGAGTGTTTGCTTTTTCCAGGGTGTTATTCATTTTTTTCAGGCAGCATTTTACTGAGTTTCTCTCAGTGGGGCAGTATGGTGTTCAGTGTGGGAGAGAATGTGGCACTCTGGCCAGAGCTGCTGAATTTGGAACTGGAGAACCATGTTCAGACCTTCATGACTAGTTCACCATACCACATTCCTGACAGAGCTTATTCCGATGCTACACCTTAGAAGGCCCGATAGACCTTAGAAGCCCAGGTGTCTCAGCACCCGCAGGTGGACCTGTCCACCACAATCCATACTGCAGTTCACTTCCAGTCTTACGGGCAGGCATATGAAGAAGCACATCCTAGATCGACAGTGAATCTGTCACTGAGGTCACAAGACCCTTGAGGCCAGTCCACCTCACCCATTGGTACCTCCATTGGCCTTTTTCCAGCACTAGCAGTGCAACTTGCCAGGGGTTGGCAATGTAGGATTTGCATGCACACCAAACTTAGGGGGTGATTATAATGGCAGTGGGACCACCACGTCACCCCGTCGGTGGCGGTCCTACCGCCATTGGTGACTGCATCACAGCCCGCCATATTACAATGGCGGGTGGTTACCTGGCGGTCGGAAAGACCAACCACCATGCACCTGACGGGCTTCTTGAGCCCGCCGGTGTGGTGGAGGGGCTCGTGGTTCCTACAATGCTGGTGGTGCCTACCATGCACCGCAGCAGGGATTACGATGTCCCTTACCTGCCAGCTTATCAATGGCGCTTCACCTGCCATGGAAATGCTGGCGAAAGGTACATTGGGGGCCCGTAGCAGGCCCCTTTACCCCTGGCCCCCAGACATCGGTCCTGGGGGGCATCTATGATGCCCCACAACATATCACTGCACCATGTGGCAGGCACCGATATATTTAACATGTTCCTTTTTTTTTTACTTTGCGGCGGATGATGCAGCCAGCAGCACCTGCTGCAATGTAAAAGATAGGCACTGCGAACACCGTAGTGGCAGTCGCATTGTAATGCCTATCGTGGGGCCTCCACCTTGAAGGCCAGCGGTCCCATTCCCAGATTCGATGGCGGTGGTACTGAAGTCCGCCTGCCATCGTAGTCAGCCACTAAGTTTGCATTTTATTAATATGATTCAGCGGGAAGTAAATTGATGTTTGCAATTTAATTGACTTTGGTTGGCCTCTTATCTATGAGATTTCCCTGTTGAATGTGCCTTTACATTATACATTTTCAGTTGTATGAATTGATTGCATACTACACTCTCCTACACGTATTAATTTGAGTGTCATTAGGAGTGTCTGGGACCAATTGTTTTCTTAGGAATTGTTTTCTTTACTAACCTTTGCAAAGGGCCCTAAACTTCACAGCAACACACGTCACATTTCTTTTAGTAATTTGGGATCCGTTTGAGCTACAAAATTGTTTTGGAGGAAATCGTTAGATTATGCAGCAGATGATGTATTATGTGGCAAATATGATACAGCCATAGTTAAGTGGAAAACATTTTTCCACTTAATTTTGCCCCAACATTGTAGTTGATCAATTTGTAAGTTCCCCAAACCCAAAAGTCGAGTTTGGGCACAATTTGCATTTTAAAAGCAGCCCTATAACACAGGGCTACTTTTAAACTGACCTCAGGCTTCAGCAGTGCACACATGCAAGCGCAGAAAGGGCTGCTGGCCTCTAAACTGCCATGCCTTATTATATTCTAGGGATTTAAAAGTAGTTCTAATCCCCCTGCCCTATTATGTACTAGGGCCTTATAGGAGAGGCCATGCCAATCATAGGGGTACCCTAACCCATAGTGCACCCTAGTGTATGTAGGTGTTTTCACTGTATTTTTAAGTGCCTCTTTCAGAATAGCACTGGCTGTTTAGGCAGAGGCCAGGGTCAGTCAGTCAGGTACCACCAGTACCAGTCAGCAAAAAGTTGGGGAGTGCCCAGGGCGGCTTTGCAACACTAGAGAAACACAAACTCAGAATGTAAAACATAACACCATGGTTGGGGGTTCTCTTCAATAATCAGAATTGATTTCTATCCTAATGAACCCATTTTCCAACATTAGGATAGGGAAAGACTGGGGAAAAATCATAACGTTCTAATCTATACATTGAAGTTTTTATGCAGCTCTTTGATGACGGTTAATAGCTCACTGTTCAATGTTAGGATTTTACCTTATAAACTTCAAATACCAAAAGAATATCTCAGACAAAAGCAGTAACTCACTGACCTTTTGAATTAAAACTTTCACTAGACAAGCCTTCGATCTCTCTCAAAAAAAGAACATTAATCACCAAAGTTATCTTCACATTTTTATTGTTGCCTGAAAATTGCTGGAGACCAGGAATGCAGCAGCAGGTACTTTTCAAACCATAATGCACTTGCAAACACGACGCCCCCACCCTAAGTCAGCGGCCTTTGTTTGCTTTGTGCATTAAGATGCAAGATTCATATATATATATATATATATATTTTTTTTAAACATTTGGTCTCATTACTATATGAATGTAAATAACAATAAAGCATACATGCAAACTGTGACTACATGCCTGCTTTTCTCAATATTTCACTTCGGAAGTATGCAATTGTATTTGTTTAACGGGCGGTAATTTGTATAGGGTCACTGGAAAGTGCACAAGGTTGTCCCTGTCCCCCCCAGAATTTTAGTGTCTCCTACGCCCCTGCTACCAGACACTTTTTAGCAGCTATTGTAGACCATACCAGACAGTGCTTAATTTGTAAAATATGAAGTCCAGGTGCTCAAATTTTTGAAGGAGGCCACACCAACTTTACCAGCTCCACCCACTGGCTCCACCCACCAGGACGCCTGAACCTGAACCCTGAACATTGGCCTTTATGTAAAACACCTAGATTAGTCAACATGGATTGCACATGCTTCATTACTTTCTTTTTAGTTTTTTGTCTCTGATGCGCTTTCTAGAAAGTACAGCAAGTCTGCCAAATACAACAGACAGCCTTGCCAATTACCAAGCATCAGGGGTGTGTGCGTATGTAAATGTGCGTGTGTGTGTAATCACAGAGAAACAGAATTTAATCATGGTGCAGTGGGGAATGTGACCTATGTGTAGCGCTACGAGAACCCAGCCTGCAACTAAAAGCATAGCGAATATGCAAGTCCTTTTTTTTTTTTTTTTTTTTTTAAATCTTTATTCGGTGATTAAAAAACACCATAAAAGCACATATATATACATGGATAAAAAGTCATTAAACATTAATCAAGATCCTTATACAAAGTTAGTGCAAATAGAGATACCGACATACAGGATCATAAAAAAGGAAAATCCAAAGTCTTTCATTCCTCTCCCCTAGTCATCTTTAATCGGACCGCAACCTTAATAAAATTCATAATACAGCACAATGTTAGTGGATCAGAGGCTTTTTGCAAAAAGACTAATGCGTCCCTGGCACGTTCCGGTTGGGCTTTTTTAAAAATATTTACAAGAAATCTGCGCCTGGGCATAGAGAAATAGGGACAGAGCAAAACAAAATGAAGGGAATCCTGCGGAGACCTGTTGTCGCAGCCGCAGGGTCCCTTCTGCTCAATTGACGTGGTGAAACCTGCTGGTGAGGCCAACATAAAAGGAAGTAAATTCAGTCTAAAACGGCACATAAGAAATCTATCCTGTGCATTATGCACAAGATACAGATAAGGCTCCATACCCTCCACACTCTTTACCAGATTATGAGCCCTCACAGTCTTTTTAACACCTTCAGCCTCAGCTCTACATTGGGTTTTCCGCTCTAGGAAAATTTCCCCTACTTGTTTCTTGTGCTGGGCTGAAATTGATGTGGGGTTCGTGAAGAGGTTTCCAAAGCCTAAATCTTCAAGGGTGTTTCTTACATATTTAAGCCAGGGGATGCGCATACAATGGGTCCTATCTAAGCAGTCCAATAAAATTTCTCTGCTTAGATGCGCATCTGGATTAACCCATATTTTTAGCCAGGCCACAATTGGCCTAAGTTTTAACAGGTCATCCAAGTATGGTCTCCCTAGCTCCCTATGAGCTATGATTCCAGCGGTACTTGGTGGTGCCCTCAGGATAGATTTCAGATATTTGTTTTCTTCCTGTTGAATTCTAGTGGTGTTCACAAAGCCCCATACTTCTGCCCCATAGATTACTTTGGAGCATGATACGGAGCCAAACAAGTTCATCACCTGTTCCGGACTCCATCTACCTAGCCTCCTGCCATATCCAGCTATAGCCCCATTAGAGGCAATCATTTTGCTACAACGTTCCACCACTAAAGAGTTAAACTGCAAAGCACCATCAAAGGTTACTCCAAGATAAGAGAACGTTTTGACCTCCTCTAAAGTATGGGTGCCTATTGTATAAGTAAATTTAGAGGAAGGTTTTTTGCCGGCCAGGAGTACATATGATTTGCCCAGGTTGACAGATAGATCCAGTGTACTCATGAACCTAACAAACCCGTCTATCAGGATTTGTAAGCTTCGAGGTGTGCGTGCAAGCAGAACCGCGTCATCTGCGTAAAGCAGAACAGGAATATGCCGCGCCCCGACCCTTGGGGAATCTGCCTTTAACCCCAAGAGAAACTGCTCCAGGTTATTAATATAAAGGGAGAACAAAAAAGGGGCAAGAATGCAACCTTGTCTGACTCCACTCTTACAGGGAAAAGAGTCAGACAATCCTCCCTCCCTATTAAATCGAACCTTGGCCGTGGTGTCGCTGTGTAATTCCCTTAATATGGTAATTAAACCACTCTCAATCCCCATGCTTAACATCATATCCCACAGCTTTCCTCTATTGACGTGATCGAATGCTGCTGCCAGATCCATGAATCCCATATAAATGGGTTCATCACTGGCCAGAGTATATTTGGCAGTAAGCATGTAAAGGTTCAGGCATTGGTCACTGGTGGACCTCCCTGTCCTAAACCCGTATTGAGTGTCCGAGAAGATGTTATTCTCTTCGGACCACTCGGACAGTCTGTTGAGGATTGCCCTACCCAAAAGTTTAGCCGATACGTCAATCAGGGAAATGGGCCTGTAGCACTTGGGGTCATCCCTATTGCCCTTTTTGAAGATTGGCACGATGATCGCTTTAGACCAGGATGGTGGCAGGCCGCAAATGGTCGCAGTATTTATGACCCTGGTCATCAGCGGGGCCCATAGTTCTATATTACTAAGAAACAGGTCAGGGGGAATTCCATCCGGCCCCGGGGCTTTATTTTTAGTCAGACCCTCCATCCCTGCAGTAATCTCCTTAAGAGTGAATACTACCGAGGGAACCTGACTTGTGGTTACGGGTGACTCTACATGGATACCGGGCTCATGGTTATATAGACCCCTAAAGTGTGTGACCCACTGCTCCGGGAGGATGTTAACCCCTATCTCTGGGGAATCATTTTCTTGAAAGGTCGGTTTATTAATGATTCTCCAAAATCCCGCTAGATCCCTTCTTTCGCCTGCCTCTCTTAAGTCTGCCCAAGCTTCTGCCTGCAGGGCAAGTTTCCTCCTTTTGGTCTCTTTTTTATATTTTTCTCTGCACCCCTTGATTTTTTGAGGGTCCCTTGGTTTTAGCTTAAGGGAGCATTTCAACTCCCTCAGTGCCTTAGAGCAGTCTTTATCAAACCACCGGGGATTTACCAGATTACATGTGGGCGCACTGGTCCTAAGTAGGCCATCGACCAGGTTAGCAATCTGGTCAAATGCTTCCAGTACCCTTGGTCCCTGGACTTCTAGGTCTAGACAGTCGTTAATGGCTAGTCGGCCCTTGTCGCCCAAAGTTTTATAAAACTTTACCCCATCTATTTTGGACCATTTCAGTCTCCTACCTTGATCTGTGACCCTCTCCTCAATTGAGCGGTGGACTCTAGTTCCAGCACCCACCCTATACGAGAGCATCAAAACAAGGGGATTGTGGTCACTAAAACTGCTCCAATCTATCCCTACACTGATTATTTTGTTTATCAGGGATCTCGAGGCCAAAATATAATCTATAATAGATGAGCAACCCCTGCCCTTGAAAGTTGGTGGGAGTGAACCATCCGACTGTGGGTCTATCATATTAATGGTATGCTCTAGATCGTACTTAAGCCGAAGCAACCTAAGAGCCAATCCAGTAGGCGTATGAGAAAAATGCGGACCCTTCTCCATTGGACATTGTGACCAGTCTGTGTTTACCTTGACCAGTGCCGGACAGAGGTGGCAATTAAAGTCTCCCACTAAAAGCAGCCCGTGCGGCGGCCCCTTATTTTGGAATGTTGTTTCTTGTCCCAGCCTATGGTCTAGTTCAGCTAGTAGCGGGATATGGTTGTTTACTATCTCAGTGTTATAGATGTTAAGAACAGAAAATCTTAACCCCTTTCCGAGGAACCGAACTACCTGAATCCCATGTGAGTTCCAATCTGGGGAGGACCAGGAGCCTGGGAGGTCTAAATCTACGTAGATGGACAAACCGCCCATTGCTCTCCCTGATCTGGATTTTCGGGCGGGGACAAAAAAACACTTGTACCCCTGTAGATGGTAATTATTCACCAAGGCCCATGTCTCCTGTACACATATAACTTGACATTTTCTAATAAAATCAACCCATTCCTTGTTATTAAATTTGCCCGCTATGCCTGCTACATTCCAGGAGATGAATCTCACTCCCTCTCCCCTCCGTCTTGAACCCCCCTGGGGCCTTGATGGTATCTCCTGTAATGACCCTTGCGTAGCCAGCCCATGTCCCCCTCCTATACCTACTATGGCTGTAGCGTTAGGTTCAGCAAACATGGAAATCCCCACACCACTCGGTAGAGTTTGCTGAGCCTGAGAGTTTTGCTCCTCCACCACCTCTACCAAAACGCCCTTATCCATGTGACCCTGGGGGACATTATCTGTTTGTCAATCCACCCCCTCTAGACCGTTCAGGCAAGTAAACCGGTTATAGGTGTGCAAGGGTGGTTCTGGTCGGCCAAATAATGGCCTAGGGTTGAAGGCCCAGTGTCTCCCCCTCCTGCCAACCCTCTCCCAGTTGTCATGAATTTGGGGCGGCTGCAATGGGACTGGAATAATGGGGAAAAAGAAAGATACACGAAGGGTTTGGATAGTGGATTCTCTGGATCTATTCTTCCCTTGGCATATGTAGGACACCGTTCCTGTGTCCCTAAAACTCACCAATATGCAGTCCCCTATAATAGATTTGTATGTTCTCCCCACCCATGGCACCCTTCTTACCATTATGATTTCGTTATTAAGGTGTGTCGGGAGGGGTCTATTTATGTTTAACCACTTAATTACCCTACTTTTCAGGGCACAAAAATCCTCAGTTTCACCTTCTTCGAGTGAGGGGACACCCGCCATGACTACAGTGAGATCATTAGTCTCTGGAGGTAGGTTAGGTCTGCGTGGTCTCAAGGGAAGCTTCATTAGGGGAGTCGGTGTGGTACTATCTACCGGCTGTGCCGGATGAACAGGGCCTGAAGGAGGAGTAGGCATGTTAGAGTCAAGGGGCTTAGTTGATGCAGACTTGGGCCTTAGGGGTTTTTGCGGGGCCGCCGCATTTGCGGCTTGTAGAGGGACTAAGTTTGCTGCACTGTTTACAGGCTGTTGAGGGGCTATTGTGGCGGGGGTAGATTCTAGATGCCTTCCCTGATGACCAGCCGGGATTTTCAGACTACCTAGTGTGGCCTCCAGAATAGTTAGTCTGATCTCAATCTTTTTTATACTCTCGCTAATCGGTAGTAATAGAGACCTTAGCAAGAATTCCAGGTTTCCAAGCGGGACAACAGAGAGGGGGACATTAGCGGTACTAGTTCCTATGTCTTTTATCAGGGCGGGAGCTAGATCCTCCCGGGCAATAGGTTTGGGGTGTGATTCAGACGGTAATTTCGCTGCTAATACGGGGGGTTTTGAAGACTTCCCAAAGTCCGAGTGAGAGATCTTGGATTTACTCCTTCCCTGGGCTCCCTTCGATTTCCTCCTACGTTTATTAGGAGGGGGCCCCGGTGCTCCTTGTGTAGTAACTGGCTTGGGTTTAGCTTTCCTAGCCTTAGAGGCTGGGGGGAGTTGGGAGACTAAATCAATGGTCACCCTTGTAGGGCTTGGACTGGTAGCTGGGACTATACTCATGGCTGCAACTGGTGGAGTGTTTATACAATCCCTCAGCAGGAGTGGGACATCATCTATTAGGGACAACTCCTCCCTGGGCGTAGTGGGTTGTTCTCCAAGGGGGGTGTTTTTCAAGTTATCTATTGAGCGTCTCCGTTCTGCCCTTAACCGGGACAGGTTGCACTCTTTGTCCCCCTCCCCCACCGCCCGGGAGAAATAATTCTCTAGGGTCCTATTTTTAACTCCTCCCGGCTTCAATGGGGTACTCTCCCTTGCCGGGGACGGCATAATGTGAGTGATGGATTATAATCGGCAACGGGCTGTGACAGAAAATAGGACCAGGGGTCGAATGGACGATCCAAGAGAGTAGGCCCAGCCCGGCCTACTCCGGCCTCTGACGGCCACAGACGGTCCCGCCCTTGTCCCGGGCTTGTCCCGGGACGCTCCCGCGTGCGCTCCCGCGCAGCGGGAATAACAGATTGAAAAAATAGAGACTCTCGTTAGTGGGGGCGGGGCAGGCAGGGAGAGCGGCCCAGATGATTGTAATTAGGGCTGGCGGGGACTCCTGGGAGATGTAGTCCCGGTCCCGCAGCTCGCAGCCCTGCCCACGCGCACTCACACCCACTGCAGGCTCCGCTTTGGCAAGGAAACAACTCCAGGGGTCCAAAGGTCCAGGACAGCACACCCCTCGAAGCGGGACCCGCGAAGCGGGTTCCGCGAGGCGCTGCAAGGAAAGCAGCAGTCAGGGCAGCAGTTCTCCACACGCACCAACAGGTCAGCCAGGCGTCCCAAAGTATAACGGAGTCCCAAAGGTTTTTAATTCGTTGGTGGGGGCGGGGCAGGCAGGGAGAGCGGCCCAGATGATTGTAATTAGGGCTGGCGGGGACTCCTGGGAGATGTAGTCCCAGTCCCGCAGCTCGCAGCCCTGCCCACGCGCACTCACACCCACTGCAGGCTCCGCTTTGGCAAGGAAACAACTCCAGGGGTCCAAAGGTCCAGGACAGCACACCCCTCGAAGCGGGACCCGCGAAGCGGGTTCCGCGTTGCGCTGCAAGGAAAGCAGCAGTCAGGGCAGCAGTTCTCCACACGCACCAACAGGTCAGCCAGGCGTCCCAAAGTATAACGGAGTCCCAAAGGTTTTAAATTCGTTGGTGGGGGCGGGGCAGGCAGGGAGAGCGGCCCAGATGATTGTAATTAGGGCTGGCGGGGACTCCTGGGAGATGTAGTCCCGGTCCCGCAGCTAGCAGCCCTGCCCACGCGCACTCACACCCACTGCAGGCTCCGCTTTGGCAAGGAAACAACTCCAGGGGTCCAAAGGTCCAGGACAGCACACCCCTCGAAGCGGGACCCGCGAAGCGGGTTCCGCGAGGCGCTGCAAGGAAAGCAGCAGTCAGGGCAGCAGTTCTCCACACGCACCAACAGGTCAGCCAGGCGTCCCAAAGTATAACGGAGTCCCAAAGGTTTTTAATTCGTTGGTGGGGGCGGGGCAGGCAGGGAGAGCGGCCCAGATGATTGTAATTAGGGCTGGCGGGGACTCCTGGGAGATGTAGTCCCAGTCCCGCAGCTCGCAGCCCTGCCCACGCGCACTCACACCCACTGCAGGCTCCGCTTTGGCAAGGAAACAACTCCAGGGGTCCAAAGGTCCAGGACAGCACACCCCTCGAAGCGGGACCCGCGAAGCGGGTTCCGCGTTGCGCTGCAAGGAAAGCAGCAGTCAGGGCAGCAGTTCTCCACACGCACCAACAGGTCAGCCAGGCGTCCCAAAGTATAACGGAGTCCCAAAGGTTTTAAATTCGTTGGTGGGGGCGGGGCAGGCAGGGAGAGCGGCCCAGATGATTGTAATTAGGGCTGGCGGGGACTCCTGGGAGATGTAGTCCCGGTCCCGCAGCTAGCAGCCCTGCCCACGCGCACTCACACCCACTGCAGGCTCCGCTTTGGCAAGGAAACAACTCCAGGGGTCCAAAGGTCCAGGACAGCACACCCCTTGAAGCGGGACCCGCGAAGCGGGTTCCGCGAGGCGCTGCAAGGAAAGCAGCAGTCAGGGCAGCAGTTCTCCACACGCACCAACAGGTCAGCCAGGCGTCCCCTGGTCAGCCAGGCAAGTCATTTTAAAGTAAGGGCAATTGGTCAGCAACCTTCCATTTTAAGGGTTTCCATCAGTTTCAAGATCTATTTAGAGCTTCTCATTGCTAAAAAGGTTGTATTTCATTTACTTAATTGCTTGGTTTTATTCACAAGAAAGTGTGACTTTCAGTGTCACACATTTGCCAGTTTAATGTCACTCATAAGTACATTGAAACCACAATTGGAATGTTATACGTTGCAATCTGAAAACTTGGCTGCTATGGTACAGTTTAATATACTGATGATTGCCACCTTATAACATACATGCCTTACTTTTAACACAGGAGATCTTTTACCAGAAGGACATTAACTACACTGTCCTCAGCCCTGCGGGATTTTCAACTGACTGATTTTTTTCCACCCATACAAGACTTTCAGGTCATTGTGCTTATTCACGTCCAGCCTCTCACAGAGGCCATACTTTTAGTACAAACGTGTTTTTTCTTTTTTCCCCCACAGGCCTTTTTCCACATGACACGCCACCTTCCTTCAAGCCTCTTCCTGAGGTCCGGTCATCCTCTTTGGGCTCCTGCAGCGAGTGGAAAGAAGCGAGACTGAAGGAGTCAGTCGGGATTCAGGAGCCCCTCAGAGAGAGAGGGAGAGGGAGAGGTAGAGGGAGCCCTTCCCCACACCGCCCGCGGCCCGCCTCAGCACTGCACCCACCATGGTCTTCCCTTTTCATCTCCTGGCTTCCTCTCTTCCCTTATATTTTACGCCTCTCTGGCATGTTCTCCCTTTTACCCCTCAGGCTCCTTCTTTGACTGAGCTCCCTCAGCCTTTACCTCTCTGGCGTCCCTGTGGCGGGAAAGTGCGCAGTTTGGGTGGGTCTGTGAAAGGACTGAAGTTTCCGACTGACGAGAGACTACCTGTTACAACTCCCTCCCCGGTGCTATACTGTCTGCTATACTGTCTGCTATAGATCCGCCTGTGTGAAGTACAATGGGTGTCACTTCATAGATAAAGCCTCGCAGAGCACATAGTGCTTTGAGGCTGGTCTTTGAGGAACAATGGGTACACTGTCACCGTGAGTGCCAGGCAGCTCTTCGAGGCACATGTAGTGCTTTGATTCCAGTGTTTCTGATGTACAGTAACACTTACACAACAACACTGGGGAGAGGATGTGGTTCGTCGGCTCCGCTGCCGACTTTGGTGCAGGAAACCAGGCCTCGAGGTCGCGTCCACATCCTGTGATTCTGGGCAAATCACTTAATCTCCCCGTGCCTGAATGTGTAATGTAAATACGGTGCTCATGTAAAGCGCTCCAATACCTTCGGGTCGAGTTCGCGCTATATAAATATGCAAAAAAAAAAAACACACACACACTTCTTTACATAGTAGCACCATGACAGTAATACTCGTCTCACCTTTGACCTGCAGCTTCGGGGGTACTGTCAGGAGCAGACCGCTGGTGCTGGCAAATGGCTCCTCTATATTTCTACCTTACGACGCACGCACGTGCAGTGTACACTGCGCATGACTGGACACACACAATACAGTCCCCGATGGACCAGAATTGTGAGGATCCAGACTGCCTAAACCTAGCTCACGCACGCCACCCATTAGCCCGCCCCGTCCTCAACCATAATTAACCAATGGGAGCGACATGCTCCTTGAAATGCAGGCATGCAGTACTGACATCACTAACGTGATCAGTCATCATGCGTGGCCCTGGGTAGGCGATCCTTTGGACATGCCAGGCAGACATGCATTGGAAGTTCGGGACGGAAGGTGTTCAAGACAGGTAATTACATGAATACATTTATTTTCAATAATAACTGAGCCCATCTCACAGGGGAGAAAATCAATAGCCCCGGTCCTGTCAGATAAGTGCCGGTGCTAAGCACCGGAAAGCACCGGCACAAATTAAGCTATGATACCAGAGCTTACAGTGCGCTCAGAGCCTGCCCACTGCATACTATTGATTGGCTTTATTGTCACTCTCATTTGATTGGACAATATTCAATGGCTTGCTTTCCTCTTCTTGTGTTTGTCCCTCTCATGGAGCATAGTCTCTTTGCAACACTCTTGACTGGACTACTTGCATCCTTCCACCGCCCACTTTTAGAGAACTACTTTTTTCTTTTTCATTATGCACTCCATAAGAGTGCATGTGTTTCTTTCTCCCTCACTGTTGTGCAGCTTCTACCCTCAAATCTCTGCCCCCTGCATTCTTCATATTGCCAATCCCCCGTCACCTCTACCAATGCTGTCCCAGTACTTATCGACTGCCTTTTTTTAATTTTATTTTTCAACCTGCACACCCTCACCACCCCAAGCTCCTCACACCATATGTCACCTACGTGGATGGAGGGTAGCAAGGGCCACTGTCCCTGTGTTTAATCAGCCAACAACAACCAGAATGGTGAAACATCCCCTTGGGAATTGCAGCCAGCCCCTACCTCCACTCACAGCCCTCATCTGACAACATGCCAGAGGGGGATGAGGAACTCTTCCCCCTCTGCTGATATTGAACTGAATTACCAGTGCAAGAGCAAACATGAATCAGGGGGCCAACCCTGCCCTCATCCAAAAGCAGGGCAGGCACAATAATCCACCAGAAGCATCCACGCGGCCCATCAACCAATATTTATCCCTTAAATTTTATCATGGGAAGTGGCAGGACGCGGCACAGTTAATAGAGAAAAAATAAATTAGTTAGGACAATCTATTTTTCACAAACCTGTTTTTGGAATATACGATCGATATCCAGTAAAATGGAATGTTTGCAGCATTCACTTGGAAAACTATGTCCACTAATCTGCAGGGCTGTCAACAGATAGCGAGGCAATGCCAACAGGCTATGATTGGACCCTTAGAGGCGTCCTGTGAAAACCTGGTCGCAAGGAAGGGTGAGTGCATATGTTCACATGAGAGACTATGCATTTAATGTTCTCATTACAGCCCATCATGCAGAATTTGTTACTTTAGAAGCATGTGATGATCACAGGAGCTTATGCAAGATTTAAAGGTCACGTTTGGGCCAATACCGCCCATTCAAGAAAAGATCAATAGGTTCAAAGACTTGCCCATAGAGCATGATTGGAGCTGGCTTCCCGCACACCTAGGCACAAAGTCCTATAAGGAGTCCAAGTACAGCTCAATATCAAACGAACAACAGCAAAGCAAACTAACGATCCCAAACTAATTTCCTGGAACGTTGCAGGGTTTAGTGGATTAGTGGAACAGTGATGCATACGAATTCCTGATCAACTGGAACATCCTATGTCTCCAAGAAACTCACTTGGAGCACTGGACTTCTCTCATTCTAGGGGTATATGGAGATCCACTATCTGGCAGCAAAGTCAAACAAATCTGGACAACTGTTAAGAGGCCTCCCTATCCACATCACGATTAATTTAGAGACTAAAATGACACCCATTAGCTGCTCCACTCATTAATTTCAGGCTGTCACATTAGACTAGTATCATTTCAACCACACTTTCTCTATGCTGATTGCTATTCTTTTCTTAAATTTGCATGAAGATGACCATAGAAAGGTAGCCTTTGATTTCAGAGGAAATTAAAGCAATACTGCACAGGCCCACAGGGCATGAGATGGTCATCACTAGTGACTTTAGCCTACACTCACTAGATGAATCTAACTACACACAAATGCCAGATGCTGAAGTAGTGCACTTGACATTGACAATACTCATACTTGCCAGATCAGCAATCACTTCAACTCATTTGGTCTCCAATCCCTATCAAATCGTGAATTTGACGCCCAACTGCAAACACACAGATATGAGTCTCGAGGCAAATCAACTAAGATAGACTACACTTACACCTCACAATACCATTTTACCATGTGCTACTTCCTTCACATAACTCGTTGTACAGAAAGATACCACCTTATCCAAACTTAAAGATATAATTTTAAACTCAAAGAGCTGAAGAAATGATTATAGAGTGCAGGGCCAGACTGGCCGTAGTGGGCACCAGGCGTTTTTCCGGTGGGCCGCCAGGGTGGGGGCCGGTTTTGGGCCCCTGGGGGGCTGTTTTTGCTACCAGGGTCCTGCAGTATCGGCCCCCGGTAACATAATCGGCTGAAACCGGCCCTTGCAAACAGTTCGGCCGCACCCCCTCAGCGTCCCCCCCAGGCGGGCCAGCCAAGCAGTTTGCCAGGGCCGGTTTTGGTTCCCAGTCCGGCCTGATGGAGTGGAAGTTAGCACCATCAGCATCAATGAAGAGACTAAAATGGAGCTCGGCAAACTTCAACAAACTAAGGGGCATATTTATAAAAATTGTGGCGCAGGGCAGCCCAGCAAGTCACCTTGCTGCACCACCTTGAGTTACAGGGAACGGGCAGGAATGTGCCGTACGTATCCAATACGTCGCATTCCTGTTCTCTTCACTTGCGCTGGCGGCATTTTGGCAGCCTAGCGCCAACACAGGCACCCTCCCACCGTGGTGCATATGTGCCTGTGTTGCATGCAGGATTGTTTTTGTGCAAGAAGGGGCACTTCCTGCACAAAAACAATCCTGATATCATTTTCCTCTTTCTATGTATTCTGCAGAATGGAGCACACATCGAAAGAGGAAATAATGAGGAGAAATAACAATATTTCTTCTCGTTACGCCTCCCCTGGGAAGGCGTACTATTTTGGTGCATTCCCAGGTTTACAAATCCTTGTAATCCTGGGAATGCTTTCATGGGAGTTGTGTGGGAATATCCACTGCAACGCCCATGGAACACCTACCCTGGGCAGAGTAAAGCAACGCAGCGGGATGAGCTACGTTGCCTTCCTGCGTCATATGTACCATCTTGCACGGTGTAAGCATGACGCAAACCTCTCATAAATATGCCCCTAAATGCTTGGGAGCAGCTGGATTGCCTATCAGGCCCAGCCTCTTCCATAATCACCTGGTCTGATATTATTAAATCACTGCTCAAATGCCTGCAGTAGGTATATGCCATGGACACTCTTTCAAAGCAGAGAACCTCAAACCCTAGTTCTTGCTTGTATTAAGAGCACTAAAGGCCAAGATGCGCGCACTAGACACCCCCCCCAACAATGCCATATTGTTAGTCTAATTAAAAAACTGTTATCACAAACTGCTGTGGGAGGAAAAGAGAAAACACAATGGCTCTATCTAAACAGTCTCTTACGATAGAAAGACCAAGTCAAGTTATGGCAATTCCTAAACACCTTAGGTACTTCCACTTCTGACACCAAGAGGAATGTGGTATGCTCATGAGCGTGGATTAAACACATCAAAAATGTTACTGTTCCAAAGAAGATCTCTCTCAATCAAGCAAAACAGTCAATCAGCAATTGTAGATCTAACAGGGCTCAAGGACCCTATGGGATCTCAGTCTCACTATATAAATTCAACTTAGACAGCTGGGCAGTAAAACTAAAGGCCCTTATTTTATGCAACATTCGAATTATGACTAGTTCCATAGTGATGAAAAGGCTCTCTCTATCTTACATACTATATTCAAGACAGGTGATAGACAAAACCCTGTTAACAGTCTCTTTATTGCACGTCTAGATGCAGAAGCTATACCTTAAACCAAAATCATTTTGGAGGGCTTAGAACAAGGTGCTAGTAAGAAATGCATTGATTCATTTTTAGCCAGGATTTAGGCCCAAATGTAGTACACTAGGCAACGTTTTTGCACTAACTTAAATGGCACACAAACAAACCAGATTCACCTCTCTTTGCATGTTTTAGAGACTATTTAGCTGCCTTGCAGAGTGGATCGAAATATGCTGTGGTCAATACTTGACCACAATACTTGATGGAATACTTTTTCTCTTCTCACAGATATGTGGGTCCAAATCAAGACGTGTTAGACATGGCTCTTTTTGCAGGTTTATCCTCAAACCTTTAGCCTTTTGCCTCGTATTTTTCTGACCCTGTTCTTGCTGGATATAGGATTCTGGGCACTTTAGCACTGATCAGCAGTGGTAAAGTGCATATGCTCTCTGTGTAAATTGTGATTGTTTATCCATGATTGGCATATTTGTTTTACTGGTAAGTTCTTAGTAATGTGCACTGTGTGTGCTCAGGGCCTGTAAATCAAATGCTACTAGTGGGCCTGCAGCACTGGTTGTGCCACCCATGTGAGTAGCCCTGTAAATGTGTCTCGGAGGTAGAACGTGTACTGGTGTGTGTTACATGTCCTGATCGTGAAATACTGTGCATTTCGTTTGACACTGTCGAAAGAATGTCTGTTGCATAGGTAAACATGGGAGCTGCCTTGTAACATCTTACTAGTGAAACTTTCCATTAGGACAAGATAGAGAAATGGAGTTTACGCTCTCTGAAATCAGAATTTAATAGTATACCTTTTAGTGAAAGTGGTTTTTAAATTGTGTGTTTGAAAATGCCACTTTTAGAAAGTAAAAAAAATAAGAGAAAAAGGGAAAACCCGGCTGTCAATAAACAAACCGCTTTTTCTTTAGGCGGACCTGAGCTACAACAATTCTGAAGCTCGGAATGTCGTTAATTACATTCTTTTTAGAGGTTTCAAAGCATTCAAAAAAACATTTTCTTATGTATGAATGAAACACATTTCACTACACAAAGTGAAATAGACAAAAACATATATGAAATATCAAAAAAATCACATATAATACATGTGAACAAATGAACAACATTAATAAAGTTTTAACAAAAAATTACACCAGCAAAATATTCATATGTATACTTATATTCTGAATCATACAAGGCAATTCCAGAGAAAAGAGGGAAAAGCTTAAAGCTTAGTCTGTCATTCGGGAACTGCTGCCACACTGGAAAAATTAGAGCTCAGTGGGGTATATTTATTATTGAAACACCCTCAACAGAGGTCAAAAACAACCCTATGAGTCCTTAGTGGCGTAGGAAGGTGGAATATGCCGACGCGTTTCCAATCCCAGCACTCAATCAGGGATTGGACAATACCCCTTTGTTTATTACTTTTAGAAAGTGGGCACTTTCTTGCTTTAACAAGAATTAAAAGGAGCGCGAGGAAAGGTACTGGAGCCAGTTCACTTCCCCTGGTATATATGTTATATCAAAGAGAACTAGCTCTGGAGTGGGTGCTCCTAGCGTATGTTTGTTTTGCAAAGGAAACGCATTATGTTTAAAGTAAGGCCCTCACTCACCAACCTAGTTGGTGACATGCTTCATCATCGGGCCCCACCCAAGGAACCGAGTGCACCTTGGGTGTGCTACAACGCCTGGATACAGCAGAGCTGGTATTGTGCTGTGAGAGTGCAGTGAAAGGAAGTGAGTGAATGTTAAAAAAGCTGTCCAAAGGGTCCCTGGCATAAAAAATGACTATTCTAATGGGTGGGCCCCTGGCAGTAAATAAAAACGAGAGTCGGATATTGTTCTGCTCGATTTTCCCGGCCTTCTTGTGAGGAAAGGTGATTGAATGTGACTTCAGTCTCTTACCATTCAAGTCTAAGGGTTAGAGTACTGAATGGAGCCTATTTACTAAGCACTTCGACATGATCCTGTGCTCTTCCCCATAGATCAGGGCTTGCACACATAGCCTAGGGGATAGATTCGTTAGTATTAGGGATAACCTGTCCTGTAGTGAGGGTATTTCATGGAGCCGTGCTGAATTCAGGCCTGGTAGGCCTCAAACGGGAGAGACTCCATCTTTCTTTCTGCTCCGGCAGCTTGGGATGCTTCTAGGTCAAATGTAATGTTTTAGTTATGAGGTGTTATTCGCTTGGAGAGAACCGGTTCAGGCCGGCCCTTATCGAAGGATTGTATTTTTCTTCATGCCGAAGACACTACATCAGGCCGGCCGGCTGGGAACGTGTCCTTGGTACGGGGAGGTACAAGAATTTGGTGGGCGGCAGGTTACGGGCCGGAATTTTCCATGAGGAAACGCACCTCTATATTAGTGAAAGTCTGAGGCAGTTACATGTTCAGTCCGTAGGCGGCATCTAGCCGTTAGCAGTGAAGCTACTACTTATTCCAGGGAAGACAGACGCCATCTTGGAGGCGGAGAAAAACCGAGAGACAGATACTCTCCTAGCAGAATAGCCAGAGAGGAGAGAGTAGCCGATAAGGAAGAGGTCCCAGTGACTCGGAGAAGGGTGAAGGGAACAGCGCATAGTGGTGCAGACGTGTATCCGTGACTGCGGAGGTGTGACTTCCAGGCGAGCCGAGGCACAGACGAGAAGGGAACCTAGATGACCACTGAGTGTAGGCTACACACTACTAAGGTGATGTTGACCCTTTCTTATTAGAGTGCACAACTTAATCTTTCACTTTTCTTTGCAGGTTATGTGTTATATTGTAATGTTATGTGATTGCGTATGTAATGAGTAATAAAGTACCCAGTTTGTAGTGAACCAACATGTGCTGCGTGTTCTTGTATTAGAGGGTAGCCTATTCTTCTAGTCAGCTGCGGCTACATGAACAGATGTTAACCCTGATCAGGTAAGTGGTAACTGAATAAGGGAGAGAGGAGCCCCTCGAACCGGAGAACAGGCTATGCTCGAACTGGCAGTCCTTGTGTGATCTGATGAATAGTGAGACTGATTCCCTTTTTGTATGTTATGGTGATCATAGGATGAACTGTCGTATGAACTGCCGTCTGGGTAGAGAGGTCTGGATTCGTATGGGATCACGAGGCCGCCACTTGTGCTGAGACTGCCGTCTGGGTAGAGAGGTCTGGATTCGTATGGGATCGCGAGGCCGCCACTTGTGCTGAGACTGCCGTCTAGGTAGAGAGGTCTGGATTCGTATGGGATCGCGAGGCCGCCACTTGTGCTGAGACTGCCGTCTGGGTAGAGAGGTCTGGATTCGTATGGGATCGCGAGGCCGCCACTTGTGCTGAGACTGCCGTCTGGGTAGAGAGGTCTGGATTCGTATGGGATCGCGAGGCCGCCACTTGTGCTGAGACTGCCGTCTGGGTAGAGTGGTCTGGATTCGTATGGGATCGCGAGGCCGCCACTTGTGATACTGTCGTATGGGCAGAGAGGTCTGGATCCGTATGGGATCGCGAGGCCGCCGATTATAAGAGGTCTTGGTATGTATAGTAGGAATTCCCTGTCCTTAGGTGGTAGATATATGTGGTTACCTATTGTAAATAGGCCCTAGGGAGGGGGAGGGGGTAACGTTCTGGCTGGGTTAGTGAGGCTCTGATGAGCGGGTTCTATCTGATCCGAAAACCCAAGCAGAACAGATATTTAAGGAGATCTGTAAGGTAACTCCAATATCCTAGTCGGTCAACATGTTTCAGCCATGCTCTCTTAGTGGTATGGCTTACTTCAGGACCTATGTGTGGTGCAAAGTGAGTGGTCTAAAAACGTGTTATTAAAAGACCATATATGTGACACACGCACTAAGCTGTGATATGTGGTAGAGGAGAATTTCCTCTAGTGGCGCTTTCCTGTGGGGAAGGAAAAGACAAACAAACATACAGAGAAATATTTAACATACTGGTATAGTTGTTTCAGCACCGGAGTGTCTGTGCTCTTATGCGGTGAAAGGCACAGTGAGGACGAGGTGTGGCGTAATTAGTTATAATAGATGCCTGGTAATTTATGCGGTACCAAGTGGTAATCGAGATGCGCATAACGTGGTGCATAGTGTAACTTAAAAACGAAAAGCGAAAAATGCAAAGTATCTTACTCAGACAATATCCAGAAAGTGCCCCATGAGAAACATGTGGGGGCCCGACCTGGAGTCACACTCTATGTGACAAAAATTAAAAGAGGAGACAAAAGCGATTTATAATTTACCCGCATGCTTGACTGTGAGAGAATGCCAGCAGCGGACATATCGACAGTCAAACCCTTTCAAATGACAGGATCCTACTACTTAATGAGCAATGTTGGATCTATGGCCTTTCCATGAACGTCACAGGGTTAAATGACAACATACCTTGGAATAGCCTGAATCCAACCTGAACCACAGCACCATGCGTAAAATCTTCCTGTCTTACAAAAAGGCTAATCTGGACATCATATATTCACCTCAGTGTGAGCAACACTCCCTGTTTTAACTTCCAATTCTAGTGCTTGTGAAATTGATTTGTAAACAGGCTCAGTGTTATATATTTTGTCTGATTGTGCCCGTTCTCTGCACAGTGTTTGCTGGTCTAGTGCCCTTCTATGTGCTTTTGTGGTGTTAAGTGACTATATAAACTCTAGTGGTATGTATCTAAAAACTTATGGTGTAGTGTCTATGAGCGTATATACTGTGAAATGACTTGGTCTAACCCTATAGGTTATTTCAGGAAAGTAGCAGTTTAGTACCATTTTTCCAGTCACTGATATATATATATAGATAATCAATCAAAAAGCCCAACAGCTTTAGGGGCGCACACAACGGTGGAGGAACCATGCGGTTTTCCTTACGGCAACTTGTCTTGCTCTTCCAAATTCTTTTTCTTAGACCTTACGCCCCTTCTTCGGAGGTCTGTTGCAAAATGAAGATCTTGAAGGATTTCTCAGCATGCCTTTATGCTACCCTGAGTGGGCCCCGCCCTTTGCGAGTGACAAATACTGCATGCTGGGACATCTAGTCCCGTTGAGGAATAACAATATGATTTAAGTAAGTCCTGCACACACAACATTGATTGAAAGCATTTTATTTTACCAACAATGGGCTTTGAAAACAGCAGGCAAGTCAATTTGCCACCTCCTCCGTGCTGCATTGCAAAGCAGAAGCAGTTCCCACTAGCAGCCTCCTTTATAAGTCCTCGGATGGTGCTGCCCCTCACGGCAGGGCAGCCGTACGTTAATATAATTCATCAAAAAGCCCGACAGCTTTAGGGGCGCACACAACGGTGGAGGAACCATGCGGTTTTCCTTACAGCAACTTGTCTTGCTCTTCCAAATTCTTTTTCTGAGACCTTACACGTTTGAAGGCACACGCCCCTTCTTCGGAGGTCTGTAAACCGGATGGTTAAAATCTGCTGAGTGTGCGTCCTGAAATGCGTTGGGCAGTTGCTGAAAAATATTTATCTACTGGCAGTCGCCAGTAGATGGTTATAGTTAGGACCTATTTTCCATAGGAAATCCACAACATTCTATTTCCAATAAGTCTGGCGCCGGTTGACGAATCCTCGCTAAATTTTCCAAACTTTTGGCCAGCTCTGCTCCGCTCCTACCCTGAAAGTTTCGTGGTGATTCGTCAAGCGGGGACAAGAAAAAAGGGAGGTCCCAAAACGCGTTTTCCCCATGCAATTTCCCATAGGATCTGTTGTCACAGCTACAGCCCGAACCGCTGAACGGAATGACACCAAATTTGGCAAAGAGGTAGTCCTCAGTTCAGACTCGTGCCTTTTGCATAAATGGTGTGAATCCGTTCAGTAGCTCCTGAGAAAATTAGAGTTAAAAGTACATAAATATCTATGGCCGGGGAGGATCCGCGGACCCTACCCGGACCGTAAGCGTACCCTCCCCGAACCGAGCACGCACCCTCCCGATCATGCGCTGAATGCTAATTAGCTGTCGAGTGTCTCTCTACATTCGAAACCAGGAACTGTTGGCGGCCATTTTCTGTCTTGGTAGAAGCGAGGCTGAAGAAGCAAGGGGAATAAGTGTGTAAAATATATAAAGGGGGCAGAGTGGAAATACTCTGACCCTCTAGAGGTGCTTGGGAGGTCCTAGAAGGACCCTCTGGGGTCCCCTTTAAAAAAAAAAAACATCGGAATGCGCGCACGGTGCGTGCATCCTATCGCGTTGGGTGCACGGATTCTCTCGCGTTGGGTGCGCGGATCCACGGATTTTTTTTTTTTAAAAGACAAGAAATCATTGGTTGTATGACTACTTTGTACACTGAAAGGTAGGGTGTATATTTCTGTTTTTTAAAGGTATGATTCTTATTGGTTAACAAAAACAGATTGTAAGGAACATTATATAAGATAAGCTGATATGTTGAAAAGTCAAGCACACTTCCTCTCTTGTTTAGCAACATTGTGTGCTGAACTTCTGACCTGTGTGCTCAGTGCAGTGTTCCATGACCTGTTTCTATGGTAACAGGCAGAAGGCAAATTGGGGGAAGGGTTGAAATGTATTTCAGTTGGAAAGGGTTGAAATGTTTAACCAATAGAAATGTGTGTTTGCTTTTGAGTTTATGTGTGAAGGATTGTGATTTGATGTTTACATGTATATGTGTGGAAAATGAAAGGGAAACTATTCCATTCTTTGTTTTTGCTGAGAGGTGCACAGTGCAGAGATTCTGTAAAAGAAAATATGGTGAGTGACTGATATACTTCTTAATCTACAAAAGAACTTGAAAGATGAGTTATTTAATTGTGAGGGGATGTATGTAGACTATTTTGATTTTAATCAGACTAATGTATTTCTTCTGCTAAAGTGTAGGGAGTACTTTTTTTCTCTACAATCTTATTGACAGTGTGTGTGCATGTAGAAACCATTCTGTGATAAGCATTTGTGTTTTTCATGTGTTTGCAGACAGATAACTGTGCTGTTTTTATATTTTGGTAGAATTAGAAACCAGTCATTGTTTATGAATTTGTGAAATGAGTTATGTTATGTTTCTATACTAAAATGTAGTACTTCTTCTAGATGAAGAAATGTGTTTTGGTATAGTGCAAGGGATAGTGTTGTTTGTCTAGAATCACACAGTGAGTCTGTGTGTATTTGGGAACCACTGTGAGAGAAGCATTTGTTAACATTGTGTATTTGCTGACAGATAAATGTTTTAAAACCTGTCTTGTTGTCAAGTTTTAGTATCATTAGAAGGCAGTTTTTGCTTATGCTTTGATTAAATGAGTCAGGCTTTGACACAAAAGTGCAGTCCTGAAATATGTAGATTGTGTGCAGTTCCCTTACCACTTGCACTGTAGTGAATGAGTTTTGGTAAACTCCTAGGGATAGTGGTGCTTGTCTAGAATCACACTGTGAGTCAGTGTGTATTTGGGATCACTGTGAGAGAAGCATTTGGTAACATCGTGTATTTTCTGACAGATAACTTTTTTAAAACCTGTCATGTTGTCAAGTTTTAGTAGAATTAGAAACCAGTTTTTGCTTATGCTTTTATTAAATGAGTCAGGCTTTGACAGAAAAGTGCAGTACTGAAATATGTAGATTGTGTGCAGTTCCCTTACCACTTGCACTGTAGTGAATGAGTTTTGGTAAACTCCTAGGGATAGTGGTGGTTGTCTAGAATCACACTGTGAGTTAGTGTGTATTTGGGAACCACTGTGAGAGAAGCATTTGACAACATCGTGTATTTGCTGACAGATAACTGTTTTAAAACCTGTAATGTTGTCAAGTTTTAGTAGGATTAGAAGTCAGTCTTTGCTTATGCGTTGATTAAATGAGTCAAGCTTTGACACTAATGTGCTGTACTTAAATATGTAGATTGTGTGCAGTACCAGTAACTCTTCTAGACTAGTGAATGAGTTTTGGTAAACTGCTAGGGATAGTATTGCTTGTCTAAAATCACACTGTGAGTCTGTGTACATTTGGGTAAGGATTGTGAGAGAAGCATTTGGTAACATAGTGTATTTGATTGATTGATTGATGTGAAACTTGTATAGCGCGGCTGTCGCCCTACGGGCATCCTGGCGCTTATGACTAGAGATCAGCGATAAAAGGTGACAGAAGAGAATCATGGGGCCAGCCTGGGTCAAACTGTAGGATATAGCCATGTCTTAAGTCCCTTGCGAAATTCCAATAGGGAATTACAGTGTCTCAAGTTTGCAGGGAGCTTGTTCCACATGCCAGATACTACTATGCTGAAGGCTCTTCCTCCTACCCTGGTGCGCCTGAATCTCGGAACCACTAGTAGACCAGCTGTTGAAGAGCGGAGTTGCCTGCTTGGTAGGTGGCGTACAAACTTATCCTGCAAGGGGACAGGTCCCAGTCCGTGTACTGCTCTGAAAGTCATGCAAAGGGACTTGAAGACGACCCTTTCCCTCATTGGAAGCCAGTGCAGATCCCGCAGTGCTTTGGTGGCCGAGGCACATCGCCGCCTATCAAGCACTAATTTGGCTGCGGCTGACTGAATCCTCTGCAGTCCTTGGAGGATATACTGCGGGGCCCCCAGATAAAGGGAATTGCAGTAGTCAAGCCTGCTTAATACCGTGTTGCGTACCACTGTAGCTCGTGACTCCCTAGGGAGTAGAGGTAGAATACCACGAAGCAGCCGCAACAGGGCAAAGCAGACATTGGCGGTCTTACTGGCCTGAGATACCATCTGGAGGTCATCATCGATAATCACCCCAAGATTGCGAACCTTCCTGACCGGTGCAATCGGTACTTCCTCCGGTGCAAGGCAGAATTCGGAGGGCAGATGTTTGAGAATCCTAAATGGTGAACAGAAGACCACCTCAGTTTTACCGCTGTTAAACTGGCCACTCCGAAGTCTGGCGCATGCATTGATGGAAACGGTCCATGGAGAGTGCTTCATCCCCTTCTAGAGAGAAGGCCAGCTGCGTGTCGTCAGCGTAGTTCACCAAGCTGACGCCGAAAGATTTAATTAACGGGAACAGGGGTCGCAGGTAGATGTTAAAAAGAATAGGGCTTATTGCAGATCCCTGTGGCACCCCGTGCGCAACTTGGGACCTGCAAGATGAGAAGGGCGCCATAGTGACTACCTGTTGCCTACCTTCAAGGTAGGATTGAAACCACTGCAGCACTATACCTTTAACTCCTATTTGCCTCAGCCTTTCCAACAGGACCGGGTGGCTCACCGTGTCAAAAGCTGCCGACATATCGAGAAGCACTAAAATCATGGCATTCCCGTTGTCTGCTCGCAGACGAAGGTGGTCCAGCATGGTAGTAAGAGCTGTTTCAGTTCCGTGGCCAGGACGGAATCCGAACTGGTCCCTATCAAGCAAGAAGTTCTCCTCCAGAAACTGGGACAGAGTCTTGCTAACAGTTTTTTCAAGTATTTTCACCGGGTAAGGCAAAAGAGAGATGGGCCTGAAGTTAGCTGGCACCGAAGGGTCCAAATTCGGTTTTTTTATCAGAGGGGTGACAACTGCCAATTTCCAGCAGTCTGGGACAGATCCCGTCTTCAGGGACTGGTTGCAGATCATCCTTAACAAAGGAAAGGTGTCTCGGCCATAGCGCTTCCATATTCTGTGGGGAAAAGGGTCTAGGGGAGAGCCAGACGACACACTTTCCGTCAGATTATCAAAAGCTTCCTGGGAAAGTGGCTGAAAGCTGTCCAAAACAGCGGTCGTTTGCAGATCTCCGTCATTCGGGCTAATTATTTCCTCAAGACCCTCCTGGATACTAACCTGCAGATTATTTACAATGTTAGAAATTTTCTCCTGAAAAAAGGAGGCGATTTCATTACATAGAGTTTGTGAAGGGGCTACTCTATTGCTCATGCACTCCGGGTTAGAAAGGTCACGGACGATCTTAAAAAGAGCTTTGGAGCCATTGGGAGCCTGAGCAATAGAGTTGGCATAGAAATCTGCCTTGGATCTCAAAATGAGGGTTTTGTATTCCAGTTGTATCTGTCTTAGTACTTCTTTGTCTTCCTCAGAGTAGTGTCTCCTCCATTTCCTCTCCGCTTGTCTGCGAGAGAGTTTAAGTTGATGCAACTTCTCGTTGTACCATGGCGCTGATCTTTTGCTGATCTTCTTTAGTGGCTTTATGGGAATGGTGCAGTCCAGTTGCTTAGTTATATGTTCCGCAAGGGACCTATAATTTTCCTCCACGGACTTGTTAGGAGAGAAAGAACTGGTAACAGAAGATATAGTTGGAGGGTCGGCTTTTGCCAGTTTGGCCCATTCTCTATCCAACCTGTAGAGGCTCTGCTGACTAGGCAGATTTTTCTGATAAGGCAACGCCATACTCGGGTGGATTAAAAAATGATCAGTCCAATTCAGGGGCATTATATTAAATACTTCTGTTGTAGCTGGATTGGCAAAGATCAGATCTAGAATGTGTCCCTTCTGATGGGTGGGGCTAGCCACCAATTGATGGTGGTTCAAGTTGGAGCAGGTGTACAGGAGGTCCCTCAGTTGACTGCAAAGGCCTCCGTCCTCACTAAGGTTAAAATCACCTAATCCAGCCATGTTGGTATGAGTCATCTTTAGATTGGTGATAGTATCTGCTAGAAGGTGAAATTGTGTGGCTGCGCCCGGTGGCCTGTAACAGAGCATCCCCGTGAGTAGGTTCCCACTAGGAGATTGAAGAGAAAAACCCATAATTTCTATCCCGCCAACCTCATCAATCTGATATGGTCTGAAATCCAAGGTATCCCTGAAAATCAGGCCCACTCCTCCCCCTCTGCCCGAGCTACGAGGCTTATGAAGGATTTTAAATCCACTAGGACAGGCCCCACTCAGACTAACAGTGGACTCAGTAGTGGCCCATGTTTCTGTTATAAAAAGAGCATCTAAATCCAAGTCTTCCAGGAGGCTGAATACTTCAGAGGAATGTTTAACAAGCGAGCGGCTATTTATTAAGCCGCAAGAAAGACTAGCACTTACTGGCTTACGTCCCCTTGATGGATTTAACTGTACAAGTTGTGCTCTGCTGTATGTCACTCGTTCTGGCTGGCACCTCGGCCGAGCAGCATTGCTGGCGCTGGGGGCTGCCGGGGCGCGCGCCACCGGCGCGCCCGCTGCGCGCGCGCGCTGCGCGCTTGCATTTGGTGTCTTAAATAGGTGACCGCTGACTTCCCCAACCTCTAGAGCGCCTTCTAAGATGGCGGCTGATAGTGGCGCCAAAGCCGGTTTACACGCCCAATATGGCGGTACCGGGACGAGCAGGGAGTCGTCACGCTAAAGCAGCGTGTGTAGAATTCTTTTAAAGTGCGGGTAAGTGAGGCAGGCGATGTATATCGCAAAATATAAAACACTTGCAATTTTAAAACAATTTAACAGGCACGAGTGGAGCAGAGATGAAGCAGCACCACACGAAGCCCTACAGTTTAAAACGATGGTAAATGCACACAATCACTCTTTCTGTCACTCAATGCAATCCTCAGTCATTATGATGACAGATAACTGTTTTAAAATCGGTCATGTTGCCAAGTTTTAGTAGCTTTAGAAGCTATTCTTTGCTTATGCTTGATAAAATGAGTCGTGGTTTGACACTTAAGTGCAGTACCATGTACTATTCTATTCACTGTGCCAGAACTGAACTGAACTGAACTGAACTGTGCCAGAACTGAACTGTGAACTGTGCCAGAACTGAAAATTTAAAAGTTTTACCCAGGCACTAACCTAGTAGTAGTCTGATGATTTAGTTAGTTTCCAAGTCCTCATGTTGTGAACCATACATTACCACATAGATTGTTTCAAATGTCTATGCAGTATGCATGCAGTCTTCTAACATACTATACACTTGTCTTTCACATTTTCAATTCGCTAGTCAGTAGCCATACACTTCCAGGAAACACCCTGTAACTCTGTTTGCAGTCCTCTAGTGACCCATTCAGCATCATGTACTAATCCATTCACTGTGCGAAAACTCAAACACTTATAAATTCACCAAGATACTATCTTTGGAGTACTCTAATCATTCAGTCAGTGACTAAGTATTCATGCACTGAGCCAGGCCTTAGCACATGGACTGCTTCAAACCCCTATGCACTATGCATGCAGTCTTCTAACCACCTAGACACTTGTCTTTCACACTTTCAATTCCCTAGTCAGTATCCATACAGTCCAGCAAACATCCTGTCACTGCCTTTGCACTCCTCTAGTGACCCATTCAGTACCAAGTACTAATCCATTCCCTGTGCGAAAAGCCTACCACTTATAAATTCACCTAGGCACTCTCCTTGCTGTACTCTAATCATTCAGTCAGTACCCAAGTAGTCATGCAGTGAGCCAGGCCTTAGCACGTGGACTGCTTTAAATGCCTATGCAGTATGGATGCAGTCCTCTAATCACATACACAGTTGTGTTTCACACCTTCAATTCCCTAGTTAGTATTCATACACTTCTAGCAAACACCCTTTCACTCACCCAGTGTGTCTCCTTATAGTACTGTAATCATTTAGTCAGTTAGCATGTAGTGTTTTAGTGAGGTAGGCTTTAGGGCATGAACTGCTTCAAAGTAGTATGCACTATGCATGTAGTGTTTTAACCATCGTCACACTTGTGGTTCAGGGCTATAGTTTCTTAGTCAGTATTTATATAAAATGTGTTTGTACAGTAATGGAATAGTATAAATTTGAAAGTTATTAATATAAATTTATTTGTGATTCTTTTTTACAGATACAGAACAGGAGTGTTTCTCATCTGTTTGCACTCTTCTCGTGCAAGATTGTTTGGATGAAGGGTCCTTAGGTGTTTCATCATACTTGCTGTGCCACACGAGTATTTTTTGTTAGGATCCCCTCGTAACAGAACTGTTTTGAAAATCTTGCGCGTGACAAAGGTGGCATTGGTCTTTGTTTGCCCCTCGAGAAAAGTAGAAAATTTCCACATCACTGAAGGAAAACGTTGTGGGGGTGGTGCATCCTCCAAAAATTCATCTTTAGATTCGGTGAATATTTTAAAGCGACATCATTTACAGTTTTTGTAAGTTAAAGTTAAAAAATGTTGTTAGCTGTGTGCATTTTATATATCTGTGATTTGTATCTTGTTTTTCTTTTTTGAGAATAGCATGTTGGTTTTTTTTTAACAATCTTTGAGATTGTGTTTTTTTTGCCCGCCGTTAAGTGATGAGTACGATTGAAATCACTATTTTTTGTGAAATTTAATATATTCTGAGAACAGCAAAAAAGACAAAAAAATGACTTTGTGGAAATTATGCTGTGTTGTAAAAAATATATTATTACATGTTATAATTTTTTTTCCTTTTCTTTCACAGATCCAAATTTTAAAATCAGACATTTTTAAGAATTTAGATTGGAATGAAAATGTGAAAAAAATGTGTACCATTTTTTATTCCTATTACTGTGAAGGTAAGTTTAACTAAGTCTCAATATGTAGAATGAGGAGGTCTGCAAGAAGCTTTCTAAAAACACTCTGTTTATACCTATGTAGTTTTGAAATCTGACCATAATCAGATATCATGTGACCTGCAAAAAAAGAGATTTGAAGGGTTCATAATATTTCCTATTTTAGCTATTGAAGGACCGCAATTATTTCAATCATTCTTCTTTGAACATCTTTGCAGACAAAACTCTGTGCTTACCTTCTATCATTCGCAAGGAATTTTAAAACCGGAAATATGTCACTTTTTGTAACATAGTTATTGTGTAAGATATTCTTTCATATTTACAAAGAGAGGAAAAGGCACTCTGTGCACTTTTTATACTCCATGTAAATACAACCTCATCATGCAGACCACTTTGTTTTGAAAGGGTGTTCTATAAGTGTTGTTGTGCATGATTGCACTGAATACTCATAGAACAAGACACATGTCCAGATTTATCAGAAATCATAAATCTCAATATGTGTGTGAATGGTACACCATTCTAAAATTGGTGTAGGAAAGCACAACAAGGAGAATTGTTTTCATTTCTCCACATTTTTATATCTTCAATGCATGCTGAAATGTTCAGCATACATTGAAGGAGAAAAATGCATTTTCTCATTGTTTTTGTGCAGGAAGGTGTGTCTTCCTGCAGAAAAACAAACCGCACATGACACAGATATCCTTGCACTATGGTGCAAGGGTGCCTGTGTCACCACATGGCTGCAGTTTAAGCAGCCGTGTAGACAGAAACATAGATTTGCAACATATTTATGTACATATGTTGCATCCCTGTGCTTCGGAAGTACTACAGCACACTGCAGTTAAAGAGGTTACTGTGTGATGCTGCAGCACTTCCTCATACTTCTGCACTTATACATTCACCATACGCTACTAATGCATTCATTCAGTCAATTACGTACTACACATACATTCATCTAAACTAACACTAACAAAGAAATTTAGCTCTTTTTGTAAACCAGGAAAGTTAGTTCTTCCAAGAACTTTTTTTTTCTTCTTTCTTCTTTTATAATTTTTTTTGGGTTTTCTGAACAATTTTTAATTTTTTTTGTTTTTTCTGCAAAAAAAACCCCCAAAAAACAAAACAGGAGAAACCAAACAATGAACTTCAGGGAACAATAAACAAAAAAAAACAAAAACTAGCAAATGTGACTTTCTTGCCGGTGGCAGATCAGCTCAATCGACTGCTCACCATAGCACAAAGTCTTATTGCACTTAGTACAGAGCACTTTTAAAAATTGAAATTGAGGACGGATGTCCAAGGTTTGGGCTGATGGATGCACTCTTGATGTGCTCGGCTACGATGAGGTGGAAGGCGCAGGAGCAGGAGTATTTCTCATCCGTTTGCACTCTTGTTGTGCAAGACTGTTTGGATGAAGGGTCCTCAGGTGCTTCATCATACTTGCCGTGCCGCACGAGTATTTCTTGTTAGGATCCCCTCGTGACAGCACTCTTTTGCAAATCTTGCACGTGACCAAGGTGGCATTGGTCTTATTCTGCCCCTCGGGAAAAGTAAAAAATTTCCACACCACTGAAAAAAAACGTTCTTTGGGTGGTGCCTCCTCCAAAAATTCATTCTCAGAAGTATGAGGAGATGCAGGTGATGCCTGCTGCCCTGAAGCCATTTTTGGTTGCAAAAAGTTAGAGCTAAGTGTAAACTTAGTCTAGAAGAGGAAGTGTAATGAACCAATCAAATCTCTTTTTTTGCAGGTCACATGGGATCCGCACACCGTGCGCTTACGCAGCATGCACCCAGCGCGCATCCGCGAAATTGAATTAAAAAAAATTATAGGATTAGATGTAAAAATATATTAGTTTTAAGACTAGTTTAGAGTTTGTCTTCAATTAATATTCACATGAAATACATATATATATGTTTTAAACGTCGCGTTACGTACATCGAACGTGTCGCGTATACGCTGGGAGTCGCGTACCGGTCGCATTGCGATCGTGCACTAAACACGTACCGAACCCATACCATGCACGGATGCTACCGCGTAGGGATCGGGAATGGTGCGCTTAGGGTGCGCGGATCCAAAAACATTGAAAAATATATATAAAATAAAGTTTTGCACATATAGTTAAAAAATATTTTGAAAAATATTAAAAAATATGTTTGAAAAACCCATTAATTTCAAATAATATTTTTTAATTTTTAAAAGAATTAATTGAAAATATAAGTTTAAAAAATGGTGATAAAAAAGTATTTAAAAAAAAAATGTAATTAATGAAATTGACACGCTGAATTTGAAAAATCTACAAATCCAATCAAAATCATTAAACATGATATCTTCAGAGATAAGTTATAGATAGGAATTAGCATTTAAAAAACCTTTGAAATTCACTGAAAAAAACATAGGTTTCATACACGTTATAGTTAGGATTTGGCATTTAAAAAACCTTTGAAATTCACTGAAAAAACCAAAGGTTTCAGGGGCGTTATAGTTAGGAATTGGCATTTAAAAAAACTTAGAAATTCACTGAAAAAACCATAGGTTTCAGGGGTGTTATAGTTAGCTGGACATTTCCCTCATACAAAACCCTAGAAATTCCCCTGTTATAGTTAGTTCAGCTAACTATAACTCCCGCCCCCACAATGCACTGCTGATGATGTCACATATTACATCACTCATGACATGGTCAGTGACATCACTGATGACATCTCATAGGGGCCCCCACTATATAATTTGGGATTGCCCCCGGACCTGGCCCACCCAGGGGCTTAACAGTAACGAAGCGCAGGAGCCCTTTTTAAAACAATTTCTCCGCAGGATTCGCGCACCCAGTGCGAATTCTGCAGTTTAAAAAAAAATGCTTTTTTTGGTGCTGGAGGTCCCTGTGGGACCACCACAGCAGGCCTAGGGGTCAGGGTGTTTCTACCCTGTCCCCTTTTCTTATTTTTTTTCACTGTTTTCTTGTGACTTGGTTACTCCGTCACAGAGTCACAAGAAGGCTGCCAACACTTCCTGGTTTGGAGTTTTGGCAGCCAATCGGAAGTCAGCTCATGCTCTGGAGGAGTCGCAACTCCTCCTCGGTGCTCAGATATAGAAACTTTTCATTTTCTAATTTCTCAGGAACTACTGAACAGATTTACACCATTTAAAAAAAACCAGTATGGCGGCTTCAATTAATCAAATACTGCCAGCAACATCCCAACGCATTTCGGAGCCTTGCTCTCCTTGATCATGGGCAAGGTTACATGTTACTTCCGATTCTTTTAAATAACTCACCATGTGCTAGTGATAGAAATAGAAAACATCTTTAGTCATTTTCTTACGATAAATTGTATAAACATGTGGGAGAAAACCCAGCCATCACTTTCAGAAAAGCGAGATCCCTAAAAGACACGTTGAGTCACTGCTTGGTCAATCCGGAAAGGGATAAGACTGACATCAAAGGATTTTTCACTTGTAGAAAATGCAATGCATGTAAGTTTAGCGATAATTGCAAAAACGTTAAACTATCCAAAAAAATAGCAGCTCACAAAATATTAAACATTTTACTTGCAATACGGAATTTGCAATATACGCTCTCAAATGTCCGTGCAATAAATTCGATATCAGGAGTACTGTCCACAAGGCCAAAAAAAAGAGTATTAGAACATATGCGAGCTATTCGCAATGAAGATAAACAATACCCCATTGCGAGACATTTTAAAAAGTTCCATAACCAGAATTGTAACCTGCTGAAATTCTGTGTGCCTGATAGTGTTCCAGTTCGAGAACAGGGCGGCATCAGAACATTAGAACTAAGAAGATTAGAATCAACATTGATTATCAGGTACAATACCCTTCATCCCACAGGCCTTAACCTTGATGAAGAATTAGCGGTACATCTAGGTTAATCACTACTGACATAAGGTTTGAAATAGTTATACCTTTCTTCATGAAATGGATATTAGGTTCATATGTTTTTAATTCGAAAGATGTAGCTACATATTTGATTTTAATCACTATCTTTTGTCTATTTTTTGCAGTATACATGAGGATATTGTTGAGAGGCAGGAGAACTACAATATCTAACTACTGTTGTACAGTAGGAATGTTATTTTATTATTTTTTCTTTTTGTTAAAAAATGGATGTGAAGTGTAATCAAATGAATTAAAACTATGATAATGCAGTTTGAGTATATTGTATCAAATAATAATAGGCCCACTTGGGCAGAATTGAAATTGAAGGAGTTATTTTAATCAACAGCAGGGGGTTGAAAGTCAAATGTGGTGCAACCAGGTGACAATGACTCAATTTTGTTTGAATGGTCGATTGATCTTCATTAATTATGCCAAAATATTGGGATTATTTAACAAAAGTGTTCACATTCATGTATGCCCACTAAGGCAGAATTATACCTATTGATTTCAAAAGTGTAGCATATCGGTGATTGCTACATAATGTTATGTACATTTTACAAGAATCACGTTTTTAAATCTAAATAGGGATGTAAAAAAATGCTGAATTAATTTTGTCTCTCCAAACTTGCGTTTAAGTTTATATAATTTAGCGTAAGAAAATGACTAAGGATGTTTTCTATTTCTCTCACTAGCACATATCACATGGTGAGTTCTTTAAAAGAATCGGAAGTAACGTGTAACCTTACCCGTGATCAAGGAGCGCAAGGCTCTAAAATGCATTGGGATGTTGCTGGCATTATTTGAAAAGATCACGCTGTAAAATTGAAGCCGCTGTACTGTGGTTTATGGACTGAAGTGAATTGAAAGTCAGTCGTATCTCACAGGCTTGCTGTGTATTTAAGGGGTTCGCTACCCCACCGCAGGCTCACCAGATTAAGAGGCTCGGGCTAGCGAACTGGAAAAGATGGTATATAGTGATATATATACATATGGAAGTTTTATACCAAACTTCACAATGCAATGAAGGTACAACGAGTAGAAGCAGCACCCTAACAAATAATAAGATAAGGACAAGTGGCAGTAGCAGAAGGAACATAACATGATTTTCTCACACAGACAGGGCAGGTATAACACTTGTAGCTGATACAATAAAGAGTGAATGAAGGTATTAAAGGACTGTTGTACAATTTCAGTAAACGTACAAGAAATACAAAACTCCCTGGAAGAAACGGCCAAACCTGATATGAAATTACCATGAATTAATGTCCTCATATAGGATGATGAACACTTCTCTACTTGGCATGATAAGCTTCATCAGTGGGATCCTTATCTGGCACTGTAAAGCATTCAAGAGTACTACTATTCACTGATTACACAGTGTCCTAACTAGGGGTGGGTGGAAATCGCAGAATTTCGCACAGTGAAATTCCACAGCGTTGCACAAAAACTCAAGAGATTGGACAGGCAGGGGAAAACATGGCGGCCAGCTAGGAGACTGGTCGGGAGTGCTGAAGGTGGCGTGCTGGACGAGGAGTGAATGGATTACTGAGCGGCGCTGGGATACTCTGATTCTCGGACGAGACCCTATCGCAACTAGTCTTCATTAATCCTGGTGCATTTTGTCAGGAAACTTTGGGAGTTACGGGGGGAACTAACCTGTATGGCGAGTTCGAACGCTACGGACGCCACGGACGCCTCGCACGAGCTACGCGCACCTGAGATCCCGGCTGCCACGGAGGCGGGGCTCCCAGAGGTGGTGTTGCAGGACTGCTCCACAGCGAGCGGGGCGAGTCGAGGAGCAGGGTCCGGACATTGGAATCGAGCGGTTTACGAGCGAGGTAGGGGGAGACGGGCAGTTTCGAGGCTCCAGTATAGCGCAGGTGGAGCGCTGGGAAGGGGGGCAGCTAGCGAACAAGCTAGCCAACAAGCTGCAAACCCCCCCTCCCCCACGAAGTCCTTAGGTGATAAATGGGATAACCACGAGCAAAAAGGTGGTGGAAACGCCACCGCTTGTAAATCAAAAGTAAAGCCATTACAGAAGCAAAAAATCAGCAAGCGTTATGCGCTTAGAAGCGTAATCCAGTTAAAGGGAGGGGAAGGTTGTGATTTACAACCACAGTTAATTGGTAAAGTTTCTAGCAATCTAAAAAAGCACCCCCGGCAAACTCATAAAGCGGTGGCACTAGGTAAGAAGACAACTTTTAACCCTTCTTTGAATGCATATTTCAAACCAGTCCCCAGAACTTTAATACTTACGAGAGGACAGAGCTCAGCAGACCTGCCAGGTTTAGAAGGAATAAAAGTTAAATCAGACTCAGCGGGGTCTAAGGGTAGTTTAGACGATTGGTCAGACTTCCTTTCCCCTAATAGGTATAATTCTTTGGAGATGGAGGCGGGTAACTTGGATCTGGAAGCAGACGAGGGGTCCTGTGAACCGATAGATAGTCCTGGGTTGGGGGGTTCAGATACCATAGTTCCCCCCCCCGTTTCACAGGATAACCCTTCAAATGTTATTATGTCAGAGGAGGCCCGTACAGATACAGTGGTTATAGCCCTATTAAAAAAGCTCGACTTAGACATGCATAAGGGCTTTGAGGAGTCTAAAGTTAAGCAAGATGGGATCAGAGAGGCGGTTGGTCTATTGGAAGCTAAATTTGACGAATTGAATCTTCGCACAGTTACTCTTGAGACGGAGGTTAAGGTTATGCACGATAGATTGGACGAGAATAGTAAGGAGATTATTCAGGCCAAAGTTAGAGAGAAAGTCTATGAGGAGCGGATGGAAAGATTGGAAAACTTGCAGCGAAGGAACAATTTAAAAATTTTGAGGCTTCCGGAGGGGAAGGAGGGGACGGACCTAAAGGGGTTTATTGTTCATTTATTGAAAACGGAGCTACAGTTGAGCGAAACTGAGGAAGAGTTATTGCAGGACATACAGAGGGCGCATCGTGATCCTTTTAGATTAAACCCCAGTCGCTCGAAACCCAGAAAAATCTTAATTAATTTTTTGACTTATGGGTTAAAAGAAAAAATCTTAGCGATTGCTTTGAAGAAGGGTCATTTGGATATTGATGGGGCAAGAATCGAGATAAGATCAGATTTGTCAGCAGCAACAGCGAACAGACAATGGGAGCTGGGGAAGAGGATGGATTCTTTTAGGAAATTAGGAGCTACAGTTCAGCTAAAATTTCCGGCGTTTTTGAAAGTAATGTGGAATAATAAGATGCACATATTTAGAGATGTGGAAGATGCTGATAATTTTTTGGAAATTTGTCAAGCCAGTGACCACTCAGGAGGTTTATAAAAGAATGCAGCAACAGATTTTTCTTGACTGTGTTTAATTAATTAGTAAATCCAGCATGCCCACCGTCCTGGCACTCGTTAGGCCTAGGTTGGGCCTAATGTTAGAGGGGGGGTTTTCCCAGGTGAGGGTTCAGGGTGTAGAGGGAATGGGGTTGGGAGGGTTGGGGTGGGGAGCAGGGTGTGGGAGGGTATTAAGCATTAAAATAGTTCTCATGAGTTGCTTTAGTTGTTTTAGTTTATGGGTGTTGGTGGTAGTAATTAGAGGTGAGGGTAAGCATGGGTATCGCCACAGGTCGAGAATTGATTATTTTTTAATTGATGCAAGATTGCAGGGTAAAGTAAAAGAAAGTATGCATGTTGGTATTCACCTTTCCGATCATTCGGCGGTCGTTCTAGAGCTTGTCACTGGAGTCTGTGAATCAGAATCAGTATGGAGATTGGATCGCACAGTTTTATATGATGATGTGGCAATGCAGTCTCTTCAACATGAGCTTGAAATTTTCATCGAGCAAAATTTAGGTACAGCTAGATTAGACATTGTGTGGGAAACAACCAAGGCTTTTTTGCGAGGGAGACTAGGCGCGATTGGCGCCAGTAGAAGAAGGAAATACTTTTCTGAGGTTGAAAGTTTAGAACAAGAAATCAGGCAAATAGAGGCAGAGATAATTAACAGTTATAGGGATAGTTTACAACAAGATGAGAATACTCAGAAACTGGCGACTTTGAAAGGAAAGTTAAATTTAGTTCTTAATAATCGGGTAAAAGAGAAATGGCTTGCTTCTAGATTAGCCAACTTTCAGTATGGGGAGGGGTCAGGTAAATTACTTGCCTGGAAAGTTAGGACAGATAGGACAAGGAATATAATTAAGGAAGTGAAATTGGAACCATCAGGTGTTATGGTTACAGAAACTAAGGACATAGTGGATGCTTTCTTTAATTATTATATGGAGGTCTATAGGGAGGATATGGTTCCAGATAGGAAGAAGATAGAGGAATGGTTAACTTGTCTGCGACCTGTCACTGAGGATTCACAAATTATGTTAGATCAAGAGATTACACAAGGGGAATTAGATTTGGTTATTAGATTAGCTAAGAAGGGCAAAGCACCGGGCCCAGATGGCCTTCCTGTCGAGGTCTACAAGATGCTGGCTGGTAATTTAGTACAGTTATTATTAAAGGTATTCAATGAGGTCCTCTTGGGTAATGTAGAGCTCCCTGCCTCCTGGAATCAGGCCAACATCATTGTAATTCCTAAACCTGGGAAGTCACCAAGGTATTTAGATTCATATCGTCCAATCTCACTATTGAATTCAGATTATAAATTGTATGCTAAGATTTTAGCAGATAGGTTGGCGAAGGTGATCCCAGGAATAGTACACGAGGATCAAAAGGGGTTCATTAGGGGCAGGTTCCTTAAAGATCTAACCTTCTCCCTCATCACAAGTATTGATATTGCTATAGATCGAAAACTTCCTTTAGCGGTTGTCGCTTTGGACGCCGCGAAGGCGTTTGGCCGCGTTAATTGGTTATTCCTCAAAGCAGTAATTATACACCTTAAATTGGGGAAAAAGTTTAGTTCTTCCTTATTGTCCCTTTATCAATCCCCTACTTCAAGGGTACTAGTTAACGGAGCTCTAACTAAAAGTATTAAGGTAATGAGAGGGACAAGGCAAGGGTGCCCTCTATCCCCACTCTTGTTTGATTTATATATTGAACCATTGGCATGTAGAATTAGGGAGACTGAGGATATCCCCCCTTTTAGTTTTCAAAGTTGGGTTAAAAAGATTGGACTCTATGCCGATGATATTGTTATTTTAACCTCAGATCTAAATCAAACTTTACCTAAGTTAGAAATAATCACAAATCAGTTTGGTTTAGTTTCGGGGTATCGTTTGAATGCTGACAAGACGGATATTATGTCATGGAACATTGTGATAGACACTATAATACCAAAAAAACAGATTAGATATCTGGGGATACAGATTACTCAGGATATCTCACAAATTGCAACAACTAACCTGGCCAAAAACATGAAGGACATTTTGAGTTTAATGAAGGGTTGGAGCCATCTCCCTCTCACTATTTTTGGGAGAGTAAATTTGATTAAGATGATGGTGCTTCCTAAGATAACATTTTTATTCGACTCCATCCCTTTGATGTTTGAAAAAAAGGGTTTAATGAAGCTACAAAGTGAGATCGGATCATTTATTTGGTCTTCCAGGGGGTCTAGGCTATCCTGGAAAAAGATAAGGAGGAAACATGTTAAAGGGGGTTTGGCAGCTCCGGATTTTCAAATATATTCTTGGGCTTTTCTGCTGAAAAACTATAGAATGCTTTTGAGAATGCCAGGAAATTCAGCGACTGAGGAACTACTATTAACCTTGTTAGATATTGAGGGAGTCAAGCCATCGGGTTTTATGTATAAGTTTTCTGACCCAAAATTTTTCAAGAAAGTAAGATTAAAAGTCCTGAGAGATCTTGCCACGGTTTGGTATCGCGTCAGAAGGGCTACAAAAATTCCATATTTTAGTGCGAACGCACCAATCTGGGAAACTCCGGGAGCCCCAAGTTGGACCAATGATGCTTTGGCAAATATTCTAAAATTAGAGGGCCCTCAGAAATGGGGGGAGTTATTTGTCGACGGCTGTCTGTTGCCATGGTCTGAATGTGACTTAAGTTGGGGTCCCAATTTTTCTAAATTTAAATATTTTCAAATTCAGAGCTGGGCAACTGGGAAAAATCATCTTATAGGCCGTTACAATGACTTTGAGGCAAAACTGGCATTGGCAGCCTCTTTTAAAAAAGAAGTGGCAACATGGTACTGGGCTATAGTTGATTTGGAAGATGGTCCCTTTCTTCTGCCGGAGGAACTATGGGGAGAGAGCTTGCCGAGGATCGCGACAGAAGATCAATGGCAAGTAACTATGTCGATATTATATAAGGTGGTTAAGCCTGCGAATTTAAGAAGAAACCACTTGTTCACTCTCCACAGGGCATATTGGACACCAAAGCGGCTGGCAAAATTTAAAGAAGGTGGTAATGTAAGATGCCCCAAGTGTAATAGCCCAAATGAAGATGATATTCACATGTTTGTCACATGCCCGCCGATCAAGATCTTTTGGGACGAAGTAAGTAAATGTTTGACAGTTATGCTCAAGCAAAAGATCGAGGTAAGCCCTGAGAGCATTATTACAGGGAGACTGGATTTACAAGGTAAGGGCTTGGATGATAGAACAAAACTGGTGTTTTACTCTATACTGTTGGCCCGAAGGGAAATTTGCAAACTATGGGTTTCTCCTGACTCCCCCACAGATCTTTTATGGATCAGAGCTATGAGAGACATTGGTAAAATGGACATGGTAGTTCCTCTAAAAAAGAAGCATAGATTCTGGCTGTTATTTTTTGATCATTATGGGTGATGGGTTGGGGGAAGTTGGTTGTTAATATTGAAATATTGTGTTGGTGGAGTTTTCCAGTCCTATGATTAAGTTGCTTTTTATCTTTTGGAGAATCTTGCGGAACGAAGTTGGTGCGAGGATCTTGTATCGTCGTGTCCCCAGCTTTTTGTTAAGCAGACCTCCTTGAATATAAGATAACTTACACCCTTGGGCGTTACACAGATAATGGGGTGGAAAGCGGCACATGAGGACAAAAAAAAAAGAAAAAAAAAAAAAAAAAACTCAAGAGATTCCATAGACTTCTACCAACGGGTGAAAAAAATGTATGTGGCACTGCTTGTGCTAGGATTTAGCTCCAATAGAGCATTCCATCCTGAAAAATCAGCACAAATGGCAACACATGGTGCACCAGTGTGCGCTGCCATTCAAGTTGATTTTGCTGCCGCTCAAGTATAAAATATACTTGAGAAGCAGCCCTCTGACTGCTCACGTTAGAAAATTATGATGGAAGGTTTCTTAGCGACCAGAAATCGGCAGGGCCGGACTGGCCGGAGCGGGCACTGGGCAATCCCCCGGTGCGCCGCATGGGTGGGGGCCGGTTCTGGGCCCCTGGGGGCTGTTTTTGCTACAGGGGCGTTTTTGCAACATAGCTGCAAAATCGGCCCTGTAACAAAATCGGCCGTAAAGCGTCCCTGAGAAAGAGCTCGGCGGCATCCCTCCCCTCCAGGGGCGGGGGGGGGGGGGGGGTCTGGCCGAGGACTTTGCCATAGCCAGTTGTGGTTCCCAGTCCGGTCCTGGAAATCGGTCTAGGGGACGCCAAATCTCGGTCGTGTGCCCCAGCTCGCTTGCTGAAGCCTCTCGCTCTTCCTTTGTTATCGCTTTGCTTGAACTGTAACAAAAATCTGCCACGCTGCGATCGCCGAATTTAGTCAGAACTCCGTCTTAAAAGAGTAACGAGTCGCCAAATTCATCCATTCCAACTATGGCTTCTCTAGTTTGGGTGCGATTATGTTACGTATGTTGACATTTATGTTCTCCCTTTGTGAAACTGTCCGCCTTATAATGAAATTGTATGTGGGCTAAAACATTGTTTGCTGGTGTCTCCCTACAAGATTGAAAACAGGAGGGTCGAGCAATGTGGCCTACTTCTCTTTTTCATCGACATATTTTGATGCTCAAATATCACCTCTGTAGGGTTCAGCAACTTCCCATGAAATATAGGTATCTCGCATCAAATACTGTGAAACAGTCCCTACTTCATATGACATGTTCACTATCCTTAGAATGGGAGAGAGTGGGTGCGGGCCTGGGGCCTGCCAGCCGCCTTGTTGAAATCTATTGAGCAGCTGTATACTAACACCTGGGTGAAGGTCAAATTAGGAGATGGCTCTTGTATCTCTAGGAAGATGAACACAAAATCTGGGCATAAGCAAAGATCCGTGCTCGCTCCCTTGCATAAATATTGCTGATATGTTGAAACTCCTCCATGAAGGAAACTGTCAACCGCCCAAACTGGGAGGTCCCCCCTGCTATATGCAGACAACCTTGTGTTCCTAATCCAAAGATGGGCCTTCAGTGGCAACTATCCATTTTACATGCTTATACCACCAGGAACAGCTGATAATCAATCAAACAATAACCTTGAAATTTACATTTAGGCATATGCCAATCAGACATGGCAGATGGCAGCTCAATGGCGCTTAGCTTCATCATAGCCACGAATACAAATATTTGAGCGTTCATCTAAATAGTAACAGATCCTTCAAATCTCATGTTAGATATCTGAACAGCAAAGGCTCCAGCTTAAGTTTTGCTCTTTCAGCTGTCGCTCAGAATTTGTTTGGATCAAGTCTTGACCCCATTCTCCAGGTGATGTAAGCAAATGTCATCCCCGCATTAACTTACACTGGGCAGGGAAACTAATGTGAGAGATAAACTTATCACCAGAATTTACAAAGCGGTTTTCCGCCTACCAAAGAGAGTGTCACCAGTGCAAGTTAGACTTGAGTTTAGCATCATAAAACAGCACTGGGTCAGAGGCAGCTGCTTTTTAGGCTTGTGTCGCAGGCTTAGGCCTGCGCTGCATGACTCCATGCATGGCGTAATTTGGCGCTAATTAGAGGACCCCGGTCCAACTTTGTCTATTACCAAGGTCTGGGGCCAGTATCTCTCTCACCGGGTCTTCAAAAAACTACCAGTAATCACAGCAAAAAACTCTCCAAACTAGAGGATATGGCGTAACTGAGCAAGCACTCCCATGCATGAACAGTAATCAACTCCTACTCCTCCAGCAAGCATCAAAACTACATTTATTGCACATATTCCCTGTTGATTAAGGCCAGATCGGTGGCATTAAGACTGGGTGAGCGGAACCTGTGAGCTCACCGGCATGGGGTCGCTCAGATCCCCGCGATATAAGATGCAGTCTCTGCGGCCTGGAAAAATAAACTTTAATCCATATCTTATGAAACTGCCCTTTTTTTGGTGCAGCAAATAAATCCTTCTCCGCACTGACTTCATTTGCCTAGGAGTTCGTACCTGCCAACAGGCAATAATAGCCCGTCTGAACCGTATAAACCCCTTATTAAACTTTAAAACTGTTACGTTTCTGCAGATGGCTGCGGCCAAACTGGACGATGTTAATGCTATCTGTGCTGCAAACAACCTGATATCAAGTGTGGCAGTTTATGCACCCCTTCTATTTGTCCTGCACATTGCACTTTTTTCTTTAAAAATTTTAACACCCATGCAACCTGATACTGCTTATTTTAGATGGGGCTGGTCTTTGCTTGCAAGAATGTCTTGGTACATGTTCCATTTCAAAATTCTCTTGCACAGGACACCGAGTGCCTTAAAAGGGCTTGGTATTGTCTATGTTGCTTCTGCAATTTTGCACATTGCCTTTTAGCAATCAAATATGCTGCAAATCCTGTTCTTCCGTTTTAACAATGGCTCAGCCCAATCTTTTTGTGTCGAACTCAGACTTGCTTGTTCTCATGGGAAGTTTGAACTTTACATGCTGAATGCTTTTAATCTAAAGGTCTCTTTGTTGAGGTTTTTATTAAGAGTACAATAAACATTCTCTTTCTAGGGTGGGTGATGGGGCAAATTTCCTTAGGTCCCAGTTCTTGAAAAGGCATTGATACATGCTATTGGCGAGGCTGCCCGCACATGCAGAATGGTTCGCAGGGCGAGCCACTGTAATCGTAGCCTATGCTATGAAACGGGCCATGCCCATGCTGCCAAACAACGCTCACAACTGACTGGATGTGGAAAGTGGGAGTGCACAGGTCTTGAGACCATGAACCACGCATCCAACACCAAAGCATCTCCTGCTTCGCTACCATCTCCAGTAGGAAAGTGGTAGCGAGGAAGTGATGGCCGCATCCCATAATTCTGAACAGCCCTGTCTGGGCTGCATCCGGCCTAGAAAAGAAGCACATTGAAGGCTGAGGAGAGCAGCTCTTCGCTTATCCTGGACCTCCGGCCCTGCTGCACGTGTCACTGACTTACACTTTATTTATAGTTGAGGTGCAAACCTTTACATAACAAGCATTGGCATAGCCAATAGGTCTCGCCTTTGGGACCTTATAAGTGTTTAGCCATGCAACAGTTGCATAACTAAATACTTATAAGGTCCCAAAAGCGAGACCTATTGGCTATGCAAAGCGGCCGCGAAAGTGAAAGTAATCGCGGTAAAGCCGTCGCGCGCGCCCGCGCACATGCACTGTAGCTCTAGGCTGGCCTGGTAGCACTTTTTGGAGCCCTCTCAATAAGTCTCGCCAGACCAGCGCATGCGCTGGGTCAGGCGAGACCTAAAAAGGTAGATTTTGGGTTGTTTCACTTTAGCATCTTAGATTATGTCACTGCACTGAGTGGCCTTTACTAGAATAATTAGTGAACCACACCCTTTCTGCCATGACTGTTTTTTTAATAACTCAAGAGGCAAGTTAATTTGTCTTGTTTCTCCTTTAAAAACCTTTATTTTTATAGATGGACAAACGTTATGATTTATTAAGCTGTACACAAGAGAGCTTGTTTTGCCACGTGATTCTTGAAGTTAATTATTTGAAGGCTCTCTCAGAGATGATGGTCATGAACAAGGAGACACAGGGAACAAAAGTAATCACCTAGGAATACACCGTTTGGTCAAGTTTGGAAGCCTGTATTGAAACCAGGTATCCGGATTAGATTTTGTGCAATTCTGATCCTGGATGGGTATCACATTCTTTCCCCCTTCTGCCCTAATGACAATGTTATCATGGCCTATGAGGCAAATCAGTTGTCATGTGCCACCTATACAAGATCTTTCCTCTCTTGAATATTTTTTTAATTTACCTGCTCAACATTCAATCAATCAATCAATCAATCAATCAATCAGGATTGGTAAAGCGCAACTACTCACCTGTGTCAAGGTGCTTGGGGGGGGCAGCTCCGTAGTGTGCTGGGGTTATCTTGGAATGGTAAATGGAGAGTTAAAAATAGGGGGGAAAAGGGCTGCCGTGTGATGACGTATTCATGTGCATGTACTGTGAGGCATAGTACGCCAACTTGATGTAGCAGCTTTTTTTTTGTACATGCTGTTCGCATCTTTTGCTCAGATGCGGAACAGCATCTGCAAAAAGCATTATCAAAGCCAAAGGTTCAGGTAGGAAAGCATATTGGCTTTGCCAGTACTTGTGGCCCCTTGGGTCTTCAGTAGAAAAGAGGCAGCCTCCTTGTCCGCTGGGGAGCAGGGTCGAACTGAGGAACCAAAAGCAACCATTGCAAAAATACTTAAACCAGCCCTGTTCCCTTCGTCTCCCCGCACCATCTCACACATACATCAGGGGCATAACACAGGCCCCCGCAGCCCCTGTGGTGTGGGGGGCCCCAAGCTGGGGGGGGGGCCTCGGCACTGAACTCTGAACAGAGAGCTCCTGTTTGAGCCTGGAGGGGTCCCCTCTTCGTACCGTTCTGGGAGGCCCCCTCAATTTTCGTTACGCCAGTGAGTCGGAGGACTATATTCGCCACTCTGCTGTGTCAACCAAGTCAGCAATCGATAAACACACTTGGACGCCATATAAAATATAAAAAGTGAAGTTCAGTTCGCAGCTCTGACTCCGGCACCAGGACTGATGGCACGCAGCAGGTGCGCTGCACTCCATGTACTGCTGGCTGTGCATTGCTCGGTATGGACACCGGCACCGGCCGCAGTCACCGCACAGCACTGCAGAACACTCTCGTCCTCCAGGCTCCAGCCTCTCACAGGCCCGAATCTGTGTGAGCACTCTGAGATGTCACCACTTGGTAAGTGGATCCTGCAAAATAAAAAGTGGTGCTCATGAACATTCACGATGCAGGTTGTCTTGAAAAATGATTAATCGGCAGCTAGAAAGCACAAGCAGAGAAGAGGCGCTGATGTGAAAGATCGACTGTGGTGGTGACTTCAGTGCAGATGTCTTAGAGTAGCGCACGTGTACACTTTCAGAAGATATTCCCGAATGTGGCTTGGGTGGTTTAATTTATAGATTTGTGCACACGCGGAGCTTCGGCTGCACGAAGGACACATTGTTTGGTAGAAGTGTGGTGTAGAAGCTTTTTAGAGGTGCGCAGTGGAAAACGCCAGGGTGTGGGGGACGGGAAGGGAGGGTTCTGGGTAACACTTAACAGGGAACGCTGTGGTTAGTGCTGCAAAATTACTACTTTAGATCCGTGAAGTCGCCATGTCAGCATTCGCTCTGCAAGTACGGGAGCATCTGCACATGTGTGACAGAAAAAGTATGCCACCTCTAAATGGGCCGGAAGCGTTGTGTTTTAAATTGCTTTCATGTGCTGCCAATTTTGTCATAAGCACTTTGGGCACCTGCTAGGAACTGTGCCGGCCCGTGAGTCTCCAAAGGAAGCAAAAGGGAAATGACTGTGTAACACTTGAGCTCCATGTGTCCTCGGAGGGGAGCTGGATGACACAGACCAGGTGCCTGTTACTGCTAATGAGAAACAGCGTGGGCATACAGGTACACAAAGTACACGTCTAATACTTCACAATAAATACTTTACTTCGTTCTCTTCCTCTTCTTGGGGCTTGCAGTTTCCCCGCACCCTCCTTGCAGTCCGCCTTCCTCCGTTCATCCTCTCTCAACCTTCCTGCCCTCCCAAATATGCGCTTGAAAACGCACCACCAACCCACTCCTTCCTTCAAAACATTTTCAGGAGGAGAACCCTGCCGAGCCCCCCCCCCTTCCCACCCCGGGCACTCAACTTGGACCTCCACGCCCACCACCTTCAAATGTCACCAGCCGCCCCTGAATAAAGGCTGAACTATATGTGAAGCTCTGGGACTTGTAGCAGAGTCCACCGACATTTGGACAAGAGCATGTTCAGCTTTTTTATGATTGGAACTTCATACCATTGCTGGTGCATGGAGGAGCCCTTTTCGGTAATCAGCATGGTTGACAGTTGATGCGTTTGGGCAATAAACACATTACAGGCTCAAGTGACACGCAAAACTATATTCAATTCAATGCTCAACAGGGGTACATGCATCATTTTGTGAAGTGCAGGTCACCTGTGCAGTTTACAGAGTCCGTGAATGAAGAAGAATGGCTGGCATAGCTAACAAGGAGCTTCTAGAACATCTGAAGCTCAGGAAAGGAAGTGATCTGCACAAGACAGTTGAAGGAATGAGAAAAAAACGTAAAAGGACTCCAATGTGCAGGAACTTATCCACACAATCATCTGGAGAAGAAAAAAGTTAGACCAGGAGGACCAAGTGCAAACTGTATGACAAATACCACTGAGCAGGTAGAAGAAATGTTTGTATTCCTGTGCAGGTGCACAGACCCAGACCCCCTGGACATACCAGTGACTAGTCCTCAGACTGGTCAAGGCCCCTGTGGACTAGCGCCTCAAAGCACTCTCCTCACTTCTCTCTTCCTCAACCTCTTTCCTTTCTCTGTGACCTTTATGCCTCTTTTATCTGCTGTGCCTTTCATTTACCACATCTGTTCTACACTTCTCATTCACTCTGTGCCTCTGTTTTGGCTACTTTTGCCAGTTGTGCCTCTTTTCTGCCTGCTTTTGTCCATTTGACAATCACCTTTGTGCCTCTGTTTATGCCTGTTCTTGTGACACTGTTACTGCCATGTAGCAATCTTCCACTGTGCCCCTTACTGTGCTTCCTTACTGCCCCCTCTGGTCCCCCTCCATTCTCCCCCTGCTCCCTACGGCTCCTCATGCCTCCCACTCCATTCCTACTCTTCTGCCTGCCACATTGCTCTGCAGCTCCCCACCACCTCCCGCAGTACCCCTCCCTGGAGCAACTTAATAGCAGTCCGACCCCCTGAACTTACCTGCGACCAGTCCTCTGACTGGCCATGGCCCTTTGCAGACCTGGATCCAGTGCTTGGAGTCACCCACCTAGTTTCTTTCTCTACCCCTTAGCCTCTTGCTTTCTCTCTCTGTATGACCTTTGTCACTCTTTCCTCTGCTGTGCCTTTCACTTGCCACTTCTATTCTACATGTCTCCTTCTCTCTGTGCCTCTGGTATGTCCACTTTTGCCCCCTGTAACGCAGTCAAAGCCCTGTAGTGTTCTCCCACTGTCCTTCTACCCATGCACACTTCCTGACCTTCTACCCCACACACCTTCCTCTGCTCCTTGCACCTCCGGCTCCATTACTGCTCTCCTGCCAGTCATGTTCCTCCTTAGTCCCACTCACTGCCCCCTGCACTCCTCCCCCTTCCCAGACCTACGTAATGGTGGCCACTGTGCAGATGCATCACTGGGCCCTGAAGAACTGCCATGAGCCAGGCTGTCCGCACCACGCCCACTGTCAGAAACCCTGGCGCTCCCCCAACCCACTACTACCCTGCTGTACTCCTACAAACCCTCAACCCGAGCCATCACTCAATGCTTTGCTGCCTTGTCACGCCGCACAATACAGAGTGAGCTTCCCCTGCACCACCCCACACACAGTTCAATACATACCAAGAACACACCAGCAGCACAGAACACTCAACTACTTAAACACCTCCCAACAAACTCTCACCCACTCCCCACACGCCAATATCAATATGCTCTTTACTACCCACTTGCTCAGCAAACCCGCCACTGAGATCTGGGACATGCTGGATGACGACACCCTGACATACTGTTCCTGTCAAACATGGCAAACCACAGCATCAGCACCAGAGATCGCCACCACCATCCTTGCTGAACTCATCGTCATGCAAGACCACCGACACAGGCCCGGAGGGGGAGTAGCCATCATCTTCAAGTTCACCTTTAGCGGCACTGCCTCTGCAGAATTTGAAGCTAATTCAATGGGACGCTTCTCATTATACAGCAAATCACAACCAACTTAACCCTGGTCTACTGATATCCAGGGCAGCGTACAAACTTCACCGACATCACTGACTTGGTCCTCTTTTTAGTCATCAGCTCCAGGGCATACATCCACCTAAGGGCCTCAATTTGCATCTAGAAGATTGGACGGCCCCAAACTCATCTGTACTCCTAGACAGTCTCAGAAACCTCTAGGTAACCAAATGGATCTCCGACCCCACCCACAAGATGTTGTTCACATCCTTCAACAACATCACTGTCAAGACACCAGTCACCTGGACCTACCATGCCATAGTCAGTTTCACAATCTGCATCCTTCACCACAAAAGAAACTCAATGATAGGCCCAGTGCACCAACACTGGAGCAAATTAGCCGAGGTGGATTGGTCTTCCTTCCTCCACAGGAACCAATCAGAGCAAATGGGTCGCAACATGCAACATCACCAACTTCAACAAATGGATCCTCTGAGACGAAACTCTAGTACCCGCAAACAAAGCCATATAACTGGAACACAGGCCAGCTGGTGCATGGAAGATCTCAGAATAACCAAAAGGCAGTGGAAACATTTAGAATGGGGGAGGAGAACAAGCCTGGGGAAAGTGGAAAAAGACTCATTCAAATCCACTTTGAGGAAGTACCAGCAACAAATCCAGGAAACCAAGAGGAAGTCTCTAGCTGAAGGCCGGCAACAGCTCTAGCAGCAGCAAATAAATCACGCTATTACCAAGAATTTCACCACACCCACAGCAGCCGCTAGCAACACCAACCCAACTCAAGTCAAAGTCAAAAGAAAGAAAAAATGAATTTAAAGATAGCAGAAAAAAGGAACGGCATGAAAAAAGAAGAACTAAATAGATTTAATGTAAGACGAGGAGGAAGAATACACAAAAGAAAAAGAAGCACGTGAATGAATGAGCAACAAAACCGTGATTAAGAAAATAAAGTAGAAAGGAACAAAGGAGAAAATAAAGAATGAAACAGATGTAGAGAAAGAAAGAACGAAAAAAGTAGAGCAAGAAAAATGATAGCAAGAAATAAAGTGAAAAGGATGAAAGAAGAGAATGTACTAAATGTAGAGAAAGAAAACGAGAGAAAGACAGGAAGGAAGAAAGAATGGCAAAGGAGAGAAAGCAAGAACGAGAAAAGTGAATGAAGTTGGAGGGGGCACAATGTTTCAAAGCTCTGCCTTAGTAAAATGGCAGCTGCATTTTCTCAATTCATCTCAGACAATTAGGATACAAGAAGGGTAGTTTTTCTGGCTGCTGAGCAGTGCTTCTGAATCTTCCACAGGTGCAAGAGTGTTCTGATGAGGTTCTGAAGGTGCATTTTTATATCTGTTGCCAGGCTTTGTGTGGGGGAATTCCCCAACCCCAAAACTGGTTTGAGTCAGTTCTTTTCCTGCTCCTGGCTCCAAACGGTCTAGGGTGACAGTGGCAAGAGTGTCCAGTTCCTTCGAGTTTGCTGCAGGCAGGGTCTTTTCAAATTTTCTCAGAGAAGGACGCAGGTCCTCCTCAGCATTCCTGTCAGAAAGACTCTCTACCCTCACACCTAGGATTCCATTGTCTCACTGTTTGGAAGAAATACATAGCTCTCAACAGTACGGAATTCAGTTATGTGACTCTGGAAACTGGCAGAAAGGCACAGATTGTTTTGGTAAAAAGATGATAACTTTCTAAAGGTGCAAAATAAACAATTCATGGACGGAATGCTGGACAATGCAAACATTCACCCCCAGTCACAAGGATCTGGGTTTAATCCATCATTCTTTTACTCACCACACCACCCCAGTTTAGACCCAGCCATATGCAAATCAGTCTTGACCCTGTTCCTTGTGGGAACAGTCCAGCCCGAACTGCTAAGCCAGGTCCTCCATGGAGCGGAAACAAGCATCCTGGGACCAGTTTCAGGGCATCACCCTTCATCAGCCAGGCTAGCTTGAATCCACTGGTGTAGTGAGCACGGGACCCATGTCTGGACATACCCTTCCCACTTAGGGCGACATATGCAAAAGAAACATTTGATGGACGGAATGCTGGACAATGCAAACATTGATTAGGGCTGAAAGCCCGAAACCGGTCCTAGGATGCTTGTTTCCAGTCCAGGTAGGACCTGGCCTGGCAGTTCGGGCTGGACTGTTCCCATTGGGCGCAGGGTCAAGACTGATTTGCATATGGCTAGATCCAAACTGGAATGGAATGGTGAGCAAAAAAACGATGGATTTAGGCCCAGATCTCTGTACTGGGGTGAATGTATGATATTGTTCAGCATTCTGTCCAGGGGCGTAACACTGGCCCCTGCATCCCCCGCAGTGCGGGGGGGGGGGGCCGAGCTGCAGGGGGCCCCCTCAGCACTGTACTCACACCAGAGAGCTCCGGTTTAAATCCGGAGTGAGGCCCCTCTGTGTAACTTGCAGGGGGCCCCTTCTACTTTAGTTATTCCACTGACATACATCCTCTCTTTCCGTCTGTCTCGTACCTCTCTGGTTGCTTACTCTCTATGTTCCCCCTCTTTCCCCCTCCTTCTCTTTCTCATGAAGCCTCCCGTGCCTACCGCAGACCTGCCAAGTATAACGCAAGAGGGTTTAGACTAACACAAAGGAGGCAATTTTAACTTATCACTGCATGTGCCCAAATTGTCACACCCATTTCAGCTTATTTCTCAATGCTTGGCTATTTGCAGACAGCACTACTGATTTGGGATCAAACATGCTGCAGGCCAGTGCTGGGATCAAACTGTGCTGCAGGCCAGCTCTGGGCCCCAAAGGAGTTAAATTATTTCAGCAGCTAACACTCACATTTAGCGCCTGTAGTCCGCTGAGAGGTGTTATCAAGGCCACAGGCTTCTGGGCACTAACTTTCTAAGCACCCGTATGGCCTGCTGTCAGATACACTTTTTAGCCCTGAGCTCATTCACTGCACACGACACACAAAAAGATGCAAAACTCACACAGACTGTATGTTGTGGACAGTGACCAGATCTATGCCACTTGACATCTGGAGAGAGGCTTCTAAACCATGCTATTTTTGTTGTTTCGAGACGTTTTTTTGGTTGAATCAACATTTTCTGTTTGCAAAAAGTACGTTAAATATTATAATTGTTCCTACCTGCTCTGGTACATTTTCCAATAAAATAGGGTTTTGCCTATGGGGATTGTATCCCTGCATCGCACAGACTTGGTTTAACAGTACATAATAGTTGCATGGGATGTTCCTGGCCTTTGGCCTATGAATGTAGACTAAGCATGTAAAACTCTCTAGTAGGAAACAGTATAGGATAGAATCTGACTTATTGGCACAGTTAGCTCTAGGCAGGGTCCGATTGGGAAGGCGGGCATTGGGTGACGGGACGGTGCTTCAGGGTCATCTGTGGGCTGGTTTTTAGGGCCTGTGTAAACTGGCCCACAAAGACTTACTGCCCACCTCGCCCCCGTCAGACCACAGCAAAGTGTTGCCAGTATAACTGGAACTCCCCTGCCATGCTTTCAGACTGCCGCGGCAGCCATCAAAAGCTCATCACCGTCAGAAGACATTTGACAGACGAAAACAAGACTCTGCGATAAAACTTGCTGACACTTCTGCAAACCTAATTGACCGCAACCCATGGCCTATCAGAGCACTGACCTTGTGATCCAACCTCAACTGTGACAAAGTGTCACACATCAATAAGACAACCTAAACTGAGACTAAAAAACTCAAAATGAATGTGGAGTAATGAGGCTACCGCCTCAGTATCCAAAAACTCACCACTGTCAGAAGGCATCTGACAGACGAAAACAAGACACAGACACAGACTGCTCTCAGACGGAAGCTGGGGGCCAGCTGTTGTTCTTAGGGCATTCTCACCTCGGCTCCTGCCTCGCGTGGCTGGCCTGCGGCGTGGCCCAGAAGCAGTGTCATTCCCCTGCTGGGCCACCACCTTCAGGCTATGGTGGCTGTGGGGAGTGTGGGAATGTGCAGGGGCCTCGGAGGGAGGGGCATTCTCACCTAAGCCCCCCTGTATTAGCAGTAGCAGCTTTTCTGCCCAGAGCTGCCAGGTCATACCCTGTGGCTATAATGGACCAGGGAGGGAGCGAATAAGAGTAAGTGGCCTTGTTATGGTCCAGGTTGTCACCTCGGTCTCAGTTTGCTTAGGCCTCACTGTGAAAAAGCCTTTCAAAGAGGAAAAGAAACCATAGGCTGTTGCGTTATGGTCTCTGAGCTGCTGATGTTGGAACACGTTGGTATATTCAAGTTATGGCGTCAGCTCAGCATCCAGTGATTCTGGGAAAAACACTTAAACTCCCTACCTAAAAACAAAATGAATTGCATCTTGTGTAATGTAGCTGGTGCCCATGGTAATAACTCCAATGACTTTGGACCGAAATTCACAATAAATAAAACTACCAAAAAATTACTAACCATTCAGAAATGTGGGCCACTTTTTTGGGTGTGCCCGCCCCTAAGTATGATCCCAGTCCGACCCTGGCTCTAGGTATTCTCGAGATAGCTGTACCACTGGAGCACATTAATATTTACAATTTAAAGGCGAGTGTTGTTGCTATTCATCGATGAAATTCTTCTATTTGAAGCCACAGAAAGAAAACAATGGAGTCTAGAGTAACGTTATTTTTCTACATTTCTGAAACCTGCCGATTTCCAATCCCACCTTGAATGAAATGCAACACATTATGTAGGCAGTTTGCCTCTTCTGTGGTATCCCACACTAGGGGGACATTTATCAAATTGTCCCATCATGACATAACACCACTACACAGTCAGGCAATGTCAGAGATCTTGAACTGCCTTCCGTGCCAAGACGTCCTACCTGGTAGTATCAGGACTATGATGAAAAAAACAATTTCACAGAAGTAGTATGTCAACATAATGTCTGACCGGTCTGCCGTTTGCCAAAAAGCCAACATGGTATATCAACTTACAATATTTGATATTCCTTTTATCTGATGTAGAGGAAAATCCTTCCGCCCTTGTTAAATGCAAATACCACTACACCCACCAGTGCGGACAAAGCATTCGACTGTAATACACTGAACGAATTAAAAGAAAATGGTTAAAACAGCAGATAAAGCTAAAAGTGTGAAAAGGTGACTTAAAAAAAAAAAGAAAAGATAGTCAGTGACAACACATCTAAACTCGAAAAATACACAAGGCAAACCATGCATAGCATCTAAGCTAATGTCAGGACTATAACATTGATACAATGTAAACAGCAGCCTCATCTTTAAAATGGTTAGAAATTGTAAGTGCCATACTCCTAAAGCAGAAAAATACAACTGCATTTCGAAAAGCAACCGAATGGCTTGATTATTGTTTATTAATGCTCCAAATATGTTTCTAGGACTATCAAGCCAATTTAGGTGAGAGACCTAACATCAGAGTTCTCCAGCATTATTTTGACCATTTCTGAAATGTATCTCACCATATAAAGGTTACCAAGGATGGGATGCATGCGTGGATCATCTCCAGGTCCGAGGAAGATGGTCAAAGAAGACCTACTGTATAAACTTGTTACAATTGAGAGCAGTGCATCTGGCTCTAAAGTTTTTTCTTTCCTCCTTCAAGATGAAAACCCTGCTTGATCAGATGGATAACGCAACAACAGTGCATTATCTGAACAATCATTGTCCCTGGAAGCACAAACGATTTGGAAATGGCTTGTATTAAGAGACTTGAATATGACCGTGTTTCTTCTGCCAGGGTTAGAGAATGCAGAAGCAGACTCACTCGGCAGGTCATTTCAAGAAATCTAAGAGTGGGTTCTCAATGATGACCTGTAAGTGCTGCAGGAAACAAGAAAGGCCTCCAGGTACTGTCAACTAGGGTAGTAGGGGAATGTCCCTTAGATAGACTGGTCAGGGAGTTCTCTGTAGGCATTTTCGCTGAAAGTGCTGATCAAGCTGTCCCAATAAAAAGCCAGGATGATCCTGGCATCATAGCACCAGAGTGGCCACATCAGTGGTAATTCATGGACCTTCTGCCTCTAGCTGGTGAGTAGACCAGCTCTCCTGTACAAGTTCGGGCTGTATCCTGCGTTGCATCCTACCTTTGTTGAGCTTAGTGGCCTGGCTCCTGAATTCTTACAGTATGTGCATTGCAACTTGCCATAGGACTGCATGGTCAATTTAAGAACAGCAAAACGTCCTTGGTTCAGAATCTCTTATGCTTTTAAATGGAAGAGGTTCTGCATCTGGTGCATCCAAGGCAATTAGGATCCCTCCAACTGTCAGGAAGAAGTGTTTACATATTTTTTTTAATTTTTTATTTAACCTTTTGCCCCTAGCAATGTCTGGGGTACATTTTTCGTCAAATATTGTACATCTTGTGGCATTCTCTATCTATACCAAATCTCCTTCATAAACCTCTTTTTGTCTGTTGTGAAATATTTCTTGGAGGGTATTGGGAAAATATTTCTTCTCCTAGATCATCACCTCCAATTTGGAGCTAAACATTGTCCTTCACAAGTTAATCAGACCACCATTCGAGCCTATAGATAAAACAACATTATGGAACTTAACTTAAAAAGAGGTATTTTTGGAAGTTATCTTCTTTAGTGGTGACCCTAGTTAGTTTTCAATTTAAAAAAATATATATTATCATTATCTTGGACTGGAAATTATTGGAGAAAAAAAATCAGAGACACCTACAAGTGGACGATAAGTCACCTTTTTCTTTACAACTTTAAGTTTTTGCTCGATCTTCAGGGATCCATGTTTCAACTATATAAAGTAAATAATTTTACCTGATTCCACTGTAGAATTCAAAACCAACAAGAGTGTGTGTGTGTGTGTGTGTGTGTGTGCGCGCGCGCGTCTGTGCCTGTTTACTTCCTCTACATTCATAATTAGGTCTCGCCTACACAGCGCACATGCGCTGCTTAGGCAAAAGACCTTTAGCAATCGCTTAGGCTTTTCAGCCAAAAACGTGCACACGTTCCATTGCTTCCAATGGCAACGCGTGCACGTCTGGCGATTCACTTGCGGGAGCGAGCGGCTGGATCCATATGTTATCAATTATCGCGGCGCCAGCCGCTCGCTCCCGCAAGTGAATCGCGCAGGCCCCCTCCTCTCTCCCCTCCCCCTGCTGCCATGCACGCTTGTGCTTGTTTTTTTTTCTGAAGGGAACCAAATCCTGCATTCTAATATTTATTTACTTTATTTTAGCGTATGTGTGTCTGTAAGGTCACCTCAATGTAGCGCGGCCATCTAGCGTCCCAAAGAGTTATCGGAAGTACACTAAAACATCATACGGATTCAATTTTTACCCGATTGTTCTTCTTTCCATGTCTGTATTGTGAAGCGATACCCCCCTCTGCTCGTTAAAAGCAAAAAGAAAAAATGATATTAGCCACTGCTCATATGTATACAGTTGCAGTTCACAGACTTTATCACTTTCCAGTAGACTAAATACATCCTCTGTCAGCATAAAAACTGCACCATGTCTCAATTGCCTTGGTTCTTTTGCATGCGTGTTGTATTGGTAGCGTAGCTTCGTTGCATTTCTGTTCATCCTGAACCGAGTGAAATATGCTGCACCTCCTCTGCCCTACCAGCCGTGCCCTGACCGACCTGTGGATGGGATTCAGTCTGTCCTGTAGCTGTGATCCTGGTTTGCCTCGGGACCTCAGACCGCCGCGTGGGTGCTGTCTAACTCGCCTGTCGGACTTGTTTGTGTCCTTCGAAGGGAGCAGGTAATGGCTGCACTTAACATGGGGGGCATGCTTTTATCATCAGTGGCCCGCATTGACCAGCGTGCATGTTTTCCGGCTCTCCAAAGAGCGATGGCGAGTGTGTGTATGTGGCGGGGTGCAGCTACAGAATAGGGCTAGGGGCGGCTTTCAAGGCCCTGAGAGGTTGCGCGAAAATTGATTTTCCATCCTTCACTGTCAGGGTTCATCTAGTTCAGAAGAACAGAGAAATAAATGTATTTTCCTGCACGGTTGGTACGGGACGGTGCCTCAAACCGACCCCACGGGGATGCCTATTATGTCAGGACAGCGCTCCTTTCACCCCATCAGTGTGCCAGCATTACTGGCCAGGGCGGGATCTGGACTCACAAAAGCCTTTCAAGGAGGAAGGTTTGGGTTTGACTGCTCAAGGGCATTTCCCAGCATCTTTGTATTCCTGTTATCTGTACAAATAAATTCATTAACTGCCTTTATTGTGTGCTATACAGGCATCATGCGATTTCAGGAACATCTGAGAACATGGGCGGAAAAAGAACAATTTAGCGGCAAAAGTTATGTTTCAGGAGCTGGCGTCTTCACAAGAGTTGTGCAAAAATGCTTCACCTACCACATCCCTCTACCCCTGTGTCCACTGTTGGTGGTAGGAGCCCACCCACCCATTCATTACATTGATCCCTAGGAGGTACTTCACAATTACTAACACAGCCCCCCCAGTGATCCTCAGTTCGCAGGGTTTGTGGGGTGAGCCTCCTCCCGGGTGTAGCCTCACTCGCAGGGACTAGACCTCATTCGGGTCACAGACTACAGAGAAGGAGTGGCGGGTATCTGCTCAGTCCTCTTACAATGCCTTAGGTCGCCCCAAACCCAACCAATAACTGATGGGCGTGTCGATTCAATCACACACACAGGGGGTTACTAACTTGCCCCTTGAGACTCATCTTCCATCACTCTGTAGTTCCCAGAGTATGATGTTATAGCTTTGCTTAGAGCTTTTAATCATTTTTATGGCAGCAGTGCGCTGTCTTCATGTTGGCACTCCACACAATACCACTCAGTGCCACATAATTATATGCTACATAATTACACTGCACTTAATGCAACATACACTCCAAATAATACCACTCAATGCCACATAATTACACGCCACATAATTAAACTCTACTGAATACAACATACACTCCCCATAATACCACTCCGTGCCACATAATTACATGCCACATAATTACACTCTACTCAATGCAACGTAAATACACTCCACATAATCACACGTCACAATTACACTCTATTCAATGCAACATAAATACACTCCACATAATACTACTCAGTGCCACATAATTACACACACAGCATAATTAACAAGGGGACCCGATAAGGTAGCTTTGGACCTCGGGTGATTACTTATTTTAAAGAACAAAGGTCCTTAGCTTAAGGTAGGTAAAAAACATTTCGACATAGACTTCAATGAGAACTATGGGTAGTCTTCCAATGTCCAGCCGGACAGAGGAACGTTTATTTAGAAGAGATGTAGCAGAAGTTAAAGAAAGGATGAAACATAGACAGAATCCTGTACCGGGCTTTACAAGAGGGAAATTAGGGAAATGAGAAGAAATGGCAGGCAAAAACTTTGGAGCAAATGGATCCCTCTACTTAGGGAAAGGTTTCAACAATTGTTTCCCATTTGGCAATCAATAACATTAGACAAATCGGTATTAGACATTATCCATCATGGTTATTGCCTGGAGCTTACCAGCAACCTTCCCAATATTCCACCTTGCAGTCACAAACGTTCGTTACAGCACCTACAGCTCCTCAAGAAGTGCCAGCTCTTTTAATAAAAGGAGCTATGGAACCAGTTCCATTACAACACCAAGGGTCAGGTGTTTACTCACTGTAGTTCCTAATCCCCAAAAAGGACGGGTCCTTAAGACCTATATCGAACCTATGGATGGTAAACCTGTATATACTGTCAGAACATTTCCATATGGTTACGCTTCAGCAAGTGCTCCCACTTCTACAGCAAGTTGACTTTATGTCCACACTAGACTTAAAAGACTCACACTTCACACATTCCTGTTTACCCAGCACATTGCAAATATCTCACATTTGTGATAGCAGGAAATCACTATCAGGTCAAAGTACTCCCATTCGGAGTTACTACTGCACCCAGAGTGTTCACAAAATGTCTAGCGGTAGTAGCAGCTCATCTCAGAAGACAACAAATTCATGTCTTCCCATATCTAGATGATTGGCTCATCAAAGCCAGCACACTGCAAAAGTGCTTGCAAAACACTCAAACTATATTACACCTTCTCCATCAATTGGGATTTACAGTCACTACGCAAAAGTCCCATCTTCAACCCTCACAAATGCAGTCCTATCTGCGAGCGACTCTAAACACTCACACAGCTCTTGCCTCTCCCAATGCAGCCAGGGTTCAAATCTTCAAACTCTGTTACTACAATTTCAAACCAACCAATACTTAACAGTCAGGACCTTTATGTAACTACTAGGGATGATGTCTTCATGTATCGCAATAGTGTCTCATGCAAGATGACGCATGCATCCCCTACAGTAATGCTTAGGACGTCAGTGGAATCAATCACAGTGTCAATTAACAGTTCAAGAGGGCAACCTTTCATCGAGCCTGTTCCACAGATCGTACTAACAGCAGACGCATCTCTCACAGGTTGGGTGCCCATCTACAAAATCTAACAATTCAGGGTCTATGGGACAACAAGCACAAAAGTCTCCACATCAACGACCTAGAGCTTCTAGCTGTGTATCTAGCACTAAAAGCCTTTCGGTCTCACCTTATAGGAAAAGTTGTCTTAGTCCTTACGGACAATATGACAGCTATGTACTATGTACAAAACCGGGGAGGGGGGGCATACTCTCTGCAACTATCATGCCTCTCTCAGACCATTTGGCGATGGGAAATCCATCACAGAATTCATCTTCTGGCAGAGCACCTCCCAGGAGTGAACAATCAAAATGCCAACCTCCTCAGCAGAAGGCGGCAACAAATACACAAATGGGAGCTTCATCCCCAGTTTCTCCTTCATACATCCAAAAATGGAGCTTCCCACAAATGGATGTGTTCAGACAACTCAAAATGCCCAAACGTTGCCTCCAGGTTCCCACACCCTCTATCCAAAGGCAATGCCCTATGGATGAACTGGTCAGGGATATTTGCTTACGCTTTTCCGCCTCTGCCTCTCCTTCTGTTTCTGGTTCAGAAACTCAGGCAAACATCACTCACACTGATTTTAGTGGCTCCAACATGGGCTTGTCAACCATGGTTCACCACACTGTTAGAACTATCAGTGGTTCTCCATCAAAAGCTGCACCTCAATTCCAGCCTTCTCACTCAGAACCATGGAGAAATCAGACACCCAAACCCCGAGGAGCTCAATCTAACGATCTGGCTCCTGAAGTCATAGAGTTTGAACACTTAAATTTACCACAAGATTGTATTACAATTCTTAAAGAAGCAAGAAAACCTACCACCAGGGCATGTTCTGCGGCAAAATGGAAGGGATTTGTTGTAACAACATTATTAATCTGCTAGATGCATCTATACAAAATAATATTTGTTACCTTTTGCATCTACAGCGAGCTGGCTTAGCAAATAGATCCATATGGTTGCACCTTGCAGCAGTAGCTGCATATTTGCAAAATAGACAACACTTATCCTTGATCAAGGTTCCAGTAATTAAAGCCTTTATGGAAGGCCTTAAAAGAATAATACCACCCAGGGTACTTCTTGCACAAGTTTGGAACCTTAACATTGTGCTCACTGGTCCACCTTTTGACCCATTACACAATTGTCCATTACAATTTCCTTCTTAGAAATTTGCCTTTCTAATTGCTATCACTTCGTTAAGGAGAGTTGGTGAGTTACAGGCATTACCCTTTGGAGAATCCTTCTTTCAACTTAATGAAGCTAGAATAGTTCTTTGTACAAACCCAAAATTCCTTCCAAAAGTAGCTTTTCATATTAACCAATTGTTTTAGTTACCTGTTTTCTTTCCACAACATGACTCAGTGGCAGAAATGGCTCTTCACACACTTGATGTCAGAAGAGCACTATTATACTGTTTTGAGAGGAGAAAAGTGTTTCGTAAAACAAAGCAACTTTATGTGGCATTTGCTTCACCTCACAAAGGTAATCCTATCTCTAAATCTGGTATTTCTAGATGCATTGTTAAATGTATTCAAACTTGCTATATTAAAGCTAAAATAACTTTATCTATACCTCCTATTCCACTTGAAAAATAGGAGCAACTATGGCCTTTTTAGGTAACATTCCCATAGCTGATATATGTAAAGTGGCAACATGGTCTACAACACACTTTTACTAAACATTATTGTGTGGATGTGTTAGCACGTCAACAAGATAATATAGGACAAGCAGTGCTAAAAACACTTTTTCAAACAACTGCAACACCTACCGATTAGCCACCGCTTTGGGAGAATACTGCTATATAGTCTATGCAAAGCATGGGTATCTACAGCAACCATGCCTCAAACGGATTATGTTACTTACCGTGTAAGCATCTGTTCTTGGCATGTAGAGCTGTAGATTCACATGCACCCTCCCACCTCCCCGGACACCTGTAGTTGTTGCAGTTTTCATTATTTACATTACTTATGCATGGACATCTACATACGTCTCTTACTTACTTCAGTCTCACCCGCTTGTGGGAAAACAATCTAACAATCTAACAGTGGAGTCGATGCCCATGCGCAATATCACCGAAGGGACCTTGCCTTGTGACTGGAGGGGACTTCTTTGAAGGGGGATGGCTTTCAGGCATCCAGACCCAACACTGGATGGCGGGAGTGTGCAAAGCGTGTGAATCTACAGCTTTACATGTCAAGAACAGATGCTTACAAGGTAAGTACCTAATTCTTTCTTTTCTAGCTCACATGTTTCAAAAGTTACTATAAAAACGATCTAAAAGAGCCTCACGATGCAGTGCAATTAAGAACCACGCTGTTAGAACTGTCAGCCTTAGGGTGGTCTTCCCCCAAACATTTTGCTTTGGACCTTCACAATTTTGCTGTATCTTTCTGTTAGCCTTAGGGCTCTTAGCACTTTACCACTGCTAACCAGTGCTAAAGTGCATGTGCTTCGTCCCTAAACATGCATGTGAATTTTGTACCTGATTGATCTATTTAATTACTTTTAAGTCCCTTGTAAAACATGATCCCATGTACACATGGCCTGTAAGCTAAATGCTACTGGGTGGCTTGCAGCAGATTGTGCCAACCAGAGAAGTAGGCTTTCAAACCTGTCTCCGGCCTGCCGTTGCAGGACCTGTGTGCGCAGTTTACTGCCACTTCTACTTCACATTTAAAACCTACTTGCCAAGCCTTAAACTCTCCTTTTAGTACATATAAGGCCACCTCAAGGTAGCCCCTAGGTAGCCCTAAGTGCAGGGTCCTATGTACGAAAAAGATAGGCCATGCACTTAGATAGGACATGCACCTTTATGTTTTGCATGTCCTGGTAGTGACAAACAACCTATTTATTTTTTCACTACTGTGAAGCCTACCCCTTTCATAGTGTTGCAGTGGAAAGTCCTTAATAATCATTTAAGCTGTAATTCCTGATCAGAGAAGAGTAGCTTTTTGATGTTTCATAGGTTTGGAATGGTATTGATAAATCCTACTTACCGGTGAGGTTGGGTTTAACTATACTGGGGCTAGGGTGGGACTAGGGCTAAGACAATTGACATTGACATTACCTATCTTTGTGTATTGCTTTTTATAAGCATGTAGAATAATTATGTTGTTATAAAAACAAAACAAAAAAGTCATCTTTGGTCTACATGTACTTGCTTCCATTGTGCATCTATGTACCTCCATGTACTCACCGTGTGTCTTGTTAATTTTCTCCTGGAAAAGCATATCCAATGCACTACCCTATTTCTCATCCTGTACCTCTATCAATATCTTTAATCTGCATATACTTACCTCCTTTATGCATTTATATACTTTCAATGTACTTATGGCTCAATATATTTATCACATTCTTCTAATTTAGCATTTCCAAATCACTACCCTATTTCTCAGCCTATACTTCTCTCATTATATCTTCTAGACCAACTTTCTGACTCATCTCAAACTTCTTTCTAGTACTCTTTCCAATGCACTACCCTATCTCTCACCCTATACATCTATCATTATATCCTCTACACCCACTCTCTCATTTATCCCAAACCCCATACCACTACTATGTTCCCCAAAATAACCCTTTCTTGACTCTCTCCTACTCTACGCCTCCTTACATCATCTGACACCTCTTTTACTATACCGATCCCCCACAACAAACCTTTCTAAACTCTTCCCTCTGACCCTTCCCCTCCAAAAACCCTTTTTACCCATCCAAAAGCCTCCTCCTACTGCTATGACCTAAAAAAAGAAATCCTTCACTCTTCTATCCCTCCACTATCTTTTTCAATGAAAATAACAGACTAACATGTTCACTTCTCTAATTCTATATTCTACTATACTAATTCACCACTTATCCTTTATGGGTTCCAGAGTAGCGTGCTACTCGTCAACAAAGTGTTTCAACACCTCATTAGGGTTACAAACGCTATATAAATGCAAACCTTTTTCCCTTTTTTACCCCTCCCCAACCCTTCTCAATCCAAATAACTGACTAACATATCCACCCCTCAAACTACTTCATATTTCACTATACTAATTTTCAACACTAATCCTTTATGGGTTTCGGAGTAGCCTGCTACTCGCCAGAAAAGTGCTTCAACACCCCATCAGGGGTAACAGGCGCTATATGAATGCAAACCTTTCTTTCCCTTCTATCCCTCCGCTATCCTTCTCACTCCAGATAACTGACTAATATCCACCACTCAAATTCCTTTCATATTTCACCATACTAATTCACCACTAATCCTTTATGGGTTTCTGGAGTAGCGTGTTACTCACCAAAAAAAGCGCTTCATCACCCCATCAGGGGTATAAAGCGCTATATAAATACAAACCTTTTTTCCTCTTCTCTCCTTCTGCTATCCTTCTGAATCCAAATTACTGACTAACATATCCGCCACTTAAAATTTACTGGCATGTTTCCCTGTACTAATTCAACACTAATCCTCTATGGGTCCCGGAGTAGTGAGCTACTCGCTGAAAAGCGCTTCGACGCCTCGTCACGTGTAGTAAGCGCTATACAAATGCAATTACAAGACAATTTTGCTGCCAGCTGTCAGCACTAAACTTCACTCCAAATGTCACACAAAAGCACATTTACTGAAACATGAGCGGAAGGGTGGGTCCCCCCAGGTCCCTCCCCCCGCCCTCTCTGCCCAGCGATTATTGAGGAGGAAAGACACGGGTGCGATGGCGAGAGGTGGAAGGGCCGTTCCGATGACATCATTGTGCATCTCCTGAGGCGAACAGCTTTTCCTCAGAAGGTAATGTCAGAGGGAGACTCATTGTGCAATCCCACCGTAGATCAAATTGAGGCCGCCCTGACCACACTGCTGTGACCTACTAACTGCTAGTTATTTTTTCAGCAGACTGAGGTGCTTTTTAGATTGCAGGCTACCAGACAGTACAGCTGTCTGGGTGTGCTAAAGACATTTTGGAGACTTTCAGAAAGTTGACTTGGGAATACATTCCGCCCGTTGCTTGCTATTGGCTTTGTGGTTTGTAACTCACGTTTTCTGGCTTTCCATTTACTGGCTTTATTTGCTTTAGGCTGTCCAACTTGAGTTCGTACCCCTCCATGCCAAAGCTGTGTTCACAGTATTCTTCCACAAACTTGTTTAATGTAATAAACAGGCCTGCAAATCTTGTTCTTATCTCGTCACATATGCTGGGCATTGAAAGACCAAGGTCAAATGTTAAGCTGTGTCTTCGAGAGAGCCTGGAGTTTATTTTGCTTTTGGCTGACTTCAAAGTGAGAGCGTTAACAGGAAAGAAGAATGCAGAGTACTTTCTGCATGGTTCAAGCTTGTGTCCTTTAATTTTTTATTTTATTTTCGACAGAGCCATCTCAAAAGGTATCTCATTCTTCAGCTGAACAAAACATTTGCCTTTCATTCATGGGGCATGAAGTTCACTGTAGGCATTGTCAGGGTGGGTGGAAGCATGAACGTTTCTAAAATCATATTTGAAAACTATTACTTACAAAACAAACTTGCACTGATTTAGTTTGATGTACTACTAGGATGAAACCATTCTTCATGTGAATGAAATACATTTTTTAAATTTTTGCTGAGACTTTTTCATATTTAACACTTTTTTCCAAAATGTCTTTACAAATGAAGTTGGTCCGAAAGTTAAGTGTGCAGGACACCCTGGTTACTTGTTTTCTTTCACGTCAATTAATTTGTAAATAAATGCTTGCCCATTTTAACCGGGAGCCGCATGCAAATATCAGGAGGGCGCAGACCACACTGATTTAGTCTGATGCACTAGTACTACTAAGATAAAACAGTTATGCATGCAAATGAAATACATTTTTGGATTTTTTAGAGAGACCTTTTCATATTTAACACATTTTTTGCAAATTTGCTCTTCTTTGGTGAGTTCAGTTAATTTGTGAAACTGCCTTTTTTAGGAACAAACGACAAAAACGCATTTCAGTCTCCGCGTCAGCCTAACATATGGTGATCTTGGGCAATTTGCACTGTTTATGGCCCATTCACTGTCAAGCACAGGATAAGATATTTTCACAGGAAAGATTCAGCTACATTGTAACACAATTTAACAGTGCTTGATTTTCACTTTGATGTGTAAAGCATATTCTTTATTTATGACGTGTGGAAACTCATTTTGGAGAGATGAATATTTTAAAGGCACTTTTTATGAAGGCATTTATGTTTATATACACAATAATTATTTATTCTGTCTGCAACTGTGCCTTTTTCGGAACACATATATTACTGGATTTAAAAGAGTTCCTCATTTATTCTTGCAGGTACTAGGGTCATGATTTGAATGGTGCAGCAGGTGCAGTGACACAGGAGCCAAAAGGTCTAGGAAACCCACTGAAGACTGATTATTCCTATATTTTACTACTAAACAAGTAGTCACAAGTGCAGTTAACTTGCAGGCACTAGGGTCATTATTTGAATGGTGCAGCAGGTGCAGTGGCACAGGGGCCAAAAGGTCTTTCCTTCATGTCAATTAACTTGTTAATAAGTGCTTGCATGTTTTGAACAGGAGGACACATGCAAAGGTCAGGAGTGTGCTTACGGCCCCTAGACTATAGCTCTACGGGGGCGTTATAGTATAGATCATACAGCTGCGCTGGCTTCGGTGCAGCATATCTGCAAGTAAAAAAAAGAACTCCGCTGTAACGCAGTCAATGCTGGCTGTGTCATAAAGCTTTTTCTTTACTTTCAGCCATTTGCAACATGACTAATAAGCATTTGCAAAGCCAAGGGATCTTGCAAGGGCAAGACCTATTGGCGTTGCCAATGCTTGTTCTTCCAATCAACTTTTATCATGCCTTTACAGGCACCCAAGTGACCCCTAGTAGACCCCATAAAGAGTTTTCGGCTGGCGTAATGATCACAACAGCAGCATGCCACACTCCTCCCAGGAGGGAGAAGTGTTAGGGCAATTATTTCCGGGTGTCTGATGTCTCTCAGCAGGAGTCGTACAGAGGAGAGCCCAGGGGCCTCCACTTCCATTATGAGAAGCGTTACAAACACACAAATTCCAAGATGGCTAAAAGAGGGTGGTGGGGTCCTCCATCTGGATCATCTCCTCAAAGGCCTTTTTAAAGAACAAAGGGGCGGTGTACACACCACCGCCTAGGGCAGGGACAGGGGTAAATCAGAAGATGGAGGGCCCAGTATGAGGTGGATAGGGAGAAATTAAACATGGGAAGCATGGGTATCTGGCAGAGCATCAGCAGCCCCTAGAGGGTATCCATATGGATCTATGAATTGAAGATGTTGGTCAAATAGACATGCCACCAGGATCTGAGTGGGCAGAAGATCTGGCATCTCCGCCGCATCATCGGGGAGCATATGCACCAGCCCAAATCAATCTTTGCCAGCAGAACAGTCCGGAGCAGTACACAGGGGCATCCCAAGTGCAGCCCATAATACTCTAAGCAAGCAGCTGACTCGGCATTCAAGGATTTGTGTCTTGATATGTAGGGGCTCTAGAGCGACCCCAGGAGTGAAGGTGACTATTCAAAAAGTGCGATAATGCTAGGAACAGTAAACCTAAGAATGGTGAAGGAAGAAGAGGTGAATAATACAGCACTGCAACCATAGTCTTCAGAGAGGAACACAGACATTAGGAAATGTACAGCAGGAGATTGTCAAAGGAGGGTAGGAGCTCGGCTTGAAATAATATCAGCAGTGGTTGTGGCTCACAATCAAGTAGAAACATTAAACATATAGTATACAGTGAAAAGAGAAAGGGAATGGCTGTGGGGAGGGCTAAAAGCAGCAAGAGGGTAGGTTTGAGGATTACTGCAGAAAGGGAAGAGACAAGAGTTTCTCTGTTAGCGAGAGGGAGGAAGATGTGAGAAGAGAATGGGAAGAGGACCAAAGACAAAGGGACCAACTGATAGGAATGCAGGGTCTGAATATATAGCAAAGGCAGCATAGAACAGAAAACAAAGATAAGAGGAAAGAATCTGGGTTATTGGTTGTTGGGGGTGGAATCCCCACTCAGGCAACAACTACAACCCTGGTCATTCTGACCCACAAAAAGTCACTAAATGAACCTGTGCTTAATACTCTGGTAGCTTGGCACGAATGTAGTCAGGCTTAGCTTAGAGGCAATGTGTAAAGTAGTTATACAGCGCACAGCGCGTGGAGAAGTGTGGCTCAATGGTTAGAGCGGCAGACCTCGATGCAGAGCACTGGTCCGGGACCAGGGTTCGATTCCCGTCGCGGCAGGGTCTCGGGCTATAAATTCCGCGGACCGGAAATTCTCGCCTCAGTGCCTATTCGAATCTTGGGTCCCACGCTGCAACTCTGGGCAATAGCTTGCTTAATCTCCACAACGGCCCTAACAGCGCTGGGATGCCTGGCCTCACCATGGGGGTGCCCAGGAGTGGACACCTCACACGGAAAGCCAGGAAGGGTTCCTTCAGCGGTATGAGTACAGCGCTGAGATACCCGTAGTGGTCATCGGCGCTATATAAGTACCTATACATTTACATTTACAAACAGTTCTGAAGTAAAAACCCAGCACAAGAAAAAAAAACACCAATTTAGAAAAATTGAGTAAATATTAATAAATAATTTGACACCAGAATGACAATCTTAACTAGAACCAAAGATATTCAAGTGTGAAGTACAGTGGGATGAGGTTGAAGAATGTAGCCAAAGAGGGCTTCAAAAGTACGGATATCTTCGAGAGGTTCCGCAGAAAAGGATTTGATGCTGCAGAGAAGAACGTAGTGGGAGCTACCGACTGGCGATGCACCTGAGGCAGATCAACAGGCAGGTAGGTTCTGGTCTTCTGTGAGACTCCAGGCAGTTTTTCTTGAAAAATGTTTAAAGTCCCAGCTTTTAGGGTTAGGCAAGAGCACCACTTCCAAGGGTCGATAACTTGGGGAGTGGTGGCACTGCTTGGGGGGTTAGGACTCAATCCAGCAGAGGCCAGCAGCAGGGTTCAAGGCCTCTGGAGCTTGTTGTGTCCCTGTAGCTCACACAGGAGGCCAGCCAACTAGACCTTTGAGTCACTCTGGTGGTCCTGGGTTCAAGGGGCAGGTCTAATCTTTGTTCCTCAGGCAGCAAGACAGTAGCACAGTCCTTCCAGCAGCAGGTAAGCAGAGTAGTCCTTCTTCTGTGTCTTCCACAGGTCCAGCTGTGATCTGAAGAGTGGTTCTGGGGGTCCCATAATTATACCTGGCTCTAGCCTTTGTGTGTAAGGAAACTCTCTGTCCTATCCCCATATCTGGGTCTGGAAAGTTCTGCCCTTGAGTGCGCATGAGGCAAAGACCTTTGAAGTGAATAGGGCAGGGCACAGCTCTGCCCCAGCTACACTGGCAGGATGGCCCATCTTGTCCACACCTAGTCCCCTTTATGTCACTGTGCGTGAGGAATACACAAACCCCAACAGCAGAGCCATTCACGGTCATGTAAACCAGGACACTGGCAGAAGGCACAAATGATTGGGGGGACAAGGAAATGCCAGCTTTCTAAACGTGCCATTTTCAGAATTGTGACTTAAAATCATAAGAGTCTAGAAATGTTTTATTCACCGGGGTTCATAAGAGTCTAGAAAAGTGTCTAATGAGTTCCAAAGCATCCTGGTTGACGGTTTCCAAAAGGAGCTTTGTAAGGCTACGTTGTCGGCCCCTCTGAGATGGATGATCCAGTTTAACCAGCTCCTGTATGACATCTTGCTTGTGTCTTTCCAGTTGGCAAGAATCATTTTTACTGCTGAGGTTATTAAGAGGTCAAAAAGGTCTCTGTCGGATTAATTTCTCCATTTTGTGCTTATGCAGGCCGTGGGCAAATTGAATGTATTTCTGTCCAAATTACTTTTAAATACCCCCCTTATGAACGTAAAGACTTTGTTCCAAAAGGTTTTGAGTAATGTGCAATGAAAGATAAGGTGGGCTAAGTCCCTGTCTCCTGCTTACAGTTACAGCATGTTGCATCGCTTCGGAGCCCTAATGTCCAAAATGCCTTGTGTAGTAGCCAGTATTTGGTTTGGTAGAGAACCGGAGTGATCCTATTACGTGAGACGGGTCTCCATAGTGGGGGCCAACCCTGTTCTTTTGGGATCTCTGGTGGCAGTTGACCCCAGTAAGCTGTTGCTTTGTCATTAAGTTTGAAATATTTTGGGCGGCAAAGTCTATATATGTGTGATACCTGATGTCCCAGTTTGTTTATGTTCGACACAAATAAAGAGACTGAGGGCTGGGCGTTAGATAGTTTTGATTTTATGATTGCCGCTCTAATTTTTAAGAAGTTGTAGAATTCAATGTCAGCTAGGTTATACTTCACTTGGAGGTCTGAAAATGTGAGCGGGTATGTGGAGTTCCCTAGTTGATAAGGGAGGAGGATTCCTTTCTTGAGCCATGTGTCTAGGGTTAGGCTTTTGCCTTTATATTTAATCTTGCTATTGGCCCAGAGGGAGACTAAGTTAGACCCTTTAATACTGTTTTCCAGTTTTTTGTCAAACTTGAGCAATGCTATCTTTGTGTTTTTAAAAATGAATTTGGAGGTCTGTGGGTATAGTCTATTTGTTGTTAGCAGTGTGAGGGGGCTTAGATTATTGATGATTGCCCTCTCCACCTCTAGCCATGCCGGGGTGTATCCAGTAGGCGGAGTTATCCAGTATGAGCCTTGTTTCACCAGGAAAGCCAGCTGATACAGTCTGAAGTCAGCTGGGTTCACCCCTCCTAGCAAATCCCAGGTAGGTTTCCTCCGCACACGCATGTCTAATGATAACACCTGTCTCCTGTGCCACATCATAGAGCATGCCAACAATAAGACTGAGCCCGCAGTAGCTATCACCTTAAACGCCGAGAAGGCCTTTGACAGGGTTTCCTGGGGCTTCCTGGAACGCTGCATGCAGTCTTTCAACCTAGGGGAGAAGTATACACGTATGGTTATAGCCCGCTATGGAAAACATCAGCCCGCATTGTCGTGAATGGCTCGCTCTCTGAGCCCTTCACGCTACAGCAAGGTACCAGACAGGGTTGCCCACTGTCTCCATCCTTATTTTTACTGGCATTGGAACCCCTTATCACGGACATCAAATCAAACGCCAACATAAAGGGGGTAGAGATCAATGGTACCCAAATAAAACTAGCCGCCTACGCAGACGACATACTAATAGTAACGGAACAGCCAAAAACATCAATTGATGCCCTGATGGACACAATAACTAGATATTCCGCCCTCTCGGGGTACAAACTCAACAGGGAGAAATCTGAACTCAAAACATTAAACATCCACTCCGCGAGGGAGATCCTGGGAAGGTCGGGACTAGTGTAGCAAACAGATTACATAAAGTACCTATACATTGAAGTTGGTAGTAACATGATAGACATTCTACACCAGAACGAGAAAACATTAATTGGGAAAATAAAGAAGCTTTTGTAGTCTTGGTCACCAAAATTCATTACGTGGTGGGCCAGAGTTGAGACTATCAAAATGATGATCACCCCAATGGTCAATTACCTCACCAGCATGTTCCCGCTCCTTCTAACTGATGACTTCCACCGCAAACTAGATATTCTCATCTATAAATTCCTGTGGCGCGGGAAAAAAGCAAGGATCAGTATCAAGAAACTTAGGCTAAATACAACATTAGCACCTTTTAAATGTAATAAGGTAACCCAGTGTTAGTTAATGGGAGGGATAGGCCTTACCACAAAGAAAAATGACTTTAGGAGATTTCACTGCCAGGACGTGTAAAAGTTAAATATACATGTCCCACCTTTTAAATACTGTGCACCCTGCCCGTGTAGCTGTTAGGACCTACCTTAGGGGTCACTTATAAGTATTAAAAAGGAAGTTTTAGGCTTAGCCAAAGTTTTATTTTGCCAGGTCGAAATGGCATTTTAAAACTACACAACAGGCTGCAGTGGCAGCCTGAGACAGGTTTTAAAGTGCTACTTAAGTGGGTGGCACAATGAGTGCTGCTGCCCACTAGTAGCATTTAATTTACAGACCCTCAATACATTTAGGACCATATACTAGGGGCTTACAAGTAAATTAAAGGTGCCAATCATTTGTAGGTCAATTTTAGGGAGAGAGCCCAAGCAATTTAGCACAAGTTAGCAGTGGTAAAGTGCACATAGTCCTAAAGTCAATAAAACAAATTCAGCAAAACAGGTGGGGGAAGTCAGAAAGTGTGGGGGTGGCCCTGCAGAGAGGGCCAGGTCCAACATAACCAATGCGGGACAGTGAAAGGAGGCAGCAAATAAACTGCCAGAAATGCTCCACAAAAGCAGTGGTAGACAAAAGCCATGCACACCAATGGAGAGGGCGTATCAGGATAATTGGTGGACTGGGGAAAGTACAGTGACTGGGACGACAAAGAAGCCAAGAGTAAGGGAGAAGAAAGATAAAGATTGGGGGAGGGACGGGATTTGCCAGAATAAAAAAAAAACACTTTTAAAGTAATGGAAAAATATATCAAAGACAAAAGTAGAGGGAAGGGTAAAACAGTAGAGCTAGCATTTAGTGTTAATAAGAAGGGGGAAAAGGATGAGGAGGGATAAGGAATGGAGAATGGAAAGGATAAAGGTGGTGAATCCCAGGAGTTAGAAGGGGACAAGGAAGGGTCAAAGGCAGAGGAGAGAGTGCTAGCTTAAAGACCGAGAGTTCCTATAAATATAGATTCATGGACATCAGCTATCACCATCTATGCGAACATTAGGTGTGAAAACAACCTGAAGAAAATGTTGGGTTGTGGATTATGTAGACATGACTGGAATGGCCAGTGTCAACTTTGGTGCCTTGTATGGCTTCGGTATGACAAAAAGTTGTACTCCAGAAAACGTTTGACCCAGGCAAAAGCAGGGGGACTTGGACAGTGAACTACGGCTAAACCAGGTGACTCCTACTAGGCCATTACGCACACAGCACATGGCGAACTGTCTTCCTCTTTCCATAGAACAATTTCTAGGGCTTCTCGCCTTGATGCAGGAAAGCAACAAACCGGGAAAGCGGGAACAGTCGTGGCTCGTTCAGACATGAATACTAAAAAATGCAACCTCTTATACAGTGCAATATAGGACAGGAAGCACAAAAAGGCGACAGAGGAAAAGGTTTTCCGGGAAAAGGCAAAAACGACAAACTGAGATATTATAAAGATAGTCGCAATCATAACCAGACCACAGAGCTGCAGGCTATTTGGAGCAGAGTTTGACAGAAGGATTAAGGATACCAAACACAGGACCTAAAATCAAAAGATGGGCAGACAATTTAAAATCTTCTAAAGGGAATGTGAAGTTAGTGCAAGAGAAGCTTGACAAACTGGTGGCAGAGGACAGGATGTTGGAACCATTTGAGTTACCGGCAAATAATAATTTGATTGGTTTGGTTCCCAAAAAGATGGAAGGGGAATATAGGCTGATTCATCATTTATCATGGCCAGATGCTAGATCGATTAATAATTACATTGATCAAAAGAGCTGTTCATTACTATACACTAGCACTGATGTAGCAGTACATTAAATTAGAATTTGTGGGACAGAAGCATATATGACAAAAGCAGACATTAAGTCCGCTTTCAGGCTTTTGACAGTTCACCCACATAACATGCCTTTGTTGGAATACAATTTCTTTATACAGTTCTATATTGATAGAGCAATGTCAATGGGTTGTGCAGCTTTTACAACATTTAGCACATTTTTGGACTGGACAGTGTAGAAGGCAGCAAAGCCAGAGCATACGGTGCACTATCTCGAGAATTTCCTTATGATAGGGAAGGGTAACAACAACTGTGAGTGTTTACGAGTGTTAAGGAAGTGTCTAATCATTTGGCAATACCAATAGCTGAAGAACAGACACACTGCTTGACATTCCCAGGCATAGAACTGGATTCAGTAGCTATGGAGTTGCATTTACCAATTGACAAGAAACACACATTACAGGGGTTGCTAGAATATTCATTAACTAAAAGCAAATGTGAACTGCATCTAATTCAACTGATTTTAGGATATCCCAACTTTGCATGTGGAGTAGTAGTTCTAGGCAGAGCTTTTAGCAGGAACTTGGCATTTACAATGAGAGGTGTCCAGACCTCTTTTTCTTTCTCTACAAACTTTATTTTGCAGTTCATTGAATTGCATAAAAGCACACATATAAAAGGATGACATTAAAAGGAAAATATGCTAAAATCAAGCGGGCAATCAATACGAATTTTTAAAAAGAGTGAATACAGTACAAGACTCACAATAATAACCTTCACGCAAAGGGGTTAAAGCTAAAAGTACATACACAGATATGTTAAACGGGCAAGCTGTGATGTGAGAATATTGATCTTAAAGTGCTATCTATAAGTGAGGTGCAAGGAGACTTACGAGTTCTCAAGGCAGCCAATAAGAATGAGGCTAGTGCAAAGCAAACCAATGGGGTGTCTAAGGAGTAGAATAAAATGAGGGCTGCTGCTACTGTTCGTGTTGAGAATATTCTTAAGAGTGGGACAATAAAAACCTTCCTCTCATTTGAGTAAAGTGTGCAAAAAAGAAGGAAATCTGACGTTGATTTGGCTTTCTTGTTGTCACAAGGACAAGGGGGTAAGTTCCTAAGAACAAAATGATTATTTGGGTGACCAAGCATTGACGGAATAATGTCAGTCTGAATCTAGTTATAATGAATCGGTGCTGTTTGTTCTCCACTATCTGTAGATAAGAATGAGAATGATCGAATATCTGCGGTATAGATTCCTAGGACTTTCCGGTTTGTTTCCCTTTGAGTGTTTCACCATTCCTGTGTGACTTGGTTTAAAAGGATCACTCTTAGTCTTGATTTAGGGAAGTGTTTGCAAAGAGACGGGGTATCATACAAGAAGCCAAGACCCAGAGAAGTGGGATTTTCTCTAATGTAAGTTATCCATTCTGCGGGCATAGTCCAAGGTTTAGTCCAAGGTTAAGACATCTGTGATAATTTTTTGATTCAAACCCACCGATTCCCTTTTCCAAATGGATAACCAGAGAACAAGTGGTGCTAATCTAATAGCATCCGTAATATAGGGCATACCAGCTTCATTATGGGCTATGAAGTTATTAGTCTATTGTAGAATTGACAATAATCTTTTGATACATTTATCTTCTTGTACTTGAAGTAGAGTTACGTCAGTGATACCCCATAAAGCTGCCCCATAAGTGGCCATTGAGAGTGTTTTTGCCTTATAAATTGTGAACATTTCCAATATCGGCTTCTGCCTAGTTTTTTAGAAAACCTAAATAAAGCTGCAATACTTTGGATCATTAAATTAGTTCTTCTTTGCAGCATCTCCTTCCATGTTTGTTTGTTGTCGAAAACGACCCCTTAATAATTAAAATGATGTACCTGATCTATTTTTTCCCCATCTAAATTATATCTAATTTTCTTCTTTTTGTCATTACCTATTGTCGTTACGTAGAATTTGGCTTTATTAACTTGCATGTCCAGGTTAAGCATAAAGTCTGTATACTAGGAGATGAGATTTTGTAACGCCATGGGTGTCCTCGCCATAAGACGGCTTTGTCTGCGTAGAGTAGGTTAGGGAGGGCAAATGACGAGACTAGCTGGGTGTCTTTCGAAGTCTCAATCAAAACTTTATTTAATCTATTAGTGTAGAGGGCAAACAAGAAGGGGGCCAGGACACAACCTTGCCTGACACCCCTTTCGATTTTGAAAGGTTTGGTGCAGTCACCGTTTCTCCCATATCATACCATGGAGGTGGCATCCGCATAAAGCTCCCTAATAATGTTAATTATACCATAGTCCACTCCCATCTCCTTTAAGATTTCTTGTAGCTTACTATGAACCACGCAATCGAAGGCCTTGGATAAATCCATAAATGGAAGATACATTTGGGTGTTTTTTGCTCTCGTATATTTACCGATTGTGAGAGTCAAATTTAGACACTGATCCAATGTTCCCCAACCCTGTCGAAACCCATTCTGGACTTCCGACAAGATGGCCCTTACCTCTGCCCATATTTCTAATTTATTTAACAATAGGCGACCCATTAGTTTGGCCAAACTATCGAGCAGATAAATTGGTCAGTAATTGGCAGGTACAGAGGCGTCCCCTTTTTTGTGAATAGGGATGATTATTGATTGTATCCAAGGTTGGGGGGGGGCATGCTCGCCTATGGCATTGAAAGAAACAGTTAGAAGCGGAGACCAATATGGTATATTGGCTAGGAAAACATCCATAGGGACTCCATCGGGCCCCTGTGTTTTGCCAGAAGGGGATTGGATCAGGGCGAGTTTGATTTCTTCCAGGTTGAATGAAAGGCGTGTGGAAGAATCGGTAATAAGGGGATCACGTACAACTATAGGTTCCTCTACCCCATCAAAAATGTCCTGGAAATATTTTACCCATGAAACTTCATTGATATGGGTATCTAAAGAAGGGGCGTTATTTTCATTCAGGAAGGGCGTATCAACAGTTTTCCAAAAGGCTGTATTATCCTGAAGGAGAGATGCTTTTTTAAGGTTCTCCCAGGCCTCTAATTTCAGCTGTCTTGGCCTATTTGCCCTGGCTAGCTTTATAGGTTTTCCTGAGCATTCAGAATTCAAAGGAAAGATGTTCTGTTAAACGGAAATAAGATATGGCTTTTTTTAATAAGGTGAAAAACAGACCAAAGCGGGAGAGGTACGTGGATATCAATGAGGGAAGCAAAGAGTTTTTTGCAACATGTGCTGTGCGAGCATTGAAAAAATATTTGAAGAAAAGGGGACAAAAAAGGGCCCATTATCTATACTGATGAAACTCAGTGACAGATGGGAAAGTTCTGGGTTTTTCACGAAGTTGTTTAAGGAGTTGAGGTTTAGAAGACTCTGACTTTGGAACACACTTTTTACGATAGGGGCGGCAATGGTGGATTTTCAAAAAGGGATGGACAAGAAAGAATTAAAATGATTGGAGAGGTGTTGAAGACTGATTGCATGTGGGGATATGTGAGGCTCTAAAGCAATGGTATATAAACGGTTTCTCTCACTTGGCAAGTGGGCAATGAATAGAAGGCTATAGGAGGAAATATTGATGTACAGACACTCCATAATTTATTGGGCAGGAGGGCAAGTAGGACAGTTACAGTGTTATGTTGGTGGACGTTTCCACCAGAAGCCCAGATAGGTGGGATGTCCGAGGGGTGAACCCGTCTCCCACGCAGGCAATGGTTGGTGCCGGTGGGTGGAGGGGAGAAATAAATAAATGGACCCGGGGAACATGCTTTGTGGTCTTTGAGAATACTACTAAGTGTCCGCATCATTTGCTTAGCGCACCAGCACCCGTGAGGCCTATTGCCTCTCAACACAGAACAACAGACAATGAGGACGGTCAAGCCCTGATGCCCCGCAAATTCCTCTTACCTGGTTCACCATCCGGTGGCTGCTTTCACCACAGAGCAGTGGTTCCCAGTGATTGCCTCCCCCACTTGTCTCACCTTGCTGGCTGCTCCATTTCATGTCTGCCGATTGTGTTCTGGTGATGGCTGCGGGGCGGTTTGTGGAGAACACTGCTCTCGTCTCCTTTCAGACAGTAAGGTCGCTGCTGACGCTGCCTCACGTCTGCCTTCATCTCAGGTGGCTTTCCATGCCTGCAGCACCCGTTTGGCTCTCAGGATGGTGAGGGCGTGGCTTTGATCTGCCGTATGGATTATGAGCTCCTCCTGCTGCCTTTGGAAACCCCGGGGGAGGCGCTCTCCAGCCTGAGGTCACATCAGCTGCCCATGAGGTGAGCTCACTCCATTTGCCAGCGGAAAGGCTATTACATCTGCACACCGCCCTCTGTTCGACGTGGGAGGTCCCAAGAGTACACTGAGTTTTTTTTCTCGACTTCTCCACTTGTATTTCTTCATTCAAAGCTGTTTTAGCTGCCCTGAACCTCCCTACTGCTCCTGCAGTTCTGCTTCAGTATGACTGGTGATTTGCTGCCTCTCTTAGATCTGGCTTAACCTTCAATGGTGGATTAGGGTCACCAGTTCTGGTCAGCAGATTACACCCGTCAGCAGTCACACAAGGTCATAAATCAAGAAAAACACCCAACTCCCCATAAGGTAATTACAGTGACTAACAATCATTATGAGTACCATCCTCCAATTGAACCATTCATAATTGATGGGCTCCTGTCTTCTCAAGCAGCTAAGTGGAAGGACTGGCTGGAGCACCTAGAAAAGTACTTCGCAGTGGTGGCTTTGCACAATGACAGACGTTGCCCTATGCTCCTAAACTTGGGAGGTGCAGCCCTACACAAACTAGGAAAATCCGTTGTGGAAGCAGGACCTCCGTACACCTATAACACGTTGAAAGAAGCATTAACTGCTCATTTCAATCCACTGGCAAACCCAGATTACGAACGCTTCCTGCAGCGTCAAGCGAGATACCTGCCAGACGAATCGGTGGATGCTTTCTATGCCCTCCTCAAAGATCTGGCTAGCACGTGTACGTTGCCAGATGAAAACAATGAAATACGGGCACAATTTATTCAGGGGTGTTTCTCCGTAAAGTTGAGAGAAAACATTCTTCAGGTCCCAGGAATGTCCATAGCGGACATGCTGATGATGGGTAGGTCAAAGCAACTGCACAAAGTACGAGCTGCACACATGGAAGTGGCGTTTCAACACCAGCTAAAGACCAAACCCGTCAAAACCATCCTGCCCGGACATTCGGACAAAAATTAAACGCGTACCAAGCCACACCCATGCCCAAGAAATTCTACAGGTGTGGTGCGCCCTTCCCGCACCAAGGCCCATGCCCCACCCAAGGGAGGAGGTGCTCAGCATGCAATAAACCGAAACCATTTTGCAAAGGCGTGCCGCTCCACCGTACAAAAAGGACAGAGGACCAAGCCCGTCAATGCCCTATACTCCTCCAAAGACCCTGAGGAAGAGGGAAACATGGATGATGATGATGTAGAAGGTAGTAGTCCATGTCATACATGCCATGCAACCGTATGCATATCCAAGAAGGCTGATCCCGAGATGCAGTGTGCTTGCTACAGGACACCAGGTACAAGCATTGATTGACACCCGGGAGTCTATAAACATTATGTCCCAATCAACGATGTAAACACTACCCACGCAACCAACCCTATGCCGCACTTCTACACAAGTGTTCACGTATGGGTCCACTATTCCACTTCCACTGGCCGTAGTGTTCACTACAGAAATCACTCAACTCCTGTTCCTTCCGTGCCAAGGTATATGTCACCAGAGGTGGGTCAGGAAGGCTACTGAGCTGCCGAACTGCCGAGCACCTGAAGCTGGTTGCTTTGCCTTGAGCATACATCAGGAGAGTCTGGAAGGCCTGTTGGCAGAATTCAGATCTCTTTTTGAAGGAATAGGAATCCTCAAAGATCGCATGATACATCTTCATGTCGACAGCTCCGTCCAACTAGTTGCCCTGAAACACTCAAGGTTGGCTTTCCATCTGAGACCGAAGGTAGAGGGAAAGCTTATTAAATTGGAGCGGGCAGACATTATCGAGCGGGTGGGTGATCCGACTCCATGAGTATCTCTCATCATGGTAGGGCGAAAGCCCAAACAGCCAGGAGAAGTGAGAATAAGTGTGGACATGAGACTACCTAATCAATCAATCAAGAGAGAACTTCATTTGACGCCCTCAGTAGAGGACATTATGGCTGAGGTGAGCGGCTCCCAGTGGTTTTCTAAGATGGACTTGCGAGCTGGATATCACCAGCTACTGTTGGACCCGGAGTCGAGGGCCATCACAACTTTCTCCACTCATGTGGTTTCAGGAGATATAAGCGTCTCAGCTTCGGAGTGTCGAGTGCAGTCTTCCAAAACACCATAAGGGGTGAATTAGCTGGTCTTAAAGGGATCATCAATGTCAGTGATGACATCTTGGTATATGCACCTACGCTGGAAGAACACCTTTATCACCTAAGAGCAGCATTTCAGCACCTGAGAGACAATGGCCTCATGATCCATCGAGAAAAATGTGCCTTCCTTCAGAAGGAAATGGCGTTCTTTGGATACAGATTTTTCCCAGCATGGAGTATTACCTGATCCATCCAAAGTACAGGATATCTAATCAGCCCCAGCTCCCACAACTGTCACAGGCGTGAGGAGCTTGGTATGGTCACAAACTGTGGACATTTCATTCAGAATCTGACTGACCTTACCGCCCTCTTGAGAGAGCTTGCGAAGACCAAAACTCCAGCCGGAAGTGGGGGCCTGATCAGGAAGAAGCTTTCCAAGCTACTAAACAAGCATTCTCTGCTGACACCACTCTGGTGCACTTCAATCCTGCCCGAGATTCTGAACTGTTGGTAGATGCCTAGCCCCATCAGCCTTGGGGCCGTGCTGTCGCAGAGGCAGAGCAATGGAGACTGTGCTCCGGGGGCATATGCGAGCCGTGCTCTGACAGACACGGAGCAACTGTATTCCCCCATCAAAAAAGAAGCCATCCTGGTACATTTTGGTGGTTGTCATTTTCATCTTTACCTCTATGGCCAACCTTTCCTGGTCCACACGGATCACAAGCCTCTGATTCCGTAATTCATGGGGCTATCATTGAAACCTCCTACGAGAATCGAGAAATGGATTTTGCAATTCCAAGATTACAAGTTCATGGTGGTCTATCACCCAGGGACCCAAAACCCTGCCGATTTCCTCCCAAGACATGCAAGGCCTGCTATGGAGGAAGAGGAATCGGATGCAGATGAAGTGGAGGAGTACGTCAAGCTGATAGTGGAGCGATCGAGACCACTGCCCATTTCTGTTGAGGAGATCATGAAGGCCACAGCAGAAGAAAAATGTATTCAGTTACCCATCTCCGTGGTAACCTCAGGAAGATGGCAAGTCTTGACCAGCAAAACACCTTGCAGGACAGAGGAAGCACGGGTCATACTGGATGCTCTACACCATGTGCGTTTAGAACTCGCTGTGTCTCCTGAAGGCTGCCATATGAGAGGTTCTTGTCTGGTACTCCCCGGGGTACTAAATCAACAAGTGGTGGATCTTACTCATTTGGTCCATCAAGGGATTGTCAAATTGAAGTCCCGACTACGATGTAAGGTCTGGTTTCCGAATCTTGACATACTCGTGGAACAGACAGTTTACCAGTTCCCTCTGTGCCAAGTAGCCGGGCTGGCAGAGCCCCCGGCCCCAATCATCACGGAGGATATTCCACATTTTTCATGGCAGACAGCAAGTGCAGAATTTGGAAGTCTCCCTGACGGGAGTCACATGCTGGTCGTCATAGATGATTTCTCAAAGTATCCTGAGGTCTAAGTCATGGACTTGATGACAGCACATGTAACCATTCCCCGGCTGGAAAAAATAATAGCCACCCACAGGCTTCTGAAAGAGCTTAGCACTGACAATGGCCCTCCATTTAACAGTCATGAATTTATGGAATACTTGTGGTCCAGAGGCATTCATGACCAAAAGGTCACACCCAGATGGTCGCAAGCTAATGGAGAAGCAGAACGCTTCATGCGTACTTTGAACAAGGTGCTGCTGATCGCTTTGGCTCATGGACAGAATATGGAGTGTGCTTTGTATACCTTCCTTAGAGAATACTGACTCACACCCCACTCAACGACACAAGTCAGCACTGGCTCTTTGTGTGTCAATCGACCAGTGGGTGATATAATTCCCCAAGTGGACAGAGAAGTGGAAACAGCATCAGGCACCAAATTATCACATGTCCCGAGTCCGTGGAGCCAAGCATAGGTCCATGGCAGTCAGAGATTTGGTGATGGTGAAGAACCGTAATTCATGAGGCAAGTTCATTCACCCTTTTGCTGTTGGTCCCTGGCGAGTACAATCAGTGAAAGGAACAATGATCACCTTCCAAAAGGCGGGAGAGACCCTTACAAGGAATGTGTCTGGTTTCAAACATTACCAAGCTCCTGACGAATAGCCTATGGAGATGCAATCTGGTGCAGTGAGCAGTGAAGTTGGAGATAATAATAACTGTGTTCCTGTGGGCTCTCTTCCAACAAAAGAATGTACATCTACAACAGCCGACATTCAATCCAGGAGGTGCTGAGTCTCCAGAGACTATTATCTGTCTGTCAGTGAAATCAAGCCCTCATAAATCGTCTTTTTCCGGTTCATGTCCACCCATGGGTAGGCGTGACGAAGCTGGAGATGATGGCCGTTGTCAAGGAAGCCAAAGGTACCATTTCAGACTATGTCCTGTGAGATCTTCTCATCTGAAGGACTTTGTGTTGATTTGAAGTGTGGTAGAACATGATGTACTTTTCTCTCTCTCTCTCTCTCTCTCTCTCTCTCTCTCTCTCTCTCTCTCTCTCTCTCTCTCTCTCTCTCTCTCTCTCATCTCTCTCTCATCTCTCTCATTTTCTTTTCTCCCATCTCATTTTTGCATTGCTGCTTGCATCCCTTTTGATGGGGGTGTTACATTGATCGTCACCAGTTTATTTGGGGCTGTTTGTGTTTTTGTTTAAAATAAAGGAGGAATATATATTGGTGGACTATTCCACCAGGAGGGGAGTCCGAGGGACGAACCCTCCTCCCACGCAGGCAATGGTTGGTGCCGGCGAGGGGAGGGGAAAAAGAAATAAATGGACCCGGGAAACATGCCTCGTGGTCTTTAGAAATAACGCTAAGTAAGTGTCCGTATCATTTGCTAAGCGCACCAGCACCCGTGAGGCCCATTGCCTCACAACACAGAACATACAGCATGGAAAACAACTGGGCTTGGACCAAGGCAAGGCCACTGTATGCTGGCTTGTGAATGCAGGAATACGATACTGGGGAGCAGCCAGAGTGGGGGTTTGATTGAGTAGGGGGGGCATTGGGAGTGAGCAAGAAAGATGGCAATACATTGCTAAGGTAGACATGCCTAGGCTAAGATTGCGGTCTCTTTTTCTTTGAAGCTGAAGAAGTGCACAGGTTGTATTTCAGGGCATGTGTGTGCGCCACATGTGCACCCATGCTTATTTCAGGGGTACAACAGGGTGTCCTTTTAACACCCTTGCACCCTTGAAATTGCATACTCAATTTGCGATTCTCTAAATGCTAATCGCAAATTGAGAATGTCTGCCCATTCATTCCTATGGGACTCTAGGCCCATAGGAATGAATGGGGAGGTATTCCTTCATTGCGAATCGCAATTTGAGATTCGCAATTAAGGAATATGTAGGATTCGCAACATTTATTGCAAATACTACATACATAGCATTTTGCGATTCTCAAATAGCGATTCGCAAAAAATCGCTATTTGAGAATCGCAAATGAGGATTTTGATACATAGTGTCCAGGCTAAGCACATGCTTCACCTACACAAATCATGAACCCAATGCTGGAGGATGAAACTGGAGCTTGAGTGTTCCATCTTTGGTACTGCAGGTGCAATGGCATTGGGGGAGGGGGCAATTTTCCTTGCTTGTATTGGAGCCAAAGACACTCTAAGGAAGTAACAAATGTCAAATGCCACAACATCTCAAACGTAGCTGTCCAGTGGCACCTAATGTCATTTATGACACCTTCATCCAGGCCTGTTTGGGTCTGGCTGGACAGTGAAGCTGTCTGTATACCCATTGATTCTTTAAAAGGAACACAGAGTGGTCTTTCGCTCAGACCTAAAGAGTATTACTGTCTCATCTCATCTTATTGGCCGTTTCATGAATCTTTGTGCCTCCCATGGATTGCTTGCAACCAAATGTTTGATGGATTATTTTACATATCAAAAGTACTCAGTCATCACGCATTCAATTATTTATCTGATAAATACATTGGATGCAGAAATATATATATATTTATATATATTTTTTTTATTTTTTTATTTTATCAGTACGCCTGCTTTTTTTAATATTGTAGTGAGAAATTAAAATGAAAGCCAGAACTCATGGGTTTGCCAATGCTTTTTTTATTTCAATATTATTAATGTAACCACACCTTGCACATTTCAAAGCCCATAGTTTTAATGGCAAACCGAAGCTACAAAAGCCAGAAGGCTTTGGGCCACATGTATCAAATCTGGAAATTGTGATTAACTAATTGCGATTTTCTGAGAATCTAAATTGGGGAATCGCTATTTCCAGTGGGTCGCAAATCAAACTACCTCATTAATATTAATGAGGTAGTTTGCAATTTGCGACCCCCAGGATAGGGTTTGAAACATGTAAAAAGCCTTTTATGTGTTCGCAAACTGGCCGATTCGGCGGTTCATACATGTGGCCCTTAGTGCGGTTTGTCAAAAAAAAACATGATTAGCCGAAAGTGTCATGGATGACATTGGTTCACTTGGCAGCTATAATCGCAGTTTCTATGTACAGAGATATATTTTGAGAGTCAGAGTTCTTCTTACCACTATGAAGAAGTAAAAAGATGTTTTGGAACCCATGTCTAAGGCATGGCTGAATCTTGCACTGCTAATGCCCGTGATTCACTGAGGAGAGTGGAGACAGAGGCCATTTAGCTATTCTATTAGGCCTTTTGGTTAGCAAGGTGCTGATGATTATTCTTTCTGAATACTGCCATTTGGTAGATGGTAGGGGTAGGTGCAGGTACTACGCACTCTATTGTGAAAGATGAGGAAGTCTCCAGGTGAGGCCTGCACTTTTATCCTTCTCATATTACTCATTTAGTTAGGCTGATGATGATCAGATGCAAAAACCTCACATCTCTTTGTGCCTCTTATGTAGGTGCGCCAGAGAGGGCACGGCCAACTGCGGCAAGATGGTGGACATGACTTAGTGCCGCTCTGCAAGGAGACCCGTGATCCAACCACATTCAGCTGTCGGCCGCACCAAATCCATCGGCAAGCATATGCTGGAGTTGAGACTACAATGAGGTGCGAGCGACTGGCTGTGTTATGGAATGATGCTGCAAACACCGGCAATCCTAGAGGGTCCGGTGTGGCTCCCATGCACAAGCAGACTGAAATGCTGGTGAGTGTTCCAAGGGGGGACCCAATCCACCTGCGGATGGCCCAGTGAGTGGGAGCACCAGGACAGACTAGCTCCCTGCAGGAGAAGTGGCGTTGGTGAAGGAGGCTTAAGGAAGTGAACAGGGAGCCCCTGCTACGAATGGCCATTGGCCTATTGTGCCCACGGCGATGAAGAGTCCCCCTGGGGACAGAACTTTTGTGATCACAGGACAATTCTTTTAGATATAGAGGGTTTATTAAGTAACACAGAGAGACCCCCAGAACGACCTCCTCAGCTCCTCACCTAAGCTTCAATGCTGGACTCTACAATCCATATTCCAGCAGTAGAACCTCGTTGCTAGGAGATGAAGTACAAAGCATAACATGGAAACATTAAAGGAACATTACATCTAAAGAAAACATAACACATCTCCCTTTTTTAAACAATATTATGGAAGAAGATTTGCTATACACATATACACATATAATTTACTACAATACGTAAACAAATGAAGATTTCCTTGAACCTTCATGAAATTGGCACGTAACGATGCTCAATCACAAATAAAATTCTCCAATTTTTTTGGTCTAGACTTAATGCGCTCACTAGGAGCCCTGCTAGGCAAATCACTAGTTCTGCTAAACAAGTTAGGATTTTTATCCAACCACAACTTTATCTCAACTTCACTACACCATACCACCCTACGCACATTCCACCATTTTCCGTCTGAAACCTTGATCATGTTGCCCTGAACTTCACAGACCTTCTTAGGTTCTGATAAGTTGGAACTACCTTTTTTTCCAAAACATCCTGCACTCACTCTTACCCAATCACCTTCATTTATACTAATGACAGTTTTCTTTAACTTATCATTGTGTCTCTTTTGATAAGAATTTTGGTAATTCTCCACTTTACTGCGTATGTCCCCATCATTTATAACCTTCTTACCACATCTGCCCATCCATGCTGGTACCGACACTGTACAAGGCACCCTACCCTTAAGTAAACTAAAAGGTGTTTGCCCAGTTACGGAGTGTGGAGTAGTGCTGTAATTCCATATCAATTTTTTGACTTCAGTTCTCCAACACCCATTCATAGATAGAGCCAATTGAATATTTTCACCCAGAACTCGGTTAAAACGTTCCACCAAACCATTTCCCCTGGGATGATAAACAGGAGTCTTCAAATGTTTGATGCCCAATCTGTTCAGAAAAACATCAAACTCCTCAGAAGTAAACTGCGGACCATTATCTGTCAAAATCTCTGCAGGACAACCTTCTCTTCTAAATACCTCATCACAAAAGGCAACGACACTGCTAGATTTGACATCACTGACGAATGCAACTTCAGGCCATTTCGAATAATAGTCCATCATAACTATAGCATACTTTTCGGATGATGCTAAACAATCAAATGGACCACAAATGTCCATCCCCAATCTCACCCATGGTTTCTCTGGAAGCTGCATGGGATTAATGGGTGATTCCCTTAAAACATGAGACTTGTCACTACAAGTACAAGCTATACATTCTCTCACAAACCTTTCGATGTCCCTATCCATGCCGGGCCACCAGAAATCCATTCTGGCTTTTCTCTTGACAGCAGACATGCCTCCATGACCTTCATGTAACAACCGCATTAATCTATTCCTTAAAGATTCAGGCACAACTAGTTTATCCCCTCTCCTTACAATGCCATTAACCACAGATAACTCCTCCCACACATCCTTGTAACTTCTAAAATCATCATTTATTTTCCAACCATATGTAGTGGGTAACATTTTGATGATTCTAACCAAAATCGCATCCTCTGCAATTGCCTCTTTCCACTCAGACTCGCTTATAGCTTGACACACATCCACGATGTTAGCTACCATCCATTCTTCCTCGTCTAGATTATCATGTGTATCATGACTCACCGGTAAACGTGACAAACAATCTGCATTCACGTTCCTCACTCCAGGAACATACTTTAATTCAAACGAAAATTCCTGTAAGCGGTACAACCATTTTGCAATTCGTGGAGTAGCTCTTCCAGCACCTGCAGTAGTAAAAATGTCTAATAACGGTCTGTGATCAGTATATAGTTCAAACTTGGTTCCCCAAACATAAACCCGAAAATGCTGTACACCCCACCAACACGCAAGCGCTTTATTTTCAATGGTTGAATAGGAAGCCTCAGCACCCTTCAATGTGCGTGATGCGAAGGCTACTACTCTCTCTTTTCCTTTACTTCTTTGCATTAATACCGCCCCAAGACCATATCCACTAGCATCTGTCACAATTATAGTTTCATCCTGTGGATTAAACGGACTTAAAGCAGTTGCATTAGCCACGGCTTTTTTGATAGCTACAAATGCTGATTGACATTCCACAGACCACACAAATGCCACACCTTTTTTCATGAGACCACGTAAGGGCTGTACCAAATCGGAAAAATGATTAACAAATTTGGCATAGTACTCGGCTAAACCGAGAAAAGATCTTAATTGGTCCTTGTCTTGAGGAGCAGGAGCCTTTTCCAGATCCTCTACTAAATTCAATTTGGGTTTTATGCCTTCAAATGACAGGGTGTGTCCTAAATGTTTCCCAAATTTGCATTTTGGGAGACCAATCGTCAGTCCCGCAGACTGTAACTTAGTAAGAACTTCTTGTAAAATTGTATCATGTTGTTTTCCATCCCCTCCCCAAACCAGTACATCATCTTGGAATACTAATACATTTCTTATATCCTTCAAAATTGATTGCATCACTCTCTGAAAAACTGCTGATGCCGAGGCTAATCCGAATGGCATCCTAACAAATTGAAACACACCTTCAGGTGTTATGAAGGACGTCAAATGCTTTGATTCTGGTTGCAAACGCACCTGATGATAGGCACTGGATAGATCAAGAGTTGTAAAATGTTTACCACCCGCCACGCTTGCCAACATTTCATTTATGCGCGGCAAAGGATGTCTATCTACCCATATACATTCGTTTAAGTCTCTCAAATCCACACACATGCGGATATTTCCGTTGGGTTTGTGTGCGATCACAATCGGACTCAACCATTCCGATGCCTCAATGGGTTCTATCACGCCCTCTTTGCATAGTCTTTGCAATTCCATCTTGAGTTTACCCCTTAAAGCTAAAGGAACATTCCGTACCTTGTGTACCTTGGGCACAGCGTCTTTTTAAAAAATAATCCGGTGTTAAAACTTTTTAAGACATCCTAGTTCTTCCTTGAACAGATTTGGAAACTTTTCTGCCCACTCGTTGTCTTCAAGGTCCGTTAACAGGACTTGCAAAGGATGATTGGGATCGAGAATGATTCCCAAACTCTTTTGTTCCTTCCATCCCAATAAGCATTTCCCTACTTCAACTACATAAATTTTGGCTTCTGTTCTCCTCCCCCTGAACAATAATGCTCCATTAAAGTAACCTAACACTGGTAATTTAGTACCACAATATCCTAGTGGTTCAACGTCTGTCGGAATCAATTTTTCTGTATTTAACCCTTCCCAGTTCTGTCTATCGATTATCGTGAAGGGTGAGCACGAATCTGCCCACATGGATATACCCACATCATTTATGCTAATAATACATTTGGGAGGAGCGTATACAGAGGAAATCGCATCAATACTGTTTCTAACCACCATTACTTCAACATCAGAATAACTTTCTCTTTCTGTTTCAAGTCAAGTCAAGTCAAAGAATCTTTATTCGGTGATTAAAAAACACCATAAAAGCACACTCATATTTACATGTTAAAAAGTCATTAAACATTTCAGGGTTCTTTGTACGGTGAATTAACAAAACATAAATACAACAATATAGCCATATTTAACACTTAAAAGTTAAAGTAAAAACATTTCAGTCTTCTCCTCTAGTAAGCCTTAAACGAAGTGCTACCTTGATAAAGTTCATAATACTACACAGTGTTAGGGGTTCCTCAGCTTTCTGTAAGAATACAAGTGCCTCCCTAGCGAGGACCAAATTAGCATTTTTCAAAATATTTACAAGGTATCTGCGTCTGGGCATTGAGTAAAAGGGGCAGAGTAGAACAAAATGAAGGGAGTCTTGCGGAGACCTGTTGTCGCAGCCGCAGGGCCCCTTCTGTTCTATTGATGTAGCAAACCCCGCTGGTGATGCCAACATAAATGGGAGAAGGTTCAATCTGAAACGGCACATCAGGAACCTATCCTGTGCATTGTACATGAGGAACAAGTATGGCTCCATACCTTCCACGCTCTTCACTAGGTGATGGGCCCTCACTGTCTTTTTGCACCCTTCAGCCTCATCTCTGCGTAGGTTTTTCCGCTCTAGAAAAATTCTCCCTACATGCAGTTTATTCTGGGCTACAATAGTTACAGGATGAGTAAAGAGGTTCCCAAAACATAGCTCCTCCAGGGTATTCTTCACATAAAGGAGCCAGGGGATGCGCATACACTTGTCCCTTTTTAGGCAGTCCGATAAGATTTCTCTACTAAGTGTCGCATCAGGATTGTACCAGATTTTTAACCAAGCGATAATAGGCCTCAATTTTATCAAATCTTCTATATATGGTCTCCCTAGCTCCCTATGGGCAATCAAACCAGCAGTACTTTGTGGTACCCTCAAGAGTGATTTCAGATATTTATTTTCTTCACGTTGGATACTAGTGGTATTGACAAAGCCCCATACTTCTGCCCCGTAAATTACCTTGGAGCATGATACTGAGCTGTACAGATTTATCACCTGTTCCGGGGACCATCTTCCTAGCCTCCTGCCATAGCTAGCAATTGCCCCGTTAGATGCAATCATTTTACCACAACGTTCCTCCACCAGGGTATCAAACCGCAGGGCACCATCGAATGTTACACCAAGGTATGGAAACGTTTTGACCTCTTCCACAATGTGGCTCCCTATTTTGTATGTAAATTTAGAGGTGGTTTTTTTCCCCGCCAGGAGCACATAGGATTTACTCAGATTTACAGAAAGGTCCAGGGCACTCATGAACCTAACAAAACCATCAATCCGGATTTGTAGGCTCCTTGGTGTCCGTGCGATCAGTACCGCGTCATCTGCATAAAGCAGAACAGGAATATGACGCGACCCAACCCTTGGGCAATCTGCCCTCAGACCCAACAGAAACTGCTCCAAATTATTAATATAAAGGGAAAACAAAAAGGGAGCAAGAATGCAGCCTTGTCGGACTCCACTCTTACAGGGAAAAGAACTAGTCAGCCCCCCCTCCCTATTAAAGCGGACTTTGGCGGTGGTGTCACTGTGCAGTTCCCTCAATATATTAATTAGACCACTCTCTATCCCCATACTAAGCATCATGCCCCACAATTTTTCCCTATTGACGTGATCGAATGCTGCTGCCAGATCCATGAAACCCATGTAAATGGATTCATCACTAGCCATGGTATACTTGGCAGTCAGCAAATAAAGGTTCAGGCACTGGTCACTAGTGGACCTCCCTGCCCTAAATCCGTATTGAGTGTCCGAGAAGATGTTTTTTTCCTCGGTCCACTCGGACAGTCTATTAAGAATTGCCCTCCCCAAAAGTTTTGCTGACACATCAATCAGGGAGATCGGGCGGTAGCACTTTGGGTCATCCCTGTTGCCCTTTTTGAAAATCGGCACAATTACTGCCGTGGACCAAGACGGGGGCAGGCCACAGATGATAGCAGTATTAATAACCCTTGTCATTAGGGGAGCCCAGAGTTCGATGTTACTCAAAAAAAGATCAGGGGGGATTCCATCAGGCCCCGGAGCTTTATTTTTGGTCAGGCCCTCAATCCCTGCAATGATCTCCTTAATGGAGAATTCTACCAGTGGAGCCTCAGTTGGAATGGCCGGTAGGTCTACAGTAGAACCAGGCTCATGATTGTACAGGCCCCTATAGTGGTTGACCCACTGCTCTGGGAGAATATTGGCCCCTATATCCGGGGTATCTTTTTCCTGGAAAGTTGGGTTATTAATTATTTTCCAAAAGCCTGCTAGGTCCTTTCTTTCCCCCGCTTCTCGTAAATCTGCCCATGCTTCCGCCTGCAAGGCAAGTTTCCTCCTCTTAATTTCCTTTTTATAAATTTCTCTGCACACCTTAACTTTGTGGGGGACCCTTGGTTTAGTTTTAAGGCAGCTTTTCAGCTCCCTCAAAGCTTTAGAGCAGTCTTTGTCGAACCATCGGGGATTCCCGTGGTTCTTAAATGGGACACTAGTCTTTAGCAAACCATCGACCAGATTAGCGATCTGGTCGAAAGCTTCCATTATCCTCGGTCCGCGGACTTCTGTGTCCAAACAATCATTAATAGCAAGTATGCCTGCGTCCACCAGGCCCTTGTAGAACTTTTCCCCGTCTATTTTAGCCCATTTTAGTCTCCTGCCTTGGTCTGTTGCTCTCTCAGTGAAGGTGCGTTGAACTCTAATACTTAGACCCACCATATACTGCAGCTCCAAAACAAGAGGGTTATGGTCACTAAAGCCACTCCATTCGATCCCTACACTAGTTGTCTTATTAATTAAGGACCTTGAGACCAGAATGTAATCTATGAAGGAAGAGCATCCTCTACCCTTAAATGTGGGGGGGAGTGTGCCATCCTCCTGCATCCCTACCATATTAATGGTGTGTTCAAGGTCATATTTAAACCGTAAGATTCTGAAAGCTGAGCCCAACGGCGTATGAGAGAAATGCGGTCCCTTCTCCATAGGGCATCGGGACCAATCTGTGCTTATTTGGACCAGTACCGGGCACAAGTGGCAATTATAATCTCCCATAACCACCAACCCATGTGGCTGCCCATTTTTTTGGCCTGTTATGACCTGGCCCAACCTATTATCTAATTCAGTAACAAGAGAGATGTTAGATCCCGCTATCTCGTTGTTATAAAGGTTTACTACAACAAATCTAAGACCTTTCCCAGTGAACCTGACTGCCTGAATCCTGTGGGAATTCCAATCAAGGCAAGTGTAACTTCCCGGAAGGCTCAGATCTATATAAATAGCTAAACCTCCCATGGCTCTCCCTGATCTTGATTTTTGAGCAGGAACAAAAAAACACTTATACCCTTGCAGATGGAAATTATTCTCCTGGGCCCAGGTCTCCTGCAGACAAATTACATGGAATTTTCTGATATAGTCAAGCCACTCTTTGTTATTAAATTTCCCAGCCAGGCCAGCTATATTCCATGAGATGATTTTTAGTGCCTCACCCCCCTGGACCCCTCCTCCCTGTGACCCACCAGGTGATTCTCGCACTTGTTTTCCCAATTCCGGTCCCTGTGCGTCACCTATACATGCAATATCTACAACCCTAGGTTCATCCAGCACATAACTCCGGGCGCAACTTGATGACTTTTGTTTTGCCTCGGGGCTGTGCTTCTCCCACTCAGCATTTGGAACCCCTCTACCCCCTATACCCCATATACCATTATCTCTTTGTCAATCTACCCCCTCAAGACCATCCAGGCAGTGGAACCGATTGAATGTGTGGAAGGGTAGCTCTGGGCGGCTAAATAATGGCCTGGGATTGAACTCGTGATGAACACCCCTTCGACCCACCCTTTCCCAGTTGTCATATGAACGGGTCACGTGTACAGGGGCTGGGGTGGGGGGAAAGAAGAAAGACACATGAAGTGTTTGAATTGTTGTTACCTGTGATCTATTCTTTCCCTGGCATATGTGAGCAACTGTTCCAGCATCCCTGAAGCTCACCAATATGCAATCCCCTATGATGGATTTGCGTGTTCTCCCTATCCAAGGCACCCTTCTGACCATTATGATCTCATTGCTTAAGTGTACGGGTAAGGGTCTATTCAAATTTAGCCACTTAATCACCCTACTTTTCAGAGCACAGAAATCCTCGGCTTCACCTGCCTCTAGTGGTGGGACGCCCGCCATGACTACTGTAAAGTCATTCACCTCTGGTGGTAAATTGGGTCTACGTGGCCTGGGGGGAAGCTTCATTAGTGGAGTAGGTGCAACACTATCTGGGGGCTGTACCGGGGGAACAGCATTTGCAGGGGGTATAGGTCCTATGGGGTTAGGTGGCTTATTTGGGGCAGGGTTATTCCTCTGGGTTTGTGGTGGGGCGGCCGCAGTTGCAACCTGTGAGGGAGCAAGATGCATAACACTTTTTGGAGCTGTTGGGGTGGCAATAGGTTTAGGAGCCCTCTCATGAGAATTGGCCGGATTTTTCATACTGCTTAGTGTAGCCTCAAGAATGGTTAGTCTGATTTCCACTTTTTTGATGCTTTCACTAATTGGTAACAAAAGTGACCTAAGCAGGAATTCCAAATTACCCAGCGGAGCAACAGAGAGGGGGGCATTAACAATGTCGCTAGCCGTCTCTTTAGTCAGGACGGGAGCCACACCATCCTGTGCAGCGGGTTTAGAATGTAAGTCAGCCACCGTTGTCACAGTTGATATGGAGGGTTTGGATGACTTCCCAAAATCAGAATGAGGGATCTTTGGTTTGTTTTTAGCCTGGGCACCCCTCGACTTCCTCCTACGTTTGTTTGGTGGGGGCCCAAAAACCCCTTGTGCTACAGCTATTTTAGGTTTGGCTTTCCTAGACTTTGATGCTGGGGGCGGTTGAGAAATTAAGTCAATCGTCCCCCTACTTGGGCTTGTGCTACTCACTGGGGTTGAGCTCATAAGTACCACTGGGGGCGTTTTTGTAACATCCCTAAGCAGGATCGGAACATCTTCATTTAGTGTCAAGTCTTCGCTAGGTGTGGGAGGATAGTCTCCTAGAGGTCTACCTTTCAAATTATCTATGGAGCGTCTCCGCTCAGCTCTGAGCCGGCTTAATGTGTTCTCCTTGTCCCCATCTCCCCCCGCCCGAGGAAAGTAATTCTCTAAGGTCATATTTTTTGTTCCTGCCTGCCTTATGGGGGTACTTTCCTTTACCGGGGACGGCATGGTATCTTAGAGTGTGATGATAGCTATGTGGCAATTTATCAGCTTGTAGTGCTAGGGACTTGATGGCAAACGGCAGAACCAAGAGGGAGGCCCAGCCCGGCCTACTCCGGCCTATGACGGCCACAGACGGCCCCGCCCTTGTCCCGGGCTTCTCCCGGCGCCCTCCCGCGCGCTCCCGCGCAGCGGGATCCTAGTGCAAAAATAAAAGAGAAGGAGGTGGGGCGGGGGGCGTGGCAGTCAGGGAGAGCGACCCAGGTGTTGTGGGTTGACCTCACGCAGGGGCTCCTGGGAGTTGGAGTCCCTGCGGGTCCGCTCGCAGCCCTGTACTTGCCTGCCAAAGCCCAGAGTCCGGTGTCCAAGATCAGAGCCCCTCTATGCTCAAGGCGCCTCTCTCCACACCGCGAAGCGGGACCCGCGGAGCGGGTCCGGCGAGGAGCTGCGGCAGAAGAAAAACACCACAGGTGCAGGGAACAGCCCACGGCGAAGTCCAGGCAAACAAGGTATCCCACGTCGATCAGGAAGGGGGCTGCTTTCAAGTGCTAGGGCGGGGGCGTGGCAGTCAGGGAGAGCGACCCAGGTGTTGTGGGTTGACCTCACGCAGGGGCTCCTGGGAGTTGGAGTCCCTGCGGGTCCGCTCGCAGCCCTGTACTTGCCTGCCAAAGCCCAGAGTCCAGTGTCCAAGATCAGAGCCCCTCTATGCTCAAGGCGCCTCTCTCCACACCGCGAAGCGGGACCCGCGGAGCGGGTCCGGCGAGGAGCTGCGGCAGAAGAAAAACACCACAGGTGCAGGGAACAGCCCACGGCGAAGTCCAGGCAAACAAGGTATCCCACGTCGATCAGGAAGGGGGCTGCTTTCAAGTGCTAGGGCGGGGGCGTGGCAGTCAGGGAGAGCGACCCAGGTGTTGTGGGTTGACCTCACGCAGGGGCTCCTGGGAGTTGGAGTCCCTGCGGGTCCGCTCGCAGCCCTGTACTTGCCTGCCAAAGCCCAGAGTCCGGTGTCCAAGATCAGAGCCCCTCTATGCTCAAGGCGCCTCTCTCCACACCGCGAAGCGGGACCCGCGGAGCGGGTCCGGCGAGGAGCTGCGGCAGAAGAAAAACACCACAGGTGCAGGGAACAGCCCACGGCGAAGTCCAGGCAAACAAGGTATCCTCTTTCTGTTTCAATCATGGCTTGTTGTGCCCCCACATCATTAATGATGTTTACAGATTTTTTTGCATTATGAAAATTTTCACCTTTACACACTCTTGAGAAATAGCCAATTCTTTTACATTTAAAACAACGACATTTAGCAGCCGGACAATGACTGGCCTCAGCAGTGTGTTTATTACTCCCACACCTGTAGCATACCTTTTTCTTTACCCCCATTTCTTGTTTCATAGCAGGATTGGTCTTGTCCTCATTATCTGTTTTTGCGGTTTTCTTAAGGGGATTCAACAAGCATATTTTGTTTTCTTCAGGATCATTTTTTTGTTTATTGTCAGCTAAATCTTTAACATACTGAGAAGTGTTCTCAATACGTTTCGCTATCTCTAATGACTTGTCTAATGTAGGATCCTTTAAATCTAACAATTTCTCTTGAATTTTAGAATTGTTGGTTCTATTGATTAATTGATCTCTGATGATCTCATCCCTTAGATCTTTAAACCTACAAGTTACAGCTAGTCTCCTTAAGGCTGCTACATACTGTTCAATTTTTTTCACCTTGTTTTTGGGCCCGAGAGAAAAACTTATGTCTCTCAACTACTAAACTCAATTTTTTCCCAAAATTCTCTGACAATGCGGACAAGGCACTTTCATACACATCATATTGGTCATCTTCAGAATCCGAATTCCCATTGTCGTTATCTACGTGGAAATTTGGCAAGGTACTTAATACTTTTCTCCCTTCAACTCCCAAACTCAACTTTAGAATGGCAAATTTTCTTTTTGGCAAGAATACATCACCACCAATGGCTTCTAAATACGTAATAAAAGCTTCTTTCCAATCCTCCCATTCCATGCACGTGGGACCCGGTTCTTGTAAAAAGGTGGGCGGGGGAGGAATGCTCTGAGTGGTCATGATTGGCAATGTTATTACTAATGTAACACTATGTTGCTTTAAAAATTACACTTATGACACAGGTTTTTTTTAAAAACAATTTGGCTTTTCTACTGTGAGCTATTCAAACATAAACACTGGTAATGGCATTCATTAGCGAGTTAACCACTAAATTTGCATGTTTAAAATTCACCCCTGTGACACTAGGTTTCTTTTTTTTTTTTTAAATAAGGTTTCCTTTTTCTACTGTGAGCATATTCAAAAAAAAAAAATAAAAATAAACGCTGGCAATGGTATTCGTAAGTGAATTAAACCTTAAATTCACACGTATAACCTTTAGATCATCATTATCCTAATTATTTTCATCCCCAAACAAGGCATCCACGTTGTGTCCTCCAATTCACAGTTCCGACGAGAGGAAACGAATCTCCGCGTCGCGAACGGTTACTAAGCAACACAAGACAACATTAGTCGGCTTCCTGATTGTCTTATTGCACCAATCCAGCGAGTCCATGGAGATAAGCAAACATCCAATCAGGTGCGGGCTTGCAACGTGTGTACTGATGTCATCAAAACCTGGGCGTGGAACTGAACGTAACGCTTGGCACGTAATGATCACGACGTCACTCCAGCAGTCCCAGCGCCACTCACGAAGTATGGCCGCGCGATCGCCGCTCCACCTCACGCCTCACAGCTGATGTCCTTGACCAAGATGCGTTCAGTCCGCCACTGCCTCTACACCTCACAACGTGATGCGTTGTCTACAGCTCTCCCACGTACCACGAAGGTAAGAGTTCTCTTGGGTTGTAATGCCGCAAGTATTTCCAACACGTAGGAATCTCCAAGGGTCACGAGCAGCCATAGATCCCGAGCGCTCCGCGGGCGTGCATAATCATGTCGCTGTTGATTTACAAACAGCAACCGTCTTCCTCCTCCTAGTTAATTACCGCTGGCGCTAAACTCGCACAAAATCCGCTCTCAATCACAATCTCTTCCCAGAAAAGCAGGGGAAGAAAATCAGACTCGCGATAATCCAACGGTGCAGTATGGGGGTCTTCTAAAATGTTCAAAATGGAATAAGATTCTTCCAAGTTAATTAATGTCCAAAAATATCTTCAAGTATCTTTGTCTTCATGGGCATCCCATCCTTGTCGCCATTTTTGTGATCACAGGACACTTCTTTTAGATATAGAGGGTTTATTAAGTAACACAGAGAGACCCCCAGAACGACCTCCTCAGCTCCTCACCTAAGCTTCACTGCTGGACTCTACAATCCAGATTCCAGCAGTAGAACCTCGTTGCTAGGAGATGAAGTACAAAGCATAACATGGAAACATTAAAGGAACATTACATCTAAAGAAAACATAACAAGAACATCATAGGGTCCCCCCAGCTGGTGACTCCCTATCAATCTCCCTGTCTGGCTGTAAATAGCGAGGCCCCACTTTTACTTGAAGAGGACAGGTGTGGAGCAGCGCTCTCCCACAAGGCGAATGGTGCAGCAGCTACGGTCTTGGGAGGTGGCGGTTACTGCCCAGGCCTGCAAAATTATCCTCCCCCCCCCACACACCCCGGGCTGACCCTTCTTCACAGCACAGTAAGACTGTTCTTGCCGCCTCTGGCACAAGCGGCTGGAATATAGTGGCCTGGGGGGTGAGGGGGTTCCTGAGGATGGTGTAAGGACGGGCTCAGATCTTAAGCAAAGTACTGTTGGCTGTGCCGCGCCACCCTGAGCTCAAGGGGAGAGGCCTCCACCCACCACCTGGACTGCACGGGCCACCCCAGACAGCTGTCTATAAAGAAAGGCAGGGGTAAGGTGGGTGCCTACAAATTGGAGTCGATTTCCAGCGCCACCAGGATGGATATGCCCCCCCCATGGATCCCTTCTATTCCCTACATCTGAGAGGACTGGGACTGGGCAGCAGTGGAAAAAACACATATCCTGCATGGGGCGGTAATGGACGGGAAGCTTCTGCCCCTCAGGGAACCTAGACACCAGGGGCCACAGCTCAGAATGCACAGATATGTCACTGATTGGCACAGTAATGTACTTGGTAGTTGCCAAGCTGGACCAAATCCTGGCTGCTATCACAGACACTAGACAGGACCTGGAAAGCAGAGTGGAGGCAGTGGTAGTGGAACTTAGCTTAGTGCATGACAACCAGAGGAAACTTACTGTGCATGTCACGGAAGCTGAAAGAACACTCAAACTACTCTGGCCCACCGTGATGGACCTCGAAGGTAGGATCAAAGCCCTCAAAGCTAAAGTCCACGGGTTGGAAAACAGAGCAGAAGATTTGGAAGGACGATCACGCCACAACAACATTTTCATCTTTGGCTTTCCGGAAGGAGTGGAGGGGTCAGGCCCAGTTGCTTTCTTTGAGACTTTTCGATCCATGACAGTGTCACCTACAGGACAGATGCCTTTCTAATTACTAGAACGGGTCCACCAGGTGTCGGTGAGATGACCGCTACCAGGCGCACTAACATGGCTGGTTGTGGCCAGGTTGATGTGCTGCAGCGTGGAACATCAAATTCCCCCTTCGTCACTGACCAAATACCTTAATAACAGATTCACTCAAATACATTCATTGGTGGGGCCCATAACACCAATACTCACATTTCATTGATCTGCTTCCCTAGAGGAATAAGTTTCCAAACGCTGAAAGGAAAGGAATATCTTTACCTAAACCCTAAATGCATTGAATACTTTATTAACTCCAACCTTGTGATATTCCCCTCATTGGGTGATGAATCAGTTAGCTGTATATATGATTTAGTGATTCAATTCATTGAGCTATACTTTTCTCTTATTCTAGTTTCCTCAAATAATCGACACAACACATTTATCAATTAATCAAATATCGTTTATCTAATAAAATTGCAAATTGTTAGAAATCATCATCCAAACCGCAGAACATCATATTTACCTAATCTGGCTAATAGTCGTCCTCTAAGTCAGTCAAGTCGTGGAAAAATCTTTAAATTCATCAAAGTCAAGCCGCAATTCGGTCTCTCATAGAATCAGGATAACAGCTGTCCAGCAGTGTCACCGTCCTCTCCATCAGCATAGCGTCAGGAAATCAAGTTTGTCATAAAAGAGGATTGATTCGAATTCACTTTTCTACCTACTTTTATAATGAAACTAATGTCAAAATGTAGCAAGATTGGGGTTTTAGACAGTCCTCATTGGTGGATTTGGGGTCGATCAGTAAAGTTCTCACATAGTTCTCACATACTCCGCAAGATTAAGTCATCGCACTTGCTGGTTCCGGTTTTAAAGACAGTCCATTGTTGTAGTCTTGGCGAAGCTCCCAGAGTGTCCTTGGTAGAAACCTCGTCTCCTGGGGTCAGGACGAGGCCATTGTTGCTGGCAGTGACGCATGCGCACTTCACCCAGAACCTCGTGTGACAGCAACAGTCACGTTGTACGTCTTAGTCAGCCATCTTGAGGAAGGCCAAAATGGTCAACTTAAGCAAAACAAACACAAAAACATAATTAAAACATTGGAATGGCTAATAAAATGTTAAACCCTCACTAATTCCCTTATGTGTAAGTAATTATCTAGCATAATAGCAACATTCAAAGCGTTTATACTCACTCAATGATGCACAACTTACAATTACATCACAAAAGCAACATATAGCATGCAATATTCTAATTTTCTACCATTAGTATGCGTACATATGTTAGTATACAATTAGTTTAGCCATGCAAAGTGTAATTCTTTTGTTAATATAATTGGGAAGTCTTCCACTTCAAACAAATTAATAAGATTACTATTAGTTGATTATTCAGATTAATATAAACATGCAATGGGGGGGGGGGTGTACAAAATGTTGTACTACCCGCTCCAGCAATCCCCCCTTTGGTGATTATATCACCACACCAACAAAAAAATGTGTATCCCCTTTTACGGAATTTCAAAGTGATTTCTTGTTTCTATTCATATTTCAGTTTCCCCTGTTTCTTCTCTTTTTGCTGTTTTATACATACTCTCCTTGATTTCCTCCAATTCTATTTCTTCAAATTCTCTTTCTTGTTTCTTATCTCTTCTCCTTAAATATTCTCTTTTTAACCTTTTCTGATTTTTATCTTTTTTACGACAAATACATCCTAATCTAATTATTAATACTAAGAAAATCACACATGTTAATGGAAATAATATCTTACCTAAAAATGTACTACCTAGTTTAACTACTTTGGGGCATATGCATCAACATTAGCATTTGCGATTCCTTATTAGCGAAAAATAAGGAATCGCTAATAAGGAATAGCAAAAGGCTATGCATGTAGGAATCGCTATTCAAATAGCGATTCCTTAACATTCCTTATTACCGAATCGGTAATACCGAATCGGTAATAAGGAATACCTACCCATTCATTCCTATGGGCTTGGAGGCCCATAGGAATGAATGTAAAGCCATTCTGTATTAGCGATTCGGTATTACCGAATCGCTAATAGCTGGAGCACTTTCAAGGGTGCCAGGGTGTCAAAAGGACACCCTGTTGCACCCCTGAAAATGATATGTGCACATATGTTGCACACACACATGCTCTAAGGGCATGTGTGTGCGCAACATGAAACTTTGAAAAATGCACAAAAGTGCATTTTTCAAAGTTTTTGCAAATTACCATGCAGTTCATCTTCATGGTAATTTGCTCCCCTTATTAGCGAAATCGCTAATTTTTTAACTTTGATGCATTGCATTTAAGGAATCTCACTTTGGGATTCCTTAAATGCAATCGCTATTTAAGGAATCGGTATTTAAGGAATCCCTATTTAAAGAATCGCTATTTAAGGATTCCTTAAATACCGATTTCTGCTTTTGGGTTGATGCATTGGGATTGGGTATTTTTTACTTAATACCGGGAGCTAATAAGGAATCGGTATTTTACCGACTGGATTTTGGCTTGATGCATAAGGGTGAAAATCTCTAATAGCTGATAATTTCTTTCCAATCTTTTCCCAAACACCTTCAACCTCCAGTGGTGCAATTTCGTCATGCAATTTTGTAATATTTTTAATATAAATTTTTAAATCTTTACTTTCGTCAGGAATGTAAATACAACAATGTTGAACTTTCAGTATTCCACAGACTCCACTCTCTTCTGCCAATAATATATCAAGGGCAAGTCGATTTTGCATTACCATAGCACGCATGGCAACCATTTCAGTATTTACCAATAAGAATCCTCCAGCAGTGCTTGTTGACAAGCGATCCACTACTGTTGAAAGTCTTCTAATTTTGTTTGCATTCAGAGATATTCCCACTGCAGGTATCAATGCTCCAAAAATGTCACCCACAATTTCTCTCCAAGATTCTTTCTTACTACATGCTAAATAACTACCTAAACTATGTACACCATCTTCTCCTCTATCCATATGAAAAATCTTTGGAAAAACCAGGCCAACATAACATGTGCCCTACCAATGGTCTGGCAAACGATAATATGCCCTGTTCCCACAAATGAAATACAGTCCTGGAAAAACTGGATCTTTTCCACCTTTAAATCCCCATCCTCCCATGATTCGGTATGTATCATGGCACTCACTATTCCCTACAAAATAATTATCATATGCTGTTTGATTCCTTCTAATACACAATTTCCCTTTCTGAGGCCAATCTAAAGCCATAGTTGGACTCGTTTCCCTTTTCAAGTGTTTTTCCATTTCTACATCCCAGACTGTCTTCTCCACTTTCCCTTCTGAAGCCTTTCTTTGCATTTTCAATCTCCTTTCTTCAACCATATCTAAAAATGTCTTCTCTTCTTTCTTTAAACTGCAAGTCAAATTATTTCTAAATATGTATTCTAATGTTAGTTCTTTAGTCTCTAAGAAAAATTCACCTAATACCTTTGCAGGTGTTACCTTATTTAGTTTGTTAATTGACGGTACTTGAGAAAATATAGTATCTACATCTGAAAAATACTACTCTAATTTACCTGTTTGATAAAATAAACTAGCTATTACTCTACATGTTATTCCATAAGTTACTGGAAGGTGATGATAAGTCACGTATATGGCACAGAAAATAGAACCGCCATCTTGGAAGGGCTACTTACTTAAAACTAACAAGTCCAGTTTGATCTTAAATCAAGGATACAATCCCATTGGGCCAGATATGATATGTGCATGAGATGTGCAAAGTTCTTTACATAAACTGGCTATTCTTATACGTTGGCATAAGAATATTTTTTAAGTTTGTTAGACGTCAACATTGGGGCGTTGGCATAAGAATAGCCAGTTTATGTAAAGAACTTTGCACATCTCATATCTGGCCCAATTATTCCGCGATTGGTGGTATGTTGTTAATATATTATGGGACTTGACCCTTAACTTAAGATCATGCTGGAATTGTTAGCGTTAAACAAGAAGCCTACCCAAGATGGCGGATCTATTTTCCATAATATGTATTCGTTAGCGCATGCGACTATTGTGAAGCTTTAGCTACAAAAACCCGCTAGTCGTCAAACTCGTTTTGCTGGTGTAACATGACGATAGAGGGACAGCCTCCCTGGGACTGATCTTTCTTTAAATAAGGGTGCTTATGTTCTAAGGAAGACTATAGAGCCTTGGGTGGCGTCAAATCAGACATAACGGGGGTTGTCTGCTCTGCTGATACATAGACCTATATCGCTCTTGATTTATGCATATTGCCACTATGCATGTATAAATTTTTATATTTTTTATATATATATATATATATATATTATTTTATTTTTTTATAAAAAAACTTTTTTTCTATATTTCTTTATCAGATTATTGAACTAGCCATGACCTAAGGCTATCAAAAGGTATGTTTTTACATATAAGACATGCCCCTACCTGAACTTACATGAACAGAAACTTCAGAACAATGATAAAGGTGTGATATTATGGGCTAAATTTAGAGACATTGAAACTTTAGCACACTTTGGGTCTGATATGTATTGTCCATTTATGTTCTCAAAAGGAATTTGTGACTATTGATGAATTTTTAATTATGTACTAGTTTGAAAATGGTTGTAACACACTAGTACATTGCTATATAACTATTACATTTATAACATGATAACATCATTAAGGACTATAATATCGTTGAATCCTTCCACCATATTTTTTAGAAAGAACAACAAGGTAGAGAGGATAAGAACAAGAAGAGATCAAATATTCGTATGAGAGTCAACTGTTGAGCTATTTATAAATGTGATCGTTTAATATCATAATAATTCTGTGATTGCTTAACTACTGTCCCATAAAAATGTTGTTTGTGGTGTATACAAAAATGAAGTAAATAACACTATTGTGTACTAGATTGTCTTGTGGCATGAGATGCAAAGAGATTGAGACACAGGGACCTTTTGGTCCGAAGATGGATATAACATGAAAAGTATTTCCTTAAAAAGATGTATAAATGTATTGTTTTTAACGTGACAAAATGAAATTTGTTACACTTTAGTATTTATACTAATTGTTTGACAGTACTCCATGAGTTTCCCATACTGTCATATATCTTCATATTCATAATGGAACATATGTCATTACTGTTGTGAAGAGTCATGTGCCTGGTGGGTTATACTTCTGAAGTGTTGGAAATGAAATTGCACTGATTTGTTACAACTATGATTATGAACTTGATTGTACAAGTAATTCTGTTTTATAAAAAGATTTTAATATTAGTTATTGTTTGTGTTTGTAGTCCTGAAGAAGTCCTCAAGAAGGACGAAACGCGTTGGCTACTAGGAAGAAAGAATATAAGAATAAAGGACAATATAAAACATATAAATTGGATGGACTTGTCTTTTGTATTTGAGTGCGGATCAAAATTCTCTAAGCAACTGTATATAGTGGAAGTTTCTTTCACTTGTTTGGGAAGCGAAGGGGTCTTGCTTCTCTGATCCTTGCACCATAGAACTGATAACATTCCCGAGATAGGGATAAGTGCTGTAATAAAATCCTAGACCTCTTTTGTAAATCTTTGACTCTTCATCGTTTACCTGTTTTGGTTTCTTTGTTTCTTCTCCAAGCCTCTTATTCGTTTTTTTGTTGTTGTTCAAACTGGCAACTCACAGAAGACGTGACTACCTTAAAATAAAACCTTCTTTTCCCCAACGTAGCCTTTTGCGCATTCCTTCTGACTACACTGGCTACACTGGTGGAGAACGTGGGCATAGAAGACCCCATCTGTGATTTAAAGATGTATGCCTTGATCCAACACTTGATTAAGGGCCAGGAAAAGCTCGAGTGGGCTGTCGAGCGTCAGATGGCCTCTGTCAAAGGAGATCGTGATGTGTTCAAAGACACTATTGCGGCGCAGATTGAAGGTCTACAGAAAGCGGTAAATGAACCCCCTTCCATTCCCCAGTGACCCCACCCCCACTGGAGTCTCACTACAGAAATACATGCATGGGGAGGATCTGGACGCCTTCCTTACGAACTTTGAAAGAGTTGCCAGGGCATGTAGCTGGCCCCTGGAGAAGTTGCCGTTTTTTTTAGCTCCTCTCTTGACAGGAGAGGCCCAAGCTGCCTACCAGGTGGTTAATGCGACCGGGGACGCCCCTTATAGTGAAATAAAAACGATCATCCTGGACCACCTGGGCCTGGATGCTGAGGACTACTGGGTACGCTTCCGAAAAGAGAGGGGAACGCCCGGCGAAAACCCCAAAACATTATTTTTTAGACTCAAAATGGCAGCCGATAAATGGCTAACCCCTGGCACTAGCTCCAAAGAAGAGATTATGGAAAGATATATTTGCAGCAGCATCTTGATGCACTTCCGTATAACACCAAGAAAGGGCTGCATCAGCACACTCATTTGACAGCCCAACAAGCCATAGAAATGGCGAGCACCTTTTTGCGAGCACAGCCGAAGGTGGACGGATGGGAGGGAGAAAAACAGCGCAACCAAAACCTCCGGGTGGACAAGAAACCCAAGATCACGGAACTGACAAAACCAAGACAAACTAAGTACGAATTACCCAACATAAAAGGACCCCAGTGCTTTGAGTGCGGGAGTGGGGCCATATAGCCCGTGCATGCCCTAGGAGGAGGCCAAAGGAGGAACCTATGGAAGTGGGTTACATCCCCAAGTCCATCTTGTACACCACTGAGATGGGGGCCGCGTTTCATGTAAGTGTACAGGTGAATGGTAAGAGTATCCGAGCCCTTCTAGACTCAGGCTGCAATCAGTCCATCATTCAGAGTATGTGGGTCACCCGTGAGCATGTGTTACCTGAGTCCACTGTAGACATTCGGTGTGTACATGGAGCTGTAAAGCCCTACCCCCTTGTGGTTATACCACTCATCCACTCCGCAGGGTTTAGAAGCCACATAAAAGTTGGGGTCCTGGATAGCCTTCCAGAGGATCTCATCATAGGGACAGACAACCCCGATTTTTCTTTTTCTATTTAGACATGTGCTAAAAACCACAGAGGGAAGGAGCTCACAACAGGCTAACAGCACTACCCCTGCCGCCCCAGCGTTGATAACCCCGGAGCCGTGGCTTTTTGATCATAGTTTCAGATTCTCAGGCCAACGATGCTTCCCTGTATAACGCGTGGGAACAGGCCCATAGCACCCGGATAGCATCACCCCCACATATCCCCGGTTCCTCATCAAAGATGCACTGCTGTATTGACAGGCTTCCCCATCTGAACCCCAGCAGTTATTGGTTCCCGTGTCCTTTAGGGAACAAATCATGTTCTTTTCACATTCGCATCTCACAGCTGGACACACAGGGTCAGAGAAGACCACACAGAATGTGTTGAGGCATTTTTATTGGCCGGGGGTTTATAAAGATATCAAAGTACACTGCCAGACCTGTACTATTTGTCAGAAAAGGAACACACATAGGCCCCCAGCCGTTCCGCTACAACCCCTGTCAGTGATAGGAACCCCATTCGAGCGAGTAGGGATGGATCTGATAGGGCCTTTGCCCCGCACAAAAAAAAGAAACGTATATGCGCTCGTGATTGTGGACTATGCCACCCGATTTCCCGAGGCCTACCCACTTCGTACACCTACCACTCGTAACATAGCGGAAAGATTCTTGGAACTATTCTCAAGAGTAGGATTCCCTAAAGAAATTCTGACAGACCAGGGTACGCCATTCGTATCCCGTCTAATGAAAGAAGTATGCGTCACATCAGCACTTCCGTATACCACCCACAAACGGACAGACTAGTGAAACGATATAACGGAACATTGAAAACGACTTTGAAGAAAATGTTAGAGGTGAACGGCAAGGAATGGGATCAACTTCTACCCTTGGCCTTGTACGTAATAAGGAGCCAAGTACAAAGCAGCTTAGGCTACTCCGCCTTTGAAATGCTGTACGGTCGACAACCGCGGAGTCTCCTGGAGATGACAAAAGAAGCCTGGGAGAAGGAAGAAACACTGGAAACCAGAGGAATGCTGGAATACACTCAGGGGTTGAAGGCAAAGATCAGAAAACTACGTGACCTAGTTTATTCAAGTCTCGTCAAGAAACAAGAGAAGCAGACCCAACATTACAACTGAGGGAAAAAATGGAGGACTCTAAAGGTGAATGATTGGGCCCTGGTGCTGCTACCCACGTCTACCCACAAGTTCAAGACCGAGTGGAAAGGACCTTACAGAGTCATCTCCACCATAGGGAATACTACATACAAACTGCAGATGACACCAAACCGTACCCAGGTATTCCACATAAACATGTTGAAGAAGTGGATAGGCCCACCACCAAAGTCCTCCACCTTCACCGTACCTACCCTGGCGAGTGATACCAATACCTTGAAGCAATTGGTCATCAATACCGAACTCACCACGAAAGAAAAGGAGGAGTTGATGGAAGCCCTAAACCCTTATTCATAAATGTTTTCCGACCTCCCTGGGAAGACCCACCTCACTGAACACAGGATAGACACCTTGCCAGGAAAAGTGATCAAACAGCGACCCTAAAGAATATCCGCTGCCAGAAGCAAAGCAGTCCAGCAGGAGGTACAGGACATGTTACATCTAGGCGTAATAAGGCCTTCAAGGAGTGAATGGTCGTCTCTCATTGTTATGGTGCCAAAACCAGATGGGAGCACCCGTTTCTGTATGGACTTTCGGGCACTCAATGAGATATCGTCCTTCGATGCCTATCCAATCCCCCGTATAGATGAACTGATCGAAAAGTTGGGAGAAGCCAGTTACATCACTACATTGGATTTAACAAAAGGATACTGGCAAGTACCCTTGCAGGAGGAGGATCGGAAGAAAAGAGCATTCTCAACTCGCGATGGGCTCTTTGAATTTACAGTGCTACCATTCGGACTGCACGGAGCTCCAGCGACATTTCAGCGACTCATGAATACGATTCTACGTGACCACCACGCCTTTTCATCGGCATACCTGGATGATATAGTGGTCTTTAGTCCCGACTAGAAAACGCATATACAACATCTTCGTTCTATTTTACAAGCACTACAAACAGCGGGATTACATATTAACGGCAAGAAATCACGGGTAGCCTTCCAAAAAGTAAAATATCTGGGGTATGTACTCGGTCACGGCCTCATATCTCCACAGGAGGAAAAAGTTAGAGCCATCACCGACACCTCCTTTCCCTCCACTAAACGAGACATGAGAGCTTTCCTGGGCCTGATCGGCTATTATAGACGATTTATACCCAGGTTCTCTGAGGTGGCTTCTACATTAACCAACACCCTCTAGAAAGATGTAAAACCCAAGGTCCTCCTACACTCCACAAAACAGATGTTAGACGCATTTCATACATTGAAGAACGTCATCACCACTAGCCCAGTGTTATCCTCACCTGATTTATTGACGCCCTTTCATCTTACACACCGATGCCTCTAACCATGGCCTAGGCGCCATACTGTCACAAAGGTCAACAGATGGCATAGAACGCCCGATAGTCTATGTCAGTAGAAAACTGTTTCCGAGAGAGATGAGTTACCCCACTATTGAGCGTGAGTGTCTTGCAGTCAGATGGGCCATGGACAAGCTGCGATATTATCTCGAAGGCCATCATTTCACCTTGTACACTGACCATGCCCCCCTCTAGTGGATGAGCCGTAACACCGCTCATAATCCATGGGTACTCCGTTGGTTCCTCTCTCTCCAGCCTTTTTCATTTATGGTCAGACATCACAAAGGGTTGGAAAATGGTAGTGCGGATTATCTGTCCAGAATATTTCCTCTCCCCAATCGGGAGAATCCAAGGGTGGAAGAGTGTCACAAGGTCAGTGGGGAAGCCGCAGGACAATGGGGTGACTGGTGGGAAGCCCATGAAATTACAGCGCCTATGCTTTCTTCTCACCAGGAGGACTCATGGCAGACATCGCAAACGGACCTATCTGATTCCGATGTAGGTCCCTTTAACTGGGACACGCTATAGAAAGGCCCCACCCCCTCTGATGACATCATTAAATGGCATACAATAAGGATCCTCTGAAATCGGAACCAGGTGTGCATGGACACCGGAGAGAGGCTCGAGTGGAAGGAGAGCGAATAATCGAGGAACGAGACCCTGAAGACCAACCCAGATGCCCAGAGAAGACATCCAGCCTGGAGGGAGAGAAAGAGCGCAGAGACTGGAAAGCGAAGCCAGGAGGCCACCGGAAACACGCTTCGCCGAGCCACACCCCCGGAGGAGCGTGGCTGACTCAGGTACGGGAAAGATTCTCTGGCTGGGTCGGGAGGCGGGAGAAGCCTGACAGTTAACAACGTTGCCGCTCACCGCCTCATTGTATAGTGTAAATACCCATTTTCCCTCACTGTCACTCCTCACCGCCTCCCGTTTCTTCTCGCTTCAAACACTTGTGCACTAGAGTGTTTTCCTCACCCCCTTACCCTCGTGAGATTTGACCATCGGGACGTAATATTGACCCCTACCTTTCTACTGTTGTTTTCTTTTGGGGGACTCCGGAGCACCTCTCTCTACCTCTGCCTGACGATTAAGGGAGGACAGTGAACCCATCCTAGAGGACAGCTTCCAACCCGGAAGAAGAGGAGGACTCTTCATCGTTTACCTGTTTTGGTTTCTTTGTTTCTTCTCCAAGCCTCTTATTCTCTTTTTGTTGTTGTTCAAACTGGCAACTCACAGAAGACGTGACTACCTTAGAATAAAATCTTCTTTGCCCCGACGTAGCCTTTTGCGCATTCCTTCTGACCCGGCTACAATGTGTTAAAATGTTTATGAGGCCAGTGTTTCGTAGATCGCTTTGTCACATGCTCCAGGACTGCATGGCGCTGGGATGACGAGTGTGTGACGCAGAGGTCTCTGGGAGCGCCGGGGCTAATGCTGTGCCGGCCGCCTCGGGTGTATGCTGCATTGACTTAGGAACCGACTCCGCACATGAGGGCAGAATAGAAATACACTTCAAATCAACACCACTTCTCTGGGTTAGTTTCTGGCCAGACTGTGAGGCGGGGTAGTAAAATAATCGATTTTCTCAGGAACTGCGACATTCTTTAAAAAAACAAAAAAATCAATGAAGCCGGTGTCCTGGCAGTGTAAATGTTTTAAAGGAACGCAGCCGGCAGGATGGTTCAGCAAATTCGATCCCAGCAGGACCAAGTCTTTTCATCCTGCCGAGGGGGATCACACGAGTGTCTTCACACTGCATTCTGCAAGCATACGTTTTTAAAGGCGCTTAGAAACTACACAAAGGGCTATAGTAAGCGCTGTAAAATAACAACATGTCATATTTTATTGTTGGCTAATGATTATTAGATGCTAGACTAACTGGAAACGTCAAATTTAAAATACTTAAAAAGATACACGTCCCAGTCCTGTGGGGTCCACATACACGTGCGTGCATATGCACGCGCATGTTGACAGCCCAACGGTGTTAGCAGCGCACAGCGCTGCCCTCACCATGCGAGGGACTTTTACATGTGCCTGCGTACAGAGGGACAAAGATGGTGTCGGGCTGTCCACATGCGCGTGCATTTGCAGCTGTATGTGAACAGCCCGACACCATCTTTGTCCCTCCGTATGCGTGCACATCGTGAATTGATTACTAAAATCCCTCTCATGGCGTTAGCAGCCAGGCGAGACCCAAAAAGGGCCAAGTCCAATACAACCCCCTCCCAGCCGAAAGCCAGGGTAGACCAATCAACTACCTTGATGGACTTCCCTGATTGGGGCGATAGAACACGGACGCAGGCCCGCTACTGCAGGAACACCCTCCTGTTCTATGCCTTCCTGACCCCAGGGGGTTCTCTTGGTCACTACTCCCCGGGCCAACTATGCTGCTTCATGGGTACTTCTTGACAGTCGGGGGCCCTCCAGGGGTGCTGGTCCCTTGCCAACTCCCATCTAGAGCGGTACCCCTGGAAGATCCATCGGTCAGGATACTGTCTCCAGTTATTCTGCCCTCAGGGTTAGAGGTGGGTTTACCCTGGTCACTTCTAGGGGACCTAGCCCTACTGGCTGGGAACTGTCCAACGGCTTTTCCCATGGGGGAACACATCCCTCTCGTAACCTTCCATTTAGATTTCCGTGCCTGCCATTTAGGAATGGCACCCACAAACCTCAGGACTGCGGGAGCTGTTTACAGATGCCCCATGCCCTCCTGACCCTAGGTGTTCTTCCTCACATTGCTGGCAAGTAGGCGCTAGGCCTCCAACCTGGTGCTCCTCTAAGGAACCCTCCAGTCTCTGGGGTGGGGTAGTGAACCCCTGGGGATGCCGCTCACACTCCCTTCCTCTCCTTTCAGACAGGGCACTAGTCCGCAAGCCCTCCACTACTCTGGGACCTAACTACTCAACTTCACCTCTCTTCCCTCTCTAATGCCTCCGCAGACCCTTGGACCCATGACCAGAGGTTGGGCTCTTGTGCCAGCTCCCGGGAATCAAAGAGCTTGCATCCTAACACGGGTTGGCGCAATCCTGGAAAATAATTACTGAGCCTAGGCTCCCTGGAGGCCAAATTAAGTACCCCTTCAAATCATTTGCCATGCCAACCAACACCCAATCATCCAGTGCACGCTTGTACTCATCCACACTTGGCACTGGCTGTGCGCTGCCACCAATTGAACTGGACTCCACCTGTTTAACCTTAATGTCTAGTTCCCTCATGCTTAACTCATGAGCTAAGAGAATCTTTTTCTCTTCCAAGGCGAGAGTGTTCCGGCTCTCCTCTGCTCGCTTTTCACTTTCAATGAGCAGCTTCTTCTCTTCTGAATGAGTTTTAAGTTTTAAAACCTTCAACTAATGCTCTCTGACTCTTTGGTTTTCCTCCAGCTCCTCTGGGGAAAAACTCCTCCCTGAATGGTTACTACCAGCCCTTGAGGCTGGTCCCTCCACTGGCAAATCCTGTGGACCAAATCCATTCCCTGGGTCATCCTCATCCACCTCAACATCACCTGTCTCCTGAGCCCCTTTAGCTTCCCACCAAGGCCATTTGCAGCTCCTCCTTCTTGGCGCTACTTTTCATGGGACATCCCAAAGCTCTGCAGAATTGCCTCACTTGATCAACTTTTTAGATAAGCAATGCCTCAATGTCGAACTCTAATTCTGCAACCTCACTGGCCACTTGACTCCTCTGAGACATGATGTGTGGCTTAAAGGTCGCTCAAAAATAGAACCAAAAAATCAAAACACAATATGTGATTACGTCATGGTCTGCGCTAACTTAGTGATGTGCACCAATCACTGTGAGTGAATTTGCAAACACACGTTCAAATCAATCAACAGTAGGTTCCAACCGCTGCCTCCAATTTTAGAACCGGGATTCCCTAGATGGCTGAGGTAGGAACCTTAGGCCAAGTAGGGGCCCTCGCTTCCACGTCAGGGGAAGGAAGGGCACCTTCTCAAATAGACCCTGCTCACCCCCTCGGTAGCTTAGCACGAGCAGCCAGGCTTATCTTCAAGGCAAATGTGTAAAGTATTTGCAACCACGCTCTCAGTGACCCAATGATGACACCACAAAAGGACTCCACACGAGTTTCATAGAAAAACAAATATGTTTATATAAAAAGATATACGATCAAACCACACGATATAAACCCAACATATTCGTATTTGTAATATTCCTCCTGGCCGGTTATTAGGCCACCCAGCCCTTGTAGGTTCTGGCGATATTAATGAGCAATTCTAGATGATCCAATGCAGTCCTAATGCAACACTATGCAGTTCGTAATGCAAGAATCAGGCACTTCGCAATATAAAAATAATGCAGTTCGTTATGCAACAATCAAGCAGTTTGTAATGCCAAAATAATGCAATGCATAACGCAACAATCAGGCAGTTCGTTATGCAAACTAATGCAATGCGTAAAGCAACAATCAGGTAGTTTGTTATGCAGAAATAATGCAATGCGTAATGCAACAATCAGGCAGTTCGTAATGCAGAAATAATGCAATGCGTAATACAACAATCAGGTAGATCGTAATGCAGAAATAATGGCATGCGTAATACACTCCAGAACTGATCACGGTGATTTAGATGGTCTCTCCGCCTCTCGTACTGACTCGCGGTCAGCTTTCGCCCAGATATGTCCCCAACACGGATATGTTGTAAACCAAAGTGCAGCTCCGTACTCCAGCCCCGGTACTGCCACTCCTTGGCAAGTACGGGCCGTGATACGAACTGAAGCAGAGGCTCGGGCTGCAAGAATGGGAGTGGCTGAGAGCCACTCTCTCCAAGCCCGCCCCAGGCGGTGACACACGTTACCTGGGGGGGTGCGACCTCGCTCTCCTCTCCTGTTCTCGCGAGTTGGGGCTCCGATGCAACTTTGTGGATTCAGGGCAGTTGCGATAACGAAGATCTCAGGCTGCCACAGGACACACGCACACAGCGTCGCTGAGACTTCCTTGAGCTTCGGGTGTGCACGGTCACAGGGCAATCCTCACAAAGGTCTCAGGCTGCAAGAAGTATACGCACACAGCATCGCTGAGACTCACTTGAGTTCCGGCTGTGCACGATAATAGGGCAATCCTCATGAAGATCTACAGCTGCAAGAAGCACACACACACAGCATCGCTGAGACTCACTTGAGTTCCGGGTGCACACGATCACAGGGCAATCCTCACGAAGGTCTCAGGTTGCAAGAAGCACTTGCACACAGCGTCGCTGAGACTCACTTGAGTTCCGGGTGCACATGATCACAGGGCAATGCTAACGAGGGTCTCAGGCTGCAAAAAGAACATGCTCACAGCTTCGCTGAGACACACTTGAACTTCGGGTGTGCACGGTCCTAGGGAAATCCTCACAAAGGTCTCAGGCTGCACAAAGCACACGCACACAGCATCGCTGAGACTCACTTGGACTCCAGGTGCACACGATCACAGGACAATCCTCACGAAGCGTTCAGGCCACAAAAAGCACAGTCACACAGAGTCGCTGAGACTCGCTTGGACTCCAGGTGCCCACAAATACAGGGCACTTCTTACAAAGGTCTCAGGCTGCACAAAGCACAAGCACACAGCGCCGCTTAGACACTTCTGGAAACGTTTGTGTTCCTGAGTTTCCACAACAGGGAGCCAGCTCTCCTCGGGCCCTTGAGGTTAGGTTACTTCAGGACACTACACAGCAAAGTCCTTTCAAGCAGGGGGACATAGCACACAGCAAAGTCTTTTTAGCCTCTCCTTGGTTAAAGCAGCAAACTGCAGGCCAGCCCCATTACACACGACTAGGGTCACTGCTTTCCTTCAGTCTCTTCAGCTGTTTCTTCCTTAGCAGAGGTTCCTCTTGACCACGAAGTAGTTTCAATCCTTTACAGTGTTGAACAGTTTCATACCAAACTCCAGGGGTTTCAGCTCTCATAGTTATATCCCTAAATTTCTTTGAAGTCTTTGTGTTCAGGGGGGCACTGACCCCTGTCTAAACCAGTTCTGAGTGTCTCCCTGCCAGTGACACCTTATTCCATTTATAGTGGGGGTCTGGATCCTCAATCATTCAGCAGGAGATAGAGCCATTGTTTTATGCGGCAGCCAAGGCCTCTTCACCTCCAGGGACTACTCCTCCCCTCTACACTCCAGATGCAGGTCAGCCTGTTGCTGTCTCACCTCCTACCCTGGGTCAAGACATTCCCCAGATCCTATCACTTTCACATCCAGACAGTCAATCCACAACCAGGCAGAGACACACAGAAAGTTAGAGCACAAAAACCCAGCCACTTCTAAAAGAGTGGTTTCTAAACACACAATCCAAAAACCACCTTCACAAAAAGATGTGTTATTAAATTGTGAGTTCAGGCACACTAAACTTCATGTCTCCATCTTAAGCCTTTGGGAAGATAGGCTGGAAACATCTTACACAGCCTCCCTATTGTGTCCTATGGGCAAGATGGCCTTTCAACAGTGAAAAACGAAATGGAGAGTACACACCTCAGTACATGTCCTACCTTTCACATACACTGCACACTGCCCAGGGGGTACCTTGGACCTACCATAGGGATGTTTGATGTGCATAGAAAGGGAAGGGTAAGTCCTGGCAAGTGATGTGCTCATGTCAGGACAACATGGTGATTTAACAAACTGCGTGCAGGCACTGCAGTGGCAGGCCTGAGTTCTCTCTTTAAGGCTATTTGTGTGAGTGTCACAATTAGTGCTGCAGGCCCACTAGTAGCATTTGCATGTGCAGCCCTGGCACACATAGTGCACTTTACTAGGGACTTTACTAGTAAGGAAAACATACCAATCATGGACAACCAATTACCATTACACTTTACACAGGGAGCACTTGCACTTTGACACTGATCAGCAGTGGTAAAGTGCCCAAAGCATCTAAGTTGGCAACACCATGTCAAAAAAAGGTCTAGGGGGAAAGCAAAAAGCTTAAGGAACTTTAGCCAAAAAGGGCCAAGTCCAATATGGATTATATATTTTCCAAGAACTTACTCGGGATAGCCCAACCCGATATTGAATCCGCCCTGGTGGTATCATCCTACCAGGGTGGGACGAGGTAGCCTATGATCAAACATGTCCCATTACGTAAGCGAGCAGACCTCATCCAATTCTTGGAATTGCCACCTTCAGTAGGAGACATAAAAGTATAAGATTCTTTGTTATATTAAATACATTTGAGTCATTTGATTTGCTTCTGGCATTTCCTCCAAATGCTCCCAATATAAGGACACCAGACCATGGCACCCACAGGTAAAACAGAGCAGGATGCCTAAAATGGCTTCCGTCCGCTGCCGGCAACAGATCAAGTGCTTTGACTTTTAATTTACAGCCATGCTTCATCACAGCATGGCGGCCGCTTGGGGAGGGAGCGTATCTTGCTTTTTTCCCTGCATGGCACCCGCAGCTAAAACAGAGCAGGCTACCTAAAATGGCTTCCGCCCAATGCCAGCAACAAATCAAGCGCTTTGACTTTTAAATCACTGCTGCGCTTCATCACAGCATGGCAGCCACTTGGGGAAGTCTCATGCCTTCCTTTTTTTTCTCCACGGCGCTCGCATCTAAAACAGAGCGGGCTCCCTAAAATGGCTTTCGCCCGTTGCCACAATGGATCCAGTGCTTTAACTTTTAATTTAAAGAGCCTCGTAGCGGATAAGCTGAGCATCAAGCGGAAGAAGCAGAAGCCTGCCTTGCTTTCATCTTCTGCTTGTAACTTTGGCTACCCTACAATCTGGCACAGTATCTAAAAGCACTAGGTATGATGTTCTGGTCTGCGCTAATAACATTACACTTCTGTTTATTCCAACGTTCATTCCAATGCTGGTTATTGGAACCCGTCCTTGGATGCTTGTTTCTTGGATGGACCTGGCCTGACAGTTAAGGCTGGACTGTTCCCATTGGGTGCAGGGTCAAGACTGATTTGCCTATGGCTGGGTCCAAACTGGAATGGCATGGAGAGCAAACAAGTATGAAAAAGAAATTCTCTTGGGTATCTATGGAAACCACCTTTCATCACGTGTATACTATTATGTCATACATTCATCTATCACCATTCTTACTGATCAAAACTGAGGGCACCACACTACCAATCCAGACTCAAGCTCCAATGTGAACCCCAAGAAACAACCACATGTAACAAAATGATAAGAACTTCAAATAATATAATGCATACACAATTTATTAAAAAAATATACAATCATATTGACAGTTATCAACAAAGTCATACAATTTCAATGATAAAATACATATAAAAATGTGAATTAATAAAAGAAAAACTTGAGAGAAAAAACATTGTGTGAAATCATTACATTCATCGAAGAATGGTTATTTCCAGTAAGAATGAATTAACATAGAGCCATCAGTCTATTGTTTTATAATAAAATTCGACATGAGGTAGTTCCTGAATCTAACCACTTCTAAAAACACAAGCGTCAACGCGTTTTGGTGGTGGATGCTTATTGGAATCTCACCTTCATCAGGACAAAATAATAATATACTCTCTCCATATTTCATGAAAATTTTAAAATTACTTATGTAGTTTAAATAAAACCAAGAAGGGTGGCCTTATAGCTAACTCCTGTTCAGAATATTTTCCAACAGATTAACGTGGTCCATAAATTACACTCTCAATGGAGTTAAGTTAGCGCATCAAATCCTCAGCTAGATCATATATATTTTTTTTAATGTTGGTCCAACGGAATGTGTCCAAGGAAACTCAGGGCAAAATTTAGATATATATTTTTATCATACCATGGATGGCACGTGGTCAGATCCACCTTAATATAGGGATCAAATCAGAAACCGCGAGTTTAGCTGAGTTTTCCCCGTCTGACTCGTCTCCAAATAAAATACACATTTTTATATGTGTTTTATCATTGAGATTGTATAACTTTGTTGATAACTGTCAATGTGATTGTACATGTTTTAATAAATTGTGTATGCATTATATGCTTTGAAGTTCTTATCATTTTGTTACATGTGGTTGTTTCTTGGGGTTCACATTGGAGCTTGAGTCTGGATTGGTAGTGTGGTGCCCTCAGTTTTGATCAGTAAGAATGGTGATAGATGTATGTATGACAGAATAGTATACACTTGATGAAAGGTGGTTTCTATAGATAACCAAGAGAATTTATTTTTCATACTTACCTGAGGTACCCTGTCTCTTGGTCAGTGGGGTCGCTCCCTAGTTTCTACACATGGAGAGCAAACAAATGGTTGATTTAGGCCCAGATCTCTGTACTGGGGTGAATGTATGACATTGTTCTGCGTTCTGTCCATCAATTGTTCTTTTTGCATTTGTCACCCTGAGTGGGACGGGTATGCTCAGACATGGACCGGTCCTAGGATGCTTGTTGACGTGTGGAAGAGGTGTGGCACAGCGGCCAGGGCAACTGACGTAGGAACCCGGGGGCTCACGGTTCAATCCCCGGTGCAGGCGGCAGAGCAGCCCAGCACCATGTGACTCTGGGCAATAGCTCGCTTAATCTTCCCGAGGACCCCCAGCGCCTTGACACCTTCGGGTAATTGTTCGCGCTTTACAAATACTGGACATTTACATTTACATTTACGTGGGCCTCGTGCTCTCCATGCCACTGGAGTCAAGCCGTTTTGGCTGATGAGGGGTGACACCCCTAAACAGGTCCTAGGATGCTTGTTTCCAGTCCAGGAAGGACCTGGCCTGGCAGTTCAGGCTGGACTGTTCCCATGAGGCACAGGGTCAAGACTGATTTGCATATGACCAGGTCTAAACTGGGGTGGCATGGTGAGCAAAAGAATGGATTTAACCCAGATCTCTTGACGAGGGTGAATGTTTTGATTTGTTCTGCATTCCGTCCATCAATTGTGTGTCTTTTGCGGAGACGGGAGGAGGCACGTGGACTGTGAAAAAGGCCTATTGCAACAGACTTAGAAAGCTCACGGGCCGCCCTACAGGCAGCACAGGACAACTCCGACAAATGGACTGAGAGCGGACTTAAAGTTATCGAGTATTCACATTAGTCCGAACGTATGAAACCCCCTTAAATTGTCTGATCTCACCATCGGATTATGAACATTAAGAGGTGAGAAATTGGAGAGTGCTGTGAGGACACTAATTATGTTATAAATTGCAATGGTATACAGGGCCTGCTGCGCAGGGGTGGATATCGTAGAGGGCTGGCAAGATGTGAGCATGGAGGGAATGTCCTATTGCCCTACAATGTGAGGCTGCAGGTCTGCTGGAGACTTGGCTTATTGTTTGAATTGTTAGTACGGTTGTGGACTATATGGAACATTTATCTCCCGATTATTTCGAACACGTGTAAAAAGGTTATGAGATCATCGTTGGGGGACTGCTTGCATTGATGTGTTCAACCGGTTAGCAAGTGCTGGCCTACTTAATGAATTGTTGATAATGAAACTCCAATAAACAAAGTTTAGAAAAAAGGTATGAGTGCCCCAGAATGGCAGACCATTGCTACCAGCTATGATAAGCATCATCTTCACAACAGCTGTATCTAGAAAACAGCCTGAAGAGGATACTTGAAAGTAGAACCACCCCAAACTAGCTCTTCATTTTGAGAGTAGATCCACATCCTGTGTCTAGAAGTTGTGTATAAAAGTGAGAACCAAACCACCTCGCTTTGTTCCAGTTCCAAGCCTTTATGACCAAGCAAGGGAGTGTGCCAAAGCGTTCTTAAAGTACACCTACAGCACCCCTCTCAAGCTACTGACTGCCTGATTCACTGGTTGTACCTGCTCCGGATGAACCACATCACTGAAAAGCCCTGTAGCCAGGGCCCGCACTGACCTGAACAAGACCAAGCACACAGCCTTTGCCCTAGGTGCTAGTCGGGTGCACGACCAGGAGCAACCCTTGCCCAGCTCAGGTATCAATAAAATAAAATTATGGCATGTGGGCCGCTCTGTTACAGAACAGCACCTGGAGGGCTCCAAGTATATCATCTACCCAAGGTATGGTAAGATGTTGAAAAAACTGAGCCCACTTGAACTGTGGGCATATAATAACACACTTGAGCCTGATTTACACCACCACTGACTACCAATTTGGAGGGGAACCCAGAATTTGAGGAAGTACCATGAAGAGTGTAGAGAGGGTGCAGGAGCAGGTGCATAGTCTACAAGGGAGTGCACACAGAATCTTGCTTGCACATTGAAATGTGTAGTATTTAGTACAACCGTGATCAAACTCCATTTGTTCTTGCAAAGATAAGCACTGGTTCGGACATTAAGGTTATTACGTCTGTTGGCTTATTGTTGAGTGCTGAGCTCAAGCACCCCTGCACTACGTCTCTGAGAAGCCTGAGACCGCTTGCCCTCTCTACCCTGAGTGTCAAGTGTAGAACTGGTTATACTTTGCCCATTTTCCAGAGCTATTGGACAGGCCTGGGACATAAGTAGTAAAAAACCTCAAACCACACAATTGAAGCCCTGTAGCCCCTGCGTGCCCTATGCTCCCCCAAATGGGGTTTGTAGGAAATCGGGTCACTGGTTGAGGGGACCTGAAACCCTACTCAAGCAGCAACCATAATTCTTTTCAGAATGAAACACTTGCAAACCCCAAATTAACATATGCTCGTCCCTCAGGTAGCTTGGCACAAGCAGTCAGGGTTAGCTTAGAGGTAATGTGCTAAGTATTTATGCAGCACTTCAAGCAGTAATAAAGTGAAAATACAACACAAGAAAAATCCCACACCAATTTAGAAAAATAGAGTAAAATGTAATGAATTATTTGAGAACAAACAACAAATCCAATTAGTAGACCTGGAGATATGCAACTTTAAAGATTTAAGGCAAGTATACTGTCTAAGAGCACAAAGCACCACTCGCTCTGTCATGTGAGACCGGGTGAAATGTAGAAGTTCAGACTGGCCGTAATGAAGCGTGTACTGGATACAGGGCCCAGTTAGCCCAGCTGTAAGAGTCACTTGCTAAAGTTCCGCACAAAGAATTCCAGTCATGGTGGAGGGGTCTGTGAGTAGCACGGAGACCATAGCGAATGGTCATCGCTGTAGCACAAAGAGCAGGCCGGGCTTTGCGGATTGTCATCACTGTAGCGTGAAAATCCTGTCAGTAATTGTGGATAGTCGTTGCTGGAGATATGTATTGGTGGTCACCACGGACTGTCGGTGCTGTAGCGTGAAGTGCAAATCTCGCATTGCCGGTCATCGCTGGCAGTCGCTGTGGCTCAAAGTTGGTGGGCGGCAAGATCCTGGTGCGAGCAGGTCAATTCGTAGTCACAAAAAACAAAACTTAAGGATTTCTTCTTTTTTTGGAAAGGGAATTCAGCTGATGTTACTACAAGGGTCCAGGACCTGAGAGGCACCTCCTTAGGATCAGGAACTCACCCCAGCAAAGACTAGCAGAGCTCAGGCAGGTCCACGCAGCAGGTCAGCTTGGCAGATGCAGGGAGGCCTCTCAAGTTTGTTATGTCCCTGTAGCTCAGAACAGGAGGTCAGTCAGCTGATCCTTGGAGTCACTTCAGGCTGGGATGAAGGGTGCAGGTCCAGTCTTCCTTTAAAGCAACCAGGGTAGCAGATTAGCAGTCCTTCCTGCAGAAGAGTATAACAGCAGTCCTTTTTCTGTAGTATCCACAGGTCCAAAGGTGTGCTGAAGAGTTGGGTCTGAGGGTGCAATATTTATACTTGGTGCCAGCTTTGAAGTAGGAGAAAATTCTAGAGGTTTTCATCACCAGAGGTGTTTAGAATGTCCTGCCTACCTGCCCTTAGGCACAAAAGTCTAGTGACCAACCCTATGTGAGCGTGCTGAGGCAGAATCTTTGTGATGTGCAAGTGTGATAGGTGACATATCCACCCCCATCAAGTCAGAGATGGCCATCCTGCTAACACCTATTCCCCCTTTCTCACAGTCTGGGAGCAATACACAAAGGCCAACTGTCAGCTACACTTAGGCATGTGAACCAGAAAAAACAGTAGCATTTAATTTACAGGCCCTGGTAACATGTAGTACCACTTTACTAGGGACTTAAATTAAATGTGGCAATTGGGTGCAAGCCTATTTTACCATGTTTAAAGGAGAGAACAGAAGTTCTTTAGCACTGGTCAGCAGTGGTGAAGTGTGCAGTCCTAAAAGCAAACAAAACCAGGTTAAAAATACACGAAGTTGAAGGCAATAAGTTTAGAAAAAACACTGCAGGGAGGGCCAAGTCCAACAGGGTTGAACGCGGCCCGACCCAAAGGAAAGGAGGCAGAGTTACCAGAATGAAGAGAGACCACCATGAGTGTGACTGCTCGCCCCATGCAGACAAAACATCAGCTGTATTTGGAAATTAAAGTGTGCTTCACATCAGGTAAGCACCAATGCCTGAGAGACATTGACTTTTATGTTGGCTAAACAGAATTTAGTGGGACTTTTTGTTTCACATCTGTTTATTAAGAAGAGTTTTCCAATTATATATGACAATATATAGGCATTAAACAAAATTTGATGTTACACAACATTGACTTCAGAAGGTCACATAAATTGGGTGTCTACATAATTCTTGTGTATCGCATTGCTTATAGGCATAGTGTAATGCATATGATTGTATCTTACTACCAACAGGTAACTGCAATAATGAGCAAACAACAGTAAATAGAAAAGGAAATACCAAGAAAGAGGAAGATTCCAGGGAGGAGGGGAGGGGGTGTGGGATACTGCCAGTGAAAGGATCCCAGGGTTTTCCTTCTAGAGCTAAGGACTAGGTAACGGGCTACCTACAGCGTCCAGCTGGTACGTCTCATGAGAATTGTCTGTGTATTGGATTTTTGGGGTGTCCTCAAATAGTTTTGGGCTCGAATCTTAGGTGGAGTGAAGCATATGTATTCTAATTTGGAAAGATTTTCTATTACAGGATGCCATGTGCATGTAAATTTAGGTTTAGTGTGTGTTATTCGGGACGTGAGGAGTGCCATCACCATAGTGTGCCATAAGCGGGTGAACCACGTGGTGATGGGTGGTGTAGATGCTTTCTTCTGATAGAGGGCTATTAACTGTTCCGAGCATATGGGATATAAGGCACCAGTCTGCATTGGTCATGGCGAGGAAAGTTGAGGGCCTAACTCCCAGAATGACCACAGCAGGGGTAGATGGTATGGGGTAACTCACGACGTCTTTTATATGACTTAGTATTTCTTTCCAATAAAGAGTCAATAATGGGCAGGACCACCATATGTGCAAAAAGTCCCCAATCGCATGTTGACAGCGCCAAGTGTTGGGTAAGGAGGTGGGGAACATTTTATGTATGCTTTGGGGGCTATAGTACCATCTTGTCATGAGTTTGTGTGCGGTTTCTCGCTGTGGCATGCTTTTAAATATTTTCAGTGCGTCTCACCAGAGTTGCCCCCAATGCTTAGGGGTGACCTCATCTGCGTTATCTGTTTGCCATTGCGTTTGGTACGTGTGCACTTTGATCGGGTGGAGTGTTGTAGTACTTGGTTGGTGCGAGAGATCGAACCCCGAGACCCATTATATGAGTGTACTAGTGTCTCAAAGGGGGTAAAAGGCTGAGTCGCCCCCTGGGTATTCAATGGTGTGTGTAGCCAGTGTCAGATCTGGAGATATTGTAGTATAGCCTCTTCAGATAGGTGGAATTTTTTTTTACACTGTTCAAATGTTTTAAACTTGTCTCCTTCTAAAAGATCTCAGATTATACGACACTCTCAACGACAATGATAGGGCGCTCCTAGATCTACTCCTAATGGCAGCGGTCAAGATAATTCTCAGCAATTCAAAGGACACCCGCAAAGCCTCCTTCACTTGCTGGCTAAACTGGGTCACCAATCTAAGAGGGGCTGATAATGTCACACTCCAGAACTCACCGTGGCGCTCTCCTACCCAACACATATGGAACACACTCGACCATTACTTTAGCTCTCACAAACCACCATGGACCTCGTTACCTATGCTCATGCTCCCACTCTATACTGGCCTCCTGGTTACCTCTCCTGCTATCGCTAGCGTATTCCACAGTCTGAGGGGCATTGCACTGATACTACATATGTTCGATACTACATATGTTTTATTTGTTTAATTTGAGATGTAACGCTATGTCGTTTTGGTTATTTATCCCTTCTGCTGACCATTTAATCATTGTTTTACCCTCATTGCTTATTTTTGTATCTCTATTTTGTATGCTCCTATTTTTTTGCATTGTATGTATTGCATTATTTGGAAACAGCCAATAAAAACCTTTTTGAAATCAAAAAGATCTCAGATTATACAACACTCCCCTTCAGTCCACATCGAGAAAGAGTGCGGTTGCAAGGCCAGAGGGCAATTCGGGATACGTGCCAATGGTGTATCGGGGAGGGAAAGGAGGTGAGGCTCCTGGAAACTGGGACCATGTCCCAGATTCCTAGCACTGTCTTCGTGGGAGTGGCTACATATGTGCTACGTGGTCGCGATGCCCACAGAAGCCATGCTAGGTCCCACAGTGGTCTGCAGGCCACCGCCCGATCCATTTGAAGCCAATGCTTATCACTCTCACGAACTATCCATTCCGAGATGTATCGGATGTGGCAGGCCCGATAATATTCTAGGAGATTGGGACATGCTAATCCTCCTCTGTCTCGAGGTAAAATGAGGAGCTTGTTTGGAAATCTCAGCTGCTTTCCACCCCATATGAAGTTGGTTAGGTCTCATTGCAAGTGCTGTATGAAGACTTACGGTATCGGAGTGGGGAGCGTTTGAAATTAATATAATATTTTTGGTAGGTATTTTAATTGCATTTAGCTGTCCCAGTCATGATAGCGGTGGCGACTTCCAAGTTCGCAATTCCTCAAGCACTGCCCTCCTATAATCCGGGCAATTTGCCTGCATCCATATAGACAGTGTGGAAGTTAGATGAAGCCCGAGATATTGTATCAAGTGTGTTGCCCATTAGAAGGGGTGAGAGATTGTAATTCCGGGATATCTTCTTTGAGGATGGTCAAGATCAGTGCCCATGATTTAGTAAGGTTGATTTTAAGTCCCGAAGGTGCTTTGAATAATTTTAAGATTGTTATAAGAGCCGGAAAGGAGGTTTTGGGTTCAAACAAGGTAAGTAGTAGATCATCTGCAAACAATGCTATCTTGTGGTCGGTGGCCCCAAAAAGGATACCGCTGATATCTCCTGATTGTCAAATGGCTATAGCTGATGGCTCTACCGCAAGAGCGAAGAACAGGGAGGAGAGTGGGCAGCCCTGTCTGGTGCTCCTGCGTATGTGTATCGGTTGCGTGAGTTGACCGTTTACCCTAACCTGAGCTTGGGGAGAGGTGTATGACACCATTATTCTGGAAACCATTGTGGGCCCCAGTCCTATCTTCTGAAGGACCGCCCGTAAGAAATCCCAGTCCACCCGATCAAATGCGTTTTCAGCATCAAGCGATAGTAGTGTTAAATAGTGCAATAGGGCGGTAAGATGAGCATAGAGTATGATCCTTGCCAGGTTTGGGGATAAGTGCTATTTCTGCCATGGCCATTGTAGATGTCGGGCTCGTAGTGTCCGTAAATGAATGAATTAAAGAGCCGCAATAGATGGCCCTGTATTTGCGGGAGAAACGTGTGGTAGAAATGGACCTGCAGTTCATCTGGCCCCGGTGTTTTGCCGACTGGCAAGTCCTTCAGAGCTCTTTGGAGCTCTTCTAGTGTGATTGGCTCCTCGAGGAGTTCTGAGTGTTGTTTGTCTAGTGGGTTCCAAGGGCAATTAGAGCGTATTGAATGTATCTCACCCAGGTTTGAGGGGCCTCTATCATATAGGCCAGAATAGAACATGTTAAAGGCTTTCAGCTTGTCCTGTTCAGTTATGGCCCACGTGCCTTCTGCTATTTTGACTTTAGGGATGTATGCATTTGACTCTCTCCGTCTCAGCCTGTGCAACAGGATAGACCCCACCTCGTCCTCCCCATCGTAATACCTTTGCTTCAGTGCCAGCAACGTTCTTTCTACCCTGTTTGTTCTGTGTGCTCTCAAATGACCCAAAGCATAGCAAGGCATTGTTTATAGGCTTAAGAGGGTGCAGAATGGTCCAATTTCTCCAGAGCTTTTATGTCACTAGCCAGGTTAGCCTCTACCAATCGAGCTTATCGACTGCGCCCCATCGCAATTGACGTGATGACTCCCGGTAGGGGTTTCAGGGAGGTCGTTGGATGTAAAATAATCTGAGATCACTGTCCGCAGCTCTGCCACATCAACAGGATCGCGCAATATATGGGGGATTGGCACCAGCAAGGGCTAGGGTGAGCTAGGTGTGTGTGTTTTGGTAATAGTAGCTCCAGCTGGGCATGGTCTGAGATGGAGATGTCAGACATAGAGACAGAAGTTAAGTCCCACGCAAGTGAATGGGAGAGGAAAATATAATCTATGCGGATATATGAACTGTGTACGTGTGAGTAGTAGGAGTAATGTTGCGTGCCTGTAGAGTAGTAGCGCCAAGATTCTATAAGGCCGAGGTCCATGAGGGCTCACTTCAATGCAGCAGACATCGCCTCAGCTCCCTAGTATTAATTGGTTCACTTCCTGTGTCACTTGGTTGCAGAGTAAATTTCTAAGAAAGAGGTCTTGTACTTGGTTGGGTGCATATATGTTAAGAGGGGTGAGCAGCCGTGCCCCAAGTTGGATGTCCATTTTGGTTACCAACCTTCCCTGTCTCTTACCACCCATGGTTTGCCTCGACTTATCCCTGCCTTGCATAGTATTGCGACCCCAGCAGTCTTAGTTGGGGCGGATGCCCAGTATTGTGTCAGGTACTTGGGATGGACCATATGACGGTTATCTGATTGCAGGAGATGTGTCTCCTGTGGAAATATGATATCCGGGTCTTGATGTAGCAGATAGCCCCAAATCTGGCTCCGTTTATTGGGGGCGTTGAGACCATTTACATTAAGTCAGAGGTCTTCAAACTGTGGGGCGCGCCCCCCTTGGGGTCCATGGATGGTTTCTAAGGGGGGCGCGAATGCCTCTCTAATTACATATAAATGAAGATGGCTTGGAAATGTGGCCTTATTTATTTGCTGCATTTCCTGGCTGTCTTCATTTATGCGCAGCCCGGAGTGCTGTGAAGGGAGGTCAGGGAGTGTCAGGGAGTTGGCTAAAGGAGTGTCAGGAAGTTGGCTAAAAGAAAAGAACTAACTAGTCTGAGTATTTTGTTTTTTCACTGTCAGCCAACTGCTTATAAAATAATGAGCAAACAGATTCACTGAAAAATGTAATCCAGTTGCATTACACACAGTCTAACATAGGCTGCTGAAAATGATGCAGTGTTTGAAATAAAAACACATTCCTACAAAATATAGCCTTTAGTTTTAAGTGATCAGACTGTACCTAATGTAAGCATTTTTATAAGTATAAAATTACACCCCTACATTACCTCTAAAAGAAAAAAATCTTTCTCACTTTGACGCATTAAGCAGGGCCACTGGAATTATGTGGCAAAAGAGGATCAAATTATGCAACAGGGTTGTATAAATTATGCAAGAAGAAAAGGTACATTTTTGATCTGTTTGAATTAGAATCACATTTTTTGTTAAAATCTGCAGATTATGCAACAGATGATGGATTATGTCACAAATGTGGTAAATCAATAACAATGCAGAAAATGCTTCTGCCTTAGAAACACATAGTTCCAGTGGGTCTGGCTTTAATAGCTGGTGAGAGGATGTAGTGTAAGGGCCATAGTGGCTGACGTTTAACCTGGGGAACAAGGTTCGAGTCTTGACAGGAGGCTCAAGCATCCTGTGATTCTGGGCAAACCACTTAATGTCCCTGCACCTGAAAAAACTTAATGTGTCCGTCTGTAATGGAACTGGTGCTCATGTAAAGTGCTCTGATACCTTTGGGCGAGTATGCACTATATAACAATGCAAAAAAAAAGAAAAGCCTCGTTTCCTCTTTAACTGTTTGCACTACCACCCCACCCTTGCTTTCATGCAGAGGCACCTCAAAGTCAGCACTAACCATTCAGGGGCAGTTGTTTTTGTAAAAGTTGAGTCCAGGGGGTAGCAGGGAGGAAGTCAGCAGGGTTCCATTCAGATGCAGAGCTCTGGTCCTCTTGACCCCGAGGACCTCAGAGTATTGGTACAGGAAAAAGAGGAAAAGAGTGAGATTCATAAATATAGTCAACAAGATAGAACAGAAGAGAAAGCACTGTATGGGGGGGCTTAAGTTTTATGGTTACAAATGGCCAAAGACCGCTTCCTCAGAGAGATACCCCAAGGAAGAGGACGATATAAGGGAGCCTTTTTTACATATAAAAAAGGGCATCCATTAGTGCCGCAGGTAACACTGTCAAGTGTGTAAGTGGCCACTGGTGCTCAATTATGGCCCTCTTACCATGAAGTGGAGTGGGTGCCCATTTTCCTTGCTAGCCTTAGAGCTGAGGTTACCCCTGCTGCTTTTTAACATAAAGGGGACGAAAAAATAATTGGTACTGCAGGTACAGTGGCACCAGGAGCCAGAGGTATGAGGAGCTAGTTAAACCTTAATTATGGCTGTTTACTATCCTTCCTTCTTAGCATTCGGGCCCACTGTACACTTGCCAATGTTGATTTGGGCCTCAGAGCAATAGTCCACGGGAGGGGGAAAATTAATGCGGTGGAGACACCTTTGTTTAAGCTCAGAGAGATGTCAGATAAGGGTTTGTGGGTAGATGGGAGTCCATGTTTTTAACGAAGGGCAGAGGAGACTGCCCTCTTTGTAAGGCAGTAGCTAACATTAGTGAAACAGGTTCAGCAGCAATGGGGTCGAGGAGTCAGAGGGGCCCACTGCATCACAATTATGACTGTCTCACTTTACAAATGGTGCATGGGAGCTTATTTTCTAACATTAGGACCAAGGGCTCCATCTCAGATAAAGGAAGATAACATGTGGGAGCTCTTTTTTCTGAAATGGCCTGTTTTAAGATTAAAGTGATGGTCCAGCATGGTGTCGAAGGGGTATAAGAGACAGAGGAGATAGCCTACTACTCAGGACTGAAGTTATCATTTGTGCAGTTATCATTTGTGCAGCAAGTGTAGTTGTGTTGAGGATCAGTAGTGTGAGGGGCTCATAACTCCTCAGTTATATGGGGCAACATTTGGAGTCAGTAACTGTTTTTGTTTGATTAATTTGCTGGTATATATACAAGTCTCATATTTAGTGTGGATTTTGAGCTGTAGAAAAAGTACTCCTGAAATGATCTCATAATCCATGCCCCCTACGCTCAGCCCTTTCCCTTTCGTTCACCCAATCCTTGCCGTAAAGTTTTGGAGGTGGGGCTTGACGTTAAAACATTTTGTTTAGGGGGGGCTCAGAGCAAAACAGTTTGAAGACCTCTGCATTAAGTGAAAGGATTTTGACACAAGGAATGGTGCCCATTATTAGAGTGGGGTGTGGCTCCTAGAGATGTAGGGTGGATCTATGTAGGGGGTCAATCCCAAGGAGCGGTCTCCCCCCCCCCCGAGGTTCTAAATGGGTCCATGAAAGTAAATGCTAGGCCCATTCCAGTAGATAAGATCCTCAGTAGGTCCCACATTTCGCATGTTTCCACTCATAAGGGCTGCCTCCGATTTATTTTCCTCCACCCCCCCCCCATTAAATTGGAAAATGGAAGCAGAGAGAGGAAGAAAAGGAAAATCAATAACAATACGAGGCCAACAGGGCCAGCAAGCTCCATCCCAGTCCAAGAATGGACCCAATGCCAGTGCAAGGGTCATCCCAGAGATGTCACTCTCTTAGTGGTAGGATTGGTTAGGGTGGGCTAAAAATAAAGGATACATCTTAGTTCGAGGGTGTCATCCCCCACTGCCAGCCTGTGTCCAGGTTCTCTGGTGGAGGGGTGCAGAGAAAAGGGGCTGGTCTTCCTAGAAGGCGTGGGGAGCTACAAGAGTTGCTTGGCTTCCTGCAAGGAGCGCATTACTTGGTGTTTGCCCTCCCAGGTGAAAATTAAGGCGAAGGGATGACCCCATTGATATTTAATGTCCAGATCACAGAGCTTACCTGTGATTGGCTTAAAGTTCCAACGCCTTCGCAACGTTACTGGGGAGATGTCTTGATGGAGTTGGATTGTGCACCCCTTGTTCGTTAATTCTGTCTTATTTCGTGAGGCCTTCAGTATTTTTTCTTTTTCCATGAAGTAATGTACCCTTGTTAGGATTTCTGGCACAAGTTCAGGGTGTCCTGGGGGTGTGGCTACTCGATGTGGCCTATCTGGAGCAGGTGGGGAGGCGTCTTCATCCCCTCTAATCTCGTGGAGCAGTTCCGCTGTAAATGCCATGATGTCTGGGCCCTTCGCACCTTTAGGGACGCCTCTGATCCGGAGGCTGTTTCTTCTGCTTCTATTTTCCAAATCCTCCTGCTTTATCTGAAGTTCGATATGTTGATCTTCTCATGCAGCCATTCGCTCCTAGAGGTTATCTTGCTCCTCCATCTTTGTGTCGACAGTTCGCTCTTAAGTCATCGTCTCATTCACCAATCTCAGTGATATCATTCTTCAGTTCTTTGAGACATGATTCAAATTCGGTTTTGAGAAAGCCAATCTCTGATTTTATTTCTTGGAGGAAGGTATTAATGTATTTTTGTGTGAGCGGTTCAGTCATCCCTTCTGACAATACGCCATGGAAACAGAAGTCGAAGGGCCAGACTTGTGACACAGGGAAGTAACTAGATTGTCTTTTGTAACACTTGTGGCAGTGTCCTTACCCTCTTTGGTGCATGGCATGTTCCATGGATTGTGTCTCCCTTAGAATACAACCAGGTCACTTTTCAGGGCTCGCCGTTTCCCAGTGTCACTGTCTCCGACCCACGTATCTCTGACAAGCACCGCTTGGTGTGTGTCCTCCAGCTGCGTGATGCCCCCAGGAAGGTCATGACCAGATGCTGCAGCGGCCTCTGACTGGTTCTGAATGCTCTAGGGCTCGGTAGAGTTCCGCGCCCCGACGGTTAGGCTAGGTCTGACACCCAGGAGGGGAGCCCCACTGGGGTCAGCAATGCCTTAGCGTAGTTCAAGGTGGGTCAGGCTCAGTCAGGGGGTTCCAAAACGCCACTGAGGCTGTAGGAGTGGTCAAGTTTCAGACTGTTGCCGAGTGTGACAGGTTATGTCGCACCTTAGATGCTAAAGGGGAAGCAGGGGGAGCCAAATGCCCACTGCGCAATCTAGCAGTCAAACCCCCTTGTTCAGAGGTGAGATCTACACTCAGGTAGGGATACCGCACTACGCGATGGGCCAGGCTGATGGACATGGTGGCAGGCCCAGGGTGCTAGTGGTCCATGTGTGGGTAAGGGTGGGGATATTATCCCACTGCGTGAACTAGCAGTCGATCACCCCTTACCGTGTCTGGGTGGTCAACTTTCTGCAGGGGTTACATGCCCAAGCCACTTGATTAGCCTCTCATCAGGGCGTGATTCTGGACTCCGCTCCAAGCCCTATACCTCCAGTAAGTGCCCGCTGTAGTCTCGGGATTCAAGGATTCTATCCGATTTCTCTGCGCAGAGTGTAGGCCCAAACCCTGAGCAGTAGATGGCGCACTTCTATGGGGCAATGTCCAGTATGACCCCTATCATCCGGTCTCCACCCTTTTGGGGTCAACAGGTTCTGGCGGGGCCTTTAGGACGGCCCAACGAACATCCAAACCCCAGTTTTTATCAGCCGACGGGGGGGGGGGGCTCTGACCGCCCGTCTACCTCGACCAAAGACTGCTCCCAGGTAAGTTGAAATGCGCATTGCGGGCCCAGTCCGGGCGCCGATGGCTGTGTAAGGCATCCAGGGTGGCCCAGTAAGCATTTAAGGGGGTGATTCCAATCTGTAAGCAGGTGGGGGGGGGTCTAGTCGCTCGACTTCCCCAGCTGATGTCCGCTCTGGGGAGTGCTCTTGGAAGTATTTGATAGTACGATGAGCCCAGTCCCTGCACTGATAATCGCGTAGGCCAGGTAGGCTGCATGTCTCCTCCCTCACACAATGGTGGTCTCAGAGCCACGCAGGGCCCCAGTTCCGTTGGTAGGTTGTCTTTCAAGAGTGCGGGGTCACCTCGCCGCAACCCCCACTCCTTGCCGTTATGGAGTCCTACAGGAGAAGGCCTTTTACTCCACACGAGGCCACCACCAGGTCCCGGGGCTGCAGGCAGGAAGTCTCCATTCTTTTCTACGGATGCGCAGGGTTCCTTTCAGGGTGCCTCCGCTGATGGTGTATTTCGGTTGCTCTTCCTCCTGCAGTCCGCCGCACAAGAGCAGGCCGCTAGTGCTAGACAGCGCGGCCTCTGGTGCACGCCTCGCTCAGTGACGCTGCTACAGGCCCTAAGATGGCGGCTTCAGCTTTGTATTCGGCTCCGTCACAGGGGAGACTGGCCAGAGAGCTCAAACTGAGGCAATACACCCTCAATCGGTTCACGGGTCCCTCGAATGTATGAGGTGCCCTCTGGAGGGGCCCCGATGGCTTGGTGCAGTAGATATGGTTTAGTAGGCAGCGGTGGCACGGAGACCTCCCGGAGCATGTCTTACTCCATGCGCTGCTAAGGCACGCCCTCTAGTGGGACTTTTAAAGATAAATTCATTCAGCAGTTTGAAACTTCCCTCAACTGTGAGGACCATGGCAGCCTACCCAGCGAGGGAAAAACAGTTTGGGGATGGGTTTTTCCTCACTGTCCCAGTCTCCAACTTGTCTACATGAACAAAAGACAGTCTGCTCAGGAGTGTTGTCTCCAGTGTCCCTTCAAAGGCGGCTTCCCTTTTGAAGTTTGTGTTCTGAGGGAACACTCCAATTGACCTTCCTGGGAGAAGAGGTCACACCTCACTCCATGGCAACTGCCTTTGTTCCTAGGCCTTAGAGTCGTTCACATGCCTCCCCAGGCAGGCAGAAAGCTTTCTGTTGGCCAGTGCCTGTGCAAGGCCATTGGGCCAGTTGGGTCACAGAGTGGCAACTTTCTTAAAGTAGTTTAACTTTAATTCTAACTTGGATATCAAGTCATATTTAATGCCAGGAGTAATTTGATACCTTACAGTACCTAATTAGGTAGTTCCATTCCGGAGTTAGCCAGGCTGCGGTGCGAGATGGTAACCCTGTGTTAGCCAATGAGGCTACTAACTTTTCCAAAGCAAAGTGACAATTTCGAAGTGTTGCTGCTAAAATATAAAGAAAAATATATGTCCTACTTAATAATGCACAGTTCCCTACCATAGGGCTCTATAGGCCTTCCTTAGGGGAGGCTTATAAATATTTTATTAAGGGAAGTGGAGGCTTTGCCGTTGGTTGTAATGGCAAAGTCGAACTGGCATTATTTTGTTCTTTGTCACACACAGGATGGCACAAATAGCCCTGGGTGGACACTCTGCCTTACATGCCCTTGGTACTCCAGGTAACATGTACTTTTGACTTATAAGTAAGCCAGTCCTTGCCAACGGGCGACATCCAATTCAACATACATTTTGTAAGGGGTTAGAACACTGGCAATGAGGTCTGCATAGCAGGCCTCCGTGCACTTTCAGAGATAAAAAAAAGCGCAGTTAGTAGTCCAAATGGGGCAAAAATTGGGAGGGGGGGTGGACCGCAAAAAGCCTGTTTCCTCACAGTACCACACTATATTTTGGTGTCATTAGGGTATGTATGTTGTATGTGGTATTTGTACAGCACAAACCCAACTGAAAAGGCAGTGAGGCATCATACACATTTAAAGGCAATCATTCAGGCAACGAGCGGTAGGACAAGTAGCTGGTTAGTGGATTGTTTCTGCATTTTGATGTTGTGTTTTTAAAATAGGTGTGTTTTCAGCTCTTTCCTAAACTGGAGCAAAGTTGGTATGGTACGTATGGATACCGCCAGGTTGTTCCAGATACTGGGTACATAGATAGAAAAGGCCTGCAATTTAGTTTTTTTCTTTTTTACACTTCTTAGTCTCCAGTCTGATGGTGGCCTCAATGTGGTTGTTCCAATAGCCACCAGAGGTGATGAGCATATCTGAAAGATAAGCAGGGGTGCTGGTCATCATGGTTTTATAAATGATGCAGCTGGTTTTGAAGATGATGCAAGCCAGAAACTGGAGCCAATCGAGTTCCTTCAGGATGGGCATGGTGTAATCGTATTTCTCCCAGCCCTGGATGAGACGAGCAGTGGCTCATTGGGTGCCAATGTGCACTTTGGGAGGCAGTAGAGCAGGACATTACCACCATCCAGAGGCAAAAGTGTGAGGGTTTGAACAGCAGTTCTGCAATAGCTTTTCGGAACATATGGTTTCACTTCCTTTTCCTGTGCATAATCATTCATAACTGTAACACAGGCACCCTTGCACTATGGTGCAAGGGCGCCTGCATTGGTGCTAGGCTGCACAGAGTGTGCCAGCTGAAGAGAGCAGAAATATTCCATATATTTGTAAATATGGAGCATTTCTGTTCTCTCCCCTTCATGCAACACAATGCAGCAGGTTCCCTTGCTGTGCCACATTGCTTGAAATAACAGTAAATGTGCCCCTCAATGTCCGCAATTGTAGTTTTGAGTTCTCAGAATGTCGACCATGGCTTAAAACATAGGGGAATTCCTAATAATATGCTGCCCATGTGTTGAAGGTGGGCAGGTCCAAAACTAACGAAGGTGAAAGGGCAGAGTAAAGGGTACTCACATTTCTTTTTTTGGAACAGAATGCAGCTGTTAAAGAATTATAATTCCACTACACAGCCTCTTAATACATGCAAAGGGCACATGACAAGAGAGTTTCAGGTCTTGGGAGCTGGCAAGATGGTCCTAATGAGTTGGGAATTTAAAGTACTGTGTTCTTTCTAGATTTCTGTATTGTGCCCATTACATTGCCTAGTGACCTATGATTAAATGCTACCCACTTTTGGATAGTAGGTTGCCACAGCTAGAACTGTTGTATCTGCTCTTACCTGATTTGTTGGTCGATGTGCTTTGTGACTGCAATGGAATGTTATCCCATACAGTTATGGACTTCGATCCAGAAAAGTGTTAGTGGAAATGGCAGTGACTCCCCTTGAAATTCCACTGACATGACAGATTTGCCATTTGTCCCTCTACAGCCTCAACTCTACTGAAGAAGGGCATGTTGAATAACAAGGCATGGGAAGTACAACAAGTAAACAGTCTGACAGGGCCCTCAGGGAATCTGTTTCTGCTGCTGCCTTTATGATTCTTGATTCCATCGCAGGTCAGGGCCAGGAGACCACAGGGTAAGCTAGGGATGGCACCTGCTAACTCAGCTAGTTCTAACTAACATCCATGTTTGCCTTAGCTAACACATAAATATGTCTACAGTTGTCCCTACATTCATTGTCCATTGTGACTGGGGAGGCAGGGATATCAAGTTACCCACTTTCATGCGGGATTAGCTCATCCAATTCAGGATTTTCTGTTGTATGTTGGGATTTGTACTCCTGTTTAACAAAATATAATACCATCACTAAAAGTCCCAGAATTCAAAGAAGGCCATTGGCCTGGGTGAGCTACTCTTATTTGGAACTGGACACTTGAGAGCTCTGTAGAGGAAGTGGTTGAGTTTGAGATCATGTATAGCTAAACACCTCTACTTCCAGAGTTTGGCTGAGCCCGGTTACAGACCTTGACCTTTTTCTGTTCACAAGAGGTAGTTTGGATTTCAAATCTCAGAATGGAACAACATCTTGGTCAGGGGTTAAAACGCCCAACTGAGATGCATTCCACCACCAGGATGTTTAGAAAATGTGATCTGTAGTGTCCCAAGTATAGTAACTCCAGTGAAGACTGCTAGCAGAGCTGCAACTGAGACAAACGCTCTCCTGTTCTTAATGACTGGACTATGCTAGATCTACCCACTGTGCAAATCTTTAGATATGGACCTGCACAGAGCTAGATTGTCTACTGTGTAATGAATGTTGAAACCTTGAGAAATAACATCGATCCGGATGTTTATGTTCTAATAGTGAGGAAATATACCCTGCGCTAGTGGCCATGTTCACTTGTGATCTTTTAGTTATATATAGGCTTTCCTGGTTTCAGTTTCTATTTTTGGTAAATTCTAGTTTTCAGTTTTTTCAATACCTTAACCCCTTCGGTGCTCATGACGGAATGGTTCCATCATGACCCACGGTTGAGCTGTGCTCATGACGGAACCATTCCGTCATGACCCCGCCCGCGCAAGATTCCGCCAGCACAGCGGCGGAATCTGCGCAGCATCGAAGGGGTTAAAAAACAGTGGTTATCAGTGGTAATACATTTTTGCTCCATTAAAAACAACAGAAACAGTGTTTTTCCGGTGTTTATGGAAATTTAATTTAATTTTAATTATTGCTTGCTTTCTGCACTGATAGTGCATGTGTATAGGTAGTGTGTGCACAGGGTATATGACGACCAAATACATTTTTACTGCACCAGAATGGACTACTAAGTCAATAGCATTCTTCATTAACTTGTGAAGATGCTTTCAGCATACATTCTAGCAAGTGACAAAGATCTCTGACAGGGAAGCACTTCAGCTCAGGTATCGATTTTGACAGGCATCATACAACTTGTTCATATACGTAGCTGAATTACTCCAAATAAAAACAATATCACTCCAATCTTAATTGAACTTGGTAGGAACTTTTTTCAGCAGCATTCCAAGTGACACTGTGTTCCATGTTCACCAAACGCCTGGTGTCTTGTTTTCACCACTATCTCAGATGCTTGGCGACAACATTAGTTTCATACATACCTGTCACTACATTTTGCATTGAATGTTTGAAAACTGGGCTGTTTGGCAATTCACTTACAATCAATACTGACTCACTAGAAAGAGGGACAGATGTATCAAAGGACTTCACCCACTCTCTGTCTGTGGGTAAATGTGATGCTACATATTAGGAAAGATTCTAATTAATCCAGCCATTTCACCTATCAGTGAAGACAAATGTAGCCAAAATTTCAAATATGATTTTGATATTTCCCAATTCTCTACAGTTTATAAAATCACTAAATAAGACCTAAAAATGCAACCAAACACTGCATCTTTAGACCAAAGACCACAAACCTAAAAAAAGCAGAAGGAAGAAGAGACAATGTTTCAGTGACATCCCTAAACAACAAAACTCAAACAGAATAATGTTAGCCCAGTCTCTCCTGATACTACCTTGTATAACAAAGTTACATTGTATTGGCCTCTTAAGGACAAAACAAAAATGACTCTTTCACTCATCTTTTCCTTTCTTTGAATTGCACTTAGGTTGTGGTTGCAAATGTGTTTTTTCAGTGTTTATATGATTACACCAGTGATGGCTATTTTCCTTTCGGTGGGGTTTTATCAGTTATTATAGGTTTAAGCCTAAAACCAAATAGCCTAGTTATATAGGTGCACCAACTATAAACCCCCCACACACTAATCCTATTAATAATTTGAGAGCTTTGTGATGGGACCATGTGAGATCTCACTGCATGAGTCTTATTGGTACATGAAATCTGGGGCTTGTAGAACAAGTATTGATTCTAATAACACTGCAAACACATCTTATTAGCCCATTATATTATAAAATTTACCCTAGTTTAACAACATTGTTCACAGAGAAGATACATACTAATGTTAGTTGGTCTTGGCATGACTATGTTTATCAGATAGCAAAATATCCTCTAAATAAATTAGTGTGCTTGCATAAATGAGATCTCCTAAGATATAAAGCAGAATTGACCAAGAAAGAATTCAAACTATTGGTCAAAAGGACATAATTTTTCGGAGCTTTGGAGTTCAGAGTTCTATGAGATTTTGGGAAGTGGTTGTGGTAGGAGGTAACATTCATTTTGGGAGATTGTTCAGCATATTGTACCTCATGAGTGGGTAAGACATTTTTCCTCCATATCTCCAAGTGTATATTGGGTCAGAAGTATTGACTGGGAGAAGTATAATAACTGTGTTAAAATCAGTTGGGGGGCGTGGCTATCCGTCCAAGCATGGCGGACGCTGTTTAGCCGAGCTCCGAGCTCGGGCTGAAAAACTCCTGTAGATCCACCACGCTTTACAGCCCATCGAAGCCTGACTCTAGCAGCAGTGGAACGGTGTGCCCATATGCAGACCCCAGCAAGGCTTTCACCAGCGGGGAGAATGATTTTGAGTGTGTGGCCTACCCGGCAACGGGGTATACTTGTGTGAGGCGACTGAGGAACCTGGGAGGCCAGAGGCGAATTGACACCGCATGGAGGATCCTGCACGGAGAGTGCTGAAGACCGTACAACCCAAGACCCCAGCACCCATAAAATCAATAACTCTCCAGCTGGGGTGCGATAACGCTGCATATTCAGAGAGACCGCCCTGATATTGACCCCCTGCTACCCACCGAAGAGTAATGGGCAAGCAGATGGTGCTGCGGAGCGCCTCCGGCACCATGCATTCAACCAACAGCGCGGACTGGGTGAGAAATGCTCAGTGCTCATTGCCGCGTCCCTGGCATTATCGTGCCTGAGGTGGGGAGCCGCAAGTCAGAGCTGGACTGCGATAGCTCAGATGCCTGCGAGCTGCATGTTACTGCGAAGATACAGGGCCTGATGAGTAGCCCGCCGGGACAGAGACCCGGACTGCAGCCTACGAGGAAAACTGCCAGACTCCCTCATTCTTACATCTGCAGGTGAGAGGGTTCCACAAAGGGGCCCCATTCCAAACAGTAACTGCGTGTATCACAAAATTGCCTCTTTCCCCCATGCTACGACCTATAAGTCGGGGCACACATAAACAGGACTGCTGGGGACTCCCTTTCCACATCCCAATGGCGCATCAATGCTGTGCTCAATGAACACTGCGGGGGTTACCCCGGAGGACTGCCACTGTCATTAACTGGGGGTATCACAATGAACCCCACGCAGAGAGAGGGGAGAACCTCCTAACCAAGCCTACTTCCACAGGCAACCCTGTGCACCTTGCGGCCAGCGAATTGTGACTCAGCCTGGCGGTGGGCCTCAATAGACTGGGATTTATCCGGGAACCCCAACCGAATGCTGGTGGCTGGCTAGATGGAAGCGAGATTTTACCACCTTTTCCCTACTATTGATGTGGTATGGGCCGCATAGAGAACATTACATTCAGATACTAGATGGCCTGTGGGAAAATTGATACATCTCCCGTAGTCAATAACTGGAGACGCAGTGCACATCGAAGCAAAGTGGTGGCACCCAAACGCGGCTGAATGCACATATTGGTTCTGTGGACAAGTAACCACGAGAAAGAACGCGGGACGTGAACTACTGACCGTGGGCACGTGACTCCTGCCTGTTTGGCAATCTCACCCACTCACAGCTGAGCAGAGGCCCACCTGCAACAGCCCCTCTACAACGCCACTTGAGATGGACTCTGGATAATCACACATAGCCCTGACATGGGGCGCCCCAAGGGGAAGAACCAGGAGACGACCACCACGCAACCTGTGGAGGACCCAGACCACACAACAGTCCAGATGTCACTCAATAGTGTCCCACCAACTAATGTGGGGGGCCCCCACGGGCAAGCTGACTTGATACTTCAGGAGGTCAGAGAATCGTAAAAAACCATAGAACAACAAGTGGGCGCTCTCACAACTGGGCTTACCCTCCTCAAAGCTGACCACGCCGAACTGGCAAACAAGGTGAAGATTCAGAGCATAACTTTAAACGAAGTAGTGCCTCAACATAAAGAGCATGTGTCGAAGATTCAGCAGTTACAGAAGCAAGTCACAGGCCTCCAAGACCGAATAGAAGATGCGTAAGGTAGGACCAGGCGTTACAATGTACGGGTCATAGGCCTACGGGAGCGTAGCGAGGGACTGGACGCCGCTCGATACATGGAGCAATAGTTCAAAGATCATGTGGCGCCTGAGGGACTATCGCCTTATTTCTGCGTGGAAAGGCCTCACAGGATTCCCACTGGGAGGCCCAAAGCAGGTGCTCCACCTCGCCCGTTAATAGCCAGGATCCTGAATTACAGGGACCAAGACATCCTACTCTAGAAGGCACGAGAGCGCTCTCAAATAAGATTTGAAAAATGTTGAATATCACTATACCCGGACTACACTCTTATGGTACAGCGACAGCGATCCTCCTTCATGGCTGTCAAGAAGAAACTGAAAGACATGCAACTGAAAAACGCATTGCAATTCCCAGCAAGGCAGAAAATCATACACGATCACAAGATGTATTTCTTTGAGAGCCCTGAAGACGTCGAGGAATGGATAGAGGTAATGGATCCAGCCACTCTAGCGGGATCTGCCTCCCACAGTCTCCCCACCAGCCCAGGACGTGCAAACGACAGGAGACCTCTCCGCCTGGTGAAATCAATTCCTAAGTTGCAAACGCAAGGCCAGACGCAACAACAGGTACAACAGAGTAAGGAACAAGCACTTGAAGCAGCGTCCATGTTTAGAGACTGCGATCTCCTCCTGGCCTTAGCTTCCTCAGAGGATAACACGAATAGATCGGACTCCTAAAGTAGCCTGAATTTATTCCTGAGTGTGACACCGCAGACGGCGGATGGCCTACTGGACTAAGAAGATTGCAAGACAATCCTGTTAACCCTGACAAGCCCTTGACTTGTTGACTATGACCCTACAGTTGGTGCTAACCCATGTATCCTTTTTCTATATGACTTTTACAAATGGCAATATTATAGAATGCATATTAGTCCCAGGCTCCTCACCCCGAGCTCACACACGAGTAGTGGTAGTACCGTGGTAGGTCTTAGCGACGACCCCCTTTCAGCGAATGCACCATGCACACACAGTGCAGTTATACAAGTTGTGGTTTCTTGTTCGGCCCGGTATAGTTCTCCAACCGGACCTAGTATTGGAAGTTTAGAGGGGGTAGAAGTTTCGACACATATTGTCTGTCTGAATGGGACGGTAGCCTTCCTCTTATCTATACAATGTTCCCCTACACCAACACACTGGGACATACATGTTTAACACCTATAATTTAATTACATGGAATGTTCGGGTCTAGGTTCCATACAGAAACGCCACAAGGTGCATGCACAGTTACTCAGGCGTAAAGCCCAGATAATATTAATGCAGGAGTCTCATCTTACGGAGTCGGAGACGGCAAAAATGCGGATAAAATGGAAAGGACAAATTTTCACCACCAATTATAAAGCTTTTGCCTGGGGCACAACGATATGGATAAGACATGGGGTGCCATTTATAGAATTAGAGTGATGTATTGACCCGCAGGTAAGATACATAATATTACACGGGACACTGGACGGCAAACACATTATATTGGGCAACATCTACGCCCCAAACTTTGATCAAGACAATTTTTTTCAGGGCTCAACCCGGTCCTAACCAGTTGGGAAATGCACCCATGGATTGTGGGAGCGGACTGTAATGCAGTCATGGATGTGGTACTGGATCAATCACACCCTCCCCTTTGTGGAGCCGGATCAGCCAAACAAGCTAGGGCTCTATGTGGGTGGTCTTCAGGATGGGAATTAAGCGATGTGTGGAGACTGAAGCACCCGACGCATAAAGAATATTCATTTTATTCCCCAGTTCATTTCTTGCATACGAGAATTGACAGGATCTTCTGTTACCGAATGCTAGCAGCACACATAACACACACCACATATCTAGCAAAAACATTCTCCAACCATAATCCCTTGGAAATCACCTTTTCTTGGGGCAGGATCCCGACTCCAGTACCTACCTTGAAATTACAACCGCAGTTATTAGAAGATGCAGTGTTCCACAATACCTTGGCTAATACGATAACATGTTATTTTACTGAAAACGCTGGCACTGCCTTCTCCGTTTGCATGGAATGGGATGAGTTCAAGGTAGTTATTGTAGGAAATGCAATCAGTGCGACAGTGGGAGCCTGACAGGAAATGCACAAAAAATTAGAGAGAGTAAGATGGGCATACTTGAACAGGAGGCTGTGAATGACACCACAAGGCAGATCCCATTGCAGGAGGTGCGTATTCAACACGCGGAACTCCTTGAGTCACTTCGAGTCATCGATCATAGTACATATACACAACTAAAACACACACATGCAGACAAGTCAGGGATGCTACTAGCGAAGTTACTGAGGGATGGCCCCCCGACTATTATAGTGAGTGAAATCAAGATATTAATGAAGCCTTTAGTCTGTACTATGCAGCACTGTATAACGAATCAGACAATATAGACGACGCCCACATCGATGCATTTCTAGATAATTTACCTTATCCACAACTCACAGCAGAGGCCCAGAAAGCTTTACCAGGCCCCATTACCAAGACTGAAATAAAAGTAGCCATGAAAGGGCTCCCACAAAACAAAGCACCGGGACTGGATGGACTTCCGATTGAATTCTTTGACACTTACTCCGAAGCCTTGGTGCCCCAACTGGAGAAGCTATATAATAAGTCGCTAGAGCTTGGTAACTTACCGCGCCGCTGGTAGTCTCACTCCCAAAACCTGGCAGAGATAAATCAGACATGGCCAGATATCGCCCATTGTCCTTATTAGCGACAGAATATGAGATACTAAGTAAAATACTGGCAAATAGGCTCCTTCCATACCTATATAACCTTATTCACATAGCCCAATGTGGGTTTCTCCAGGCCCGTAGCACCTCCCTAAATATCAGAACATTGCACCACATCATGGCATCCCCCCCCGGAACATTATCAAAATGCAGGCTGCATCGCTCTAGACCTACGGCAAGCATTCGACATGCTAACATGGGCCTACATGTTCAAGGCAATAGGGAAATTTGGGGTACCCCCAGATTATCTAAAATGACTATATTTATTGTATGCAGCCTCTACAGCTAGAGCCCGCATGGGCGGGCATATCTCAAGCAAATACTCGGTATTCAGGGGCACACAACAGTGATGCCCATTGTCCCCACTATTATTTATATTAGCGCTCGAGCCCCTAGCTCTCAGGTTACGTCTAGAGGCCCAACAGATTGGGGTTCAGATAGGAGACACAACACATTTGATCTCTGCTTATGCAGATGGCTTAATAATATATCTGCAGGACCTACGAGGTGCCCTGGATCCTGTCCCTGATATATTTACAAGGTTTGAACAAATATCGAGCCTTACCATCAACGCAGAAAAATCTAACGCCTTCTTTTTTCATGAGAATATGCACCAAGATACCATAGATTTTGGGACATATTCCTTCCCAGTGGCACAGTCCACTTTCAAATATCTTGGCATACAAATATATTGATCACACATGGATATTCTAGAGGGCAACCTTACCAGAGCAATCCGGTCCATAAGCTCCAGTGTCGATATTTTGGATCACACTACCACTCTCTGCTACTGGACGAGCGGCCACAACAAAAATGGTGGCCTTACCAAGACTCCTGTACTATTTTGCTAACTTACCAATACTAGTGCCATCAGCAACATTCAAAACCCTAGATACTATACTTTCAGGCCTTATATGGGATACGGGGCGGTGTAGACTGAGTCTCAGGAAACTAGAATTGGGGACAAATAAAGGAGGACTGGGTGTGCCCGACCTCAGAGCATATTATTATGCGAGCCAACTGCAATGGCTATCCGATTGGACAGCGGGCCGCAACCTTCAAAGATAGGGTATACGCAATGTGACATGGACCAGGGTACTTTACATATATTGTTATTACCACAAAGTAAGGTACCCCCGAACATACCACCCCTATTGCATACAGCACTTCAGTGCTGGAAAGGGGCATTGCAATACACATCTCATTGCTGCCCCTACGCCGGGAACACTCAACTAATTGGGATCCCTCTGAATAGCGGAACGCTCACAAGGCGCAGACTAGGTGCCTGGTTGGAGGAAGGAGTTAGCACAGTGGGCAACGTATTTAATAATGGAATACTGATAGATCACAAAAACTTTGTGAGCGAAACCAGGGTGCCAGATCACTTATACTTGTTACACGCTGCATTACTGCAATACATCAAAAAACACTGGGCCCGGCAAAGACAACAACCTCCAGACCACGAACTGGTTAAGACGCTATATTATATGGGCAGAGGGAGGCATCTTAGAAAATGGTTATACGTGGGGATACGGGCGCATGCTGCAATAGAACTAACAGAATTACGTGAACTGTGGGCAGAGGATATAGGGCGGGAGCTCACAGATAAAGAGTGGGGGGTTCTCGTAGAATACCCAAAACGAGTATCCAGAAAAGCTAAGTTTAAAGTCATACAAACGATGCTATTCCATAGAGCGTATCTTACCCCACGTAGACTACAACAAATGTTCCCGCAAACACAACACAAATGCCCACGCTGTCATCTGGCAGAGGCCGACCTAGCCCACATGATATGGGCATGTCCTCGCTTGCGACACTTTTGGGAGTCAGTTAGGCTCCATAGAATGGCGGCTACATGACTAACACTGGGCAACACACTTGAGGATTGTATTTTAGGCTTATATAAACGTTTGAAGAAACAAAAGGTTCAGAATAGATTCACAGACCTCGCTCTTATTGTAACAAAAAGAGCCATCACTATGCAATGGAAGTCACTAAAACCCCCTACAGTGCACAGTTGGCATAGTGAAATGATCCGTTGGGGTGGTGCCGAGAGTGCAGAGATACGGCGGGAGGAAGCTAGGGGGTTGCAGAAAGATCCGATATCTCTGGAATGGGATACAATGCTGGAAGCCCTTAAAGGAGCCGAACTGGAACCATTGGATAATACCCGGAACACATAATGACCCATGATATATTCGTTAAAAAACATAAAAAACGAGATACAGTGTAGGTTGGACATGGCTAATAGATGCACACTGATAACGTGTAGAAACACAACCATGGAGCAGGCTGCAAGAATGTGTATATAAATAATGTCGGAACAAAAGTGGGTGGTGAGGGAAAGAGATGAGTTGAGTTGAAATATCTTTGTTCATTGATTTTGGGATTGGGTGCATATAAGATTAATTAAGAAAGTATAATTCTTGGCTGACACAAGTCAAGACGTTTGTATAGTTGCAAGAGAATAGAATGTAAAGCAAAATGAATATTTATGTACTGAATACCATGCGATGTACCACTGCCTTCTATGCCCCATCCCCGCTGTATGATTAATCCACTCTGACAGTTTAATGGAAAAACAATAAAAATTTGTTGAGAAAAAAAAACGGTGTTAAAATCAGTTATTGTACAGTGGAAGAAGTACATGTAGCTCTCAGGAGCATACAGAGTAGTTGTGCAACAGGGTTGGAGATGATTCTTGTTTTCAAAACTTGTGGCATCTTGTGGGTTCCATACATAACCAATTTAATGAATGTAGTAGTGTCAGAAAAAATAAAATTTCCGCCGACTTGGCACTTGCCTGAGATTGTCTCCGTCTACAATTCATGGGTACTCATAGAACGGCCCGCGGCCGCCAGCGGCCCGGCAAGCCTTCCTTGGCGGCCCGCGGACCTTGCAGACATCCTACCTGTGTTCTAAAAAAAAAAATTAAATAGTGTTAGCAAACACTGCCGGTTGCAGCAGCCCGGACTCTGAGACTCTGCTTTGTGGGGGCCGGGGGATTCCAGTGATTGTCAAAGTGGAGATGCAGGGGCGCTGAGGTGAAATACAACAAAGTTTTATTAACATGTAAATGGTTTTTAAAGACCTGTGAAGTACTCGGGTGCCGCTGTGTGTGCGCGCTGGGAAGCTGTCTCAGCCCGGGCTGAGGGCTGACACACACACGGGCTGAGATGACAGAGGGTGACAGAGGGAGGGAGAGGGAGACAGAGGGAGAGGGAGGGAGATGGAGGTTGATAGAGGGTGACAGTGAGAGGGAAACAGAGATTAGGCAGTCTGGGGGAGACAGAGGGAGGGAGACCGAGGGTGACAGAGGGAGGGAGAGAGACAGGGAGGGAGACAGTGGGAGGGAGAGGGAGGGAGACAGATAGAGACAGATATATATTTATATTTATTTTATATTTATATAAATATATATTTTTTTTTTAGGGAGGGAGAGGGAGGGAGAGACAGGGAGGGAGACGGAGGGAGACGGAGAGAGGGAGAGGAAGGGAGACAGAGAGAGGGAGGGAGAGGGAGACTGGGAGGGAGACAGAGAGGGAGGCAGAGAGGGAGGGAGACAGAGGGAGGGAGAGGGGGAGAGGGAGACAGAGGGAGGGAGACGGAGGGAGGGAGAGGGAGACAGGGAGGGAGACAGGGAGGGAGACAGAGGGAGAGGGACAGAGGGAGGGAGACAGAGGGAGAGGAAGGGAGAGAGACAGGGAGAGAAACAGAGAGACAGAGGGAGGGAGACAGAGGGAGGGAGACGGAGGGAGACAGGAAGAGAAACAGAGGGAGAGGGAGGGGGGAGAGGGAGGGAGAGGGAGGGAGGCAGGGGGAGACAGAGAGAGGGAGACAGAGGGAGGGAGACAGAGGGTGACACAGGGAGGGAGACAGAGGGAGGGAGAGGAAGGGAGGCAGAGAGAGACAGAGAGAGGGAGGCAGAGAGGGAGGGAGACAGAGGGAGGGAGAGGGAGGGAGAGGGAGACAAGGAGGGAGACAGAGGGAGACGGAGGGTGACAGAGGGTGACGGAGGGAGGGAGGGAGGGAGACAGAGGGTGACAGAGGGAGGGAGAGAGACAGGGAGGGAGACAGAGGGAGGGAGAGAGACAGGGAGAGGGAGGGAGACCGAGAGGGGGAGAGAGAGGGAGACAGAGAGAGACAGAGGGAGGCAGAGAGGGAGGGAGACAGAGGGAGGGTGACGGAGGGAGACAGAGGGAGAGGAAGGGAGACCGAGAGAGGGAGGCAGAGAGGGAGGGAGACAGAGGGAGGGAGAGGGAGACTGGGAGGGAGACAGCGAGGGAGGCAGAGAGGGAGGCAGAGAGGGAGGGAGACAGAGGGAGGGAGAGGGGGAGAGGGAGACAGAGGGAGATGGAGGGAGACAGAGGGAGGGAGAGGGAGACAGGGAGGAAGACAGGGAGGGAGACAGAGGGAGAGAGACAGAGGGAGGGTGAGAGAAGGAGGGAGAGAGAGGGAGGCAGAGAGACAGGGAGAGAAACAGAGAGAGAGAGACAGAGGAAGGGAGACAGAGGGAGGGAGAGGAAGGGAGGCAGAGAGAGACAGAGAGAGGGAGGCAGACAGAGGGAGGGAGACAGAGGGAGAGGGAGGGAGGGAGAGGGAGACAGGGAGGGAGACAGACAGAGACCGAGGGAGACAGACAGAGACCGAGGGAGACAGAGGGTGACAGCGGGAGGGAGGGAGACAGAGGGTGAGGGAGGGAGAGAAAGGGAGACAGAGAGAGGGATGCAGAGAGGGAGGCAGAGAGGGGGGGAGTCAGAGGGAGGGAGACAGAGGGAGGGAGGGAGACAGAGGGAGGGAGAGGGAGACAGAGGGAGGGAGATGGAGGGAGACAGAGGGAGGGAGACAGAGAGAGGGAGGAGGGCGACAGAGTGAGACAGACAGAGGGAGGATGGCGACAGAGTGAGACAGACAGAGGGAGGAGGGCGACAGAGGGAGGAGGGCGACAGAGGGAGGAGGGCGACAGAGGGAGGAGGGTGACAGAGGGAGGAGGGTGACAGAGGGAGGAGGGTGACAGAGGGAGGAGGGTGACAGAGGAGGGAGGGAGACAGAGGGAGAGAGACAGAGGGAGAGAGACAGAGGGAGAGAGACAGAGGGACGTAGACAGAGGGACGGAGACAGAGGGAGACAGAGAGAGAGAGAGGGAGACAGAGTGGGGAGGGCAACAGGTAGGGCGACGGAGGGAGGGAGACAGAGGGAGGGTGACGGAGGGAGACAGACAGAGGGAGACAGATGGAGGGAGGGAGGGAGAGAGAGGGAGACAGAGAGAGGGAGAGAGAGGGAGAGAGAGAGAGAGAGAGAGAAAGAGATGTGTGTATGCCGGGTCTGGTGGCTCAGTGGGCGAAGGCGTCTGCTGCAGGGACCTGTGTTCAACCTCATGGTCACAATTTGTTTTGCTTTAGCCCCGCCCCTCCCCCTCGGCCACAAACCACACTGTAAATTTGGCCCCCTAGAGAAAGTTTGTGAGTACCCATGATCTACATGAATGTGAGGGTAGGTTCCAGTGAATTTCTATCACATTTCCTTAGTTGTTTCACAAGGAAAGCTTTTTGGCACTCTTCTACAAAATAGGGTCACATGTTCAATGTAAAATGATGCGAAACGAGGCATTTCTCGAACAGAATTCTGAAGTGGAATTGGCACTTCTGATCCCTATTGGGTCCTAAACATGTCAGTCATGCAATATACCAACTTGAAAAAGTTCAGTAACATGCAGTATTTGTTGACTTGTGCCAAGTGTTTGGCTCTGTAAGTAGGAACTTATTATGTGACGCTCTTAGAATAGAAGGTATTGACAAATATGGAGGCCATGGAGTAAACTGGGAAGATGGTGGCCGCAAATGAGACGCAAAGATTGCACACCAAAGGTCCATGTTGCCCTGCTAAATAGGCTGATCTCTGATGCCCTGAAGATTACGGATGGGTTGCGTACCTGAAATGTTGCATGTGTTACACTTGTTGGCTGATGATGGGTCCTGCTCCGGCAAACTGAGTTGGATACACTGTGTGATGGAAGTGAGGGATTGGCATGGAGTGCAGGCAGTGGGCCGAAGATTCACAGTCTGGTAACTGCAGCAGTACCTTCAAACTGGCAGCTTTCCAGGTTCTGCAAAAGATGGAGCATCTGTGAGCAAGATGGGCCATTGCCGAGCCTGAGAGCATGCTCACTGCTGTAGGAGATGCTGGCACCAGTGGTGATGAGGGGAACTGGTGTTGGAGAGGTGAGCAAAGAACCTCTTACTGGAGCAGACTCTTTGGTGTTGATGACCCTCCCGAAGTCAAAGAGGGAGGAGTCAGACCGAATGCTTTTCATATAAATATTAACATGTTCTTAAACAAAATGACACCTAAGGAGGAGTAAAAGTCATACCACCTCCTCTCTTTAGTCAATGGAGATGCCAAGGTATACTCAAAAAGTTTGACTGCACGTCTTGTGAAAGTCATAGCTAATGTAGTATAACAAGAGCAACATGGCTTTGTGCCTGGTTAAAATACAACTGAGCATGTGACTATGGCAACAACCCTATTCGATGCACCTTAGGTGATGCAGAAAGAAATTATTGTGATTCTTTTAGACAGCGAGAAGGTATTTTGACTGGGTATCCTGGCTGTCCTTCAGTCTGTTATGTGGGAAATTGGCTTCAGATCAAATTCATTAGATGGTTACACGTACTGTATGTGGATCCACAAGCTTGAATTTTTATGGAGTGTAGTATCTTAGAACCATTAAGATCACCTAAGGTCCTCTCCCTCATTATTCCTATTTATCTTGAACCAAGGCTCAAATGTGTAAAGCTTACAACCGTCCACTTATGCAGAGGACATGGCTGTGCATAACATCTATTCAACATCATTTAGTAAAGCTGTGAGGAAATGTGGTTTTATACATGATGTGGTTGTGCGACTTCGCCGTGTACTCACCACCCCATCTTGGGTCCAGTCAGGCTCATTTGTAAAACTATCGCACAACTCTGGGTAGGTGTGGCTTTCAGCAGTCAGGCTTTAGCAAAAGAACAAGTGCAGAGCATTTTAGAAGTACAAAAACAGTTGAATAAGGAAGAAACATGACCCAAAGAAAATCCAACACCAATTTATAAAAGTAGACCGTATTTGTATGAATTTTTAGACACCAAAATGAACAAAATACAATTAAGGATAATTTTGGAAAGTGTATCAGGACAATTACCATGCAGTCAAAGCACTCTCCAGTCCAGTTCCAGGCTCTATGGACAAACCTTCATAGACATCAATGGAATGGTCTTGATGCAAGGGATACAGGATGCAGAAGATGCTGAGGATGCTGATGTGGTCAACGGGGAAGGGGGTCTTCCTGCGTCCACCACTCCATCCACTAATATGGTAGGGTGACCTTGCCCCCAGAGGGCAATGTCTATTAATGTCCAGGTGAAGTTCAGCCAAAAAACAGCTGCCACTGATCTACTAGCCTACAGACACAGTGAAACCACCAGTTCCCTTTATATACAGATAGTGTCCCTCTTGGGCGACCAAATTGCACTTCGATGACCCTACCGGGTACAGCAGACTCAGTTGCAACTTTTGAGTGGTAGTGCTTGATCTCTCAGGCTGCGCTTCAGTGATCAACAGCAACTAAGTGATTGTGGCTACCAAATGGCCAAGGCATAGTCTTCAGCTTTTGTGGGCCTGAAGCATTTAACAGGAAGTCAGCCAACTGACTCTTGGTGTTCACCTCTTCTGTCTAGGGCTAGGGAGATGATTTTTCCAGAGCAGGGTGCCACAAACACAGTCCTCTCTTTGCTGGCCATGGAGCAGCAGGGGCAGTCCAGTCGTCCTTCTTTTGTCCTTTCCCCAGTACAGATGTGATCTGAGGCCTCGGTGCCACGGCTGCCAATTGTACGTCCCAAGTTTCCCTCTGGGATGCAGTGACTACTAGTCAATGGGCTACAAGGGCTTCTGCTGCATGACAATGACTTCCTGCAGTAGGTGGCATCTAGCTATCCCAAAGTGCAATATTCTGCCCACTCACAAGATGGCAGAACCCTTCTGTCAGTGTGTGGAGCTTGGTAGCTTACCCTAGAGGTGTGGCTACCTGAGGCCTACACACCCATGCGAAAACTGATTTGACCACTGTTTCTCCCTCGCTGTCCCCCACACCAACCTGTCTACTAGAACAAAAGAGCAGCCCCTCTCATGTGTACCCACCATTTGCCCTTCAAAGGCACCTTCTCTATGAAGTTGCCTTTTGGCCTCACACCTTGTGGGGCTTTCTACCAGGGTGAGGTAACACTCTTCCAACGGCAGGCCTCTATTGTGTCCTTTCCTGGGAGCCGGTCATATTTGGGCAACAGAGTGTCAACTTTCTAAAGTTGCCTTATCCTAAAAAGTTACTTTAAATTCGACTCGCGGATCAAGCGGGTTTAATGTAACAATTCTTTTGATACCTTGAAGTACCAATTTTAGTAGTCCCATTCAGAAGTTAGCACAGCTGTGTTGTCAGGGTGTAACCCTGTACTTGCCAATGGGGCTTCTACCCTTTCTATAGTGAAAATGAAAATTTGGGTTTTTTATTGTATGGGCATATAAAAATGCCCTACCTTTTGATATACCTCACCCTGCTTTAGGGCTTGACAGGCCTACTTTAAGGGTGGCTTATATATATTAAAAAGGAAGGCCTGTGCTTGGTCATTAGTTTAAATCAAAGTTTTACTTTCTCACGCTCATAGAGGCACAATAAGCGCTGTAGCCCATGAGGGACAATTTAACTGATACGCCCTGGGTACCCCTGGTACCATATACTGGGGACTTATGAGGAAGTTAACTTATGCCAATTGGATATAAGTCAATTAAACATACATTATTAAGGATCAGAGCGTTGAGGGGTGGTTAGAAGGCCACAGTGCACTACCAGAGTAATTATTCCAGTACCTAATGTCAAAAAGTGGTGAAAAAGTGGGGGTGAACCTCTCAAAAGCCATTTCCTCACGCAAGCAATCTTTGAATTAGAAGAGGAAGTGCTCATCTTTGGCATGATATCAGGTTGCCACAAAATTCATCCAAAACTCTAATATCAGCAAATCATGAAATCAATATATCTTACAGTTGAGCAGGAGATATCCATATTTTGGCATACTGTAAGCAGCGGATAGTATTCTGGGATGCTGTGACTGATTAATTGAAAATATTTAGAGGCCTAGAAGTTATAATTACAACTCACACAAAGATTATGGCTTTGATTAACACATCCCAGATACTGCAGAGTGTCTGTCTCATTGCACCAGCTACTTGGAATATGTATGAGTTAGCGATGGCTGTTTACAAAGTTAAAGAGGAAAAATGCTGACCGACTCTTTACAGCCATCCAGGAGATAACACCGAAATGGTTTCAGCATTATTCTGGAAATAATTTAGCTAGATAAAAATGCATACTATGAATGTTATGACTTGGTATTGATATAAAAAGCTACATTGTGTAATATGAACATGATATGAATGATGATTTTTTTTAAATGTCCTTTGATGTTGGGTTTGTAATGCCTGGCTTTATCAATATCAATATTAACAAGCATTGGCATAGCCAATAGGTCTCGCCATTGTGACTTAATTTTTTTAGCCTGAGCTATTGGCTTTGCTAATATCTTTAAGCTATGTTGTAGAACAGTGTGTCTGCTGTGTAGTATGTCGAAAAGATACAATAAAATAGTTTCCTAAGCATTTTTATTACCTTATATATAACCGAGAAGACATTATGTACAACTGAATGACCATATTAAAAAATAAATTAACATAAAAAATGTCTTCTTGTCTTTTTGCCCTTGAAATGCTGGCAACTTCTTCCTGCTTGTTCTAACGCTTGTTTGTTATATATTTTTATTTGTTATGAGGGGGCATGGACAATGGGAAGGGTGGATGTTGGCAAATAGTACCTGAATTACAACATATAGAAAAGACATAGGAGTTTAACCCATAAACCAAACTGAGATCTGGGTAAGTACAGTATAAATGCAACAATATCTCAGCAGGAATTATTGAAACTACTTAAACTTGTATGTGCAAGACATTACAATAAATGAACACAAGAAAAGAGGCTTCAAATAATTCAATCAATGCGCCCGTAGGCGTCATATATTTTAAGAAGATCAGAAGATACACAAAACAGTTGTTAAAGCGCTGTTGGGTATAAATACCAAGGCAACCCTAAAGGAAAGTGTACAAAGTGCTCGTGACAGTGAAGTAACAGCGCAGGTGACAACGTGAAAACACCACAGCATGCGGCGCAAGAGAACTTACAATATATATACAGGATAAAAAAGGTTCAAACATTAAGTTATTCAATTATACAATTGGTAATTTTCGTCATGTTAAGGAACTAAAGGTCAAGGTGCGCCTCAGGCGTTTGAGCTGGTGGGCAGGGGTCGACGGCGTTTCGATCCTATTTAATTAGGATCATCTTCAGGACCTGGGTCGCCTATTCGAGGAGTGCTGTGTGAATAAAAGTAAGTATCAGAGCGGCTAAAATCGGGGCGTGGAATAAGTGCATTAAAGGCGGGAAGGAGGACTAACAGAAGCCTACCTGAAGCACGTTAAATAAAGCACTGGCGCAGAGGAGGGAGCAATGAAAGCGTGAAGGCTGGCCACTGAGTGGTCGGAATTCAAATTGAGCTGTACGTCAGGAATAAATCAGCCATTGGGTCTCTAAAAGGCAAAGGAAACGAATATCACCGTGGGGAACGAGGGAAGGGAGAGAAGGCAGGGTGGAAGGAAAAGGTGGGGGACTCCAGGGAGACAGACCGGGGCGGAGTGGGTGGAAAACTCACCGCTATAAGATGTGAAACGGGGGAACGAAGAAGCAGTTGCAGGGATACCACCCTGATCGTTATTTGGAGGTTCAGGACAGCACAATTCAGTTTTCCACCTGATACTCTACTCACACTGCCTATATGAACCTGTGCTTTCCCATGATGTACCTTACCTCCACCCTAGTGTTCAGCGCCCCAGTTTATGTGATATAGGTCTAGATCAGTACTGGATCACAATACGTTAGCACATGACCATGTTCACTCTACCCCCTTGTAACTATCCCAGATCATCTTGAGTATGATACATGTACTTGTCTATTGGAAATCCGTGTATTGCTTTAATGTCTCAAACTTTGCACCATTCCTGATACGAGTGGTACATATTTAATGAATTTATCACAAAAAGTTTTTTGTATTGCCTTGACACTGTTTTATCAGCTTTTTGACCCCGTTCTTGAGTTTCTAACCTTCTTCGTAATTTTTCCCTTTCGCCCTTTTCATGTAGCCAATTCCAGGCGTCCCTAGTTACACCCCACCCCCTGCCCTGAGGACCCAATCAGCGTTCCTTATGACAACCAACACTCCCTCGCAATTCTTCCCTTTCTTTTCTCTTCTCTACGGACCCCCTCCAAGCGTCCTTAGTTACAGCCCCACCCCTCGTTCTGAGGACCCAATCAACGCTTCTCTGGACCTTTCCCGTAGTGCATGCGTTTCCTCCTTTTAGTCGGTTACGCTGCTTTGAATACAGGCATTGATCGTGGACTGCAAACGACTGTGGCATCCCCACGCTCCTTGGATTTGTGATTAATTCCAGCGTTCGATCCCTTGACCCGCGAAATAGGTAAGCCTTCTGTTAGGCTCACTTTCACATTTCCCGTTGGTACCCCGTACTTAGAAGGGGTTCTAATTACCTTTTCCCCGTCTCTTTACCCCCTCCATTAGGCATTGTCCTGAACCTCCAAATAACGATCAGGGTGGTATCCCTGCAACTGCTTCTTCGTTCCCCCGTTTCACATCTTATAGCGGTGAGTTTTCCACCCACTCTGCCCCAGTCTGTCTCCCTGGAGTCCCTGCCTTTTCCTTCCACCCTGCCTTCTCTCCCTTCCCTCGTTCCCCACGGTGATATTCGTTTCCTTTGCCTTCTAGAGACCCAATGGCTGATTTATTCCTGACGTACAGCTCAATTTGAATTCCGAACACTCAGTGGCCAGCCTTCACGCTTTCATTGCTCCCTCCTCTGCGCCAGTGCTTTATTCAACGCGGATCAGGTAGGCTTCTGTTAGTCCTCCTTCCCGCCTTTAATGCACTTATTCCACGCCCCGCTTTTGGCCGCTCTGATACTTACTTTTATTCACACAGCACTCCTCGAATAGGCGACCCAGGTCCTGAAGATGATCCTAATTAAATAGGATCGAAACGCCGTCGACCCCTGCCCACCAGCTCAAACGCCTTAGGCGCACCTTGACCTTTGGTTCTTTAACATAACGAAAATTACCAATTGTATAATTGAATAACTTGATGTTTGAACCTTTTTTATCCTGTATATATATTGTAAGTTCTCTTGCGCCGTATGCTGTGGTGTTTTCACGTAGTCACCTGCGCCGTTACTTCACTGTCACGAGCACTTTGTACACTTTCCTTTAGGGTTGCCTTGGTATTTATACCCAACAGTGCTTTAACAACTGTTTTGTGTATCTTCTGATCTTCTTAAAATATATGACGCCTACGGGCGCATTGATTGAATTATTTGAAGCCTCTTTTCTTGTGTTCGTTTATTGTAATGTCTTGCACATACAAGTTTAAGTAGTCTCAATAATTCCTGCTGAGATATTGTTGCATTTATACTGAATTACAACATAAGCAGCAGACGTATATTAGGGAAGAATCAATAGATGCCAGATTCCGAGGGCATACTGAAATGATGCTTAGTGATGCTGAGGTGGTGGTGTGCTGGTGCGGAGGTGATGCTCAGGTGATGTTGAATGATAGTTATGTGGTGCTGAGTGAGGCTGAGGTGGTGGTTTACTGGTGCGGAGGTGATGCACAGTGATACTGAGGTGATGCATAGTGATGCTGAGGTGGTGCTGAGTGATGTTTAGTTGGTGGTGCTGCTCTGATGCTCAACTGGTGCTGAGCTGGTGTTCAGGTGAAGCTGAGTGATGCTGAGTTGGTGCTGTGGTGATGCGCTGATGCTGAGGTGGTGCTGCGCTGATGCTGAAGTGGTGATGTGTTGGTGCTGAATCGCTGCTGAGGTGGAGCTACATTTGTGCTGAGGTGGGGCTGTGCTGGTGCTAAGATGGGGCTGCTCTGATGCTTAGGATGGTGCTGCACTGATGTTGAGGTGGAGGTGCTGCGCAGGTGCTGAGGTGGTGCTGCACTGGTGTGGACGTCGTGGTGCACTGATGAGGAGGTGGTGCTGATGCTGAAATGGTGTTGCGCTGAGACGGTGTTGTGGTGATGTTGAGTGATACCGAGGTGGTGCTGAGTGAGACTGAGGTAGTGCTTAGTGATACTGAGGTGGTGCTACACTGGTGCTCAGGTGGTGGTACTACGCTGGTGCTCAGGTGGTGCTGAGTTATGATGAGTTGGTGCTGTGCTGAGGCAATGCTGATGCAGTGCTGCGCTGATAATTAAGTGGTGCTATGTTGGTGCTGAATTACTGTTGAAGGGTGGGTCTGCTGGTGCTGAAGTGAGGCTGTACTGGTGCTGAGGTGGGGCTGCACTGCTGTTGAGGTGGTGGTGCTGTGCTGGTACTGAATTGGTGCTACACTGGGGCTCAGGTGGTGCTGCATTGGTGGTAGTGCACTGAAGAGGAGGTGGTGCTGATGCTGAGGTGGTGTTCTGATGCTGTGGTGGTGTTGTGCTGATGCTGAGTAATACTGAGGTACTGCTTAGTGATACTGAGGTGGTGGTGCTGCGCTGGTGCTCAGGAGGTGCTGAGTGATGCTGAGTTGGTGCTGTGCTGAAGTGATGCTGATGTGGTGCTACACTGTTGCTGAAGTGGTGCTGTGTTGGTGCTGAACTGCTGTTGAGGTGGGGTTGTGCTGGTGATGAGGTGGTGCTACACTGTTGCTGAAGGCCGCTGCACTGGTGCTGTTGCACTGATGAGGAGATGGTGCTGATGCTGAGATGGTGTTGTGCTGATGCTGAGGTAGTGCTGTGTGACACTGAGGTGGTAATGAGTCGGTGGTTCTGCGCTAGTGCTTAGGCCAATAGTTCCCAGCTGACCACATATGTAACTGCAGTTTGAAAACAAAACTTTGAGCTAATAATAACTGAATAGTGATGCCTCTGTTTGTAAGTGTAGACACCGAAGCGCTCCTTTGCAGATTAATGTTTATGAAGGCTTAGATAAGTGAGGCATAATGGAAAAAGGCTCACCTTGCAATAGAATGTGGCATAATAAAGAAGCAAATATTTGCACCCTCTGACGATCTGGGGGAGAGTGTGAAGGAAGGAAGCTTGCAATATAAGCAGATCTTTCATTGTCCAGGTCTCAGACATGTTAGTTATGTTAAGGAGAGGCACGTTTTTGTTATTTACAAATTTTGGGCGCATACAAATAAAGTGTATGACTAATAAAACAAGCATTTGCAATGCAATGGGTCTCACATTTGCGAAAGTTTAAGCTATTGGCATTGTAAATGACGATGCCTTTTATTTATCTGTTTTAAAAACCAACACATAAATAAAATGCATTGTCATTTACAATAGAAATGCGAGACCTATTGCATTGCAAATGCTTGTTTTTGTTACACATGGAAGGCCGGGATGAAACCAGGCATTTTGTAAGAGATGCACATCTGCGCCTGCTCCTCGTTTGCTACTCCGTCTGTGTATTGCTCGGGTTTATGAATGTCTTTACAATATACAAAAGCCAAAATAATTGCCAATCCTTGCATCTTTTTACTCTAGAAATAATGTCCTCGGCCCCAGTAACAAACTGCACAGTACTGGGGAGGATTTTGCAAAGGTGCCCCTACCTTGAGGTAAATCTGCCCAATACTATACAATTTTAATGTAAACCCTACAAAATGGGGAAATACCGTGTGGGACTGTGTTTTTCCACCGGCTGTAAAACCAAGCAGTAATACCGATTCCAATGTGTTAACATATCCACTTACTGCCAGCTACGAGCCAGTGGTAAATGTGTGGAGCGGTCTATGTGGTGGGGCATGAGGGAGGGAGGTGGTGGCAGTAGGGGAGGGTAGGGGCAGTGGTGTAGCTAGCCACTTTGCCGCCCGTGGTGGCCCTTAAAAGCGTGGGGGGGGGGGGGCTGAATTGGCGATTGTCCCGCAATACAGACACATGGAAGATCGGGAGAGAGAGGCTGTCGCCCCCAAAACCCGTGCTACCCGGGGCGGACCACCATCCCCCGCCCCCCTTGCTACACCACTGGGTTTGGGTAAGATGCAGAGGCGCAACTAGAGCCAAATTTCGGGGGGGGCTGAGCAAAAATTTCGGGGGGGCTGAACTTTAAGCAATAGGCAGAGTGGAGCTGCAGGGGCTCTTAGAGGGGGTGAAACACCAGCAAGGCCTCATTAACATGCAAATGGTCTTTTAAAGACCTGTGAAGGGCTCGGGTGCGGCTGCTTTTTTGCCCGGGAAGGTGTCTCATCCCGGGCTGCCGCACACGAGGGGGGGGGGCTGAAGCCCTTTGAGTCCAATGGGTGTTGCGCGCCTGGTAAGATGCGTTTCTAGCAGAGGGACATATTGTATGTAAAAAACGGGAATGAGACTGGGATGCTGCTGCCTAAGTCCAGTATGATTTTTCACCCTGGTTTACTGGCCTCTGAGCCCCAGTGCCATTGCACGTGCTGTTGGTGTGAGCCTTTCACTTGCACTTCTACTGAAAGCAGACAGCCACAGTACAAAAAAGATAAAAGTAGCCTGAGAGTAAAGATTGTTTCTTTATTACAGTGATGTGTGGAATAGAGAGAAGATGCTGTACCTTAAACAGCCAGATGTTAAATTCCCCATAGAAAGTAACAAGCATTGGCATAGCCAATAGGTCTCGCCTTTGGGACCTTATAAGTGTTTAGCCATGCAACGGTTGATGTTGTTGCACCAAGGATATTGTGCTGCATAACTAGATACTTATAAGGTCCCAAAAGCGAGACCTATTGGCTATGCCGATGCTTTTTTCAGATGAAAGGGGATGATATAAAGTGCTATGTGCAGAAAAAGAGTTCTGTGTAGAAACAAAATACAGCATATCTCACTCCCAAACTAGTGAGCAGGGATGACTTTTTCCACACAAGATGGAGTGGCACACGGTCAAGACCTTGAGAGAAAACCGGGGCTGCATTACAGGAAACACAATCGTTGTGGGAACCCTAATATAATAAGCAATTGTGGACTGGATGACACTCACAAATCACAGGCTGGCCGGTATAAATGGCCTGAAAAGGTTATGAAATCTTTTTTTTTTTTTTTTTTTTTTTTTGCATGTCGTTAGCTGCACTTTTGCTTTTATTAACCTAAGGCCATAGGAATTATGCAATTTTGTGGAGGTGGCGTTTTCCACATAATTATGGATTTGCCACACTTGCCACATAACCATCAACTGATGCATAAACTACAGATTTAAACAAAAAAAATCTTCTTGCTCAAACGGATCAAAAGTTACTAAAAACACAGCAACCAAAGCTATCCTTTCTGCAGAAAGCTACTAGATAAGTCAAATTAGGTGACTGAAGCTTTTTAATTTACCTACATGTAACCTTCTATCTGTTACCTTTTACTCAGAAATGCTCTAGTGCAGTCTTGAAATAGACTAGTCAGCCCTTACCCCCCACCCGCCCCGAGAATGTAATAAATGCAAGGGAGAATATATTGTAATTAGAATCCTCATGATGACAGAAATACTAGAAATGCCAGCACTCCATGGCCAACACACACAAAGATTGGGGGTACATGCAGGCTGGGTGCCCTCATATGCATCCAAGGCCACCCAGAAAACATGACAACAATTAGAGAATGTTACTGGGTGACTCTGGCGTATATACTATGGTTTTAAAAATAAACGTTTGTTTCTCTCTGTATTGTTGTTTCTATAATCTATAAATAAAATTATAAAAACGCACAGATTTTCATCCTGCTCCTGTCCAATTGGTTTGTGATGATGCAGCTTTAAAAACAATTCAGGGAAGCTGCAAAAATGCACCTGATTTGCATCATAAATACAGGAGTCACTATGAGCCCTCCTTGTCTTCGCCTCATGACTCCACAGCAGTCAGCATAGGAAAAGCTGAGCCAAAATCAATGGATAGCCAAATGAACCGATGCAGCCATGTTAGCTCAAGGCCTCATCTGTAAACAAAGCCAGTGGCGTGGAGATACCCGAAGCAATTAACGTAGTTTTCCACCATTTGCTTTTCCTGACCACACACACGTACAGCCTGTGCAGCAGAGTTCAGCCTGCCTACATCTAAGGGCGAAGACAACCACGACAAGTCTCCATATGAAGAGCTCCCACAATCACTGTCCAGGAACGTCAGTGCATCTGGTAATGCATTTATAGCCACACTACTGACAGTATTAAAAAAAGTAAAAGCAGGAAAAGTAGAATAATCTGCAGCACCCCGCCTTACACCACACCCCTGTATGGAAGGACTAGACAGGGCAGTATGTATTAGCCGGCAAACATAACAAAGCGTACAATGATCATGAAAGAGCACTCACAAGGGATATAGCGAGGCACTTCAAAAATAAAGTTAGACGAAAACTATAAGAAATTAACTATATCAGTTAGGAGACAGGAGGACATGACCTTACGTAGGACAGTGAAAGACGATGGGCTACTGAAAACTCAAAGGAACGATCAATTCAGTAGGATAAGCTGAGAGTTACAAAGTGGCACTCTTTATTCCTGATGACCAAGTGGTCATATCAGAAACTTTAGGGAATCAACAAGGGCCACCCACCGCAAAACTGATAATATCAGAAACGTCCAGTACACCCTACATTAATCATAAATCACTTACCAAGCTCAAAATTATCTCTTGGAATGTGGCAGGAATACGTAAAGCACTTAAACATGAAACAGCAACAAAAATATTGCAGGAAGGAGACATTGTATGCCTACAAGAGACTTGGGCCACAGATTATGTACACCTTGAAGGCTATGCCGGTTTCCATACACTAGCAACCAAACATAATCGGTTTGGTAGACCTTCAGGGGGAATCTCAATTTATGTAAAACATATAAAACAGATAACAGTAAAAAGGGTAAAAATCGAGTCAGACGTGTTACAGGCGCTCGTAATAGAGAGGGAAAGAAATGATAGTGCCTCAATCCTAGTTATAAACCTGTACCTAAATGCATACAGTCAGGAAAAATTGGAAGCTACAAAAAATATTATAACTTTAATAAAGGAAATTTTACATACTAAACCGCTATCGGCCAAAGTGATTGTAGGAGACTTTAATCTGCACCACCTGGGAACACACAAGAATGAAAGGTCGTGTCTAACCAGCTCTGAAAGAGTTTTCAATTCCTTTCTGCAAAACTATGACTTAAAGTCCGCCAATGAAACCTGGAAAAGTTTGGATTTCAAACACCCGTGCATTCACACATTTAAGAACTGTTCCATAATTGATTACATCTTTTTATGCAGCCTTCTCATACAGAAAATAGTCAACTTTGAAGTAAAATCACACGAAACTAGTGATCCCAAACTGCTGCAAGTGGAACTAAATTCCAGCATTACACAGAGGGAACAAGCAACTGTAGTATCCCTCTCAACAGGGATTTAAGAATACACACTACTTAGAAGGCTAAAATGGAACAAGCATCAGGCCAGGCTATTTAACCTATGGAAAGAAAAACAAGAGTGTAAAGGTAAGCATCCTGGAATCCAACCCAGTGTGGATAATTGGACGAGGTGGATTGGCGCTCTAAAATCTTTACTTGTCAACAGCCATAAAGTCAGCCCACATGGAACGACAATGTACACTTCACAACTTAGTCATAATAACATAAAACTAACCACAATAATACGTAAACTAAAGATGGCAAAAAGAGCACAAAGAATGGCAGGAACTCAAGAAACAAGGGAGTTGTGTAAAGACCTATCTAAAAAGCACAGACATCTGCTATGGTCACTTAAACAAAATAAAATAGAGAAAGACTGGGTAACAATACACGAGCTCTCAAAACCTCATAAACAACGTCAGCTTTGGCAATTCATAGCCAGCTTGGAGAAAGGTAAAGTAGACAGGCGTAACTCTGTACACACAGATGCATGGCTGAGACACGTCGCGATAATCTATATCGAAAAAACAGGCTCCATAGACCCTGAAAGCTCTGAGATTTGTCCCTCAACCAGTGCAAATAGAGACGAGGAGACCCCAGTGGAATTCCTGGGCAAAGAACAAGATTTTACCGCAGTCAAACAAGTAATAAAAAAGATAAGAAAACACGAAGCACCCCAGCCCAATGGTCTTCCAGGAGCTATCTTTAGAGAAGATCCAGTATATTGGGGAAAACTTTTATCAAAACTTTTCATCGAATGTCGACTGAAAGCAAAGGTGCCTGACTCATGGTGAGGGTAATTTTTACACCCAATTTTCAAGAGAGGAGACAACACAGGCCCAAAAAGAAGAAAAAAATGATAGATGAATTGCCCTCTTGGACATTGAAGGAAAAGCCTATGCAAGCACCTTACTGAATGAACTAAATAGATGAATTAAAGAGAACAAAATCCTCCCCCCCTATCAGACCGGATTTTATAAAGGTTGCTCCACAACTGATAACATCGTGGCCATGTCGTTCCTAAGCCAGCAAGCAAATGGCAAAAATAATAAACCAGCCTTTGCATGGTTCGTTAACTATTCAGCTGCCTTCGATGGGGTGCCCCGACATAAGCTTTGGGTCAAATTGCGTAATTGGAATATCCCAGTAGGTCTCCACAATGCCATTATTTCATTATACAGTAATACCTGGATTAAAGTGAAGTTAGTAGACAACACCACAACGAAGAATTGCTTGTCAAATCGCGGACTAAAACAAGGAGGTGTACTTGCCCCCACATTGTTTAACCTATACACCGCTGACCTGGGGAAGAAGCTTCATAATGCCAGTCTGGTAACTCCGAAAATTGGAACCAACAAACTGCAAATATTACAATACGCAGATGACTTAGTGGTAATGGACCACACAAAAATCAGGCTACAAAGGGGCCTAGGCGCCCTAAATAACTATAACGAAAGAAATGAGCTTATTATAGATGCTCAAAAAACAAAAATAGTCATTTTCGGTAATTTTTCCAAAAAAGCTTTACTGAAATGGCATGTGGGCAAAGAAATCATCGCTACTGCGAAATCCTACAACTACAGGTAAAGCAACACTAAATCTCCACAAAATGAAGGCCAGACAACAGTCAACAACTTATGCCCTATGCAAACTAAATGAGTTAATGCATAGTCCAACAACAGTCCCTATCAGAAAAGTAATACAAGCCAAAATTAGGGCAACTGCAGGTTATGCACAGCAGGCATTTCCGGGTGAAATGGAAGCAATGTTGAACAAAGCACAATGCCTGTCCTATAAACGCTTTTTCAAACTGCCCAAATACACTTGCAACAGCCTAATTCGTTTGGACTTCGGACTGAACCAACAAAGTAAAGAATGCTTGGGAACGCACGCGAAATATTACTATCAAGTATTGACAGCCATAGCCGGAAGCTTAAAAAGCATGTTGAAGCCAATCTATGGAGGGTCAATCAACCCGTGGCAAAGCTACATGGAGAAAGCAGTGTAAATGTTGAGTTTGGCAATTGAAAATTGGGACAAAGGGTCTATAAACTATTTGGCCATTAAAAACTCAATTAATAAGCAATGTTACCAACTGTCTCATACAAATGACCTAGCGCAATATGTTACAGGAAGAGGTCCTCCCAGGCTGTCAACATCATAAGTAGGGCACACAATCCAGCCATATCTTAATCAAGCTCTGGGAAGGAAAGCACTCAAAAACATCGTATGGGCCAGATTAGTGCCCCTCCCAATCAAAGAATTAAATCCTGGGTGGAAGTCCCTTGAACACAAAATCAGATGTAGAATCAGCAACTTCAAACATGAATCTCTGCTACACTTAATTTGGTGTTGTCCCGGTATGCTTCAGCCCCGTCAGATCCTTCTAAAACAAATATAGCTGCATAATGGGGTCCGGACTGTAAAAGAAGCCGCCTCGGTACTCTTTTCCTGTACTCTACCGCCAGACTTGGCCAGGTTTGGGAGATGCATGGCCGAGCTCCGACTTAGACTTATGGTAGAAGAGGGGCCAGGCTATACGAAAGACAATCTGGTTTATTAAATAATTAGTCTCCAGTAACCAGCCGGTGAAGATGTTATTTCTAACTATCAAACCATAGAACTCGTATTAAATTTGCAAAAATGTTGCACTGGCAATCTCTCACCGTTTTACTAATGTATATAACCCATCCTTTTATCATCTTTTGATAATGATGTATGTAAACTCATTTTATGAATATATATTGCAAATGGTTTTAAGTAACTGTGCAATACAAATAAAAAATTCAATCGTATTAGCAGTGCAGCGGCACTGGGGTCCAGTGATGTGCAGCGGCACTGGGGTCCACTGATGTGAATTGCCCACTGCTCCCATTTATGGCTGTTTTTTTATTACCAGGAGAATGAGGGTCCACACTCCCTGCCTGCTTTAGTGACTAAAACTCCCTTGCTACAACACAGCACTAGAACTGGACTAAAATGTTAGATCCTTATTTGCATATACACGTCCAATCACAACTCACACAGTTAGCAGTAAATGACTCTTAGATTCACTTTTCCTATAAAGACTGCTGAAACCTTCTCCATTCTGCTACACTGGAAAACTATGTAGGTATGCTAGGACATGGCCTGAAACGAGGTACATACATACATATACACGCACATACACAGAGTACATTCAGGGAAAGTTCTGCTCTGGGTGGTGCATGGTCAGTACCCTCCTGGAGATGGCAGGTCCCCACCCCTGAGAGGCAGAGGAAAATTGTTGACTGGTGGCGCCCAGCCATCATGACTGCCACAGGACAATTCTTGTCAGTCCTGAATGAGGGAGTGCCTCTCTATCCTGCGGTTTGACTCGCATCAAGCATCCCATGGATGTGATCAACAGCCACACATACTTTTTTTTAAAATGGAAGGCTTAGCCCCTGGAGCGCACTACTACAGAACCATAGCCCTTACGCTGTACATACACTGATGCAAGCACATACCTCTGTGTAACTTAATGAATCCGCATTTTGTGAAAATTCATCCTTGCTCTGGAACAAACCCTTCGGGAACTGGCCCCGTTGTTTCTTAAGAGTGCGTTAAAAGTGTGATTTATGTTTTAAGTTGTACTGCTTTGTTTATTGCTTCTGGTTCCATTCCTCAAAGTGTTGACACTTAAAATGGGGAAATGCCTCAGCAACAGCAATGTTATTTTCATTCATTTAATAATGTCAGTAAACATCGTTTAAAGGCTGTTTGGGTTTTACCTCTCTCGCTTCTTCAGAAGGAGACCCCCGAGTGTAACCATAGAAGAACATTACATCACAGTTTCTTAGCAGCCATTTTGCAAGCATCCTTAAGTAAGTGTTCCCTAAAGCTAAAATCACACACGGAAACCGGTCGGCCTGGGAAGGTTAACCTTTCCAACATGAAGCGAGGCACGTGGTGCCACAGGGCGCTTCACCCCTTTAAATTGAAAGCTGATCCGGGTTATGTGATGGTAACTGCGGGCCGTTTTGACCTGTGGGCGAGGGCAGCGGATTTCAAGTGCTAGACATTGCTTCATCGACATGTGCCCCTGGGCGGGGAACATACACTACTCCACAAACTTAAACATTTACTCCAGGCTTCAGCTTTTGGTGAAACCTTAATTCTCGCCTTGTTACCAAAGACGATGGCTTCTGCCAGACCCTGTTTCCATGCCTCTCTGACTGAAGCAGCCTAAATTCCTCAAAGGGATTGAAAACTTCACTGTACCCATTAATGCAGCGAGACTGCGAGTCTCAGAAAGCAGCGCAGTGCAGGCTAGAAGGCCAGGACTGGCTGACTGTGTTTGTGTAGGGTGACTAAATGGCACTATGTCATCAGAACACCAAGTTTTTATACCAGTTTGTTGTTTTTATATAGCCCTGTTCTCATGTGTGTTGGTTCAATAGGCTCAGTTACAATTAATCAAGACTACATCTCCCAGAATGCACGAGTTTGTAAGAGCAACGTCCAGGAATGTAAAGCGGTGTCCCGACGACATGGAGCCACCTGTCCTCCCTAGTTATGGGTGGAATGGGTTCAGTAGAAGCTCATGTGCCGGCTGTCCTCATTGCAGCTGTGACAGCTGTTTGAGGAGTGTTGGCCCTGCGAGGAGTGGATCCCGAACCCCCGTAGCATTGCTTCCCTCTCTGCCCTGCCCTCCAGTTAACATGTCCTCCAGACAGGGCGTCAGCTGGGAGAAGCCGCTGCACTTTGCGGACAATGGGCACCAGCCTCGTCCTCATACCACACAGGACTCGGGCGCCTCCTTGACAAATGACCGCTCAGCGCTGTCCAGATGCGCAGGGAACCTTGAAGGGTGATTGAGAGCTCTCTTGACAGGGTAAGTGGGAAGACACAGGCCGCCATTTTACCTCAAGGTACACCACGACACAAGCAATCTGGACTGGGCAGAGCCCCTAAAAGCTGGTTTGAGCCTACAAGGAGAAGGCGCGAGGGGCAGGTTGTGTAAATAAAAGCCATGTGTTGGGTTCAGGCTCCAATGCAATAAAAGTCTAATATCAACAACAGGGTGTTCTTTCCACTCGGAAGGGAGGCTTTGAAAAAACACCAGGGCCATCACTCTTCCTGTCTACAAATGGACAAATTAAGGCAACCAGAGAGAATGACTGACAGGAGGGTTACAACCGGACAGGCTGCACAGCTCGCGAGCTCGAGGGTCGCAGACCAAGAGCTGTTGGAGGAAGAAGGGAACTCACGCCCACCTCCTGCACGAGAAGGAAAGAGAGGACCCTTGCACACATGCTGCAGTCTGGAGACGGGAGACAGGCAGCAGAGCTCGCTCTCCTCAGTGCTTTAAAAACAAGCCCACAAGTGGTGCACGCGCGTTGTAAGACGCAAAATTGATAAATAATACAATTTGGCAGCGCACTGTTGGACACAATAAGATACAGATTAAAACATTTCAGGGAGTATATATCCAGCAATGAATAACATGCTTGAACAAGACAGCATAGGGTGCGCGCCCACTGAAAGGAATGTTAAGTATGCAGCTGGCACCCGGCCGCGCTGCTGCTCGCTCCCGAGAACCCTAGGCCATGGGAGTCAACATTTAGAGAGAAGGCGGGACATGATCCCGCCTTTGGCCAATTGCGGGCTTTCAATTTTTAAAAGCCACACGCAAAGGCCAATGGAAGGTGTTGGAGGAGGCGGACCCACACGGAGAATGCTCTTGGAAGTCTGAAGTGATTCCAAGAGCCTTCTCCTAGCGCAGCGCATGCGCGCTGCACTAGGCGAGACCTAAAAAGTAGACATTAAACTGAGAAACCATTTGTTGGGAAGAAGAACCTAGCAGCCATAGAGCATAAATGCAATTAAAGTGCACACGAATCACGATAGAATCAACTGTGAAGAAATCTGGGGGACTGTCTTTAAAATCCTAGGTCGAAATCTGCTACAACTGTACAACTTTCTTATCCAAGAGGGGGAACAATGGGCTTTTAAATATTAAGGTCCAGCATACATGCCCAAAAGACAGTGAGACTAGAAGTGGTATGCAGTTCCTGTGGTGTGATGCAGGTAATGGTAAAAATACAAAAGGTAACAGGGTATGGATGTTAAGGGTGGGCAGGAGAAAAGATTCCTCCTTTTGGGAAAGAGACCCTCACACACCCAACAAGCGGGTGTCTTGCTTCATCATCGGGTCTTGCTCCTTATCGGGTCGTGGTGCAATACCCGATCAGGCGCCCGTGGTGGGGCCTTCTTGGCGGAAATCTTTATTCCCAATGCCGTTGGATGTAATGTGTGTGAGGGCCCTAGTGGAAATGTAGCTAGTGTAGGTGACGGTGATGTGTGGGGATGAGAAAAATAAAACAGGGATCAGTGATCCACTCAGAACAATTTTAATAAGTTGTGGTCACTACCCTGATTAAAAGCAGAACAAAACGTACATTCTCACTCTAAGGATTGTGAGGGTATGTGCTAATGAAAGAAGGTCAACATGTTTCTTGCCTGTTATCTATTGATGGCAATTCTTCAGGACCAGACTTCAAACTACCTACACTTTTTTGGTGGTGGTCAAGACCTCAATGAAGTATATATACTGATCACGCGTACAGCACCCTAAAAAATGTGTGGTACCAGTTGATCTATACCAAGACCCAGGTTGGGTCAATGGTTAGCGGCATCGAGTACCGGTAGAGGTAAGCACTAAAGTATCGTGTCAGTTACGAAGTGTGGAACCTCCCATATTCCTACCCATTCACTCTACCAGCCCAGTCCGGTAGAGTGAATGGGTAGGAATACGGGACTGCATACCACTTCTAGGGGCATATATATCAAATTCTCTATTTGCGGTTCTCAAATGGCGATTTTTTGAGAATCGCTATTTGGTAATTGCAAACGAGATGTAAGGAAAAATTCGCAAATTGTTAGCGATTCCTTGGCATTCCTTAATTGCGATTTGTAAATTGCGAATCGCAATTAAGGAATACCTTCCCATTCATTCCTATGGGCCAGGAGGCCCATAGGAATGAATGGGAAGGCATTCTCAATTAGCGATTCGCAATTAGAGAATCGCAAATTGAGAATAATTTCAAGGGTGCAAGGGTGTCATAAAGACACCCTGATGCACCCCTGAAATGAGCATGTGTGCGCATGTGGCGCACATACATGCCCTATGGGCATGTATGTGCGCCACATGGCACTTTGAAAAATGCCAAAAAGTGCAACTTTCAAAGAAATTGCAAATTACCACTAACTTGAAGTTGGTGGTAATTTGCGATTTTTTAAGGAGAAATCGCACAACTTGGGTGCTTCTTACATCGCATTTAAGGAATCGCAATTTGCAATTCCTTAAATGCAATCGCAAAATAGAGAATCGCAAATTTGCGATTCTTTAATTTGCGATGCCCTTTTGGGATGATACATCCCAAAAGGCCTTTTCCCGTTCGCAAACAGGCCGATTCTGAGAATTGTCCCGTTTGCGAACGAGAAAAGGGCTTGATACATGTGCCCCATAGTCTCACAACTGTACAGCTGTTAGTGCAGAGAGCAGTCCTTCCCATTATAATTAAAAGATCCTGGGATTAAATAAAGAACAGGACCGCTCATGACTGGCCTAGGTTATTGTTTGTAAAAAAAAAAGGGAGAAATTTAAAGCGCGTTTAAATTTTTTTACTTTGCATCAAATTAAACAGGTAACTTAGGCTGGGGAAAGGTCACCTTGCAGCCCCGCTGGAACCCTGTAACAACTCTTATTGTGTATGCCTCTAATTAGCGGGGGGAGAGAGCCAGGGGAGTATGCTTAAACTCCTTTGCAGATTACTGCATAATAAGACTTTGGAGACGTTAGATGGGGAGAGGATGTGGTCTCAAGGCTAGACTGCCGACTTTGGAGCTGGGAAACCAAGGTTCGAGCCTCGGGGTCGACTCCACATCTTGTGATTCTGAACAGGAGCCCCCCTGCACCTAGGGGAGGGGTGCCCTCAGTAGCGCCACAGAACCGAGCCTCCTCCGATGCCTAGAAGAGGGGCTGGATGAGGAGGGGGCTGGTGATGTCACTGGGGAGTGCGGAGGAAACATAACCGAAACTCAGGAGGTTATTTAAGGCAGCTCCCCAGGGGTCTCGTCCTCTTCGTCCTCTTGGACCCCAGGGAAGCTGCAGGAGCATCGTCAAGTAGACAACTCAAGGATTGTATCACGGTGGGTTCGAGGAGGCCTGGCATAGTAATAATAGCACAAGGTTGCTAGTTTTTGTATCTTATTGTATCAAATTGTCTGCGGCTTGATGTTAGGGGGATAATTGAGACCGGAACCCCGCCAGTGAAAAGGCAGCATTGCTTATTAAGAGTATTTGTCATTACCTGCTCCCTTTAATTGTAGAGTCCGGTGCTGGCATTGAGTATGCGCAGGAATGAGGCCGCGCATGTGAGAGGAGGGGGGTGAATAGCTTAGCACAGCAGTCATTTTTGATCCGGTGTTCCCGAGGTTCGGGAGGGATAATGGAGCCCTGGGTCGCGGCGGTTAAAGGGGTGACGCAAAGGCTGCTGTGATATATGGGGGAGTGCGCACCAATAACCCAACCTAAGAGGGTTGAAGCCACAACACAGGTGCAGGATCGAAAAGACGGCTTTATTTACTTATAGTAATAGCCATTACCTGTTTTGGGAGTCCAGCGCTTTGATGGAGCCCGCGCTGGAGTGAGGCCGCGTCCATGTGGTTGATAGAGCGTCATGTGATTGTGAAATTTGTAGGGCTGCATCATATTCACCGCTAGTCAGCACTCGCATATTATTCGATGTAGGTTAAGAAGTGCAGTAGAAATGTATAGCTGTAATCATTTAACATAGGGGTGATTAGAAATGTAATAATGCTTTTGTGAAGAGTAACGTTGCAAGCTCTTGTGAATGTGTTTAGTAAATGCAAATGATTAGTTTCCATGCAATGCAATGTATTAGGTTAAACGGATGTCATGTTAAAATGATATATGTAGGTTGCTTATTTACTTATATGCGAATAATGAACTAATGCTTAGAGTGTGATTTAGCAGTGTGTTTAACAGTGTAAAGGCCTGATCGCATATACGGTTGAAGAGAAAGGCCTGTTCATTTTCTTATGTTAGCTAAACGTTGTAGGCCAAAAATGATTTCCCTTGGTAAAGGCTTTGGGTTGCAGGGAAATGTAAAATCTTGGAGACGTGAAATATTTTCCGTTCCCATGTTTCTGTTGTAGGTGCAAGGACATTTAGCTTGTTAGTGAGACTAGGTCTTTGTTTTAGGAGTTAGGATGCTGCGAGAAGCCAACAGGGGAGTGTATTGGAATGTGGAGATGATACTTTCAGCGGAGAAGGTGCCTGGGACCCAAGGTCAAGCTAACCGTCGTTGGACGCCAGACAAAGTTATAGGAAAAGTACTGGAAGAAGACCTGGCTGAAGAGGTGTGCCGAAGGGCGTGTTCTATGATTTTGGGGTTTTGTATTAGGGACAGTGCCCAGTGGGTTGAATAGTTGAGGTTTAGACGGGAAGCTAGAAAGAGCATCTTAGAACGAGCTCTGACTGAATGAATGTACTTCTTAGGGAGTCTTCACTCCTGACACCTTTATTCTCCTTGCCTGGGATGGGAATGCTAAGTAGGGATGCCACCTAAGAGTTAGAGTAGGGACAGACTAACTGTTTTTCCGTTTTAGGCTAATGACTCCTAATTTGGATATTGGCTTAACCATTGCTTTCTTGATGATCTTAGAATCAGTGATTCTTTTTGTCTTGAGTTGGATGAGAATCCTCCGTAGACTTGCATTTGTACTAGTGCCCATTTATCTCCTACACCTTGTATTGAGGTGTCTGTATGTTCAGCTATTCTTGGTTGTAATAAAATCCTATAAAATTTAGATTAGGAGTCAGTGGTCCTTTCGGAATGAAATCTAATTTTGGCGACTATGTGTTGATAATTGTTTTTCCTCCCCTCTACGCTATTTAGCGATAAAAAGATCCTGGCGACCTGAGAGGATTCTTGGAGGTAATTAGGTAGACAAGAATCCGGCCCTATCAGTTGGTAGCAGAGTAGGATGGTTATCTCTGATAGCGAGGGGAGATCTAGATCAGGATAAGAGATTCTTGAGGCCCATAGAAGACAAGGGATGGTGACTCATCGAATGGCGAGCAGCGGACGATGGCGGTTGATGGAGATTGATGAAGAGTAGCAGTGCGGCGGAAAGCAGCAGTTCGTGGAGGAGTGAATATGAATAGGGTGAGATGTTTGTAGATTGCGGTGTTGATTTGTTGTGTGATGTCTTGCGGAGTTGGAGTGAGTGTTGAGTGATTGTGAGATCAGGCTGTGAGTGCGTGCAGCCCAGGAAAGTCTTAGGCTTGACGAGTAGAGTAGAAGACACCCGAGGTAGATTTTGTTGACCACCGAAAGGGGATCGTGAGACGTCATCGATTGCCCGGACCGAGGTAGGTGGAGCGAATGTGTGAGTGCGTGAGGAAATGACGCTGGTCGTGGGTTGTTGTACGTGGAATTTAGTTTTTGTAACCTATCAGAGGTGATTGTCTGGTCGTTCGTGGACAGACAGCTGCCAGCCAAGGTCGACAATTTCGAGAGACTGTGGACGGACAGTCAGAGAAGTAACTTGTTTGGGACAAACGGTATTTCAGCGTGTAAATGGAACGAATGCAAGGGTGAGACGTATATTTTGAAGGAGGGGAACTGCTGCGAGCAGGGGAAGAGTGACATCAGAAGGTGCCGCGCTGCGATAGGTCGGTTGGTGTGAGTCGCGACGCTATTGGTGGGTTTGACATCAGGAAGTGAACGAAAACATTGTGTGCAATCGATTATTGCTCATTATGAAATGTTTTAAAGTTTTCTGAGAGTTATGTAGAGGTGACAAACATGTGGTCACTCGTGGGGGAGAGGAAACCCCTCTCGAGGATACTCCGGCACATTATATGTCAAGAAATGTGGGACTGCATACCATAATTTGGCTTGAAAAAAATTGGCATAAAATGACTCAGGGCAAGGGTGAATTGTTTTTCCCGCGATATGGCTCCTTCAGGTTGGAAGTGTTGTACCAGTTGAATTCTGTGATGGCGGCTTTACTACCTTTGCCGAGACCTACACAATTTGAGGCGTTGCATGCATGGATTAGAGCAGCGCATGATAGGAAAAGAGACCAAAGTCAGGAAAGGGTGAAGAAGTCAATTAAGGCATTTCAAGATACAAGATGGGATGCAGAAGAGAAAAGGTGGAGAGTGCAAACAATAGAGGGAGACAGGTTATATCCATTATTGGTAAAGACTGATGGCTCGAAGGTAAAGAGTGCGGATGATGGTGATGACAGCGATACGGATGACAGTTTAATAGAGAGGTTGTTGTCCGAGAGACCTCCACCATATAATCCAGACTCCTGTGAAGGGAAATCAGCTCCAGCAGAAGGGACTAGTGGATTACAGACTCAGTCAGAGGTGAGAGTAGAAGGGAAAATCTCGACAGGGACTGAGGGCATGAAAAATCAGTCTGTAGCAAATACTGAGGTTGGGAGAGGTGTGAGGTTACCGGACGCTCTAAAGGTACCGGTTACCATTGGACCCATTGTTTCTGTTTACGACCCAGATCAAGAGAAGGTTGGGAGTTCAGTACAGTCAGCTGTAGGAGCAAGGAGCGTGATCGAGGGAAATGGATCGGTGAGTGGAATGGAGCACATTCCAAAGCCTGTAGAATGGAATACGCCATTACCAGCTACAGCAGTTTCCTCTAGGGAACAGGCAGAGGCGAGACCAGTGAGGCCGAGGTCTTTGGCCGAGTCAAGATCAGATTTGCGGATGTGGGCACCACCAGTGAGAAATCAGAATCAGAATGAGAGAACGGTAGACAGTGAACGCGGTACTGTGGTGAATCGTTCTGTTCCTATGAGCATGTCAGAAGAGAGTAGAACTCAGGAACAGGAATGTGATTATGATGAACGGAATGGCACAGCTTATCGAGAAATATTGAAGGGAGCTCTGAAAGGAAGAATGTTAGATGTTGTAAGGTTGAAAGCAGAAGTAGATGAGATTATAAATGGAAACTTACCTCTTGAGAGAATGTACATGTACGAACAAGATGAGTTACTCTTTGTAGCGAAGGATGTGACTCGCAAGGCAAGAACTGCATATGAGAAGTTGTCAGATTTGGCCAAAAAGTATGATGTGGACCTGTCTAAAACAAAATCATTGCAGGGAAGCCATAGATTGCAGTATAGCGATCAGGAATTGGAAGAGAAGAGGGTCATGGGATTGAGAACCCATATCAAGGATTTGATTATAGCAATGCGTGCATGGCTCATGCTTGATAAGTGGGAAGAAAGGTGGTCCAAGAAGAAGAGTTCTAGAAGAACAATAGGAGAGACGCCACCTCCAGGTGGAGGGATGACGGAGGTAGGGAATTTCCCTTTACGAAAGGTACAGAATGGAGGATACGTGCATGTGCCTTGGAGTAGGGGTGACTTGGCTGCATTAACGAACGACTTTCCCCGTCTAAGGGAAAAGCCTGTGGAGTGGTATAAGCAGGTCGATCGGTTTGTTAAGATTTCGAAGGTGTTGTGGGTCGACTTAAATACATTGTTTGACATTGTGGTTCCGAGTGACTTATGGTCGGCATGCAAAATCGCCGTTGAGTGGCCAACTTCAGAGCCAGATAGGGATCCAATTTCAAATGGTCTGTCACCTATAGTCATGAAGAAGTTTGAGCAGGTGATCACATGGTTGAAGTAGAAAATTTCACCGCAGGATATTGATTGGGTCAAGATAGATCGGACAGTGCAAGAGCCAAAGGAGACGGTGCATGAGTTTTATGAGAGACTTTTGGAGGCTTTTAAGCAGTACAGTGGACTGGATGTGTTAGATACAAAAGACACAGGACAGTTTGTTTCGAAGTTTCTGTTGGGATTGAGGCCAGAGGTTAGTCTCATGATACAACAGCATTTGATTTGTTGGCAGAACAAGCCTGTGGATGAGATTTTGCGGTATGCTGGATACTGTAGTGATGAGATAGAATCAAAGCACAGGAAATTGAAAGACAAATTGATGCTTGTTCAGATGCAAACAGCCCAGGGATAGCCTAATGGAGGAACGTTAGGAAGGAAGCAGGGAAATAACTAAGGAGGAAACCAGAATGTCCAAGGTCAGGGAAGACCAAAGTCAGTTGATCCTAAGACAGGAATGGATGTGGCAACATTGAAGAAGACCACTGCATGTCATCTTTGTCACCAGATTGGACACTGTAAACGCGAGTGTCCTTTGAACCCGATGAATCAAGTGCAGCAGGAAGGAGAGATAGTTCAGGTACCTGTACCTGAAATGGTTCCCACTGTGACTAGACCTAGAATGATCAAAGGGGGGACTAATAGCCCGCAAGTGCAAGTCCCTCAACCTCCTAGGGTTCAGAGCATGCAACAAGGAGTCCGCACTTACATGCAGATGCCCATGTTCGACGGAAGTGAGGAGTTTGGTCCGGATCCATTGGCATGACGGTGCCTGAGAGGGGAGGAAGACTGCACACTTGGAGCAGTCTTAGAGGTGGACCAGAGGGGATCATTTGTGGAAGCAGACATTGATGGTCACCCTACCACCTTTTTGGTTGACTCTGGTGCTACCCGGTCTACTGTAAGATCAGCAGTAGTTCCCAACCTACCCCTCTCGGGACAATCAGTCCAAGTTGTAGGTGTAGCAAATAAGAAACTGACCAGCCCACTGACTGAGCCAATTCCAGTGAGAATAGGAACCTTCAAGGATCGACACCAGTTCGTGGTGTGCGATTCGAGTCCAGTTTGCCTGCTAGGAAGAGATCTGTTGTGCAAGCTGAATTGCACCATCTATTGCACGCCAAAGGGAGTGGAAGTACAGACAAAGGATGACGATGCAACCTTTAAGGTTGCAAATCAGCGTGTGTGTATAGAAACGTATCCAGCGCTGATAGTGGAAGAACTTCCACTTGACCTGAGGGACTCTGTGTCAATTGATGTGTGGGACCTCAGTGGAGAAGGGATCAGATTGGTCAAAGGTGTAGATCCAGTGAAACTACAGGTCAAGCTGAATGTATAATTCCCTAGGATGCCCCAATACAATCTGTCACCTGAGACAATTGCAGGGATCAAGCCTGTAATTGAATCTATGATTAAGCAGGGAATTCTGATAGAGATTATGGGTAGCCCATGTAATTCACCTATCATGAGACTACAGAAACCGAGTGGGAAATTCAGGATTGTCCAAGACCTGCGAAAAATCAATGAGATAGTTGTTCCATGTTGTCCGGTGGTACCGAATCCATCTGTAATTCTGTTTCAGATCCCATGTGAAGCTGAGTGGTTTACAGTGATCGATTTGTGTCAAGCATTCTTTTTGATCCCACTCGATGAGGAAAGCCAATTTCTTTTTGCTTTCCGGCTGTAGAATCGTGTGTTAACGTGGTGTCGTATCCCACAGGGGTACACAGACAGTCCATCAATTTTTAATCAGATTTTGAAGAAGAGTCTTGAAGGTCTTGTGTTGCCGCAGAACTCCATTCTGGTGCAATACATTGATGATTTGCTCATAGCGTCAGAAACTGAAGACGCTTGCAGGATTGATACCGTTGCCTTGCTGAATTGTTTGGCAGAGAACGGACACAAAGTGTCTCCGAGCAAATTGCAGTACTGTTTGAGTGAAGTGCAGTATTTGGGTCACAGAATTGAGAAAGGCAAGAGAAAGGTGTCACCAGATCGTATTGAGGCTATTATGGATATGCCTGTGCCTACCACTCAAACAGAAGTCAGAATGTTCCTGGGGATGGTTGGCTACTGTCGCCAATGGATTCCCAATTTTTCCTTTGAAGCGAAGCCCTTGCAACGGCTGATGCACAAAGATGTGAGTGATCCGGTACCATGGGACGAGGACTGTTTGAGGTCATTTTTGAGGCTGAGAGAAGCCTTGTGTTGCGCTCCAGCTTTGGGGATGCCTGATTACAACACGGCATTCGCATTGTTCTGTTGTGAGAGAGAAGGTTGCGCATTGGCAGTTTTGACTGAGAGTCATGGAGGTGTCCGTAGACCAGTTTCCTACTTTTCAGCTACTTTAGATCCAGTAGCTTCTGCATTGCCCGGATGTCTTAAATCAGTTGCTGCAACAGGTGTCAGTATTGAAAGATGTGAGAGTATTGCAATGGGACATCCACTTACAGTTTATGTGCCACACTCTGTTGAACTGTTGATGACAAGGACTAAAACACAGCACCTCACGAACAACAGGTTGACACGTTACGAGCAAGTTATACTTGCTGCAGAAAATGTAACATTGAAGAGGTGTTCTGTTTTAAATCCTGCGACATTGATGCCTATTCCAAATGTAGATGATGAAGATTGTGAGGACCACGACTGTCTCGATGTGACTGAACTGTGCACCAAACCGAGACCAGACATTGTTTTTTTTTTTTGTTTTTTTTTTAATTGCAACCGGAGTTAAAACATGATATTATATTACAACACAGATAATTAATTAATAGATCACAGAATATTACAAATCCTCAGCCTGTTTAACAATCTAAGACAAAAAGTTATCTTAAAGGCAACTTTAGTAAAATTCATAAAAAGCTCAAGCCTCCCCTGACTCAATCACATCTTAATAGCAATTTCGTATATCTCCCAAGGCTAATAATCAAAGTCAAACTTGGTACCCCATATTTTCTCAAACTTCTTAAGGCCTCCAATGCGTGCGGCATAGGTACATTCGCTCTTCTTGACCCTCCTCATCTTCTGAACCCATTTCATAGCTGAGGGTATGGAATCCGAACGCCAATTTTGCAGCAGAAGCGACCTTGCGATCGCTACTGCTATGTAGAGCAACCTCAGCATGGATTCCGAGAAGAGAAGATCTGGGTCATAACCAAATAATTTTAGCCTACTGTTAACCTCAAGCTTTATATTGCACTTTTGTTCTAAGGAAAAAATACCTCAGTTCAATAAATATTGATATTTGGGCAGCTCAACATAATATGTGACCAATTGGCGTGTGTATAATTCATGCAGCGAAAGCATTGAGAGGACTGATTAGTGAACATCCTAGCTAAAACAGCGGGAGTTCGATACAATAACCACTTACTAACATCCTATGCCAATTAGCCCCTCTGAGAGACTTATTAATTGTAGACCAAATCTGAGGAGAGACTACACAATTCTCATGATCAGCCCATTTCTTAATTGCTTTTGACTCAAGATCCGGTTGTTTGAGAGAAGCCAGGAATGTTTTCCAAGCACCTGGATTCTTATTGACTGCTTTAGCTAACAAATCCTCTACAAGCTGATTTTGGGTCATAAAAGAGGTGGGGTTTACTTCTACTAAATATTTATATAGACAGCCATAAGAGTTAACCAAAATAAAATCCTTAGCAATCCCTGGAGATATTTCTGCTACCGTCATCCACTTACCGTCCCTTAAGAAGTCTGATACTTTAAGGTAGCCGACTTCCGCCCATTTTGATGTCAGATGGGTAGGTTGTTTAATTCCTATTGAGAGGAGGATTTCTTCTATTAAGGTGGCTGAATTAATTGCTGAGATAGAATATTTTTTAAAGAAGGCCTGACGTCTTTTGAAAATACATTGGAGACATTTATATCGTACCAGCTTTGGGCACCTAAACAATAACATGAGAGAATTAATCTGAGTTTCAGTACAGATTAAATTAAAAAAAAAATTGCAATAAAAATGTGTTTGTGGTAAAGGCTTGAACCTAGATAAATACTGTGCAAAGTAAGCGTCATAGTAATATTTCAGATTCGGAAGTGCAAGCTCTCCCTGATCTACATCTTCATATAAAGTGCCGAGTGCTAAACGTAGGGTTTTTTTTGCCCATAGAAAAGTTGTAAACATGGACTCAACCTGAGAGAAAAACGAGCTTGATAAAGTGCATGGTATTGAAGAAAACAGAAAATTAAACAATGGTAAAATTGACATCTTGATAAGAGCAACACAACCTAAAATGGATAAAGGAAGCATATTCCAACGAATCAATAAACCTTGAACTTTCCTTAAAAGTGGCGTATAATTTAGTTTAAATAAATCTTCAAACGACGCGGAATAGAAAATCCCCAGATATCTTTTTGGGTTGAGATTTGCTGAGCCTTGGATATCTGGATGTAAATCAAAAGCAGCTCTCCCACATTGTATAACTTCCGTTTTGGCTCTATTTATTCGATACCCTCCTAATGCTTCAAAGTCCTCAAATAGTTTGAAGACTTTGATTTGTACTTCTATGTAGGCTTAATTAACAGCATAATATCGTCTGCATAAAGTTTTAACCACGGCATAGTCAGGATTGGAGGAAGGATATCTGGGGAGTTCCGTATTGCAATTGCCAGGGGTTCGATAAAAAAGGCGAATAATACTGGAGATAGAGGGCCTCCTTGTCTTGTGCCACGCTTAATATTAATGGACACTGCCACGGTTGAATTAATGATTACATTTGCCACTGCATTCTTATACAAATTCTGAATTAAGAGTATAAAAGACGTTGGAATATTAAAAGAATTCAAAATACAAAACAACGTCTTCCAAACCACCAAATCAAAAGCTTTTTCCGCGTCGAGCAATAGAACTAGCGCGGGGATGTTCTGAATTTCAAAATAATCCAAAGCTTCTGCGAGAAAATGGGTGTTGGTAGCTAACTGTCTGCCCGGCAAAAATCCATTTTGGTCGATGTTAGAACCGGCGACATGTATCAATTTTGCTGCATATTTATTGAACCGGAGAGATAGAAGTTTTGTGACAATTTTGTAATCCGAGTTTAGCAATGTAATTGGGCGATAAGAGTTGGGATCCCCTTTGTTTTTGCCCTTCTTCGGAAAGCTAAAAATATTTCCCTGTTTAAAAGATTCTGGAATAACCCCTCCCATCTAGCATAGAATTTATCAAGGAGAGAAAGAATTCACCAAACGCCTTAAAAATTATTTGTAAAATTCGGCGGGTAAGCCATCTGGGCCACATGCTTTGGCATTAGGTAAGCTCTTTATCACCTCTTGAAACTATTAATGAAAACGAGCGGGCCATAAGATTTTTATCTATTTCCATCAACATGGGCAGTGGATTTTCAAGGAGAAACTTTTTCAACAACAGATCATCGACTGACTGAAGTTGGCCATAAATGGTCTGATAATGTGCAAGCATAATGCTATTAATCTCAACTGGATCCTCCGTAAAGCCTGCTAAGCATGGGCAATTCAAAGTTTGATTTGATTCGTAGCTGCTTGTTCCTTGGCCTGCCACGCCAACAGTCTACCAGTAAAGTTGCTCTCCTCATAGATTTTCTGCTGAGACTGTTGGAAAAAGATCTCGCTTTGAGAGCTACATACAGTGCAAAGCTCACGCTTGGCTTGTTCAAGTTGAACTTTGGTGGTAGAAGAGGAATTCTTTAAAAAAAACGCATTACAAATATGGATCTTATCTTCAATTTTTAATTTCTTCACCTTAGCATTTTTGGCAGTAAATGCCTCTTTGCTTACTACTAATCCCCGAATAAAGGCTTTAAGTGTGTCCCAAACTATATTGGGTTCTGCGGAATAAATGTTCTGGATTAAAAATTGTCTGATCTCAGTATCCATAAATTTTACCCACTCTGCATCATTCAGATGCGACTTATTAAATAACCAGCGTTTAGGTGTTTTTAAACCAGAGCCCACATGAATTTCCAGAGATAGCATTGCATGATCCGAAAATCCATTTAAAAATAAATTTTGTTGACAAAAATCTAAATTCTGAGAGATAAAAAAAAAATCAATGTGTGAGGAAGAGCCAAACCGTCCTGATCCACATGTAAATTTCTTTAAAGTCGGAAATACTGTTCGCCAAGGATCTTGTAGATTTAGCATATCCGAATGATCTTTCAATGTTTTAAGGGATCTAGGCTTTGTCTGCTTTGTCCCTTGGACTGTGGAATCCAGATGTGGATTCATCAGGATATTAAAATCCCCGCCCACAATCAAATCTCCTACAACCTGATTTAAAGAAAGAAAAAGATCGTCGTATGCTTTGGCGTCATCTTCAACGGGTGCATAGTAGCTTACAAAAGTAGAGGGCATGGTTTGGATCTAAAAGAGCATGTCACCAAATCACCACCTCCCAAATGGATCCTTACCTGAATTAATACACTCTGCTTGTAAGCCTTTTTTATAAATATAGCAGTCCCTCTATGGGATGCAGAGGCAGATGAGAAACCCCTGTAGCTGGCCCAGGTTCTAAACATTAAAAATTCAAAAATGTTTATTGTTGAGATATGAGTTTCTTGTAACAGAATAATTTCAGGATTTTCTGTTTTTAGCCATGCTTCAATAGCCCGCATTTTTTTCCGATAATTAAGGCCGTTAACATTAAACTAAATTATTTTTAGCCTATTAGCCATTTAAACAAAAAAAGAAGAGAAAAATCTAAAGAACCAATCAATGTAACATTCCAAGAAAAAAAAAAACGCAAATGTAGCATACAAAATAACCAACCAATCATTGAAACTACCGGTTGCATTTCCCCCATCCCACCCCCAGAAAAGTAGACTATCCCCCCTCCACCACTGCTTCCACTTTCCCCAGCCCCCACTCAATTTGGGTGTCATGTTATTACACCCGGTGAATCTACCCCTTACCCGCCCCTCAGCACTGTGATACGTGTTGCTTTTTTTGCCCTCCAGAATTAAATTTTTCTGATGAACCTTGCAATTGTAATGAAGCCCTCTAAGCTAATCTCCCTAAACCAAAAAAGTAAAGAAAGAAGGAAGGGAAAAGAGAGAAAAAAGAGGGGAAAAAGAAGTTTTACATTTTCTCCTCACATGGCGAGCTTTATATCGAGTTTACTCCTATTTCCATGAACCCTGCAGAAAGGGGCGAATGTAGAACATTGGCTATATCAACCTAACACTATTCTAATCCCTCGTAATCTTCTCCAGAAAACCCTGTGCCTCATCAACATCCGTAAACAAAAAAAACTTTCCCTTCACTAATACTCGCAATTTGCATTGTTGTACAATTGATGCTTGTGCCCCCTTTGCCTTAAATAACTGCAACATTTTTACAAATTCTTTCCTACGGCGGGCAGCAGCGGCAGACATGTACGAAAAGATTCTACATTTAGTAGTCTCGTTGATTGGGAACTGTCTCTGCTGAATAGCCTTTGTAAGAACTGCTTCCTTTATTCGAAAATCTGGAGAGTTGATCAGGATCGTACGTGGAAGGGTTGAGTTAGGGAAAGGATGAGCTGGAACGCGATGGGCTCTCATAATTGGAAGGTCTCCCTGGAAGTACGGAATAACTTTTTGTTTAATGAAGGTGTTAACCCAGCTTAAAGTTTGCAACCCTTCTATTCCTTCAGGTATGCCTACTAGGCGAAGGTTAGATTTACGTGAATGGTTTTCCAACTCCTCCAGTTTGGATTCCAACGCCGGTTTGCTTTTAGCTCCTACTTTGACCTCTTTTGTCATTTTATATAACTGGTCCTGCAATACGGAGATTCTCTCTTCTGCCTCCTGGAGCTTAACAGGGAGACTACCCATGATATTTTCCATTTTCTCCAAACGTTGATTCAAGGAGTCCAGTTCCACCTTCTGAGTTTTTTTCATATCTCCGATTTCTTCTAGAATCAAATTTAGCATGTCCTTGACACTGATCTGAAAATCACCAGTCAGATCTATGGATCGATTAGGGCCCAGAACAGTATTGACGTTGGGAGTTGATGACATTACAGTTGTGGCCCCTGGGGAAGGTGGGGAAGATCTTGAACCCCCTTCCTGAACTCCTTCCTCCTGATGTACTTGGGCCACAGTTGATATAGCTAAACCTGCTTTCTTAGTAGAGCTAGCCTGCTTATCGAATCTCTGCTCCGAGCTTAATCCCTTCCTTGACTCCTGGGGATCAAGATCTTGACTCTGAGAAATAGCTGTAAAGTCCGGACCCCCGTCTAGAACACTAGATGGTGCGGAGTTAATTAACTCTGTTGATAGTATAGCGAAAGCAGGATCTAGAGAAATCATGGGCTCATGAAGCGATTGAGGGGATTGAGGACTGTCTATATCTTTGATGAGCTTTTTCTGAAAGAGTGGAAATTGCTTGGTCGCCCTATTGTCACTTTTATCTCTGGATTTTTTCTGTGTACTGCCTTTGCCTTCTGTTTGCAGATTTATCAAAGAGGCTACAGTATTTGTAGTATCTGAATTTTTAACAGCATTCTGATCTAACGAGGCTAGCTGTTGCCTATCAACTGCTGAGCTTTCTTCCTCTATTTCCCCCTCCGAGGTCTCAGCCGTAGAGTCTGTAAAATGAGAAGGCGGAGAGGGTGAGGCACCTTCTACACCGATTAAGCGGGCTGCCTTTTTAGCCTCTCTTGCTTCCCTAGCAAGAAGTCGATTGGTCTTCGCTTTCGCCAGGCGGGTATTCAGTAACTTCCCCATCTCTAAAAGCTCAGACCCACAGACTTTATAATGACCTAAAGTCCGCCTTCAGAAGCAGGGCTATCCTATCTGACTGGATTTCTCTATTCCACCAGACTCTATTTCACTAAGACGTCTGCATCGGTATCGAATCTTGAGCCCAGGAGCGCCCGTGATAAATGCTGTGAAATATGTGAAGGGGGAATATCGTAGGGTCCACCCCTCGAGGATAGGTAGTGAGATTACTCGAGCCTTTGAGTTTTTAAATCTTCGAGCTTTTGAGTCCTTTACCCAGAAAGCTGACAAGGTTATATCTTTAGAGGGCTTTCCTCTCAGTGCCTTACAAATTCCTTATGCAGGCTTGTCGTCATACAGCTGACCCAATCTCTGCCGGACTCCAATACCCAGAATGCAGCTCTAAACACTATACAGAGTGCGGCCCTGTAGTTCTCCAAGAAAAAAGATATAGCAGACCCTCTATAGGAGGCGAAGGCAGATGAAAAACCCCTGTAGATGGCCCAGGTTTTAAACATTGAAAATTCCAGAGTTTTTATAGTCGAGATAAGAGTCTCTTGTAGCTATAGAATATGAGGTTCCTGCAGTGCGGGTTTCTTTGTTTTTTTTTACTGAAAAAGCCAGGCATCACAAGGCACACCCTCTGACGATTTAAACATCTAATACAAACGCAAATGTCAGGCGGCAGGCTCACCTCAACAAACTTGATTATGTGTCTTTTATGTGTCTTTTGTCATTGCTCACCTACTCGTTCCTCGCAGTGACCCCTACATATCCTGGGTGAAGTAAAAAGGCATCAATTGAATAAGAGCTGGATTCCAAAACTTCATGAATCTTCAGAAGGTCAGCGAATCCCAAAGTCAACTGCAGCCACTAATTAATCCAGCCAGTGGCGACAACCCGCTTCATTAGCAAGGCAGTTCTTTCTCCTGGCGGGCAGCCACAAGAATCAGCGGAGTACACCGAAAACTGCTGAAAAGCAACCAAGATCAACCACAGCCAAAATCGCTGCAACTGCTGTGAAGCACTGTGCGCGGTGCGGTGCTCGTCCGGCAAAAACCTTGCTAATTTCGGTCCAGTCACCAAATTGCCACCATGCCAGAACAGAGCGAGAAAGGACAGTCAGTTGCCTTCTTTTAGTGTTCCTTTTTTCGCTGGCGCATCAGCAGAACGTCAAACTACCCGCGTCTCAGTCTGCTTTCTCCATTACAGGGAGACCCTGACCTCGCCTCCCGGCCTCCTCACCTCACATTGCCTCTCCTTTGCCTCTATCCATCATCTTCTTCTTTTCTCCCACCAGGTTTAAGCACAGTATTGTTTGTTGGTCTTAGCCTCCTCCTCTCGCACCACCGCCGGACAGAAAGAAAGAGCAGAAGTCTTGTTTTTTCCAGAATTCAATTGTTCTCCAAATCTGCTACAAATGCGCACCGCTGCTGGCCGTGGAACGCAGGAAACACTGCGTCGGATCTGTTCGGCTCTTTTCAGACTGTTTCAGCCATTACCGTGGATGCCAGGGCTGCATCAGTATCGCCATTGCCGTCGTGGGGGGCGTGGTCACGTGCGGCTACACGGAGGCGTGGTACTCCGTCATGCCGTCAGACCAGACATTGTTGATGAACCGCTCCTTGACCCTAATGAAATTTTCTTTGTGGACGGTTAATGTCTAAGAGACAATGTTGGTCCACTGAGAGCAGCGTTTGCTTTGTGTACCATCACAGGGGTGGTGGAAGCTGCTTGCTTAGAAGGAGTACACTCCGCACAGGTAGCTAAAATCATTGCCTTGACCCGTGCCTGCTTGGCTGCTGATCAGATTCGGATAACGATTTATACCGATAGTCAGTACGGGTTTGGTGTTGTTCACGACTTCGGACAGTTATGGTCACAGAGAGGGTTCATGAAATCTTCTGGTTCGCCCATTAGAAATGGGGAATATGTGAGACAATTGTTGGAAGCATTGCAATGTCCGAAAGAGATTGCTGTTGTCAAATGTTCAGCCCATTCTAAGGGAAGCGACTTTGTATCAATGGGTAATAGCTATGCTGATGAAATTGCCCGGTTTTGTGCAGAACAAGGATGCATATTTACTGGAGGGTATACTGGGGAAAGCCAAGAAAGAACCGATCTCAGCATGATGTTGGCCATGGCTGATACATGGGAGGAGCTAAAGCGACTGCAGGATGGGGTTACCGATCAGGAACGAGATAGTTGGATACGAGCAGGATGTGAGAAGGGAGATGTGGATGTGTGGGTTTCGAGTGATGGACGAGCTGTGCTACCAGAATGTCTGTTGAGTCCGATGGCAAGACTGATACATGGTACAGTACATCTTGGGAGAGATGCGATGGTGCGAGTGTTCAGACAGACCTGGTACAATCCGAAGTTTCGTGCAGTAGCTGAATCTGTGTGTCAGAGATGTGTTACCTGTCAGCAGATGAATGCAGGAAAGAGGACTGCTGTGACATTAAGCCACATTGGTAGGTCAGGAGGGCCTTTCAATAGGATGCTCTTGGATTTTATTGAGATGACAAAGTGCGATGGACTGAGGTACATATTAGTTGTGGTATGTGTCTTTTCAAGATGGGTGGAGACCTATCCAACACGCAGGTGTGACACACTCACTGTAGCTAAACTGTTGCTGAGAGAGCTTATCCCGAGGTTTGGTTTCCCGACCTCTTTGGAGTCAGATAGAGGGACACATTTCCATAGCGAGATCATGACATTGCTCTGTGCTGCCTTGAATGTGGATCAAAGACTACATTGCAGTTACAGACCAGAGGCTTCTGGGATAGTGGAACAAGTAAATGGGACTTTGAAAGCACGGATGGCAAAAGTGTGTTCTTCGACATCCCTGAAATGGCCTGATGCACTGCCCTTAGTTCTCATGAGCCTTCATAGTGTTCCTGATAGGAGGACTGGGTTGTCACCTCATGAGATACTGATGGGGAGGGCAATGAGAGTACCAGCGATACATGCCACTGCTTTGATTAACATCACTGATGACTTGATTCTCGACTACTGTAAGGGACTGGCTGACGTAGTCCATTCTGTGTCCCAGCAGGTGCAAGCAGCAACTGTTCCAGCCGCAAGTGACCTGTGCCACGACTTGTGCCGGGGAGATTGGGTGCTCGTGCGTAAACACGTGAGGAAGAGTTCTCTGGATGTTCGTTGGCGTGGTCCGTACCAGGTAATACTGGTCATGAACACGGCAGTGAAGTGTGGGGGACTGCCGAACTGGGTGCATGCCTCCCATACCCGCAGAGTTCCAGCACCCTTGGAAGATACAGCCCCTCTCGTAAATGAAAATACAGCTGAGGTGGCAGGGCCATCTGAGAGGGCAAGCCAAGCTGTGAGGGTTGCTGATGCAGTTGGTTGTGCACTAGATCGAGCAGAAAGGGGTTGGGCAAATCGAAGCCCCGAATTTGACTCAGACGGAGAAAGTGTTGCTGTGGGTGGAGTAGAGTCAAATTCTGTTGAAGAAGGAAGTGGTGCACATGGTATTCGGAGGGAGAGCAGAAGTGCCACAGAAGTAGAAAGAGTTTGGTCCGTGAGTCAGAGGCGGCTAAACTTGAGGTTGGCACCTAAAAGAGACCTTGCCCCAGTTTCTGAAACGTCTGAATCTGAGCAAAGTGACGAAGAGCAAGCTCGAGTCAATTTGAGGAGGTCAAGGAGAACAAGAGTGCTGTGTCAAAGGTACGCCTCACCAGAGTGAACTTACGTTGTGACTGATGCCTGGCGTATTGAGCACGGGGAGGCTGAGGTCTTTGATGCTGATCAGCAATTCTCCGAACCTGAAAATAGACGTGTTGTTACTGGTTCCAGGGGTGGAAATCAAGGGAAAACTGACTCTCAATATTCCGAATCCACCACTTCTGAGTAAGGTTTGCGAATTGATCTTGGAGACCCTGGTTTCTCCGACTTTTGGTATTGTGCCACCCCATCAAGAATTAGTGGTACTTCGTCTTGAAATTCTGCAAGGTGTCTTAGAGATTTTGGGAGCTGATCTTATTCTGGACTGAAGATAAAGACTTTGTTGTACATAAAAGTTCAAAGAAGAAGATAACCTAGGCCCGAGTGAAAGAAGAATAAAGTTAGGGACTTTCCGTCGAGAGGATGAAGGAGGGCTAGGGAAGTCTTTGTGTGGACTGTGTAAATAAGGAACTGAAAAATTGTAAGGGGATTTCCAGCTTTGAAGGGTTGTTTGAACTGGTTGACAAGCAGTACCCGGAGGAGAGAGAGACTCTTGTTGCTGTTGAGCCAAGAACTTTGAGAACGTTGCAAAGATGGCAGATGCTGGAAATACTCACCGTAGGGCTATATTAGTGATAGGTACACTCTTAGGGGTAGTGATAGTCACTATAGTTGTGATAGTTGTAGCCTCATATATCGTTTCACATGAGCAGGAGGGGGAGGTACAGGGGACACCTACACCTACCACCTCTAGCCAGAAAGAGGTTACTATAGGAGCTCAAAGAGCTTTCTTACTTGAAGAGAGTCATAGATTTCACATAGATCTGTCTAGAAGTGACTTTAAGCTTAGCGCTTATGCAAAGCTGTTGTATGAGAACGTGGATGCAATGGATGCGAACGACTGCTATGTGTGCATGCAGCTACCTTCTTCTGTAGATGAGGGTATTAGATACCATCACCTTCTACTAACTTACGGAATTTCTTGTAGTTTGTTGCTCAGTATCTTTTAGGAGAGAAAACAGTTTGAGTATTTCTTTTCCAATTACGATGCAGTACTTCCTGAAGTTCCAGCTTATAAGCATTTAAACAAATATGACTATTACAAGTTAGAAGACAGACTACGGAAGTATTTCATACCGACTTTGGAATTGGATATGGCTTATGCTCACCGACATAATTTGACATGTTCATTGCCAGACACAGAGAAGAAGTTCATAGGTCAAGTAGAAGATAGATATAGAAAACGAACACAGACACGAAATACAGGAGAGAGTCCAGTGGATTGGACAGATGAGGAGAGATTGCATAGATCCAAGGGGAGTTTTGGACCCATAGCGTTAGACCAGGTGCAAAAGGGGAAGTTGTGTGTGAGACGTCCTCAGACCTATTATGAAAAGGTTTCGGTAGGACAAGTACGTGTGACCATATCTTTACCATGGAAGACTCTGATAACAGCTTTTTACAGGGTTCGGTGCAAGTGATTCCGACTGTTTATTATGTGTGCAGAAGGAATGCTTATGTGAGGTTGCCTGCGAATTGGTATGGTACATGTTACTTGGCCATTATTTTTCCAAAAATCTATCATGCAGAAGATTTGGAGCTCTTGAAAACTGGACATCATTCTAAAGTACGGAGAGCTGCAAGTGCAGGAGCAGTGATTGATGATGTTTTTAGAGCAATCATACCGAGTTTGGGTGTGGTTTTGAATGATGTGAAGATCAGAAGGCTGGCGACTGTGGTTGATGAGTTGTCAATGAATACTGCAAGGTCTTTGATGTTGGTGGATGGGGAGATGTTGTCGATAAGGATGATGGTTTTGCAGAATCGCCTTGCTTTAGACGTATTATTGGCAAAAGAGGGCGGAGTCTGCAAATTATTGAAAGTTCAGGAATGTTGTACGGATATTCCAGACCATAGCAAGGATCTGGAGAAATATATAGATAACATTACCACGATCCATCAAGAGATTCCGGATCTGACTGAGGAAGGCATGTGGGAAAAGATTGGTAAAGGATTTGGTCGTGTGGGAAGTTGGTTTGCAAGCTTGGGAAAGGGGTTCCTTGGATTTGTGCTCAAGCCTCTTATTATTGTTGTGGTTTGTGTGATCTGCTAGTGAGGTCTCATCATAGCCTATAAGTGGTACAGAGGAAACAGAATTGAGAGAGCTCTTAGAGCAAGTGAGAGGCGAATGGCTAGACTGCAGGACAGTCCATATCAGAATCTCAAGAAGATGGAGAGGTTTCGACAGAGGAGGATGTCAACAAGCACTGTTTAGGCCGGTTCTTTCTCCAAGGGAAGTAATTGTGTGATGGTGTGATGACATTTGTCATCAAAGGGGGGAACTGATAGAGCGTCATGTGATTCTGAAATTTGTAGGGGTGCATCATATTCACCGCTAGTCAGCACCCGCATATTATTCGATGTAGGTTAAGAAGTGCAGTAGAAATGTATAGTTGTAATCATTTAACATGGGGTGATTAGAAATGTAATAATGCTTTTGTGAAGAGTAACGTTGCAAGCTCTTGTGAATGTGTTTAGTAAATGCAAATGATTAGTTTCCATGCAATGCAATGTATTAGGTTAAACGGATGTCATGTTAAAATTCTATATGTAGGTTGCTTATTTACTTATTTGCGAATAATGAACTAATGCTTAGAGTGTGATTTAGCAGTGTGTTTAACAGTGTAAAGGCCTGATCGCATATACGGTTGAAGAGAAAGGCCTGTTCATTTTCTTATGTTAGCTAAACGTTGTAGGCCAAAAATGATTTCCCTTGGTAAAGGCTTTGGGTTGCAGGGAGATGTAAAATCTTGGAGACGTGAAATATTTTCCGTTCCCATGGTTCTGTTGCAGGTGCAAGGACATTTAGCTTGTTAGTGAGACTAGGTCTTTGTTTTAGGAGTTAGGATGCTGCGAGAAGCCAACAGGGGAGTGTATTGGAATGTGGAGGTGATACTTTCAGCGGAGAAGGTGCCAGGGACCCAAGGTCAAGCTAACCGTCGTTGGACGCCAGACAAAGTTATAGGAAAAGTACTGGAAGAAGACCTGGCTGAAGAGGTGTGCCAAAGGGCGTGTTCTATGATTTTGGGGTTTTGTATTAGGGACAATGCCCAGTGGGTTGAGCAGTTGAGGTTTAGAAGGGAAGCTAGAAAGAGCATCTTAGAACGAGCTCTGACTGAGTGAATGTACTTCTTAGGGAGTCTTCACTCCTGACACCTTTATTCTCCTTGCCTGGGATGGGAATGCTAAGTAGGGATGCCACCTAAGAGTTAGAGTAGGGGCAGACTAACTGTTTTTCCGTTTTAGGCTAATGACTCCTAATTTGGATATTGGCTTAACCATTGCTTTCTTGATGATCTTAGAATCAGTGATTCTTTTTGTCTTGAGTCGGATGAGAATCCTCCGTAGACTTGTATTTGTACTAGTGCCCATTTATCTCCTACACCTTGTATTGAGGTGTCTGTATGTTCAGCTATTCTTGGTTGTAATAAAATCCTATAAAATTTAGATTAGGAGTCAGTGGTCCTTTCGCAATGAAATCTAATTTTGGCGACTATGTGTTGATAATTGTTTTTCCTCCCCTCTACGCTATTTAGCGATAAAAAGATCCTGGTGACCTGAGAGGTTTCTTGGAGGTAATTAGGTAGACAAGAATCCGGCCCTATCATGGTGAATGGGGGTGGCTCGCTAGGCATGGCGGATGTTTTGATACAGGGTGCCGGGTTTAAGGTTAAGGGAAGGACATTATAACTATGTTATTCCTAGTAAGTATGGCAGTAGATGCGGCTGCAATATTTTAATGTAGTTGCGTTAATGGAACCTTTGCATTGAGGCACTGTTGGTGTGGCCGTGCGGGTGCAAGGTCGTGCCCGTAGGTGTGCGTGGAGGCTCAGCAGAGGTATTTATGAGATCTACTTATATGGCAATTATTAAGGATGGTGCGGCCGCAATGAAAAAATTGTAAATTGCTTTAAGTGGAGGCTGTGCCCGTGGAGGGTAGAAGGGGTGTGGCCCATTGTGAGGGCGGGCTGAAGCTGTGCTTGCTTAGCTGAGGCTGTGCCCATGTGTGGCATGGATGTGGCCCGGTATGCACGGCGGACAGCCGGGTTCCGGAGGATCCGGGTTCGGGCCTCAGCGTAGGCGTGATTTGGACGGGCTGTATCTTTTAATTAATTTGGCCCAGCGTAGTTCAGAGACGTACTAAAGATATAAGGAGAATTAACCATGCCTCAAGAATTAGTTTTAAACTGTTTGTACTTTCACTATATATGAGCACCTTATCTACCGGTCTGAGTCAATTACAATTTAGAGTATAGTGAAAGGATTCTCTCCATCGCTTTTCATGCCGTGCTTGTATGCAGCGCTTACAGCATGTGGGAGTCAAATTTGCCTCTCTTCTTTGCTATCATCTAAATTAGGATAAAGGCAAATGGTGCAGGCTGCTCATTAGGGCAGCAGCATATATTACTGCATTTAAGGGAATTTACCCTTCCGACTGATCCTTTAGTGTAAGGTCATTTAGGTGATGCTGTTACAGCACTGGTAGTCTGCACTATTAAACTGCAGCAATGCCACAAGTTGGGTTTGGCAATCAGCCGCCTGGAGTTGCATCATCAGTGCGCAGAGGTATAGACATACGCACTACATGGTAACCAGCCCTGCTATTCGTCACGAAGCAGAAAGGCCTGCTTTCATAATATAGTAGGAATACAACTAATAATTTTTTCCCAGACTCCAAGTGACATGACGATGACCTCATTCACTAAAATGCCACTCATATCATTATATATAATAAGTAGGTGGAAATCGGTGTAACACTTCATAATGCACAGTATAGAATGTTCGGGTGGAGACATGTATTCAATATGAAAACTCTGTTTCTGCATTTCAGGGTGTTGTATGCCTGAATTATGATCCATGTTTCTTAATTAACAGAAGTCACAGCTCAACATAGGGAGAATTTTTTTAAAGCAATGAGATCATGTAGCAGAGTTAAGACCACTATCTGCTCTGCCTCATGCAATAAGTCTGCACAAGCTAAGCATACCCTTTCAGAAATTCACAAGCTAAATCATGGGATCTCTCAAACATTTTTCCCATGTGCCAGAAAAGATGGTCTGTAGTCTAACAAAGGGCCGCGCTGATGACAGCAGGGGGGAGGTCGGGTGATATTGGGTTTGTAATGTGGGCGTAGGGTAAGTGAAGCATGTACATATAGTGGCTGAATGGCACTAGGCGAACCCATACAATTTGTGAACAATCCCAGTCTGCCCCACTTGACTAACCGTAGGGGGCGTAGGACGTTTTCTCTTGACCAAATGACAGGGGCGTAGTTCCTTTTCAGTTAGTGAAAGGGTGGGTGCCTGGGGCGGTTATCAGTCTGTGGGCAGGTGGTTTGTCGAGCAGAGTTTGCACAGTATTGGGAGGGTGGGAGTTTAACATAATGTCCTTTTTGCTTCTTGCTAGTAGGTTCAAGGCATAGCGCCAAAGCGCACACGCGCCAATCCCGAAAAGTCCCTGACCCAAGAGGATTTCCACTCCCTCAGCGAACTTTGGAAGGTGGCAAAGCGGCATGTCAGGGAGGCAGCACTGCAAACGTTGGCGGGTGAGCCAGAGCAACAGCCAGACGGCAGGCCACCAAAGCGGCAGACAAAGGTCCCAGTTCGCTATAGGGAGGGGCAGCAGGACAAGCCTCGCGCACAGCCTGAATCAGTGGCCACAGTGGGGGGTGAATAAAACTGTTCAGGGCATTGCCGATTGCAGCTCTGATCAGGCGGTGCAGGGGCATGTGCATAACATGAGTGTGGGCGCAGTGGGGCAAAGCATTATGGCGATCTCAACAACAGCGGCATCGGTGGGTGCGCACAGGTAGGCGGCGTGTCAGTAATGACACAAGGTGCAGGGAGCGCTGCGGCCCACCAGCCCCCAGTGATTAAGGCATGGGCACCGTTGCCACCACAACCCAGGGCAGGCATTTCATCAGGAGCACACAGGGGATGCAAGTGGCAGGGAGCAACGTCGCACACCAGGCACCCGTAATGTTGGGAGGGGCGCCGGTGCCACCACCACCCGAACCGGTTACGAGGACGGGAGCACAAGGGGGGGCAGCTGCACAAGTGTGGGCACAGACTGGTGGGGCGACGACAGTAAGTCAGTCTTCTTCCACACTGGCGACGGTAGGGGCGAGCGTAATGCAATTGCCTCCCGTCTTGACCCCATTGATATTTGGGTCTACTTCTTTGGTGCTGGCCCCTCCTTCAGCTATTTCATGGCACGTTCCCTCAGAGATGCGATAAAGGATTTAAGGGGGAATTTGTGAACGTCTTTGAATTGATCAATGCGAGGAACGTCCCAAGTAGGCCCAAAGCTATAAAGGAGAGTGAGTTAAAGCCTAAAACAGTGTGGGTCGAGTAGTCCTTGAGGAACTGGGTAATGGGGTTTTCCATCTATGCAGCGATTCTGACTGAGAAAACACCATTGTTAGCCCCTCAGTTATTTGGGTACATGTCCCTCATTCATGGGGCGGCATCCGAGTTTCAAGGGTCAACATGGATGCAGTACGACATTAAGTTTAGGCAAATGAAGGCGGTGAGGCCAGAAATAGCGTGGGACCAGAGGGAGATCAATCTTTGGCATGCGGAGTTCAATATGTCTCATGCAACGGGGAGGGCGGCTCAGTCCTTTCGATTCAACAGAAGTTTGGGAGAGAAAAAACTGGCCTGCTGGCAGTACAACAAGAAGGACTGTAGCAAGGGGGCAGCATGTACATTTAAGCACATTTGCTCCTTCTGCGGGGGACAAGGACACCCAGAGTTTAAGTGTTTTAAAAAGCAGGGCAAGCAGAGAGAGCAAACTACCTTCAAGAGTCTACTGCCCAAGTAACACGGTAAAGCTCCCTTCCCCAATTTGCCTGCACGTTCTCACGCATCTACTCTGAACATCTAATAACAGCAAGGATGCCCACATGGTTTCAGGGATGGGTTCCGATTTCTTTCGCATGCACCCCCCACATCAGTCCCACCAAAGAATCAACTGTCAGTTCTGCACCAGCATGAGTTGGTCTGGGACAAGATCATGAAGGAGGTGCATGCGGGGAGGGTGGCAGGTCCGTTCAATTCTCCACCGTGTGCATCCATGGTGTGTTCGCCCTTGGGGCTGGTTCCAAAAAAGGAGCCTGGCAAATTCCGTTTGATTCACAACCTCTCTCACCCCACTGTTTTATCTGTAAATGATGGTTTGGACCAGACACTATGCACAGTGCGATACACCACCTTCGATGAAGCCATTGCAAAACTACAGAGATTGGGCAGGGGGGCTTTAATGGCCAAGTCAGATATAGAGGCGGCGTTCTGCCTTCTACCCATCCATCCGGAGGATACTCGCTTGTTGGGTTTTACTTTTGAGGGACAGTACTTTCTTGACTTATGCATGCCCATGGGATGTTCCATAGCGTGCTGAGTATTTGAGAAATTCACCAGATTCCTTGAGTGGGCAGTGAAGGACCTGGTGTCCTCGGACAATGTGGTGCATTACCTTGACGACTTCCTCTTTATGGGTCCCCCAAGTGACCGGGCATGCGGGATGGCCCCGCAGGGCTTCCTTCAGCTTGCTCAGGTGTTAGGAGTTCCGTTGGCTGAAGACAAAATGGAAGGCCTCACAACACGTTTGTGTTTCCTGGGTATTGACATAGGCTCGGTGGTGGGGGAGTGTAGGTTGCCGCAGGAGAAGGTGAGGGCATTCCAAGATGCGGTTAACACCTGCATAACGGCCAGGAAGATTACGCAGGTCTTGTTGGGGCAATTGAACTTCGCTTTAAGGGTGATTCTCATGGGGTGAGGTTTTTCAAAAAACACCGCGAGCAATGACTGGACTACGGGCAAAGCACCACCACACGAGATTGTCTACAGGGGTCAGGGAGGACTTGGAAACTTGGAGGGGGCTCCTGGATAATTTCAATGGAAAACTATTGTGGCAGCAACCGGCGCAAAGCAGCAGGGACATAGCCCTCTACACAGATGCAGCAGGCAGCGTTGGTTTTGGGGCAGTGTTGGGCTCTAGATGGTGCATGAAGCTTTGGCCAGGGGAATGCGTTGCGTCTGGGCCCACACGCAACATTACTTTTCTAGAATTGTTTCCCATCATTGTTGCCCTGTGCATTTGGGGTGCATCATTAGCGAACACCAGAATAATGTTTGGGGCAGACAGCATGTCAGTGGTCATGGCCATCAATAATCAGAGCGTGAAATGCCTTTTGGTTCTGCGACTGTTGAAGAATCTTATTTGCCTATGTCCCTTGCATAACGTGCATTTTTCTGCCAAGCATGTACCAGGTGTGGATAAGGCAGTGGCTGATGCTTTGTTTCGATCTAAGTTGGCAGAGTACAGGGCACGGTGGCCGCAAGCGGACAAAGTGATGGCGGACTTCCCAGATCAGTTGTGGAGGCTTGGTGCCCCATTGCCACAGACCTAATTGCAGCAGCGCTGGCACTCAAGACAAAAACATATGTACGAGAAGGCTTGGGGGGTGTACAACGCAACTTTCAGAGCAGGCGAGGAAGCAAACAGGTTCACCCCGGACGGGTTGCTGGGTTTTCTGGTGAGACAGAAGGAGAGGGGCAAATCGCTGTCGCTAGTGCCTCGGCAACTATCTGCCATTGCCTTCTTTGCCCGGGTTGCAAGGAGTTAGGGACCCTACCAATGACTTTAGGGTACGAAAGGCCATCAGGGGTTGGAAACGCATGGTGCGGGGAGTAAAGGACAATAGGTGACCTATAAACATGGGGAAGCTTTAGGGGGCCTTACAGCAGGTGTGCCGGTCCCAATACGGAGCTATTCAGCCTTGCAAATGTGCTTGCCTTTTTTGGGGTCTTGCGTATCTCAGAGTTGGTAGCAGCATCCAAAAAGGGTGAAGGGGGACTTGGCGTGGGGGATGTCATCATGGCGGTAGAGGCAATCCATCTCAGGATCCGACGGTCAAAAACTGGTGCCCTAGGGAAGGGCACATGGGTGACATTGCACGCGGCGCACAATACCGCTTACTGTCCGGTGGCGTTGGCAAAGGATTACCTCAACGGATGCCCCGTGGTGGCCTCAGCTAGGCTTTTAGTGCACAGGGATGGGGCGCCTATGACACAGTACCAGTTCACTCAGGTGTGTAGGCGGGCGTTGGCTTATCTGGGTGAGGAATCAACACAATTTAGTTCCCATTCCTTCCGCATAGGGGCGGCTACCACAGCAGCGGCTATGGGCCTGCCAGCAAAAGCTATCAAAAGGGTGGGTCGATGGTGGTCAGCATGTTTTGAGCGGAAGGTGCGGCCAAGTCTCGTGTAAAGGGAAGTATGATGTCCGGGGGCCCTCCAATGATAGGCTTAACAATTCTCTCTCTCTTTCAGTTGATTCCCGCAGCCCAGTACATATATCTAGGTGTGAGCATTCCTTGATTCACAGAGCGGAGCAGCAATTTTGCGAGTCCAGTCTGCAGGAAGCACAGGGGGCTGCTGGGTTTGCACACCATTGGATTGGGGTGAGGGGTCTAAAATTGCAGGATCTGTTTGTTCGGCTTGAACAAGCAATAGTATTGAAAGCAGTGCCCCAACTGGACATTTTGGTCATTCACACTGGAAGAAATGATATGATGCCTCTAGGCAGGCGAGGGGTGAGAGAGGCCTTGTTTGAGCTATGTCTAGGATTAGACAATACTTACCGACAATGTCAATATTATGGTCGGAGGTAATACCGCATGTGGTATGGGCTGTGGGGGCTCCCATAAAGGCTATGAAAAATTGAATGAATAATTCGGTAAAGAAGTTGAACCAATCGATCACAGGAATCTTAGCGGGTTCCTCGATGAGTACAATTCGGCACATGTTGCTCCATCCCGACAAAAGAGAGTTGTTCCATCACAATGGCATTCGTCTTTACACAAAAGGGATAGAGATCTTTATCCAGACTATATTGGGTAATTGGTGGAGCACAGTCAGCGTCAGGGGGGAGGGCGAGTGTGCCAGGGAGCTTCTCACACTGTGGCGGAGCGCTGACAGTTAACAACAAACGGGCATGCACAACAAGGGAGGTTCAGCGACTGGATGGACCCCAGGAGGTGGTAGGATTGAAGTGTGCGCAGGGTAGGCGGGGAGGGGGGACTGACCTGCTGGTGGTCCTCGACTCTTCTGCCCTAAGACGCAACATATGGACTGAGTAGAATCTTGGGGAGGCTGCCTGTGTTCAGGTGCCCTGGTGGGCCAGTGCACTAAGCGGTGCCCTGGATTTCAAGTAGTGCAATTGTTTGCTGTAGTGCGTTGGGGCCTGCTGGCACAGTGTGCGCAGCAGAGTGGGTCCTTGGGGGGGCCGAGACGGCCAAGTTCAAATGTACGGCCCAGTTCAAGTTTTAGTGTAATGTCGAGTCTAATTTCCTTACTGCCTTTTACATGTGGATGTCACTACTGTGTGATGCCTTGATGCCCTGAATAATCATATATATATATCCATGTAGGATACTTTTACTCTTGTAGTGGTGAATTACCTGGCGATCTGATGAGAATAAAATCTACCCCTTGGACAACATAACCTGATTCTGACAGTTCTTGGGCACAGCAAGGGTGTACGGGTGATGGAAGTGGGACAGGAGTGAGTGTCACGTTGTGCGCATACTACGGGCAAATCATTTAATCTCCCTGTGCCTACCAAAAAATTGAATTTGTCCTTGTGTAACGTAACTGGTGCTCATGTAAAGCAGCTCCAATACCTTCGGTCGAGTCTGTGCTATATAAATCTGCACACAAAACAAATGGGCTGGGAGAGGTCATCTTGCCATAGACCTGTGCATTACAAGGACACTTATGATGCGCGCCTTTAGCGATCCTAGGCAAAGGTGAGGGAAGGAAGATTGTTGGCGATCCAGGCTTTAAACATGTTAGCTGATATGAGGAGAGGTCACCCCGCTGTCTACAATTGAAATACAACTCACCATGTGTATTCTTTTGGAAAATATTTACAAGAAAGGCTTTTATAAAAAAAAATCTTTTTATTCCTCATAATATTTTTGAAAATGTTGGGACCAACAGACAATGGTATTTTTTCAGAAATAAACGCAAACCAATGTGTGTCGACTTTGCTAAAATGTATATTATTGTTTTGGATAACAAAGCCGACTGAAAGACAGAAACAGCATTGAAATACAGCGTTTTGTCACAGCAGGTCCTGGTCCATTCAGTCGCACCCTCCCAAGACCTACAAAGAAGTGTGAAACCTCCATAGTAAAGTGTGTGTTTTCTTTTTTGTTGTTGCAGATTTATATAGCGTGAACTGGACCCGAAGGTATTGGAGCGCTTTACACGAGCACCATTTACGTTATACAAGGACACATTCATTATTTGGTAGGCACCGGAAGATTACATGATTTCCCCAGAATCACAGGAAGCTGAGCTGACGCTGAGGCTCGAACCTGGTTTCCCAATCCCAGCTCCAAAGTCTGCAGCTCTGGCTGTTGGGCCACAACTTCTCTCCTATGTTTAAATTACCTAATGGGCTGGCTGCCATATAATGCTTGACTGCAACCTTCTACTCCCCCACTAATTGGCCATTAGCAATTTGAAAAGTTTGGTTTCCCAAGAAGATTTGAGAATCAACTGTGAGGAAATCTTGGGGACTGTTTGTCTTTGTAAACAGGAAAAATGCAGCACCCAAACAGGCACATCTAAACATAAAAAAAAGAAAAGAAAGATACAGAGTGATTTTATTTAAAAAAAAAAGACTCTGGTTGGATTGATAATGTAAAACAAACACACCCCAATATGCAAGGAATAAAATGCAAAACCCTTGATAACAGCCACATTTTATTATTATATAAAGTTGCGACAAAGTATAACATTACATCCTAGTTTATTAAATAAACAAAGACAAAATATACGGGCAATGGTAAGCCAAAATTAACTATAGACTGCAAATAAGCAAACGTGTACTGTAGTGTGCAAAAATCACTTTGTGTCAGTTTCTTTAGAGAAACCAACTCAAAATATAAGATGCAGTGAAGTGTAAAGGAGATTAAAGGGCCCAAACTGGCTTACTGCAAAATGTAAACATGGCGTCTGCCACAGAAAACATCACCCAAGGAAAAAAAAACACTTGTGACGTTTAAATTAAAATAATGTAATAAAAGGCTGAGTGCAAAATAAAAAACACAGAGTCTATCACCTAAAACTGATGCCGCCTTTAACAAGCTTTCAACCAAACAAAAAACACACTAGTGCGTATTATATTTAGAAACAAAGGGGCATATTCAGGGAATATTTAAAAAAGAAGTGGCAGAGCGCGGCATAAGCCTCCTTGGCTTAACGCTGCGCCACTTCTGAAACACAGGGCGGCACCGTATTTACAAGAATATGGTGCAGCCTTCCGTTTCCCCCTGTGCTGGTGCTAATTTAGCTGCCTAGCACCAACGCAGCACCCTTGCACCATAGTGCAAGGGTGCCTGCATTGAGTGGAATGATTGTTTATGTGAAAAATCTGAAATGGCTTTGTGCAACACACATAGAAGTTGAAAATCGTCATTTTAAAAAAATTATTGTTTATGTGCAGGAACGGACACCTTCCTCCACATAAACAATAATTCATGGCGTTTTACTGTTTCTAAGTATGCTGTACAATGCAGCCCACATGGAAACAGCAAAAACAAGGAGAAATAAAGCATTTCTCCTCGTTTCGCCAGGGTAAGACCAGGTTTTCCCTGGTCTTAATTTTGGCGCTGCCCCATATTCACGCCACCCTTGTAAATATGAGGCAGCGTCAAAATCAATGGGTGTTGCGGTGGAACGCCCACCAAAACACCCATTGCCCACCCCTTTCATGCTAAGTATAGCGTGAAAGGGTGCCTTATTTACAAGGCAGCATGAAGCTATTTTATGCGGCTTAATGCTGCCTTGTAAATAAGGCAAAGCCCATATCGCCATAGCAATGCCACTTAAAGTGACGTTCCTGTGGCGATATGGGCTTGTAAATATGCCCTAAAGGCTCACTGCAAAATGTAAGCACGTCTTCTGTAAGGTTTAATGGATATTATAAATACGGTGTCTGTCACCAAAAAGTGATGCCTCCTTTAACAACATTGGCTTTCCAATTTGTTTCGACTTCGTACCACGACCATATCATGGATGCTGCAGCATTTTCAAACTAAGAAATGTATTCTTCCTCTCTGCATCGAGAGGCCAAATGATTTACAACTATTGCTCGAATCAGCATACCAAAGATTTCTTTCCCGAGAAATTGAGTTTTTTCTTAACTATTCAATCAAGGGAGTAAGAAACTTCACACAATCCACCTTTGTCCTGAAGATGGTCTCACCGATTCGATGCAACAAAGACTGAAACGTCGATGCCTAACCCATACTTCTTTCTTTAGTTTCTATTAATTAATTTGGTTTGAGTTCTGAATCCTATGTATAGGACAGACTCATTATTGGATTCAATGAAGAAGGGTTTTTATACATTGAGAATCATCATATTTCTGTATGTCTAATATATATATTCACCGTTGTCAATGAATGTTTTGTTTTGCTTGTTGTTATTTTTGTATCCCTTTTTTCTTGTTGTCTGGAATATAAATTAATTATCTTATTTGATACACCCGGTTGTAGAAATTGATTTTCGTCTTGATTTTTTCTGAATTGTTTAGAGTCATTGTAATAAGTGTCATTAGATGTCACCATATCTAAGATACAGTCATTTTAAACCATAAGTATTAAATGAATCCCTTGTATGCACCTCTACCTTCTAAAATTCTTCCTTTAACAAACCATCACTGAAACAAAAAACATACTTGTGTGCATTATCTTTACAAACAAAGGCTCACTGCAAAATGTAGACATGTCCTTGTGTGTCCAGAGGTTGTCAGGCAACAATAAGAAGGGAAAGGTAACTTTGTAGATTAATGTTTCTGCTGGAGAGAAATCAGAGTTTTATCTAGTGGCTGTTTCCACTCATGTTAAAGTAGCGCAGAGGATTAAGATGCCTCCTACCAAAAACCTGTCCTTGTGTGTCCAGAGCTTTTCAGGCATCAATAAAAATGTAAATCGTAACTTTGCTGATTAATGTTCCTGCTAAAGAGAAATCTGAGTTTTATCTAGTGGCTGTTTTCACTCATGCTAAAGTAGCGCAGAGGATCAAGATGCCTGCTGCAAAGAGCATGTCCTTTTGTGACCAGAGGTTTTCAGACACAAAGAGAAATGTAAAGGTAAGTTTGGTGATTAATGTTCCTGCTGGAAAGAGATCAGAGTTCTATCTAGTGGCTGCTTCCACTCAATCTAAAGTAGCACAGAGGATTAAGACTCCTGCTGCAAAGAACATGTGTTTGCATGTTCTGAGGTTGTCAGGCAACAATAAATAAGTAAAGGCTTTGGTGATGAAAGTTCCTGCTGGAGAGAGATCAGAGTTTTATGCAGTGGCTGCTTCCACTCATGCTAAAGTAGTGCAGAGAATTGAGATGCCTGCTGCAAACAACATGTCCTTGTGTGTTCAGAGTTTGTCAACTAACAGTCAGGATAACAAAGTCAACAGGAACCCAGAGACAGCATTAAAATACTGGGTCTTGTTACAGCAGGTCTGTCTCCATTAGGTCACACCCTCCCAAGACCTACAAAGAACTGTGAATACTACATAATAAAGTGTGTTTAACATACCTAATAGGCTGGCTGCCATATAATACTTGACTGCTACCTTCTACTCTACCCCTAATGGACCATTAGCAATTTGAAAAATTTTGTTTTGCAAGAAGATTTGAGAATCAACTGAGAGGAAATCTTGGGGACTGTTTGCGTTTGTAAACAGGAAAAACGCAGCATCCAAAGAGGCATAACTAAAAATAAAAATTAAAAAGAAAAGAAAGATACCAAGTAGTTTGATTTATAAAAACTCTAAGGTTGGATTAATCATGTTAAACAAACGTACCCACATTTGCGAAGAAAAAAATGTGAAACCCTTGATTACAGCCACATTTTGTTAGTATTTAAAGTTGCGACAAAAAATAATATTACCTCCTAGTTTATTAAATAAACAAAGACAAAATATATGGGCAATAGTAAGGCAAAGTAATTGTAAACTCCAAGTAAAGAACATTTTACCCAAATTTGAAAAAATCATTTTGTCTGTTTCTTTATAGAAACCAAATCAAATATAAGATGCAGAGAAGAGTAATGCAAAATATAAACATGGTGTGAGAAGTTGGCCTGGTATATGCTGGTTACTAGTTAAAGTGGCCACCTTGCACCAGTACAATTCGACTCTTATGGTAGATAGGTTTAAGACTAACTTATTAAGAAAGCTATCCTTGTGGTAGCTGTGGAGAGCAGCCTTCAGGCTAAGTCTCAGAGGAAAGTAAAGCAGCTTGTTTTACCTTATAATCTCTTGAATCACTAAATGAAAGGACACCACACATGTATATATATAAAATATATATGTATTTATTACTAGACACACTCTACTAATCTCTTTATGAGACTAGAAGTCAAGGACATATGCACAAATCAATGTTTCACAACAAATTAAGCACTTATATGGCTTGGGCCCTAGGGGTGTACCAGATTATATACTAAAAAAGAGGTATAAGAAGAACGACTTGAGAGGGGACAAGGCCTAGGGCCTGTAGAAGCACTGGTGCCTCACTAATCCACCAAAGGCAGGTAAGTAAAGGACCCACGGGAGACGCATGCAGTGTGAGAACACAGCCGCGGATCCCAATAGACTTCAATTGAGCAAGTCGCGTTGGAATTTTAATGTTGTAGGATACTTTGGGAGAGTCTACAAGCAAGTCACTTACAGGGTAAGTAGTTCTAGAGCCAACACACACAGGAGCACCGGAGTGCTCGATTTACCTCACCCAGGGAAGCCGGGTGCATAGGTGTCTTTTGGTGTTGGGTCGCGGCGGCGTTTTCCATGGGAGCCAAAGAAGACTTGCAGAAGACTTGCTGTTTGTGAAGGCAGGAGAAGTGTCCGGTGGAATCCAAGGCTGGGTTCTGAAGAAAGAAGACCTGAAAGCAGAGGAGACAGTGTTCAAAGTCACTTGCCAGTGACCCAGGGCCAGGAAGCTGGATGCCCACAGTAGTCGGGTGATTTCAGGTGATCATGGGTGTCTTGACTCTTCAGCCACGAGTCCAGGAGGCATCGACGACAACCAGGAGCTGGATTCGGAGTGTCCCACAAAGTCTGCAGCTTACTGAGGTGTCGGCAACCGGATTGGAGCCAACAAGCCTTCGCAACAGCAAGTCTTGTGGAAAGTGAAGAAAGTCAGCGGTGCAGACCAGCAAGGTCTGAGGGACTCACCCAGCGAGGGTAAGTCAGGGCAGGCCTAGAGCAACCAGGGGACCCACAAGCCAACCGGCAAAGGATCACAAAGATGGCTCGGGAGGATTCACTCACCAGGAGCCCACGGTCACTCGGGATGAGGTAGGCCTCTGATATTTGGAGGAAATCCTGCTGGAGTCTTGGGCCATATGGGGTCTAAAGCACAAGTTCGTAAAACATCACAAAGGGGTTGCACTCAACAATAGTGCACGGTACCAGGGTATTGCTGTTCCTCATCACTCGTGGGGTTCACTCGCCTCAGCTTCACTGGGGACTCACAATGGCCGTCGAAAAGTCAGGAAATCCACTTCTGGGGCTGCAGGGACTTCAGACTCTGGTGGGAGTGGGAAAGTTTGCGACCATTGATGCAAGTTTTGGTGCCTGCCAAGCAGGGGAGTCATTCTTTGACTCCAAGGGAGATTCTTCAGTCTTTCAAAGGTAGTGGAACGTCGAAGGTCCAGGATTCTTCTTCAGAGCGTTGTCCAGGGATATCTAGTTTGCAATGGCAAGGGTTCCCTAACTTATACTAAAAGGAAGAGAGGGACTAGCTCTATGACCACTCCTTTGGGAGGGTCAGGGGAGTGGGTGGCTACATCCACTTCCCTTTGTCCAGTTTTGCACCAGAGCAGGGGCTGGTAGCCCCTGAACCGGTTTGAGCTGGCATATGCACAGAGGAGCCTACTGCTCCCCCAGTGCAGGACTTCAGAGCACTCTAGGAGTGCACCCACCCAGCCCCAATACACTAAATCCTGTCTGGGAGGTGACTACACCTCCCTGTGACAGGATGCCTATTGTTGGGCCTGCTCCACTGCGAGTTTCGGTCAGCAGCAGGAGGGCAGCTCAGTGTCTGTGCTGGTGGCATCCATTTTGTGATGCCAGGGCTCTTCAGGATTCTACTGTGTTTCCACAGTGGGTACATGTCTATCCCTCTAGAAGGGTGGGATCAAACTCCCACACCAGTTACTGGTGTTGGGGTATGATTCCAAAGCGTTTGACACCAAACACGACATGTTTTGATGCAGCCATTCCAAAGTTAGCATTTACCGCTAGGTTATAATGCACTTAAGAGTATATGGTTTAACCACATCCACAAACAGCTACAGAGAATGGACTCTGAGAGCAGCAGAGTGGGCCTGCTCAGGCAGAGGCACCCCCTCACATGGAAACCAAGCACCCTGCCCTCAGGATTGATAGGGCCTGCCTTAGGGGTGACTGATAGGCGTATATGTGTGTGTAAGGTGAGATATAGGAACCTATACCTCAGTGAGGAGTGCTAACACTACCTCACCCAGGCTGCAGTAGCAGGCCTGTGGTGTCAGATTTAGTCTGCTTCCCAGGGGTGGCATAATACATGCTTCAGCCCCTGGTAGGCCTGTGAAGTACCTATGCCCTTGGTGCCTAAGGTACCATATGTTAGGGGCTCATAAGGTACCACAGTATCCAATCACTGGTGCATCTAATATGCACTCCAAGTCGTTTAGAGAGAACAAAGAGGCTGGGGCCCTGATTAGCAGGGTCCCAGCCAGACTATAGCCAGAAACCAGTGTAAACATCAGAAAAAAAAGTGGGGGCAACATAAGTGCAGATCCTACTCTCCTACACATGGCGGCTGTCACAGTAAACATAACCCAACGAAAAAAAACACTTGTGCCCATTAAAATTAAAATAATAAAAAAGACTGAATGCAAAATGTAAATGTGGCATCTATAAGGTTCGGTGCAAAATATAAACAGGGCGCCTGTCATAAAAAATTGTGATGGCTCCTTTAACAAGACATCACCCAAACAAAAAACACACTTGTGTGCATTATATTAACAAACAAAGGCTCATTACAAAATGTAAACACGGCATCTGTAAGGTTTAATGCTAAATATAAACACAGCGTCTGTCACCAAAAAGTGATGGCTCCTTTAACAAGCCATTACCAAAATAAAACAAGGATTTACAATGCAATAGGTCTCGCATTTTCGGAACTTTGACCTATTGGTATTGTAAATGACAATGCCTTTTATTATTGAAAGTTTTTTAAACAAATAAATAAAAGGCATTGTCATTTACAATGCCAACAGCTCAAAATTTCGCAATTGCAAGACCTATTGCATTGCAAATGCTTGTTTTTCCTTTCTGTGGCTTTGCGGCACGTTAGGAAAAGCTGAAACAGAGAGTGCGGTGCCCCTGAAGTAGGCGCCACGCTCAGCAAGAAAGTAAAAAAAAAGCTGAAACAGAGAGCGCGGTGTCCCTGATGTGGGCGCCGCACTCAGCATCAAAGTAAAAAAAATAAAACCTGAAACGAGATCGCGGTGTCCCTGAAGTGTGTGCCGCGCTGCTGAAATAGAAAACGTAGTGTTCCTGAAGGGGGCGCCGTGCTCAGTTTTAAAGTGAAAAAGAAAACTACAACAGAGAGCGCGGTGTCCCTGAAGTGGGCGCCACGCTCAGCTTTAAAGTAAAAAAAAACTGAAATAAAAGGCACAGTGTCCCTGAAGAGCATGCCGCGCTCAGCTTGAAATGTTCAAAAACAAGAAGCGGCCGCCATTGTCCCTTGAGTGCTGTGTGGGGGCAGGCTACTATTAAAGTTAAATCATGCATACCGTGCGGCAAATACAAGAAGCAGCCACCATTGTCCCACAAGTGCTGTGTGGCCGCACTGCAAATACTAGAAGCAGCTGCCATTGTCCCACATTATTCATTAAAGAAAATAGTGCTCACCAACTTATAACATCACAAGTAAAAAGTCCAGTCGTTATGTGAGGTTACAAATGCAGACTAGGCGGTACCAAGGAGGGACTACTAAGCCTATTCACAAATGAAAAACAACGATTTCGCAAGGACAGTAACAGGAGCCAATTGAAAAGATGGGCTCGAAATGTATGGAGCTTATATGCCATACCTCAATACAGCATGCCTTGCAGAGCAGAGCATCCGCTGCCCAGGCTCGACCTAAAAAAGCAAGGAAATGCACAGGGACTTTTATAAGAAAAAAATAGAAGGGCTGGCCCCCAACCTAGACACCGAAGTACATTAGTTTTAATGCTGATGTGCCTGTGAACAGGCAACATGCAGACCAACTGAGCAACTGGCAGAAATGGACTAACAGATTGCCCCATGTAGTTTACTATCATGAAAAAAAGCAAAAAGGGAATGACACTTGAACAGACAGAAGAGTGTGGGCCTAAAACTCTGTATAAATATGTAGCAAGTTTGTTTACTTTTTTTTTTTATTACATGGACCTAGTGGGCAACTAAACCTGCCAGCCCCCCCCCCCCCCCAATTTAGTCTAGGAAGGATTATCACAGTGCAAATCTTATACGTCAAGGGTTTGTGAAAGGACATAATCAACACCAAAATCCTAATTATTACACTCATTTTTCAGATTTCATGTGCCAATGTGCTCGCCCACAGGCATTAAAACAGCATAATATCAATCCGCCATTTAAGGAATAAGGGCTCTAAACATGATTCACAGTAAAGACACCAGCCCTACTGCCTTTGTAATAATCTTTCATAAAACAGATCGTACCTATGGCCTCCGACATAACTTTTACTAATAAACAAATCCGGCCTATGGCCTCTATTACTAGCTTATCACCCTAACTGACTCAGGCCAACTAAGTGCCTCATAAGCATTCCAAAAGGCAGCTACAAGAATACAGCCAAAATTACAAATATGTACTAAATAACAGTTGACAAAACTTAAAGGTCAGCTGGTTTTAACAAACGCTTCCAACAATAAATGTCAGGCCTACTGCTTTTGTTGTCACAATATACACATCAGGCCTATGCCCTTTATCATTGGCTTTTCACTATGACCAACTCATCCTGCTGTGCTAAGCTTTTCCACAAGGCAAAAAAGTGCAATACAAGAAATCCCTTTTCTTTTGATCACATAAAGTCAGGCAACAGCTGCACTACCCAGCTGACCGAAAAAGGATAATACATTCACGGCCATCCATCATTCTCCTGAAAGCACTTATGGTATGATTTTTTGCTGTGTCCAGTTTTTAAAGACATTATGTGACTGTATGAGAGCTGATGGACAACAGGGACAAGTTCAATTTCGAAATAGCATTTTTGACGACATCAATAGCATTTCTGATACTGATTTGGTCTTAAACCGCGGATTTCATATTTTGTTACTTTTTTAAATGTAGAATCAGTCTCTTTTTAAAACCAAAGATCTATATTATTCAATACATGCACAACATCCAGGGAAGGCCCGAGAATAAACAGTATGAAGTTTTAACCAGCATGTTTGTGATTATTTCTTTGTCACCGGCAAATTTCACAACCCCAAGTACGCCTGTGACAACTAGGGTGACCAACTGACATGGGTGCAAATTCAGGATGGTAAGTGTAAAAATTCAGGACAAATGGTCAAAATTCAGGACAAAACTTTGGGACAAAAGGTAAGTTTTGCAGACACCTCAGAGGAAGTTGCACGGAAGTATGTAAGGAAGTACATAGACAACCACTTAAGTACAAGTCAAAATAAGTTCATATTAGGTTGAGAAACTCATGCACGTCACGGTTTTTCAGTATGCGTGCAGCTTTGAGCAACTTTGCAGGTCTTTTTGTGGTATTTCAATTGATTATAATCTATTTGTATGGTTACTGCACTGGGTTGTCCAGTCTGATATTTTGTTTACAACTCATGGTCCTGAGAAGGCATGTTTGGTGAGAGAAGTGGTTGGGAAGATCTGCTCGGATAGACTTTGTTACTAGCATCTCATATCTGAGTGTCATTGTTAGATGTAAAGCGGCATGCATAGGTGAACTAAAGGGAGGATTGCTGTGATGAACCCACTATAAGGAACGCATTATGGGTGTTTCAGCAAGTGGAACTTAAAATATGGAATCTCACTTTGCTTATGGGGGCTTCACAGAGAGTTGCGCTAGCTGACGGAAGTCACAAAGGTGCTTTTCCCTGCTGCTTTCTGTTCAGGCACTGTTGATACACTATACATAATTTCTTTTTGACACCTTGCCTAGTGCCACAAACACAATATACATCTCAAGCACAGCTCATGGCACTATGAGGCTCTCCCTAAAACCTAAACATGCAAACATTTACAATTACTAGTGTGACATTCAAGAGCAGTAGGGTGTCACTCAAAATGTCATATGCATGATGTATAGATCTCACACATAAGCACACAGCAAATACACAATAGTAACACATAGGCAAGTGAGTAGCCAGAAAATTAAAATGCCTCCCACTTTGAACTGAAGCTCTTATGGTATCAAGAAATCAAAGTAAGTCGCCACAACCCTCCCCAGAAGAGCTCTCTTGTCCAAGGATCTAGCCATTCATCCTTCCATCAAACCCCTGATATCCACCATTTCAAATTTACATTCTGCCATCTATTAATTCTTTCCTCCATCATTCAGTCTTTCCCCATTCATTATGTCCTTCCATCTGTGTGCCCATCCATATCGAAACCTTTTCAACCATTTGCAAATCTATCCTTCATCTATCTTTCCATCCATCATTTCACTCATCCATCCCTCCATCAACCCTTTCACTCATCCATTCATCATCCATCCACCCTTTCACCCAATCCCTCATTTCACTCATCCATTCATCCACCCTTTAACCCAATCCATCCTTCTACTCATCATGCACCCATTCACCAATCCATTTTGCCAATCATTCATCCATGCTTTCACTCACCCATCCATCCTCCCTTTCTCTCTCCATTCCCCTTTAACTTATTCATTTTTATTTATAAAGTTTTATATAGCGCGAACATGACCCTAGAGCAGAGTTCTTCAATCTGTGGGGTGTGCCCCCCCCCCCCCAGGAGGGCGTGACACCATCTCGGGGGGGGCATGCACTCCAGCTAAGATTTTACCTTTGTTGGAACTTTACTGTCTGGAGGCCTCACAAGTATTCACCAATTTCAAATGGGAATTCTTTATTGGCAAGCTCTGGTAACAGAAGGTTGGAGGGGGGAGGGGGGGGAAATAGATGAGGCACAACTTGGGCTTTTGTCCTGTAAAGAGCTAACAGTTAACCTTCCCAGGAGGGGGTTAATTAGTAGAGCTGAAATACTTGGGCTGTAGTGGGAGGCAGTGTCTCCTCTGCTAAAACCGAAAGCAAATCCTTCAGGTTTGATTTCATATCAGAGGACACTTCTTGCCTCCCACTGCAGCTGAATGACTGTCTATTCCTTTCTTTCAGTTTTAGATGAGGAGACATCCAGCCTTCCACTGCAGCTGAAGCATTTCAGCTCTACAAGTTTAACCCCATCCTGGGAGGGTTAGCTCTTAGCAAAAAGGAGACAAAGTTTATTTTAAATTTACACAGGCAGGCGCCACAACACCCACAGGGCTTCAAGTTAGCAACAGAAAAATGCCAGCCAGCCTGCAAATTGCTGGTCTTGACACTAAATATGCTTATAAATAAATAAGTATATATACATTTGAAATGTGACTTTTCTGTCTTTGTTCCATTTTGCTATCAGTCATGGACAATTCAGGCAGCTATAGAACACAATTAAATGTGCTACTATTTATATTTGCTGTTCAAAGTATGCACAGACAAGTGCTGACATTACAGCTTTAGGTGACTGTTTATTTTTTGTACTGCATGGGACATCAAAATAATGAGCTGGCAACCCTAATCATAAAACTGAAAGTTTGTTGCAAGATCAGCACATTTATTTCCTCGACCCTAATCCCTGGTAATGCTATAATAGCAATAATTCAACATATCTGAAACCCTACGCTGCCGTCAATAACCTGCTGAGTTACTTCAAGTGTCTGGGAATGCACCATGCATTCAGACAACTCAGTCCTCATTCTCACCCTTCACTTTCATGCTCACCCTGCACTCACAGTGATCACAATACACTCACACTGATCACCATGCACTCACACTGAACACTCCTCACTCTGAACTCAGTAATAACTCTGCACTCACAATGCACTTGTGCTGTTCACCCTGTACCTCACCCTGCAGTCACACAAGCACACTATACACCCTGCACTCATGCAACACTTCACTCACATGTCCGCCTTACTGCTCAATGTGCAAACTCATGCAAATAAGACCATCACTAACCATACATACATTTGTCCCACTCTGCACTTACATCCACACCCAAATTCATATGGTCATCTCACTCAATTCAATTCATAAAGCTTTATTCGGAGCTTGACAACAAAGTCCATAAAAGCAGTACACATAAAAACATCATGATACACATAGGCTAAAAACAAGAGTAATTCATAAAAAACATCATCAAGGTGTTAAAACAGGTAATACATAAAAACGGCAATATCGATTTTAAAAGATGATAATACTAGGCCTAGCCTTGATAGCTTTTAAAAGGAATGTGGCTGTAAAGAAACAGACATCAGGGGAGGGGTTAAATATCAGTTTCAGGACATCCTTAACTGTTCTGACACCTAGTTTCTTATATAGGGGTTTTAAAAATGCAATACGGTAGTTACCATATAGTGGGCAAAACAATAAAAAGTGCATTGTACTTTGTGCTGTAATTCCATCACAGGGACAAGGACCCATGGGGTATTTTTTGATATTAGGAAACGCCACCAGATGGTGAGCAATTCCAAAGCGCAGTCTGGTTAAAACAAACCTGTGAGATGGCCTAGTAACAAAGCTCAAATAAGATTGATAACCTGACATCTCACAATTGCTGTCATAGAGCTTACAGGTGGATAGATTGCTACCGGCCTTCAAGTGTTCCTCGAACTTTAATGACCACCAAACAGACTTCATTTCGCTTTTAGACATAGTGTTGGCAGCATAACAATCCTCATATAGATTAACACCATATATGTCCTTAAAACTGTGCATAACAAATTTTACCCAGGGGATCTTCAGATGGTTATCTAGAGATAAACAGTCCTTGATAATATCTCTATTCATGGAGGTCTCCTCCTTAGCCCATATCGCACGCCACAGCATTAAAGGTCTATGGGCAATGGAATCTAATAGATGGGATATCCCAAATTCCCTATGGACCAAATGCGTGGATGCTGAAGTAGGCAAACAGAGTAACCTTTTTAAAAACAGGTTTTCCTCCACTTGGAGACTCCCAACCGAAACATGCCCCCAGACACCCGCTCCATAAAGGGCAATTGAAAGGCACCTCATCTGATAGATCTTCAACATATCCCTAATTCGTTTTTCCCCGATCTTACAGGCGAACGTGAATACCCCGTGAGCACATTTCGCCATTCTTGCTCTAACGTGGGTAACTTCGCTGGTCCAGCTACCTGTCTTGGAAAAGGTGATACCCAAGTAGTTAAATGTATCTACCGTCTGTACCCTCTGTCCTTCCATAAAGAATGAATGAGGTTTTTTACGGCCCTTACCACATTCCATGACAAAAGTCTTTGTTTTGTTAATGACCAGTTTCCTCTCCCCAATAAACAAGGAAAACCTGTCCATGAGGCGTTGGAGGCCTACAGGGGTCCTAGAAAGAAGGACTGCATCGTCCGCGTACAATAATACCGGGATATAGGAGTCAAGAATGGTTGGGGCATCAGCCCCCACTGACCTTAAGACAGAGTCCACCTCGTTGATAAAAAGTGTGAAGAGCAATGGGGCTAACACACACCCCTGCCTAATGCCACGCTTAACAGGGAACTTAGGGGTGCGTTCCCCTCCCGGGCCATATCTGACGCTAGAGCTAAGGTTAACGTACAGTCTGGCCAGGAAATGGACAATGCCCTCCGGTGCCCCCATTCTCAGTAGTGTCTCCCAAAGAATCTGATGGTTAACCATATCGAAGGCACTACTGAGATCGGCAAAACAGAGGAAGAGGGAACCCTTCTTGGCCATAGTATATTTCCCAATTAGCAGTTCTAGGTTGAGGCACTGTTCGACTGTGCCTCTGCCCTTCCTAAATCCATATTGGGAATTGGCCAGAATATTGTTATCTTCCGCCCATTCTTCTAATCTGACAAGGAGCACCCGGCTCATGATTTTCACGGACGAATCGAGGAGGGAGATAGGCCGATAGTTCTTAGCATCACCCTTCTCCCCCTTTTTATAGATGGGAATAATAATAGATTCCTCCCATGTAGGCGGTGCACCATGCCTCACAGCAGAGTTAAAAACCTTGGTCAATAGTGGGCCCCAGATTTCAGGTTCTTTTTTATAGATATCCACCGGCACACCATCTGGTCCCTGGGCCTTCCCACCTTTACTTGCAATAATGCATCTCTGGACCTCGGCACATGTTATATCTAGGGGGAGAATTGGCCAGGCCCCACCACCATTGACCATGCGTTTATCAGAATCAAAAATCAGGGAAAAATGGGAAACCCAGCTTTCCACGCTAACGTTAGCAGACAAGATAGGCGCAGTCTCGTCCCTTAAAAAAGGGCTGTTGACTGTGGCCCAAAACAGCGAGGAGTCAGAGGTTTCGGCGGCCCGATCTAACTTATCCCAAGCCTCACGCTTAAGTTCAGCCTTTCTATCTGTGATGGCTGCCTTATAGGTTGCCCTAAGATGCCGGATGAGTGTAATATCCCTTTGTTTTTCTGCCAATGCCACCTTAAGGCTCTTCAGGGCAGCAGTACAAGCACGATCAAACCACCCCCTCGGCCGATTTGAATCTCCCTTAAGATTTTTGGTGAAAACTGCTTCTATGGAGTGATTGATGTCGACAAATGAGTTCAGTATAACCACTGTCGATTCTTCACTCACTAGGATTGTTTCGATTTCTTTAGAGCAGTTCTCAATGATGGTACTAGACAGGAGGTCTGCCTTTTCTCCCTTCCACCTAATTCTATATCCATTAGGTCTATGTGGCTCGATGTTATCCACAATACTAGGTTTGGGATCTGTGTTGGTTTTCCAAAAAGCCAACTCCATGGTCAGGCAGTTGTGATCACTAATCAGATTATCAACTACTAGAGGGGCAGAACACCAAGGAATAAGGCTACTGGAAGTGCAAATAAAATCGATGACGGAGTTAGCGTTTCTGCCCGTGAAGGTAGGGACAATTTCATCATGGATACCCCTCGCATTCCCCATGATCTCCATGTCATATGTCATCAAAATTTTATTTAATGAATCCCCATATGGATTATGTGGAAAATGGGCGACTCCCTCTCCTTGGGTACTTAAAAAACCACAAACCCTTCGGGCAGAGGACACACAGGTAGAAATATTGAAATCACCCAACCAGATAAAATCAAAAGCGATTTCATTACATGTAACAATTTTAACCAAAGCTTCCTCCAAAGCAAAAGCTATACGTTGCCTAGAATTATCAAAAACATTATTATAAAAATTAATTAAAAGGATATTCCTATCCTGCTCCTTATAAAGCCAAAGGATCTGGGAATGGTCCCCCACCGGGACATGTTTCTTTACTACAAACGGGGCGTCAACAGAAATCAGTGTCAGGAGGCCACCCTTGGCTCTTCCAGAACTAGAAGCCACTGCAGGTATTGAATATGAGACAAACCCGTTATAGTTGATGGGGACCAAACTCCAGGTTTCCTGAAAACATAGAATGTTAAAAAGATTGATAAAATCGAACCAACCTAAACAATCATCCTTGTGGGATAGTCCCGCAACGTTCCAACAGGCTATGACACTAGAACCAGGGTTGACTAAACATGTGGAAGGGTTCTTCGGGGACCTATCCCCGTTCGGGTTTGCCAGATTCCCTTGGTCGCATGCCACAGTAGAGTTCAATTCGCTTACCCCAATATTATTATTAATTAAAGTTGATATCCTGGGTGCCCCAATATGGCTCACTTTGCTCGAGTCCGAGTCCTCCGACCTGACACCATCAGTAGTCGGCTCCAGTCAATCATTGTAATCAAGCCCACTTAACGGCTGGAATCTATTAAACGTAGAGATAGTGGGTATAGCACCCAGGGCCTGAACTCTAGGCCTATGCCAATGGCGCTCATCAACAGATTGAATAACAGGTTGGGTTGCAAAATCTCTATAAAAGTACCCAAGCGGCCGCAGGGATATACCATGTTCAGTCACTGGGAGAGAAGCGGCTTTAATTAAAACTGTGGAGGTAAGATGGGGGTTGCGGAAGTTGATGACTATACAGTCACCTTCGCAGGTCTTACGGGACTTACCTACCCAATTAGTTCTCCTGGTACAAAGTATATCTCTGGATAGTGCTAGAGGGAAATCACACTGTCGGTGGAGCCAGTCCACGGTTTTATTCTTTAATGACGAGTGTGATTCTACACCAGCAGGATTACTATCAAGCCTCTTAACAGGGGGGACGTTCATAAGGACAGCAACAAATGGGGCACACGTAGGTGGCAGGTTCGGTTGGGGGTTTCTGGAGCTAGGGAAGTTAACGTTGTGGCCCAATGATTCCCCTGGTACTGTAACGGCAGGTGGTTTTGTAGTGTTTTGCCGCTGGGATGGTACATTGGGAACTACAGCAGGCTTTCCAGGGGCACACCCAGGTCTACAATCAGAACTGCTATTCTCAGTCATCAATGGGGCTGTATCTAAGGTAGTTAAAGAGGTCTCCTCGGGCACCTGGGTACCAGTAATATTGGTTGGGGCTGGTCTAGCCTTAATAAAGGAATCCAGGATACCTCCCAATCTGACTACTTCATCGGCAAGGGTGGAAAGTTTGGTCAATAGAGGTTTAACAAATATGTCAAACTTGGCAACTATAGCCTGGGTTATAAGATCCAGCTGTTCTTTATCTAGAGTGACCTTAGCTCCTTCCGTTAGCACAGATTGGGCTGGGACATTTAGCTGCAGGGTGGAATCCTTTTTGTTTGTATGGCGATTCCCTCCTCGCTTAGACTGTATGGGTTTAGTGGTGTTCCTACAGGTGCGTATCAATTTTTGGCGTCTGAGAACAGACTGACCGGGGATAGGTACATCAGGTAGGGTAGCTTGGCCTGGTTCAGGATCGATCGTGGACTCCGGAGTGTCACTATCCGATCTAATAGTATCTGTAACAGCTCCCTCAGTTAAATAATCAGAAGATAATAAAGGAGTATTAAGATCCTGAACAAGGTGGCTCTCAGATGCCAAACAAATAGGCGGGGGGGAAACCAAACTCTGTGACCCTGGACGACCTAATGATTTCCTACGTTCCTGGTTAATTTTATCAACCATCTTAACCAGGTAGTTGTCCATGGTTGTGGTTGAAGCTGCTAACTTTGCTTTAGGCATAATTAGCAGATTGGGCTTCTGGACCCCCCTAAGATTACTTATTTTAGACACCGACAACAGTATGCCAAGGTTTCCCAAATAAGTTGTCACATACAACATCCAATCGCCAAGGAGCTTTAAACAATAACCAACAGTGGCTTGGCGATCTAAACACACAACAAAGTGTACAGTAGTAAACTTAAGTGACACAGGTATCCACAAGCCAGTCAGCTGCTCCCACCTGCCCCCACCTGTCCCGGACTGTCCGCCCTTAGTCCGGGCTTCGTCAAGGGCGTCCCGCGTCGCGTCCCGCTCCGCTTGTAATGGAGCTATTTAACCACGATAACAGCCAATGAGAAATGAGGGTGGATCGTTATCCGGATGGTGGGCGGGATGGCGGGAGGGCGTGCCGCTACACAGCTGAGGCGCTGCGGCGCTCAGGGCTCCTGGGACCTGCAGTCCCGTCCGACGACTCCTTCAGATTGCTACAAGGTAATGCGAGCCTCCACCTTCTCCTCCTGGACGATGCGGGACCCGCGCCAGCGGGTTCCGCGAGGAATTTTATCCGGTTGGTGGGCGGGATGGCGGGAGGGCGTGCCGCTACACAGCTGAGGCGCTGCGGCGCTCAGGGCTCCTGGGACCTGCAGTCCCGTCCGACGACTCCTTCAGATTGCTACAAGGTAATGCGAGCCTCCACCTTCTCCTCCTGGACGATGCGGGACCCGCGCCAGCGGGTTCCGCGAGGAATTTTATCCGGTTGGTGGGCGGGATGGCGGGAGGGCGTGCCGCTACACAGCTGAGGCGCTGCGGCGCTCAGGGCTCCTGGGACCTGCAGTCCCGTCCGATGACTCCTTCAGATTGCTACAAGGTAATGCGAGCCTCCACCTTCTCCTCCTGGACGATGCGGGTCATCTCACTCACCCTGCACTCGCTCCTCTTACCCTACTCTCACACTGTTGCATGGCTCACCCTGCACTCCATGGGTACTCATGCCACCCACACAGCGCAGAGGTTTAATGTGCCTGCTACAAAGAACGTGTACCATCCAGATCAAAGAACTGAGTGTGGGTATACTATGAATAGCACTATAAAAAAAATCAAATGTTTGCCAGAAAGGTGCTATAGCGAGATGGGGTGCATTGCTGGTGAGCGGTAGTGAGGAAATTCATGGAGAAGGAGGAAATGAGGGAGGGGGCGCCAAAACAGACCGTTGCACTGTGTGCAACCAGTGCTAGGGCAAGCCTGGATGGGAGTGTTAGCTCCCCCCCTCCCCCCCGAAGTTTGGGTCTAGTTGCGCCCCTGTACACAAGTATGGGCATGTCGTGCCCCATTAAGGTTTTCGTCCTAAATTACAAAAGGAAAAATGTACATGCACTGCAATCCAGCCTTTCAGGGGGTTCCTTGATAGAGGCAGCTCTGTTTTTGCCCTGTTGGCCTGGAACAATTCCTAAACAGATTCTTGTAAATACTGTTTTGTTTCATTTCTTTTTAATGTGATTGATGTGAGAGAGTCTATTACTATTTGCAGAGAAAGTGAATCATTTAATCTCAAAGCTGTTCTGAACAGGGGCCCCCAAAATAGTATTGGCCCAGGGCACCCAAACTCCTTAACATGTCCCTGCCACCACAAAGTCTGTCAGACGATATTGCTCTAAAGTAAAACAGGCAACATCATTAATTTATAATCAGTTCTATTTTTTTTAAACATATGCCCGACGTGTCCTAAACCCCCAGTGCTTCAGGTAAGCAACTTATCGTACCACTAAGGAATTCTCAATTAGGTTTTCTTTCAGCGCCCTCTCTGTGGACTTTCACCTTTCTCTTCAGATCTATAACTGGGTGGTGGGCAATTATCCCATTATAATGAGGCCTAAAATATTTGTTAATGGTTTCTACAGAAGAATTGTTTCTCGTGTACCAACTCTGAGCTAGGGAGTGCTAAAAAAATCTGATAACACGGTCTTCCTTACAGTCACTGTTTTGGCTGAAAATGTCTGCAGAGTATTCAACTTTGAGAGAAACTGCTATCAAAACTCTCTTCCCTTACAGCTTGTACTATTTATGTAAGATTGGGTTCTCAGCACTTGCGGTAATAAAGACTAAGTACCGTTCAAGACTGGATATGGAGCACAATCTGTGGATGGCAGTAGCAAAAATCCATCCAGAGATTGACAGTCTATGTGGATAAAAACCGGCACACCCGTCACATTTATGTTGGTGGTGTTATTATTAATCTATGTCCTGTATAAAACAAAGCATCCTAGTAAAAAGAATTTGCGCACATTATAACTTGGAAAATTGTGTTTTAAGCCGTGTAATAAGCCTCTGTCATTCCTCCACACCCATTCACAAACCTGCAGTTTACTAAACACTCTTATTGTGTTGAATATTATTTGCCAGATATGGCCCGTGATATGCGCGTGGCAGTCGATTATATAGTGTACCAGATTCCAGAAATTTCTGTCAGGTGGTGGGGGGGCCCAACATCTAAAATAATTCAACTGGAGGGCTCAACCTACAAAAGTTTGAAGACCACTGCCCTAGAAGTTATCAGAGTGCTTTACATTACACCATTCGGATAAATTAGAGTGTTGAGGTGGCGATATACATACATTCAATTTAAGAGGTAGACAGTGGTAGATAAGATAACATATGTTGATAACAGCAACATATGATTTAAAGTCTTAGGATGTGAATTTGTTCATAAGAAGCATTAGCCATCCATCCTTCCATCCACCCTTCACCCATCCACCAACACATCCATTTACTCATCCACTCATTAATCCATCCATTGACCCTATCACTCATCCATCCTTTCTCTCATCCATCCATCCTTTCTCTCATCCATGCACCCTTTCACTCATCTATCATCCTTTTATCCATCTACCCTTCCTTTCACTAACTCGTCCATCCTTGCATCTATCCTTTCACTCATCCATCCATCCACCCATTCACTCTCCCATCATCCACCCTTTCACTGATCCATCCATCCTTTTACTGATCCATCCACCCTTTTACCCATCCATCTACCCTTCCACCCATGCATCCACCCTTCCACCCATGCATCCATCTATTTACCCTCTTCCATCCTTCCAGTCACTCACTCATCCATCCATCCTTTTTCTCATTATCTATCAATTCACCCTTTCACTCATCCATTCATCCTTTCACTAATCTATCCAGTTATTTACCCATTCCATTACTTACTCACTCATCCACCTTTTCACATTAATTATGAGCTGAGCCTTTGTCTACTGAGTTGCAGACAGAAGAGGCCCACCAAGAACTTCACCCTTGCTGTAGTTCCTAAAGCAAGGGGTGGGGTGAGGGAGGGTTCACTATGCCCCTGCACATAGGAAATCTGAAAACTTGGAAGTCATGAGTCATGCATGATGCACAGTGCCAGGACATGAAGTGACTGTGACATGGGGTGGTTTCCAGGGCTTTAAGTGTGATGAAAAAACTGGGGGTTTCTCCAAGGGGCATGTCTGATGAAATTAAGGGCGTGGCTTGAAACACCTAAGCTGAAAATATGTGCTGAGCATGATGCCGCCCGAAAGGTATTTTGCTGTTTCTATAAATGCATCCAGTAACTTTAGACCTACAACAAGGTATGACTATTGGCTTTGTCAATGGGTGTTAGTTGCATAAAATAAATAAAAAATCAGCAACTATGGCTTCGTTGTATATAATATTCAAAATGCTTCAGCTCTGAAATGATGATACTGTGAAAGAACTATAACCTCTTCTTTTTAATTTCTTTCCCCAGCTTCTTTTCATGAAATGGCACATAGCGGCATGGACGTTTTTGTACATTGTTTTGTACATGTATTCCATGTAACCCTAACAGAATGCCCTGCCCTAGACTACAGCAGGAGGAGGCCACCACATGCTGTAACAGCTCAAACTGGCCCATTGTCATTCTGTATGTGACAATCAGCCAGCATAGAGAATGACAATGGGCGGGGTGGGGCTGCTCTTGTGCTCCGAGGATGAGTGGGAGGCGGCCCCAGCAGGGAGCACAGTCCTCTCGCAGGGGAACAACTCTGCTCCCGGCAAGGCTCAAAATTACCGACAAAAGGCGTCCATAAAAGGGATCTTCACAGACAACAGACGTGAAGTCCAAATTACGGACAGTCTATAAAATTTACGGACGGTTGGTCACCTTAGTGACAGCTCCGACTAGCTCGGCATGCAACTCTTCAGCAAGACCACGAATAACATTTTTGAAAGGTAGAGGATTTTTCTTTTTTAATAGTCCACTGTAATGTTTGCTGCTCTGTGGTTGTGGAAGCTACTTCGTAAGGATAAAACGAGGACTGGTTCATTCTGGCATTTGAAACGGTGGTGTGTAGATAGTACGAGACAGCTGCAGCAGATGCTGCACCCACCGAGCTATGGCACTGACTCCGACCAATTCCCCGTCACCTTATATGACACGAGCGAAGGTATGGACACTCCCCTGAACTTAATATAATTAGCAGCCCCTGAGGGATGTCGCGCATTGTGCGAAACAGCTTGCTTTTGTTTTGTAATTGCTGCATTGGTGATTGCATGACTGCAGCCAACACCTCACCCTGCTTGTTAGGGCACAGACACCTGTGGCGCTTGAACAAGGAAGCCGTGGACACCAGGAGCTACAGTACAATTGTGGGTAGCTCCGAGAGAGCAGTGACCTTCCCTCCCTTCCACATAGCAGGCACAGGACTCGTCCAAGATCACACAATGAACCAGGGGCTAGAGCAGTTGTGCAGCTAACATACCTCTCCCATGGGCTGCCAAGTACAGACTGTTTATAGAGTTTCCTTTGGGGCTGAGAGCAGCCCTAAAGTCATAACACAAGCCTTCTAACGGCGAATACATAAAACTGGAATAGAAAATACGTTTTAAAGCACGTTCCCAAATAGGTCACTCAATGAAACAATGGGCACACTGCAACTCCACAAGATTAGACGGATTTTCCGCTGACCGAGGCCCCCGCAGGCCTCTTAGTGGCCCCGGGACACCAGTCACCCCTCCACACCCCCTCCCACCGAGGGGGGGGGCGGGGACGCAGACCGGAGCCCCCCTCCTCGGGCTGGCCGGAAGTGACGCGCAATGCGTGTAAATTCCTGGCCCTGGTGTGAGGGGGAGGCTATTTAGCCTTCCCCCCACCCTCCTGGCGACCTCTTTGTCGCCCACCTCGCCATTTCGCAGCATCGGTCCGTCGTCCGCGCCTTCCTCGCTGCGATTCCGGCCCCCATGCCGCTTTGGTCGCCTTCACACTGCGCTACTAGATCTACGGTGAGTCTTGCAGCACCCACTCTGCCCCGGCCCTGTCCCTGGGCAGTACCTGGTCGACGGGGCCCTGTGGCTAGGATGGCCACGGGTGGAGGGGGCGCAAGATAGGAGCATGGGTAGTTTAATAGGCGGGCGCTGGCAGAAGAGCTTTCACAGGTTTTAAATATGCAAGCTGCAAAGTCATTGTGGCCGAATTGTTACGGTCGGAGACGCTTGCTCGCAGGTTCAATTTACATTGATTCTGGTTACATTGATTCTGTTTCCTGTTGCGTGCTCGGAATGTACCTTCACCCCCCCTGCCCCCTCGCGCATTGAGCTAGGTTTCAGGGGTCTTGGGGGCACGGTTTAAGTCATCCCCTGCTCACGCATCGCACACGGTGCAATTTAGTGCGGGTATGGCGATCATAAACTGTGCGGCAGAGCACACATTTTACTAATCTTGTGTCTGTCGGCTTAGTTCGTCCTTCGTGGCAGCTTCCACATCTTTTACCGTGCCGGAGATTGTTACGTAGACGGCACGCGGGTAAACATTTTGAGCCTTATAGGGTCCGGATGACCTAGTAGTCGAAAGCGCTGCGCTAAGGCCACACTCATTATGGGAGGCATGGGTTCGTATCAGAGAGGAGTTGGCCTAACGGCTAGGGCGTTTGCCCTTGAATCTGGGGATCCGGATTTGCGTCTCGGCAATGACGCTGAACATCCTGTGATTCTGGGCATTTCACTTAATCTCCCCGTGCCTAACAATGTTTCGAGAGCTCAGTTGGGAGTGCGGAGGACTGTAGTGGGGAAGGGGGCATCATAAGGTCACTGAAGCATTTAATCCCCCCCCTCCCCGCTCTGTCCGCGATATTGGCGCTGGCTTGGCTAGCTCAGCTGGTTGCGCGCTCGCCACGGAGCAGTTAAATCACTGCTTCGAATCGCGAAGAGCCGACTCGAGCTACACATATTCGAGTCTGCTCCCACTCCCCCGATAACGTGCATAAAGGGGTTAGCGGCACATTCCCCGCCCCTGGCTCTTTATGGCGTGCCACGCGCAGGCAGATAATGAATGGTGGGAGCGGCCGCGCAAGGCCCGCCGGGCCATTACCGCATTCAATGCGGCCTTGTACAGTAGAATAGGTGTGTATACGCCGGTGGGGTAGGACACCAAGCCTCATGTCTCGGGGGCGCGTTCGCGTCATGGTGGGCCGAAATTTAAAGAGGCTTGCTGTACTTTGGTGCTGGGGCGGTATTGGAACGTTGCAGCGCTCCATAATACCGCCGGGGCGCCCTCGCGCTCGAGAAATTACTGGCACAGAGCCCTCCTTTACACTGTACCCGACGCTTTAATTTGAACGTCGTACTGGGTAAGCGCTCTTAACACTGTAGAACCATTCCCGGCACCGCAAATCACTTAATCTCCCCGTGCCTGAATACGTATTGTAAATACGATGCTATGTACAGCGCTCCAGGACCTGCGTGTCGAGATCCCTTGGGCGAGTTGGTCCGTTAAGGCAAAAGATGGCCAATTCTTTAAATAATCCCTCCGTTGGGTCCAGGTGGGCCTTCGAGGATGTGGCCCGTCGACTGCGCTGCCGCAAAAAGGGCATGAATGCGGGCGACGAGCTGCGGGGGGTCGCAGCAATGACAGAAACAGCTTGATGCAGGTGGCCTGCTCACCAGGCGAAGTCCAGAGGTGGCATCTTTAATACGTGTCTTGCGCAGAGAATTAATTATACAGCATTTTTAGCAGGGTATGCAAGGGCAAGTGGGGATGCACTTTCTTTATCAGATGCAAAGGCAATTCCGACCCCTGTGTCGCCTCCTCATGCTTGTTTTAGGAAGAAGGCATTTGCCCCCCCCCTCGGGTGCGCGGCCACTGGGGGCGCGGGGGACATACGGCGGGCCGCGTGGTCCTGGGCAATGGATGCGCTGCCACCGAATGCGTGAATGCGTAATGTAAACACTGTACTAGTTAAAGCGCTTTAATGCCTCCAGACCTCCTCCTGCCCATGCATCGGCCGCAGCGAGATAGAGGTTGGCGGCCGCATCGAACTAGGGTTCAGGGGGTTTCGCGGGCAAGGTCTAAACCTTCCCCTGCCCAAGCGTCGCCGCAGCGTGATTCAGTGTAGGGTAGAGCGCTCATTCCACACTGTATCGATCGTGTGCCCTCGCTCGCAAAGTAAATGAAAGGGGGTGCGACGGCAAAGAAGCCGCACACCCGGTGCCGGGAGAGCCGTTAGGAGATTAGCGTCGGTTCACGGCCCTAATACACCAGCACTGCAAGGCTGGGAGCTGCCGGGGGTCCCCGCGGATCGCGGGCGGTGCAACCCCCGTGGCGCTCCCTGGATAAGGTTATCGCCCCCCCTCCAGTCGGCTATGCTGCCGTTGAGGGCGGGGGGGGGGGCATGCAGTGGGCTGCGTGCGGTAGGCGTGGTGACCTGCAGAGGTGGGGTAGTCCGACGACTGCGAGCTGGACGCTGGTTTAGGGAAGTAAGGTTCCGCCCCTTGAGGTCGCGTCCGCATTATGCGATTGCGGGCATTACTGATTCCCGCACCTCAATGGATAATTGGTACGAATCTTGTAAGCTCCCCTTACTTAAATGTGTAATGTAAATAAGGTGCTCATGTAAAGCGTTCCAATACCTTCGGGTCGAGTTCACGCTATATATTTATGCAACATGTATTGCTGGCTTCCTATAAGGCGGATACATGATACAAGTGCATGCATTGTTCACATTACGCGATTGCGGGCATTACTAAACCCCCCACACCTCAATGGGTAATCTGGTGCGGTGCTCGCGTGATCCGGTACGGGGAGCGTGTAATATGGTACGATTCTCTTAAGCACTCCCCTGCATGAATGTGTAATGTAATTACGGTGCTCATGTAAAGTCCTCCAATACCTTCCGGTCGAGTTCGCGCTACATAAATATCCAACATGTAATTGCTAGCCTCCTATAAGGCAGATACATGACACAAGTACATGCATTGTTCACATTACGCGATTGCAGGCATTACTAAACCCCCCGCACCTCAATGGTTAATCTGGTGCGGTGTTCGCGTGATCTGGCACGGGGATCGTGTTATATGGTACGAATCGCTTACGCTCCCCGTGCCTGCATGGTGTAATGTAAATACGGTGCTCATGTAAAGCGCTCCAAGACCTTTGGCGTCGAGTTCGCGCTATACAAATAGGCAACATGTAGCTGCTGGCTTCCTATAAGGCAGACACTTGATACAAGTGCAGGCATTGTGCACAAGATTTTGCTCCAATACCTTCGGGTCGAGTTCACGCTAGATAAATATGCAACATGTATGGGCTGGCTTCCTATAATGCAGACACATGATACAAGTGCATGCATTATTCACAAGTGCCAGAATAAGTGTGTAAATATGGTGCTCATGCACAGCGCTGCTATACCTTCGGGTCGAGTTCGCGCGTTATAAAAGTGCTATTTACAGCAAGGGTTGCGCTGTCCGATCCTGACCACACGTGACCACGTGTCCCTCGTCTCCAACCTTTTGCTGAAGGGGGGCTTGGGTCGGGTGTCATTGTTGTTGTTGTCAGCAACAGATAAAGTATCAGCGTGGGGGTTTACAGGCATCTGCTCTCCAGCAACTCCGTGCTCCTGGCTGTGGCGGAGTTACAGGGCGATCTGGAAGCAGGCCGGTACAAAGGGTACCTCTACGCCGCAACATAGGGGGTGCCTGAGCCAAAACCGAGGAGCCTCAAGGGAGGTCCCGGAAGCCGTGTCGGCGCCCCGCTAGTCCTGCGGACGGTTGTGGGCCTGAACAACCGGGGGCTTGCTATGCAACGCTCCGCCCCGAGAGGGGGGGCGTGAGTATAATTACCAATGGCACGTGATCGTAGAAAGAATCACCTGGAGGGCAGCAACGGCGGGCATCGCTACCGCGCTGCCCGGCTCATCAGGTGGGCAGGCGACCCAGTTGGTTGCCTGCCCTTGGATCGCCCGTAAGATAACCCACCCATTACATATTCTGGAATTATGTAATAAACCTGCAGCATTGTTACCCAACACCAACTGTCTTGTGTGTGACATTTGGGTAACCTATTTGGGGGAGGGGGGACAGCGGGGTGCCCCTGGGGGTACTATGCCGCTGACCGTGGCCTTAGTGTCCCCGGGGCACCGGTCACCCCTCCACACCCCCTCCCACTGGGGGGCGGGGGGCGGGGACGCAGACCGGAGCCCCCCTCCTCGGGCTGGCCGGAAGTGACGCGCAATGCGTGTCACTTCCTGGCCCTGGTGTGAGGGGGAGGCTATTTAGCCTTCCCCCCACCCTCCTGGCAACCTCTTTGTCGCCCACCTCGCCATTTCCCTCCCTACCGCTTACCCGGCGTAGGCGTTGGGTGGGGGGGGTTTCTGAGCATTGTAATGTTTTCTTTTTCGTTGCAGGCTGAGTTACAGGGCGATCTGGAAGCAGGCCGGTACAAAGGGTACCTCTGCGCGGCACCATAGGGGGTGCCTGAGCCAAAACCGAGGAGCCTCAAGGGAGGTCCCGGAAGCCGTGTCGGCGCCCCGCTAGTCCTGCGGGCGGTTGTGGGCCTGAACAACCGGGGGCTTGCTATGCGACGCTCCGCCCCGAGAGGGGGGGCGTGAGTATAACTACCAACGGCATGGGATCGTAGAAAGTATCACCTGGAGGGCAGCAACGGCAGGCATCGCTCCCGCGCTGCCCGGCTCATCAGGCGGGCAGGCGACCCAGTTGGTTGCCTGCCCTTGGATCGCCCGTAAGATAACCCACCCATTACATATTCTGGAATTGTGTAATAAACCTGCAGCATTGTTACCCAACACCAACTGTCTTGTGTGTGTCATTTGGGTAACCTATTTGGGGGAGGGGGGACAGCGGGGTGCTCCTGGGGGTACTATAAAGGGACACAGTAAACTGAACAAGACACCTAGAAAGAATGAAAGGACTACTGAGCAAGCCACAGACACACCCCTTCTGGGTCTCACTCACTCCACCACTCACGATCAGCCAACCTCACTTCTGGACCAAGAGGGCAGACCCAAAGCCCCTAGTGTAGGCATGGCTCCTGATGACAGGCAGTGTAAGCTCGCAAGACTCCCACCGGCTTCAGAGGACAATGTTTTGCAAACATGTTAGAAGCTGAAACGAGAGCGCGGTGTGCCGGAAGCGGGCGCCGTTTAGCTTTCAAGTTAAAAATACAAGAAGCAGCTGCCATTGTCCTGCGAGTACTGTGTGTGAGGTGGGGGCTGCCACTATTAAAGTTAAAGCACGCATAGTGTGCTGCAAATACAAGAAGCGTCCGCCAATGTCCTGCATTATTCGTTAAAGAAAATAGTGTTCAAAGACTCATAAAGCAGACCGTGTAACAGCACAAGTAAAAGGTCCAGTTGTTTTGGAAGGTTACAAATGCATACAAGGTGGTACCAAGGAGGGACTATTAAGCCTATTCATGAATCAGAATCAAAAGCAACGATTTTGCAGGGACAGTAACAGGGACCAATTGAAAAGATGGGCGGAGATTGTATGCCATACCTCAATGCAGCATGCTTTGCAGAGTAGCGCATGCTCCGCCCAGGCTTGACCGAAAAAGGAGTGTACACAAATCCACATTAATTCAAGAATGTGGAAAACTACATGTAGCAGGGGCAGTCCACAGGGAGGATCTAAAACAACAAAAGGCGGGCGGAATTAGACCTGCTGACCAAACAGAAGCATGCATTTGTAAAAGACACGAACAGGAACAAATAAAAGAAAGAGGAGGGGATTTCAGTAACAATGTACATTACAACATGCCTTGCAGAGCAGCGGAGGCACTGCCTAGGATCGACCTAAAAAGGAATATAAAGTAAAGGAAGTCCCTGAAGGAACGGGACCCCTTGCACTGCAGGGTCTACAGGGGCTATTTAGAGTTGAACGGAGGTAAGGAAGGCTTATGTTCTGTTCTCCATCCAGTTCAATTGCTTCATAAATGCTCAGAACTAACATCTTTTGGAAACCAGAGGAGATTATCAGTGAATGAGGAGTTTGCATTCCTGTCTTGTTCTTGGTTTGCTGTCCAGAACAGACAGGGTTTTGCTTAAATTGCTAGAGAGCTTTTGGGCTTATTCTAAAGAATCAAACTAGAAATGAAAACCTCAGCAGAACACATTGCTTAATTTGTAAAACAATAAGGACCAGGGCTTTCATCATGAGACCACTGCAGCTTGTACCACCCATTCCCCTGCCAGCACTGCCAATGACAGTACCAACGCAATTACTCATCAGCACACTATTAAGGGTGTGACAATTCAGCCTACTCTAGGCCCTCAAAGCTATAAGAATGGCTTAGGCGGCAGTCAATAGTCATTTATAGCAGCGCCATCATGTGGTAGACTGGTACAAGACTGGTACAAGCCCAGGTGTTGAAAAATAAGTGCCGGTGCCGGTGCCGAGCACCGGAAATCACAGGTTTAAATTAAGCACTGGCAGAGCAGCAGATTTCTGAAAGACACCGAAAAGTGTTTCACTAGATCATGGCTATGGGTTAATATCTAAAGAGATCACACAATTTGATTATTTTGACATATGAAGCTCTGTCAAGCTTGTGTGGGACGCCCAGATTGGAAAAAACTGTCTCCTTTGTAAAAGCAGCTTTGAATAATTATTATTTCTTTGCCACATTTGGGGGCAGCATGTAGAGGATGCATTCAAGACATCCAATTTAAAGGGACTTCTCATAGCTCATTATTGTATCAATTTCTGTCGACACATTAATGGTACAAAAATTAAGAAGCAGGCTTAATTAGTTAGAGAACAAGAATCCAGAAGCACTCAGTGAGGAGTGCATGTTGCAGGCATGCGATGACGTCAGCCAGAGCAGTAAGAAGTGCATTTGGGCTGCCAGGACAGAGGTGGGCAATAACAATGTCCACAAGGAACTTATTTGAAATAATACAATTTATTTTAAATAATTGTCTTTTCGTTTTTGTGATTGATTCATTTATGAGTATATAATTGTACTCCTTATTGAAAAATGTATTATTTCAAATAAGTTCCTTGTGGACATTGTTATTGCTTACTGCAAAATACCCAGTTCACAGGGACATATGGGTTGCTCTTGTGTTTGGTTATAAGGACAGAGGTGGGGGCAGGAAAACGGTAGTCTGCACCACTCACCTCCAAATCCCACCCCAACAAGAGAGGTTTGACATGGACTTAAAGAGGCTGGCAGGCTTGGAACTGTGCATCTCTGAGATAGTCTGGCGAGCCTCTGAGACACCTTTGCATTGTTGGAGTTTTGCCCTACAGTCAACCAGGTGGGCATTAGAAGCACCACGGTAAGCCCCCTTTGTGTCCTGATGGAGAGAAAATGTTACCGGGGCATGATTACACGATTTGAGAGGAAAACTCAGAGTGATGGACATGTAGGCCCCAACAGAGGTGCAGGTTGTGTCAAACTTGTCCGGAGGGAAGACGTTTCTAATGGTTTCAGTAAGCAAACTTCATGGCAGGCTAGATTTGATGAAGCAAACCATGAGAGCTTGGACATCTTAGATACCCAGCAGATGGAATCAAAGTGGGGGAATTACTGAAAAGGAGGGCAAAATGGATGATGTGAATTAGGCTTTGCAGCAGCTGGGGAGGAGCTCATCTAAGTCTGACACGTTTCAGACATGCGCTTGCTGCACTATCTCATTATTAGAGGATCACATTGAGTGACTTTTAAGCCAGAGGGTTGCTGACACCATCAGAATACTGGATTCGCAGAGGTTCTACCAGCGACTTTGGAGGCGTTTCTGAATCAGTGTGTCTAACTCATTGAAGGCACCAAGGTTATTATGAAGGGTGATATCCCTGATGACAAGGAGGTAAACAGGAGGTTCTGTCTAACTCAATGAAGGCACCTTGGTTGGTATGAAGGGTGATATTACTGATGATGAAGAGGGAAACAGGAGGTTGTGTCTGACTCATTGGAGGCACCTTGGTTGGTATGAAGGGTGATATTACTGATGATGAAGAGGGAAACAGGAGGTTGTGTCTGACTCATTGGAGGCACCATGGTTGGTATGAAGGGTGATATTACTGATGATGAAGAGGGAAACAGGAGGTTGTGTCTGACTCATTGGAGGCACCATGGTTGGTATGAAGGGCGATATCCCTGATGATGAAGAGGGCCAGGAAGGATAAGGTCAATGCTGGGACGATCCTAGGAACATTCGAGGAAGGTGACCCTCAGGTGAGGGTTCAAAATCTGGTTTAGTTGAAGAGTGTGCTACCCTAGGATGCCATCGAATTTTGCTGTTCCCAGACAGCATCCCTTTGATAGTAACGAGGAGCCAGTAGGTGCAGAATCTGTAGAAGGAGCAATGAAGATAGTGGCCTGTGTCTTGTACTTATTGTCCATCCCCAGGGTGCACATGAGAGGAGGGGATTTCTGTTCTCACCTCTAAGGATAGGAACTCTGCTCTTGCACAAGGAACACATCTGCATAGGAAGTAGTTCCCGCATATGCCAGTTACTACTATGGTAATGTCTGATTTTAAAGACCAATAGATACTTTTACCTTTAGTAAAATATTTTTTATTATGTGTGTCATTAGCCTACACCTTGTGATTTTTACTAAAACTGTATCTATATAATACACTTGCTTAAAGGGGCTTTCAGCCAGCCCTCTTCTGCCATTGATCTGTTGTGTCATTCACATTTTTTATCTGCCCACTACAGCACACAGCATGTGGCAATGGGTCAGTGCACTCCAGCCATTGGCTAACACCACTGTTACTGCATTCTGCTCTTTCACAAGGAGCAAAGTTGCACACAGCAATATTCTCATCAATACAAGGAACTACCATAGCAATGTGTGTTTTTTGAGCCCCCCAAAAATATCTTTGCTTTTTTAAATTTTTTTATTTATAATGTCCAGAAAATGGTACATCAGCTAACCTAAAAATAACTTTTGCAAAAATCATGACAATACGAGACTAGCATTGGCAAAGCCAAAATGCTGGCAGCCAATGCCCTAATTGTTGGCTTTGTCAGTGTGTGCTTTAGTTGGATACATTCCAGTACTTGTGGGGAGATTCAGACTCACACTCCCCGCCTTCCCCACCCTCGAATCTCATTGAGATCCGCACGTCTTGAGTGGTATTTAAGTGCCTTAAGTTATTACACTGAACTAGTATTTTCTGTCTTTACCAGTTCTACCAGAACTGCATTTTCGTCCACGGTTGTTAGTGTGAGATGGGTTATATAGGACAGGTTGGCCAACAGGTAAATCTTGCAGGGACCAGGAACATTGGAAAAACAATCCTGTGTAAATATATCATCTGCGTTTTGCATTTCTACTATCATTGTGATGTTAGGCATGAAACGTAGCCACAGAAATGCAGTCCCACTTGTTGTGTGCATCTTCTGCTCTATCCTATCCAGCGTCACTGCCTTATGCAAGCAGGAACCAAGCTCTGAATCAGCCTTAGAAAGTGAGAGAATAGGGAGTCAGTTAACTTTCGTTTTCTGTGATATGAAAGCCACTGAACTGGATGAAGGAATCGAAAGTCAGCTCTAAAAATAGATTGTCACAAGCGATCGGTGTGAGCATAATGAAAAGGCATTGATGGAGAGAGAGAGAGAGCATGAAAAAGAGCCAAGCACTGGTAAAGATAACTATATCAAAGACACGTTTAAGAAAAACAAGTTGCATGGAAATGAAATACAAGGAAATACTGAAAAAGAAAGATTATTAGAGGGAATGTGTGAGGAGCAAATTCAATAGGTTTGGTCTTGTTTCTTGTGTGGGAAGAAGAGCAACATATTTTCAATAAGCATGAAATGTGTTTGATGTTATGTAAGTTCAGTCATAAAAGCGTGCATTTGCCTCAGTAGCACTCACTGTAAGTAATGCAGCGTGTTGGGTGGGGGTGCAGTGGAAAAGCCATGGTGTGATAGGACACAGGAGCGAATGTGAGGGGGTGTTTCTATCACAGAATAATTTTCTCTCTGCCCAATCACATTCCAGCTCAGCATGTGAAGCAATACAGAAGACCTGTCCTTAGCGACCAAATGAAGCAATCAATGGTGTTTCACACCTTTTCACCAACCCGTGATTGGTACATGTATGAAAACCCTGCCTAACTACAAATATGTGGCATCATGGACTAACCCAGATTAGAACATGTAAAAGCCAGCTTCATTAGAGAATAACCCAGATTAGAACATGTGAAGGCCAGCTTCATTAGAGAATAACCCAGATTAGAACATGTAAAAACCAGCTTCATTAGAGAATAACCCAGATTAGAACATGTAAAAGCCAGCTTCATTAGAGAATAACCCAGATTAGAACATGTGAAGGCCAGCTTCATTAGAGAATAACCCAGATTAGAACATGTAAAAACCAGCTTCATTAGAGAATAACCCAGATTAGAACATGTAAAAGCCAGCTTCATTAGAGAATAACCCAGATTAGAACATGTGAAAGCCAGCTTCATTAGAGAATAACCCAGATTAGAACATGTAAAAACCAGCTTCATTAGAGAATAACCCAGATTAGAACATGTAAAAGCCAGCTTCATTAGAGAATAACCCAGATTAGAACATGTGAAAGCCAGCTTCATTAGAGAATAACCCAGATTAGAACATGTAAAAACCAGCTTCATTAGAGAATAACCCAGATTAGAACATGTAAAAGCCAGCTTCATTAGAGAAAGAGCCAAGGGTTTAGCTTCCATTGCTGCAGCAGGTGCAGTGTGACTGGGGTCCTCTGAACCCTGGTTATTGTTGTATTTCATAGAGCAAACAGCGGCCATGTGGACCATTTGCTTCCCTGCACCAGCACTCATGACACAATGGCTACGCCACTGGCAAGAGCTATATTTGGTACCTACTAGAGCCCAGATATATGGTAGCAGAAGAAAAAAAAGCTTGGTTGCAAGGCATTTACTGAATAAAAGTATGTGAAGGTTAGAGACAGCCCTCTTGATTCAAACACATCCACGGAATCTGTTGCAATCGACACAAGATGCTATGTCTCTTTTAACAAACAACTGCAAAATCAGTAGTCTGGTGTTAATATGCTCATGCAGGCAAACTAAGGTATGCGCATGTGTTGGCACATTATAGCCACACCTATTGCCTTCTCCAATGCTGGGTGTCTGGAGAGTAAACAGCACAAGCCTGCAGTACCACAGGCTGTCACTAGGTGCCTCGAGAGTGAAACACACACATATGCAGTACCACAGGCTATGCTAGGTGTCCAGAGAAAGAACACAGGCCTACACTACTAGAGCTTGATACTGTTTAAATATTTAGGCAATACACTGGTATCGCAAACTGGATTACCACCTTAAAGTAACGGAAATGTTCACTGAACATATGAAGCGCATACAAGCAATCCCTCCAGATTATAGTTTTATTTACATTTTTCAAAAGTGCTTTCACTGAAAATGTAGTTTGTGATTCAATTTATATAAGAAGGTTGAGAATGTTGTTTATGCTGTTCAAAATAGTTTATTGAATTTTATGATAAGCAAATACAAAAAAGAATAACGTAATAAGTACCATGAAAAACATTTCTATTAAGAAACAATATATATAAATATTTAGCAGGCAAAATATAGTGTGAAGAATAATAAATTAAAAAGGGAAGTGAAGAAAAACAAAATATTATTATGTAAAACATTTCTATTTTTAACAGAGCTACTTATAATTACAATATAATAATTGTAGTTAAGGGAAAAGATTTAAATTACAAGTATGAAGTAATATAATCATCAGTCGTTTTTCAAAACTAATGATAAGAGGGACTATTATGAACAATACCTGACAAGGATAAATTAGCACCTCTTCCAGTAAAAATAATCAATGACCACCAGGCATGAAAAGATAATAGGGACACATCTTTCCAACAGGTAGTAATAGATTTTAGAACAGGGGACAATACAAAATGTAATAGTTTGCATTCTATGTTAGACAGATTCGTAGAAAGAGCAAAGGATTTGGAAATCAAAATATTAAATGAAAGTAATTCAGAAAATGTAAATATTTTTTTTATAACATTCCAAATTTCATTCCAAAATGTAAGAACAAAATTACATTCAAACAGCATATGTTTTAACAAACCTGGATGTACATTACGGTGCCAACAATTCGAAGTAGATTGAAGTTTAGCTTAAATTAACTTTAACGGAGTCCATAACCAGTTTAACCCCTTCGCTGCTAGGCCTTTTCCCCTCCTGTGCTAAGCCTTTTTTGGGCTATTTGGGGTAGTGCGCGCTTAGGCCCCTGTAACTTTTTGACCACATTAGGCATCCACGCCAAATTTGCGTCCTTTTCTTCCAACATCATGGGGATTCTAAAGGTACCCAGGGAATGTGGATTCTCCTAGAGGGTTTCCAGAAATTAGTCAAAATACAGCAACATTTAGTTTTTTTGTGAAAAATGGGAAAAACGGGCTGCAAATGAAAGCGTCTGGGTTTTTCTCTGCAAATGGTATCAAAAAAGGGTTTGTGGGGCTGAAATCACCATTTCTCCAGCTTTTAGGAAATTACAGAATTTTGTCAGAAAACCAACATTTTTTACACAGTTGTGGCATTTTTCTGGGGCATACCCTATTTCCAGTTAATGGTAGAAATGGGTACAAAAGCAATAATGGATCCTAGAAAGCTATACATTTTTGAAAAGTAGACGAAATTCTGAATTCAGCAAGGGGTCATTTGTGTAGATCCATCAAGGTTTCTTTATAGAAACTACCAGTTAAATATAGGAAAAATTAAAAATTAGTTGAAAAAAGCAGCCTTTTGTGCCAACGTTTTCACCTGTAACTTCTAATTATGACATCTCTTTGAAAGCAATGTACCGTTACATCCGCTGGACCTTCCTGGTTGTGGGGATATATAGGACTTGTAGGTTCACCAAGAACCCAACAAACCCAGAGTAAAAAACTGAGCAGCATTTTGTAATGGTTTTTTATTATGTTCCGGGTATATAGCAATTATTGTGGGAAAATGTATACATGGAAAAATCGGTATGAAAGACACCTATGTATTTCTGAAATGGGAACAAATTCCAGAGGTTAGAAACAGTGCATATTTGCACATTTTCGAAATTGGGAATACTCATACTTGCATGACAATTATTGGTCATTTTTCAAAATGACTTTTTTTTTACACAATGTCTTTCATTTGGAAGGGAGAAATGCATAAAAAATTAATAGGTCATAACAGTTGCTTTACAAATCTGAACTACCCCAAGTCTCCAGATAAAAATGGTACCTCACTTGTGTGGGTAGGCATAGTGCCCACGACAGGAAATGGGTCAAAACCTAACGTGAACACACCACATTTTCACAATGAAATTTTACACATTTTTTGCGAAGAGTCTAGCTGTAGTTTTTTAACCCTAGTTCTGCCGGCACCTAGGGCAACCTAGCAAACCTATACATTTTTGAAAACTAGACACGCAGGGGAATCCAGGATGGGGTGACTTGACTGCCTCCCACCAGGATCTGTTACCCAGAATCCCTTGCAAACCTATAAAATTGACCAAAAAAACACATTTTCCCCACATTTCTGTGGTGGAAAGTTCTGGAATCTGCGTGGATCCATAAATTTCCACCTACCCCGCGTTCCCCAAAGTCTTACGAAAAAATGGTACCTCACTTGTGCAGGTTGGCCTACTGCCCGCGACAGGAAATGTTGCAAAATGCAACGTGGTCACACCTCAATTTCGCAGTGAAAAATGACCCTTTATTGGCAAAGTGCCTAGCTGCAGTTTTTGAACCCTAGCTCTGCCGGCACCTTGTGAAACCTAGCAAACCTATACATTTTTGAACACTAGACACCCAGGGGAATCCAGTATGGGGTGACTTGAGTGCCTCCCACCAGGGTCTGTTACCCAGAATCCCTTGCAAACCTAAAAAACTGTCAAAAAAACACATTTTCCCCACGTTTGTTTGATGGAAAGTTCTGGAATCTGCATGGATCCACAAATTTCCACCCACCCCGCGTTCCCCAAAGTCCTATGGGAAAAATGGTACCTCACTTGTGCAGGTTGGCCTACTGCCCGCGACAGGAAATGGTGCAAAATGCAACGTGGTCACATCTCAATTTCGCAGTGAAAAATGACCCTTTTTTGGCAAAGTGCCTAGCTGTAGTTTTGGAACCCTAGCTCTGCCGGCACCTTGTGAAACCTAGCAAACCTATACATTTTTGAAAACTAGACACCCAGGGGAATCCAGCAGGGGTGACTTGAGTGCCTCCCACCAGGGTCTGTTACCCAGAATCCCTTACAAACCTAAAAAATTGACAAAAAATACACATTTTCCCCACATTTCTGTGGTGGAAAGTTCTGGAATCTGCGTGGATCCATAAATTTCCACCCACCCCGCATTTCCCAAAGTCCTACGAGAAAAATGGTACCTCACTTGTGCGGGTCGGCCCAGTGCCCGCGAAAGGAAACGGCGCAAAACGCAGCGTGGTCACACCTCAATTTTGCAGTAAAAAATTATCCTTCTTTGGCAAAGTGACTAGCTGTACTTTTTTAACCTTATCTCTGCCGGCACCTAGGGAAACCTAGCAGACCTATATATTTGTGAAAACTAGACACCAAGGGGAATCCAGGATGGGGTGACTTGAGTGCCTCCCATCAGGGTCTGTTACCCAGAATCCCTTGCAAACCTAAAAAATTGTCAAAAAAAACACATTTTCCCCACATTTCTATGATGGAAAGTTCTGGAATCTGCGTGGATCCACAAATTCCCACCCACCCCGCGTTCCTCAAAGTCCTACGAGAAAAATGGTACCTCACTTGTACGGGTCGGCCTAGTGTCCGCGACAGGAAACGGCACAAAACGCAACGTGGTCACACCTCATTTTTGCAGTGAAAAATGACCCTTTTTTTGGCAAAGAGCCTAGCTGTAGTTTTTTAACCCTAGCTCCGCCGGCACCTAGGGAAACCTAGCAAACCTATATATTTTTGAAAACTAGACACCCAGGGAAATCCAGGATGGGGTGACTTGAGTGCCTCCCACCAGGGTCTGTTACCCAGAATCCCTTGCAAACCTAAAAAATTGTCCAAAAAAACACATTTTCCCCACATTTCCATGATGGATAGTTCTGGAATCTGCGTGGATCCACAAATTTCCACTCACCCCGCGTTCCCCAAAGTCCTACGAAAAGAATGGTACCTCACTTGTGCGGGTCAGCCTAGTGCCCGCGACAGGACACGGCGCAAAACACAACATGGTCACACCTCAATTTTGCAGTGAAAAATGACCCTTTTTTGGCAAAGTGACTAGCTGTAGTTTTTTAACCCTGGCTCTCCAGGCACCAAGGGAAACCTAGCAAACCTATATATTTTTGAAAACTAGACACCAAGGGGAATCCAGGATGGGGTGACTTGAGGGCCTCCCACCAGGGTCTGTTACCCAGAATCCCTTGCACACCTAAAAAATTGACAAAAAATACACATTTTCCCCACATTTCTGTGGTGGAAAGTTCTGGAATCTGCGTGGATCCATAAATTTCCACCCACCCCGCATTCCCCAAAGTCCTACGAGAAAAATGGTACCTCACTTGTGCGGATCGGCCCAGTGCCCGCGAAAGGAAACGGCGCAAAACGCAACGTGGTCACACCTCAATTTTGCAGTAAAAAATGATCCTTTTTTGGCAAAGTGACTAGCTGTAGTTTTTTAACCTTAGCTCTGCCGGCACCTAGGGAATCCTAGCAAACCTATATATTTGTGAAAACTAGACACCACGGGGAATCCAGGATGGGGTGACTTGAGTGCCTCCCATTAGGGTCTTTTACCCAGAATCCCTTGCAAACCTAAAAAATTGTCAAAAAAAACAAATTTTCCCCACATTTCTATGATGGAAAGTTCTGGAATCTGCGTGGATCCACAAATTCCCACTCACCCCGCGTTCCTCAAAGTCCTATGAGAAAAATGGTACCTCACTTGTACGGGTCGGCCGAGTGTCCGCGACAGGAAACGGCACAAAACGCAACGTGGTCACACCTCATTTTTGCAGTGAAAAATGACCCTTTTTTGGCAAAGAGCCTAGCTGTAGTTTTTTAACCCTAGCTCCGCCGGCACCTAGGGAAACCTAGCAAACTTATATATTTCTGAAAACTAGACACCCAGGGGAATCCAGTATGGGGTGACTTGAGTGCCTCCCACCAGGGTCTGTTACCCAGAATCCCTTGCAAACCTAAAAAATTGTCAAAAAAAACAAATTTTCCCACATTTCTATGATGGATAGTTCTGGAATCTGCGTGGATCCACGAATTTCCACCCACCCCGCGTTCCCCAAAGTCCTACGAAAAAAATGGTACCTCACTTGTGCGGGTAGGCCTAGTGCCCGCGACAGGACACGGCGCAAAACGCAACTTGGTCACACCTCAATTTTGCAGTGAAAAATGACCCTTTTTTGGCAAAGTGACTAGCTGTAGTTTTTTAACCCTGGCTCTCCCGGCACCTAGGGAAACCTAGCAAACCTATATATTTTTGAAAACTAGACACCAAGGGGAATCCAGGATGGGGTGACTTGAGTGCCTCCCACCAGGGTCTGATACCCAGAATCCCTTGTAAACCTAAAAAATTGTCAAAAAAAACACATTTTCTCCACATTTCTATGATGGAAAGTTCTGGAATCTGCGTGGATCCACAAATTTCCATCCACCCCGCGTCCCCCAAAGTCCTACGAAAAAAATGGTACTTCACTTGTGCGGGTCGGCCTAGTGCCCGCGACAGGAAACGGCGCAAAACGCAACGTGGTCACGCCTCAATTTTGCAGTGAAAAATGACCCTTTTTTGGCAAAGTGCCTAGCTGTAGTTTTTGAACCCTAGCTCTGCCGGCACCTAGGGAAACCTAGCAAACCTATATATTTTTGAAAACTAGACACCCAGGGGAATCCAGGATGGGGTGACTTAAGTGCCTCCCACCAGTGTCTGTTACCCAGAATCCCTTGCAAACCTAAAAAATTGACAAAAAAACAAATTTTCCCCATATTTCTGTGGTGGAAAGTTCTGGAATCTGCGTGGATCCATAAATTTCCACCCACCCCGCGTTCCCCAAAGTCCTACGAGAGAAATGGTACCTCACTTGTGCGGGTTGGCCTAGTGTCCGCGACAGGAAACGGCACAAAACGCAACGTGGTCACACCTCATTTTTGCAATGAAAAATGACCCTTTTTTTGGCAAAGAGCCTAGCTGTAGTTTTTTAACCCTAGCTCCGCCGGCACCTAGGGAAACCTAGCAAACCTATATATTTTTGAAAACTAGACACCCAGGGAAATCCAGGATGGGGTGACTTGAGTGCCTCCCACCAGGGTCTGTTACCCAGAATCCCTTGCAAACCTAAAGAATTGTCCAAAAAAACACATTTTCCCCACATTTCTATGATGGATAGTTCTGGAATCTGCGTGGATCCACAAATTTCCACTCACCCCGCGTTCCCCAAAGTCCTACGAAAAAAATGGTACCTCACTTGTGCGGGTCGGCCTAGTGCCCGCGACAGGACACGGTGCAAAACACAACATGGTCACACCTCAATTTTGCAGTGAAAAATGACCCTTTTTTGGCAAAGTGACTAGCTGTAGTTTTTTAACCCTGGCTCTCCCGGCACCAAGGGAAACCTAGCAAACCTATATATTTTGAAAACTAGACACCAAGGGGAATCCAGGATGGGGTGACTTGAGGGCCTCCCACCAGGGTCTGTTACCCAGAATCCCTTGCACACCTAAAAAATTGACAAAAAATACACATTTTCCCCACATTTCTGTGGTGGAAAGTTCTGGAATCTGCGTGGATCCATAAATTTCCACCCACCCCGCATTCCCCAAAGTCCTACGAGAAAAATGGTACCTCACTTGTGCGGATCGGCCCAGTGCCCGCGAAAGGAAACGGCGCAAAACGCAACGTGGTCACACCTCAATTTTGCAGTAAAAAATGATCCTTTTTTGGCAAAGTGACTAGCTGTAGTTTTTTAACCTTAGCTCTGCCGGCACCTAGGGAATCCTAGCAAACCTATATATTTGTGAAAACTAGACACCACGGGGAATCCAGGATGGGGTGACTTGAGTGCCTCCCATTAGGGTCTGTTACCCAGAATCCCTTGCAAACCTAAAAAATTGTCAAAAAAAACACATTTTCCCCACATTTCTATGATGGAAAGTTCTGGAATCTGCGTGGATCCACAAATTCCCACTCACCCCGCGTTCCTCAAAGTCCTATGAGAAAAATGGTACCTCACTTGTACGGGTCGGCCTAGTGTCCGCGACAGGAAACGGCACAAAACGCAACGTGGTCACACCTCATTTTTGCAGTGAAAAATGACCCTTTTTTTGGCAAAGAGCCTAGCTGTAGTTTTTTAACCCTAGCTCCGCCGGCACCTAGGGAAACCTAGCAAACTTATATATTTTTGAAAACTAGACACCCAGGGGAATCCAGTATGGGGTGACTTGAGTGCCTCCCACCAGGGTCTGTTACCCAGAATCCCTTGCAAACCTAAAAAATTGTCAAAAAAAACACATTTTCCCACATTTCTATGATGGATAGTTCTGGAATCTGCGTGGATCCACGAATTTCCACCCACCCCGCGTTCCCCAAAGTCCTACGAAAAAAATGGTACCTCACTTGTGCGGGAAGGCCTAGTGCCCGCGACAGGACACGGCGCAAAACACAACTTGGTCACACCTCAATTTTGCAGTGAAAAATGACCCTTTTTTGGCAAAGTGACTAGCTGTAGTTTTTTAACCCTGGCTCTCCCGGCACCTAGGGAAACCTAGCAAACCTATATATTTTTGAAAACTAGACACCAAGGGGAATCCAGGATGGGGTGACTTGAGTGCCTCCCACCAGGGTCTGATACCCAGAATCCCTTGTAAACCTAAAAAATTGTCAAAAAAAACACATTTTCTCCACATTTCTATGATGGAAAGTTCTGGAATCTGCGTGGATCCACAAATTTCCATCCACCCCGCGTCCCCCAAAGTCCTACGAAAAAAATGGTACTTCACTTGTGCGGGTCGGCCTAGTGCCCGCGACAGGAAACGGCGCAAAACGCAACGTGGTCACGCCTCAATTTTGCAGTGAAAAATGACCCTTTTTTTGGCAAAGAGCCTAGCTGTAGTTTTTTAACCCTAGCTCCGCTGGCACCTAGGGAAACCTAGCAAACTTATATATTTTTGAAAACTAGACACCCAGGGGAATCCAGGATGGGGTGACTTGAGTGCCTCCCACCAGGGTCTGTTACCCAGAATCCCTTGCAAACCTAAAAAATTGTCAAAAAAAACACATTTTCCCACATTTCTATGATGGATAGTTCTGGAATCTGCGTGGATCCACAAATTTCCACCCACCCCGCGTTCCCGAAAGTCCTACGAAAAAAATGGTACCTCACTTGTGCGGGTAGGCCTAGTGCCCGCGACAGGACACGGCGCAAAACACAACTTGGTCACACCTCAATTTTGCAGTGAAAAATGACCCTTTTTTGGCAAAGTGACTAGCTGTAGTTTTTTAACCCTGGCTCTCCCGGCACCTAGGGAAACCTAGCAAACCTATATATTTTTGAAAACTAGACACCAAGGGGAATCCAGGATGGGGTGACTTGAGTGCCTCCCACCAGGGTCTGATACCCAGAATCCCTTGTAAACCTAAAAAATTGTCAAAAAAAACACATTTTCTCCACATTTCTATGATGGAAAGTTCTGGAATCTGCGTGGATCCACAAATTTCCATCCACCCCGCGTCCCCCAAAGTCCTACGAAAAAAATGGTACTTCACTTGTGCGGGTTGGCCTAGTGCCCGCGACAGGAAACGGCGCAAAACGCAACGTGGTCACGCCTCAATTTTGCAGTGAAAAATGACCCTTTTTTGGCAAAGTGCCTAGCTGTAGTTTTTGAACCCTAGCTCTGCCGGCACCTAGGGAAACCTAGCAAACCTATATATTTTTGAAAACTAGACACCCAGGGGAATCCAGGATGGGGTGACTTAAATGCCTCCCACCAGTGTCTGTTACCCAGAATCCCTTGCAAACCTAAAAAATTGACAAAAAAACAAATTTTCCCCATATTTCTGTGGTGGAAAGTTCTGGAATCTGCGTGGATCCATAAATTTCCACCCACCCCGCGTTCCCCAAAGTCCTACGAGAGAAATGGTACCTCACTTGTGCGGGTTGGCCTAGTGTCCGCGACAGGAAACGGCACAAAACGCAACGTGGTCACACCTCATTTTTGCAGTGAAAAATGACCCTTTTTTTGGCAAAGAGCCTAGCTGTAGTTTTTTAACCCTAGCTCCGCCGGCACCTAGGGAAACCTAGCAAACCTATATATTTTTGAAAACTAGACACCCAGGGAAATCCAGGATGGGGTGACTTGAGTGCCTCCCACCAGGGTCTGTTACCCAGAATCCCTTGCAAACCTAAAAAATTGTCCAAAAAACCACATTTTCCCCACATTTCTATGATGGATAGTTCTGGAATCTGCGTGGATCCACAAATTTCCACTCACCCCGCGTTCCCCAAAGTCCTACAAAAAAAATGGTACCTCACTTGTGCGGGTCGGCCTAGTGCCTGCGACAGGACACGGTGCAAAACACAACATGGTCACACCTCAATTTTGCAGTGAAAAATGACCCTTTTTTGGCAAAGTGACTAGCTGTAGTTTTTTAACCCTGGCTCTGCCGGCACCAAGGGAAACCCAGCAAACCTATATATTTTTGAAAACTAGACACCAAGGGGAATCCAGGATGGGGTGACTTGAGGGCCTCCCACCAGGGTCTGTTACCCAGAATCCCTTGCACACCTAAAAAATTGACAAAAAATACACATTTTCCCCACATTTCTGTGGTGGAAAGTTCTGGAATCTGCGTGGATCCATAAATTTCCACCCACCCCGCATTCCCCAAAGTCCTACGAGAAAAATGGTACCTCACTTGTGCGGATCGGCCCAGTGCCCGCGAAAGGAAACGGCGCAAAACGCAACGTGGTCACACCTCAATTTTGCAGTAAATAATGATCCTTTTTTGGCAAAGTGACTAGCTGTAGTTTTTTAACCTTAGCTCTGCCGGCACCTAGGGAATCCTAGCAAACCTATATATTTGTGAAAACTAGACACCACGGGGAATCCAGGATGGGGTGACTTGAGTGCCTCCCATTAGGGTCTGTTACCCAGAATCCCTTGCAAACCTAAAAAATTGTCAAAAAAAACACATTTTCCCCACATTTCTATGATGGAAAGTTCTGGAATCTGCGTGGATCCACAAATTCCCACTCACCCCGCGTTCCTCAAAGTCCTATGAGAAAAATGGTACCTCACTTGTACGGGTCGGCCTAGTGTCCGCGACAGGAAACGGCACAAAACGCAACGTGGTCACACCTCATTTTTCAGTGAAAAATGACCCTTTTTTTGGCAAAGAGCCTAGCTGTAGTTTTTTAACCCTAGCTCCGCCGGCACCTAGGGAAACCTAGCAAACTTATATATTTTTGAAAACTAGACACCCAGGGGAATCCAGTATGGGGTGACTTGAGTGCCTCCCACCAGGGTCTGTTACCCAGAATCCCTTGCAAACCTAAAAAATTGTCAAAAAAAACACATTTTCCCACATTTCTATGATGGATAGTTCTGGAATCTGCGTGGATCCACGAATTTCCACCCACCCCGCGTTCCCCAAAGTCCTACGAAAAAAATGGTACCTCACTTGTGCGGGTAGGCCTAGTGCCCGCGACAGGACACGGCGCAAAACACAACTTGGTCACACCTCAATTTTGCATTGAAAAATGACCCTTTTTTGGCAAAGTGACTAGCTGTAGTTTTTTAACCCTGGCTCTCCCGGCACCTAGGGAAACCTAGCAAACCTATATATTTTTGAAAACTAGACACCAAGGGGAATCCAGGATGGGGTGACTTGAGTGCCTCCCACCAGGGTCTGATACCTAGAATCCCTTGTAAACCTAAAAAATTGTCAAAAAAAACACATTTTCTCCACATTTCTATGATGGAAAGTTCTGGAATCTGCGTGGATCCACAAATTTCCATCCACCCCGCGTCCCCCAAAGTCCTACGAAAAAAATGGTACTTCACTTGTGCGGGTCGGCCTAGTGCCCGCGACAGGAAACGGCGCAAAACGCAACGTGGTCACGCCTCAATTTTGCAGTGAAAAATGACCCTTTTTTGGCAAAGTGCCTAGCTGTAGTTTTTGAACCCTAGCTCTGCCGGCACCTAGGGAAACCTAGCAAACCTATATATTTTTGAAAACTAGACACCCAGGGGAATCCAGGATGGGGTGACTTAAGTGCCTCCCACCAGTGTCTGTTACCCAGAATCCCTTGCAAACCTAAAAAATTGACAAAAAAACAAATTTTCCCCATATTTCTGTGGTGGAAAGTTCTGGAATCTGCGTGGATCCATAAATTTCCACCCACCCCGCGTTCCCCAAAGTCCTACGAGAGAAATGGTACCTCACTTGTGCGGGTTGGCCCAGTGCCCGTGAAAGGAAACGGCACAAAACGCAACGTGGTCACACCTCAATTTTGCAGTGAAAAATGTCCCTTTTTTGGCAAAGTGACTAGCTGTAGTTTTTTAACCTTAGCTCTGCCAGCACCTAGGGAAACCTAGCAAACCTATATATTTTTGAAAACTAGACACCCAGGGGAATCCAGGATGGGGTGACTTGAGTGCCTCCCACCATGGTCTGTTACCCAGAATCCCTTGCAAATCTAAAAAATTGTCCAAAAAAACACATTTTCCCCACATTTCTATGATGGAAAGTTCTGGAATCTGCGTGGATCCACAAATTTCCACCCACCCTGCGTTCCCCAAAGTCCTACAAGAAAAATGGTACCTCACTTGTGTGGGTCGGCCTAGTGCCCACGACAGGAAACGGCGCAAAACGCAATGTGGTCACACCTCAATTTTGCAGTGAAAAATGACCTTTTTTTTGGAAAGTGCCTCGCTGTAGTTGTTGAACCCTAGTTCTGCCAGCAGATAGGGAAACCTACCAAACCTACACATTTCTGAAAACTAGACATCAGGGGGCTTCCAGGGAGGTATGGCTTGCATGGATCCCCCAACGTTTCCTTACCCAGAATCCCCTGCAAACCTCAATTTTAGCTGAAAAAATCACTTTTTTTACACATTTTGGTGTGGGAAAGTTGCGGCATCACCGGGCTCACACAAATTTACCACCACCCAGCATTCCCCCAGGTCTCCCGGTAAAAATGGTGCCTCACTTGTGTGGGAGGCCCAAGTACCCGCGACAGGCAAGGGCCCAAAACGTAGTGAGACAACATCAAAATGGCCTATTGCAAACCACCTGGGTTTGCAAGGGGGGTCACTTGGGTTTTTGGCCCGGTGCTCGGCGGCCTTCTAGGGAAACCTACCAAACCCATACTTTTATGAAAACTAAACACCTGGCGGCTTCCAGGGAGGTATGGCTTGCGTGGATCCCCCAACGTTTCCTTACCCAGAATCCCCTGCAAACCTCAATTGTAGCTGAAAAAATCACTTTTTTCACACATTTTGGTGTGGGAAAGTTGTGGCATCACCGGGCTCACAGAAATTTACCACCACCCAGCATTCCCCCAGGTCTCCCGGTAAAAATGGTGCCTCACTTGTATGGGAGGCTCAAGTACCCGCGACAGGCAAGGGCCTAAAACGTAGTGAGGCGACATCAAAATGGCCTATCGCAAAACCACCTGGTTTTGCACGGGGGGCTACTGGGTTTTTTGGCCCGTTGCTCGGCGGCCTTCTAGGGAAACCTACCAAACCCATACATTTCTGAAAACTAGACACCCGGCGGCTTCCAGGGAGGTATGGCTTGCGTGGATCCCCCAACGTTTCCTTACCCAGAATCCCCTGCAAACCTCAATTTTAGCTGAAAAAATCACTTTTTTTACACATTTTGGTGTGGGAAAGTTGTGGCATCACCGGGCTCACACAAATTTACCACCACCCAGCATTCCCCCAGGTCTCCCGGTAAAGATGGTGCCTCACTTGTGTGGGAGGCCCAAGTACCCGCGACAGGCAAGGGCCCAAAACGTAGTGAGACAACATCAAAATGGCCTATTGCAAACCACCTGGGTTTGCAAGGGGGTCACTTGGGTTTTTGGCCCGGTGCTCGGCGGCCTTCTAGGGAAACCTACCAAACCCATACATTTATGAAAACTAAACACCTGGCGGCTTCCAGGGAGGTATGGCTTGCGTGGATCCCCCAACGTTTCCTTACCCAGAATCCCCTGCAAACCTCAATTGTAGCTGAAAAAATCACTTTTTTCACACATTTTGGTGTGGGAAAGTTGTGGCATCACCGGGCTCACAGAAATTTACCACCACCCAGCATTCCCCCAGGTCTCCCGGTAAAAATGGTGCCTCACTTGTGTGGGAGGCTCAAGTACCCGCGACAGGCAAGGGCCCAAAACGTAGTGAGGCGACATCAAAATGGCCTATCGCAAAACCACCTGGTTTTGCAAGGGGGGCTACTGGGTTTTTTGGCCCGTGGCTCGGCGGCCTTCTAGGGAAACCTACCAAACCCATACATTTCTGAAAACTAGACACCCGGCGGCTTCCAGGGAGGTATGGCTTGCGTGGATCCCCCAACGTTTCCTTACCCAGAATCCCCTGCAAACCTCAATTTTAGCTGAAAAAATCACTTTTTTCACACATTTTGGTGTGGCAAAGTTGTGGCATCACCGGGCTCACACAAATTTACTACCACCCAGCATTCCCCCAGGTCTCCCAGTAAAAATGGTGCCTCACTTGTGTGGGAGGCCCAAGTACCCGCAAATTACCCGGAGACCTGGGGGAACGCTGGTTGGTGGTAAATTTGTGTGAGCCCGGTGATGCCACAACTTTCCCACACCAAAATGTGTGAAAAAAGTGATTTTTTCAGCTGAAATTGAGATTTGCAGGGGATTCTGGGTAAGGAAACGTTGGGGGATCCACGCAAGCCATACCTCCATGGAAGCCGCCGGGTGTCTAGTTTTCAGAAATGTATGGGTTTGGTAGGTTTCCCTAGAAGGCCGCTGAGCACCGGGCCAAAAACCCAAGTGACCCCCCTTGCAAAACCAGGTGGTTTTGCGATAGGCCATTTTGATGTCGCCTCACTACGTTTTGGGCCCTTGCCTGTCGCGGGTACTTGAGCCTCCCACACAAGTGAGGCACCATTTTTACCGGGAGACCTGGGGGAATGCTGGGTGGTGGTAAATTTGTGTGAGCCCGGTGATGCCACAACTTTCCCACACCAAAATGTGTGAAAAAAAGTGATTTTTTCAGCTAAAATTGAGGTTTGCAGGGGATTCTGGGTAAGGAAACATTAGAGGATCGACGCAAGCCATACCTCCCTGGAAGCCGCCGGTTGTCTAGTTTTCAGAAATGTATGGGTTTTGTAGGTTTCCCTAGAAGGCCGCCGAGCAATGAGCCAAAAAACCCAGTAGCCCCCCTTGCAAAACCAGGTGGTTTTGCGATAGGCCATTTTGATGTCGCCTCACTACGTTTTGGGCCCTTGCCTGTCGTGGGTACTTGGGCCTCCCACACAAGTGAGGCACCATTTTTACCGGGAGACCTGGGGGAATGCTGGGTGGTGGTAAATTTCTGTGAGCCCGGTGATGCCACAACTTTCCCACACCAAAATGTGTGAAAAAAGTGATTTTTTCAGCTACAATTGAGGTTTGCAGGGGATTCTGGGTAAGAAACCGTTGGGGGATCCACGCAAGCCATAGCTCCCTGGAAGCCGCCAGGTGTTTAGTTTTCAGAAATGTATGGGTTTGGTAGGTTTCCCTAGAAGGCCGCCGAGCACAGGGCCAAAAACCCAAGTGACCCCCCCTTGCAAAACCAGGTGGTTTGCGATAGGCCATTTTGATGTTGCCTCACTACATTTTGGGCCCTTGCCTGTCGCGGGTACTTGGGCCTCCCACACAAGTGAGGCACCATTTTTACCGGGAGACCTGGGGGAACGCTGAGTGGTGGTAAATTTGTGTGAGCCCGGTGATGCCACAACTTTCCCACACCAAAATGTGTGAAAAAGTGATTTTTTAAGCTAAAATTGAGGTTTGCAGGGGATTTTGGGTAAGGAAACTTTGGGGGATCCATGCACGCCATACCTCCCTGGAAGCCGCCGGGTGTCTAGTTTTCAGAAATGTATGGGTTTGGTAGGTTTCCCAAGGAGGCTGCTGAGCACCGGGCCAAAAACCCTAAGTGACCCCCCTTGCAAAACCAGGTGGTTTTGCGGTAGGCCATTTTGATGTCGCCTCACTACGTTTTGGGCCCTTGCCTGTCGCGGGTACTTGGGCCTCCCACACAAGTGAGGCACCATTTTTACCGGGAGACCTGGGGAAACGCTGGGTGGTGGTAAATTTGTGTGAGCCCGGTGATGCCACAACTTTCCCACACCAAGATGTGTGAAAAAAGTGATTTATTCAGCTAAAATTGAGGTTTGCCGGGGATTCTGGGTAAGGAAACATTGGGGGATCCACGCAAGCCATACCTCCCTGGAAGCCGCCGGGTGTCTAGTTTTCAGAAATGTATGGGTTAGGTAGGTTTTTCTAAAAGGCCGCCGAGAACCGGGCCAAAACCCCAGGTGGCACCCCTTGCAAAACCAGATTGTTTAGACATAATTAATTGTTTGTTTCTACAGCGTGAGAATTTTGGAACAATATTGCAATGAAAATGTGACAGACATTTTGAGGTTTGCAGGACATTGGGGATAAAATAACTTTTTGAATTCACAAGAGAGACATCACCATGAACTCCCATGGGTTTACGACAATATCTACAGTTGGTGGGTTATTCTTACATGGGAAGTACACCTTGGCAGAGAAACTAAAGACAAAGATTCCTGCACAACCATCTATTCCTCAAACACACACACATACTGGTTGGATTTGGCACGAGGGCGAGTCATGGTCCAGTATATGAAATTTTATTAACAAGAGATTTCACAAAAATGAAATGCACTGTCAATAATTAAATGCACAAAAAACCAAATCAATGACTCGCAGCTCGTGAGCTGTAAAGCCACGTCAAGGCACCAACCACTTTACAGGCCATTCACACACCTTTCATACATGATACACACAAGACCATTCGCACCACCAGGCACAAAAACAACACATTACAAAATTCACAAAAAGGGACATGGTACACCCTGCTTCAGAAAGGCAAATATTACTGCACAGCCATCTCATCCTCAAGCACACACACATACTGGTTGGATTTGGCACGAGGGTGAGTGATGGTTCAGTATATACAATTGTATTAGCAAGTGATTTCACAAAAATGAAATGCACTGTTAATAATTGAAAGGGCGAGAAACTGAACCATTGACTCACAGCTCGTGAGCTGTAAAGCCACGACAAGGCACCAACCTCTTTACAGGCCATTCATACACCTTTTATACGTGTGAGACATACAAAACCATTCACACCGCCAGCCGCGGGCCCATCATATAACAAAACTCACACCAGCACACAGCGCCATTCAAGGGCCCATCACTTTCACACACCCACATTCCTGACACAGCAACTACACAAGCTGATGGATTGCGTGGAGTGGCACTCAGCTAGCAGTGTGTGTAGTGACCAGCAGCAAGTCACTACTCACACACAGCCAGCCGAGTGCCAGTCCACGCACACCGCTAGCCGAGCGCCAGTCCACGCACACCGCTAGCCAAACACCAGTCCATGCACACCGCTAGCCAAGCTTCAGTCCAGGCACACCACCAGCCAATCGCCAGTCCAGGCACACCGGCAGCCAATCGCCAATCCACGCACACCGCCAGCCAAGCGCCAGTCCACGCACACCACCAGCCAAGCGCCAGTCCACGCACACCGCCAGTCCACGCACACCGCCAGTCAAGTACCAGTCCACGCACACCTCCAGCCAAGCACCATTCCACGCACACCGCCAACCAAGTGCCAGTCCACACACACCAACTGCCAAGCACCAGCCTACACACACCGCCATCACATATAGGATTTTTTTAGACAAAAATAAAAACACAAACAAATCGCAAATAGATACAAATCTACAAACACAAAATCAGAAACTAAATACATTGCACTAACGCCAACCTTGAAACAGAATCACATTTTTCAAAGAATACAGACCAGGCAGTTCACTTTACCACTCATGAATGCTCCCGAAAATTCTTTTGCGTGTGGTACGCTCTAAAACAAGCAGGGACACACAGCCCAGGTTTAGAAGGACAGTCGGGGCAGTACATACGAATCTCCTTCCGCGTACCTCTTCGCCAACAGACTCTACATCTCCTACTGGGAAAATCTTTTGAGGGTGTGGGAGGAATGTGATCAGGAAAGTGGCAATCTCTCAATCTAGCAACATCCTCCACCACTCCAACTCTAGGAACACTTGCCTGTTCCACTACAACAAGGCTGCCTATTACAGACTCCTGAAACTTAGCAAAAGTCATCTTTGACTCATGCCAAGAATCCTGGAACACAACAAAAGCATTAAAGGTTGCCAAGTGGAAAGGATGGATAGCCAACTTCTTCTACCAAATGTAAGCCTTACGAAGAGCAGCGTAAGGTTCCAACCTCTGATCTACTCTGTCAACACCACCCATGTGCCTATTATAGTCTAAAATGCACGCAGGTTTGCGCGCTTCAGCGACCTGCCCCAAACAGTCACAGGTGCAGTGCTTTCATCATGGATGGTAGTCAGCATGTAGACATCTCTCCTGCCTGAAAACTTCACAGCAAGAAGCTCCTCGCAACGCACTGCGCTGTCCCCGGTTAGAGCGGATTGTGCCACAAGCAACAGTGTCCACTTTGGCCAATTCCCTGAACAACCGCACACCAGTGTAGAAGTTATCTACATATAAATGGTGGCCTTTGTTAAAAAATCCTCTACCAAGTTCCCAAACAATTTTCTCAGTCACTCCAAAAGTGGACGGACAACCAGGGGGGTTAATCCTGGATTCCTTACCGGTGTACACTCTGAAATTAGAGACATATCCAGTCCTACTGTCACACAGTATATACAGCTTAATTCCATAGCGTTCCCTCTTACTAGGAATGTATTGCCTAAAAACCAAGCGGCCCTTGAACAACACCAAAGACTCATCCACTGCAATTTCTTTCCCAGGAGCATAGATCTCAGAAAATCGATCAACAAAGTGATCAAGGACAGGCCGAATCTTAAAAAGACGGTCACACTCAGGGTGATCTCGTGGCAACGCTAAACCATTATCAACAAAATGCATCATCCGAAGCAGAAGCAAATACCTGTCACGACTCATGACTGCCGGAAAAATAGCAGTTGCCATCAAGGGACTAGTAGACCAATATGAAGACATTGATGGCTTCCTTAGCAAGCCCATCAAGAAAGTTAAACCTAAGAACTTCTTAATCTCTTCAAGATTTGTGGGAGTCCACTGGGTAGCTCTAGAGTGTGGCTTAAGACTGGCACTGTTGTCCCTCAAAAACTGTTCGGCATACAAATTAGTCTGCTCAACAATCTCTGCCAAAAACACATCGTCCATAAACAACTGAAAACATTTATCACCAAAAAATTTTCAATATTCACTCTACACCCTGGAACACCAGTAAAGTCTGGCAATGCCGGCTGCACCATGCCAGGGGCAACCCAGAGGTCATCACTTTCAATGGGAAGCCTTGCAGCCCCAGCCTGCAGCCCAGATGCCTCTTGCCGCACTACACCAACGGGAAGCCTTGCAGCCGCAGGCTGCAGCCCAGATGCCTCTTGCTGCATAACACCAACGGGAAGCCTTGCAGCCCCAGGCTGCTGCCCAGATGCCTCTTGCCGCACTATCGGCACATCAGTCTCCTCCTCTAACACAGGCACTTCCTCCGCACTAAGAGTATCTTCATCATCCGATGACTCCATATGGAGAGAAAACTCACTGCCAGAATCGTCCCCTGCCACCTCTGCCTCAGATGCAGAGTCAGTCTCTGAACCATGGTCAGAGGAAGACTCAAAAAGCAAACCAACAACCTGCTGAGCAGTAATCCTGCGGCTAGCCATTATACTTGCTAAGAAAGAAGACTGCACAAACAAGTCAACAACAACCAACAATGTGCAAAACAAGTAAAGAAATGTGTACCTTTATCACAAAAAACTATATACTCAAAAACTACAGAATTAACTTACAAGAGACAGCTACACTCACCAGAACCTACTCTGCAGTGACACAGCAAAAAACAACGATATCCCACTAGAAAGAAGAAACAAAATAATAATTACTCACAAGACAACAAAATACACATCGAGCACAAATGCAAACAGTTTTTGACACTCAAAAACCAAACATACTGCTATTATTACACCATTTGCAAAAAACAATTCATGCAGAGAAATCAAACTCATTTACATTGTTAAAAAAAAAGTCTCTTACCAAACTACACAAACAGCAGAACCACCAGTAACGAAACCGCAAACTGGACAGAGCAAAAGCCTTCATCTAGAACAAAAAAGTTAAAAAAATAAGCATCACAATTGCAATTCACAAAAAATATAACAATAAACATTATAACATGCTATGTTACTACCCAAATCAGGCTAATCTGTCCCCGGGGGGTGGGGGGCGAAAACATATTATAAAAAACATTTGCCCCCTGGTAGCGACCCTTGCCCAAGGGGTCACTTCCATTTTTATTTAAACTAATTCCCTGGTGTCTAGTGGGGGTTTCTGCCTCCCCTGGGGGCAGAAGGGGCAAAAGAGGGGCCGATCTGCCCCCGGGGGAAGGGGCAGAATTCCCAATAAAAAAAAATGGCCCACGGAAGTGACCCTTGCCCAAGGGGTCACTTCCATCATATTTTCTAAATGTTCCCTGGTGTCTAGTGAGGGTTTATGCCTCCCCTGGGGGCAGAAAGGGCAAAAAAGGGGCCGATCTGTCCCCGGGGGAGGGCAGGGTTCCCAATTTTAAAAAAATGGCCCCCGGAAGTGACCCTTGCCCAAGGGGTCACTTCCATCATATTTTTAACATTTTCCCTGTTGTCTACTGGGGTTTTCACCCAAAAAACGAGGCGATCTGCCCCCAGGGAAGGCAGAGTATCAGAAAAATAATACTGTCCCCCGGAAAGCGACCCTTGCTCAAGGGGTCGCTTCCCATTCGAAGCAAAAATAAATCCCTGGGTCTAGTGGGCTTTTCTGCCCCCCCTAGGACCAGAAACGGCTAAACATAAGCCCGATCTGCCCCCATGGGGGGCAGAAAAGTCTTAATTTAAATTTGGCCCCCAGGAAGTGACCCTTTCCCAAGGGGTCGCTTCCTTTACGCAAAAAAAACATCCCTGGTGTCTAGTGGGGCATCCCTGCTCCACGATCGCGACGCTGTGCGCGATCATGAAGCAGGAATGCCCAACATTGAGACATCAGGGGAGAGGAAATACTCTTTCCTCTCCCCCGATACCTCAAGGCATCCTAAATTGCCTCCCCCGCCCCACCGGAGGCAAAACACGTACCTCCTTCGCTGGAAGAAATTAATTCCGGCGCGTCCAGCGCTTCCTGATGACGTCGGCACGCGCTGTGCGTGCTGACATCATGGGGAAGCGTGGGGGGGCTCGGGGGTGGCAGCGGAAACTCTTCCGCTGCCATCCCCCTCTGTGGGGGCAAAATCGATGGCACGGGGGGGAGCGCCAGCGCTTCCCCCAGGGGCTGTGCTCATGACGGAGCGGTTCCATTATAAGCACAGCCCAACCGATGCTCATGACGGAACCGCTCTGTCATGAGCATCGAAGGGGTTAAAACAATAAAGGAATTTGTTTGATATAATGATACAGGTAACCATCCTGAAATATTATTAACTAAATTTACTACCATGTATCATATGAGAAAGATGTTGAAAGTTCCTTGTTCAAAAAAGTTCAAATCATCTCAATATTGTTTCCTTGAAAATTAATTAATGAAACAGCGTGAGATGAAGAAGATACTACATGAATATAAATTGCAGAATCTTAATTAGTATTAGAGGGTAAATTATTAAGAAAGGAGTCTAGAATAGAATTACATAAAAGCTCATATTTAAAAAAATCAGAAGGAGGTAAGCCAAATTTATGCTGTAATTCATCAAATGATAAAAAAGTATTATTATGGTATATATCTTTTAAATAAAAAATACCAGCTTTAATCCAGGAATGCCAAAATGTTACTGTTTGAGATAGTTTTAATTTAGGATTATGCCATAAAAACATGTCGAAAGAATGTGAAATAGTTGAATGACAAAGAGAATCTAAATCTTGAAATATTAGCTTTGTAGATTTCAAAATAAATGGATCTCCTAATTAACACTGAAGTGTTAGACATAGTTAGCAAAGTAGGTAAAGGAAATGGTGTTATTAAAATTTTTTCTTTAAGAAGCCATGTTGGGGCGGCTGCACGCTATTGATGGTTCTAGAGATCCAAAATGCCCTAGATGTAGCTATGTTCAGGCGGATTTTCCACATATGGAATGGTCCAACGATTCACACGTACCGGACGGAGGTCCTAGAGGACCTGAACAGAACAACAGGGTGGACGATTGCCTTGGATGTTCGCTCTTGTCTCCTAGGTTTAATTCCCCGTGACCTTAAACGCAAGATGAGCAGGTGGTTCCCGGTTATGGGGCTTATAATAGCTAGGCGGCGCATAGCGATTCATTGGTTAACTCAGCAAGGGCCCCTGCTGGCAAACTGGAAAACAGACTTGAACAGACTTGAGAGAGTGGGCACTGGCCGAGGATGGGAATATGCGTAGCCCTAGAAGAGATGACAAACTACCTGAGGTGCTGCTGGCGTGGGGTATGATGAAGCAGGAGATTGAGGGACATGCCCCAAGTTCCACACAGGTATCACTAGATGAGGAACATTCCACTAGGGTGGGGACCCACAGTCAGGAGGGGAGACATGAGGAGACCCAAGGTTGATTTTAAGATAAATGGACCTCAAGTTGAATGGACCCGGTAAGGAGGGGCTGGGGGAGGGGTTCGGGGAGGTTGTTTTTTTGGGGGGGGATTACCTAGTTACAGTTTGGAAAAAATGTCGGATTGGAAACCATCTTTGAGGGAAAGTATATGTCAAAATTCCTTTGGAATGTTCATTGTGTCAACTGTTGTCTACGAGATATGTAACCGTATATGAACATGGTCTATACCTTTGAAGTAAAAAGTAATAAAGAAATGTATTTGAAAAAAATGAAGCCATGTTGGGGGATTATTAAGGTGGGAATGATTAAACCAAGCTTTGTTTTAATATAAACGTTTTATGATAGTTAAAAACAATCTGCCATGACAAAACCTCCATTACATTTAGACATTTTAAATTTTTTTTATAGCCTATACGGGGTGTTTTATTATTCCAAAGAAACTTAGAAAATGCCGATCAATAGTCTTATAAAACTGCATAGGAAATGGTATAGGAATCATAGGAAATAAAAAAACTAGGGGCTATAACCATTTTTATTGAATCAATTTTACCCCACCATGACAAATGTAATGCAGATAATTTAGTTAATTTATATTTAATATAGCTTATAATAGATTCACAATTTAATGTAATTGTTTTTTAATAGAAGTCGAAAACTGAATACCAAGATATTTAATTTTAGCCCTTTGCCACATTATTTCTTGTGTGGGTAACAGATCAGGAGTACAATGAATATTTAGAGGAAAAAATTCAGTTTTGTTGGTATTTTATGTATAACCTGAAATCTGGGACTATATTGAGATAATATCTAAAAATGGAGGAAGTGAGGATTCAGGATTATTAATAAATAAAAGTATATCATCTATATATGCTAATGTTTTGATAATAACAACCTTGACGTTAATACCAGTGATAGAAATACATTGTCCTATAGTAGTAGGTAAGGGTTCAATAACAAGAAGAAATAACAACAGAGACAAGGGACAACCTTGTCTGGTACCTCTTTAAAGAAAAAACTGATTAGAAGTTTGATCATTAATGAATAGGCGAGCAGAAGGACTAGAGTAGAGAGCAGATATCATGTGAATAATTGGATCACCAAAATTAAATGAAGATAAGGTTTGAAATAAAAATTGCCAATGAACTTTATCAAAAGCTTTTTCAGAATCCAATCCAGGCACTCCAGACGGTAAAAAAATGGAAGACCCCTGTTCAATAGCATGTAATAAGACTTATTGACAGAATATCTATTTTTCATAAAACCAGATTGATCCGAATGAATAAGGGAGTCTAATACGGACGTCAATCTGGTTGCAAGAATTTTAGCGTAGAGTTTACAATCTTGATTAATTAAGGAAAAATTGTGATAATTCAATACAATGGTTGGGTCTTTGTTAGGTTTTGGAAGAACTATAATCAAAGCTTCAGTTAAGGAACCAGAAGTTAAGCCTGAAGCACCAAAAAAGATAAACTGTTTAAATAAATGAGGAACGAGTTGCGAAGCAAATTCTTTATAAAATTCTGCTGGAATACCATCAGGACCTGGAGATTTACCCAGCTTAAGGGATTTAATAGGCAATTCAACTGCTTCATAGTAATTGTTAATCTAATTTATCTTTGATTGACTGTGAAACTTTAAGTGATTCACATTTATGTAAAAAATGATCAATCAGGGAAGTGTCTTCAAAATTAGGTTTATTATATAAGGTTAAGTAATGATTTAATAATTCATTAACAATATCCTTTTGGGATAATGCATTCTTTCCATTGGAACCATGAATTGAATTAATTTGAGTTTTATCTTTTTTAATACGTAAATACTTTGCCAAGAGCCTTCCAGATCTATTAGCATTACAACTAAACTTGTCTTTAGTGTTAGAAAGTTGTATACCAGCTCTTTTACTTAATATTGAATTAAACTCATAACGCAGCTTTTGCCCTTTTATTTTAATATGGGGATCATTAGATGTTATGAAAAGTCTCTCAAATTTTGCACTTTGTTTATCCAATTCTTTCATTTTAGAATTGAATAATTTGTTTTCATGAGCCATAAGAGAAATTGATGTCCCTCCAATATAAGCCTTAAATGCATTTCATCTGGTTATCATGGATATAGAATCTCTGGGTTAAAAGTAAAATAACCCTGAAGTGCTGATAAGATATTTGGTTTATTGTATTCATTAAGAACAGTATGTGAATTCATAGGCCTTCTGAATTGAGCTTGAGAATTTGGATTAAGTTGTAGACCCATAGAAATGAGAGCACGGTCAGAAATATCAATATTATAGATATGTGGTGTAGTAACTGAGTGATTTAATTGGTGAGAAACTAATAAATGATCTAATCTTAAGTAAGAGTTATGAGGGTTTGAAAAAAAAGTAAACATTTTCTCATTAGGATGATGTAACTGCCAAATATCAACCAACTTAGTTGTTTTAAAAAATGACTTTAGCATAAAAAAGCTCTAGGTGGTTGATATTTAATTTGTGATAATCTGTCTAATAAAAGGTCACATATAAGGTTAAAATGACCTCCAACAATAAGTGGGACATTGCCTAACTTATTATTATTTTTTTTTTCCAAAACCTTTATTCAGCATATGATATCAGTACACAGCTTAATGCCGACAACCACAAGTGGCCGGCAGCGTGCTATAAGAAGTGAAAGGTGGCGGTGTACACAGCGATTCGCCTACAACCCAACAAGGGCCGGCCGCGTCACGGTAAATACAAATATGCAGTTTGATAGCACAAAGGATCTGCATCTCTAACAACCTTACAGAACAACGTAAATAAACCCCGCCTCACTAGCCTCGCGGTGAGAGTGATCAAGAAGGTTAACACTACGCGCCAACACAAAGAGCATCTAGACTGCTAAAGCCCAATCTTATCTGGATGGGGAGGGGGGGCAGCTTCGTCCGGTAGCTGTGGGTTCAACAGCAAGTAGGTCTTCAAGGGCCCCCATATATCCCGGGGACGGGAAGCCTGCGGCAGGAGATCAGAGTACAGGGCAAGCTGATCCTGCCAAAGAATCATTGTCTTTAACCAATCTTTGAATTTCGGCACCCTCCCTCTGCCCCACCTGCAGGCAACCCCCCACTTGGCAAGAAGGAAACAGAGAGAGGCAAACCTCCTGTGTGCTACAGGGAGCTTCTCGGTATAACCAAGGACACCCATCAGTGGAGACGGCGGCAGCGGGCCACCCAGCATCTTCCCAACTGCATCAAATACTTGCTCCCAATATTCCTGAAGGGCCGGGCAACTCCAGGCTAAGTGCAGCATCTCTGCATCGTCCGCCCGACACCTGTCGCACCTGGCATCCGCCCGCAACCCAAACCGCCTCGAACGGGCAGGTGTATAGTAGTATCTCTGCACATATTTAAAGTGCGTGATGCGCAGCCGGCTGCTAGCATACACCTTCTCTATCTGCGTACAACAATAGAACCACTCCCGGTCCGAGATTTCTTGTCCCAAGTCCTGAGACCATCTAGCTCGCGCAGCGCTCTGCGATGCACCAAGTTCAGCGTATAATGATCTATAGAGGGTGGAGACCAAGTGGGACGCAGTCTGCGCTCCCACCAGTATATGCATCTGGGGGAGCACCGGCGGTTCCCGCGGGTATTCAGGGGTGCAGGCACGCATGCCCTCTCACAGGCGGGCATACAAAAATATTTCCATAGCATCAGGGGGGTCTCCGGGCATAGCTGCTGGAGGGTAGCAAATGTCCCGTTTGGATAGATATCTCCCCACGTACTGATTTCCCGCCATCGTTGGAATTTGTGGAAGATGCCCTCCCGCAGGAGGGACAGTTGGGGGGGACATTGCCTAACTTGAGCACTTCTGTGGTAAGAAGAGACCAAAAATTGGGGTCATCAGTAGTCGGGCCATATACACTAATTAAAAACATAACTGTATCTTGAATTTTAACTTTCACTATAATGTAACGCCCTTCTGCATCTGAAGATTTGTTCAAAATCTGAAAATGTAAACAGCAGGATATAACAGTACCAACCCTTTTTCTGCATATACGCTAAAATCTTATTTTCTATATGTGTCTCTTGTCAGGAATAAATATCCGCTTTATATCCTCGTAAATAATCTAATATTTTAGTACATTTCCCAGGATGTCTTAAACCTTTAATGTTTAAGGATACAATTTTAATATTATTGAATTTATCCATAATGAAGAAAAGAAAATGTAAAGACAAAGAAAGAGATGAAAGCAACTTTTAAAGCATAAAGAATAAAATGTAGCTCAAGAAGTGAACATGAGGGAAAAGGGGGAAGTAAAGAAATGTACAAACACAGAAAAAGACAACATTTAAACATTAATTAACAATGTTGAGATGCACACACGCTTAGCAAGCATGACCGGACCACTGGTGAGATTAATATTCAGGTAGCAGTTTCATATGTATCCATGGGGAGCTGCGACTGCTGATCCAAAAATAGAGGAAGGTCTTTAGGATATTGAAAAGACTTTGAGAAACTGTCTTTCCAAATACTCATAGTCGAAGGGTCAAAAAGACCATATTTGAAGCCAAGTATTCGCAATTGTGGTCGGAGATTAGAACTTTGTAAATTTTAACAGTTTTCTGTGCAAAGTCCTCGTGTATGAAGATTGTATTGCCATTAACCATTAGAGAAGGAATTTCACGAGCTGCTTTTCGTATCAACAGTAGGTGATGATGACGTAAAACTTTAAAAATCATTTATCGTGGTTTATTTTGGTGTGGATTACGATGAGAGGGAATCCTGTGAGGTTTATCAATTTCAAATTTCTCAGGAATATTTAAATGTAGGAGTCCAGGTAACAAATTCTCCACGTTTAATCTACAATCACTACCTTCCACATCACATCCACATAAGTTAAAAATACGCAAGTTATACTGTCTCGTACGATTTTCCAATTCAAGAAGAAGGTTAGACAGAGTCTGTATTTTTGCCACAAGCGGTATGAAACCATGAATTTTAACTTTATTTTCATGTGTTTGAAATGCAATGTCTGACATTTTCATGGCTAGACTAGCCATGTCTTTTTGTATATTTTTAATTTTAGACGCAATAGTAAATGTGCTCGAACGAACTGCTTGAATCTCATCAAGTAGTAAAGCCAGAGAAGATTCATTAGATTCCACCATTTTTGATTTAACTGGAGGTGGACAAATATTTTGTTTCTTTTTATTATGTTGTGCATGTGTATTTTTGTTTTCCATATTTCTTTAAATTAAACTAATGTAGCAAATATAATATAAATTGCAGAATAAATATATCAAAAAGAAAAACCTTTCAGGATAAATAGGTGCAGCAGCTAAAACTAACTGTGGGAGTGACTAGGCCACAGCCTTGCCCTTTCCTGGATGTTGCTCTGCCCACCTGACTGGAAGACTCAGCAGTACCTGCAGCAGAAGACCGATGAAGAGTCAGGAGATGTGGAGGACTCCTTCTGTCGCACAAAAACACAGAATAAACACCTCACTGGCAAGGAAAAAGCTTCAAAATGCTGCTGCCAGAAATCTTCGATTAAGGGCAGACGCAGTGAGGAGCACACCGGGGGGGTGGGGTGGCCATTTTAACTGGCGCTCTCGCGCGGATCTGAGCAGAATGTTGTTTTTGAATGTGAAACTTAGAAACATAATATTGATATACGTAGGTCAGATTCAAACAATTCTATTTTTGTAAACACATAAACACTATGAAAAACATTAGTTATTTGGCTATAGCTAATGCTTTTTGATTTTAATACAATTATAAAGAAGTATACGTATCTACAGGGTTTTTAATTCATCCCACGTCTCTGCTTGGTCTATTGCAGATCATACACGTTCTTGTTCCACCCACCGCAGCATACAGCATGCAGCACAAGTTCAGTCTATTTCATCCACTGATTTACCACACTGTGTACTCTTGCACAATGTGCAAATCTGCACACAAATATTCCACGTAAGTGTCAGGGACAACTCGCCCAACGTGTACTTTGTCATTGTTCTTTTTAGTCAGTGAGTCTTTTGCTTTGTCAAGTGCCCAATAGCTTCGCAAACAATGCTACAGGGCTGCTTACTTTACTGTGTGTGCACGCATAATTGATTATTTTTGATCAACCAATTATCTAAAATGGTTGCCCATGCATGCACAAGCTTCCACACATGCAGACCACCCTCTTTCAATATTTTTTACTTTTAAAATTCTATTCAGGATGGCCACCTCAAGGTGTGCATGCACATACATCCGCATACCTAGGCATCCATCTTTGAATGGTTTTTGCACAGTGAAAAATTGGCAAATGTAGATGCCAAGATGTACACGTGCATGTGTGTAGATGGCCATCTTTCAATAGGTTTTGTAAACATTTTAATACAAAAATTATTTCAAGATGGCTGCACATGCAAGATTTTTGTGATCCATTACTTCGTGTAAATAAGGCCAGCTATCTCTATCAAAAGCCTAGACAGAGTCCACCAAAACTATAGTTAAGGGGTTTCCGTGACCACCGCCACATCAATCGCACAGACCAAATCTTGGATTATATCTGAGAGCTGACTTCCCTTCATGAAGCCTTTTTGATTCTCATGTAGAATATCACCTAAAACCTTGCCCAGCCTTTTGGCGAGTATTTAGGTATATATTTTATAATCCGAGTTAAGCAAGAATATTGGTCTGTATGCCTCACATTTTCTTTGGATCTTTATCAGATTTGAGTATCACTGTTATAATTGCCTCATTCCATGAGGGAGGGATGGGAAGGTGCTCCATATAGATCTTATTCAGTAACTTTATAAGGAAAGGTGTGAGCTCCTCCCTTAAAACATTGTATAATTCATTGGGTAGACCATCGAAGCCTGGCACTTTCCCATTTTTTAAGTTTTTAATGATCTTATCTATATCCAATATAGTGATTTCCTGATTAAGAGATGCTTGCTGATCTATACCCAGACTAGGCAGATTACCCTGTTGTAACCACACCCTGAGTTCTTTTTGTGTAACTATTGTATCATCAGTGTATAAGTCTTGGAAGAAACTCAGGAAGGCCTCCTCAGTCAGCAGATCTTCCGTACATCGCTTTTTAGTCACACTATTTACAACCTCTTTATTTCGTTCCTAATATTATCTTGCCTTACCGACCAAGCTAGCAACTTCCCATGCCCTTCTCCATACTCATAATGAGCCAACTCGCTAGCATTCCACCTCTTCTGCACGTTCCCCTCCAAGTATTCTAATTAAGTTTCCTTAGCCTCCCTTAGTTCACTATGAACTACTGCAAATGTAGTGGCATGCACACACTTTGTTAACTCATCCTGAATTTCCTTTATTCTCCATTCATATTGTCTAAGTTTGATCTTGCCTTCTTTTCTTTTTTATGCTGCAAGTCTAATTAGTCTTTTACGAATGTATGCTTTATTTGCATCCCATACAATATGTATGGGGGCCAACAGCTCCTTTAGCTTACACAGTTCTACTCTATCGTCTTTCAAGGCATACATAATAATGAAACAACAGATTGTCCTTACCTTTTCTTAAACATAAGTGTTTATTAACACCCATCAGAGGACACCACTGACAGCAGCTAGTCTCTCTCTGCCATTCTGCTCTCCTTAGTCCCCCAAGGTTCTGATGGTGCACCTAACATTCTCATAGGTGCATCACCAGTTAAAGGGAAAGTTACAACACATCTTCCCCTTCAACATATTAATAAAGAGAAAGGCAATAAAAAGGAAAAGACATATGAATACAAATTACTAATAACAACAAAGAGATAAAAATCAAGGGAACTAAACATCACTGTTAAATATAATCATGAAGATTCGAGGGAGATCTCCTCAGTATTTTATCATGACACAAAAAGCCAGACTGACTCTTAACTTCACTGCGATGTAAATGTCTTGGCTGAGTCTTAACATTACCATCCTCCCTGTTACATAAGGACACACGAGACATACCCCAAATACCACCACCACTTAGCATCACAACATTCTTCATAACCTTGCTAATTCATTTAGGACCAAAACAAAATTGTTTCACCACTTTCTTCACATATACCAAATCACCTACTTTCCACTCACGCTTGTGCGCACCCATCTTGGCATCATACCTTTGTTTGTACTTCTCTTGGTATCTCTTCACCCTCAAATCAACTACCGCATTATTCCTATCTTTCACACTCCACCACACTGGGTTGAGTTTTGAACCAGCCACTTTGCCCTTGAGCTTCTTAAACGGTGAGCAACCAGTGACACTATTAGGTGTGTTCCTGTGTGCTGACAATTTCTCCCGCAAAATGCTCTTCAAAGATGACCCAGACTCAACAGCAGTTTGAGCACAAGCCCTTACAAGCCTATTCATACTTTCAACCAAACCATTGGCTTATGGTGCATAAAGAGCAGTACGGTGATGGGTAATGGAAAGATCCTTTAAAAACTCGACCATCTCCTGAGAAGTAAATTGTACTCCATTATCGCTGACCAAGACCTCTGGTATACCTTCGCAAGCAAACGCATCCTTGAGAAATTCAATGATGTTCTTGGTAACCACAGAACTCATGCAAGAAGCTGAAATCCATTTTGAAGTATAATCCACTAGAACAACTACAAAGCTCTAATTGAGACAAAACATCGAACAGCCCTACAATGTCCATGGCAAGCTTTGACCAGGGTCGCTCAGGTAATACAACAGGTGAAAATGGTGCTGCACTGGCTTTCCTTGATTTATCATTACTGGCACAAAATGTACACTCCCTAACTGTTTGTTCTACCTGACAATCCACCTCAGGCCACCAATATGATTCTCTCACTCTGGATTTGGTTAAACAGCGTTCCAGATGACCCTTATGTGCCAAATTGATTATTTTCTCATGCATACCAGAAGGGGGAATTAATCTCTCGCCACGACAAAGCTCCACATCCACTTTTTTTTTTCTATTTTCTTTTATTTAAGTACTTTAGTGACATTACAAACATCACTAAACAGCAATACACAAAACCAATTTCAGCATAAACAAATTCAACCTAAAATACAGTCAAATATTGCAGTTGATCATCCTCAACCAAATAGAAATCAATCAAAATAATATATATATATGCCCGCAGGGCATAGATTTGTTCACTTTTCCTGTCTCTCCTCATTTTCTTTATCCACTCTAGCTTAGATGGAATCTGTTCTGACTGCCAGTTCTGTAATAGCAAGGATCTGGCCACTGCCATTGCGATATACAGTAATTTAACGAACTGGACAGGGATTTTAAGATCCGGATCAAAACCATAAAGCATCAATTTTTCATTTAGAGGGATCATAATTTTAAAATAGGTTTGAAAGAAGACAAATATTTTGTCCCAAAAAACCCTAATTTTAGAACAATGGACCATTACATGAGACCAGTTGGCAGAGGTGTAATGTAAGCATCTAAAACAATTAGATGAATGATTTGTATACATTTTGGAAATAACCGCGGGAGTACGATACAACAGCCATTTCCCAAAAAATAACATTCTACGCCAAAAGGCACCTCGAAGTGTATTTAAATTTAAATTGTTAATGGTCCTTCAAGTATTAAAAGATAATACATGATTTTCCTGTTCCCTGCTATTTTTTGATTGCTTTTTGACACAAGTCCGGTTCCCTACTATACGCTAAGCAACGCTTCCACTCCCCAGGTTTCCTAACACATTCATTCATAAAGAGGTCTTTGGCCAATTGAGTTGGTTGATTAAGCTGTGGGGCATCAAGTTGTCCCAAAAATTTATAGATCGTATTGTAGGACCCTACCAACATAAAATTCCTCTGAGTAAAGCCTGCCATCTCTATCGGAGTTATCCATACTCCATTTTTTTTTTAAATCGACTACTTTAATAAATCCTGCCCTAACCCAGTTGCCTGCTATCTCAGATCCACTTTTAAGACCTATTAACGAGAAAATACTGGACAGCAGGGTTGTTGAATTAATCAATGGGAGTGAATATCTTTTAAACATAGCAGCACGTTTTTTAAGAAACCATAGCAAAATCTTATAACGGACTAATTAGGGAGATTTAATAATCTGCGAGGGGGGGCGGTATCTAATTTTCTAGGCAGATTAAGTCGGAAAAAAAAATTATGAATAAGGTCTGACCTTGGGTTTGATTTCTGAACCGCGACAAATACTGTATAAAGTATGCGTTGTAGTAATCCCTGATATTTGGCAAAGAGAGTCCTCCTTGATCTAAATCCTCATAAAGAGTACTAATTGCAATACGAGGTGGTTTTTTTGCCCAGACAAAAGCGGAAAACAAAGATTCTACCCTGGAAAAAAAAGTTTCTGGCAAAAAACAAGGTATGGTGGAAAACCAAAAATTAAATAAGGGGAGAATGGACATTTTTATCAGGGCGACCCGACCCAGAATTGATAATGGCAAAGAATTCCACCGTGTAAACATTCAACGGATCTTTAGAAGAAGGGGATCAGAGTTAAGCGTATATAGATCCCTGACTGTATGAGAGAAAAAGACCCAGAGGTATCTTTTCGGTTTAGTATTGAAACAACCCCTTAAATCGGGATGCATTTCTGGATCACTGCTCCCACACGTCAAAATCTCTGTTTTCTTTTTATTGATCCGATAGACCCCTAAGGCTTCGAATTTCTCAAAAATCTGGAGAGCCCTTACTTGCGAATGTAATTCGGGTTTGATTAGTAACATAATGTCATCCGCATATAGTTTGATCTTCGCCATTGAGGGAACTGGGGAGAGAATACTGACACAATTCCGTATTGCGGCGGCAAAAGGCTCAATAAAAAACGCAAAAAGAACTGGAGATAAAGGGCAGCCCTGCCTCGTGCCACGCTTGACTAAAACTGTCCCAACCGTTACCGTATTTACGATAATATTACCTTTGGCCGTAGTGTAGAGATTCCGAATTAAATTTACAATTTTATCGGGAATACCAAAATGCTCCAAAATAATAAAAAGTGTCTCCCATACCACCAAATCAAAAGCTTTTTCTGCGTCCAATAACAAAATCAATGCTGGGATCCCTCGTGTCTCAAAATAATCTAAAGCTTCAATTAAATAATGCGTGTTCGTGAACAGTTGCCTTCCTGGAACAAAGCCATTCTGATCCGGATGGATCAACTCTCTTGATATTCGATTGAAACGCATTGAAAGTAATTTTGTGACGATTTTATAGTCTATATTTAATAGGGTAATAGGTCGATACGAGTTCGGGTCTTTAGCTTCTTTCCCCTTCTTCAAAAAACTCACCACAGTTCCTTCCCGGAAAGAATCCGGGATCGGGCCTCCTTCCAACATCGAATTCAATAATTGCAAAAAAATATCGGAAAAAGCACAGAAGAACAGTTTTAAAAAATTCAGCGGACAGTCCGTCTGGGCCACAAGCCTTACCATTTCAGAGATCTTTGACTACTAATTCGATTTCTTCCAAAGAAAATGGGCTCAGCATTATTGATTGATCAGTTTGGGAGAGAGTAGGCAATGCACATTTTTCTAGAAAATCTGCTAGCTTTTGCTGATCAGTATTATGTTGCTGACTGTAAATATTATTATAATGAGAAAGCATTATATTCCCTATGCCCACCGAATCTGCTGTGTCTATCTGGGTCACTGGGCATTTTAGGCCTCTGATCAAATTGGCCGTGGCTTGTTCTCTCACCTGCCAGACTAAAAACTTTCCAGTAAAATTACTCTCTTCGTATATTTTTGGGGATTGCCTATCTCCTCGCTTTGGGCATAGTAATGCGCGCTGAATTCCCGTTTTGCTTCATTTAGTTGATGTTGAATGATGCGGGAGGGGTTCAAATGCCTTAATTCATTTAAAACATATATTCTTTGTTCCAAAGCAGTCTTCTTACATTTGGCTGCTTTGAGTAATGCTGCATCTTTGCCAATAATAATGCCGCGAACAAAGGCCTTCATGGCATCCCAAATGATATTAAGCGAAGCTGTTTCACACTTACGGGATACAAAATCTCTAATCTCTGAATTCAAGGATGTTACCCATGCTTCATCATTCAAATATGTTTTGTTAAATACCCAGCGCTTGGGAGTTTTTAAGTTTTGTACTGAAGCAAACCCGATAACTAACATTGCGTGATCTGAGAACCCATTATGAATGGTCCTCTGATAATACATATTAAGCTGTCTAGAAGCGAGAAAAAAATCAATCCGGGATGAAGTCTTAAATCTCCCTGACCAACATGTATATTTTCTTTTGACGGGTATCGTATGCGCCATGGGTCGCAAAGGTTTAAAATTGTTTTATAGCTAAGAATGATTTTCAGCGATTTAGGTTTAGGTTGCTTCCTTGGTTGCGTAGTTGAATCCAAATTTAAATTCATAAACAGATTAAAATCCCCTCCAATAATAATGTCTCTTACCACCATCAGTAAAGATTGAAACAAATCTTCGTAGGCTGAGAAACTATCCTCTACTGGGGCATAGAAACTAACAAACGTAATAGGTCTCAATCTATTTTTAACTTTACAAGTGACCCAGCACCAACGTCCTGAACCATCCTCTTCTGTGTGTACAATCTCAGCATAAATGTTCTTATTTAGGAAAATCGCAACCCAAGCTCCCCATCCACAATGTTCAATTTTTCACGTACATTCCAAAACCCTCTGGCACACTGGGGAACATCAATGAGTGCAGGCCACCCCCTGTCAACAAAATCCATAACAAACTTCCTAGAACTATCACAGGCAATACTAGCTTTCCATTGAACTTTTTTAAGTGCAGGTTCCTTGACCCAAGACACCGGCCCATCAGTACTCACTGGAACTAATTTGGCCAGAGGCATTCTAGATAGATAGATCAGCAGGGACATTCTTCAAACCAGGTAGGTACTCTACAGTGAAATTGTATTCCCAAAGTCCCTCTATCCATCTTTTAATCCTAGGGGTGGTGCTCTCAACATTCCTGCAAACACACATGTGCGACCAAAGGTTTGTGGTCAGATTTGACAAGGAAAGGTAAACCCCAGAGGTAAAACCTGAAATGGTTGATCGCCTCACGCTCCATTACAGAGTAGAGTTCTTCTGCCCCCTTGAGTGAACACGAAGCAAAACCAATGACCTTCTCATTACAATCAACTATTTGAGACAGTACCATACCCAACCCGCGCACACTTGCATAAGAAGTCAAGATTATTTTCTTTGATATATCAAATGACCCTATGTTGGCATGCAAGCAATTTCATTTTAACTTTGTTGAAAGCACACTTACAGTCTTCCGACCACACAAAGTCCGCACCCTTTTTGAGCAAAAGTCTTAATGGTTGTACCACACTGACGAAATTGTAAATAAACTTTGAATAATATTCAGATAAACCAAGAAAGGATTTAACTTGACTTGATCCTTTTTGGATGGAGCTGGCGCTTGTGATATTGCTTCAGCCAAGTAAATTTTGGGGCTGACACCCTCGCTAGAAATAGAATGACCCAGGTAAGCTATGGATCCAACCCTGAATTTGCATTTTTCACTTTTCAAAGTGAGTCCACGCTCTTGTAACCTTGACAGCACTTTATACAATATCTCATCATGACTAGCTCTCTCCTTACCATGAACAAGTATATCATCCTGGAAAAACAAGACTGAATTTATTCCTGATAAAACTTCTTTCATCAACCTCTGGAAGCATGCATCAGCAGATGCCAAACCGAACGACATTCTGATGAACCTGCAGGCTTCCAGAGGTGTAACAAATGAGGCCAAAGCTCTCGATTCCTCATGTAGCATGACCTGGTGGCACGCCGACAATAAATACATCACACTGAAAACACGTGCACCACTCAATTTTGCAAGGGCCTCATTTATATTGGGTAAAGGTTGCCTGTCGGCCCAAATACAGCTGTTTAACGTCCTTAAATCTACACACATCCTGATTTTGTTACCTTTGTCCTTGGGTGCTAAAACAATCGGTGCCAACCACTCAGAAGACTCTGTCTCTTCAATGACTCCCATCTCAAGTAGCCTGTTGAGTTCCACCGGAAGGCGTCCCACCATGAGGTTCGGCACCTATCTAAGGTTGTGCCTTTGCCTTTAAAATTATCTTGTGCTTAAACCCACTGAGAAGACCAAGTTTGTCAGTAAAAACCCCTGGATATTTTTCAATGATATTCTTGTCATCACACTGACGCGTGACCAACATTACTTGATCAAGCGCGTTGGGATTTAAAATGATCCCCAGATCTCTATGATGTCGCCATCCTAAAAGAGTATCACCTCTTCTGGCAACGTACACCTTCTCAACATAATGGTTTGAACAGAGTATCCAACCAGATCAATCCTTTGCCCCCCATAGGCAACATGATTGATATCTGGTGATAACAGTACTATGTCAATGCTCCCGAATGTGCAATCCCAGAATTTATTACTTAACAGCGTATAAGGCAACTCAGAAACTGCTAAGACTGGAACCAATTTGTTGCCAATGCAAACATCACATTTAGGCATTACTACAACACCATTGTCAACATCCCTCACATCCTGTTCAGCACTGCCTTCAATTCCCGTAATGTGATGAATAGCTTGTTGGGGGTATAATACGTTATCATCCACAAGGTTTATTTTTGCATTACTGCACATACGCGCATGATGCCCCTTTTTGCCACAATTCCTACAGTTCATGCTTCTAGCAGAACAATTAGTAAAGTTAGGGCCATGATTTTGACTTCCACATCTTGGGCACCTCAGTTTGATATCCCTACCAGTATTAATATTCCAGTTTTGTTTTTCAGTCTTTCCCAACAATTTTTCATGTCTTCCAGCTATCTTATAGACTGTTGTTGTTAGATCGCCCTGTTCAACACCTTCAGAATCACAACCTTTTAGAATTGCAATACCCTCATGTGGTACAACAGTGTTACACATCTCTTTTACCCAATCTGTCATATGTTCAATACATTCTACATTACTGATAGCTTCCTTCAAATTGGGATTTTTTTACCGTAATTTTTCTTGGCTCCTGGTGTCATTCGTGCAACGCACCAATTGATCACAAATAAGAGAATCTGTTAATTGTTAAAAATCACAAGTCTGAGCTAGAGACTTAAGGGCTGCTACGTAATTACCCACTCTTTCTTTTTTAGCTTGCACCCGCATGAAAAACGTATGTCTCTCCATTACAACATTTTGTCGTGGCCCAAAATCAGTCTGTAGAAGCAAGACACTCATTTCATAGACCTCACCATTTTCACCAGCCCCTCTCCCAATTGGTACTGGATCCAAACTGTCATAAATGTTTCTTCCTTCAATGCCAAGGTTGTGAAGCAGGACAGCTTGTTTCCTAGCAGCTGAGAACTTCTCACCCACTATGGCTATTAAATATGAGTCAAATAATGGTTTCCATTTCTTCCATGAAAGAGTAGGTTCATCACTCTCAGATAGGAATTGTGGTGGTTGACTTATTCCAATGGACGTCGACATGCAGAAAAAATAATCAAACTAACAAACTAACAAAACAAGTTAATATAAAAATTTAACAAAATAACAATCTAACGCAACAGGTTGAAATAAAGAATTAACATAAATACATCCTTACCCGGGATTTCTCCTTCTTGATAAAAGCTTGTTTTCCTGTTGCCAGACTGTTGTATGTGAAGTATTTTCTTTTTTTTAACAAGACAAATTTATACCTGTTTTTACTGTTGAAGAGGTCAATTTCTGTAAGCGAGGGTAAATGTTATGTTCAAACTACTCCGCTCGTGAAACGCGTCTCGTCATGACTTTGTAATTTCACAGCTGGAACTCGTCTTGATCGCAACACGCCTCCTTGTATGCCCTTCGATCAACAAGAAACTGCCACCAGCCTGTTTGCTTCACTCTCTCTAGTTTATTAGTGCTGCTGACATCAACACATCTCACCATGACTTTGTCAGTTTACCTGGAACTCATCCTAATTTCGACGTGCCTCCAACCAGCCTGCTCACGCTTGCAACAGTCTTTACTCGGTGAGATGAACAATGCCGGACTCACGTGCCTCCATGCAAAGTCATCCAGCTGTAAGTTTAAAAGACACCAGCCTCACACGCTACAACCATGTACACGGTTACACTGCTGACACTTATATATACTAGCCGTGCACACGGTTACACCGCTGACACTTTAATATACTAGCAATAGCTGTCGGTGGCTTTTTTCCATCCCGTCATATTACTTAATCCCCAGCTCACTTGGGAATTACTCGTGCCGCACACCTTCCAGTTATTTAAAATAACACTGACACTGACCTTCTTTTCAAAACGGTTCGGGATTCTTCCATCTGCTTTGCACACCGAGTTCTTGGGTGTGTGTCATTTGTCGCAACAGTAATGAAACAACAGATTGTCCTTAATTCCTCTTGAACATAAATGTTTATTAACACCCACCAGAGAACAAAACCCATAGCAGCTAGTTTCTCTCTGCCATTCTGATCGACTGAGTCCCCCAAGGTTCCGGCGATGCACCTAACATTCCCACAGGTGCATCACCAGTTAAAGGAGAAGTTACAACACATAACATCTGGGGGAACTTCCTTATGGCAATTAAAAGTATATATCATGCACCTATGGCAGGGATATTGGTCAATGGCTCACTAACTGTATGCTCCCTCATAAGCAGAGGTACAAGGCAAGGTTGCTCTCTCTCGCCGTTGTTATTTAATTTATACATAGAGCCAGTGGCTAGAAGAATAAGAGCAGAACAAAGAATTTCAACCTTTCACTACTTAGAATGGACAAAAAAGAAGCCCTGTATGCAGATGATTTGATTATCTACACAAGCAATTTTAAAATATCACTGCTGGTAATAATGGAAGTAGTAGACAATTTGGGGAAAATTTCAGGCTAGTTAGTAAACGAGGATAAGACAGAGATTATGATCTGGAATGGACCATCCAATAATTTTTTGAGAAAATCTGAAATTAGATACTTGGGAATTCGTGTGGTTAAGGATCTAAATGAAATGGCATATATCCATTTCAACAGACTTATGATAGAAACCAAAAAACATTTGCACCGATGGGCCCCTCTCCCGATTTCCATTCTAGGAAGAACCAAAATAGTTAAAATGATGATCCTTCCAAAATTCACTTTCATTTTTAACAGCCTTTCTTTACACTTTAAATCAGAATGGTTCAAAAAATTACAGGGAGAACTTAGTAGTTTCATTTGGAGGAATAAGAGTGTAAGAAAAAAGTTGGATGGTGGGATAGCGCTCCCAGATTTTCAATTCTGTTACTGGATCTTCTTTCTGAAAAACGCAAGGCGTTTGTTGATGGACTTCCAGGATGTCCCAGCACACCTTAGGGTACTAACAACAAATCTCTCAGAGGAAGGCAATTATTTTCTATTCAAATTTGGTCACTCCAAATATTTTAAAAAGATCAAATTTAAAGTCTTAATTGCAGCTTGTAAAGCATGGATTCAAATAAAAAGAATTCTTTGAATCCCATACTATAGTGACAGGGCCCCAATTTGGAAATCTCCAGGGACTCATCTGTGTCCACTAGACAGTTTAGTAGTCCCACTTCTAACTGTGGGTATAGTAAGGTGGGGCCATCTAGCTGAGCTAGGCTCTTTGGTATAGTGGGACTTCCTACGGGGAAGCACGGAGCATAGACTATCTAGATTCAAATTTTATCAATTAGCAAGCTGGTCTCGAATTCTGTCAAATTTAGGGATGGAATCTGAAATCGAGCATGAACTACAAAGTAATCTGACATATAAGAAGGAAGAATCTAAGTGGTATTGGGCCCTGGTACAGGGAGAAGATGGCCCCCGACTCTACCAGAGGAGATTTGGAAGCTGGACATGCCGGGCTGCGACATTTTGCACTTATGGCAAGTATCCATGTGTACACTTTGGTCATCAGTGAAGTCTGCACTACTCATGAGGAGTCATTCAATTACATTATACAGGGCATACTGGTCTCCTAAGAAGCTCTTAAAGATGGGTGGAGGCAAGAGGAGGAACTGTCCAAAGTGTGCGCTATAGAACCCGAATGATGTCCATCTCTTTTGGCAGTACCCAGCTATCCAGTCCTTCTGGCAAGAAGTGGGGGAAGTATTGACTAGAATTTTGGGGGTGAACATCGAGGTAAGCCTTGCACTAATCATCTTTGGGATACTGGATGGAGATGGGGTCCGTCTCGGGAAGCTCAGATCCCAGTTAATGTTTATCTTAGTAGTTATTGCACGAAGAGAAATATGCATAAAATGGGTTTCTGAATTACAACCTACTTGCGAGGGTTGGAAAGCCTCCGCTAGACATATTGCTATGCTTCACTGTCAATCTGGCTCAGCAGAGAGGAAAATAATATGGGCACCTTTGTTCTTAAATGTTACTTTAAGTCACTTTTATTAGAGGGGAAGGGTGGTAGACTTGGTAGATTTCCACTGGAGAAGTCCAAGGATTAAGACAAATTTCAACAGTTTGCTGAGAGTAGTGGTGGCAACCACTAAGATCCTCTCCAACCACTGGTTGAAGAAGGCTGGTTTAAAGGAGTCCACAACTATATGGTTGTGTCATCCGCCGTTTCCAGACCATTCCTAGATTATGGCTCCTGCCTTTGTCGCATATGAGGACTACATTTTTATTAAATAAAAAATATATACTATTCGTGGAATACGTGCATGCAAAGAAAAACATCCTGGATTTTTTTTCTATTAAAGTTTTAGAAAAAATGTTAACAAAAAAAAATCAATCACAAAACCAAAAGGTCAGCAGCAAATGCCAGACCTGTTGGTTTTGCAAGTACTTATTTTTATATGTGCATAAGGAACAGTGGTCCCAAGACCATAGATATCACAATCAATTTGCAAATACTTCAAATGATCAATTTATTCAATCATATATAAAAAGATATCAAAATAATTTGATGGCGCAGACCGATTTGATTTTACGTAAGAATAAAATGGGTCATATTGTTCTTACTTGATACACACTCTTGATCACGTTTTGTCACATGTTTGTCACCAAACACCCACTGTTCTGTTGCATTGTTTTTGATTTTTTTTTTTATATATGATTGAATACATTGATCAGTTGATGTGATTTCCACATTCATTGTGATCACTGTCCTTTATGCATAAGCTTATCCAAGGTCCCATGTGACCCTCAGGTTCCCTTGTTACCAATATCCTATTTTTTATATGTGACCTCTTAAAAGAGAGAAGAAAACAATGAATGTATTCCTTTTTGCATGTTTCCTACTGCAGCTGGAGCTGTTAAGTTAAATTAATTAATATTCACATTAACAACAGAAGCTCCCTACCTCACACGCATGAGATCTGGACTCCACGAATACAAATTTCAGCCTGTTTTTCTCCTTTGAGATCAACAAGGCCTGAACCAAAGATGGCAGCACTGAGATTGAAGCTTTTGTTTTTAATCTTGTGAGACTTCTTGTGCACACATTTGGGTCAGGTCATCTCGATCTGTGAAAAGAATAAAGACTATAAGGCTGCCTTATTAGTGCTAGGCTTGTGCTGTCCCCGTACACTGAAAACAAGTTTTGAATTTCATGTGCGGCAGTAAAAAAAGGTTGCTTTGTGTATAGCATCCATGTGTTGCATGATATATTATTTGTGTGACAAAAATTGTAAGGATTCATTGTAGTTTTATATAATAGTTCCATATACATTGCACTGGAAGCACTCCCAAGTTGGCAGATGTGAGAAGTTGGGCTGGCATATGCTGGTCACTAGTTATAGTGGCCACCTTGCACCAGTCCAATTCGACTCTTATGGTAGATAGGTTTAAGACAACCTTTTAAAGAAAGCTATCCTAGTGGTAGTTGTGGAGAGCAGCCTTCAGGCTAAGTCTCTGAAGAATGTAAAGCAGCTTGTTTTACCTTATAATCTCTTGAATTACCAAATGAAAAGGACACCACACAGGTATATATATCAAATATATATGTATTTATTCTTAGATACACTCTACTAATCTCTTTATGAGATTAGAACCCAGATACACATTCAAATGTCAACACTTCTCAATAAATTAAGCACAAATATGGCTGGAGCCCTAGGGGCGTACCAGACCATATACTAAGAAAATGGTTTAACAAACTCGACTTGCAAAATGAAAAGGCCTAGGGCCTTGGGAATAGCTGGGGCTTTACTTCTGCAGTGTTAGCAGGTAAGTAATCAGCCCACGGGAGACGCGTGCAGTGTCTAAACACAGCCGCGGGTTTCCGATTGGTTTCAATGGCACAAGTCGCGGTTTGTAATCTAAAGTTTTAGGGCACTTCGGAGAAGTCAACAAGCAAGCCACTTACAGGGTAAGTATTTCGAGGGCCAACACACACTTGGGCACCGGAGTGCACGAGTTACCTCACCCACGGAAGCCGGGTGCATAGGTGTCTTTTGGTGTTGGGTCGCAATGCTGTTTCTAATGGAGATCACTGAAGACTTGCTGCTTGTGACGACTGGAGAGGTGTCCGCTGGAATCCGAAGATGGATTGAAGTTGAAGAGGCCCTAAAAATTGAGGGGACAGAGTTCAAAGTCGCTTGCCAGTGACCGGTGGCCAGCAGGATGGATGACCACTGATGTTGCGTTGTTTCAGGTCGTCGATGGTGATTTATCTCTTCGCTCACGAGGTCCAGGAAAGATCGACAATGACCAGCAGCTGGATTCGGAGGGTCCCATAACATCTGCAGCTGATGACAGTGTTGGCAACTGGATTGGAGCCAACAAACCTTGGCAACTGCAAGTCTTGTGTGGAGTGAAGATTGACAATGATGCAGACCAGCAAAGTCTGATGGACTTACCCAGTGACGGTAAGTGAGGGCAGGCCCGGAGCAACCAGAAGAGCCCTTGAAGTTGATGAAGAAGTCTTCGGGTGAGTCACTAGCCAATGGGCAAGCAACTGCAAAGATGCCTTTGCAGGAAAAGTTCCACAGGAGCCCACGGTCACTCGGGACAGGGTAGGCCACTGATTTTTGCTACCAGACCTGTTAGGGACTTGGACTATAGATGGTCCAAAGTACAAGTTCGTAGAACGTTGTTTAGGGTTTGCACTCAAAATCAGTGCACGATTCCCTGGTATTGCTGTTCCTCGTCACTCGTGGGGTCCAGATGCCACAGCTTCGCTGGGGACTCAAAATGGCCATCGAGAGGTAAGGAAATCTGCTTCAGGGGACACAAGGACTTCGGACTCCGGCGGGAGCGGTGAAGTTTGCAACCGTTGATCAAAGTTACTGGTGCCTGCCAAGCAGGGGAGTCACTCCTTGACTCCAAGGGACATTCTTCAGTCTTCCAGAGATAGTGTAACGTCGAAGGGCCAGGATTCTTCTTTGTAGAGCATCGTCCAGGGTTAATCTGAATTGCATTGGCAATGCTTGGTAACTTATAGTGAAGATAGGGGAGGGACTAGCTATATGACCACTCCTCTAGGAGGGTCAGGGTAGTGGGTGCTTACACCCACTTTCCTTTGTCCAGTTTCGTGCCAGAGCAGGGGCAGGTAGCCCCTGAACCGGTTTGAGCTGGCATATGCACAGAGGAGCCTACTGCTCCCCCAGTGCAGAACTTCAAAGGCACTCTAAGAGTGCACCCACCCAGCTCCAATAGACTAAATCCTGTCTGGGAGGTGGTGACACCTCCCTGTGACAGGAAACCCTTTGTTGGGCTTCCTCCACTGCGAGTTTCAGTCAGCAGCAGGAGGGCAGCCCAGTGTCTGTGCTGGTGGCATCCATTTTGTGATGCCAGGCCTCTAGAAGATTTCTACTGTTTAGTACAGTGGGTACATGTCGTCCCCTCTAGAAGGGTGGGATCATACTCCCACACTAGTTACTGGTGTGGGGGTATGATTCCAAGTTGTTTGACACCAAACACGACATGTTTTTATGCAGTCATTCCAAAGTTAGCATTTACCGCGAGGTTATAATGTACTTAAGAGTATATGGTTTAACCGCATCCACAAACAGCAGCAGAGAATAGACTCTGCCAGCTGCAGAGGGGTCCAGCTCATGCAGAAGCACCCCCTCACCTAGTAAACCAAGCACCCTGCCCTCAGGATTGTTAGGGCCTGCAAGAGGGGTGACTGATAGTTTCATATGTGTGTGTATGGTGAGATATAGGAACCTATACCTCAGTGAGGAGTGCTAACACTACCTCACACAGGCTGCAGTAGCAGGCCTGTGGTGTCAGATTGTGAATGCTTCCCAGGGGTGGCATAATACATGCTGCAGCCCCGGGTAGGCCTGTGAAGTACCAATGCCCTAGGTACCTAAGGTACCATATACTAGGGGCTCATAAGGTACCACAGTATCCAATCACTAGTGCATCTAATATGCACACCAATCATTTAAGGGAGTAAGCAGATAGGCTGGGGTCCTGGATATCAGGATCCCAGCCAGACTAGTCAAAAACCATTCAAACACCAGGAAAAAAGTGGGGGCAACTATATTATCAGATTCCACCTTCCTACAGCAGAATGCTACAACAAACTGCCAATAGCATGAGGTGAGAGATGTTTGCTCATCTGAGTCCCACTGTATGTGTATTGTGTAACGATAAAAGCTCTGGCAGACAGCTAAAGCTGTGAAGCCTGATGTAAAATGAATCTACTATTTTGCCATTGGTTGTGAGGGCTATGAAAGAACAAGGACCATATTGCTATGTTGTGCTATTGCAAGGCGAAGCTTGCAGGATCCCTTTGTCTGTGTATGCCATTTGTATGATAAAAGTAAGCTCCCAATGGTTAATCTGGAACCAGATTAATATTTGAAATATTTATTTTGCATACTCCCTTTGCAAAAGGAGAGGTGAACTGAGGATTCAAGAACTACTGGTGGAATATGTTTTGAGAGCTTGGAGTAGTGTATAAACTAAAGATACTATAAGGTTTTATGAACTAAACAGCTGTTACCATCAACACTGCATTAAGCTAGTAGGACTGCCTGGCTTTAATAGGTCTGTTGACTTATAAGATTTTTATTAGAGATTTCTTTTCATTGTGAATTTCCTTGTATGAATTTTGATGTATTGCCCTTCGTGCGCAATATGGATTGATTAGTGAATTTCTTGCAACCCATAGGTATGGAGTGAGAGCTGCAGGAACATGTTAAAATGTGGGTTTGTGGTAATTTGTTCATTGATCTTATGGTAGGAGATGAAATTAATGGTTTTCAGAGAGGACTGTGACTCTATTGCAATAAGCTGAGAAGAGGGTTTCTGAAAATAGATCAATAGCAAAGCATGATATTGGAGGCATGCACAGACAGAACCTTTCCATATCATGATTTACTTGAGCTTTCAGAAATGCTAACAGCTGGCTGTGTAGTCAGCAAATGCCCTTCAACATTTTCAAAACAATCTTCCTTCCTACCCCCGCTCCGAATTTTTGTATTGTGATAAGCTGGTTTCTTGTCTTTATCTTATCACTGGTTGCTCAAAAGAGGCTCCCAGACACACAAGACCAAAGTATAATGTCTCTGATATGATATCAGGGCGCAAGACAAATGCAAATAATCCCATGTAGAGCTTCTCTACTTTTTTTGAAGGAATTGTAGAGGTGTAGTGGGACAGCAGGACCTAAGCAGAAATCACTGGTCCTTGTATTATTATGCTTTATGAAAAGAGGTAGAGCTTTCTATATAACTGTTCCTATTTCCCAGCTGTCACTCTTTAACAAGATATTCTAGCTTTCAGAACTATATATGTCAAATGTTCATATATTATATTTCTTATTTTTCTTCTTAAAAATCAATTCTGTCAAATGTTGAAATGCATATTTTCCAATTGTTGGAGTGTGGAGTGCATTTAAAGATAGCATGCAGATTGTTCACATGCTCCTGTGCCTTACCCCCAATGAGAGAAACAGTTTTAATTTACTATCCTATACAAATGTACTTCTTTTGATTTGGAAACATTCAGACTAGGTATATATTCCCAGTTTCATGATGTGACCCAAATTATGTAATTATGGGCAAATTCTAGTATCTCTTTGTACATCTGATTACAAATGTATTTAATGTAAACATGTCTGTTGTAAAAACTAACTGTACATTGTGTCATCTAGTACTGCCAAGCTGCTATTCTTCACCTCATCATATTTTGGTTGGTCTAATGTACTTTCATTTAGACCCTACACACACAATAATACTCTGGGTACAGCACGTCAGGTCTGAGAGGCTCCAAATTATGTTCTCTTAACATGTCCTGGTGCTCTTTGGAATTAGATTAATTCTACCTCGAATGTACAGCAAAAAGAAATGAATAACCATGTGACAATCACTTACATGCCCACAAACACACTAGGTGGATTTACCAACCAAAACAGCTTACTGACTTGGGAACCTGTAGCCTTGTAGATAAACATTGCATGCTATACAGCGCAGCAAAGACTTAACCTCTTGCAAGATCTTGTCTTTCAAGTATTTAACTTTCAGGTGGTACATTTTCCCTCCCAAATAATCTACTCACTAATCTGATTGATGGTATCCAGCACACAGAGAAATGAATGTTTATGCAAACTTGAAGGGATTCAGAAGGTTGTTTACACAGCTGTGGTCAAGTCAGTTTAGGAGATGAGTCTTTGTGAGCTCTGCAAGAGAGATTAGCCTACTTGCTCTGATTCCCAACCTAGCAATTGAGATCGGAAAACGACACAAGCATGGTTGGATGTCATCCTCTTAGGGAAGGGGGGACACAGGTTTGCTGATAGGATCTTTAAGTACCATGCTGAAACTGCGGTCTCTCTACATACTTTGCAATCCAAGATGGTGACAACTATCTCACAAGTTGCAGGAGACAGAAGTCCTTTTTGTGAGGGAGTTGTATTCCAGCATTGTTCAGTGAGAACAGACCACAGCAAGCACAAGAGATTGGCTACTGGGGTTGTGCAGAGTGAATCTGAGGCAGAGATAAGTCCTGGAAGAAAAGCAGTGCTCTGCAACACTCACCGCCACTATGCTCCCCGACTTGCATGGTCTAATGGAAGCTGGTGTGCCTATTATTATTTATTTTTAAATTGCATATAGCGCGAACTTGACCCATGAGAGTATCAGAGCGCTTTACACATGATCAGAAAGAAGAGACATATAGAGCAAACAACAGCATAATCGAGACCAATACAGAATGTGGTACCTCCCCAGTTGGGAGAAGGACCATCTCAATGACAAATCCGACAAATCAAAGACACTCCCATAACAGGCGAGCAATAAACATGAGTGTAGTCATCATGTCATGTCAGGGCAGGCGAGTAGAGTTTTTGGGTTCTAGGGCAGAAATTGTTTTATCAGTAGTACTTTAACTTCCTTCTTGAAAGATGCAGTTGAGGGATTCAGTCTGATTTCAGGGGGCAAGGAGTTCCAAATTCTTGGGGTGATGCCAGAGAATGCTTGATTGTAAGTATTCTTTTTATAAAATTTCTGCGGTTTTAACAGTAGGGTGATGGAACTTCTAGGGGATCTGCAACCGCCAGAAAGGTCCAGTTTCTGTGCGAGGTAGTTCGGGGTATTAAAGTGTAGGTCTTTATGGGTCATGGAGGTAATTTTTTATTGTATTCTTGCTTCCTAAGGGAGCCAGTTTAGAGATTTTAAATAGGGAGTGATATGATTGTTTCCTTTAGATCCTGTGATAAGCCTTGCAGCAGAGTTAAGAAAGGCCCTTAAAGGAGCAGTCTTGGATCTCGGTACGCCGCAGAGGGTTTCACTTCCATAGTCCAACCTTCGAATCTCTAGGGCTTGCAAGGCAGACTTGAAGTCATTGACGGAGAGAAAGGGTTTTATTTTTCTCAAGATGTTCATTTGGAGACTCGCTCCTTTGGTGGCAGCACTGATGTGGTTCTGCATGTTAAGGTTCTTGGCTAGAAATATTCCCAGTGATCTAGCGGATAATATGCGGCAAGCAATTAAGAGCTGTTAGTTTCTTTATTCATTCCTCGATATCGGGTGACTGTTTGGGCTGGATGATTAAGAGGAAATCTGTTTTGACGGTATTTAGTTTGAGGTGGTTGCATGTCAGCCAGTTTTTTTGTTGTTGTTGCAGAGTTAGGTTGAGTATCTGATGTCATCGGGGGAGGAGACTTTCAGGTATAATTGAGTGTCTTTGGCATACATGTGATAGTGAATATTGGATCACCTCAGAATTTCAGTTATTGGCTCCATGAACAAGTTGAAGGGAGTGGGTGAGAGTGCAGACTCCTGAGGAACCTCTAATGTGACCGGAGTGGACTTAGACAGGGGCTGATTAACCTTTGATCTTTGAGTTCTGTTGTGGAGAAATAAGACAAACCAGTTCAGGACAGACCTAATAACCCCATCCTATGTACCAGTAAGTCTAGTAGGTTGTCATGCTTAACCATATTGATAGCTGATGATAGGTTGAGGAGGATTAGAAGACAGGATTCGTTCTGATCCAACATTTTCAACACTTTGTCCAGTATGTGTGTAAGAACCGATTCGGTGCTATAACCCCGCAGAAGCCGGATTGGAATTAGTCTAAAAGTCAGAATTGTTCTGTGTGGTTACATAGTTTGATGTGTACACATTTTTTGAGGAGCTTCGCCAGAGACAGAATGTTGGAGGGTGGGCTGAAGTTGTTTAGGTCGCCCATGGTTTTTTTCAGAATGTGGCTAGCCTTCCCAGACTTTAGGCCTTCAGGGATAGTGCCTTGAAGTAGTGCAGCATTTAATATCTTTGTCCAAAGTGGGAGTATAGACTGTTTGATCTCACTGAAGAAATTAGAAGGTAGAGGGTGGTTGAAGTGATTTGAATGTTTCAATGCTGCTAGGATTTTGAGAATGGCGCTCCTCTCAAAGGTTTTGAATAAGTTCCACGAATCGTTGTTTTTGGGGGTGTGCCCAGGTGGACATGGGGGCACAGCGATTCGGGAGAGGCTGAGGTGAGGTATCACTTTCAATCTTTCCCATCTTTTCAATGAAGAAGTCGGCAAATACCTCGCAGTTTGGCTACGGACTAGATCCATCTGGGGAAGGGTTGGGTTGGCTATTTGATTTTAGTTTGATGAGTTCAAATAGTTTTGTGGGCTGGTTTCTAGCTTGATCTACTTGGTTTATAATGAAATTTGCTTTCAAACTTCCAATGTGTTATGGGTGTTCCTGAGTGCTCTCAAATGCTTGAGGTGTTTAAGAGACGATGAGGATCTCCACAATCATTCAGCTAGTCTCAGATTACATGTTTCGGCATTTAGGCTACCATTGTACTATGGATTGGAGTCATTGGTAGACATTCTTTTTAGTTGTAAAGGCCCAATCAAGTCTAGAATATTCTTCAAGTTGAATGGAGTTGGCCTTAGAAATGATAAGATCTAAGGTCGCTCCCTTGTTGTGTTTAGGGCTGTCGCAGATTTATATCAAGTTCATGTCAGCTAGGAAGGTTTTAAGGATGTTAACTGCAGGGCCATTCAGGTCATTCCAGTGGAGGATGAAGTCTCAGAGGAAGATCTGGGTGCAGTGTTGGTCCGTCTTAGTTGATATGTTTTCCATAATTTGATCTATGAAAGAAAGGTTATCTCCTGGTGGGTTGTAGATCATTTGCAGTTTGCATAGTGGCATGTTGCTACATGCAATATCGATGCATAAGTATTTGCATGAGGAAAGAACAGGGTATTGTGACTGTTTCACTGAGAGGCTGTTACAGTATATGCAGGTGATACCTCCACCTACTCTACTGGATCAATCTTGTCTAGTGATGTTGTGGCCTGGAGGGACTAGAATGTCAAGGATAGATGCAGAGGAATAATTTAGCCAAGTTTAAGTCAGGATTAAGAGGTCGAGCTCATGTGCGAGGATAAGGTCAGCGATGTCCACCGCATGTCTTGTTGCCAATCTGCAACTGAGTAGTATGCATTTCAGATGAGGTTTGGAGTCAGCTGGGTTTAGTCTGTGTGAAGGTAACTCGCTTAAAGTTATACTTATTTACAGCTCTGGGGTTGGGCCTAGGTTTTCTGTGTGGGTTTGCAAGAATTGTTTGAATTTGACCCAGACTGTCTGTGTTATCACAGTACGTTGAGTTATTTGACACGGGGAGGGAGTGGATGTCCCTGTCGGATAGTAGATCTTTCAGTCTGATGGGCCGAGTGGGAGTGTTGGGGTAGGGTAAAGTTCTTCATCTCAGGTGAGGAGACGTTGAGGTAGGTGAGATCATGTTGGTTTGGGGGGTTTGATGGAAGCCTAATGAGGTGGTTGGTGGATTGGTCTTGAATATAACTATTCATTCTTAGAGTCCTGTTTGGCTACCGATTGTTGGTCATCTCTGAGGTGATGTATATTAGGGTTTGTAATTCTGCCTTGAGTTGTTGTAGGTTTAGTGTGTTCTCATCAAGTCTGGATTCTAGTGAGCTGTGGGAACAAGTTGTCGAGTCTTAGAGCACGGGGTAAGGAGGTGGGGGTTTGTTCGAGGCTGTGGTGTTGGAATACTGCTGACAAGGGAGAACCAGTCAAGGGGAAGTCAGGTTGGAGATGGAGGTATGCTCGAAGTGCACAGGTCGAGAGCTCGAGAACTAACTGAGTGGGAGGACTGGGGTCATATGGGTCATGCTGCTAGGTGGGATTGGGAGTTCAGACTTCGGGAGTGTCATCGGGGGTCAGGGCTATAGTTGGGGTGAAGGTATTACTTCCATGGCTTTTTACCTTTGAGTTAGCTGCTCTGGAGGTGTGGTATGAATGCAGTCTAGTTTGGGGATTGAAGGAGGGGATCTCAGACCAGCTGGGTGATGGTGAAGAATTAGTGTTGTGAATGTTGAACACTGTGGAGGAACAAGGGATGGAAAGGAGTGATTCATTTGATATGGCGAGGATATATGAGAACAGTACCTGGGGATTGTGTAGGTTGCACGCAGAGTTAGTGCGGTCTTGGGAGGGGGTGGATTCAGTACTAGTCACAGCTTTTTAGATGAGAGGGAAAATGTCCTCAAATATTTCTAGTTTGCAGTCTAATGATTACATGAGGATAATCCCATTGTTGTAAAGGGAGATGGTTGCTTCTGCTCTGCAAATAGATGAGTTGGCTACAGAGAGTCTTAGACCATGAGGAGTTTTACCGAATGTAGTGATCAAGAGCAATGAGTACAGGGCTTTCCTCCATTGTGCTCACCTTTTGTGAAGTGGATAAGGTCACTTATTGTAGCTCTTTATTCAAGCAAAAGTAAGGGTCAGAAATTAGAGTTTCTAGGTAAAATTTGAGGAGTCTACGTTTTAAGCTCTTAAATGTGTTTCTTTTTAGATTAGGAGGGCGCCTAATTTAATAAGCATTACGGTCCGGCGGCTCCAATGCGGTGATGTTTGCTCTTAGTGGGATATGATCGAGGTCTGATTGTGATGCAAGTAAGCCAGAAGAATGGAAGATGTAAACAAGTGGGGATGAGGGATTCTAGAACTGCGTGTCTCTGAGATGGTCTAGTGTGCTCCTAAGACACCTTTGCATTGGTTGCAGGACCTAGAGGTTTGGCCTACCGTGTATCTGGTTGGAAGATTAAACACCGGCCATCATTGCATCCTGAAGAACAGAGTTAGTGTGGGGAATGATTGCACATTTTTAGAGATAAGGTGAACACAGGGTGATAGACATGTGACCAAAAGAGAAGATGGAAAATGTATCAGAAGTGTTTAGAGATATGCAGCTTCTAATAGTTTCAATGGACAATGATGAGCTAAATTCAGTGGTGCAAATCACGAGAGCATACAAAATGAAGCTGGTCTATTTAGATACTCTACAGATGGAGGAAGAAATCAATATCACTACAAATGAGGGCAAAATAGATAAAACAGAGCAGACTGTACAGCATCTGGGAAGGGGTTCATCAAAATCTGACACCAATCAGACATGCTCCATCTCATTCTTAGAAGATCAGGTGGAATGGCTTGAAAACCAGAGACTTCCCAATACTATCAGAATACTTGAATATGGGACGATAAGTTAGATTCACTGGTGGTGTTGTAGTTGTTTCTACCACAGGAGGTTCTGTCCGATGGATTGGAGGTATTCTTGATGGTATGAAGGGTGACACCTCTAATGACGAAGAGTGCCAGGAAGGATGTGGTCAGTGCTAGAATGATCCTAGCAACATTCGAGGAAGATGTCTTTGTCGAATTGCGAGCTTATGTATGATGGCCACTGAATGCTGCTGTTACCAGACCTCATTCCTATAACAGTTACGAGGAGGTTGCAGATACAGAAGGAAGAAATAAAAATAGTGTTTTCAGTATTTTTCTTATTGGCCTTCCTAGGATTCAGAAGGTGCGCATGAGAGGACCGAATGTCTCTGTCATCACCTCTAAGGTCGGCAACTCTTTTCCCATACATTTTTTTAAGCATCTTCTCTCTCCGGTGTTTGCAAGCAGTTAAAAAACAATTTATTAGTGTTTAGTTGTAAGAAATTGGGTTATTTTTTTAAAGCGTTGAAAGTGCCTCTCAGGCTACATATCAAATCCTTGTCAAGGTGAACCACAAAAGCAACTACATTAACCTGTGCTTTTTCCTCTGGTAGCTTGCCACAAAAGCAGTTGATCTTAACTTAGAGGCAATGTGGGAATTATTTATACAGCACAGAAACAGTACTAAAGTGAAAACACAACACAAGAAAAATCCCAAACCAATGTAGCAAAAGGGTCAATTATAATATGCAAAATAATAGCAAAATTATCATTATCCAGTCATTAAAACCTGAGCTATTGAATTTCAAGGTTTTAGGTAAGTATAGTGCCTAAAAACACAAAGGGCAACTTGCAGTCATCTGGTCATGCTAGACCGGGAAAAAGTCACAAGTTCAGGCTGATAACGACGTAAAGTGGGCCAGATACAAGGACCAGATTAGTCCGGCTGAAAAAAGTTACGTTGTCAAAGTCTGGCACGTGGAGTTCCGTTCACGGTGGAGGTGGCCACCAAGAGCCGGAAGTGCGTTGGGAATGATCTGTCTGTGGCACAAGGAGCAGGCTGGGTTCACTGGGTCTTCTCTGTGGCATGGAGAGGAGGTTGGGTATCGCCAACAGTCATTGCTGGAGCTTCGTGTTAGCGGTCATCACGGGCTGTCGTTGCAGTAGCATGAAGTGCATATCTTAGGTTGCCGGTTGTCACTGCCAGTCACTGTAGTGCGAAGAGTCGGGTTCAACTATTCTTGTTGACAGTCATTGCAGGAGGCAGAGTCTTGGTGCAAGTAGTCCTATTCGGGTCACTAAGATCCCAAAACTTTAGGATTTCATCTTTTTATACAGTAACAGCTCAACTGATGTCAGCTGAGGGTCCTAGACATGGGGAGGCACCTACTGAGGATCAGGAACTCACTCCAACAGATGCCAGCAGGGCTCAGGCAGGTCCTGCCCAGCAGGACAGCTGTGCAGTTGCAGGGAGGCTACTAGAGCTTGTTGTGTCCTGTACCTCAGACAGGTCAGCCAACTGACCCTTGGAGTCACTCGAGTAGCGTGGTATGAAGAGAGCATATCTAGTCTTCCCTCACAGCGAGCAGGGAAAGCCTCAAGGAGCAGGTTAGTCCTCTGGGACACAACACAGGCCTCAAGCAGCAGGTCTGTCTTCTGGCAGCAGCAGGACATTCCTCTGGGGAACAAGGCAGACCTCCAGCAACAAGGCAGTCCTCTGTGGAACAAGGAAGTCCTACTTCTGTCCACATGTCCAGGAGTGTACTGAAGAGCGGCTCTGGAGGTCCAATATTTATACCTAATGCCAGCCTTTGAAGTGGGGGGATTCCCTATACTACCCCGACTTCTGGTTATGGAAAGTTCTTCCCTTCCTTTGTCAGGACTCCAAGAAGTCTGGGATGACAACAGACTAGGTCATGTTTCTTTGTGTGCAGGAGGCAGAGCCCTTTAGAATGTAAGTAGGGCTGGGTGCAGACCCCCACCTGTCCTGGCAGGAGGGCCCATCCTGTCCACATCTAATCCCCTCTTGTGTCATTGTCCAGAAGTAATTCAGATACCCCAACAACAGAGCCATTCACAGTCATGAGACCCAGGATACTGGCGGAAGCCACCAATAGTCAGGACAAGAAAATGCAAACCTTGTAAAAGTGGCATTTTTTTTTTTAGAATTGTTAGTAAAAATTCGACTTTGTCTTTAAAGATGATTTAAAATACAATTAATTGATTGTAAACAGCATATCTCTATCAGTTGTGTCCAATCAGAAGTTATTACTTATCATATGTAATAAGGTAACCCTCTGTAAGTCAATGGGAGAGACAGGCCTTACAGTAGTGAAAAACAACTTTAGGAGTTTTTCTTTAACATGACATGTAAAACTGAAACCCACATGTCCGACTTTTTAAATACAAGGCTTCCTGCCCTGTGAACCTTAGGGGGTGACTGATAAGTATTAAAAGTAAGGTTTAGGTCTGGCAAAAGATTATTTTTGCCATGTTGAAATGGCAGTTTAAAACTGCGCTACAGGCTGCAGTGGCAGGCTTGAGACATGTTTGAAAAGGCTACTTCAGTGGGTGGCACAATGAGTGCTGCAAACCCACTAGCACCATTTAACTCACAGTCCCTGGGTACTTATACCACCATTTACAAGGGACTTATAAGTAAATTAAATGTACCAATCAGGTGTTACCCAATTGTACCATGTTTTAGGAAGAGAGCTTGAGTGCTTTACCACTGCTTAGCAGGGGAAAAGTGCACATTGTCCTAATGCCAACAAAAACAGGCTCATCAACAGAATTAAACAAAATCTTGTGGAGACCCTGCAAAAAGCCTCAAGCCAACATTGTGTTCTGCTACATTTCTTCATAGCATCATTAAACAGTATCCCTTAGATTTGCACGCTCTATAAAATGTCATTTGTTCTTTCATTTGATTCCAGCCCATTTAACAGTGATGACAGAGAAAGATATTCTATGTTTTTCGCGGAGGGCACTGAAACAAGACTTCGATCTCATTAGATAACCCAAATGATGAGGTCTGTGACATGAGTAGAGTAAAATGCCCTCTTTGTGAGCAGTGATTTTGCATTAAGCGCAAGAGACCCAATTTCTGCTGATCCCTACAAACCTCTGCTCTTCCCTTCTTCCTCACTGATTTTCACAAGGGTAACCCATTTGTCAGCCATCACAACCAAGGGCTCACCTAGAGTCTAATCATACCTATGAATCCACCAGTCCCAGTGGTCGAAGTGGGCGGGATCGGCAGGGCCCCTACTTCTTTCATTTATTAGATTCAGTTCCCCTACTTTTTTATTTTAAACACATGTCCCAGGACGGCAAAAATAGCCGAGCCCTATAGCCAAGGCTGAACCGTTCTGGGACAGGCATTGTGGGCAGAGAAGGAACATGACTGTCTCTTCCTTCTTGCCCAGAGAAGACAAGGACAGTGTCCACTTCTCCTGCCCTGCTGCTGGCAGCTGCTGCTGCCCCCCCTTCTGTCTTACTCTTCCTCCCACTCTTTCTGTCTTGCTCCTCCTCACTTACTGAAAACCGAGACTTCAAGAAACGGTTATTATTCCCTCTTTCCTCTCCTTTCGTTTATTTGTTTCTTTGTGAAATCGATCCAAAAAAGAAAAACACTTTTGCTGGAAATGTTGTCTTTTCGAATATTTTTCTATTCCAAAGTGCAGCTTTGGGCCGGAGAAAAATAAAAGGTTACAAATACGAAAAATAACGAAATATAGGAAGATTGCAAAGTGGCCAGATTGATTTTATTCACACCCAAACACATTAGCTCCACTTTACAGAGTTTGCAAGTGAGGCACTACTTTTGTTTTCTCGTCTTTCTTTGAACAACATTGTTTTCGGGTGGGGAAGTGCACCATTCATGGGGGTACCGCAATGCCTGATTGATGGGTGGATTGGTAAACACAATGTGTACCACGGCTCTATGTTCAGCAATGTGGTCTTTTTAAACCATATTGCTTACGTTTTGTAAGGATATGAGCCATGGACATTGAAATAGGTCCCTTCTGGGCCCTGTAGTCATGTACTTAACTTTTTCAGGCAAAAACTCTAATTGATTTCTGAATAACGAGTGTAAAAGTGTTATGGTAACCATGTTATTCATGCTTACATTTCACAGGCTTTACTTCAGTCAGTCAGTCAGTCAGTCAAATTATCTTTATTCGATTAATAAAAATCATAAAAGATCGAGCAAAAAGATACATAACAAGAATACATCAGATCATTACACTGCATACAATTATCAAAAAAAAGAAAAATTTAAAGATTTAATACATTTAAAACATACATAAATATTTTTTTAAAAAAGGAAAGAAAAGGGTACATTATAAAAGAAGAGGAAATTCATTTTTCACAAATAGAGTGCCTATGCCTTAATTGGAGCTTCTTCAACCTTGCTCCTGCGACTAAAAAACTGGCAACAGCAAAGGCTACATTTATATTAGGAAGAAGTTGCAAAAACAACAGGGCTGGTTTTACCTGAATAAAACTCTTAGTACGTAAAATAGGGAGCAAGTACCTTTTTCTGATCTCAGTATAATGGCCGCAGAACATAATAAAGTGCATCGTATCCTGGACTGAGAAACAATCACAGTCACAGGGTTCAGCGTCATCAGGTCTAGCCCAAGTTCCAAAGTTACCCAGGATAAAGTGAATTAAATTGAAGCGAAATCTTGTTAAGAGAAAGCGATGGTAGGGATTTGTTACCCACAGAAGATATGGTTCCATTCCAGGAACAGAAGTGAGCAAAACATATTTCCCTACCAAAGGTTTTTTTAACTCTTGTGCTTCTCTTTCCAGAGCATATAGATTTAACAGGGTGTTTTTAATTAATTTTAAGTCTTCATGAATTATTTTATCTGGAGATGAGAAGAGCTCCAATCGGCCTGCTAAGGACAGCTGTGATCTCACGTAACTTAGCCATGGTATTTTAAGTGCTCTATCCAGGGCTAAACAATCTTTTAAAATGGTGTGATTTAAAGTAAGCTCTAGGTTAAGCCAAGTTTTTAGCCACCCAATCACTGGAGCTAATTTCAGAGTGTCAGATATATAGCCCAGTCCTACCTCTTTATGCAATACGAATGTCGGGGTCGATTGGGGAACAGAAAGAAGAGATCTTAAGAATTTATTTTCTACGATCTGTATTTTAGTGGGGTTAACTTAATCTTGCATTGCCTTGAATGTTCGCTTTTTCCAGGCTGTTGTTACTTTTTTTTTTTAGGCAGCATATTACTCTTGTCTAGCGCGTAATTTGAATTGAGTCGCATCCAGGTGTTTATAGCGGGCATAATTGGGTTGTAGCTGAAGGCAGTGTGAGTTTCTCTCAGTGAGGCAGTATGGTGTTCAGTAGGGGAGAGGACGTGGCACTATAGTCATAGCTGCCGAATTTGAAACTGGGTAACCAGGTTCAGCCTTCATGACCAGTCCACCGGACCACTCTCTTGAGGGAGCACATTCCCATGCTTGAACTTAGAAGGCCCCGCTAGACGTACGAAACCCTAGTGTCTTAGCATAATCAGATGAACCCTAGCTGTGGCAAGTGTAAGTTAACCTTGAAGGCCTGTCCACCACAATCCATACTGAAGTTCACCTCCAGTCTTGCGGGCAGGCCTATGAAGCAGCACACCCTAGAGCACGGCTACTCATAGTATGGCCCGCGGACCGCCAGCAGCCTGGCAAGCCTTCCTTGGCGGCCCGCGGACCTTGCAGACATCGTACCTGTGTTTTTTTTAAAGTGTGTCAGCAAACACCGCTGGTTGCAGCAGCGCGGACTCGAGAGACTCTGCTCTATGGGGGCTGGGCGATTCCAGTGATAGTCAGAGTGGAGATGCAGGGGCGCTAAGAGGTGAAATACAACAAAGTCTCATTGGCAAGTAAATGGTCTTTTAAAGACCTGTGAAGTACTCGGGTGCGGCTGTGTGTGTGCCCCGGAAGCTGCCACACACTCAGGGTGAGGTGACAGAGGGTGACAGAGGACAGCAGGGTGTGAGAGTAGGGCGCCAAAGGGGGGCTTTGATCTGACAGCTCGGGGTGAGAGTCAGAATTAAAGCCAGAGACAGATGTGACCCCAGGCCCAGTGGTGGGACACAAACCCCGCGAAACAGCAAATTCAGAGACGAAACGAGCTGGCTTTTACATTACACAGGGAGAGGGGGGAGTGGGGGGGCTGTCTCTGGGCTGGTGACGGGGATGTGTATACACAGTACGAGTGCACTGCCCTAGACACAGTACGAGTGCACTGCCCGAGGCACAGAGACAGAAACAGACAGAGACAGACGGAGACAGGGACAGACTTACAGATAGAGACAGAGACAGATAGAGACAGATAGAGGCCGAGCCAGATAGAGGCCGAGCCAGAGAGAGGCCGAGACAGATAGAGGCAGAGACAGATAGAGACTGGGGCAGACAGAACTAGATAGAGGCAGGCACAGACTGACAGAGGCAGAGACAGCTAGAGACAGAGACAGACAGCGATAGAGAGAGAGAGGGAGACACAGAGAGAGAGAGAGAGAGACAGGGAGCGAGACAGAGATAGAGGCAGGTACAGATAGAGGCAGGGAAAGACAGAGGCAAAGACAGATAGACAGAGGAAGAGAGACAGAGATAGATACAGAGACAGACAGAGATAGATAAAGAGACAGACAGAGATAGATACAGATACAGACAGAGACAGATAGAGGCAGAGACAGGGACAAGGGCAGACAGATAGAGGCAGAGACAGAGAGACGGAGAGGGAGACAGAGGGAGACGGAGACATGGAGGGAGGGAGAGGGAGGGAGACAGAGAGAGGGGGAGACAAAGGGAGACAGAGAGAGAGGGAGAAAAAGGGAGACGGAGAGAGAGGGAGACAGAGAGAGAGGGAGACAGAGGGGGAGACAAAGGGAGGCAGAGGGAGACAGAGGGAGAGAGGGGAAGATAGAGGGAGGGAGAGGAAGAGAGAGGGAGACAGAGGGAGACAGAGGGAGACTGAGAGAGAGGGAGACAGAGGGAGACTGAGAGAGAGGGAGACAGAGGGAGACTAAGAGAGAGGGAGGCAGAGGGAGACAGAGGGAGGGAATCAGGGGGAGACAGAGGGAGGGAGACAGAGGGAGGGAGACAGAGGGAGGGAGACAGAGGGAGGAAGACAGAGGGAGACAGACAGTGGGAGACAGAGGGAGGGAGACAGAGGGAGACAGACAGAGGGAGACGGACAGACAGGGAGACAGACAGATGGAGAAAGAGAGAGAGGGAGACAGAGGGAGAGAAACAGAGGGAGGGAGACAAAGGGAGACAGAGGGAGAGGGAGACAGTCAGGGGGAGGCAAAGGGAGACAGAGGGAGGGAGTCAGGGGGGACAGAGGGAGACAGACAGAGGGAGACAGACAGAGATAGGGAGAAAGTGGGAGGGAGACGGATGGAGGGAGACAGACAGAGGGAGACAGACAGAGGGAGACAGAGGGAGGGAGACAGAGGGAGGGAGACAGAGGGAGGGAGGGAGACAGAGGGAGGGAGGCAGACAGGGAGGGAGACGGAGGGAAACAGAGACAGACAGGGAGGGAGACGGAGGGAGACAGGGACAGGGAGGGAGGGAGACAGGGAGGGAGGGAGACAGGGAGGGAGACAGACAGACAGGGAGGGAGACAGAGGGAAACAGACAGACAGGGAGGGAGACGGAGGGAGACAGACAGACAGGGAGGGAGACAAACAGGGAGACAGACAGGGAGGGAGACAGACTGGGAGAGAGACAGAGAGAGAGGGAGACAGAGTGAGAGGGAGATAGAGAGAGAGGGAGACAGAGGGAGACAGAAAGCGGGAGACAGAGGGAGACATAGAGAGGGAGGGAGACAGAGAGAGGGAGACAGGGAGACAGAGAGAGGGAGGGAGACAGATAGAGGGAGACAGAGGGAGATAGATAGAGGGAGACAGGGGGAAACAGAGAGAGGGAGACAGAGGGAGACAGAGAGGGGGAGACAGAAAGGGGGAGCCAGTGGGAAGGAGACAGAGGGAGACAGAAAGAGGGAGACAGAGGGAGGGAGACAGACATAGGGAGACAGACAGAGGGAGGGAGAGGGAGGGAGACAGAGTGAGGGGGGAGAGGGAGGGAGAGGGAGGGAGACGGAGAGAGAGAGAGAGGCAGAGAGAGAGAGAGAGAGAGGGATACAGACATAGTGAGGGAGACATAGGGAGACAGAGAGAGAGAGAGAGGGGGAGTCAAAGGGAGACAGAGAGAGAGGGAGACAAAGGGAGACAGAGAGAGAGGGAGACAGAGAGAGAGGGAGACAGAGAGAGAGGGAGACAGAGAGAGAGGGAGACAGAGAGAGAGTTAGACAGAGGGAGGCAGAGGGAAAAAGAGGGAGGGAGAGGAAGAGAGAGGGAGACAGAGGAAGACAGAGGGAGACTGAGAGAGAGGGGGGCAGAGGGAGACTGAGAGAGAGGGAGGCCGAGGGAGACAAAGGGAGGGAGTCAGAGGGAGACCGAGGGAGACAGAGGGAGTGAGACAGAGGGAGACAGAGGGAGGGAGACAGAGACAGACAGAGGGAGACAGACAGACAGGGAGACAGAGAGAGGGAGACAGAGACAGAGGGAGACAGAGGGAGAGAGACAGAGGGAGGGAGACAGAGGGAGGCAGTCGGGGAGCCAGAGGGAGGGAGTCAGGAGGAGACAGAAGGAGGGAGTCAGGGGGGACAGAGGGAGACAGACAGAGGGAGACAGAGAGAGGGAGGGAAACAGGGGGAGGGAGACAGACAGAGGGAGAGAGACAGAGGGAGGGAGATAGAGGGAGGGAGACAGACGGAGGGAGACCGACAGGGAGGGAGACGGAGGGAGACAGAGACAGAGACAGACAGGGAGGGAGACCGAGGGAGACCGAGACAGACAGGGAGGGAGACAGAGACAGGGAGGGAGGGAGGCAGGGAGGAACACGGAGAGAGACAGACAGACAGACAGGGAGGGAGATGGAGGGAGACAGACAGACAGGGAGGGAGACAGACAGGGAAGGAGACAGACAGGGAGGGAGAGAGACAGGGATAGAGGGAGACAGAGAGAGAGGGAGACAGAGGGAGACAGACAACGGGAGACAGAGGGAGACAGACAGTGGGAGACAGAAGGAGACAGACAGCAGGAGACAGAGGGAGACAGACAGAGAGGGAGACAGAGGGAGGGAGACAGAGAGAGGGAGGGAGGGAGACAGAGAGAGGGAGCTAGAGAGTGGGAAATAGAAAGAGGGAGACAGAGGGAGGGAGACAGACAGAGGGAGACAGACAGAGGGAGGGAGACAGAGGGAGGGAGACAGAGGGTGGGAGACAGAGGGAAGGAGACCAAGTGAGGGGGAGAGAGGGAGGGAGAGGGAGGGAGACAGAGAGGGAGAGAGAGAGGGAGGCAGAGAGAGAGAGAGGGAGGGAGACAGAGAGAGGGAGGGAGACAGAGAGAAAGGGGCAAAGAGATAGAGATGGAGACAGACATAGTGAGTGAGACAGAGGGAGCCAAGGGAGACAGAGAGAGAGAGAGGGGGGGAGAGAGAGAGGGAGACGGAGCGAGAGAGGGAGGGAGGCAGAGAGAGAGAGAGAGAGAGAGAGAGAGAGAGAGATGTGTGTATTGCGAGTCTGGTGGCTCAGTGGAAAAAGGTGTCCGCTGCAGGGGCCTGTGTTCAACCTCATGGTCACAGTTTTTTTTTTCTATAGCCTGGCCCCCTCCCCCACTGACCCCGCCTCCACTGGTGCAGCCCTCAGCCACAAACCACACTGTAAATGTGGCCCCCGAGAGAAAGTTTGTGAGTACCCATCCCCTAGAGCGACATTACTCTGTCACTGAGGTCACAGGATCCTTGAGAAGGGCAGCTCTAGAGTGGTGCAATCACACCGGGTGCTGACTTCGAGTAGGGGTATCTTGTTTGCAAGTATAATATGGTTTTAAAAGCACTAGTTGCCTCCTTCCTGCCCCCCAGTAATTTTCGGCAACAATAAAAATGTCATGATAACTACAGTGATTAATGTTCTACCTAGAGAGAAATAGAGTTTTGTCAAGTGGAAGTTTTGACTCGTGGAAAGGTAGCGCAGAGGGTTAATTTGCCTGTTGCAAAGAACATGTACCATACAGATCACAAAGTGCACATAATGTAAATAGGTCAGTGGTTTACTGCTTTTGTCAGTGAGATCATTTTGTTACTTGCAGTTTATAAGTCAAAATCCTAACATAGAGGAGTGAGCTATTAACTGTCATCTAAGAGCTGATTGCACACTGCACAGTATAAATTAGAGCATTATGTTTTTTTACGCCAGCCTTTGATTATCCTAATGTTGCATAAAGGGTTCATTTGGATAGAAATCAATTCTGTTTTTTAAAGCAAACCCCCAACCATGGTATTACGTTCTAAATTAAGGGTTTGTATTTCTCCAGACCAATCACTATTAAACTATACTGCCTACTAGTATGGTTGTCATGTGACTTCTACACCTTGTAGTCCTTTGTCTTATGTAACATTTTTTATACAGTGATTTACACATGTATGATTGATTGTCTCTGTGTAATGTGTGTGATGTAAAGTGCTCTTACACCCTACACTGGTTTCAGTGGCTCTGAAAATCAAATTAAATGCATCTGAGCAAGAGTGTGATTATGGTGACTTGAGGGGCACTGTGAAAGGGTGGTAGTGAGAGAATCTGTGACGGAGGGAGTCATTGGGGGGCACCAACAAACTTTGTCGTACAGGGCTACACCAGCACTAAAGCCTCACCCATTGGTACCTCAATTGGCCTTCTTTCAGCAGTAGTAGCTGCAACTCACCAGTGGACGGCAATGCAGGATTTGCATGCACACCAAACTAAGTTCACAAACTTCACAGTCTCTCTGCTTCATGCACAGGCACTTTCAACATGTGCTGCCTGCTTTGGGTCACTGGAATTATGTAGCAAAGGAGGACAACATGATGTCGCAGTGTTGACTGAATTATGCAGCAAAAAAAGGCTGCACTGTAAAGCAGTATCTTTTCTGATACTTAATTATGTTAACATTTTTACACATGCTAACAGTCTGTGCAAAGATTTTGCCGTAATAGTACCAGTGTAACATACAAATGCAGCAGTGAGAAAGGTGACCAATCAACCTTTGTAAAGGGCTGTCCACGTCGCAGAAACACAAGTCACATTTTTTTTAGTAACTTTTGATCTGTTTGAGCTACAAACAATGTAATAGTTAAAATCGTCAAATTATTCAGCAGATGATGCATTATGTGACAAATATTGCAGAGCCATAATTATATAGAAAAGATTTGCAATCTAAGATATTCTGCCATTCATGTTTGAACTGCTCTTGTGGAAAAAGGGAGGAGAAGTGCTGATGACAGAAAGTTCAAGGCTGGGAGACAATTGGCTTTTTCTTCCACTTTTAAGAGTATGTGGGACATTCTTTGATTGGAAACGAATCCCACTTTGTGAATGTATTTTAATGTCAATAACTCATATTAAACCTTAAATAAACGTGTATCCATTGGTTGAATTAAATAATGTTATAAGCTGTAACGGGGTAGTGACGTGCCAAACAAATACTAAAAATTAGAATAATTAGCTCTTTCTGGCCACACCGCTGACTCTGCCCACTGACCCAATCCTCGGGTTATTCTCCACCAACAGTTCCCCTACTTTTTCCCCCCCACTTCGACCACTGACCAGTCCCCACCAATTTTGGTCACATTCCCATCCACCTTTCGCAGTGCTTTAAATGGGCCGGTACTCACCGGTACTGAGTACCGACACTTCCGATTTTTTTTGCTGTCAGTACCGGCACTTTTCTGTAGCCAGGGAGAGTACCGGTACCCTGATCCTCGGCACGGGAGGCTCAGGTTACAGGGCTTCCGAGCAGCTTGTAATTAACTCGGCTGAAGTATCCTTTTCCAGAGTTGCTGGTGAAGATTCCAGCAGCGCCCATTTGAATGTCCCCAAACTGCAGGGGTTGGAGAGGGCTTGCGTCACGCTGTGATTAACAGGACAGGGTCTCTAGACTGACCCTGCACTGTCAATTAGATGTGCAGCGACCATTCGGGTGAAAGTGCCATCATGACTTTATGACTTTCATTTTGTGTTATGAGTTAATCTGTGTGTTTTTTACATAAACACATTTCTCATGTGTTTTAATATGTGCTGCAACTGGTACAGAAGTCTCTATGTATGATGATATTTTGCCCTTAGCCCCACCCCTAGCCCCGCCCACTTGCTACACCTTTTTTAATGAGTACCTGCACTTATTTCTCCCCATTTAAAGCACTGACCTTTCGTCCAACCAAACCCCCTGCATGTGCTCTACATGATGGCGAAATTCTCATTTGTGCATGTCATCGAAGAGGTTCTCTCTTGCTGTTCTGTGACATTTCTTAGTCTTCAATTTACAAACGGCGCCGGCTTTAACGCTGGTGGCGCCTGGTGCGACAATCATTTTGGTTGCCCCCAGCCCCATGACCCCCTTCTCGGATTCGCTCGCTACCCCCGGCCAAAAGTGCCCATCCTCTCTCCAATCATAAGTTATTGCTAAACACAGCACACCCCTGAGGTTAGCGCCCTCTCCACAGGTCGGTGCCCTGTGGGGTCGCATCGGTCGCACTGCCCTAAAGCTGTCCCTGCTTACAAAATATCTACGTTTCTGATTGCAAGTGTAATGCCTGCTATATTTTACATTAAAATGAAACGTACAAAAAATAGCAAAGTTGTTTATTACGGCATATCATCCACCCTCTCACTGGATCTCCTAAAACTCCCTCACCCTGCCACCTCCCTGGCGACCCCACTCGATGCACCATCTTTTCTTAGGTACAATAAAGTACTTGTAGTGAAATTCAGACACACATCCTCCGAGCGCACAACATAGTCCCCGGTCTATGACTTAGGTTGTGGTAAATTTTAATTACCTAGACTTAATTTATGCGGTAAAATACAATACGAATAACTCAGTAAAAATAAGAGGCAGAATCCGTGGTATTCGAGGATATAATAGGGTATTTATTCCTTACAAAGGAATGATGGTTCGAACCAGGCAATCGAGTTCCGTCACCACGAAGGTTCAGGAAGGGATCAGCAATACATTATTGACAGGTTATGGCATATATAGTAATGCATTACAGTAAAGACAGATGCAGGAGGCGTAACAACTGATAAGAATACACATACGTAATAGAAAGGCGTTACAATAGGCGTGCATAGAGGCGTATACTAAAAACGTCATTATGATGGTGACACAAATGGGTGGATCCATAAGAGAATCCTGCAAAGTCAGTAAAAATACATGGCAGAGATGCGCGCGCAGTCGCATGACGTGTGATTGACGTGTAACTAGGGGGTGAAGGGAACTTGACATTTAGCCCTACATGAGGAGACAGAAGTCTGGGGTGTCAGGACAACCTAGTCCTAAATCATATCTAATATCTTGTGTTTAAGGAACTATATTATCTAGAAGGAAAGGTCTTCTCGGACAGATCCTATTCTATACTGACTGCTAGTGCGTGTACAAGCGTCTAAGTGTCTACATGGGATGCGAGGGGGGCATGGGCCTACCATGGTAACGAGAGTCATGAATTACTTGTACGGAGACAGTAAGGCCGGGCCCTTTGCTCTGCAGCTGGAGGGATTTTTACCTAAGCTACTTAGACAGGAATGCATTTCTTGAGGAGCGGAACAGATAACTTGAAGGCTGAATACAGTTTTGGCAGGCAACAGGCCGGGCTAGGCACTGTTAGCCGCGCAGGAAGTAAGACAAAGTTCATGGATACAGATGCAGGTCCAGGCTGGAGCATTCAGAGGCAGAAGCAAGAAAAAGCTCGATGGCAGAATTCAGGGCCTACCTTGCCAGAGCTGGAAAACGTGAAAAGTATACCATATAAAGACGGTGGCAAGGCATACTTAGGAACGGAATATCTGGCCCATTCATGGCAGATATGAAAGAGTACATATTAACGTTGGACACAATTGTATTTGCGTCTTCATAGCTTGAAGTGGAGGGAACATACATGTACTTGTAGCATGTACATGGAGCCGTTGGGGTCTAGATAGGGGACACAATTGACCATAAAAATTCATATTTCCTCATTCCCTCCTTGTCCCCTACGGACCCTCATGAAATATCGATCTTCAGGAATCCATCAATCTGTTCATGTAACATCATTTGCTCTTCTTTCTTCTTCCGGGATCTTGAATGAAAACTTGAACGTGGAATACACGATGTGGCACACAGGCCGCAAATCGCTGGTCCACATTGTAGACATAGGCAGCAACTGAATACTATGAGAAGGCCAATACCTAGGAAGGATAGGACTTTCCATCCCCAGGCTGACAACACGCTCCAGAACCAACCGGACCATGTCCAGGTGCCTGCATTCTGATGTATCTGGTTTGCAATCTTGTGAAGACGAGTTATGGCTTTATATACAGATGGCGCGTTTTCTGGGATGAAAACACAGCAACTTGATCCGATGACCCTACAAGCTCCGCCCCTATCTGCTAGGATGACGTCAAGGACAAGACGATTTTGAAGAACAACAATCCGCATCGCAGACTGCTCCTCTGTTAAGTTGCCTAGGGCAGAGGTAGTTTCATTCACTACTGCTTCAAGGGTTCTGGTTAATCTACGTATCAGTTTACTGTTTGAGACAACACCTATGTAAGGAAAGAGACCTTTATTGAAGTCTGTATATTGTTCCCATGCTGTTTCGGTGTAGTCAACAATCGGGGTATCTCTCTGGGGTCTATGGTGTACTAGATTGGTATTTCTATGATAATCAGGAGGGGCTAGGAAAACAGGTGGCAGAAGAAATGCAATGTAACAGGTACCATCCCAATCTAGGGGTAGGCGTATATATGCGGTGTGACCACAGATGAAGTAGGAGTGACGGGAAGCTCTAAATGTAGACTTGCCTTTATCACTGAATTCGATCACAGTAGTACATTTACTATGACCCAGGTGTACTGAACCATTCTTTCTTACACATAATTCACCTTTGACTGGTAATACGGACATAGCAGGCAAGACTAGTGTAGCTTCAGATTCAACATTTAGAATCATGAGGTTAAGTGTAAAATTACCTAATCCGTATACTTCATTTTCTAGGTCAGTTCCTGTTCTTTTGGGAAGTCCCTCCTTGTTAGGATAACAGGCTTTAAGCAAAACTAAGTTCAGGTTTCCCCATACCCAGTTGCTCTGGTAAACTACGGTGTTTGAATCTAAAGAGTTAATCAAACTAAACCATGCTCCACAGGAACCATTGTGTGTGAACGGATATGGGAAGAGAGGCAGAACTCCTTTGTATTTCTGATAGGGAGGGAGTCGGCCACATATCCAACAATTTGTAGCATTGCTGGTTTGATGGAAATGGTGTAACATACTAATGAATGTGTTGTTGCGCAGCGCAAATCTATAGGACCACTCATGTGGAGGTAGTTCACTAAAAGAATGTTCGGCAGTAACATTGTAAGCACGCTTGAAAATAGGATAGTACATATGTAACAGTATGCTTGCAGCAATAATAAAAAGACTTAGAAAAAACATAATCAACAATGTCACTATACAGTGACTATGAAGTGATTTACAGTATGCATGTTTCTTGAGCTGTTTCTGTCTATTTTTCTCTCTCATTCGGTCTAGAGGATACATGTCAAAGACTCAATTCAACCGATTCACCTTGGAGAGGACTTAAACAATCGAATTGTCTGACTTGCTAGACCTTAGTTTCAGTTTATAGTTTTGAGATTCGGTCGGTTCAACCAGGGGGAGTTTTGAATCAGTCTCTGGAAGGGGGCAGGGCTGAGAGTTCAGTTCAGATGGTAGTCCATGAAATTTCTTGATATGACTCGAGTGTAACCAACCCTTGCGACCTTCGACCTTTACTGCTGTCCTCGTCGTTAGGAGAACCAGCTTCGGTTGTAGCCAGCGAGGCTCCAACGGGCTCCTCCTGTCGAAATTTCTGACGAAAACGAGATTACCCGGAACTACTTCATGGGGCTTCACCTCGGTGTTGTCGGGAAAGGCTGCAGCTACCTGTGAACGGCAAGATTGTAGTGCAGACATCAAGGAAGCAAGGTAATCTGTCAGCATATTACAATCAACATCAGTTATTTTACGAGGTATAGGCGTCCCCCACATATTTGGTGGCCTACCGAAGACCACCTCGTACGGGGATAGCCCTGTGCGAGAATGTGCTACCATTCTCATGTAAAATAGTGCAACCGGTAAGGCTACTATCCAGTCGACACCTTTCTCTCTACAGATTTTAGAAAGTCGTATTTTCAGGGTCTGATTATGGCGTTCCACGAGACCTGCTGCCTCGGGATGTCGGACACAGTGGAATTTCCATTGATAGCCTAACAAGAGTGAAATGTGTTTCATTAGCTCAGATGAGAACGGCTGGCCATTATCTGAGTACACGATACGGGGCAAACCATACCGTGGGAAGAATTCACGAACTAATTGTTTGGCAGTAGTCGGGGCAGTGTAATCTGAAACGGGATACGCCTCTGTCCAACGGGAAAGAGCGCATACAACTACGAGGACATATTTGAATCCTCGACATCGTTCCATCTGGATATAATCCATCTGGAGGACTTCAAAAGGGTGATCGGGAGGTTGAAATCCACCCTGTTCTACAGGTACGCCTTTACCTGGATTGAACTGACAACAAATCATACAAGTTCGGACTTTCTGTTTGGCTGCAGCTCGTAAGTGTTTGTTGAACCAAATATGTTGAATACTGTCTAACATAGCTTTTTCTCCTAGATGTGCTGGACTATGTATTGTGTTAATGATAACTTGAACCATTGAGTCGGGGAGAAACCATATAGATTTTCCCTTCGTCATCCATCCCTGATCGGTTTGGATCCCTCCTAATTGAGTCCATTTCTTTATTTCCTCTGGTGTAGCATGTGTCTGTATGTCAATTACATCAAGAGCGGGATCCTTAACTGTCATGCAGTGTGTCGGCGTTGGAACTATTGTCTTTGTCAAGTCAGTTGCATGAGTCTGATTCTGTGCTGTTTGCTTAGCTGTTCGGTCTGCTAGGTCGTTACCCTGGGAAATAATATCGGTGATTTTTGTATGGGCTTTGCACTTCATGATAGATATTGAAGTAGGTAGATGTATTGCATCTAATAGAGCTTGAATGAGGGGACCGTGTTGAATGTTGGCACCGTGAGAAGTCAAATAACCTCTCTCTCGCCAAAGGACTCCGAAGTCGTGTACGACTCCGAAAGCATAACGTGAATCTGTGTATATGTTAACTTTTCTATTCTTGGCTTGAATACAGGCTTGTGTCAGAGCAATAAGCTCTGCTGCTTGAGCTGATAATGTGTCGATACAATTTGTTTCAATGACTTCGGTGTCTGTCGTGACTGCATAGGCGGCCACTAACTTTCCTGTACTTGTTCTCATACATGAACCATCTACATAAAGTGTCAGGTCTGGATCTGGTAATGGGACATCTGTCAAGTCTTGTCTGGGTTTCGTCGTAATAGTAATGACTTCAATACAATCATGTGCCAGTGGGTCTGTTCCACTTAATGGCAAAAGTGTGGCAGGATTTAATGTACTACAACGTCTGATTTCTATGTGTGGCTGAAACAATGTGAGTTCGTAACCTGTCAGTCGTGCTATAGTCAAGTGTTGTGTCTGTGTCCGGTTCAAGAGAACCTCTACTGCATGTGGTACCTGTACTGTCAATTGATGTCCTAATACTATGGAATCACTTTGTCTAATCGCTAGAGCTGTCGCTGCAACTGATTTCAGACAAGCAGGAAGAGCCTGAGCTACGGGATCTAATGTGCTAGAAAGGTAAGCACATGGCTTGTGTGATCCTGCTTGTTCCTGCGTGAGTACTGACAAGGCAGTACCTTCACGTTCTGTAACAAAGAGTGTAAAAGGCTTACTGTAACATGGTGTCGCTAAAACAGGTGCTTGGCATAAAGCTTTCTTTAAGTCTTCAAAAGCTTGTGTATGTTCTGGAGTCCAAGGGAGGACAGTCGATGTTGCTGCCTCCTGGGTTGTCAACTGAATGAGTGGTTTAGCTAAAAATGCATATTGGGGAATCCACTGCCTGCAGTACGAAGTGAGGCCTATGAAGGCCCGTACCTCCTTTTGTGTCTTGGGTGGTGGCATGTTTACAATTAACTGGATACGATCAGGTGTGAGCTGTCTCCCCCATTTGGACAGCAAGTGCCCTAGGTACACAACTTGCTGGGCACAAAATTGCAGCTTTGAAGGGGACACCTTGTGCCCCTTGTCGGCTAAGAAATGCAAAACCGTCAGTGATGCTTTTTCACATTCGGGTTCGCTTCGGGCGGTGATCAGCAGATCATCGACATACTGAAGCAGTGCAGTGTTAACAGGCATGTGGATACTGTCAAGTTGTCTTTTGAGTGCTTGGCTGTAGATGCAAGGACTTTCTGTAAATCCTTGAGGTGCGCGTGCGAATTTAAAACTTCGTCCATTTAAACTGAATCCGAACAAATATTGGCTTTCCGGATCGATTGGGACGCTGAAGAAGGCGTTCTTGAGGTCAATTACAGTAAAGAACGTTGCCTCTGAATCAATAGCTGTCAGTAATGAAGAGATATCTGGGACCACGGGATATTGTGGTACAATGCATTTATTCAATTCGCGCAGATCAATAACTAATCGATATACTGGGGGTGCTTTTGGATCAGTTCGTTTAAGAATCGGAATAATCGGAGAATTACATACATTGGAGTCGGTTTCTACAACCACTCCTTGTGCAATAAGCTCGTCAATGATTTGCAGTAAAGCCACTACAGCATCTGGCGGTAACTTGTATTGTCGCATTCGTGGTGGTACCACTCCTGTTTTGAGTGTAACTCGATATGGTGTGATGTGCATACAACCTACATCAGTGGGGCCTTGTGCCCATAAATGTGCAGGTAGATTCTGTAACCGGTGATCCATGTCTCTAGACAGGTAGTGACCTTTAAAGTCACGCAAAAATAGTCGTACTCCGTCCGGAGAACAGCATATTATAGCTCCTAGAGCTTTCAATGTTTTTATACCTAACAAGTTTTCTGGGCATGATTTCGTAAGCAATAGATCTGTAGTCCGTGTTAATGGACCGACTGTGAATGCAAGTGGTTGCGATACTTCGTTAATAGTGGGCTTTCCTGAAAAACCAAGGGAAATATTTTGTGAGCCTGAGAGGGGTGCCCCTGGAACTTCATCGTGACTTATAGTTGTTCTGCTTGCCCCTGTATCGAGTAGAAACTTTCTGACTTTCCCTAATACTTGACTCTGCACATAGGGACCCTCTTGATCTACAGGAACCTCAAGAAGGGGTAAGCCAACTTCCCTCTCCAGGCTATTTCATGTGTAGCGCTGATACTCAGGATAGTCATTTTGTGCATACTGGTACATCTGTTGTGTCGTGTTTTGTGTTGCGGCAATAGGCTGTGGCTGTTGTTGTGGTACGGTCTGTTGTGCAGTTTGCATAGGCTGTATATTCTGAGGTACTTGTTGTTGGATCTGATCCTGTCTAGGCGGGCGTGGTCTCTCCTTAGTTTTACCCGTGGAGATATTATGTTTCAGAACTGCACAATCGTTTATATAATGACCTGGCTGTTTACAATAGTTGCATGTCCCTTTAACGGGAACCGCTGAATTACTGGACTGTGTCGCACCCTTTTTATGACCGTCAGCTGGAACTGACTGAGCGACAAGCATTTTCATTTTCGTGTCTTTCATACGCCTTTGTTCGTGTTCTTGTTCTTCTCTAATTCTATTCTGGTGATACTGTAACATTTGTAACATTTGTGAAGGAGTGTTAGCTTGCCAAGTGCTCTCAACTTTCAATACTCTGTTTTTAACCTGCGGCAGTGAATTCTCGACTAGTTTTGTTACAAAAAGGTGTGGATATGACTCACTATTTGCTTTCAGGCCGCTATTAATACCAAAACATTTTTCAAATCGGGAATAAAAATCACTAGTGTCTTCATCGGGTTTCTGTTTACAAGCTGAGATTGCTCCCCAATCTTCCTTTTTCGTAGTTAATAAACGTGGCAATACTTGTACTAATAGACCTGGCAATGCTTTTGTTTTGTCCCCAAGCCCTACGCCTGCAGTTCGGTTATTTTCTTCAGTTTCTAATGCGGTCCAATCAATCTTTTGGTCTCCCACCTCCCATTCTTTTTCCTTGAGTTTCTCATAAATACCGGCAGGCAATAATACTTTCAATATTTTCATAATGTCAGGATAGGTATAATCACCCATGAGTAACATGTCCTTTAGTTCACGGTGAAAACCTGCTGGATCTTTGTCATGGCTGGGCACTAATTTTTTCATTTCCAATAGTTCTATTTTGGTTATGGGCGTGTACACAAACACGCGTCTAAACGTATTGTCATCATTCCTGACTGGGTGTACTTCGCGTAAGGGATTCTGTCTGTCTATGTAATACGGGTTTCTCTCCATGGAAGGAGCTGAATCATGTTCTGGGCACAAAAAGGCACTATATCTATGTCTGTATTCTAGAATTACTTTAATTAGATCGGTACCTAAACCTCTCCATTTATTCATGAGTAGTTCTATCAATATATCAGGTAGGGGACCAGGATCGGAGTGTTGGCCTTTATATAATATAAGGAGATGTTGTATCATGTATATACTAGCTAAACGCTGTTCGTCTGGGGCGAGATTCAGAAACGTGTGTGCTAGCGCTTCATCACTATATTTTTCAGAGCTGTCAGCCCATTGTACTGCTGACCTGGCTAATTCTTGTTCATCCATAGAATCGAGCACATGGTACCCCCTTCGTTCTCGAAGTAATTTATCAGTAGCCTGGAATAAGTGTTCAGGGGTCCTTGGATTTGTAATAACTGTTTGAAAAATTCTGTTACATTCTGGATGTATCGGACGTATTGTTTTATTAAAAGATCTTCCTTTTCCTACATAAGCTATCATTTGTTTAGCTGGTAATTCAAATTGTCCTGTGTTCATTTCTGACTGTTCCTCCTCCTCTTCCTCTGATTCAGTTTTATCTGCTTCTACTCTGTTTTCATGTATTCGTTCTGCTTCTTTTCTGATCCTTCGGCACATGGCTTCTATACACTTCTGTTTATCATGTCTCCCGTCTGTTATATTCTGACCCCATTTGGTAAGTGCTTGCATTTCCTCCGAATCTACCTCAGGCCTATCTCTATTTCTGATCAAACAGTTTATAAAAAAGCGTAACAGTAATTTTTGTATGTCTACTTTCTGGTATTCCATGGCTTCGGCAATACTTTCAGGACCTTGCCCTGATTGGATAAAGCGATATATTTTGTCTAGATGTTCAACCATTCCTGGTAACGTCATTAAATAGTTTGCAGCTCGTCGCAAACGTACTGAAGACAGCAACATTCTGTCGTGTTTTCCTGGCACTGGATCATATCTACAATCGGAAAGAGGCTCGTTTAATATATTGTCTGATATTCTTTGGGGTGTACGTCGATATGCTAAATCTCTATAAGTCAACCTAGTTGTTGGCGGTGGCGTGGAAAAACCTCCTGTCGCACCCCCTGAGGTGCCAAGTCCAAAAGGATTTGTTGGGTGCAGGGTAGAGAGTGTCGGTGCAGGAAGGACTGTAGAAACAGATGGAATTGTTAGAACTTGAGTAGGAGTTTGTTGCTGCAGAGGTGAGTGCAGCTGATTTTGGGGTTGAGTGTCGTTAACGGGTGGTGTGCGTGGCTGCACACCATTAGCATATTCGGGGGCTGCATCGTCTAAATAGGAAGAAAGGAAAATGTCTTTTGCGGTCTTGGGATGTACTTTAATCGGGAGTAACGGAGGTGGCAGATCTTCTGGTACCTCCAAGGTGGCCTTAGGCAAACCCTCGGCCAGAAGAGGATACATACCATTCATAAGAGTGTTTCGTTGTCTGTCTACTTGTTCTGTTTTTATTCGGGTACCTTCGTCAATTAATATGTTTTCTCGGGCCTTTTCTGAATCTTCCCTACTTTTCTCTTCCTTTCTGAGCGCTTTTTCTGTGCGCCTATGCGATTCTTTACGCCATAGTTCAATGGCATCTTTCTGTGACTGTCTGGCTTTCTTTTTCCATAACGCTTCTTCTATTCTCATGATGCAATCTGCATCCCATGTTCCAGCAGCGGGCCATCTCTGACTCTCTGCCAAATCCTTGGTGTAGTCCACCCATAGATCAAGATATAATACGGCATCTAGGCCATGTTTATGGTACATAAAGTACCCTGGAGTGTCCCTAGGTGGGATAGGAACAGCTTCCTCGAGTATCCCTTTTCTAGTTTTTATCTGTCTTAATTTTGAAAATAACGGCATCTTGAACCTTGTTACTTAATTCTTACTCGGTTTTTGAACACAATAATTACAATAAACACAATAATGAAGATCGAACAATCACTCATACCACGACATTTAAAACATATCAAAACATTTTAGAACGAACAATAATAATTAGAATAAAACTAGTTAACTGCATAATACTAAATATACTGTATGTACTGCTAAACAGTACAGATACACTGCTAAAACAGTGCAGACCAGGTCTGTGTACCCAGACCCGTCTTGACCGGCACAAACTAATGTGCGCGTCTAGATGCGTCCTCAGCAACGGTACTCACCGGGAAGCACGGAACGGAAGGCCTCGGAAGTCTGGACTGGACTAGACCAAACTGGACTGGACTTGACTCGTGACTTAGATACTTCGGAACTTCGGAATCTGGTGGGCCTCTGTATACCTCGGATCTTGCTCTCTCAGCTAGGCTCTGGTCGGGATTCTCCGCACTCCTCACCGCCTCGTCTGGGTGTTGATCGCAGCCTCAGTCGCCCCCGTTGGCCTGAGGGAGATACAGGAAATCCTGCGGGGACGCGTAATTGTCCGTCCGGCTGTGGCAGGAGACCGGGTCTGCAACGCACCTCCGGCGCGTGGGGTGTGAGAGGTGTCCCTGTTCGGGCGCCAATTATGTGGTAAATTTTAATTACCTAGACTTAATTTATGCGGTAAAATACAATACGAATAACTCAGTAAAAATAAGAGGCAGAATCCGTGGTATTCGAGGATATAATAGGGTATTTATTCCTTACAAAGGAATGATGGTTCGAACCAGGCAATCGAGTTCCGTCACCACGAAGGTTCAGGAAGGGATCAGCAATACATTATTGACAGGTTATGGCATATATAGTAATGCATTACAGTAAAGACAGATGCAGGAGGCGTAACAACTGATAAGAATACACATACGTAATAGAAAGGCGTTACAATAGGCGTGCATAGAGGCGTATACTAAAAACGTCATTATGATGGTGACACAAATGGGTGGATCCATAAGAGAATCCTGCAAAGTCAGCAAAAATACATGGCAGAGATGCGCGCGCAGTCGCATGACGTGTGATTGACGTGTAACTAGGGGGTGAAGGGAACTTGACATTTAGCCCTACATGAGGAGACAGAAGTCTGGGGTGTCAGGACAACCTAGTCCTAAATCATATCTAATATCTTGTGTTTAAGGAACTATATTATCTAGAAGGAAAGGTCTTCTCGGACAGATCCTATTCTATACTGACTGCTAGTGCGTGTACAAGCGTCTAAGTGTCTACATGGGATGCGAGGGGGGCATGGGCCTACCATGGTAACGAGAGTCATGAATTACTTGTACGGAGACAGTAAGGCCGGGCCCTTTGCTCTGCAGCTGGAGGGATGTTTACCTAAGCTACTTAGACAGGAATGCATTTCTTGAGGAGCGGAACAGATAACTTGAAGGCTGAATACAGTTTTGGCAGGCAACAGGCCGGGCTAGGCACTGTTAGCCGCGCAGGAAGTAAGACAAAGTTCATAGATACAGATGCAGGTCCAGGCTGGAGCATTCAGAGGCAGAAGCAAGAAAAAGCTCGATGGCAGAATTCAGGGCCTACCTTGCCAGAGCTGGAATACGTGAAAAGTATACCATATAAAGACGGTGGCAAGGCATACTTAGGAACGGAATATCTGGCCCATTCATGGCAGATATGAAAGAGTACATATTAACGTTGGACACAATTGTATTTGCGTCTTCATAGCTTGAAGTGGAGGGAACATACATGTACTTGTAGCATGTACATGGAGCCGTTGGGGTCTAGATAGGGGACACAATTGACCATAAAAATTCATATTTCCTCAAGGTCATTACCAGGGCCGGACTGGCCGTGTCGGGAACCGGGCAATCCACCGGTGGGCCGCACGGGTGGGGGCCGGTTTTAGGCCCCTGGGGGCCGTTTTTTTTACAGGGCCGTTTTTGCAGCATAGCTGTAAAATCGGCATTGTAACAAAATCGGCCGAACACCGGCCCTGGCAAAGAGCTCGGCCGCACCCCCAACCACCGGGGGGTGGGGGCCGGCCGAGCACTTTGCCAGGGCCGGTTTTGGTTCCCAGTCCGGCCCTGGTCATAACACTGAATATTTTCTGCCTTTACCGGTAATTTCGCCCATGGTTGTGAGCTGAAGTTCGATTGGAGTCAAAGTGACCTAATGAGTGCATCAAGCTAATACGATGACTACATGAAAAAGAATCATGTGTAAATATCTGATCTTTTTTACTTTTTGTTAGATTTGTGATCTACGCCTTCTTGACCTTTGTATGCAGGTTTGAAACCAAACTCTGAATGAGCCTTGCAAAGCCGTACTTGGAAGAGGATGTGGTCCGTCGGCTGCGCTGCCGCCTCTGTGGCAGGAAACCAGGGTTCGAGCCCCGAGGTCGCGTCCACATCATGTGATTCTGGGCAAATCACTTAATCTCCCCGTGCCTGAATGTGTAATGTAAATACGGTGCTATGTAAAGCGCTCCAATACCTTCTGGTCGAGTTCGCGCTATATAAATATGCAAAAAAAAAAAAACACGCCTGGGAAGTTATTACACTTTCGTTTTCTGGGAATTGAAACTCTGCCACTGAAATGGATGAAGGAATCGAAATTTAACTGGAATAATATGTTGGCTCAAGAGATGGGTGTGAAAGTAGCCAAAAGGTATTGTTTAAAAACAGATTATGTAAGAGAATAATAGAGAGGGAGAGAGAAAAACAGAGAATGTGTCTGTGCGTGCAAACGATAGAAGGAAATCAAGCATTGGCACATAGGCTGCTATATCAAGTAATACCGTTTAAATACAAGTTGGGTGAAAAAGAAATAGCAAAGGAAATATAGAGAGAGAGGAAGGGAGAAATCCAATTGGTTTGGTCTCACTTCTTTGCGGTAAGCTGTTGTTTTGTGACTGTAAAGATGTATTTTGAATACAGTTAGTGTAATGTAATGTGTGGGGAAAAAAGTGGTATTTGTTATAAGCGTGAAACATATTTGGTGTTTTGTTCAGACGTTAACTGCGCACTTGCCTTACCTGCATTGTGGGTAATTTAGAAAAGCATGTTGGTCAGGGTGCACACGGGGAAATATATGAGATGATTGGATATAAATGAGGGGTGGGAAGCTTGATTGTGGATGTTGGTGGGGCTTAAAGCGGAGTAAAGGTTTTAGAGAATGGCAGTTAGTCAATGGCAATGAGTATACATTTAGGCAGTGGAAGGGTACATGGTGGAGGGCCTGGAATGGTGAGAATGGCGGCGCGAGTTCTTATGTTTGAATTGTGGTGATAGTCACAGTGGATGAATGGCAGCGAATGTTGAAGTGAGACATTGGCTATTGCTTACTCAAGTTACGTGGGACTGCAGGCGTTAGTAAATGTAGTGTACGTTTGTAAGCAGCAGTCAGGATGACTGAGTAGTGTTGGTGCTGATCAAGTGACTTACTTTCATTAACTCTCTTTCTAGTGGATACTACATCTAACCACAGATTCTTCACCTTTAGAATATCCCGGGCGCCAGAGTGGATCTGGAAGATTTAACAGCATTGCTCCTGCATGCAGGTAGATTAAGTCGGGCAGCTCTGTGCCAACTTTGTTCCTCCCAAGAAGCATTGAACCGAGACACATACAACTGCCACCCCTCCATGCTGGTGTCCGTTTCTATCTTGATTCTGTCAGGGCACTTGGACTTAGAGCCCAACAGTAATCAATAATACCAGTGTCAAGATTTCTGGGTTGAACATTTTTTAGATTAGAACCAATCAATAGAATGAGGAGGGTGGTGAGGATGTGTGGTAAAATATAGTAAAGACTAGAAAGAGCATTACCAAAGGTTAGTAACTTGTTCTTCTGCTGAATACTTCTAACCACAGATTCCTCACCTTTAGAATAGATACCAAAGGAATACCTCCCAAAGAGTTGGGTCTGTGGAATGGATCAAATAAAAAAGTTCAGCTGGACAGAGCAAGTGAAATGCCCATACTATTGGACCTGGCTGTCAAGGCAGTATTGCTTTGTGAACTTGTGAACGGATGTCTACACCTATGTATATAGTAAAGACAGCTTGCCTTTTCTAGATCTGTTGACCTATACCTCACAGCGAGGATTACTAACTGAGCTCTACAAGAAGCATATAGCCATAAACTCCCTTTTATCCTATGTGAGAACGTGCCATCTTTCTTGCATGGTATGCCCCCACTTTTTGCTGAATTGCTGAATGTACTTTGACTGAGTGTGCCCTGGACTCCTGCCAATCAGGTGCCTAGGGCATATGTTCCTTCCCTAAAAACCTCAAACCCAAATTGGCAAACACTGGCCACATGTCAGCCCCTGGTAAATGGTACCCTAGGTACCCAGGGCCCTGTGACCAGGGAAGGCCTCTAAGGGCTGCAGCACACATTGTGCCACCCTTAGAGGCCCTGTACCCTAACACACACACACTGCCCTTGCAGGCTGAGTGTCTGAGTACAAGACAAAACAAAGAGTCGACATGGCACATCCCTGGGTGCCATGCCCACCACCTACACTGCCCTGGCATACATCAGCCACCCCTCTAGCTGGGTGCCCTATGCCAGTGGTGTGGGCACAGGAGCATGAACCCTGTGCCCCTACAGTACCCAGGTCCATTCCTGGGCACTGTAAATGCAGTGATGCCATTTAAGAGTACATGGTGCTGAGAGCTCGTCAAACACGAACTCCACAGCACCATAAAGGCAATACTGAAGACTGAGAAGTTTGGTATCAAACTTCTCAGCACATTAAACCCGCACTGATGCCAGTGTGGGATTTAATGTACAAAGCACCACAGAGGACATCTTAGAGATGCCCCCTGAAACCTAACCTACAATCCAAGTCTGGTCTGGGAGGCTGCCTAGGCTGCCACACAGCAGACATGTTGCTGGACCCATGGGTAGGAGAGCCCCCGCTCTCCTGGGCCTGCAACAATGCACATCCTGGGCGAGGTGCTAGGTCTCCTCCCCCAGGATGGATAGGGGGAAGCTTCAAAGGCATGCCACCTCTGTGAGCTTCCCCAGGCTACTTGCTGCCCCACTCTGGCGGGAAGCCTGGCCGGAAACCCCAAATAAGGACAGGGGATGTGCTAGCCTGCCAACCCCACCCCTCAGGTGGGGGAGGCGAGGTGAAGCACATCACCGGGCGCTCGCCATCTTGAAGATGGGAGGCCCTGCCCAATCAGGACTAGGCTACTGCCCCCCTCCCACAGGAGAGTGGCAAGATAGGGGGTGTACCCACCCCAGGGCAGGGACCCATTGGTCCCTGCCCTTTACCTACCTGTAATGCCCCTAAATCTAGTATTTAGGGGCACCCTGAACCTTCCTTCCTTAGATTCCAGATTCCGAAAAACAAAGAAGAGCAAGAAGAAAGAAGACCTGCCGTGCAGCTGCTAAGAAGAGGAAGACACCAACTGCTATGGCCCCAGCCCTACCGGCCTGTCGACCCTTGAACCTGCTCCTGCTACATCCCGGCACCTTTTGTGGCCAGCAACCTCACCAACCCCGGAGGACCTGGCTACCTTTTGGCTCTAAGCACCTGGGACTCCCTGAGCAGATGCTCTGCTCAAAACCATCTTCTAACCCCTGGCATCAGCCCGGAACCACGAACCCTGCACACTCTGCACCCGCCAAGCAAGGCCTGTGCCGGAGTGAACAAAGACCCCGAGGATGTCCCCCCGGCGACTGTGACCCTGAATCCGGCACCCAAGGACTCACCTTGACGCTCCTGACGACGCCTGCAGCCTCAGAACCAGGTACCCCCCCAACCGCGATCAACATAGGGTAAGATTTCCCGACACCAAAAGACACCCCTGCACCAGGCGCCCTGCGGCCCCCTGTGCCCAACTCCTGGGAACCTACCTATCCTCCAACTACCCCACTTACCTCTCGAAGTGGTGGTGGCACCTGAAGAATCTTCGTTCCAGAGCGTGCAGCATTTGTTCAACCAGGAGCTTTCCCATTGCAATCCATTGAGCGCCCGAAGGCTCAAAAGCACCCTGCACGCAGCTGCCCGAGTGGCCCTGGCAGTGTAACCTTTACACCTATCTACTTCCCCATTTTCCCTGAGCAAGTGACCAAGAGCCCAGCTCCCACAGCCGTGTGGCCTGCTAGTCAGCAGTCACCAACCAAGGCCCCCCGGCCTCCCATAGGATAACATTGGGTCTAACTGTTTAGCCATGCAACACTTGATGTTGTTGCACCAAGGATATTGTGCTGGATAACCAAACACTTATAAGGTCCCCAAGGTGAGACCTATTGGCCATGCCAATGCTTGTTTTACACTGGTATTGTATGCCTCCTCGAGTAATACACACCGAGGTTCCAGGTATCTTTTGCTCACCCGATGATTCGGGTAGGTTACTAACACTATTATTTGCAGGTTCAATTTACTATATGGACTCTAACCTGAGCTTTATATGTTGTGAGTGGGTGCTTTTGATTTTGATAATGTGCTTTCTGGTCTCTTTCTAAGGAGAATGCGGACCAGTACAAACAACGTTTTAGTAGTTTCCCACTCCACCTACTGGCTGTATATATATTTTTTCCATTTATTCGAGGTGGTACAAGTGGATATTTCACCTTAACACACTTTGGTACTGAAGAAAGCCTCTACATCTCTATGGGGAGTGTTAGGCTGTGTTAGAACTGGGGTTCTCAAGTTGGTTAAGGCAGTTACCTTAGTCAAAATAGGAACCCTTGCTTCTAGTCAGGGAAAGGAGAGACACCCTCTTTGATAACCCCTGCTCATCCCCTGGTAGCTTGGCACGAGCAGCCAGGCTTATCGTCAAGGCAATGTGTAAAGTATTTGCAACCACGCTCCCAGTGACACAGTGATAACACCACAAATGGACACCTCACTGATGTATGAAAATAGCGGTATCTTTATCAAGAAGAAAAATACGGTAAGACCAAACGGTAAAAATCCAACATATGCGTATTCGTAATATTTCACTTTGCCGGTTATTAGGCCAACAAACACTTGTAGGTTCTTGCTGTATTAATGAGCAGTTCACGATGTTCAAATGCAGTCCTAATGCAATGTTATGCAGTTCGTAATGCAAGAATAATGCACTCTTTAATGCAAGTATTAAGGCAGTTCATAATGCAAGAATAATGCAATCCTCACTGCAAATAATCAGGCAGTTCATAATGCAAGAATAATGCAATCCTCAATGCATGTAATCAGGCAGTTCGTAATGCAAGAATAATACCAGGCCAATCGACATGATTAGCGCAGGCACCACTAGGCCCCAACCATAGATAACAGTCCTGAACTTCCGAGGGCGGCCCGGTACTGCTGGGCAGGTCCTGGCCCCTCGAGGATTCAGCGTGTCTAACGCGATGCAGCGGGAGAGAGACGGGAGCACTCCTGTACTCCTCCTGCACGCCTCCCCAGGCCACACACGCTTGCGGCTCCTGACCGGAGTCCAAGCCTTACCTGGGGGATGCGCTACCTCGCTCTCTCTCTCCGCTCGTCGGACGTCTTGCTGGGCACTTCCCATGACGACGCAGCTCCGATGCCGGTGACGCTGTAGCCGGACAGGTTACGGCACTGCCTTCTCCGTTGCTGGGGATCTTGGGCAGATTCCTCTTGCGAACAACGATCATGATTACCTCACAACTTCCTTAACTTTACAAAACCCTTCAGCACATTGCGGCTTGGGCAGCCTCCGTTATGATGACGGTTCGGGCTGCAAACAGCTACACAGCAGTGTGGAAGATCATTCACGCTGTGGGGTCACTGCAGTCACAGGGCACTTTCTAACCAGCACCTTGGATTCCCACGGCAGTCTCAGACTGCACAAGCACAAAGCGTCGCTGAGACTTGGATGGGCTTCGGGCCACACAGTCCCGGGGCAATGCTTACGAAGGTCTCAGGCTGCAAAAAGCACACGCACACAGATCCACTGAGACACACTTGGAAACGTTGATGTTCCTGAGATTCCCCAACATGGAGCCAGGTCTCCTCGGGTCCTTGGGGACAAGTTACTTTGGGACACAGCACACAGCAAAGTCCTTTCAAGCGGGGGGACACTGCACACAGCAAAGTCCCCTAGCCTCTCCTTAGTTAAATCAGCAAGCTGCAGGCCAGCCCCAGAACACACAGCAAGGGTCAGTCCTTCTCTTTACTCCCTTCAGCTGTTCTTCCTTGGCAGAAGTTCCTCTTGACCATGAAGGAGTTTCAATCCTTTTCAGTCATGAACAATCCAACGTTCAGGGGTTTCAGCTCTCATAGTTATAACCCTCAATGTATTTGAAGTCTTTGTGTTCAGGGGGCATTGACCCCTGTCTAAATGAGTTCTGGGAGTCTTCCTGCCATTGGCACCTTCTTCCTTTGATAGTGGGGGTCTGGTTCCTCAAACACTCAGCAGGAGGTGGAGTCATTGTTTTATGGCCGCAGGCCAGGCCTCCTCAGCTCCAGGGGCTACTCCTCCCCCCTACACTCCAGATGCAGGTCAGCCTGTTGCTCTCTCACCTACTCCTCCCCTGGGTCAAGACATTTCCCAGATCCTATCACATTCAAATCCAGACAGTCAATCCACAGGCAGGCAGGGACACACGGAATTGTTAGAACAAAAAAAACAGCCACTTCTAAAAGCGTGGTTTCTAAACACACAAATCAAAAACTGTCTTCACAAAAGATGTGTTTTTAAATTGTGAGTTCAGACACACTAAACTTCACCTCTCCATCTTAAGCCTATGGGAAGATAGGCTGGAAACATATTACACAGCTTTCCCCATTCTGTCCTATGGGCAAGATGGCCTTGCAACAGTGAAAACGAAATGGAGAGTATTTCACTGTCAGGACATGGTACACACGTCAGTACATGTCCTACCTTTCACAGACAATGCATCCTGCCTAGGGGGGTACATTGGGCCTACTATAGGGGTGTCTGATATGCATGGAAAGGGAGGGTAAGGCCTGGCAAGTGGGTGCACTTGTCAGGACAACATGGCAGTTGGCAAACTGCACGCAGGCACTGCAGTGGCAGGCCTGAGTTCTCTTATGGGGGGTACTTATGTTGGTGGCACAATTAGTGCTGCAGGCCCACGAGTAGCATTTGTATTACTAGCCCTGGCACACAAAGTGCACTTTACTAGGGACCTAACTAGTAAAACAAATATACCAATCATGGAATCACTAATCCATACTACTTTATACAGGGAGCACTTGCACTTTGACACTGATCAGCAGTGGCAAAGTACTCAAAGCATCTAAGTTGGCAACACCATGTCAGAAAAAAGGTCTAGGGGGAAGGCAATCAAAATAACCTCAAATTATATGTTCATCCAAAATAAAGTATCAGAATTTGCCAATTATATCCAAAATCAATCTCCTATTTTTTCAACCGGCAGAAGACACGCAAAGCGTCATTGCATAAATTTCCCTCTGTATCTCTAGACACGGCGTTCTTTACGGTCGTGATCTGTAATTGTAATATATTAGGTCCTCAAAGTATCTGGTACCTTATTCTGCTGTAACTCAACCCGAATACAGGCATATGCGTGTCTTCTGCCGGTTGAAAAAATAGGAGATTGATTTTGGATATAATTGGCAAATTCTGATTCTTTATTTTGGATGGACATATAATTTGAGGTTATTTTGATTGCTCGTCATAAAGAATATATATTGATCTTACCAAGGGGATACAATATTTCAGTGGATTTCCTTGATTGAGATTCCCATTAAAAGAAATCACAAGCCCTGAGGAAGTTGTAGGTTTAATACCATTCACGACTAAATGCGTTGGCATATGGGATTGAAGGATCTTTGAAAATTAAAGAGAAGAATCCAAGAACCCAACTGACTTATCTGTATTTTATAATTGGAATACTGTTTTGCCTGTTTTATATCGGTCACGAGTGCTCCAAAAAATTGGGAATGTCATAGTGTGGGTAGGTCCCCAATGATGAAGCATGCCACCCAAGGGTGGGTGAGAGGAATCGTCCTAAGAAGAGGATACTCCGGTACTCCACTAACTAACCAGGGGCCTACTGAGTTTTGTTGTTGTGTGTCTCTACATCACAGCCTAACATATGTCAATTACAAGCCCTGATGGAAGAGGCCCTCAACCCCTTCAGAAACAGTTTCCTGGCCGGTGCATAGCAGATCTTGATGCAGAAGACTATCCACCTCGACAAAGTCCTTTTCTGAACTGCAGTACCCTTCTCTGCCCCAGAGAACTTTACAACGAGCTGATCATTTCCCGGATGGACTTTGGTGCGATCGATGTAGAAACTCAAAGCTCCTTTAGAACCAAGACACTGGATCCTGTCCTCCTTCTTTGAGGAGTAAGACAGCCAAAGAACTTTGTGATGGAATGTCCAAAGTGGAAAGCTGTAAACACTTTAGGCAAGAAGGTCGTTCTGTGCTGCAGTATCTCTTTGTAAAGAAATGGTGTAAGGAGGCTGAACCGAAAGAGCTTGGAGTGCACTCACGCAACGAGCCAAAGTCACAGCGACTAGAGACATGGTCTGCAAAGTCAGAAGATGTAACAGGCCTTGTGCATGGGTTCAAATGGTGCGCACATGAGGAAAGTGAGAACCACTGTAAAATCACAAATAGTTTTGGAGGAAATAAGTGATTTAAATCTTTAATAAATATCGTCGGAATGGATGATTGGAACATGGATGGTTAGTCGGGCAAATACAAAAATGCCTAAAGAGCTGAAAGATAACATTGGAAGAAATGGGTGTGTGGTGAAGAATGGCAGATTGTCAGTAGCAGTTATTTTGAGTGTACATTACTGGAGTTCAGTGTGGCATTGAGAATGGCTGTGTTTAACTAATAGTGTTAGTCTCATTGGGAGATTGGTAGTGAGAGTTGCTAGTGGCCACTTGTGGTGTTTGTAAATGTTGATAAGGGTTGGGTTGGGGGTAAATTGAGTGGTGATTAATTGGGAAGGAAGAGAGGTAATGAATGTGTTTTTGGGGGAATAGTAGCATTTATTGCAGTGGGTAATTCGAACTTTGAGCAGCTTTGGGTGAGGAAGTAGAGTATATAATTGTAACATTTTAATGGTGTTATGCGTTATAGAAAGTGAATCATGGCAAGGTTCTTTGATATAATCATGGTTTAACTTGCAGTTAGTACTTGAGGCTAAGAATGACTGTACATGAGTGATTGTGAAGTGGCCACTGTGCCAGTTCTGCATTGAAGGTAATTTGTGAGTGGTGGTGAATGTTCCTTTTAGTAAGTTCTGACAAGGATACCAAGTGAAGCATAGTGATGTGTGGTACTATTATAGGGGACTTGAGATCTAAATGACAAAAGATCACTGATGTTGATTTCATTTGTGGTTAATGCCTACAAGTTGAGTATGGGGCAGTATTGGTATGATTTGTAATGTGTTAGAAGTCATGAGTGAGGACGAGGTGGCTTAGTTGTGTACATAATGGTAAAACTGGTGGTTTTATGAGCGTTAACAGTTGAGATCACCGTTTTACTTTGATCAATTCTTGAGAGCAATGAGTCATTATTCATGATTGTTTGTATGGGGTGGGTGTGGTGATGGTTCCTGAAGGTTTGTGTTCTGAGAGAGGCAGTCGTTCATGGTGGTCCATTAAGATGTAAGTGTTGTGTTAGTGACACTTGTTGTATTTCAGTGAGTTTGACTGATACAACAGTGGAGGTGGGTATTTGTGAGAGAGACTGTGCATGAATGGTGGTGTACAAGGCAGTAGGTGCATGGTGAGTGACTGGGAGTGCGTGAGTAAAGGTGTGAGTGGCAGTCAGTGGCTGAGTGTTGTGGGTGGATATGGACATACAATAGAGTGAGTAACAGTAGTTCAGCGGAGTCACTACTAATGGCGACTTTGGACCTGTGTAGAAAAGGGCCACGGTAAGGGATTTACCATGAGAGTGGCAGTTGGTTATCAAGGTTTTTAATGCATGGCAGTGTTGTTGGTATAAAGTGAGTGATGACAACAGTGATTAGCAGTGGGTTGACGGCTGTTAACATATGGTGATAAGGGTAGCTTTAGGCCAATATTGGTCATGTGAGTGGCCGTAAGTGAAACTTTTTGAGGGTTACTTTGATTTAGTATAAGTGTGAGACGCAGTGCATGAATCTGAATGAACATCACTACACAGAAGTGATTGTGTAGGGGCCTCTGGTGTGTTTTGTTTGCAACAGAAGTCAGTTAGTAGAGGTCAGGGTAGCTTTGGTTACGTTGTGATGTGAATGCCAGTGAATGACTGGCGCTATTGGTTAATACAGTGAGGAGGTGTAGGAGAGTAGGATCTGCACTTATGTTGCCCCGACTTTTTTTCTGATGTATACACTGGTTTCTGGCTATAGTCTGGCTGGTTCCCTGCTAATCAGGGCCCCAGTCTCTCTGTTCTCTCTAAACAACTTGGAGTGCATATTAGATGCACTAGTGATTGGATACTGTGGTATCTTGTGAGCCCCTAGTATATCGTACCTTAGGCATCAAGGGCATAGGTACTTCACAGGCCTACCAGGGGCTGAAGCATGTATTATGCCACCCCTGGGAAGCAGACTAAATCTGACACCACAGGCCTGCTACTGCAGCCTGGGTGAGGTAGTGTTAGCACTCCTCACTGAGGTATAGGTTTCCTATATCTCACCTTACACAAACATATAAACATATCAGTCACCCCTAAGGCAGGCCCTAGTATCAATCAGCAGGGTGCTTGGTTTTCCATGTGAGGGGGTGCCTCTGCCTGAGCAGGGCCCCTCTGCAGCCCTCAGAGTCTATTCTCTGTGGCTGTTTGTGGATGCGGTTAAACCATATACTCTTAAGTGCATTATAACCTCCCGATTAATGCTAACTTTGGAATGACTGCATCAAAACATGTTGTGTTTGGTGTCAAACAACTTGTAATCATACCCCCACACCAGTGACTGGTGTGGGAGTATGATCCCACCCTTCTAGAGGGGACAACATGTACCTACTGTGGTAACACGGTAGAAATCTGAAAGAGCCCTGGCATCACAAAATGGATGCCCCCAGCACAGACACTGGGCTGACTTCCTGCTGCTGACTGACACTACCTTCCAGACAGGATTTAGTGTATTTGGGCTTGGTGGGTGCACTCCTAGAGTGCTTTGAAGTCCTGCACTGGAGGAGCAGTAGGCTCCTATGTGCATATGCCAGCTCAAACCGGTTCAGGAGCTACCTGTCCATGCTCTGGCACGAAACTGGACAAAGGGAAGTGGGTCTAACCACCTCCTACCCTGACCCTCCCAGAGGAGTGGTCATAGGGCTAGTCCCTCCCCTATCTTCAGTATAAGATAGGAAACCTTGCCATTTCAAAGTAGATAACCCTGGACGATGCTTTACAAGAACAATCCTGGTCCTTTGACGTTCCACTACCTTTGGAAGACGGAAAAATCTCCCTTGGAGTCAAGGAGTGACTCCCCTGCTTGGCAGGCACCAAAACATGAATCAACGGTCGCAAACTTTCCCGCTCCCGCTAGAGTCCGAAGTACCTGCAGCTCCGGAAATGAATTTCCTGACTTCTTTTTTTTTTTTTTTTTTTTTTTTAAACCGTTTATTACAAGACTCAAAAATATACAAATATGGGCCTACAACCTTCCGGCCGGCCGCTAGCAATGAAAGGAGCATACGATATACATTTATAAAACACGTGGTGCTGCGGAGGAGCATGCACAGGAGTTAACAGCGTTGAGAGCCACACCATCCAGACCCCACTATACGGTTTCATTTTAAATTTGAAGAACAACAAGAAAAAACAAACCCACAAGGCAATCCACAATCGGAGATAGCAGCACGTGCTCCCCTAGAGGGGGGATACCAACCATCCACAGGAGTCTAAAGAGGGGGAAGAGATCAGGACTAGGGCTGGGCAAACCCAATGCCCGGTACCGGGGGGATGAGTCGGCTAAGGGGACGGGGCCGGCGACGGATCGGGCAATAACGGCGGAGCACAGATTCCCCCGCGGTAGGCGTTCCAGGGGCCCCATACTTTCACCCATGTCCCAGGCTTACCTCTCGCCACATACACCACCTTTTCCCGAAACATGCACCAGTCCATATGTTCCTTCCAGGCCGAGACAGTCGGGGGCCTCTGGGAACCCCACAGTTGAGCAATATCACGCTTGGCCACCATATATCCCAGAGTCACCCACCACGTCTGCGGTGCCGAGTAATCAGTAGGTTCCCACACATTCAACAGGCATCTCCTCGCTTCGGGCAACAGCGCCACATGCGTAACCACTCGCAGCACCTCATGCACACCACGCCAGAACCCCTCCACCTCCGGGCACTCCCACAAGATATGCAGAAAAGTCCCCAAAGCACCGCACCCACGCTTACACAACCCGTCCTCAGCACAGCCCATACGCAGGAGCTTTGGCCCCGTCATGTAGACCCTGTGGAGTATCTTGAGCTGGACGAAGCGAAGGCGAGCCGGTATGGCCACCTCCTTCGGGGAGGCCACCGCGGAGATCCAGTCCTCGTCGTCCAGCTCCAGCCCATCGGCAACCCAAGCCTCACGAAGGGCAGTCAACAAGCCCGAGCGGTCGTTGATCAGTTTTTTGTAGATCAGTGAGATCGTGCTGTCGGGACGTGTCCATCCAGCACTCTATCCTCCAGGGGGGAATACTCCGGGATGGAGGCAACGTCTGGAAAGACGGAGCCCAGTGCATGACGGACCTGCAAATACCGAAAGTACTCACTGCCCTGTAACTGAAATTTCGTCTGCAGCATCTCAAACGTTTTAAATCCTCCCCTCGTCCAGAGATCCCCCACTTTGCTAATGCCTATTATGTCCCACTTCTCGAAGCCCTTCGAGGTCCACAGGGAGCCCAACCGCTCAGACGCGTATAGTGGTGACGCCCGGGTCAAACGGTCCTTCCACCCCATAGCTGCATTGGCCGCGTGCCACACTCGCACCATGACACGCGTGGGGCCCGTTAGGCGAGCGTCGGGCGCGCTAGAGTAGAGCGCTCGATTATAGTCACCACCTGGCAGTAGCATCTTATCCATTTCGAATGCCGGGTTTAAGGCGGGCCCGTATAGGCCATGATTAATCGCAGCTAGCTGGGAGGCCCAATAGTACCGTTTAATATCCGGGAGGGCAATCCCCCCGTCATACCATGGGAGCGTCAACTTCGCCAGGGCAATACGCGGCCTCCCGTCCCAGAACAGGCGGCGTTGCAAACTCTCCACCTCACGGAAGTAGAGCGCCGGGACTAGGTCCATAGTGTTCTGCAAAGCGTACAGTAAGCGCGGCAACGACATCATCTTGAACAATGCCGCCCGGCCGAGCGGCGAAAGCGGCAGGCGCTGCCAGCGCGCGACGTCCTCCTTCAGGCGCTGGAGGGGGGGAAGCAAGTTCTGATCGTAGCGGGCCTCCGGGTCCAGAGTAATGAAGACACCAGGTACCTGAACCCCCGCGGGGCGATCTGGATCGGACAGCCCCGCGGGAAGATGGGAGCCTCCCCAGAGAGCACATACACACACGATTTAGCCCAGTTGATGACCAGCCCGGAGTTGCGACCAAATGAACGTAAAACATCAACCAGTACTATTAACGATTTACGTGGGGAGGCTAGGTACAAGAGGATGTCATCAGCGTATAGGGATACGCGGTCCTCATACTCGGGGGTCCAGCGGAGACCACGGATAGAAGGATGCCACCGCAGCCACTCCGCCAGGGGCTCCAAGGCGAGCGCAAATAGGAGCGGCGATAAGGGGCAGCCCTGCCGCGTGCCCCGGCCCAGCTCGAACGGAGCCGATACTCTTCCGTTCACCACCACCTGCGCCAATGGGCCCGAATACAGCAATTTGACCCAACTGATGAACCCTGGGCCAATCCAAACTTCGCAAGCATCGCCCAGATGTATGGCCATTCAAGCGTGTCAGACGCCATGGTGGCGTCTAAGGACGCCAAAATGGCCGGCTCCCGTATGAATGGGACACGTGCGAGCACCCCATGCAAACGCCGCAAGTTAAGGGCTGTGTTGCGATGGGGAATAAAGCCGGACTGGTCCTGATGAACCAAATCGCCCACCACGCCGACCAGCCGATTGGCCAGTACCTTGGCGAGAATTTTAGGCTCCGCATTCAGTAGCGAGATGGGCCGATAGGATGTAACCCGGTCCCGAGGTCTCCCCTCCTTGTGGATCACCACAATTGTAGCCAGACGCTGGTCCAGCGGGAGGGAGCCCACCGAGTGGGCCGCCAGGAACATAGCACGGAGGTGGGGTGCCAGTGTATCTGGTCGCAACTTGTACAACTCGATAGGGAGACCATTCGGGCCCATGGCCTTGCCAGAAGCGACCGAGCGTATGGCGAGGGCGATTTCGTCGGAGGTGGGAGCGGCGTCCAGCGACACCCTGTCCTCCCCCGAAAGGGACGGCAGCGCGATATCCCTGAGCAGGGCACGGGAATCCTCTTCAGAGCAGGAAGATACCGGGGAATACACCTCACGGAAATAATCCGCGAAACAGGAGACAATTTCTTCTGGCTCAGTTACACACACACCATCCGTTTTCTCAATCAGCGGGACCACACGATTCGCTCTCTCTTTTTTGTCCAACCACGCTATCAGTTTACCAGCCTTATCACCCACATCATACAGTCGCCCCTGTTGCTCTCTACTGAGGCCCCTGGCCGCCTCCGTGACGAGGGCCCTATAGGCCGCTTGCTTGACCCCACCTTCTAGATTACCCTCCAACTCGGCTATTTCAGCCTCCACCCGGGTCACCTCCTCCCGCTCGCGCCTCCGGGCGTGGGAAATAAGGGACAGGGCCTCCCCTCGGAGTACTGTCTTGAAGGCCTCCCACAGTGATACAGCCGAAGGCACGGACCCCACATTCTCATCAAAATATCGCTGCAGGGATTTAATCAAGTCAGCGCGAATGGTGGGGTCGCGCAGGTACCAGGGATTGATTGGGACTACCCTACCCTCACCCCTCGGGAAGACATCGAAGTGTAACAGGAGCGGGGAGTGGTCCGAGATACCCCGTGCCAAATGGCGCACCTCTCCCACCCTCCCAACATAGGCCGCCGGGACAAGGACATAATCTAGTCGTGAGAGACTACCATGGGCCCCCGAGTGGAAAGTGTACTGCAGCTGCGTGGGATGTTTTAAACGCCAGCAGTCCACCAATCCCAATGTATCCAAGAGGCCGGATAGCCACGCCTGTGCCCGGGGGAGGTCCCTAGGGGGGTGACGATCCACAGTCCCAGAAACCACCGCATTGAAATCCCCCCCCACCACCAGAAGCCCCCCCGGAAGGCCAAGGAGAAGGCGCCCCAGGTCTGCAAAGGTGGTAGACTGCAGCCCCGGTGGGATGTATACTGACACAAAGACAACCACTTTGCCCTCCATTCTCCCCACCAAGACTGTGTAACGTCCCCTGTCATCGTGGAGCACCTCATCAATCTCCAACGGGAGCGAGTTCTTCACCATGATGCCCACACCCCTTGAGCCAGACGTGAAGCCCGAGTGGGCCACTAGGCGATAGCCACGCCGATTCATGGCGCAGAAGGAGTTGCCAATGAGGAATTTCCTGACTTCTTGATGGCCATTGTGAGTTCCCAGCAAAGCTGTGGTGAGTGGACCCCATGAGTGATGAGGAACAGCAATACCCGGGTACCGTGCACTATTGTCGAGTGCAACCCCTTCACGACGTTCTACGAACTTGTGCTTTGGACCATTTGTGGCCCAAGCCTCCAGCAGGTTTTGCAGCAAAAATCAGAGGCTTACCCCATCCCGAGTGACCGTGGGCTCCTGTGAAGCATTTCCTCATGAGGCGTCTTTGCGATCCCTTGCCCATTGGCTTGTGGGTCCCCCGAAGACTTTCTTATCAAACTAAAGGGCTCCCCTGGTTGCTCCAGGCCTGCCCTCACTCACCCTCGCTGGGTGAGTCCCTCAGACCTTGCTGGTCTGCACCATTGACTAAATTCACTTTCCAGGAGACTTGCTGTTACCAACGTTTGTTGGCTCCAATCTGGTTGCGACACTGCAGTCAGCTGCAGATGTTGTGGGACACTTCGAATCCAGCTGCTGGTCATCGTCGATCTCTCCTGGTCATCGTGAGCGAAGAGTCAAAACACCCTTGACCACCTGAAATCACCCGACATCCGTGGGCATCCATCTTCCTGGCCCGGTCACTGGCAAGTGACTGTGAACACTGTCCCTTCAATTTTCAGGTCATCTTCATCTTAAATGCAACTTTGGATTCCACCGGACACTTCTTCAGTCTTCGCAAGCAGCAAATCTTCTTTGGTCTCCATAGAAAACAGCGACGCGACCCGACACCAAAAGACACCTATGCACCCGGCTTCCCTGGGTGAGGTAACTCGTGCACTCCGGTGCCCTAGTGTGTGTTGGCCCTCGAATTACTTACCTTGTAAGTGACTTGCTTGTAGACTTCCTCGAAGTACCCTAAAACTTTAAAAATCAAACCGCGACTTGCTCCATTGAAATCAATAGGGAACCTGCGGCTGTGTTCTCACACTGCATGCCTCTCCCGGGGGTCTGGTACTTACCTGCTTTTACTGCATTAGTGATGCCCCAGCGATTCTACAGGCCCTAGGCCTGGTCATTCTGCAAGTGGACTTTCCTAAACCTCGTTTTTAGTATATGGTCTGGTACGCCTCTAGGGCCCCAGCCAAATTTGTGCTTAACTTATTGTGAAACTTTGATATTTGAATGTGTTCCTGGCTTCTAATCTCATAAATAGATTAGAAGAGTGTGTCTAGAAATAAATACATATATATTTGATATATATACCTGTGTGGTGTCCTTTCATTTGGTAATTCAAGAGATTATAAATTAAAACAAGCTGCTTTACATTCCTCAGAGACTTAGCCTGAAGACTGCTCTCGACAGCTACCACTAGGATAGATTTCTTTAAAAGGTTGTCCTAAACCTATCTACCATAAGAGTCGAATTGGACTGGTGCAGGGTGGCCACTATAACTAGTGACCAGCATATGCCAGGCCAACTTCTCACATTGGTGGGCAGTGTGTGGGATTTCAGCTTGTCATTGTTTTACCAGAAAATCTCTATTTGAATTACTAACTGAAAACCACTAAAGGTACATATAAAAGTCAAGCTTAGTATCAATAAGTTCTACTGAACTTAGAGTTGTTTGTGAAGGGATAGCACACCCTTGCTACCGCCCAGCTAGGATCAGTAGGCCACAAACTAGTGTAGGTAGTGCAACACTGCATAACACTAGAATGTCCTCAAGGGATGGAGCCAGTGGGTCCACCCAACCTCAGTATAAGAACATGACCTTCTTTGACTTGAAGGCTGTGTGTGTTGCAAGACACCTGGGGTTAGGACAGAGTCCCTCCACACTACACCTGATAAATCTACTGGTAGCAGATGATCTTAGACTAGCTATAGGAGCTAGTGGATCTGGATCAGGGGGTGGGTCAGCCATAGTCTCTGGGTCAGATGATGAAAATCAAGATGACCTGTAGTCTGTGATTGAAGGGCCAGGCCCAGAAAGGTCTTAACAGGACAGAGGAATTCTCCCTAAGAGAGTTGACAGAGTGTAAGTGAGGCCTAGGTCCCCTTCAAGGGAATCTAACCACTCATATCACCCTGACAAGGATTTTGTCCATCAGAGGAACTCATACTTTCATAGAGAGACCTCCTCTGAAAGAAGGTACAAGATGCTCCAGTATGAGGAAGCTAGGCTTGCCCTCAGAACGAAGCAATTGGCCTTAGATAGAGAAGTCTTTGAGCTCCAGAGAGCTTCTAGAAAAGAGGGGTTAGAAACCCCTGGTGGCAGCAACAGTGTCCCTAGAGGCAGAGATTACATTCCAGACCATAGGATCCTGTCCAAGGTTGTTCCTCCCTACCAGAGTGGGGATGATATCCACAAATGGATAACTGCTATGGAGAGGGCCTGTAAAGTTCCAACAGGTCCCCCAGAAACAGTGGGCAGCAATCTTATGGCTCTCCTTTTCTGATAAAGGTAGAGACAAGCCCCTCACTGTTAGAGAAGAGGATGCTGATGACTATGAAGCCCTCAAGATTGCATTAATAGATGGGTTTGGCTTAACCACTGAACAGTACAGGTTGAAGTTCAAAGATACCCAGGAAGCACAGACTCAGGATTGGACTGACTTTGTTGATTGTGCAACCAAGGCTCTGGGAGGTTGGCTGGTTGGTAGTAGAGTTACTGATTTTAAGGGATAGTATAATCTTATGATGAGAGAACAGATCCTTAATAATTGCCAAAACCAGTTGTTGCATCAGTACCTGGTGGACTCTGATCTGACCTCTCCCCAAGAATTGGGAAAAAAGGCAGACAAATGGGTCAGAACCAGGGTGAGGCAGAAAACCAAGAACCAAGGGGGTGACACTAAGAAGCAGGATCCTAAAGGCTCAGATAAAGGTGAAGATAAGGCAAAAGACCAGAAGTCTTCACAAGGGCCCCAAACATCTGCATCTGGTGGGGATTCACAGCCTGCAATGGGAAAAGGCCAAAAGAAGCCCTGGTGCAAATTCTGTAAACAGAAAAGTCACTGGACTTCTGAATGTACCAAGTCCAAAGACCAAACCACAACCACTCCTGCCCCTAAGGCAACTGTTCCCCCTAGTGCAGTCATTGGTGGAGGTGGTAATCAGAATAAGGGTGTAGTAGGGTTGACAAAAAATAAAGGAGAGGGGCCCTGTACCACAAAAAGGGGTAGAGCACCAAAAGACTGTAGTCCAGAGAAAAGTTCCACTTTTTGGCACATATAATAACTTCCCACACTCATACACATCTAGAACCAATCAATCACCAGAACAAGACACCAGAGTATCGACCCAGTCAAATATTCGTGTAGATGGAATCCATGTATTTTATTAAAATATAACCATAAATTTTGACACAATTACAAAAATTATGTAGCAAAGTTAAAAAAGTTAAAAACACATCTTGATATTATGTTCAATAGATATTGCACAAAAGACAAACAATAAAACAAAATCAAAAACATGGGGAGAAAACAAGTAAGAAAGATGTTTTCTTATTCAAATAAATAGGAAGACATAAGATCCGGATCAACTATTCTCCTAAGCAATTATACAGATATTTGATTATTCGGAAAATAGATGTCACTACAATCTATAGTCTGCCTTCTATGACTTGCGTCGACGCGTTTCGGTGGAAGTCTAGGGATAAAGGACCACCTTCTTCAGGACAATTATTATAGTCTCCCAAGGAATGTACATTCAATCTAAAGTAAATTAAAAAAACAAAATTAAAAACATTGACATTTATAAATTGTGTGTACCTATCAGAAAAAGCAAATTTTAATCAGACCCAAATTTTAAACATTATTGATCTTTGTAAGGACATATCTATCCAAGTCCATTGGTTCCTGCCCGGAGATCCATCCTACACCATAAACAATTAAAAATAGAACAGTGTACTTCTTCTGGTGATTATACATACAACCCATTCATACCAAACGGTTAAATTGGACAACCGTTATCACCATACCGTGCTTTCACACTTCTTATTATAGTCTATTCGAAACTGAACAGCTCTTGATCAGTTTCTGTACCTTATGAGTAGAACGGTACATCCAAAAGAGTAGATACTGAAAGGATCCTTGCCCTCTTATTTCAAGGAATACACTTCATTCGGTAGGGTCATATAGGAATTGGCACTGGTTCTAAAAACATTGGGACATTTATAGTTAGAAAACAGTCTCGCTATCCACCCCTTTAGGTAGTATCATATGACAATCTTAGTGTTCTAATTACCTGCCGTCCTGTAATTCTGTGTTTGGTTAGGGTCAGGATAAAGAGATATATAAAAAATCTGAAAGAAAGGTCCATATATGAGTTATCATATATACACACGCCTACCCTATGGTAATTGTTTCTGGCCACAAACTCACTTATAATTTGGATCCTTCAGAGATGTGAGTTGCCTATATAGTATAAAACGTTGCTGTATTCTTTTTCAGGTGACGCACTGCTGGGGTAAGATTACTTCAGTCCCCAAAATGCTCAAAATATATCGGTCTCACATCGATCACGAGATTCTTTAATTTCTAAGAAAGATGGAGAATCCAATATCAGAAATTTGTATCATAGCTTTCAATTGTTCTACCACTTTGTGCCAGTATAACGATATCTGCGTCTTTCAATATCTGAAACAGAAACTATACTACTCCATGGTGGATATCAATAAAAATAAATATAAAGAAGGAGGAAGAGAACCCATTGTTACACCCTCACCAACTTGCTGACGAGCATTAATGTGGAGCTCTAATCATGATAGTGAGTTCAAAAGGGGAAACACAAACCATTAATTTATAGAGCTAAACAGCTTTTTCTTTTGAAATGATAATGCATAAAAATTATTCTATACTGCAGAATAAACACACCACAGCTGTGAGACGTGTTAGCTCAGGTCACGTGGGAATGTGATTGTGGCGGCCATCTTAGACTTCCCTGTAGTTCACCACAAACCAGTTTGTGGTGAACTACAGGGAAGTCTAAGATGGCCGCCACAATCGCATTCCCACGTGACCTGAGCTAACATGTCTCACAGCTGTGGTGTGTTTATTGCTCTGCCCATTATTAGTAAGGTTTATAAGGCAGGTTATTTTTGGTATGGCTGACGAGACGCTTCGATCCAGTGACCGGTACGAGGTTTTCACGCTCGTGGAGCGGGGTAAGTGGATCATAGACTCTGGTTCTCTTTAGCCCTCTTTTTAGCCTCTGCGAGTCCTTTTCTAGGGTTCCAGAGTGGTTTTCACCGGGAGGTAGCCTTAGCATGAGTTTTGGACATTGAGCGGCTGCGGCAATAACTACAGTGGTGCAGTATAGAATAATTTTTATGCATTATCGTTTCAAAAGAAAAAGCTGTTTAGCTCTATAAATTAATGGTTTGTGTTTCCCCTTTTGAACTCACTGTCATGATTAGAGCGCCACATTAATGCTCGTCAGCAAGTTGGTGAGGGTGTAACAAGGGGTTCTCTTCCTCCTTCTTTATATTTTTGATATCCACTATGGAGTAGTATAGTTTCTGTTTCAGATATTGAAAGAAGCAGATATCGTTATACTGGCACAAAGTGGTAGAACAATTGACAGCTATGATACAAATTTCTGATATTGGATTCTCCATCTTTCTTAGAAATTAAAGAATCTCGTGATCGATGTGAGACCGAGATATTTTGAGCATTTTGGGGACTGAAGTAATCTTACCCCAGCAGTGCGTCACCTGAAAAAGAATACAGCAACGTTTTATACTATATAGGCAACTCACATCTCTGAAGGATCCAAATTATAAGTGAGTTTGTGGCCAGAAACAATTACCATAGGGTAGGCGTGTGTATATATGATAACTCATATATGGACCTTTCTTTCAGATTTTTTATATATCTCTTTATCCTGACCCTAACCAAACACAGAATTACAGGACGGCAGGTAATTAGAACATTGAGATTGTCATATGATACTACCTAAAGGGGTGGATAGTGAGACTGTTTTCTAACTATAAATGTCCCAATCTTTTTAGAGCCAGTGCCAATTCCTATATGACCCTACTGAATGAAGTGTATTCCTAGAAATAAGAGGGCAAGGATCCTTTCAGTATCTACTCTTTTGGAGTACTATAAATGTCCCAATCTTTTTAGAACCAGTGCCAATTCCTATATGACCCTACTGAATGAAGTGTATTCCTAGAAATAAGAGGGCAAGGATCCTTTCAGTATCTACTCTTTTGGATGTACCGTTCTACTCATAAGGTACAGACACTGATCAAGAGCTGTTCAGTTTCGAATAGACTATAATAAGAAGTGTGAAAGCACGGTATGGTGATAACGGTTGTCCAATTTAACTGTTTGGTATGAATGGGTTGTATGTATAATCACCAGAAGAAGTACACTGTTCTATTTTTAATTGTTTATGGTGTAGGATGGATCTCTGGGCAGGAACCAATGGACTTGCATAGATATGTCCTTACAAAGATCAATAATGTTTAAAATTTGGGTCTGATTAAAATTTGCTTTTTCTGATAGGTACACACAATGTATAAATGTCAATGTTTTTAATGTTGTTTTTTTAATTTAATTTAGATTGAATGTACATTCCTTGAGAGACTATAATAAGTGTCCTGAAGAAGGTGGTCCTTTATCCCTAGACTTCCACCGAAACGCGTTGACGCAAGTCATAGAAGGCAGACTATAGATTGTAGTGATATCTATTTTCCGAATAATCAAATATCTGTATAATTGCTTAAGAGAATAGTTGATCCGGATCTTATGTCTTCTTATTTATTTGGATAAGAAAACATCTTTCTTACTTGTTTTCTCCCCATGTTTTTTATTGTTTGTCTATTGTGCAATATCTATTTGAACATAATATCAAGATGTGTTTTTAACTTTTTTAACTTTGCTACATAATTTTTGTAATTGTGTCAAAATTTATGGTTATATTTTAATAAAATACATGGATTCCATCTACACGAATATTTGACTGGGTCGATACTCTGGTGTCTTGTTCTGGTGATTGATTGGTTCTAGATGTGTATGAGTGTGTGAAGTTCTTATATGTGCCAAAAAGGGGAACTTTTCTCTGGACTGTAGTAGGGTTGACCCTGGGTTCTGATGTGGAGTCTGGCCTAGTCAGGGAAACCACACAGGCAATGCTGGTTTGTGAGGGAGATATTGACATGCATGTCCTTCCTAGTGAGCACCAGTAATCTGGGCAAATGCAAACAGTAGCCTATCATAAATGGCAAACAGGCTTTGGCATTCAGGGACACAGGTGCTAGTGTCACTCTGGTGGCAGAGGATCTAGTGGACCCTGCACAGATCATCCTGGGTGAAATGTACCAGGTTACCAATGCAAGCAATGTCAGGACCAACCTTAGTCTGGCAGTTGTGAATTTCTCCTGGGGAGGGGTAACTGGCCTCAAAAAGGGAGCAGTCAGTGCAGACCTCCCTGTCGAATGTTTGTTTGGCAATGATCTGGAGACTTCAGCCTGGTCTGAAGTGGAGTTATGGACTCATGCCGAGATGTTGGGCATACCTCCAGAGGTATTTGTTGTGACCAGGTCACAGGCCAAAATGCATAAAGCTGAACCAGCTCTGGATCCTGAAACTATGGACCAGATGCTACCCAAGAGGAGGAACGATAGGGTTAAGGCAGTACCTTCCCCTCTGTCTCAGATCTCAGATTCCGCTCCTGAGGGAGGAGAAGCAGAGCCTGAAGAAGGAACTGCCTCAGAGGAACTTGAGCTTGGTCAGGTTGAGGTCTTGGGGGCAGGGGGACCTTCCAGGGAAGATCTGAGTAAGAAGCAACAGTGCTGCCCCTGCTGAGGCTGCTGGGAGTGCTAGTGGGTCCCATAAGGTTTATTGGGATGAGGGATTCATATCTTCCGTGGCTAGAGATCCTACCCCTAGAGCCACCAGGAGGTTGGTAATACCTCAGAGGTTTAGGGGGTTCCTCTTGACCCTAGCACATGATATCCCATTTGCAGGACACTTGGGCAAAAACAAGACCTGGGACAGGCTTGTTCCACATTTTCATTGGCCACACATGTCAGAGGACACCAAGGAGTTTTGTCGCTCCTGTGTCACTTGCCAAGACAGTGGCAAGTCAGGTGGCACAACAAAGGCCACCCTGATACCACTACCTGTGGTGGGGGTTCCCTTTGAAAGGGTAGGGATTGACATTGTTGGTCCCCTTGACCCTCCAACAGCATCTGGGCACAGGTTTATCCTGGTGGTAGTGGATCATGCCACCAGGTACCCAGAAACAATTCCCCTCAGGACCACCACAGCCCCTGTGGTGGCCTGAGCCCTCATTGGAGTCTTCTCCAGAGTGGGTTTCCCTAAGGAGGTTATATCTGACAGAGTACAAACTTTATGTCAGGGTATCTAAAAGCAATGTGGAAGGAGTGTGGTGTAAACTACAAGTTCACTACTCCCCATCACCCACAATGCAATGGGTTAGTTGAAAGGTTCAACAAAACCCTAAAGGGAATGATTAAAGGCCTCCCAGAAAAGCTTAGTCGAAAATGGGACCTTTTACTTCCCTGCCTTCTGTTTGCATACAAGGAGGTTCCACAGAAGGGGGTTGGCTACAGCCCTTTTGAACTTCTGTTTGGGCACCCTGTTAGAGGCCCATTATGTTTGGTGGAGGAGGGCTGGGAGTTATCTCTCAAACCTTCCAAACAGGATGTGATGGACTATGTACTTGGTCTCCGCTCCCGGATGGCTGAGTACATGCAGAAGGCAACCAAAAACCTTGAGGATAGCCAAGAATTACAAAAAGCTTGGCATGACCAAAAGGCTGTCCTGACTGTTTATCAGCCAGGCCGGAAAGTGTGGGTGTTGGAGCCTGTGGCCCCAGCAGCTCTCCAGGACAAATGGAGTGGCCCCCATACAATTGTTGAGAAAAAGGGAGAAGTCGCCTACTTGGTGGATCTTGGAACTCCCAGGAGCCCCCTGAGGGTGCTCCATGTCAACAGATTAAAGCGATATGTGGACAGGGCTGACATGGGCTTGCTCATGGCAACTGATGAGGAACAGGAGGAGGAGAGTGACCCTCTCCCGGACCTGCTCTCACAGAACCCTGATGATGGGTCAGTTGATGGTGTTGCTTTGGCAAGCAGCCTCACTGATCATCAGCAAACTGAATGCAGACAAGTTCTGCAACAGTTCAGACATATGTTTAGCCTGACCCCAAGTCAGACTTCCTGGTGCACCCATGAGGTGGACACTGCAGACAGTCTGACTGTCAAGAGTAAAATCTACAGGCAACCTGACCATGTCAGGGACTGTATCAGGACTGAAGTCCAGAAAATGTTGGAACAAGGTGTTATTGAGCCTTTAGATAGCCCTTGGGCTAGTCCAGTAGTCCTTGTGCCTAAACCTCATACCCAGGGTGGTAAGAAAGAAATGCGTTTATTTTGTTGACTACAGAGGCCTCAATGCAGTCACCAGGACTGATGCCTATCCAATCCCCAGAGCAGATGAACTGATAGATACTTTGGCCTCAGCCAAGTATCTTAGTACATTTGACCTTACAGCTGACTACTGGCAAATCAAGTTAGCTGATGATGTCAAGGCCAAAACAGCATTTTCAACCCCTGGGGTGCACTATCATTTTGTGGTGATGCCCTTTGGTTTGAAAAATGCACCTACCACTTTTCAGAGGTTGGTGAACAAAGTTCTGACAGTTGTGGAAACTTATTGCTCAGCTTATCTAGATGATATTGCTGTCTTTAGTTCCACCTGGCAGGATCACCTGGTCCACCTCAGAAATGTTTTGGAGGCCCTGCAAAAAGCAGGCCTCACTATCAAGGCCACTAAGTGCCAGATAGGGCAGAGTCATGTTGTGTACCTGAGCCACCTTGTAGGTGGGGGTCAGGTTCAACCATTGCAGAGCAAAATCCAGACCATAATGGAATGGGTGGCTCCAACAACCCAGACACAGGTTAGAGCCTTTTTGGGCCTGACTGGGTACTATAGGAGGTTTGTTAAGGGATATGGATCTATAGGGACCCCCTTAAATGATCTAAATGCCTTTAATGCCAAAAAAGGTTCAGTGGACAGCTAGCTGTCAAAAGGTATTTGATGACCTAAAGCAGGCAATGTGCACTGCCCCCATCTTGCAGAGTCCAGACTACAAAAAGAAGTTCATTGTTCAAACAGATGCTTCAGAGCTGGGTGTAGGAGCTGTACTGTCTCAACTTAATGATGAATGTCAAGACCAGCCAATAGCTTTCATAAGCAGAAGGCTGACCCCTAGAGAGAAACGTTGGTCAGCTATAGAGAGGGAGGCCTTTGCTGTGGTGTGGTCCCTGAAGAAGCTGAGGCCATACTTGTTTGGCACTCACTTCATAGTTCAGACTGACCACAAGCCCCTCCTATGGCTCAAACAGATGAAAGGTGAAAATCCTAAACTGCTCAGGTGGTCCATTTCCCTACAGGGGATGGACTATACAGTGGAACATAGACCTGGGACCCAACATGCCAATGCAGATGGACTCTCAAGGTATTTCCACTTAGAACACGAAGACTCAACTGGTCAAGGTTAGTTTAGTGTCCCTGCGTTTGGGGGGGGGGGTTGTATAGGAGAGTAGGATCTGCACTTATGTTGCCTCCACTTTTGTTCTGATGTATGCACTGGTTTCTGGCTATAGTCTGGCTGGCTCCCTGCTAATCAGGGCCCCAGTCTCTCTGTTCTCTCTAAACCACTTGGTGTGCATATTAGATGCACTAGGGATTGGATACTGTGGTACCTTAAGAGCCCCTAGTATATGGTACCTTAGGTACCTAGGACATAGACACTTCACAGGCCTACCAGGGGCTGAAGCATGTATTATGCCACCCCTGGGAAGCAGACTCAATCTGACACCACAGGCCTGAGACTGCAGCCTGGTTGAGGAAGTGTTAGCACTCCTCACTGAGGTATAGGTTCCTATATCTCACGATACACACACATATAAACCTATCAGTCACCCCTAAGACAGGCCCTATCAATCCTGAGGGCAGGGTGCTTGGTTTACAATGTGAGGGGGTGCCTCTGCATGAGCGGGACCCCTCTGCAGCTGGCAGAGTCTATTCTCTGTGGCTGTTTGTGGATGCGGTTAAATCATATACTCTTAAGTGCATTATAACCTCCTGGTTAATGCTAACTTTGGAATGACTGCATCAAAACATGTCGTGTTTGGTGTCAAACAACTTGTAATCATACCCCCACACCAGTAACTGGTGTGGGAGTATGATCCCACCCTTCTAGAGGGGACGAAATGTACCTACTGTGGTAACATGGTAGAAATCTGAAAGAGCCCTGGCATCACAAAATGGATGCCCCCAGCACAGACACTGGGCTGCCCTCCTGCTGCTGACTGACACTACCTTCCAGACAGGATTTAGTGTACTGGGGCTGGGTGGGTGCACTCCTAGAGTGCTTTGAAGTCCTGCACTGGGGGAGCAGTAGGCTCCTCTGTGCATATGCCAGCTCAAACCGGTTCAGGAGCTACCTGTCCATGATCTGGCGCGAAACTGGACAAAGGGAAGTGGGTCTAACCACCTCCTACCCTGACCCTCCCAGAGGAGTGGTCATAGAGCTAGTCCCTCCCCTATCTTCAGTATAAGATAGGAAACCTTGCCATTGCTAAGTAGATAACCCTGGACGATGCTTTACAAAGAAGAATCCTTGTCCTTCGACATCCCACTACCTTTGGAAGACGGAAGAATCTCCCTAGGAGTCAAGGAGTGACTCCCCTGCTTGGCAGGCACCAAAACTTGAATCAACGGTCGCAAACTTTCCCGCTCCCGCTGGAGTCCGAAGTACCTGCAGCTCCGGAAATGGATTTCCTGACTTCTTGACGGCCATTGTGAGTCCCCAGCCAAGCTGTGGCGAGTGGACCCCACGAGTGACGAGGAACAGCAATACCTGGGTACCGTGCACTATTGTCGAGTGCAACCCCTTCACGACGTTCTACAAACTTGTGCTTTGGACCATTTGTGGCCCAAGCCTCCAGCTGGTTTTGCAGCGAAAATCAGAGGCCTAGCCCATCCAGAGTGGCGTCTTCGCGATCCCTTGCCCATTGGCTTGTGGGCCCCCAAAGACTTTCTTATCAAAACAAAGGGCTTCCCTGGTTGCCCCAGGCCTACCCTCACGCACCCTTTCTGGGTGAGTTCCTCAGACCTTGCTGGTCTGCACCATTGACTAAATTCACTTTCCACAAGATTTGCTGTTGCCAAGGCTTGTTGGCTCCAATCCGGTTGCCAACACTGCAGTCAGCTGCAGACTTCGTGGGACACTCCGAATTCAGCTGCTGGTTATCATCGATCTCTCCTGGTCATCGTGAGCGAAGAGTCAAAACACCCTTGATCACCTGAAATCACCCGACATCCGTGGGCATCCATCTTCCTGGCCCCGGGTCACTGGCAAGTGACTGTGAACACTGTCCCTTCAATTTGCAGGTCCTCTTCATCTTGAATCCAGCCTTGGATTCCACCGGACACTTCTTCAGTCTTCGCAAGTAGCAAATCTTCTTTGATCTCCATAGAAAACAGCGACGCGACCCGACACCAAAAGAGACCTATGCACCCGGCTTCCCTGGGTGAGGTAACTCGTGCACTCCGGTGCCCTAGTGTGTGTTGGCCCTCAAATTACTTACCTTGTAAGTGGCTTGCTTGTAGACTTCCTTTAAAAATCAAACTGCGACTTGCTCCATTGAAATCAATAGGGAACCCACGGCTGTGTTCTCACACTGCATGCGTCTCCCGGGGGTCTGGTACTTACCTGCTTTTACTGCATTAGTGAAGCCCCAGCGATTCTACAGGCCCTAGGCCTGGTCATTCTGCAAGTCGACTTTCCTAAACCTCTTTTTTAGTATATGCTCTGGTACGCCCCTAGTTCCCCAGCCATATTTGTGCTTAACTTATTGTGAAACGTTGATATTTGAATGTGTTCCTGGCTTCTAATCTCTTAAAGAGATTAGTAGAGTGTGTCTAGAAATAAATACATATATATTTGATATATATACCTGTGTGGTGTCCTTTCGTTTGGTAATTCAAGAGATTATAAGGTAAAACAAGCTGCTTTACATTCCTCAGAGACTTAGCCTGAAGGCTGCTCTCCACAGCTACCACTAGGATAGCTTTCTTTAAAAGGTTGTCTTAAACCTATCTACCATAAGAGTCAAATTGGACTGGTGCAAGGTGGCCACTGTAACTAGTGACCAGCATAAGCCAGGCCAACTTCTCACAGTAGGATTGTAGGTGAATGTTGGTGTGAGTAACGGATAAGTCGTGCAGTTTTTCGTTAAGGCTGAGTTATATAGATGATCAATATGGGTTTGTAGTGCCAAAAGTGCAGCGAGGGAGTAAGTGAGCACAGACTCAAATGTATTAAGTCACAGTGTGAACCATGCAAAATCGTTTTGAGATGTCCAGGCGTGTGGGATGTGGATGGGAGGGAGGGAATTGTGGGGCAGATGGATGTATTGAAATGGTACCAGTTAAGCAGATTTTTAATGGTGAAATGGTTCTTTGTACTATCACTCTTTTACAAAGTGAGAACTCTCTACATAGAGACATAGGGTGTGGCCCAGACAGGTCCATACTTTTATTATGAAACTTTAGAATTTAACATTTTACGTTTTAAATACAAATACTTTGGTAATTGGCTAGTAAGTGAATGGCAGTAGGGGTCTTTGCTATCATTGGTAGTATGAGTGTCAAGCAACAAGTGAGGTGAGCTGCTCTAAGTGAGTGGTAAAAAGAGTACTTGGTGCACTTTTGTAAGCATAAGTAGGCGAACAGTAGTTAGGACTTCTGATGATGACTGTTGTGTAAATTGATCTACATTCATGGTATTGCAAGAAGCAGGAAGCAGTTAAAGGTCTGACTGGTAGTGAGTGTGTGGGGTGACGCTAGGTATAATATGTGTGACTATGAAAGAGAGTAGTTAGGGTGAGTGGTAGTCAGGACAGTGTAGTGTGAGTAGCGCTGAGGATGGCTCTGGATGCTTAGTGGTAAGGACAGTTGGGGCTCTGGATAAATAATGGAGTATGTTGCAGATGAAGATGCGAGTGCAAAAGGGTGAAAAGTGATGACTGTGACCACAGTTTTTATAGGTGTCATTGGCAAACAGTTATTGATTGAATTTGTCAGTACAGGTATTGGTAGCACTAGTGTACCCCTACTCAGAGAGGAGGGTAGTACATCCCTTGAGAAGTCTGTGGGAGAAATCACAATCGCTGGCAGCCCTAGTGATGAGTAGTAGCACAGCCCCTTCTCATGTAACATTGGAATAGAAATGTATTACCTCCAGGTAAAAGCACACATTGTCACCCTTAAAATGATTTGATCACTTTCCCATTAGTGTGTGCCTGTGATTGTCTGTGCGAAGTATGGAGCGCCTATGTAGTTTTAACAAAATCACACAAGCCCTCTTCAATATCATGTTTCATGTAGCACAAGATGGAGGGTCCCTGTAATAGAGTTATGCCTATCCTGTCTTCCTTTACCTTGGAGCAACCCATGCCACCTGATCCTAAGTAGACGCTGTATTGGGTTCATCCATGCCTGGTTTGTCGGCTGCAAACTACATTTAACATGGAGATCCACCTTGTAACAGCACCTATCTATAAATGGTCAGACTGCATATGCAGATCAGGGACTTGGTATCCTCAGCATTAGCTTGACCCACACTCGCATATGTTCGAAATAACAAAACTAAACATAGCAGCGGGTGTCCATCTTGCCAAAAGGTATTGTAAATAGTCTATTGTTGTTTTAAAGTTCAAACATGACCATCAAGTATAGAACCAATCTAAAGGCCATCTTGGAATGGTAAAACAGTGATACACTATGGACAGCAACAGTCTTAATGATCTCCTGGATTAGAGATTGTGGCGCATGGAATGATGCACACTGCAGATGAAATGACCAGCAAGCAGACAACCAGTTAGCACTGCCTGGGGAGCTGTAGAATCCTCTGAAGAAACATTTTAAAAAAGAAGAGGAGCAAAGAAATTAAAAGGGAGCTATAGAAGGAGAAAATTAAAAAATAAAGGACTGTCCAACAAGCCATGATACTAAAGCACAATCATTTTCAGGTAGATGCACACATGTGATAATAAAATGGCATTTATTCACATGGCAAATGAGCCAATGACTAATGCAGATTGAACCATTACCCCATGCAGTTCCCTGTCGTGGACGGAAGCAGAGTATAAATGACACTCAGTCAGACCAATGGCAGAACAGAGTTGACCCTAAGGCCCTCAATGTACCTATAGGGATGTATATTTATATATATATGGATGCGTGTATTATTTAAGGATTTCTTTAATTACAGGTTTCTGGCTTACACGTACAAAAAGATTTTAGCAAGGATTATTACAGTGCAGATCTTCTCCCGCCTAGGTTTTATCAGTGGCTGTACCCAACACCAAAATCATTCCCTACAAATGTAATTTGACATTATGGCCTTGATTATGATGTCAGTCGGAGATGCCTTCGACCGACATAATTGTGGAATCTGGACCGACTGATCTGCGGTCGGCAGTCCAGACCGCAGTATTACAATGCAACCGCACATGGTGCAGTAGCATACTCCCATTTCGCTTTGGTAGCTTGTCCTGTGGCAGTAATCCAGCCGTAACACAAGCTCCAATAGAGAAATGGGAGATTCTGTTAATCCCTGCACAACGTGGCAGGCACCTCAAGGTGCCTGCCACACATTGCAGGGATGAACAGGGGGACACCATAGGTGTCCCCTCTGCCCCAACTGGATGCTGTGGAGGAATTGGGGCCCTGCTATGGTCCCCTTAAGTCACTTTCCGACAGGCTTTACATGTTGGAAAGCCCGACATGGAAAGCCTGTTGGAAACCAAGATCATAATCACGCCATCCTCAGGGATTACAGTGGGGCCTCCGACTGGCCGGCGGGCTCCTTGAGCCCATTGGAACCCAGCCAGAATGACTGGCTGGTTTTACTTTCGACCACCGGCATTGTAATGCAGTGGTCGAAAGTGTAACCTACGATGTGATTCGGAAAGCTCAGGTCGGAGGCTTTTCGACTCACATCGTAACCAGGCCCTAAGTGTAACATAATACCTATATGTAAGCTTTTTTTCTTCTAACCAATTTTTATTGTGTTTTCATAACAAAACAAAATAAGCAGCCATACAATCGATTTAGAAGACCACGTTCCATCAAGGTACAGATAGCCAAAGAGAGAGTAACTATCCCATTAGTCAACAATAGAGAAGGATCAGAGACAATTACACAGAGTAAATAGCACAGCTGACCAATCAACCCTGGTGACCCAGCCACTTTCCCCATATCTGAATCAGGTTTCTCCAGACACCCCCTCACCTCAAACCAAGGTTTTACCTGTAGCACACACCAGTCCACCCCCTTCCGCCAAAAAGTGATCGCCGGTGGGGCCGGGTTCTGCCATCGTGGTATCACATTACGTTTCGCCACAAAGGTGACCGTACCTAGAAATGTCCTGTCTCCTCTGGTGCCTCCAACCCCTTCCAGGACCCAAGCCCAAAAGGTAGGGGAGAGGGGTCAGCTTCCCACCCCAGTACCTCCAAGAGCTCCTACGCTATGGCCTTCCAATATCGATGAATCACTGAACAGGACCATATCATGTGGTAACAATCTGCAGGTCCGTGGAGCAATGGGGGCAGGCCAGCTCCGAAAGGAGATCCATGCTGTGCAGACTAGCTGGAGTGAGATAGGCACAATGGAGACAATAAGTCTGGATCAGCCTTAGCCTGGCTGAGACAGTGATGGTGTGAGGAGCCATCAGCACGTCACGCCAATCGTCATCCTCCAAGTGGCTCACCCATCCCTCCCACCACTCCCGAAGGCACTCCAATGTACTCGGACCCTTGATGACCAGCGTACAATACAGCTGCAAGACGCCCCCTTTACCTAGTGCTCCCATAAGGAGTTTAGCTTCAAGTGGGATGAATTCTGGGAAGGAGGACTCTTGGAGTATTTGGGAATGTACGACATGCCTCAGCTGCAAATATTTATAGAACTGGGAGGAGTGTAGTGCATAAATGTCTTCAAGCTCCTGGAAGGAGGGCATGTGTGTCTGAGCCCAGACGTCCCCAATTAGTGATATACCAATGCGGACCCACCCCTCAAAGCCATCGAGGACAGCCGTAGAGATTACTTATTGTACACTTATGTTACACAGGAAAAGAGGAATATTCTATGCAACAACATGACACACCATGCTCCAGCCATTAGGTTATTGTTCACAATACACCTCCCTCTAGTACCTTCACATCTCACACACCACAAGACAGAGCTGTTCCAAATTAGGGGAACAGTAGAAAAACCCCTTAACATGTAGAAGTATGCAGGAGAAAGTTGAGCCTCCAATTGGATTACGCCCAACTACACATTATGGAAATCACGCTAATAAAGCTTCAACTACTGGAAGGCGTCATTGTCGGAGCAAAGTGAAAGCGAAAGGGATATGTAAACCTTCCCCACAAGCAAATTTACACAAAAAAACAAGTCTCAGTAGATGGCAACCTCCGCCATCACGTAAATCAGCTGCTATATATTTAATCTCCTGGCACTCCATGCTCCCTCTAAAAGATGAAACGGAATGAGGGTCATCCTACGTGAAATGTAGGTAGAATCATCTTATGGTCTTATTTTATGTAACATAAATCAAGATCGTTTTACAAGACTGCCATAATGTAATGCACTTGTTGTCGTCTCTCCATCCCATGTGCATAACGTTAAGCAAAGTCTTCCTATAACTCTGTTAAAGTGTGCCTTTATTAGGGTCATTCTATTACTATGTAATAATATAAAGTATAGGGGGGGCATCTTACAACCCCTCTCTATGCACAGGATCATTTAATCACCCTTTGCCACGTGCAACTGTACTGTCTGCACACAAAAGTTCCAACTTTAACACAGGGTCACTCTATCACACTGCCACGTCTTCCAACTACTGTCTTTCTGCCACCTTGCAATATTGTAGTGTATAGCACCAACGTTGAACAATCAACCTGTAAATGTACTAAGTACTATTTAATTACTTAACTATTTCACTGTTTAATTAAATGACACCACCATTTATTACACCACCATTTAATATTACTGCCAAATGGGCAGATATCAAAGCTCCACCAACCTCTGACCAAAACCATAGTGAAACATGAGCAAAATGCTACTACATGGCATAGAGTTAAAATAGTGCAAATGTGTAAAACATAACTCCATATCCCTAACCTTGTAGAACTGCACATGATTATGTTTTACACACAAAACGCTTCTTCCTCATAACTTACTAACGCATAATCATTTTGAAAGATGACATTAGCAACCAACAGTACAGTAAACTACGGCAACAAAACATCTAGTGGTTTTCACATAGCATTGGCAGGAACATACCTCAATTCCTCTTAATCAGTCATTTATTTACTTTGTCCTAACTCTGTTTTTCTCTTATATTATGCCTGATAAAGAGGAGAAAACGTTAGACAGCATTTAAGTGAACATCTCCACAAATCCACATTTGATGCTTCCAGTAGCGGCCGGTTTATTGGCAACGTGGCGGGGCGGAGGGAAAGGGGGAACCGGGACGAATAAAAAAATAACTTACCTGTTCAAAACTCCGAGACTCCCAGAATTCCCTGGGCCAATCCTGATGCTGCATGAAAGCAGCGTCAGGATTGGCCTGAGCGCTAAAGATTTGCACTCCCAGGGAGACTGGGACTGTGCCTTCTGGTCTCTCCAACCCAGCAACACAGCTGGGTTGGAGAGAGCTTCACAGCGTATGAGTGTTTGGCCGTCCAGAGACGGCCTGCCAAACCCTAAAGTGCACTGACAATCAGTGCACCAGCAACTCCTCCTCTGCCGGTCATCTCCATGGCCCCGCCCCCTAGGCGACACTGCAGAGAAAAATAAAACGATTATAAACCCAGGTTTATTAATATTTTATTTTTCAATTTTTGGCTGCTGGCGGGTGGCGACGGTCCTCCGCCATAGTGGAGGATCCACCGCTGCTTCCAGGCCAACGAAGGCTCAGTCAGATCACCTGACATCCTATCAGGGGCATAACACAGGCTCCCGCAGCCCCCGTAGTGCGGGGGGGGGGGCCCAAGCTCCAAGTGGCCCCCTCGGCACTGCACTGTGGCCGGAGAGCTCCTGATTGAGCCCGGAGGGGGCTCCTCTACGTACCGTGCAGGGAGGCCCCCTCACTTTTCGTTACGCCAGTGCATCCTATGGGCAGCTAGTAAAGCAACTATTTGGGGATGCGTCAGGTGGCGCATCAGGGCAAGGAAACAAGCTCAATCCCAATGCATCACTCAACTAGAGGCCCAGGGTCTACATCTGGAGTCCCAATCAGATCTGAGTATTCTCATTGTCACCACCCGGCAGTTAGAATTAGTGCGTGAGCAAATCCGACTCCTGTCAATGGAGGTCACCAAAAAAGATGTGAGGTACCTCGACAGCTAGGGTGTATGGCTGGAGAGACATCAACGGTAAGTTGTTTTACTGGCTTTTCTCCCACTCCTTGGTGAACAGGATAATACCTGACATTCTTGACTCCCAACACCTCCTGCGACATTGTACAGACATTCGCCACCTACTACAGTCACTTTACACAGCAGTCCCGAGAGTCGATGTGCAGCCTGGTCCCCACTTCTTCTAGGAGGTGCCCCTGGTGCAGATCAGAGCTTCCGAATCCCCTCTACTTCCACGGACGGAAATGATTTCACAGTCACACACGCATACACACATCACACCAACATTCACCAACATTCACCCTAAATCACATTACACCAACATTCACCCTAAATCACTCTATCCGTGCCCTGTAAAGGAGAAACACCTTTCACATGAACTCTATCCAATCTGCCTGTATTTTGAGGTCAATGCGACCAGCTAGTTGCTTGTAGATCTAACGAGAACATTTCATAGATTACACAAATAAATTCAATAAACATGACAAGAAATAACCTCCGGAGACAGAAATTCAAACAGATTATTCATTTATCTAAAATTGTAGGAAAAGCCAATTAAATGCAAAATTAATTTCTCTCATATTTACCTATTCTGTCTAAATGTCAGATCCTAAGTCAGAACCGGTCCTCTGTAGAAGAATTAGAGTTTCTTGCCGTCATGTAGAGTCATCGTCCTCTCCGTCAACATAGGGACCTCGGATCATCAGCTCGGGAAGAAGTGGCGCTAGCCCTCTCTAGTCTGCTCATTTTTATAATAAATTTACATACTATAAAGTTACAATTCTTTGTTCAAAATGGATGAATAGCGGAAATAATGTCATCTTGGTACTTTTTTCGATATTATGCGAGATTTTCTCACGCATAGATTGTCCCAAATAATGAATAGCAGAATTGAACGTCCATGACTAATTCGATAAATCTACGGATGTCTCTACTAGGTGAATTTGTTTCAATAGTGGGTTCATCATAAGTTCATATGCAACATTTCCATCTTCCAGGGGCACTTGGCTGCGTTCCTGGACTTGTCATCATGTTTATGGCTTTTCAGTTCATCAGAGGTGCAAGGTCACAGGCAGAGCGAAGCCTTTTGTAAATTTCCATCTACTCAAGTGCAGGCTGTAGATGGTAGCCATTTTCGGGTAGGCCACATTGGACAACTTAAGCAAAAAATAAACATAAAACAGAATTACTGCACGGAAATGATTATACAGTGTTATTCCCCTGCTAATACCCTTATGTGTGTGTATTTATCTAGCCATTTGCGACATCAAAAGCCATTAATGCATATTAATTTAAAGCGCAAACACCATAACATCACATAAGCAACATTGTTTTCTGTCAGTTTGCTCACCAACTTAGTTCACTTATTATTGTAGCCATGCAATAGCATTCCCACGTGTAATTCTCTTGTTAATAAGGTTGATTAGACCACATTTGACAAACTTTTAATACTTAATAATTAATCAGTAGTATTTTTAGTTATAACATGCGAAAATGAAACAGGTATTCGGTTTTAAAGTAAAAACCCTGCTCCATCACCCCTTCCACTTTCAACTCAATCTGAGGCACAGTCCCTGGATGAACCCCTAACTGTCGAGGAGGTGGGTTTGGCTATATCCACAGTGGCCTCCGGGAAGACCCCTAGGCTGGACAGGCTTACCACTGAATATTATGCCAAACTCTGGGAGATCCTGTTGCCTCGTCTTTTCACTCTGTATGCAGAATTATTGAAAGTGGGCACATTCCCACCTGAGATAGACATAGCCACATTAATGGTCCTCCCAAAAACTCGACCCCGTTGTCCTTATGCAAGGACTACCGACTGACCTCCCTACTGAATAGTGAAATTAAGATGTTTGCAACAATGCTGACCACTCAAGTCAAGAGCATGCTTCCCAGTCTTATTCACCCAGGCCAGTGCAACTTCATGCCGAATAGAGGTACGCAGCCCTGCCTTCGTCTTCTTCATGTTGTGCTAGCACAACGCGGGTCCCTCTCATCCGCCTTGGTTCTTCTCCTTATCGATTTTGAGAAGGCATGTGAAACTGTGGACTGGTTCTACCTGGAGCACGTGCTGGCCTGGACCGGTATTGGCCCTTTTTTTGTGGCCTTGTACGTGTGCTCTATTTGAACCCTACTGCACGAGTCTTGATTGGTGGAGTGCTCTCAGATCCCTTTTCCATCTGCTGGGGGATGCAGCAGGGATTTCCCCTTTCCCCTACACTCTTCACCTTGGCCGTTGAACCACTGTATGACTTATCTGTTGTAATGCACAAGGGTGAGGCCGGCGATGTGACAGTGACAACAAACATCATATCGCACTCTATGAGGATGACATACTCCTTTACTTATCCGACCCTGCAATGTCCAGTCCTCACTGCCTCCGGATCCTTCAGATCTTTGGTCAGGCCTCCGGACTGCACATCAATTCGGCCAAATCTGTCCTGGTCCTTTTGTGCCCGTCCTGAAACTGTTTGGCATGGTAGACTGACATTCCTATACTCCGACTAAGTTTTCAGTATCTCAGCGTCTGTGTGACACTTCTGCTGAACTGGGATCACTGGTGCGGAAGACCAAATCAGATCTAAGCAGGTGCCGGTCCCTCCCATTAAATTTGATGGGTAGATTTGCCCGCTATAAAATGATGGTATTGCCCCGCTTTCTGTGTATCTTTCAAAACCTCCCTTTATCTCTCCCTTGCCGCTGGTATCGCGAGATGGACAGTCTGACAACATAGTTTCTTTGGCACGTCTCTCATCCACATTTATTCCTTTCGACCTGCCAACGTGGTCCGTATGACGAGGGCCTGTGGATGACCAACCTATATGTTGCGGGGTAAGGAGGTCACAGGAGACAAAAGCTATGCGTTCAGTGTTTTTATTTAGGAAACATGGTTCGTAGTGTAAGATCACAGCTGTTGGTTCCCGTCGGTCTTCCCAGGAAGGCTGGTCTTCTCTCGGCCTCGCCGTCTTACTCCTTGCGTTACTCCGGATGAAGATGGGGAAAGAAAATTAACCAAGTGAAAAAAAACAAAGAAGAAACAAAAACGGCCTTTAGTTTCAGGCGTTTTAAACTAAGGTGCAGGTCGGGGGTGCAGGATCACCGGTTTCTATGTCCCAGGAGGTGCAGACAGGGTGAGGGACACCAACACTGTGGAGAGGTAAGGAGGAATCCTAACCCATACCGCCCCCGCCGCTTCCTCCCATAAACAAGTAGTACTCCCTCTTCGCTAACCCCAGGAATCTTGCACGCATCTGTTGTAGCCACGTTCCTCCGGGAACGTGGCTGGGCAGTGAGTGGTGCCGCCCTCCTGGCTGCTTGTCCGGGGATCTCCTGTTGGCACGCTGGTATTCCGGGACCATACTCCACAACTCCGTCTCCGCGGCTCCGCTTGCTGGTTCCGCGTCAGCTGCTCTCTCCCGCTGGTCAAAGACGACGACCTCATTGGCTGTTGGTACTTTTAACTCCACTGTCGTCAGTGGAGGCCCTGCCCCCAGGGCCGGGTCGGAGCTTGCGTCTTTTCCCCAGTTAAAGGGCCAGTAGCTTTTGGTCTGAGGCCACTCGTGTTCGCTTAAAGCGATATCAGCATCAGGGGGAGTTCACAGGGGACAAGTGTCTATCGGGCAACAGATCATCAGAGGAGCCTGGTCCCTGACACACCCCTCCCCTAGAGTCGTCCCGTTCAGGGACACAAGGAACCCTGGAGAGAAAGTTAGCGTTAGTATTAGCCGATCCCTTCCGATGCCGGACAGTGAAGGAAAAGGGTTGGAGGGAGAGGAACCCCCGCATCACTCGGGGATTGATCCCCTTGTTCTGACACATCCAAACCAAGGGTACATGGTCCGTATACAACGTGAAATGGGCACCCTCTAAGTAGTACCATAGCTTCTCTATCACCCATTTCATGGCCAGGCACTCTTTTTCGATGACGGGATAGTTCTTCTCCCGTGGGAAGAGTTTACGGCTGATGAACAGAACAGGTTTCTCCAACCCTTCTCTAGTGAACTGTGACAGTACCGCTCCGATCCCCACATCTGAGGCGTCGGTCTGAAGAATGAAAGGAAGACCAAAATCTGGGGACACCAACACAGGTCCACTGGTAATGGCCTGTTTTAACTCCGTTATGGCGTTGAGACCCTCAGCCGTGAGATGCACTTTTCCGTTTTTGTGGGTTCCCTTTAACAGGTCTGTTAGGAGAGCGGCGATTGCCAAATATCTGGGAATGAAGCGCCTGTAGTATCCCAGGAGTCCCAGGAACGCCCGGATGTCTTTCTTCATGGTGGGGATAGGGGCATTCGTTATTGCCTTGATTTTTTTCCTCTTGTGGTTCAATACAACCGTGCCCGAGAAGGTAGCCTGGATACTTCACCCGGTGGAACCCCATACAAGACTTCTTCGAGTTGATGTGGAGGCCTGCGGCCCCAGTTCCTGCAGTATCAGATGACAGTGGGCAAGATGGTCCTCCCACGTAGGACTAAAGATCACAATGTTATCCAAGTAGGCTGAGGAAAATGCCTGGTGTGACCGCAGGACCCTGTTCATCAGTCTCTGAAAGGTCGTAGGGGCACCGTGCGAACCGAAAGGCAGTACGGTGAACTCAAAGAGACCTTCTAGGGTTGAAAAAGCGTTTTTTTCTTGGTCACTGTGTTTTAGGGGAATTTGCCAGTATCCCTTGGTTAAATCTAGGCTGGAAATGTACTGGGTGTTCCCTAGTTTCTCAATAATTTCATATACCCGGGGCAATGGGTATGCATCCAGCTTTGAAATGGTGTTAACTCTACGGAAGTCAATACAGAAACAGATTGAGCCATCGGGTTTAGGCACCAAAACGAAGGGGGACGACCACTCGCTTTGTGATGGCCTGATAACACCCATTCGTAGCATGTTAGATACTTCAGCTGAGACAGCTGCGCGGCAAGCTGCAGGCATCCTGTATGGTTCCAGTTTCACCACTTCACCAGGTCTGGTGTCTATGTGGTGTTCAGCCAAGGAGGTATTGCCTGGTTCGTCCGAGAACAGGGACAGGGAATTAAACGAGAGCAGGAGGTTTAACAGCTCGCTTTGTTTTGAAGGGGAGAGGACGTCATTGACAACTAGGTTCTCCAGGGTACATAGCTGGGGTTGCATGGTATGAGTCAGCTGGATGTTCTGCGGAGGGGGACCTAACCATTTTTTTAGAAAGTTAATGTGGGCTGTTTGGAATTGATGGGTCCCCAACTGGAGACGGTAGGTAGTGTTTTCAAGGGTGTCTACCACTCTAAAGGGTCCTTTCCACTCGCTCTTCACTTTAGACAAGGAGGAGGGCAAGAGTACTAGGGCCCAATGTCCTACCTGCAGATGTCGCCATCTCTTCCCCTTATCATAGAAATATCTCTGACGTTCTTGGGCTTTTTCCAGGTTGGCATGAGCCAGGTTGCGGAGCTTTCCTATCCAGGATTTCAGGTGCTGCGAGTAGTCCAGGAGCTCTCGGGAGGTGTTTTCCTCTTTCTCCCAGGACTCTCTTGTCATATCCAACAAAGTCTGTGGTTGCAACCATAAAGGAGCTCAAAGGATGAACATCCCAGGCTACTCTGGACTTGTCCTCTTATGACGAAGAGGGCCAGGGGTAAGAGATGGTCCTAGTCCCTCCCTTCGCTTGATAGCATCTTTTTCAGGGTCAGCTTGAGGGATCCATTGTATCTTTCCACCAAGCCATCGGTCTGTGGATGATACATGGAAGTCTTGAGATGCTTCACGTCCAACAACCTACAGACCTGGGCCATGACTCTTGATACGAATGGAGTGCCCTGGTTGGTTAAGATCTATTGTGGAAAGCCTACTCGGGAAAAGTAGTCCACCAGTTATCTGCTATATTCTGGGTTGTAGGGGTTCTGAGAGGGAAGGCCTCGGGAAAACGGGTGCAATAATCAACCCACACCAAGGCGTATTGGAAGCCTCTGGTTGAGCGAGGGAGGGGTCCTATGAGGTCCATACCAACCCTCTCAAAGGGTTTCCCGATGATAGGCAGGATTTGTAGGGGAACAGAAGGTGGCCGGTAGGGATTTTTCATCTGACATACCTGGCACTCCTGGCAATATCGTTTAGTCGGGCATATATACCTGGCCATTAAAAGTGACGAAGTATGTTCTGGGTCATTTGTTCAGCCCCGGAATGGCCTGCTAGGAGATGTGAGTGGGCAAAAAACAACACCTGTTCCTTGAACTCTCTGGGGACTAAGAGTTGGGACGGCACATTGGGACCTGCAATCCGGTATAGGAGACCATTGTGTATTTGGAATGCAGGGTAGGAGACACCGGTGGTGGCTGTGGGGGTGCGAGCTTCCTGACAGTCATGGGATGAAGAGGAATCATTTGCCTGGGCCCAACGAAAACTCTTATCCGATAACCAGGGTTCTGGGGACAATAGAGCTTGTGCTCATCTCTGCATAGTTTTGGTGGGGGTCGGTAACCGGTTTCGTATGGAGTCCAAAAAAGGGAAAGGAAGTCTGGGTTATCGGTACCTAGTAGGAGTTTCTCGGGCAAGGTGTTTAGGACCCCTATCGTAACAGTGGACCGGATCCCCCCCTTGCATTGTAAAGAGAGCCGGGCCATGGGATAGGCACGTACATCCCCATGTACACACCGTATTTCTACTTGTCTGCCAGGGATTATTTGGTCGGGTTTCACCAGGCTCCCCTTTACGGATTGCTTACATCCTGAATCCAAAAGGACAGTAATCCAGGAGCCATTAACTGAGACACTTACGTGATAACTGGCCCCCATCTCAGCGGTGTACAGAAGGTCCCGGGGCATGTAACTCACGTCCATCGGCTCATTGGGTTTTTTTCGGGGGCAGGCCCGGGCGATGTGGCCCCACATGCCACAGTCAAAGCGTTGAGGGCCCCGAAAGGGGGGGTCTCTGGTTTCAGTGGGCGGACTATCTCTGGTTCCTTGTTGGGTCTCAAAGCTTTTCGGGGTGTGGGCGTCACCCGATTTCCTCTTTCCTGGTCCCCCGGGATCGCGCAAGGTTGGGCCTGGGAAAAGGATGTGGCCATCTCTACGGCTTGCTCAGCCGTAAGATTAGAATGCTGATGCAGCCACCTTTGTGTGGGAAAAGGGAGTGCTTCCAGGAACTGCTCCCGATATATAGTGTTCATGATCTCGTCTTTGGTTCTATCGCTGGGTTTTAACCACTTGGCTGCTGCTTATTTCAGCTTATAAAAAAGGGTCTTGAGTGTGTCCCCGGGGAGCCCTTTCTCCTTGCGAAATCTCACCGGGTATGCTTAACTATCCAAGCCCAGGTGGTCCAGAATGGTGGGTTTGATTTTGTCATAGGTGGTTACACCCCCAGAGTTCGCCACTTGATAGGCTGCCTGAGCTTTGCCCGTTAGAAGGGGTGCCAACAAAAACGTCCACTTGGACACTGGCCATTCGGAAGCCCGAGCAGCCCGCTCAAAATTTAAGAGAAAGGTGTCGGGGTCTTCGCCGGGGACATATTTTTGGAGGGAGACCATTGGGGCAGAGACCAAGGGTTTCACTAGCTTCTGACTAACGCCTGCCTGCGGCGTTTCTTCAACCACCCGAAGGAGCATGTCCAGCTGTGCCTTCATCATGTCCTTGAAGGTGTCCCTATCCGCCTGTGCGGACGTCATCTACCATTCAACGGCCCACTCTAGTTTCCTCTGGCTCTCCACCATATGCTGTATCAATGCCTCCATTTTCGTTATGCAATGGAGTCAGCTGCCCACATTCTCCACCATATGTTGCGGGGTAAGGAGTTCACAGGAGACAAAAGCTATGTGTTTAGTGTTTTTATTTAGGAAGCAAGGTTCGTAGTGTGAGATCACAGCTATTGGTTCCAGTTGGTCTTCCCAGGAAGGCTGGTCTTCTCTCGGCCTCGCTGTCTTAATCCTTGCGTTACTCCGGATGAAGATGGGAAAACGGGATGAACCAAGGGGAAAGAAACCAAAGAAGAAACAAAAACGGCCTTTAGTTTCAGGCGTTTTAAGCTAAGGTGCAGGTCGGGGGTGCGGTATCACCGGTTTCTATGTCCCAGGAGGTGCAGACAGGGTGAGGGGCACCAACACTGGGGAGAGGTAAGGAGGAATCCTAACCCGTACCGCCCCCGCCGCATCCTCCCATAAACAAGGAGTACTCCCTCTTCCCTGACCCCAGGAATCTTGCACGCATCTGTTGTAGCCACGTTCCTCCGGGCTCGAGCCAACTCACTTGGGAATCGCTCGCGGCCGGACATAAGATATGAACTTGGCCTTGAATGCCCCGGATACGGTCTGAATTGAGCGAGAGACTGTTTACCTTTGAAATTACTGCTAGGCCACTACACTGACGCACAATCATTGAGTGATTGCTGGGCCCATGAATTGACGGACCCTGAAACATTAGGACCCGGGTCTCATTGACCCTGACGGATCAATATAAGAGTTGGTTGCCCCATTTTCGTCCTGAGGAAGATCCGCACGGCCGAGGTTCTAAATTACCCTCGCGGCCACAAGACGGATCGAAACGTCGACGCCCCTATTACCTGGCCTGGACCACACACGCTGTTTAAAAACGTGCACCACAAGAAATTATCTCTGTGTGAATTGAAATGTAAAATTGTGTATTTACCATACATGTGGCCAGTCCCGATGGAACGGTGAATTACAACCGTTTCTTTTTGTTTAGAAAATATCAACTTCTATCTCTTATGCCACTACTTTGAAGTCTTTTCACATCCCTTCTTCACTTGAGCACCTTTCTCCACGCACGTTCCATCTGGAGCAACCTTCTACAATGAATGATTAATGATTGAACTGCTTTGATTATTGTAAACGATTACATTAGTACTGTATACCATTGGCATGAAGAATTAAATGCATGGTTGAGTAAAACATTGGGTATTGCATTTTTACTGTTTATATATAGTAACTGAATAATGTATCCATTACTTTGAGCGGGTGCGGCTGCACGAGATAAACGCTCATGAAAATTGTTAATTTATATTTTTTGGAACCCAAAGAGTATTGACTAATGCTTTTTTAAAGTAGGTCTAGGACCACTGTTTTTTGTATTGCATTATACCCAGGTCCAGTACCGTATTAGGGTAACCCCATTTCTATAATGGTGACCTGGGAAATGTCTGGGAGCCCCAAGAGATTGTCACATACAGGAGCCTGGTCGGGCCAGGAGAGGTAGGGGACACGTTTGTACTCAGCAAGGAATATTTGAGTACTTAAATCTCTGATTTTTTTTATTAACCTCTTCAGTGCCCCGCCCTTTCCATGCCCTGGGCCGGGCGTTTCATTAGCGGGCGGGGTTCATGACGAGATAGTCTCGTCATGGGCACAGCGCAACCGCGCTCCATGACGAGACTATCTCGTCATGGGCACTGAAGGGGTTAAATCCCAGATGTTTATTTTCCAGTGTAAAAAACACTGAAGCCGCTCTTTTTAATGAATGGATAAACCTTTCCTCTTGAAGCAATATCGGGATCGGAGCAAGAGTACAATACTACCTGGGGCGCACAATTGAAAATGTCTGAAATCAGTTCTTAAGTGTGTTGGATTGCTGAATTTTACTTAGCCCACATGTCTGGAAATTGAGAATTTTCATATTCTGCAGAGTACATTGAAATGATGGTTCTGAGATGGACAGTTTGATTGTCTTGAAAATAAATTGCTGCGAAGTCATTTTGTTTGGAGCTCTGCTGCCCTCTTGTGGGCTCTGTGGGCACTGACATTGGCGCGGCGAATAAGGGAAAGCCGGAGAGCATACATTTTCTTTCGTCTAATTGCTGAACCGCGGATATTGTCTCATCTACAGAGTAGGTTATATAATGTTGTGACCCTAAAGCACTGCGTGAAACAGATTAGAGTAATACCAACAAGCATTGGCAATGCAATAGGACTCGCATTTATGCAAGACCTATTGCATTGCAAATAGCAATGCGTGCAGGCGACGAGGCACGAAGGGGGGAAGCAGCGAGAAGGCATCAGACTGCGGGAGGGGGCACAGGAAGAAAGTAGTCTTTGCTGTGAAGAAGCCAGTAGCCGTGGAAGGACACAAATGACTGACATGGCTGTGTTGGGGAGGGACTAGCAAGCTTAAAACCAATCGGAAGGCAGCTTTTAGAACCTAAGCCAATGAACAAGATGGGCCGGAGAGTGGGCGGAGCTTCCACAAAGCTTCCACACTATAGTGTATACTGTATGCATTTGCGCTGCAACGCTAGGCGAGACCTAAAAAATGAGGTTCCATTCTGGTTCTGATGCTCATTTCACAGAAATTAAACCTCAATGGGAAGCACTTACAAATATAAACATAGCAAGTGCATGGGGGCACTAGAGGGCACACACACAAGATGGCTGCACTGATGTGAGGATCCAGCAGCCCGAGACAACTATCGTGTATAATCCTTCTCTTTGAACCAGTGCGGCTAGTTCAGAGGAGTGCCGCACTGTACCTGACATCGTGGGATCACCGAAGTCCCTTTTGAGGGCTGTTCCATTGCTCTTGTTGGCTTCAAGTATCGAGGGCCACCCAGCGCAGAGCTGGAGAAGCACGGCCTGTCATGGTGCCGCGAGGCTGCGACAAATTGGAGCTCGGTGCTGTGGCAGTAGACTGGGGCTAACGTGAGCTCGCAAACCCAGTTGTATGCTGTGGCGCCCGGCAGCCACGCCCGATCACTGAAAGGGGCTGTGTGGACTAGACTGTAGATGGAGGAGGCCCCATCGGGCTGCACCGCCATGGAGGGTGGTGCGGCCTGAGGTAGACAACATGCTGTAACTGCTGCATACCTAACAGGGCTGACGGTACAGCAAATACAAAACATGCGAGCTACAATTGTTGCATAAAGGAATCTGTTAGGTGACTGGGGAGAGTATTTGAGCACTGGGATATCTCACACGTGGAGCTTTTCCTACTGCTAACAGCTAATGCAGGCAGCAAGAAATTGGCACAAGGGTCCGGTGCTAGCTGTGAAGACTTCCTGGTGAAGTTGGGTACTGGGGGTCCCCTGCTGTGACTGTGATTTCTCATGAGAGAAAGGGGAGACCCTACATCCCGTCCTTGCTGGTACAGACTAGAGCTGCCATCTAGAGGCCGGACAGGGGGCATCTTCACAGCTGAGGCAGCTGAAGGTATTGCCGGGCTGGTACCAGAACAGTAATGGGCAGAACGGAGGGGAAGCAGGCCAACCTGTCATTCGAACCTCGCATGCTGACCTGCACACAGCAAGGGGAGACAGGTGAGACCATGGCATACCGCTCGCCTAACACATCACAGCAGCGGCAGCTGGTGACCTTAAAAAGTGGTGGGGCATGATCCTTGGCTGGAATTCCAGTAAGCGAACCGAAGTTGTCTCCGTTGGTTCAGGGGGGTTGCTCACACTCGCTTGCATTCATTTGAACTCTCACACTCTTTCTCGCTCAGTCTCATTCACTAACTCTCATTTGTATTTGCACTCACTTTTACTCAGTCTGATTAACTCAGTCTCATTGACTCATGCAGTCGCACTAATTCTTACTCTGACCCACTCAGTTTCATTCATTCTAACTTACTTTCCCTCAATTGTATTAATTTCTATGCACTCGGTCTCACTTTAACTCACTCAGTCTCACTCATTCTGATTCACTCATTCTCGCTTATTTTCATTCAGTCTCCCCCTGATTCACTTGTTCTTCCTGACGTACACAGTCCAGCTGATTCTAAATCGCTCAATCTCACTCTGACTCACTTACACTCACGTAGTCTTATTCATTCACAGTCAGTCATTCTCTCAGTCTCACTCTTCTTCACTGATTCACTCACTCCCACTCATTCTCATTCACTCAATATCAACCTGACTCACTCATACTCACTTGTCTCACTCATTCACTCCCATTGACACTCATTTCCACTCATCCTGACTCATTCTCGCTCATTCAGTCTCACTCATTCTCTGACTCACTCAGACTGTGACTCAGTTACACACAGAATAAGACTCAGTTACGCTTACTATCATCCTCCTTCACTCTCATTCATTCTCACTCATAAACCCTCTTCCTATCACTCACTCTGACTCACTCCTTCACTACCACTCTCACTTTCACACACACACATGCTCACACATACGCAAGCTGTCTCACAGACACACACTCTCGCATACACACAGAGCATTCAAAAGCTTTTGCACTTACCTTGCTGTCAGCACATGTCCTGGTTGGACTCCTGATCCTTTCTGCTTCCAGCAATAGAGTATGAATGAATGAAATTGGTATTTGCATAGTGTTTACTAAGTCACTACTCCTAACGAGGCATTGAAGTGTTTATGGACAGGAGCACACACCTCAGGAGCCCCAGAATTAGTAGTGAGACCACTGGTTACGGGGGTTAGTTTTTCTTGCTAAAGCAAACCTTTCCATGCATTTACTCTAGTTATTTTGAGGTACATTAATGACTGAGTGTGACCTTTAGTGGATGCTATAATAGAACAAAGCTTGCTGGAATTAATAGATATCGTTAGGTTACAGGGATATAGGGGCATATCAACAACAACCGGTGATAATTATCGCTGAGCGCACTTAGCGCTCGGATAATTATCGCCGGTTAGCGCTGATTTTTATCGCTGAGATAGCGTGCTATTAGCAACGCTTATCTCAATAGCGATAAAAATCCTGGTGCTAAGTGGCTAACGTGAGATTATCGCTGGAAACCCAGCGATAATCTCACGTTAGCTTGTTGATAGGGACAGACAAACTTAGCCATGATATCCTCCTTCCAGAGGATATCATGGCTAAGTCAGAAAAATACCAGACGTAATAAAGCAGCGTTAACCGCGGTTAGCGCTGCTTTTTTTGTCTCTAACAGGGTTAGTGATATTCTTGATAATAGGAGAAATGTCGCTTAGCGACATTTCTCCTATTATTTTACTCTGGAACGCCCCCTTTGCATCTCATTAGAGATGCAAGGGGAAGCGAAGAGTAAAAGGGTGCTAACATGCAAATTTGCATGTTAGCACCCTGTTGTTGATAGGGTGCTAGTTTTATCTCTGCCTTTTTGCCTTTTAAAGCCAAAAAAGCAGAGATAAAGCCCTTGTTGATATGCCCCTCAGTTTCAAAAATGAAATTAAGACAGATAAGCATGAGATTTACAGTAGGTTATATACAGAAGAGGCATGCATAAGTTAGAAGAGGGTGAGAGGTGCATTCAAAATAAATAAGGGAGCGGAAAAGTGAAAGTTTAATTCAAGGTTAGTTTTTCATGAGGGATCCGACTTTTTTACTCAAGCATATTTTTGCATAAATCAGGATTACTGGGGTTCTGCATGCACATTTATATATGCTTTTCGTGTTTTTTTTTTTTTTTAAGCAGGAGAGGGCTTCGAATAGAAAAGGTCATGCACACGACCTCCCAGTACACTCTGCAGTAATCTATCTTGGGTTTCTGTGTGAGGGCGATCCTAAAGTACAGTTTTCAAGGAAACAATCGCCCAGTAAAGCAGGAGCCTTTCAAAACCTTTTGAAGGGTTCATGCAAACTGCTGAATATAAATCAACTGACAAAGGCTTTATGCTCATCAAAAGCAGGTTACAAGCTTGCAAAGGGTACTAAAGTATGTTAAAATAATCGAAAACTATCCAATGCCATCCTACGGTGTTTGTTGCTCTCAGACTAATCGCACCAGGGAGTTTAGTGGAAAGTCACAGCCTAGCTGGAATCAGGAACTGAGAAGGGTGAGTAGTGCAAATGAGCTTAAGTACCAGGGGGCATATTATCAAGAAACGGCGTTAAGATTATCGCCGCTTTAGCGGCAGAAAACTGCAGCTAAAGCGGCAATAATGGGCTTGATAATATGCCCTTGAGAATTCCAATAGAAGCCCATGTTCTGGTGTCAACATGGGCTTCTATGGGAATTCTCTGCGGCATATTATCAAGCCCATTATCGCCACTTTGCCGCTAAAGCGGCGATAATTTTAACGCCGTGCTTGATAATATGCCCCCAGGTCTCCAGTTACATCCCTCACCCTGCTAGCACCGGACACAAGTGCGCATTTGTGACATCCGGTCACTCACTATAATTTTGTCTTTCAAGCAGTCCTGCTTGCTTTCAAGCAGCCGCAGTCCGTGCAGGTAACAGCGGTGGAGAGGTGGGGCCGGGTGGGGGGATTCCGACAGACAAAGCCGGGGGAAAGTTAATTATTTATTTAATTTTCCCTCTGCATCGTCCCTCGAAATCTCCCCACCCACCCAGCCCCATCGCTGTTACCTGCACAGACCGCGGCTGATCACTTGTAAACTTCTATCAGTGAATGTTGCAACAGAGAGATTTCAGTAAACATGTTCTTTTACCATGCCTATTATCCTTGAACGCTGTGACTCTTTTATTTTTTCACTTTTTGCCTTTGAGGATAAACAGTGAAAAGAATTATTTTGTGTGCACATTTTAAAGATGTACCTCCTTTCTGCCCAATACGTCCTCTTCACCATCTCGGGTGAGTGCTTGGCAGCCGCGGTCCGCGCAGGTAACAGCCGTGGGCCGGGTGGGGGGATTCTGACAGACGATGCCGATTACAAATTAATTATTTATATCATTTTCCTTCTGCATCGTCCCTCGAAATCTCCCCCCCACCCCACTGCCCCACCAATGCTACCTGCATGAACCGCGGCTGCTTTCAAGGTCTTCATGAAGATTTATATCGCAACAGCCCCACCTCCTTCCAATGGGATGATGGTGAAACTGAAATTTTGAAACTGCGCAGTCGCAGGCTCGAAGTTTCAGTGAATGCTATTTCTCCCCACCCTTTCCCCATTCTGTGACGAGTGCGGAAAGGATGCCGTGACTGGCTGATTGACTTGTAGCCACTGGCACTGCAGGGCAGAATTCTGCAATACCTGTAGCTACCTTGATCTGTGATGCTTTAAACATCGCAGATGTGGGAGGTAATGAGGCATGCCAGGGGCCTAAGGCCAGGGATGAGAATTTCACCAGCCCTAGATAATCCCTGATGGCTGGGGCAAATGCCGTTGTGCGCCTGCACCAGCCGTGTTACAACAAGCTGCCTCAGGCAGCTGCTGGACGGTATTGTTTTTTATTGTAGCAAGAGTGAATATTACGTTATCCATTATTCACTCTTTGTATAAAAGAAATGAAAATGGTTCAGAAAACTAGGAGGGTGCAACCCTAGAGCCCTTAAATGAGAGCCACCCCTGCATCACAGACCACAGAGGATGATATGAAATCCCTCCTCATAACCATGAAGCAAAGTCTCACCTCAATCGAGACCAAAATGGACTCAATGTGTTACTGTATGGATTTCATTGCTCAAAACCTAGAGAAACAAGATAACTGTTTTGAAGAAGCAGAGCACGAAATATCTGAATTAGAAGATACGTCAGATGGTAGAAAGGAGCAACTAACTCATATGGAGTGCCTATTAAAAGTCATAGCTGCAAAAAATGAAGATTTAGACGCATCTTGGGTGTGCCAGAAAGTGCGAACAATGGTCGGATGGAGGACTAAATGGAGCGCATGCTGCAGTCTATCTTTGGAGTCGATGTCTTCTCCACACAATTGGTGGCGTGAGAGAGCACAACGCTCGTTGGGGCCCGACCTCCCCATGGAGCAACCCCCAGGCCTATAATTGCCAGGATGCTCAATTACTGGGACCGTGACATGGCACTCCGCCTAGCCAAGGAGAAACGACAGCTGGCATTTAAGGGGCACACCATAGCAATATACCCTGACTTATTGTAGCCCTGATTGCCCAACTCCTGGTAGGTGATAAACTGAATGTGGAACACAGCTGCTGGCCAGTCATCTTTTACTGTAATGCAATTTCCTGTAGTGACTCACTGAGAATGCCATTACACTGTGCCTAGGCACCCCCCCTTTTTATTTCTCCTTTGCCACTCGGGGTGTATCAGGTGCACTCTGGTGTTACCCCATACGAAGATCCCTATTAGATCATCTGTTTTTCTTCTCTTTGAATCTCACTACCCCTTTTCCTTTGCTATATTTCTCTACTTTCAATCATCATTTCTACTCACTCAAGTGGCCTCCTATGGATACGGAAAGGGAATTGTAAATATGCCCTCTAAGGGGGAGGTTCGGGAGGCACCATCTTATTGTTTGATGTAGCAGAGTAGATGAGCCACTCTTACAGCTGTCCACATTACCGCTTATTATTATTGTTGTTGTTGGGGAGGGTGGGTACTTTGACAAGTTTGGGTTATTTTTGTGGGAGGTGGGAGATCACATCTTCTTGAGTATATAGTGCATGTTACAGCTTGGAATGTTTTACAATTACTGACCTACGCATGTATGCGGATGTGCCATAGTTGCTGGGGAATATTGTTCTACCTCTTTTTGGGGCCATGGCGGGGCATTTTATGACCTGGAACGTCCGGGGACTGGGTAACCCACATAAATGCAGACAAGGTCTAGCCTATTTAGATAGGCACATCATTCAAATAGGTATGATGCAGGAGACCCATCTCAGCCTGGCAATGGATCCTGCTTTTAGTACTCGATGGGCGGAAAATCTGTGCTTTTCCTCCATCTCTACTTATGCCAGGGGTACAGATATTTTGATTGAAGAATACACACCATACATGGCCATGGTATCCCTCCAAGATATGCAGGGATGATTCAGCCTCATGTGGGGTAAACTGGCTTCATATACTGTAACCTTGACGTGTTGCTATAGTCCCAATATAGATGACCCAGATTTCTTCACCACCTTTTGGGGGAAAGTGATGGTCATTGGGTCTACATATGTGATCTGGGGAGGGGATTTCAAAACAGCCTTAGAGCTCACACACAATAGGTCACATCCCCAGCCCCATCAGTATACTGCCACCCAACGTCATGTGAAGAGCATTATTGCAGAGAACTGCCTGTTAGATGTTTGGAGACACTTTCATCCAGTGCAGGTAGAAGGCATTCATTACTCGGTGGTACACTCCACGTGGTCGAGACTAGATTATTGGATTGTCTCCAAAGGATAGGGACGCTGAGTAATCAAGGTCGAGCATCTTTCACGTACATATTCAGATCACTCCCCAGTAGAGATGAGATTAGCTTCTCCGACCAGCTGCATGCCCTACTCAGCTTTGCGACTTTCCCCGACAACACTGCTAGAGGCTACATTCAAAGTGGAAGTAGGGCAGGAAATACGTGACTTTTTCCAATGTAATATAGGTGCAGCCCCTCAACTGAAAGCAGTATGGGAAGCCTTCAAAGTCACCATAGAGCGATCTGCATCACCAAGGAGGTGGAGTGTTGTGGGCCCTGCACACAACGCTTAGTCAGCTGGAAGCAGATCTCGGGCGTCTTGAGCAGTAGCTTGCTGACTCCCCGACTGGGGATGTGCAGGCCAGTCTTAGAGACAAGATGTCCGAATATAAAGACATATTGGCATGGGAATGCCTGTTTCGAGGCAAATATTTTTGAGCCTGCAGATATGGTGAAGGGGAAAGGCCCAGGAAAGTGCTATCTGACCAAATTTGCAAACCTTGTTTCTCTAACTATGTTCTAGAAATTCAAGAACCAAATGGTGTTCTCCGCAGAGACACACTGATATACTCCAAATATTCACAACACACTACTCCTCCCTTTCAACCACAAGGAGGAAACAACTGATTATTCACTGTCTCCATATTTAGAGGAACTGGCCCTGCGCTGATTAGGGGCAGTGAAGAGACAGTTTCTCTCCACATAACTAGAAGAAGATGAGATTAGAGCAGCGGTGATGCAGATAAGATCAGGGCATGCCTGGGGGCCAGACAGCCTCCCTGCCGAATTTCTCAAAACATATGTGGAATATCTGGCCCCTGTACTCAAAACGGTGTATGAGGAAGTTAGGAATGCTGGAATTCTCCCCCCGACCATGCAGGAAGTAGTGATAACCTCTTTACTTAAGCCCGGAAAGCCAGCAGATAAATGTTACTTAAGCCCGGAAAGCCAGCAGATAAATGTGAATCGTACACACCGCTCTCCCTGATTAACTGCAATGTAAAAATTCTAGCCAAGGTGCTGTCCAATTGTTTGAGCCTTCTCATGGACGCACTGGTATTACCCGACCACGCAGGATTTATTCCTGGCCGTGCAACGTCGCACAATCTCCACACCCTTTTCTCGGTGCTTCATGATATTGATTCAGACACAGCTGCAGTGGCGGTCTTCTTGGATGCTTCTCAGGCATTCGATTCAGTAGAATTTGACTACCTCAGTGGGATACTGAAGTGAATGGGAATGCCACCTGACTTCCTCTCATGGATAGAGCTGCTCCATCAGCGGCCGTAGGCGAGAGTACTAATCAATGGTGTGAAGTGTACAAGGCAGGGGTGCCCACTTTCCCCCCTCTTGTTCATCCTGGCTATTGAGCCATTGGCGGCTAAGTTATGACAACATCACTGAGATTACACTCTTTGTTAGTTATATCAACAAAAGAGTATGCCTTGCAAATAATAAATGTAGAGCATGACAGAAAGATCCGATTTGGATCTTAAAAAAGCCCTCACTCACCAACCTGGTTGGTGACATGCTTCATCATTGGGCCCCACCAGGAGAGGCCGAATGCCACCCTGGTGTGCTGCGACGCCAGAATTACTGCGGAGCTGGTTATTCGTGTGTGGTGAATAGTGAAGGAGTGAATTTTAAAAGTATCACGATTGTGTCAAAAATAAATTTAATAATAGCCAATCGGACACATTAAAAGCAGGTTGAGGACGGAATGCTGAATAAATTGTTCAGCAGAGTCCATTGTAAAAGGTGGTCAACATGTTTCTGCCTATGTGTTTGTAATTTAAACAGGCTTTCTTCAGGACCAAGAAAAATGTGGACCCCGGAGGTATGGGCGCGCTAAGGCCCACCCTGACCTGAGGTACTAAATGTGAAAAGGAGATAAAAACTGTAAAAAACTGTATATACGTATCATCTGGTATCCCTCATGTGTGGGAGGAACAGAGTTTTTATAAGATGTAGTCACTAACTACATCATGGGTCTCTTGAGGGGGGTGGTAGCAACCATGGCACACCGCCTTCAATGATAGACACCCGCTTGGTGCCTGCAAAACCCTCTTGAACCGGACCCCGATGACATCGGCAGAAACATTTGCAAGGCATACTCTTTTGTTGATATACCTATACTTACCTTGGGGGACTGAGAGTGTTCCTATATATATATATATAAAAAATCCCTCCCTCTCCTGTTGATTTCAATAAACTCTTTGTTATACTACTAAACATATATTAGTGTCCCTCTACACAGATGATCTCACATTATATGTCCGAGACCCACAAGTTAGCCTTAACCCCATATTACGTGAGTTCATAGCCTTTGGAGAGCTCTCAGGGATTAACATTAATTGGGAGAAATCCTAGATGTTCCAGCTCACTCTGGGTGTCCTCCCCTATACTTTAGATCATCCTATAATATGGTGCACCTCAGAAGCAAAGTACCTGAGAATAATGGTATCTAGGGACAAGACAGAGCTAATGCAAATCAACTGTGGAAAGACTTTGGCAACCCTGACAGACTCAATCACTAGGTGTATTGCCATGCCCCAGTCCATGCCGGGTAGGATATCCCTGTTCAAAATGGTAATTCTACCTAAACGACTTCACCTATTCATTAATATACCTCATAACCCCGGTCGACATTTTTTTTAAAGTCTTGAAATCACAGCTGATTCGACTCGCGTGGGGCAGTAAGCAACCCAGGATGAAGTGGCCGATATTAATGCTGCCTTTTTTGTAGGGAGGCTCTGAAGCCCCCGATTTAGAATTATATTATTTATGTGCGCAGGCACACTTTGCTGGGTTCTGGTTCCGGCCTCCCCCTTATATGCCAAACCTTGCTGTCCAGCAGGACTACATGGACCCGATTCCATTGGCAGGGTTCATAGCAACTAAACTCCGGGAAAGCGAGCTTGATCCCACTACAGTAGCATGTACCACGACTGCATGGCAGTGACTTCAAAGAGACTGGATATGCCAATGATGTACTGGCCTTTGCTACAGCTTCCCCACCACCCGTATCTTGGGGTGACCCAAGAGTCAGAAAGCGGACAGTTGCTGCGAAAGGTTAATGTTAGGGAATGGGGGACCTCTATATCAATGGAATTTTTGGTACAAATGAACATTTTTTTCTTGGTGTAGAGCCCACACATATGGATTTCTTTCTATATTTTAGGCTATGGCAGATTGTGAAAGAAGCCACACCTGTGTTTCCCCATGAACCACCGACACTGTTTCCGTTACATACTTTACTTCAATGCCCTTCCCCTACACATGTGGTCTCCCTCCTACACCACAAAACATAGAACTCGCTTGACAGTAGCCCTATGGGTTCGCGCATACATTGGGAAGGGGAACTAGGTATATCCCTGTCCGACGAGCAGTGGGGATATTGTTGCCAGTGGACTGGATACATTACTGCCAGAATCCAGTTATGTATAATACACTATAAGTTCCTCCATAGGCTGTATTACACACCAGTTGAGATGCATAAATTTCAGTTATGGGAGAAGGATAAATGTGAGCGATGCAGCCGAGAGGGTGCATATTTTTTACATTTCGCTTGGGAATGTACAGCTATCAACCAATATTGGCAGCAGGAGTTCGTAGCACTGGAGCAGATAATGGGGTCTCGTCTACTGGCATTACCGATCATGGCGTTGCTGGGTTATACAGAGGAAATTACACTCGCCTAGAAGACATATGTGGCGCTAGGGCTGCTGTTAGCCAAGTGCAAAGTGGCCTGTAGATTGGGCAGGGGGCGGGCACCCAAATTTAAGGACTGGATACAGGATCTTGTTTTCTGGCAAGAACAGTCATTAACTTATTATTATTATTATTATTATTATTATTATTAAATTTATTAGGCGCACAGCTACCCTATTAGGGTTTCCCGGCGCAAAAGAGTCTAAAGTTAGACTGAGTAACTAGGCCAATTGCTGGATGAAGAGCCAGGTCTTAATGTCTCGACGGAATTTTAGATAGGAAGGTTCCTGTTTCACATGATTGGGAAGGGAATTCCACAGTTTAGGTCCAAGGTACGAGAAGGAGCGTCCGCCCATTCTTGTCAGTTTAAATCTGGGAAGCACCAAGTTTCCCTGAGTAGAAGAACGCAAGGCGCGATGCGGCGTGTAAGAGCAAATGAGTTCACGTAGATACACTGGGGCTGCGCCTTGCTTTATTTTGAAAATATGACAAAGAGCCTTGAATTTAATGCTGCTATCAATGCGGAGCCAATGAAAATCATGAGGAAAAGGGGTGACAGAGGCTCTCCTTGCAATATGACAGAGAAGGCGTGCTGCAGAATTTTTGACCGTTTGCAACCTCTTCAAGAGTTCCTTATTGCAACCTAAATAGAGAATGTTCCCTTAGTCCAAACGGGAAATAACGAGAGATTAGACTACGGTTCTTTGTGTAGAGGAAGGGAGCGTCCAGATTATTTTCCGCAACCATCTTAGTATGGAAAAACAGGTGCCAACGGTGCTCACAGCTTGTTGCCGCATAGAAAGTTGGCTGTCAATAATAAAACCTAAATTATACAGAATTTCACCCATTAGCTTCAAGGCCAAAAGATATATGGGACTCCTTACACATGCATTTGTTGGCTAATCCGATGCTACAGACGAAGCGGAGAACATGAAAAATGGTTTGAGAAACTGTTTACTAGTTGCAGAGGAGTGCCTAGCCGAGGTTTTGTAGGGGTATGCACCCGACAACTGAAAATTGGGGAGTGGGCCATATCATGGATGGGGGTGAGGGACAACACCTTTGACATGAACATGGGATGGGAGGGGGCTATGATCAGTTTTTACTTGCCGGTGGATAGTTATTTCCAAGCTGTCAATGATGTTTACATTTATGTGTACCGTAATGCACAAGTTTCGAACAACATGATATCCTGAAGATGTGTTCTTCTTTGTTGCTACATCTGTAATTTGAACGAAAAGATTTAATAAATGAAGGAAAAGCTCCACTTCAGTAAAGCACAAATGATCCTAGCTTTATGGGCTTCGCAAAGGCAAAGCAAGCGTGTTTCTTCTCATATTTCACGTTGAAAAACAATATGAAATCCTTATTCCATGTTGAAAAACTATCTGAAATTCTTAATGGAGGTGAATGCATAGTTGATCTACTGGAGCTCAATCCGATCTGTAGTGACTGTGATGAGTGGTTACTTTCTTGTCGTCTGCAGGTGAGAGTAGAGTCCAAGGTTCTCCCTTTTAAATACTAAAGCAAGTATCCAACATGCATAGCACCACTCACACATCCACTCACAGACCCATACAGCCACTAACAGACCCACTCACAGACCCATACAGGCACTCACCGACCCACCCAGGCACTCACACAGCCAGCAAAACACACCCACACAACCACTCACATACCGATTCACAGACCAAAACAACTACTGCCACACACACTCAGTCACTTGTTCAGCCACTGACACTCCCACTCACAGGCCCATACAGCCACTCAACTAGCTACTCACTCACCCATACAGCTGCTGACAGAGCAACTCAGCCACCCATACAGCCACTCACACACTCATTCACTCATCCACACTTCCACTCAAAAACCCATTCACAAATGCAAAAAAGTACTCACACACACATACACACACTCATGTACCTATACAGCCACTCGCTCAGACTCTTACTGTGCAACACAGCCACTAACACACCCACTCAAATAGCCACTTACTCGCCGATACACCCACTCACACACCCAGTCAATCATCCATAGAGCCATTTAGACAAGTACACAGTGACCAATACAGCCACTCACACACCTACTCACCCACAGGGGCACTCACACAGCCACTCAGTCACTGATACAGCCTCTCTCTCACACACACACACACACACACAAACACATGCAGCCACCCATAAAGCCACTCACACATTCACTCACACACCCACTAACCCACCCATGCAGCCAGTCACACCAACATTCACCCACTCATACAGTCACTCACAAAGCCACTTATTCATCCATACCACCACTCACACACCCACTCATACACAAATACAGCCACTTAGACAGCCACTCACACACAGATTCAGGCAAGTGAGTGGTGTCGTTTTTTGGCGTACATAGGTCTTTGTGATAAAGCCCCATTTGTTTATTACTTAGTTTATAAAGTGTTTGTTGTTGTTGACTTGTTTGTCAATTTAACCTAATTAGTAAGAATTATGGCTAGCCGCAGGATTACTGCTCAGCAGGTGGTTGTTATGCTTTTTGAATCTTCCTCTGACAATGATTATGAGACTATGCGGTTGGCATTAGAATGATGTCTTTAGTTACAGCTGTTGTGTGTGTAGTTAAATTTTGTATCTAGTTCCAATTGGTTTGTGTTTTCTTTCTTGTTAAAAAAGATTTGATGATGGTGTACGTGGACTGGTGCTTGGCTGGTGGTGTGCATGGGCTGGTGCTTGGCTGGCAGTGCGGGTGGGTTGGCGCTTGGCTGGCGGTGTGGGTGGGCTGGTGCTTGGCTGGTGGTGTGGGTGGACTGGTGTTTGGCTGGCACTGTGGGTGGACTGGTGTTTGGCTGGTGGTGTGTGTGGACTGTCATTTTGCTTGTGGGGTGTGTGGACTGGCGTTTGGCTGGCAGTGTGCATGGACTGGCGCTTGACTGGCGGTGTGCGTGGGCAGCATTTGGCTGGCTGTGTGTGAGTAGTGACGTGCTGCTGGTCATTACGCACTCTGCTAGCCAAACGCCACTGCACACGCTATGTCAGCCACCAGCCAGTGTGATTGCTTTGTCAGTCATGTGGGCGTATGAAAGTGATGGGCCCTTAAATGGCGGTGTCTGTCGATGTGAATGTTTGTATTGTGCTGGGCCACAGCTGGTGGTGTCAATGGTCTTGTGTGTGTCACGTATGAAAGGTGTGTGAATGGCCTGTAAAGAGATTTGTGACTTTGCGTGGCTTTACAGCTCACGAGCTGTGAGTCATTGGTTTAGGTTTTTAACCTTTTAATTATTAACAGTGCATTCCCTTTTTGCAAAATGTCTTGTTAATAAAATATGCATTATGAACCTTTCACTGACCCTCGTGTCAAATCCAACTAGAATGTGTGTGCACTTAAGCAATAGTTAGTTTTGAAGTAATATATGTCTTTTTTGTCTTTCTCTGCCAGGGTGTACATTGTCTCTACATTGTCTGTTGGTGTGAGTGTTGTAATGTGCTGGGCCCACAGCTGGTGGTGTCAATGGGTGTGTCAAGTATGAAAGGTGTGTGAATGGCCTGCAAAGAGCTTGGTGGCTTGATGTGGCTTTACAGCTCATGATCTGAGAGTCATCGGTTCAGGTTTTTAACCTTTTACTATTAACAGTGCATTTCCTTTTTGGGAAATCTCTTGTTAATACAATTTAGTTTTTGAACCTTTCACTCACCCTCTTGCCAAATCCGACTAGTATGCGTGTGGGAACAGATGGATAGGCAGTCATATTTGTCTTGTCTTCTTTCTTTCTGTGCCAAGGTGTAGTTTGTGTCTAGGGAAAATCTACCAACTTTAGATATTTTTGTAAACTAAAAAAAAATGGAGAGAACTGGTTGGTGTGCCTTTCATGGATCCCAACAATGGGGCCGATTCACAGAATTAATCTGAGACAAAATCCTAAACTTACTACTTATGGTATACTTATGGTATTCACAGAATACGACTACTAACTTTACGTCCGCACTCGGGCCAGAATTTCTGCACCCGGAGTGGAATTTCCGCCCCTGGAGCAGTAATCCCGCATTGTGCTGGAATTTCCGCACTCGGGCCAGAATCTCTGCTTCCAGGCGGAATACCCACTATCTGGTGTTAATTGACTATATCTGATGCATGGTGGGGATGGTAGGCACTTGGACAGGTGATTAGAATTGAGGAAATTCTCAACAGGCCAGAATGCGGGTAGTCCGGCCCTGGAGCAGTGATTCTGGCAAAAGTGCAGGATTTCTGCTCCAGGTGCGGAATTTCCACTCCGGGTGCGGAAATTTCCCTCCGGGTTTTACCTGATATTTAACATGTTTCACTATTTAAGCATTTTCTAGACTTTGTGCTTGCTAATCTAAGGAACTGCACCCATCAACTGGTCCTTGGTGGAGATTGAGAAAAGGGAAAACGGCTGGCGAAAGTTGTGAGGGAAGGGAGAGAAATTTATGCTGTGGCTGCTGTTTTGTGAGTGTGTATAAAAACCACAAGTGATGTGAGTAGTTTGAGTGCTGTGTATGAAGTATTCCTCCAATATGTTTATTTGAGTGACGTAAGTGATGTAAATGGTATTAATTTGATTTGAAATTCTGTAAAGCGTTGAGCGCTACAGATGATAGGAATATCGCTATTTAGATCATAAAAAGCCACATGTTTTGAAGGATTTTCTAAAAGACCATAGATTGGGGCCATTTTTTTATGTTTAGCAGGAGTGTGTTCCAGAGTTTGGCTGTTCCTGAAATGAAACTTCTTCTGCCCCAGTGCACCCTCTTAGCTTTGGGGATCAGTAAGAGTTTACTAGTAGATGACGGTAGATTTCTCATGTTCGTCATGTGAATGAAGGCCAACGATGTGTGTGATGTAAACAGAGCTGTAAGTGGTCCGGGTATCTCCGGGTCTCAAACCAGGGGGTAATTAAAAACAGACATTGAAGCGGGTCCCTATTGGGCCCTATATCATTGTCCCTGACTGCCCTTGTAAAACACTGATCAGTTTCTGAACAATGAATGTAGAAGATGTTATGGTAATCTATGTCAGGAATTTAGTTCCTGTTTGTATTTCACATGTTTTACTTAATTCTTGTATTCCTTAAGAGTGTTAGCTATTTCTAGGAATTGTTTTTATAGTGGTTTTTTTCCATTCAGTATATTACTCTTGTATAGTATACACTTTGAACTGTTTCGCTTCTAGGTGTTTATAACAGGGCACGATTGAGAGGTCTGGAGTTGAGGCTGAAGGCAATGCCACTTTTTCTCAGTGCCTATCAGTGAGTCAAAAAAGTGTTAATACATGGTCATACAATCCTTAACCTTTCCTCAGTGTGCACTGAGCAATGGACGTATTTTCCAGTTACAATTGGGATTCTGTGCAAATGTGTGTGAAAGAGGTGCACAGGTGTCAAAATATTGATATGGCAAAAGTTAAAGAAAAAAGAAGTGCATTTAGGAAACAGCGAAAAGAGGGTGCCGGAGAGGAAAGAAATGAGTTGTAAAATATGTAGATGGAGGAGATGGGGTGTACAGAAAACAGGCATCGATGTGTAACAAAGCAAACATAACTAGAGTGGCTGAGACACTCTGGAGGCCACTGCCCCTTCTACAGGTCTCAGTAATGTCTAATTCGCAGTCTCAAACTTTCAGAATGTAAACATTTTCAATATTATGTACAAAAAATTCCTTATTGTTACTCATTTATCTTAAATATTTAACTATCATTGAAAAAGTCAAAGGTCCTGGCTGGTATTAGGTGTATGTCAGCTATTGTTGCAATAACAGAAAGTTAAGCGAGGCTCCTAAATACCGGTTTTAGCACACTATGGGAATCACAGAAATTTAGGGGCATATCAACAACAACCGGCGATAATCATCGCAAAGCGCATTTAGCGCTAGGATAATTATCGCCGGCTAGCGTGAATTTTTATCGCTGAGATAGCGTGCTATTAGCAACGCTTATCTCAATAGCGATAAAAATCCTCACGCTAACAGGCTAACCTGAGATTATCGCTGGAAACCCAGCGATAATCTCACGTTACCTTGTTGATAAGGACAGGCAAACTTAGCCATGATATCTTCCTTCCATAGGATATCATGGCTAAGTCAGAAAAATACCAGACGTAAAAAAGCAGCGTTAACCGCGGTTAGCGACATTTCTCCTATTATTTTACTCTGGAACGCACCCTTTGCATCTCATTAGAGATGCAAGGGGAAGCGTAGAGTAAAAGGGTGCTAACATGCGAATTTTCATGTTAGCACCCTGTTGTTAATAGGGTGCTAGTTTTATCTCTGCTTTTTTGGCTTTTAAAGCCAAAACAGCAGAGATAAGGCCCTTGTTGATATGCCCCTTAGTTTGTGTGTTTAAGTCACACCCATAAAAATATAGGCCACACCCCTTTTAGAGATGCTCCCACTTTTTAACCCCCACTTAAAGTCCCGGATGTGAATGATTAGAAATGATGTGAGTGACGTGAATGATATAATCCATAGGAGGAATGTGAATAGTACTGTATACAATTTGGACATTTCTTGCAAAATCTACACTTCAAAAAACACAATGAAAAAGTTTCAGTGCATGACCAGGCATACAGCTCTCTGGGACTCAACAGGAGAGCACAGCTCATGTCAGTCCCTTTGGGGCGACCCTGCTGCTATAGGAGGCGCTGCAAGGCGCTCTAACTCTCACAGGTCCTAAAGAGTCGCTGTGACTTACAAAGAGCACCATCCCCCACAGCTCCGCGAGAGGTTCCGCTAGAGAGTTAGAGGCTCGCAGGAACAAAAGTCTGCTTCTAATCTTTGCTGATCACTACTGCAGAACTCTGTTAGTTTGCCCCTGGCTGAGAAAAAGAAGACTGACACACATATTTACATTTATTTGACATTTTCAAGAATGCTCAGCAACAAAACCAAGCTTCCTGTGATAAGAAAGCACAGTTCAATGTGCCATAAAGGTCAATCAATCAATCAATCAATCAATCAAGCATTTGTATAGCGCGCTACTCACCCGGAGGGTCTCAAGGCGCTTGGGGTAGGGGGGTCCGCTACTGCTCGAACAGCCAGGTCTTGAGTTGCTTCCTGAAGGCGAGGTGGTCTTGGGTCAGGCGGAGGTGGGTGGGGAGGGAGTTCCACATCTTGGCGGCCAGGTAGGAGAAGGATCTTCCTCCCGTTGTGGCTCTTCGGATGCGGGGGACGGCGGCCAGGGCGTGGCTGGTCGAGGTCGAGGTCCTTGGTTCATAGTACACAGAAACATTTGGATACTAAAAATGCACTGCAGGGGCTTAAATAAACTTTGCATAGACAGAAGCAGGTAGAGACCTATCAATAGTGAAAAGGAGAAAGGAAAACAAATATTCATGAAGGTGCCTCTCATGTGAAAGCGAGGGCCTCTTGTAGGGTTAAAAAAAAGGTTTCCCTTTTTTCCTGCTGCACTTCCAGTTTGTACATACAGGGCCTCAGAGCCCAGCAATGGGAAGGAAACTGGGAAGCAATTTGCAGTGTCATCTTTAAGACTGGATAAACAACAAGGGAGACAAAAACAGCCTGTAGAAGTATTTGTGTGCCCTGCATCTTTCAGGGCACACTAATAATGGGAATATAACTCTGATGAATGATGTACTTGCTGGAGAGAGCTGTTTTCTGCCTAGTTATGGTTTTGACTTCTAAAGTAGCAAAGAAGGGTGATTGAGCCTGCTGCAAATGTGTATGTAACAAGCAGATCACAGATTAGATATTTGATTTGATAGATAAGTAGGCTACTGTTTTTGTCACAGAGAATATTTTGGTACTTGAAGTTAGTAATCTACAGTCCTCGTAATATAGCACAGTGAGCTATAAACCATCACGAACGAGCTGAATGCAAACGGCATGGCATAAGCTTAGAACCTTATTTTTTTCTCAAACTTTTGTTATTCTATGGTTGCTTAAAGTTTCATTCCAGTAGTGAGAAATTCGTATTGCTATAGACAACCCCAGACACTGTTACGTTTCAAATTCTGAGTTTGTGTTTTTCCGGACAAACCACTCTTAACATATATTGCCTATCAGTATGAATGATATGATTCTTACACCTTGCATTGTGTTTTGTAAAATTCCCTGAGTTTGATTTACACATTTGTATGATTTGTTGTCTCCGTGCACTATGTGTGTGGGACATAAAGCGTGCTCTGACACAATTCACTGAGGTTATAGAGAGATGAGGGGCACCATGAGGGAGGTAGCAAGTGAATCCATGGAGAAGGAGGGCATGGGCAGCCGGGAAAGGCGCCAACAAAGATTGCCATGCAGGAAATCACTAATGCAAAACCCAGCCCTGGGGGGTTGTGTGATCTGCCCCAGACTTAGGAAGTGAGTCACAGTGCCAATGACCCATTCGTATCTCATTTTTCACGGGGCAGAGTCCCCTGACTTAACTCTCTACCCAGATTACGATGAATTCCCCAAACTAAGGGGCAGATTTACAAGCCCCTAGCGCCACTTTTGCGTCACTTTTCCCATGTAAAAAAGTGACGCAAAAGTGGCGCAAGGAACTTGTAAATCTGCTCCTAAGTTTTTTTAATGCTCATTTAAATGGCCTAAATGGGTGAAAAAGAATATATAGATACCAAAAAACACACAGTGAAAGGGAACATAGGCATGCACCATAAAGTGAATCAGAACCACTAGTAAAATAAAAAGAAATTATCTTTAAAAAACATATTTGATACTGCAGGTATCTCAAAAATCTATATAACTCTCAAAGCCACAAGGATAAAAACATGCCACTTAAATGCATAACCTAAATGCACCTGATGGCACACTGAGGTTGGATATTTCATCACATTTTACGATTCGCGCTTGGCAAATTTGACTTGGTGGTGTGTACATTTTCACACTCTACCACCCACTCCTGCCATCATATGAGGAACGTCCAGCTGGTTCTAGCTTTTTAACCAAGATCACTGTGCATTCGAGAGCTTGTAGTTTTGTGGTTAGCTTTTACACATAGAGATCAGAAATCCCTGTTTGCGCCGTGCTTTTGGATTAAACGTCAAGAATGAATGAAGGTGTTACTTGTGGCATGCTGCCATACGGCACCTGTGTACACCTATCCCTTCTACGTCACATAGGCTTGCTCTGCTGCTGTGGTATTCTAAGGTGAGAGGTGGTTGCACAGCTACTGCTATTACTGTACCTCTCTAGCGGAGGTGGCTGTCATTACTTCTTGTTTCCTATGGTGTATCGCTCGCGTGAGGGATGTCTACAGTACTCCTGTTTCCGGTGCTGTGTCTGTTTCATGTGTGAGACCTCTACAGCTGCTGCTCATGTTTTTAATTTTTAGTGCATGAGAAAATTGCACATCTGCCGCCCATGCTGGACCTGTTTTCCTAGGGAAGCTTGCACTGCTATTTACTGTAACGCACCAATGTGAGAGCGATTTGAATGCTGATGTCCACCCTGCATCTTTTTTTGTGCAAGGATTTTGCAGTGATGTTGCTCGTATTGTGCCTGTTCTTTGTGTGAAGGAAGCTTGCACAGAAGTTGCCTCTGCTCTGCCTGTTTGCATCAGGTAATCTTGCAGTGCAGCTCTGTGTGTTATTTCAAATTTGTGTGAGGAAATCTTACACCAGTGCTGGCTGTGCATAACCTGCACAAGGGCATTTTACTCTCCTTTCCAATGCTTCTATCTGCCCAGTACCTGCTGTGGGTGTGAGAATGAAGGTTGCACTGCTGCTACTAGTGTTTTGCTTCTTGTGAACCTTGAACTGCTCCTGTTGGTGCTGGTTTGAGCGAGAATTGCTCTATTGCTGCTTTGGCTATTGCATGCTATAGCACGTTTTGTAAAGAATCCTATGACCTCAGACAGAGGGTCACAAATAACCCAGTGGGAGAAAATGTGGATAGAACTGAGGGTGTAGGAGTTAGGACTCGAGCATGAAGAAAGGCTAAGAAAATAAAAGTTACAAAGAAGGAAGAGAGAAGAAAGGAAGATTGAAGGAAAAGGAACAGTGAAGTGGAGAGATAACAAACAGGGAAAGGAAATGTGAGAGGTAGAGGAAACAAAAAATTAGAAACACCTCTAGGGGGAGATAATGAAAGGAATGGGGATAACACATGAGAAAGAAAACATGATAGATAAAGGAAAAGCAAAAGAGATACTAGAAAGGGTGTAGTAACTAAGAATTACAAGATGAGGAAGAAATAAAAAAGGCAAATGAAAGGGACAGGAAAATACACATACAGAATGGAACTTGACTGGAAAAGAACAAAGGAGTTGGAATAGAGAAAGTATGGCGCATAAATAATAGAGGGAATAAGACCAATGGCTGAACAAGGGCAAAGCGCATGAGCAGTAGCCCAAGCCCTTGAGTGAGAGACTGTACAAGAATGGGAGGTAAGCACAAAAAGAAGAGAGACATACATTGCAAAGTGGTAAGGAGTTTAGACTGGATGGGCATGGATGTTACTGGATGAGTGAAGTTATGGAATGCGGAGAGATGAGACAAGTGTAAAATATGAAATTAAAAAGAATGTGGAGTAAGGGAAGCTGCAGGAAGTTGAGTGCGCAGAAAGGAAAATTCAGAATGAAAACAGTAAGACTACACAAGAAGTAAGAAGGTGCACAGGAACGAGAGAGGTAACTGTGAAGGAAACAAGTGTGATAGAAGTTTAGAAATGAGAGAGAGAGGGGTAAAGATGGAGATAGTTCTAAAACTGGGGAAGCAGAAGCAAGACGATCAGAGAAAGAGACACTGCTGAAAGTAGCACTGAGAGATGATAGTGAGAGAATGAGAATGAGAAGAATAAATTGGAGAGTAAGAGAGGAACTAAAGAGAGATATTTAGTGGCTAAAGGTAAGATTAAATGTGAGAGAGTGCGTGCTATAGATAGTAGAGAATGTGGTATGTGCAAGTCGGAGGTAAAAATGAGGAGGAAGGGGAGAATGAGCGATAGGGTGGCAGTAAAACTACGAGAGATAGAGGTGAGCACGAAAAGTTGGAGATATAGCTTAGAGAATGAGAGTTTCTGAGTTGGAGGTAAGCAGAAAATTGGAAGAGATAGAGTGAACTAATGAGAGATTGAGGTGCAAAGAAACCCAGGAGAAATAGAGGAGAGGGACAAATTGTCAGAAAAAGTAAGGGAGGTGTGAGGGAGCATGACAGTGGCATGGAAACAAGGGACATAAGCTTGTGTTTGAAAAGTAAACTCAGAGAAATCGATGAAACCAAAGGATATAAGTAGAATTAAGAGATCTGAGAGAAAGCTGTGTGGGGAGCAATGAAACTGGAAATGATAGAAATAAAAATGGCAAAGGTAAATGACAGCATTCCTAATGAGAGGGAGGCCTACATATGTTGTAGAAGGGTTGCAGTGCTGGAAGAATGAGTTATTGAGTGAAATGTTCAAACAGAAAAGGTGATAAAAGACAGAGAGCAAAGAAGAGAGGCTGACTGGGAAGGATTGACTGGGAAATCTGAGAGATTAAAATAGCCAGTAACATGGTCCATTGGTGCATTGCAAATGGAATTTCCAGTAGCACAAAGGCCCCAGTTTTGCTCATGACTGTCTTTGCTACGCTCGTAGCCCTATGGCTGTGCCCTGAGATCCCTTCATGTCACCGAGCATTTTCTCTTTTGAGACCCTATTGCTCAATTTTTGAATGAATAACACCAAAAGACAGTTTTTATATGCCCTAATGTATCCCTGACAGCAGAACCTGTTGATCTCCTTCAAGCTATGTGTACCAGTGAAAACCCTGCTGCTAGCTTTCAGGTAGGTTACGAGGGTGAGGTGCTTTAAAACAGGAGGTAGGGGACCGAATAAAGGGACTCACTTGCTGTACATTGCAGGGTGACCCCCTAAGGATTTGCTACACCACTGATGCACTGCTTTTATTCACGTGCACGGGTCAGTACAATGTAATTACAATGCGCTATTATGATGCAGTCGTGGCCGGCATGACTCACGGTTCGGGTGGCAGAAGGTTGCGCAGGGAGGGAGTCGCGCGGGGGGGGGTTAATTTTAAATACAGTTTTCAAATGTAACTTACCATCGCAGACCGGTCCAGTCCTGCGTTGTCCAATGTCCTCTCCTCCACACAGGAAGCAGTCAGTCTCCCTTCCCTCCCGTAAGCCAATCACAACGCTGCAATGGTAGCTGACCACACAGGCGTCTATGGGGAGGCCATTTTATCCATGTAGGCTGCATGCAGCCTACATTGAGAAAAGGGCAAAGTGCGTATGACTGGTTTGGAGGAGTGGGCAAGCCACTACTTCCCTGCCTTGGAGCAGGACCGCCCACCTGCCCCACCCCCCCACCAAACCCTTCTGCTTTCTCGCAGTGCAAGAAGCAGAAACATAAAATGGTATTTATAATACCATTTTATGTTTCTGCTTCTTGCACTGCGAGAAAGCAGTGAGGCGACGCTCCTCCCCCCACGTGGAGGAGCCGCCCCTGCATGTTAATAGACACTGGTGCTTTCTATTTGCAAACAACTGGCGTGTTTTGGTGTTCTTTTTGTCATTTTCTACATGACATGATGGAAGCACGTCAACCTCAGTGTAGGGATCTGGGCTCCGCGCAGGCTGGACCCGGATGATAACCCGGAAGGGATTGCACTCTTTGTATCACTCTCTGGCCAGGTGTGGCCAGAGAGCTTAAATAAATGGGCGGAGGTTGCTTGGGACTTCCAGCCATCACTATTGCACAGATTGGTTGTGTACCTTATTTAGCTCCACAGGCCTATCAAATAAAGAGAGCTACTCTACACTGGCGATGTGGGTGGGTGCTCATTGGGACCAACTCCCATCTGCCTTGTCCCTCTCATCTCCTGTGGCAGAGCCCGGGCCAGAAGCAGAGCGCAGATCTCTTGTTGCAGAGCCTGGACCAGATGCAGACCACGGCGGGAGGCGATACCCTTCTGAGGCCCAGGACGTTTACCTGCAAGCCGCCGCAAGCAGTCCCCCGATGCCACCACCGTAGGCACCGACAACAGCTGTGAGCGTTGTCGTTGCGATGATGCAGGTATTTTCCAGCCAGCCTGTCCCCTTTCGCTGGTCTTACTCTCCCACAGCAGCCGTTCTCCACGCTATGCCTGCTTCCAACCAGGAGAACTCCAGCAGCCCTACACGCAGCACGCGCACATGCGTCTCCATGGTCACGAGTGAGCCTCGACTTTGGGAGTTTTCCAGACGGCCGAGTAGCTGCCATGCTGATAGACAGCTTTTCAAAATACCCAGTAGTTGAAGTAATTGCATCCACATTGTTCGCACACCTGCAGCCAGTTCTTGTGAGGACATTTGCACTCTTTGGGTTACCCCATGAGATTAAGCCGGACAATGGACCTTCATTTCAAGGGGAGAATTCAGAGATCTACTTGCCCTACTCGGAGTCCGCCATCAATGAAGCACCCCACAATGGCCGCAGGCCAATGGCGATGCTGAACGCTTCATGCGGACACTTAACAAGAACATCCGAATTTCAATGGCGGAACAGTCTGACCCTGAAGTCGCACTTCAGCATTTCCTGCTTGAGTACCACAGGACCCCGCATTGCACGACACAGAGAACACCCTGGTCCCTGATGCTAGCCGGACACTGTGGGACACCATTCCTGGAACTGATGGCTGGGTACCAGCGCCATATGACCTTACCAGTATTCAAGCACGATGAGTAGCGAATAATGAGTGGGCCAGCTGGCGGAGGAGAGCTAAGACCCGCGTCATTATCCCATGAAATACTGTCTTAGTCCGGAACTATCGCAGCGGAGGGAAATTCAGAACAGCATATGCACCTGGGCCGTGGACCGTTCTAAAAATCAATGGCACTGCCCTCACAGCTCAGCGAGGAGAAGAAACAATTACAAGAAACATATCCTGGTTCAAACGAATCCGATGCACAGGCAGAGAGCGAGACCGTCTCAGACTTACAGGAGGAGAGGCGCCTGTTGAGGCACCCCATCACACCCTGACGAAGAGTAAACCGTGAAAAACCCTCCTCAACCTCCTACCACGGAGCCTATCGTGGGCACTACCGGAGACACCTTGCTGCCTCACAGCCATAATGAGAGGCAAAGGTCCCGCCAACAAAAGTACAATCTGAGGCCAAACCCCAAGCCTAATCAAAGACTTAAAGACTGTGTGTGTTAAATTGTTTTATTCTGTTGGAACACTAATTTGGGAAGGGATGTTGTGATCTGGGACAACGCAGGCGGGACCCGGATCATAGCCCGGAAGGGCTTGCACACTTTGTATCACTTTCTGGCCAGGCGTGGCCAGAGAGCTTAAATAAAAGGGAGGAGGTTGCTTGGTAATTCCGGCCCACACTATTGCACAGAGTGGTTGTGTACCTTATTTAGCTCCACAGGTCAGGCCTATCAAATAAAGAGAGCTACTCTACACTCAGTGGCATGGGGAGCAGAGTGTAGTTGTTGTTATTGCAATGGGGGTCGGAGGGAGGAGAAGCCAGCAGGCCTGTCAACAGCCCCAGTTCCAGAACTTTGTATCTGGGTGGGCCAAGCGTGCGTTTGGGTGGGCCAATGTGGGCCCAATTTATAACAATTCTGAAGGTAGACTACAAGCTCTAGAGTTGCACATGGACATCAATTCACCAAAAGGCCTGGGGTAGGGGAAATTACATCACACATCCTTGACCTTAATGACATCACAAGAAGTGACACCATATGACCTTTGGCCCTCAATCTTCCTACGAAGTGATGTCACATGACCTTAAACCTTATAATATCACAATAATTGACATCACTGAAGTTATAATAAAAGCCATAATAAAACATGAGTAGTAAAATGACAGAACATTCAAAAATGCCTGTTTTAGATACCACTTGTATTAGGGTGCTGGCATCATATGAAAGGAGATCATTAATTGTTTTTTTTAGTTTTACATGAAAACATTGTGTTTATCTGAATAGGATAATTCCACCACATTTATTCTTAGATAATGGTCGGACATTTATGATTCCCTTGGGGCTCCTTATGCAATGAGGCATGCACTGCCACTATGGGAATATTATAATATATGTCACATCCTACAGTATATTACTGTGGGCATCATACAGAGACTAAAATACATAAACACCTTCGGAATCAACACACAGAATCAGCCGGGTCTGGTGGACTAATGCGTCCACTGTAGGGGCCTGTGTTCGACCTCATGGTCACAGGTTAAAATCCAGGTGTGTCCACTCAGCCTTTCATCCTTCTGAGGTCAATAAAATGAGTACTATTGAGTTGGGTAACAAAACACATCTGTTATTCAGTGCCAAGATACCCTTGGGTGAATGTGAATTTTACATATACACGTTATGTTAGATAACTGAGGTGCAAAAGGGCCCTCAAAGCTCTGGGCTCCGGTGCCACTGCACCTGCTGCATCAATGGCAGATAACACCCTGTCCCCACTCCTCCATACACACCACCTAACTGCAGCTTGCCTCCGACATGAGGTACGGTTGCCACACTGACATTTTTCATCCGACATGAATATTTTAATGTCTCAGCCAGTGTAAAAATAGAGAAAATCACTCAAAGTCAGCATTTGTCCCCTTTACAGTGCATACTTATAAAATACACTTTAAAATGTGTTCTAGAGGTATGTTCCTTAATTACACCTGACTAGGGTTGCCACCTGGCTGATTTTTTACTGGCACCACCAGTATTTTAATGTCCCAGCTGGTACAAAAATTTGTGAAACCACCTACGGCAATTTTAGCCCTAATCTGTACCTAATTCAAACACCATATATAATGGAAAATACTTTAAAATGGATTCTAGAGCTGCAAAGATTCCTGACTATTAAATATAGTAAAAGCAGACGAAAAAGTCATGGTACAAATGTATACATACAAGTTTATTCATAGTTCTATTTAGTATCATGTCCATGCCTGCGCACACTCTTAAAACTACAACAAATAGCTGGTGTTTTCTTTTGGAAAAGTGACAACGCTACCGCAGATTGATAATTAATGTGAACAAAGTGAAAAAGCATCACAATGTTCGGCTGTCCTCATGGCCTCTTCTCCCGACTGGGAGGGCCAAAGGTCATGTTTGGCTGGGCCTGGCCCACCCGCTAGAACCGGGCCTGCCTGCCAACATGCCATTGTCTGCCTCTACTGGCATCTAACGCCAGCTCCTAAATAAGAGAAACAACTGGACTTAGTAAAAGTAAATGAATACTAACCCTGGGTGTAGTTTGCGTAGTAGCGCTACGCGTAGCTACGCGAAGTGCACTTCGCACTACGCGAGATACGCGTAGCGCTACGCGAACTGCGTTGTGCGCTGTTCGGGATGATTGCTCAGTGCCGGATGCTTGTCCGCACTGTGCAATCATTGAAAACGGCATCTCGCACAGTGCGAGCTGTTGTTTTCTGTCGCTCGAGTAGATTTTTACTCGAGCGGCCGCTTTCTCAATGCGGACTGGTAGTTTCTCATCGCGAGCGGTAGCGAGCATATGCGATCACTCACAATGAGAAACCTGACCTCCCCGCGTTGAGAATCTTTTCCATGCTCGCGATCGCCAACTTGAGGTTGCTGATCGCAAACAAGGAAAAAGTCTCGTCGGGATGTCTTTTCGCTCGCTCGCGGTCACCAGCTTGATGTTGAGGACCGCGAGCGAGCAGAAAATGCCAACTACGCTACGCGTTTTTGCACTGTGCTACGTGCAATTCGCATAGCGCGAAGTAGCACAAACTACGCAAACTACGCGAGCGTAGCGTAGTTGGCCGCCCAGGGTTAATGAATATACTTTTGCGGACAGTGGATGAAGCTGGCTGACTGCAATCCTCAATAAGTATAGGTAGCTTTCTTTTAAAACTATGGGGCAGATTTACAAGCCCCTTGCACCACTTTTGCGTCACTTTCCCCATGTTAAAAGTGACGCAAAAGTGGCGCAAGGGGCTTGTAAATCTGCCCCTAAAGGTCTCGGCTAACGCCAGACCTCACCAGGTAGCATTTTGCTTCAACTCAAATCGTTCTCATTAGCAAAACTTTCATGCTAAAGCTGTGTTAATTATTTTCAAGTCACATATGCCACCTTGTGGATTAACTAGGTACTTTTTTCACTTAATCGCTTTGGCTGTTTCAACAGCCCAATATAATCAAAAACCTTCACAAATAAAAAAAACATACATATATACATAACATACAGAGGTTTTGGGTTAGCCGTCTTCATTCATTAATCTGTACAACTGTCATTCGTGTTGCCAAGACCGAGCTACTGGCTTTTCCGATGCTTAGTTTAAGTTTACAACATATTTTATACACCAGGAAAACGCTGTCTATGTTATCAGTTAAATAAATCCGGAAAACACACCATTTTGCTTGAAACCCAAACATACAGCACTAAAATGCGATGTATTCGTTTGGCTTCTCCGTGACAGAAGACCGCTTCTTTTGATATCCGTTTGAACGCTATGTATAGCATAGAATCAATATCTATCCAGCTTCTCATTGTGAGCTTCCATTAATTGTTCTGAAATCCCCATATGTTATATTTGTATTATATATAGCTGTACCATAATATCTAATCTCATGCTCCTAATTGTGCTGCCTACATAGGTCTCGGTTAAAAGTGGCTCTTTATTTTGCAATCCCTGCTCTTATCCCTGTTTGCACAAGGAATGCACATTACAATAGGAGCTTTACACACGCCCTTCTAAAATGTAATGGTGAAAAAAAAGGGCTGATGAGTCAGGTAATTTATGGGTCTTGGAGGTGTTATGCACAGTTATATTTGAATTGTAAATCAAACAGTTGTACACCACCCAAAAAAGTTGCATTTTAATTAGTTCCTAGCTTCTAAATATCTACCAATGAGTATCACAAGCCTCATTGCAGTATCAACACACATGGCACAGAACCTTCTTCCCACAACTGCTGCTTCAGAAGATTACAGAATTCTTCTAATAAAAAACTAGAAGGTTCACCTAGCTTACAGAATATGCCTGTGGGAGACAGGCTTCCGGAGAAGACAGCTTTAACATTATTCACTTTCCTGTGCAGAAGGATGATAATGTACATGAACATGTTTTTTTTATCTCATCCACTACCTGTTCCTGAAATAAATGAGTCTCTGAAAACATTCCTTTTGTCGTTTTTAAGTGTTTCAGGCCTTGTGTAGTCAAGCATTATTTTTACTGTGTTTTAAAAAAGTAGTCTTTGTATTATCCCTCGTTTACAATGCTGCTAGTATTAAAATGTTTTAATTAATTGCCTTAGACAGTAGTCATTAAAAGGTATAAAGTGAAACATTTTTATAGAAAATTAATGCATATTTGAAATTTGTTTGATCACTTTCTTATATTTAACTCACAATAAAAATAATTTTGAAGCCAGTGCACCCTTATGCAAGGAGATACAACTTTTGAGTAAAGGAAGTGGACTAAAGTTAAAACAAAAAGAAAATGCAGCAACAGCAACTCATTTGAACGGTCTCACTACCGATAGGGAAACAAATCTATTCATTTTAAATAAGAGATTATCATGGAAATAACTTCCTGCACCCCTAAAACTAAAATTCTGTCGCCCCACATTCAATAGAAAGAATAAAAAACCTGCTATGTTTAATTCCATCCCCCCCCGGCACCGGGCCTACTGGGGATCTCCCCTGATGTTGCATGGCGGACCGCCCCGGAGAGGATATTAAAGCCGCCCTGTCGGGGAGTGGTGGAGTGGGCCACCCACACTTGAAGGTTGTAGGCACAGCTCCAGCCGATTTGCAACATCCTGAAGGGGCTGCGGCCTGGGGCCCCGTGGGACTGAGCTGGTGCGAGAAGACCTGTGGGCTGGGGGTCCAGCGAGTCTGATCCCAGTAGGGGGTCTACTTGGCTGGCTGACCCTGAGCTGCGGAGGTGGCTGAGCTAGGCTTAGTGCGGCTTGTGGCCCGGGTGGGCCGGATTCCATGGGGCCCTGCCCGCAGCAGCATACCCGAGTGTCCCCAACGGGGCACCTAGGTGGCGGGGTGCCTAGAGGAGAAGCCTGCCAGAATCCACAACAGAAGGAAGTACATTCAGGAGCGGGGTAGACACCACACGTTGGGGCCCATATCTCCCCCTTTTCCATCATGACCAAGGATAAACCGGAGGGCTCTACCTCCAAGCCAAGCACCGTGGACCAGTTTGCCACGCCCCTGGAGGCGCGGGCAACGCAGACACTGGGAGCCCTGTCTCCGACAATGCTGCTTTGCTGGCCGCGATCACTCAAGCCCACGATACCCTAGACGCAAAGATCAGTGCTGTAGGTTCGGAGGTCTCCTTTCTGCATCAAGATCTTATAAAGGCCATGGATTGCATCACGGAGGTGGAGACCTGTGTTTCGATGGTGGAGGACACAGTGGCAACCCTGCAAAAAAAGGTGAACAAACTCACCATCGTAATAAGAGAACTGGCATCCCTCATTGAAGATGCCGAGGGCCCCTCCCGAGGCAACAACCTGTGCTTCATTGGATTTCCGGAGGGGTGCGAGGGCTCCTCAATGGAACGCTTTCTCACACAGTGGTTGAGTTCCCTCTTGCCTGAAGACTCCTTATCCTCCTGTTTCGTGGTGGAGAGAGCCCACAGGGCATTGACTAGGAAGCCCCCGGCCATTAATTGCCAAGCTGCTGAATTCTGTAAACCGGGACACCATCCTTCAATACACAAGAACACAGAGGGATACACTGCTCTATGATTCAGATTTCCTTGACAAGAGTTATTTCAGTTCACACATAGGCACAGGGACCCCACTACATTTTCACACGCTCACCCTTGCTGGCAACCTCCCTAGATGACAGATATGATGTATACCACAACCTGAATGTGGGGCGGTGCATAGAGGGGATTAAAAATTCCATCAGGTTCTGGAGAGACCTCCCGTTGTCACTGATGGGGTGGATTTAAATGATCAAAATGGTGGTTCTTCCACGTTGTCTTTATGTTTTTGCAAAGCTCACTTTATCGTGTCCCATGGGTGTACTTCAAACAATTGGATCAATTATTGGTGGACTTGCTGTGGGGATGTAAACGTAAATGAGTGAAGCTCACTACCTTACAGAGAACTTGGGAGCAGGGAGGGTTAGAGGTCCCCAGATTCACATATTATTATATTGCGACACAATTACAGCATGCGGTACACTGGCTGGATGATTGCGATAATTGGGAGAAGCGGCTGTTGAGGGGGACCCATGGAGAGACCCCCCTACTGGAACTCCTTAGGTTGGGATCGAAGGTCCCAGTGTACCTTCCATATATTATAAGACAGGTGGCTATTATATGGGACTACGCAGTCTGCAAAGTGGTAAAAAGAGCCCCGTATGCTCCGGAGGCCCCGCTATGGGCGGTAACACCGATTAAGAATGACAGCTAGCAGATGTCCACCACTCGATGGATGGCGGGCTGTGATATGATGGGAGACTTGTTCCTGAACCAGCGATTTCTAGAGGAGGCTGAGTCGGCGTTTATTTTAGGTCGTGGTCAATACCTCCAATACGCTAAGATTTCGGCAATAGCGCGTGAGGTCTTGCCGACATTCCCCCATATTTAATACCCTTCGTACTCTGGTCACAATAGTCGGGGGTCGCTGAATGGTAACTCATATTTATAGGGCGTTGAGGGACGACTTTGCTGTGGCTCCGTTGCCAATACAGAGCAAGTGGGATGAACTACTTGAAAGGCCTCTGACAGAGACTGAGTGGAAAAAGGTGCATATAGAGGTCAAACTAATTAGCTCTAATGTGCGTTTCAAACTACTTCAATATAACATTGTACACCAAACATACCTGACCCCATATGCACTACACAAAATATACTCTGACAGGTCCTCTGAGTGCCTCAGGTGTGGATATGCTGATGCCAGGTTTCTGCACATGGTATGGGATTGCCCTATAGTGACCCCCTTTTGGGAGGTGGTATTGGATTATTTGAAACAAGTAACGGGGTGGTCAATTCAGCGCTTGAGTAGGCAGGTACTACTAGGACTTATCTCTAGGCCCAAGGGCAAGAAACTTTCAAGACGATTTTTGCAGCTAGGCTTGGTGTTGGTAAAGAGGCGGGTGGTGATTCATTGGATGAGTGCGCAGCTACCTACACTAAAGAATTGGGCCAGGGACCTGGTTGAATGGGCAACGGCGGAGGTAGTTCATATGAGGCGAGTCCGAAGAGAGGACAAATTAGAAGATGACGTGAGTGCATGGCAGGAATGATTCTGGAGGCTCCGCTTTGGGAGGAGGTCGAAGCCTCCCCCTCACGGAATACTGAGGGGACGCTGGGGTTGCAATCTCAGCACGACGACAGGGTATTTACATAGCTCGGGTGGATTAGGGGGCACATGGTGAAACTGAGTTATCGCACTGGTTCCATACTGATTTTAATTATATATAGGCGATGGGAGGGGTGTATCTAGTTGACCCTGGGGGGTTGGGAGGGAGGGAGTTCTTTGTTTATTTGAAAAGGATTTACATACTGTTCTTTCAGATCCTTTATTTCGGGAGGTGCATAGTATATGGCATCGGATAGCTGCTGTTTCTACAAAATGACACTGTATTGCATTGTCCTTGATTTATATATTGAGAATATTTGTTTTATGACTGTGGGAATTATGATTGTAACATACTGAGTTGCTCTGTGCAAGAACAAGTTAAAATAAAGATATTTTTTTTAAAAACCTCCCTAGATGACAGATGACCTCGCACACAGGCAATTCCCAGCCTGGGAGTCTGAACTTTATAACGTGGAACATTAGAGGAATGCTCAATAAAGATAAGATAAGTGCTGTCTTTCAGCAAGTCAAACGCTGCAAAGCAGATATATTCCTACTGTAAGAGACCCATCTACTAGGCAATAAAGCCTCATGACTTTCTCGGTTTGGTTATGACACAGTATTCCACTCAGAGTTCACAAGCGGCTCAGGTGGAACGGCCATCCTCGTGCACCGCCGGATCCCCTTCACTCTGTCCAAACTCTGGTCAGATCCAAGGGGACGATACCCCATAACGACAGGTACATCATAAGGCAAACAAATAACCATAGGAAGCGTTTACGTCCCTCCCCCCTTAGGACACACATTCATTGACAAAATCACACAACTGAGGGGTGAACTCCTGGACGGTCTAATAATACTGAGCGGCAACTGGAATGATGCCATGTCACCCCATGTCACCCTTAGACTGCCGGTGTGAGTCAGGACATAGGCCCCAATCGGGAGAATCCAAACTCCACCAGCTGGCTGCCACGCTGGGGTGGTCAGATGCGTGGCAGGCATAACACCCCACGGAACTGGGCTTCAAGTTCCTTTCAGCTGTGCATGGCTCCCTATCCAGAATAGACTACTTCTTCTTACCACGCAGCCACATACATAGAGCCTCGCATGTCTCTATCCTGCCCAGAGGTTTGCGCAAAAAGAGTAGAATGCGATACTGGAAGACTTTAAGGCGAAAGAATTGTAAGGGAGATATAGTCGGAGTCTGGAGGCTACGAGGTCCTGCACTTATATATGAATAACTATGTAGGAGGTGTCCAAGACGTGATAATAGATCATGTAAGAAACATTTTATATGCAAGAGAGTTGCTGCTTGTCCGCGTCAGTGTGTTGTATCTTTATATTAGCCACATGTAATTTCATGAGGGTTCATATGGAGGGAGGGGGGATTATTTTAAGTAGTTATGTTAAAAGTGTCATGGACCATGTTTCGAATTGTAACATGACGACAGAATGTGCAATGATCATTACAACTGTTCAAGATGATCTGTAAATACGGCAATATTCATGCACTGTATGATATGTGTGTGTCATGACACTTATAAGTTTAATAAATATATATTTTTTTTAAATAAAAAAATCCTGCTCAGAGGCCTCTCCGACCACTCCCCGGTTCTACTTAGACTACTCATTGGGCCAACCAAACCCCTCTTCAGATGGCACATATCACCCTGGCACCTCCGCGACCAAGGTTACCAAGACGTTCTCTGACAGGCAATTACAGACTATCTAACGTCCAATGTGGCCACTCCCCCTCCAGTGTTATACTGTGGAAAGCGCTTAAACCCACTTTCCATGGGGTGGACATCAGCTTTCGTGCAGTCGAGAAGCGCAAGCGCCTTACACAAATAGTAGACCAAGAAAATCACCAGAGGCCTCTTGAAGCCGAAGCTGCAGAGACCTCAGATCCTATACCGCAGCACAGCCTCCTCCAAGTACAACAACAAATCCATCAGCATCTCACTAATGAGGCGCATGAGATCTGGTTAGTGACCCAACATAGGATTTATCAATGGGGTGGCAAATCAAGCAAAATGCTTCTTTGTTTGTGCCAGGTGGCGATGTCACCGCCTCGGTCCCGGCACTGCGAAACGCGTTCAGAGTACTTTGTACTACCCCTGACACAGTCATCCAAGCGTTTAGGTCCTACTACGCTCCTTATACAAGCAGAAGGATCTCATATTGATCGCAGCGATAGGGGAATTTTTAACTGATACACCTCCCAAAAATCTCCCAGACCACCATGGCGACCAGCTAGATGCCCCCATAATCACAGAGGAAATCTGTGTGGCTTTATCCAACATATGCCCCGGCCATGCTCATGGCCCTAACAGCTTCCCTAGTGACTTTCTACGACCACACATGGAACAGCTCGGCCCATATCTGTTGGATGCATTTCATGAGGCCCTGGAGCAGCACATCTTACCTCCCGATTGGCGCCATGCAGAGATAGTGGTGTTACTTAAACCAAGCTGCCCCCCACGAGAACCATCTTCTTACCTCCCCATCTCCCTTCTAAATTTTGAACCCAAACTGTTGGGTAAGGTTCTTGTTGACTACATCCGCATGTGTATCCAAGAACTGATCCACCCAGACCAGGCTGGCTTCATGCCACAGCAGTCTACCTGGCACAATATTTGATGGGTTCATAATGCCATTGCGAAGGCCCCAGAGCTGGGCCGCCCTGCAGCCATTCGTTTGGCTGAGATAGATAAGGCGTTCGAGTCCCTAAGTTGGAGTTGTTTATTTCAGCTCCTCCGATCTCTCAACTTTGCTCCATGCTTTTTTTATTACATACAATTATTATACACAGAGCTCTCAGCCTCTGTGCAGGTAGCAGGTTTCCGGTGGGCACCCTTCCCGATACGTCAGGGTATGAGGCAGGGTTGCCCCCTGTCTCCATTGCTATTTGTGCTAGCCATAGAGCCCTTAGCTACATGGGTGTGGCGGGACCCATTAATTTGTGGGTATGAAAGGCCACAAGACCGGTCTGACAGAATTGCGCTTTACGCAGATGATGTATTATTCTTCTTAACTGATCACGGATTTTCTGGCCCCCAGATTCTCCAGATACTTCGGGTGTTTGGGGAGACCTCCAGCCTTGGAGCCAATCCAGCGAAGTCAGAGTTATTTCCAGTATGCGGCGACCAGGGGCGCAGCTCCTGGGCTTCGCTGTTATCCAACGCAACTGAGGGCTTGGAATATCTGGGAGTCTTCATCTCGCCTTGTCCCACGATATTGTGGGTACATAATATCAATCGGCTGCTCTCTGGTATCCGTGAGGATACCAAGGGATGGTCCCATCTGCCGTTGTCCTTGTATGGGCGCTAAGCAATTTTTAAAATGGTCTCCCTGCCCCGTATATTATTCCAACTACAAAACTTCCCTTACAATATTCCTCAAACGTGGTTCACCCAGGTTAATGCACACCTTAACAATTTCTTATGAGGAGGCGCCATCTGTGTTGCGCTACAAATCTGCATGCAGTCGACATACGGGATTGCGGCGGCCAATATAAATGCCTACTATGCGGCATCTCCTCTGTTGAATATCAACGAGTGGTGGTATAGCTCATACACCAATCCAGTGTTTGCTGTGGAGAGAATTGCGATGGAGGGGCCCCCCCTCTTGACCCTCCTCTACAGTTGCAAGAACCTTGACCATTTTATCCCTCGCCTGCAGAACCGTCGTCCAGTTCTGGCATTATATCGTGAAGAAAATGGGCTGGGACGGGTGCCTGACACAGACAGCACCTCTGTGGCAGGGTACCTACCTGTCGCCGAGCTTCCAGTCTTCCTAGCATGAAACCGCATTGGAATCTCTACCCTGAGTGACATTCTGCAGGGACCCACTCACAAATCTTTTCAGCAACTGCAAATATAATACCACTTGCAACAAACACACTTTTAGAAATATCTGCAGCTGAGACATGCCTTGACTCCCCTAATCTGCTCGCTGGGAGGTCTACCAGAATTTCACCCCCTCGAGGGATGCTTACTAATGGGGGATCTGGACACGCATAAGATAGACAAATCTACCAGACACTGACTACCCATACCCAAACCACACTACACAGAACCCGGAATGCGTGGGAAGCCGACATCCCTGATCTTACAGACGATGACTGGACATAGTCTCGAGCAAGTCCCCGAGGTGCCACTATAGCCACACAATACAGTCTACTCCAGTTTAAATACCTCCACTGAGCAAACTACACCCGCTCCTGCCTCTGGAGGATGGGTGTTATCCAGTACCCCACATGTCTCAGATATGGAGAAACGGAGGGGACCTTCCTACACATGGTCTGGAGCTGTGGTGCACTGCAATTGTTTTGGCATAAAATATCGTCTTGTCTGGGTCAGGTCCTGTCCTGGCATCTTCCATTCGATCCCAAGTTTTTTTTTACTTTATAGCACCGAGGGGATAGGAGGAAATCACTATAAACAACATCTACTATTTTTGGGCCTCACACTTGCCAAGCGGGACATTGACCAAACGTGGAAGGGGACCTCCCCGCCATCAATGGCTGAGTGGAGAAAGGCCATGGACAGATGCATGGGGGTTGAAATTGCGGTGTACCAGGCATGTGGTTGTCCACAAAAACATAGGAAAATATGGTCTCGCTGGGCAACATACCACGGCATAGACCTTTCGCCCTCAGATCCTTCCTAAACCAGCCAATCAAATCAAACTGGACCATATTTAAGTAAGATGAGTCGCTCTGTCATCTACACATGTACACCTGGACATTTTACTTATAGTGAAACATGTAACCTGTCCCAGTTTAGTTATTGGGTATGTATGTTCACAGGCAATATTGTTGTTTGAATATAATTGGTATCATCTTATATAAGCTGTATCTGAAATATATGCTTCAGGCACCGCCCGCTATGTACCGTTAAAGTAAAAAAAGAAATTATTAAAAAAAAAACTGCTTTAGCCACCAAAAGGTTGCTACTTTGAACAAAAGGAGGTAAAGACGTGGGAGAGGCAATGGATATTCTAATGAAACAAATGTGGAAAGGGAAAGGGGATGCTGGTCCCAGGTAGAGATCTCTTGCATTAACTATTTTTAGCCCTTTAAACTATATTATGCCATAAATTGATACAAATCTGAGCTAGTTTCATATCTGCATTAACACCTCAAGGCTCATTTACTTCAGTCTAGTGCATTGAAAGGCATAAACTGGAACATCTCATATTCAGCAACATGGCATTCATTCATCGTTATTATTGAATGTTTCCATTTAACCTTTTCATTAGAAACCACTGTGGAATCACCTTTCAGACCGTTGCTGCTGTTGAAAGTATGTTTCACCTAGCCTGCTAGACGTATTCTTTACATGGATTAAGAAGATATTTAAGAATTTATAGAGCATCTTACATCATGGAACACACAGAATAAATGGAAAACAATAATGTACTGGACTCACCCCTATCTCTCCTAGACCAGAGGGAAGCAGCCACCCTGATCCTCCTTGACCAGCTTTCGACACAGTGTCCCACCACACCTTAATCAAAAGGCTTCATCAGATCGTAATCCAAAGGGTGCCCTCGATTGGATCGCTTCCTTCTTCACCAGAAGAACACACAGAGTCTGCATTTCACCCTTCACCTCAGAACTCAAGAACATCATCTGCAGCGTCCCTAAAAGTTTATCCCTCAGCCCTACACTGTTCAAGCCTACATGACCCCCCTGGCCAACATCGTCAGAGACCATGGACTGAACATCATCTCCTATGCAGACGGCACCCTGCTCACTATTTCGAATGATCCAGCCACCACGAGAGCCATCTTCCGTGGGTGCATGGCCAGCGTTGCCAAACGGATGTAATACAACTGCCTCAAACTCAACACAGACAAGACCGAAATTCTGATCTTCGGTAATGACACCTCTCTGTGGAACGACTCCTGGTGGCCCGCCTAACTGGGACCCTCGCCCACTCCCACAGACCAGGCCCAGAATCTCAGCATCATCCTGGACAGCAAACTCACCATGAAAAACCAGATCAATGCAGTCTCCTTCACCTGCTTCCTCACTCTTTTCATGCTTCGAAAGTTCTTCAAATGGCTCCGAGACTAAACCAGACGCACAGTCACTCAACCCCTCATCACTACCACCTTGGACTACGGCAACACGCTCTATGTCAGAATCACCTCACACCTCCTGAAGAGACAGCAGGCCATTCAGAACTCATAGGCCAGACTCATCCCCAAACGGACCCACATCACCCCTCACCTAAAGAAACTGCACTAGCTCCCTGTTCACAAGAGATGCCATTTTAAGATGCTGACCCATGCCTAAAAAGCCCTGCGCAATCAGGGACCAGCATACATCAACCACCACCAGAGCTTCCAACTCTCCAATCACAGCTCCCTCTTCCTCACTCACACTGCCCTCATCCGTTAAAGCAACAGTGGAGGACACCCATTCCACTACCTCACCGCAAAGTCCTAGGACAGCCTCACCCTCCACCTACCAACCACTCCCTCTCTTCTGGAAATCAGGAGGGGACTTAGGACCTGGTTGTTCAACTGATTCCACCCAAGCAACTTGGATTCCAGCACCTGAATACCCTCGCAGGTGAATAGCAGCACTCTATGAATCCTGATTGATTGATCATGTTAGCATTCCAGAGTACTAAACATTATTTTTGTGACAAAATTAATCCCTATTCCAGCAACATGTTGTTCCGAAACGTCTTGTGTCATGGAAATAGAATGCTAGCACTATAGTAGTTCATTGGAACTCTGTGGTGAGACTGCAGTAGAACACTCAAGAGTCAACTGGCAGCCTGATGATCCCATGGGGAAATCATTTTACTCAGCATATGAGACTTTCTCCTCTAAAGGCTTATGAACATACAGCCTCATGCATCAACCCAAAATCCAGTCGGTAAAATACCGATTCGGTAATAGCTCCCGGTATTAAGTAAAAAACACCCAATCCCAATGCATCAACCCAAAAGCAGAAATCGCTATTTAAGGAATCCTTAAATAGCGATTCTTTAAATAGAGATTCCTTAAATACCGATTCCTTAAATAGCGATTGCATTTAAGGAATCCCAAAGTGAGATTCCTTAAATGCAATGCATCAAAGTTAAAAAATTAGCGATTTCGCTAATAGGGGGAGCAAATTACCATGAAGATGAACTGCATGGTAATTTGCAAAAACTTTGAAAAATGCACTTTTGTGCATTTTTCAAAGTTTCATGTTGCGCACACACATGCCCTTAGAGCATGTGTGTGTGCAACATATGTGCACATATCACTTTCAGGGGTGCAACAGGGTGTCCTTTTGACACCCTGGCACCCTTGAAAGTGCTCCCGCTATTAGCAATTCGGTAATACCGAATCGCTAATACAGACTGGCTTTACATTCATTCCTATGGGCCTCCAAGCCCATAGGAATGAATGGGTAGGTATTCCTTATTACCGATTCGGTATTACCGATTCGGTAATAAGGAATATTAAGGAATCGCTATTTGAATAGCGATTCCTACATGCATAGCCTTTTGCTATTCCTTATTAGCGATTCCTTATTTTTCGCTAATAAGGAATCGCAAATGGCATTGTTGATGCATAGGCCCCATAGTTGTGAATCTATAGAAAAGGTGTCATTGTTTTAGCTCCTGGAGCACTTACCATCATTTCATGAGACAATCAAACAAGAAAATCAATTTCAAACATGGTTTATCAAATCCAAGCAATGGGTCAGCATGAGGAAATCACCTTACAACTTACCACAATTCTTAAAATGAGTCATGTTCCAACAAATGATTTATATTGCGACTAAGATCTGTTAACACCATTTCCACAGCCATCTTTTTGTAAGCCTCAAAACCAGGCATCCTGTTTCATAGGGATAAAAATGGCAGTGCCAAAAGGCCAAAAATTACAGCTTTGCTTCTTTTAACCTTTAATCTAAAGAGTCCCATGAAAAACACACCATCTAACAAACAATCTTGTGAATTTCATCCTACAATTTATAGAATTTGAATTACAATAGCAATGTTATCCTAGGGGAAGGCCCTCCCAGGCAGGTATTGCCTGAGTGGAGTAGGATTAATGACCTTGCCTCGGAGCCCTCTCACACCACCCTGGTCAATACCTACTAGGGAGTACCCTCCCTCTTGAATGATGTTGCTTAAACGACAGTGTCTTCATCGTCTTCCATAACATAAAAAGAAATGCCTTGAATGCTGCAAAAGACTATCATCATCATTAGCTACTATTCACATATTTGTTTAGCTTATAGAAAAAACACAAACCATGAAAGTACCAAACATACAAATATGAATATGCTATTTGATATGTTGAATTAACAACCTCTCTCTCTGAACTACCACGTTGCAAAAAAAAGCAAATTCAAGTTTTTTTGCCACTGTGTTGTCCCACTTTCAACAGAACGTGACATTTAAGAAGTTCATCACAATTCTCTTGAATCCTGAGGTTGATAGGAGTCAATTGTGGATGCATCTAGGACCTCTTGGAACAGCCTAAGTTACTGCAGTGTAGTGCACCGTGCACTTGTCCATTACTTGAGAGGGGCATCTAGTTATGCCCCTTGGTACTGCAGTTTTGGGAAAGACTTTTCAAGCACTAGCATCTGACTCAAGAAGAACATAAAGTAACAACATGTGTGGGGCGCTAGAGAGCCCGGAGCAAGATGGCCGCACTTTAGTGCTGCTCTGCTGGTCAAGACAACAATCCGCCTAATATCCTGCTTATTTTGCGCCAGCCACGGCTGACTGTAATATTTCCTGACTTCTGGGGCACGGAGGAGGATACTGAGGTTGTTGCTGCGGCTCTACAACGCACTGGGACATACGTTTTTGCAGTGTTATCCTGATTTGTACAAGATGGCGGCCCAGGGTGCCCTGGCTGCTGAGATCTGCTGATGAGACTTTCCTTTGCCCTGCTGCTGTATTGTGGATTGGAGGCATTCACATCTGGGCACTGCATTACCGGGTGATATCACGCAGACTGGTGTATTGTGTGGAGCCTGCAGAATAGTCCTGCTGATCTGCTTGGATGTCCGCCATTACCGGAGCTGTGGGCACGAGGTGAGCTGCCGGAGATATGGCCCCCCCCTCCTGCTCGGGTGACTGCCGCTGTAGGGTGCGTTGTGTGGTGCCTGCGGAATAGTCCTGCTGCTCCTCTCGGACATCCGCTATTACCAGAGCTGTGGACGCGCGGTGTGCTACCGGCACTGTGGCCCCCCTCCTTCCTGCTCTGCTGACGGCCGCGCAGAGTGTCGGGTTAGGGCCTGTCTCTGCGGTGATCTTTGAGGTCAATGGCATCTGCTTAGTTGCTTAAAAAGGGGGGATTGATGGAGCAGGGTTTTTACTTTAAAACCGAATACCTGTTTCATTTTCGCATGTTATAACTAAAAGTACTACTGATTAATTATTAATTATTAAAAGTTTGTCAAATGTTGTCTAACCAACCTTATTAACAAAAGAATTATACGTGGGAATGCTGTTGCATGGCTAAAATAATAAGTGAACTAAGTTGGTGAGCAAACTGACAGAAATCGATGTTGCTTATGTGATGTTATTGTGTTTGCGCTTATAATTAAAATGCATTAATGGCTTTTTATGTTGCAAATGGCTAGATAAATACATACACATAAGGGTATTAGCAGGGGAATAACACTGTTTAATCATTTCCGTGCAGTAATTTTGTTTTATGTCTTATTTCATTTAAGTTGGCCAATGTGGCCTACCACAAAATGGCTACCACCCGCAGCCTGCATTCGAGTAGATGGAAACTTTGCAAAGAGGCTTCGCGCTGCCTGTGACCTTGCACTTCTGATGAACTGAAAAGCCATGATCATGATGACAAGTCCAGGAAGTCTGCCAAGTGCCCCTGGAAATGGAGTTTGTTACAATCTCGAAATACTCAATTTATGAACTCGTAATGATCCCACAATTGGTTACAAATTTATCCAGTAGAGACATCCGTAAAAGTAACGAATTAGCTATGGACTAATAATTTCTATTCAGAATTTGAAGTTTACAATACATGAGAAAATTTCTTAATGTAACAAGACGACATCTTTTCCTGCTAAACGGATGAGGATTGTAACATTTCTTGATGTAATTTTGGTATAAATATTAGTAGACTAGAGAGGTCTAGCGCCACTTCTTCCCGAACTGATGATCCGAGGTCCCTATGCTGACGGAGAGGACGGTGACTCTACATGACGGCAGGAAACTCTAATTCTTCTACAGAGGACCGGTTCTGACTTAGGATCTGACATTTAGACAGAATAGGTAAATATGAGAGAAATGAATTTGCATTTAATTGCCTTTTCTTACAATTTTAGATGAACAAATATTTCTGTTTGAATCTCTGAGTCGGGTGGTTATTTCTTGTCATGCTTATTGAATTTATTTGTATATTCTTTTAAATGTTTTTCGCTAGATTTTTAAGCAACTAAGCAGATTCCATTGACCTCAAAGTACATGCAGATTGGATAGGTATTAGAAGGTTTGTTTCCCCTTATACATGGCACGGATAAGAGTGGTAGGATGAATGTTGGTGTAATGGGCCCCACCAGCGTGTGATGTGTGTATGCGTGTGTGACTGTGAGATCACTCCGTCCGTGGAAGTAGAGGGGATTCGGAAGCTCTGATCTGCACCAGTTTCTTGGTAGCAGAATGATGGTTTGCTATTGTCTTGGTCTGGCGAAATTGCGTGTATATAGGCTTGTTGATTATTGATTGATATTTGTACTAATACTATATGTTGAAGTTGTGTTGAGTTTTATGTATTGTGAACGGCTTCTGGGACGTAGGGAGTCGGTGACAGTTCCGTAGTAGAGCAGAGGGAGTGTTGCTCTCGGAAAAAGGCTGGATTGTTGGCCCTGTATGCAGACAGGGGAAAACGTGTGACAATTGAAGTTTTGCGCATCGCATTGTCTGGATTCGATGAGGTAGCATCGCTGTGTGTTGCCATTAGAAACGTATTTTCTGTGTGAGAGAAGTGTGTATGATAGCGAAGGTTATCTGTGAAGCTCTGGTCTTAGGTCTCAGGGATCCGTATGGCATTCCGTTAAAGCTTACCACTAGAGAGGTAATAGGTATTCTCGGAACTTTTTAGAAGGACAGGGCAGAGGTAAGCGCTGCTTTGTTAACGTGTGATATAATTCTGAAGTAGGACAGACTGTTCGCTGTTCTCGGGAAAGACAGAATTCTGTGTGAATGAACTACATTTTCTGGTATAAAAGTGCGTGAATGAGAAGGCATTCTGGTTAATTGTGAAACTCTTAGGAACATTCCGGAGAAAACAGTTAATTGGTGCTTGTTAGAAGGGTAAAATAGAGGGATGTGCTACTTTATCAACGGAAGTAACGATTCTGTAGTAGGGCAGAGGTAAGCGCTGCTCTTGGGAAAGGCAGAATTCTCGTGGGAAAGGTCTTTTGCTGTTCTGTGGCTAGCGAAGCAGACAATGGAGATGTTTGTATGTTGTAACTAACAGACTCGTAGAAGTTGAAACAAAGTCTACCGAGTAGTCTTGTAAAGGAGGGGTAGACGAGAAGGACAGGAGACAGGAGCAGAAGCGACTGCAGCGACTGCTGACGTCAGGGAAACCGCGCTGTGATTGGACAGTGGGTTAGAACAGTGGAAGTACGGTGATTGGTGTGCTAGTGTATGCCGCGCTAGGATTGGGAGACATACAGGGTGACGTAGACGCTCCAGGATTGGTGCGTTGGTGTGAGTCGCGCTGGGATTCACAGACTGAGTCAGTGATGTAGACGCTCCAGGATTGGTGCGTTAGTGTGAGTCGCGCTGGGATTCGCGGACTGAGTCAGTGACGTAGACGCTCCAGGATTGGTGCGTTAGTGTGAGTCGCGCTGCAATTGGACAGGAGATCGTACAGCTGTAGAAAGGACAAGCAGCTTGGGAAAAATAAGAAAATGTACTACCACGCTGAGGAAAAGAAAAAGAAATCCTTGCTTAGTAAAGTAAAGAACTGGTTCGACAAGGATAAAGATATTGTGACTAGGGAAGGACAGTTATTGCCCCCGATAAGAACCCCGGCATCCTTGATGGTTGCAAAGTATGGGTATCATACCTGTATTTGGTTGGATAACTGGGTGAAGTATACAAGGGAAGATGGGGTTTTAGCTTTTCCGGAACATGGCTCATTTAATCTGGCCATACTGAGGAATTTAAGGGAACGAATGATGAATCTAGAGCCTCGGCCTAGGCCGACGCAGTTCGAGGCATTGACTGAATGGGAAGATGAAATGCATGAACGAGAAAAGCAGAGGGGTGGGGGTAGCTACAGGTACATGTTTGGGCGAAACCCATCATGACCGGATGAGAAGGTTGCGTGATGCCAGTATGACCGAGGGATTATATCCTGTAAGAACGGCAGAGGAATCAGGAGGGAGAAAATTTACAGAAAAACAACATAATATAGAACCCAGGAGATATGGGGCAAACGAGTCTGATGATGATGTCTTGGAGGACATGCTCTATAAAAGACCGCCTCCGTATAGACGAGAACCAGAGGTAGGAACAGCAGTGACCCCGATGAGAGACACCCTGCGGATTATTAAGACAGAGGGTACCACCCCTGGGTTGAAAAGCAGTTGTTCTCTGGCGGACAGAGAAAGAGAGAGAGATAGAGAAAGAGATAGAGAGAGAGAAAGAGAGAGAGAAAGAGAAAAAGCGAGAGAGAGAGAAAGAGAGAGAGAGAGAGAGAGAGAGAGAGAAAGAGAGAATGAACTTGAGGATGAAAAGACCAGAGAACTAGCAAGAACTACCTTTGAACTGACAGAGAAAATCAGGGAACTGACTAAAAATCTTGAGGCAGTTACAGTGCCTGTGACAATAGGCCCGGTTATGCCGATTTTTGACAAGCAGAGGACGGGTGAGAATGGTTTGACAGTACCATATGTGAGCAATAGATTGATTGTTCCTCCGGAGCAGGCAGAAATGAGAGCAGGAGAAACACAGTGGAGAACAGGAGAAAATCAGTGGAGACATACCATATGTGGAGGAGAATTGAGTGTGCAAACTAACTCAAGTTTGAATTCTGGATGTGTGGAAGGGAACAGAGGATCAATTTTAGAACCACAAATAGTGACAGAACCAGGGGGTACAGAAAAATCTGTGATAACTGATTTGAATGATTGGCTGAAAACTTTACAGAGAAAAGAAAAGGAATCACAGGGAATTGATGTAGCTAGGCTACGTATGGAAATGGAAGAGATGATAGTAGGAACAATTCCTACAGAAACACTGAAAAATTATCAGGAAGGGGAGATCCTCTTCCTGTGTAAGAGTATTACATGGAGAGCAAAGAACATACATGATAGATTAAAAGGAATAGCCAGTGAATTGGGAATTTACATGGATAAGGTAAAAGCTTTACAAAGGCCTTACCGAGTGGATTTTACAGATAAGGACATTGAGAATTTGAACAATGCAGGCCGAACAGGACAGATTAAGGAAATTATTGCTTTGCTGAAGAAATGGGGAGATGTAGAAAGATGGAAAGACAGATGGTACCGAAAGCGAGAGGATGGGGCAGATAGAACTTACTCGGCATTCCCCCTGAAAGAAAAAGAGAAGGCAGTGACAGCTTACCCCATGAGAGAGATTCCAGGAGGTGGGTACGTACATGTCCCATGGACCAGACAGGATATTTTATCATTTACAAATGATTTCCCTCGACTAAGGGAAAAGCCCGTTGAGTGGTACAGACAGGTCGACAGATTTGTGAAGCTGTCAAAAGTACTGTGGATTGACCTGAATAGTCTGTTTGATATAATTGTACCAGCAGACCTGTGGGCAGAATGTAAAATAGTCATAGACTGGCCCACTAAGGAATACCCGAGAGATCCAAAAACAGGAGCTCCAGACCCGGAGGTAATGAAGAAGTATGAGCAGGTTATGACCTTCTTGAAAAATAAGGTACCTCCCAAGGAAACCGATTGGGTTAAAATAGATCGAACACATCAAGAATTGAAGGAATCTGTCCATGCATATTATGAGAGATTAATATTAGCTTTCAAACAGTTCAGTGGAGATGAACATCTGGGTGACAAGGACCTGAGCCATTTTGTATATAGATTTGTGTACGGTTTGCAGCCGGAAATCAGTGAAATGATAAGGCAGCACACCGTAGACTGGCAGAGTAAGAAGATTGATGAGATTCTGAGACATGCACAATACTTCAGTGATGAGATTGAGGCAAAGCAGAGGAAGCTAAAAGAAAAGGCAATGTGGGCACAGGTGAAAGTTGCAGAAAGACAGGAAGCTCAGTTGGTTGAACAGGCAAATAACCCAGGAAATAAACCCAGGTTTGGGCCAGGAAAAGGAAAGGGGAACATCGAGGAAGCCAAGAAAAAGTTCCCATGCCACAACTGTGGAAAATTGGGGCACTGGAAATCCGAGTGTAAGAATCCACCGTCCACTAATGATGATAATCCATCATTGAATTCACAGGTGCAGAGTGAGGGGTGTGGTCAGCATCGGCAACAGCAGAAGGCTGATAAGCAGCAGAATCAGGTGCCAAAACCACCCTTGCCACAGAGAAGAGGATCTCAGAAGTACAGCCAAGAGTCGGGATTCTACGATGAAGAGCAGGTAATCAAACCAAAACGCGCAAGCGCAGTTTCTCAGTACTGGCTGAAAAATGAGGGAAGCGACTCCGAGGGAGACTTCTGATGTTGCCGAAGAGAGGAAGAGGAGTGCGTACTTGGCGCAACTCTAGAAATAGACCAGGCAGGGCCTTTTGTAGATGGGAAAATTAATGGTGAAAGTGTCACTTTTCTAGTTGACACAGGGGCCACGAGATCAACTGTCAGGTCAGCTGATATAAAGAATCTTCCTCTCTCGGACGAAGCAATCCAAGTGGTTGGTGTGTCCAACACACAGATTAAAACTCTACTTACTGAACCAGTAAGGGTTAGAATAGGGAAATTTTCAGACATGCACCGATTTGTGGTGTGTGACACAAGTCCTGTGAACTTGCTAGGCAGGGACCTGCTGTGCAAGATGAATTGCACTATTTTCTGTACTCCAGATGGAATAACCTTTGAGACACCTGATGAGGATGTGCTATACAGAATGACCATGGATAACAGGGAATGTGAGGCTTTGGGAACATATGCAATATTTAATCCAGATGCATTACCCCCAGAGTTGAAACAGACAGTGAAAGCAGCAGTTTGGGATTTTACTGGAGAAGATGTGGGTCTGATGAGAAATGTAGATCCAGTAAAGATTACTGTAAAAGAGGGAGTGGCTTACCCAAATATACCGCAATACAGACTGACACCCGAAATAATTGAAGGAATAACACCCATAATTGAAAAGATGATTCAGCAGGGGGTGTTAAGAGAAATATTGAGCAGCCCATGTAATTCGCCAATAATGGGACTGAAGAAACCTAATGGAAAGTTCAGAATAGTACAGGATTTGAGAAAAATTAACAAGATTGTTGTGTCATGTTGTCCTATTGTGCCAATTCCATCAGTGATTTTGTATCAGATTCCCCATGATGCTGAATGGTATACGGTAATTGATTTGTGTCATGCTTTCTTTTCAATCCCATTGCATCATGATGCCAGCCAATATTTTCTTTTAGATTTGGAGAACGGATTTTGGCATGGTGCCGAATTCCACAGGGGTATACAGAGAGCTCTTCAATATTTAATCAATTGCTAAAGAAATCTCTGGAAAGTCTGACAATGCCTGAAAATTCGGTCTTGGTCCAGTATATTGATGACCTACTTGTGGCATCAAAAACACATGAAGCCTGTGAAGTAGACACCATAGCTTTACTGAATCACTTGGCAGATGGAGGATTAAAAGTATCTCCAGCCAAATTGCAATTCTGCAAGAAAGAAGTCCAGTACTTGGGATATAACATTGAGAAAGGCCTGAAAAAAGTGACCATTGACAGGATTAAAATCATTAGAGGGATGAGAGCCCCAATGACACAAAGAGAAGTGAGAATGTTCCTGGGAATGGTGGGTTACTGTCGTCAGTGGATAAGTAACTTTTCTCTGATTGCCAAACCATTGATTAAATTGACTAAAAGTGAGGTGAAAGACCCATTGGAACTAAATCCAGAAGAAATGGCTGTGTTCAGAGAGCTGAAAGACAGATTATGTGAAACTCCTGCCCTAGGAATGCCCGATTATGAAAAGGAATTTGAGTTGTATTGTAGTGAGAGAAATGCATGTGCACTTTCAGTGTTAATCCAGAAACATGGACGCCTGAGAAGGCCAATTGCCTATTTCTCAGCAACTCTTAACCCAGTAGCTGTGGCTTTACCAGGTTGCCTGAAAGCAGTAGCTGCTACCTGCAAAAGTCTGGAACAAAGTGAGGGAATCATAATGGGATACCCTGTACGGGTATTCGTACCTCATGATGTGGCAATCCTTTTGACAAGGAGCCGGACACAGTTCATGTCTCATAGTCGGCTGACTAAATATGAGAAAGTCATTCTTGGTGCAACCAATGTAAGCCTGGAGAGATGTGTGAATGTGAATCCAGCGACACTGTTGCCTGATGCTGAATGTGTGGGAGTGAGAAATGACGTTGATCATGACTGCCTGGATGTACTTGATTACTGTACAAAGCCAAGGCCAGACATAAGAGATCTGCCACTGCCTGAAAGTCATCATGTGTTGTTTGTGGATGGATTTTGTCTGAGAACGGATGAAGGAGTGTTGAGTGCTGCATATGCTGTGTGTAAAGTCTCGGAAGTTGTGGAAGCATCACCCTTGAAAGGAGTTAAATCCGCTCAGGTGGCAGAATTGGTGGCACTGACAAAAGCCTGCAAGATTGGGAGGAGTGTGAGAGTGACTGTGATGACTGATAGCCAGTATGGCTTCGGAGTTGTCCATGATTTTGGCCAGCTATGGCTACAAAGAGGTTTCCTGACCTCAAGTGGAACTCCCATAAAGAATGCTGAAGTGCTTGGAAAGCTGCTAGAGGCGATACAGCTGCCTAAAGAACTAGCAGTTGTAAAATGTGCTGCTCATGATCATGGTGATGATTTTGTTACTGTGGGAAATAAATTTGCTAATGACATAGCACAATACTGTGCAAGAAACAATCATTCTATTAACAGGAGTAAAGAGAGGGAAATATCTTCTTGTTCCTTAATGTTTACTAATGAGGTGGGAACATGGGAGGAAGTAAAACAGCTACAGGATGAGGCAGGGGATGAAGAAATGAGAGATTGGGTGAAAGCAGGTTGTGCACCTAGAGAGAAAGATCATGTGTGGGTCTATAGGGATGGAAGACCAGTCATGTCAAATAGCATGCTATCAACAATGGCAAGGATGTATCATGGCCAAGGACACCTGGGGAGTGATGCTATGATAAGAGCCTTTAAGCAAACCTGGTACAGTCCAAAGTTCAGACTGATAGCAGAAAGTCTCTGCCAGAGATGTCTGCTATGTCAGCAATTCAATCCTGGAAAGAAAACAGTGGTGAGCCTAGGAACAATAGGCAGGGAGGGAGGACCCTTCACAAGAATGCAGATAGACTTCATTGAAATACCCCCAGTCAACAGATTTAGGTATGTCCTGGTGGTGGTCTGTTTGTTCTCCAGGTGGGTGGAGGCATATCCAACAAGAAGAAATGATGGGATAACAGTGGCCAAATTACTGTTAAGAGAATTTATCCCATGGTACGGGTTCCCAGTAACCATTGAATCAGACAGAGGAGGACATTTTTATAATGAAATCATGGGTCTAATCTGTGAAGCATTGAGTGTACAGCAGAAGCTACATTGTGCTTACAGACCAGAGGCTTCTGGTGTGGTTGAACAAATGAATGGTACCATCAAAAACAGAATTGGCAAAATGTGCTTAGCCACAGGAATGAAATGGCCCGATGTCTTGCCTCTAGTTCTGATGACCATTAGGTCTACTCCAGACAGAACAACAGGTTTGAGTCCACATGAAATTATCATGGGACGTGCAATGAGACATGCATTTGTACCAGTCAACAAGTTGATGACAATAACTGATGACATGATTTTGGATTACTGTAAAGGCCTGGCTGACGCAGTTCATTCTGTGTTTCACCAGGTTGGAGAAGACGCCACCACACTTGAAAAGAAACCAGCCCATGATCTGAGCCCAGGGGACTGGGTAAGGATAAAAGTCCACAGAAGAAGGAATTGCCTGGTTCCAAGGTGGGGAAGGCCAAGACAAGTCATCTTGACCACAACGACTGCTGTGAAGTGTGCTGGAGTGAAAAATTGGATACATGCAAGTCACACACTGAGAGTTCCAAATCCAAGAGATGGTACTGGAAAAGAATACTTTGAAGAATCAGATTCCAGTGATGATGCAGACAGTGAGACAGTAAGAAGGAAAAAGAATCCTGAAAGTGGGGAAAGTGAGTCAAGGGAAATTTTCATCCCACCAGAAGAGGTACTGAAGAGAACAGTGCAAACTGCAGAAGCAAGTTCAGACTCAGAAGAATTACCTGAGGTTCCAATTGACAGTGACCAACACAAAAAGAAAGAAAGAAAAGAAAAGAACATTCCAACAGAAGAGACACCTGAATTACATGAGGAAATTGGACAAGTTCCACCTGAGATAAATATTGAAGAAAAAGGGACAGACAAAGACAGTGAGGGACAGATTGCGGAAAAACCCCGAGGAGGTGTAGGGAACATCAACAACAAGCTAGGTGAAGGGACAAGTAGACAGCAAGAATATTGCGTGTCGGAGACCCGAGGAGGGACAGAAGTAGGGAAATCTCAATTGGTGGAAAAAGAGACTGTTGGAGAAAAGGAAGTTGTTGGGGAAAAGAAAACTGTTAATGAACAAGAGGCAACTGAGACAGAGTCTGATGAAAGTGACAATGAGATACATGGTGGACGAGTTCTGAGAAAGAGAACTTGGCTTGGAGAAAGAAACAATAGAGAGGGAAAACAAAAGAGAAATGCAAAAGGTGATCTCTGGCCAAATAAGATAAAGAGACTGAGGTACAGACTGACACGAGTTAACTCTTCGAAAGCTGAACAAGTGAACGAAGTGTCAAGTCAAAATCCAACTAAAGAAGAAGAAACAAAGATACCTGAGAGAACTAAAAGAATAAGGAAACCAAACCAGAGGTACAAGTCACCGGAATGGACGTATGTGGCACTGCCTGAACAAGGAGAAGAGGCGGACAGCCAAGGAAGTCCAGAGGAGGCTTTACTGAAAGAGGTTGCTGAAGAAGTAGCTGTGGGAATCCTGAGAGTTATCTTGTCCGGCATTGGAGAAGAGACGGATGTTCAGGACCTGATACAGTTTGATGATGATGAAGAGACAGTGAAAAGTGATGAAAATCAAAATTGAGTAAATCCAAGGAAAATCGCTTGGAGAAGAGAAGAAAAAGAAATACTAAAAATTTAGTGGATTGTAATAATCTGTTGGGTACTTGCTGCCCTTAAAAGTTCGGTAGAGGAGTAGAAGAGGCTAAGTCAAAAGACACGGTCAAATTAACAAAATGGCTAATATTGAGAATAATAAAAGTAGATGTACCTTTCTGAAAAGATGGTGCAAAATGTGCTGCTGCTGTACAGGTTTATTAATGCTGCTTTGGAGCGTGCTTGCTAAACTGATTTCATTTAGAGTCACTATAGACACTTTAGAAGGTCATACTGAGAACAAAACTAATATAGGGAAAAGTTCACAGAAAATAGTACCAACTAGAACTAGCAATATACATATACATAAGGATAGGTCGATTAATGATTTTTCTAGCAATGTTTTTTCTAAATTGTTGTATGAGTACGTAAAGACAATGGAAGTAAGAGATTGCTATGTTTGCATGCAATTACCTGCCTCTGTTTCGGAAGGAGTGACTTATCATCATCTTCCGCCCACGTATGGAATTTCCTGTAGTGTGTTGATTAGTATATTTTACCAGTTAGGGAAATTAGATTATAATATGTCTAATGTAGATAATATTCTTGGGCAACTGCCTATGAATAAAGCACTGAATCCTGCAAAAGAAGCTAACACTTTAGGAGAGATTTTTTTAGAAACCAAAGAATTAACCTTAGAATATGTTTTTAGAAATAATTTAACTTGCAGTTTGAAGGGAGAAGAGAGGAATTTTCTAGACATGGTTGAGAGAAGAAGGTTGAACATGCACAAGAAAGCAGAAGGGCATAAAATGAGTGACACAATGTGGGATATTGAGAAAGAAAAGGAGTTGAAAAATGGAGCCAGTCCAACTATGGCTATAGATGCCCCACAGAAAGGCAAACTGTGCATTACCAGGAAGAGATCCCAATATGATTATTATTTCATAGGGACTAGTGAGTGCCATGATACATACTTTATTGCAACCGGATGGGGATTTAGAGGAGGAGAAGATCCAATTTTCCCGGGAGTGTATTATATTTGTGGGAACAAGGCTTATTACCGTTTACCTGACCATTGGTTTGGTACATGTTATGTTGGCCTGGTCTTTCCAAAGATTTTTCACATGGATAGAGTAGATGATGCTGAACATTCTAACACATTAACACGCTATAGAAGAGAAACATTGCCAGAAATTGTAGGAGATATTTTTGGAGCTTTAATTCCAGCAGTGGGAATTTCTTTGAATGCATTTGGCATTCGGAAGCTGTCAACAGTGGTGGATCGCTTGTCAACAAGCACCGCTGGAGGCTTTCTTTTGGTTAATACAGAAATGGTTGCTTTGCGTGCTATGGCGATGCAAAATCGACTTGCCGTTGACAGTCTTTTGGCAAAAGAGGGTGGAGTCTGTGGAATGCTGAAAGTTCAACATTGTTGCACTTACATTCCTGACGAAAGTAAAGATCTAAAAGTTTATATCAAAAATATTACTGATTTGCACGAAGAATTAGTACCACTGGAAGCTGAAAGTATCTGGACTAGAATGGCTAATAAAATGATTGCTATTACGAATTTTGTAGCTAAAATAGGTAGTACCATTTTTGGTAAGATATTATTTCCATTAACATGTGTAATTGTTGCATTATTGATCCTTAGATTAGGATGTATGTGTTGTAGATATAGAAGAAATAAAAAGAAAATCACAAAAGAAAATGTTAAAAGGAGACAAAAGAAACCAGAAAGAGATCTACAAGAAATAGAATTAGAAGAGCTAAGAGAAAGCATGTATATAGAAACTAAAAAGGAAGATGAGATGGAAACAAGGGTTTAAAAACATGAACAAGAAGATATTTTGAATTCTTCCAAAAGGGGAAAACTAAATTGATTTTGGGGGTTTTGATTTTTGTGGTGATTAGATATCACCAAAGGGGGGATTGATGGAGCAGGGTTTTTACTTCAAAACCGAATACCTGTTTCATTTTCGCATGTTATAACTAAAAGTACTACTGATTAATTATTAATTATTAAAAGTTTGTCAAATGTTGTCTAACCAACCTTATTAACAAAAGAATTATACGTGGGAATGCTATTGCATGGCTAAAATAATAAGTGAACTAAGTTGGTCAGCAAACTGACAGAAATCGATGTTGCTTATGTGATGTTATTGTGTTTGCGCTTATAATTAATATGCATTAATGGCTTTTTATGTTGCAAATGGCAAGATAAATACATACACATAAGGGTATTAGCAGGGGAATAACACTGTTTAATCATTTCCGTGCAGTAATTTTGTTTTATGTCTTATTTCATTTAAGTTGGCCAATGTGGCCTACCACAAAATGGCTACCACCCGCAGCCTCCATTCGAGTAGATGGAAACTTTGCAAAGAGGCTTCGCGCTGCCTGTGACCTTGCACTTCTGATGAACTGAAAAGCCATGATCATGATGACAAGTCCAGGAAGTCTGCCAAGTGCCCCTGGAAATGGAGTTTGTTACAATCTCGAAATACTCAATTTATGAACTCGTAATGATCCCACAATTGGTTACAAATTTATCCAGTAGAGACATCCGTAAAAGTAACGAATTAGCTATGGACTAATAATTTCTATTCAGAATTTGAAGTTTACAATACATGAGAAAATTTCTTAATGTAACAAGACGACATCTTTTCCTGCTAAACGGATGAGGATTGTAACATTTTGTGATGTAATTTTGGTATAAATATTAGTAGACTAGAGAGGTCTAGCGCCACTTCTTCCCGAACTGATGATCCGAGGTCCCTATGCAGACGGAGAGGACGGTGACTCTACATGACGGCAGGAAACTCTAATTCTTCTACAGAGGACCGGTTCTGACTTAGGATCTGACATTTAGACAGAATAGGTAAATATGAGAGAAATGAATTTGCATTTAATTGGCTTTTCTTACAATTTTAGATAAACAAATATTTCTGTTTGAATCTCTGAGTCGGGTGGTTATTTCTTGTCATGTTTATTGAATTTATTTGTATATTCTTTGAAATGTTTTTCGCTAGATTTTCAAGCAACTAAGCAGATGCCATTGACCTCAAAGTACATGCAGATTGGATAGGTATTAGAAGGTGTGTTTCCCCTTATACATGGCACGGATAAGAGTGGTAGGATGAATGTTGGTGTAACGGGCCCCACCAGCGTGTGATGTGTGTATGCGTGTGTGACTGTGAGATCACTCCGTCCGTGGAAGTAGAGGGGATTCGGAAGCTCTGATCTGCACCACTACCGGCGCTGTGGCCCCCCTCCTTCCTGCTCTGCTGACGGCCGCGCAGAGTGTCGGTTTAGGACCTGTCTCTGCGGTGATCTGTGAGCCCTGATTCAGGCGGTGGTGGCTGTCCCCTGTATCGGATTCCTCTCTGCAAGGCCCGGACCTATTCAGTGTGTGGGGCCCACTTGACAACACGGCCTGGGCAGCGGCGGCGGAGCGCTATCTTCGTCTTGGGCGCCATCTCCCTGGCTGGAGTCGGCCTGCGGCGGAGCCAGGCGCCACGGCATCGATAGCCCTGCAGAGAAGTGTAGTGACTGTTGGCGGGCCTAGAGGCGGACACAATTATATAAGTAGTGTGGACTGTGGCGTACAGATAAGTGTGTGCATTTACCTCCGTTTTATTCACTGTGGTTCTCCAGTCTCTTCAAACTGGGTCTGCACAGCTGGGCCTATGTGAGGGCTGTCGTGCTGGCTGGCGGCTGTTGCCTCTGATGCCTGGTATCCTAGTTATACTCCTGTTTGCCGGGATATTTATCTCACAGTCTGCCGCTATTGCTGGAAGGAGCTGGGCCTCTGTGAGCTGCATACCAATATATTCATATCCTCCATATATTTACTGTGAATGCAGGCAGTCTGTTCTGTGGGGATGCTGGCTGTGTACCTTGTGCTTTGATGTAATCTCTGGATTGGCTGCTCAGTGCTATACTGGTCTTGGTGTTGTGGAGGTGCTCTCCCCTGGATCTACGATAAATCTGGTCCTGAAACCTGATCGTTCTGGCCAGTGGTGGCCCTGCTCCTGTGCCTTCTGGCTCCATCTTTTGCTGCAAATCGGCCTGTGACTGCTGGGGTGCTGCACTGTTCGTAGGGGATTGGGGGGCTGAGCGCCTGTTGGTCAGCTGCATGAAAATCAATATCGGAGACAAACATCAGTCTTTTCTTACTGTTGTGCAATAAGTGGCGGGGTCCAGGCTCACGTTCAATGCTCCGCTGGGCCCTTGTTCTGTGGCGATTTGGCCACGACTGCATCTCTGATCTTTGTTTTGATCATTGCTTGAGTTGGATCACAGCCACAATAGGGAGGACGGACAGGCAGCAGAGCAAGTTGCACTTTGAAACCATAAAACCAACAAAAGCTCCAGCTCCTAATGCCTCGGACACAGACCCAGATCATGAAGCGGGATCGACTACAAAGCTAGAGCGCCTGATGTTAAGCATGCAACAGAGCTTGCATTCTATAGACGCCAAAATTGATCACATTAATCTACTTATGGACAACATGGCGGCGAAAATAGATAAGCATGGCACGCAGCTAGCGGAGGCATAACAACGGATATCAACTACCGAGGATCGCGTGGAGGCTGTTGGCTCCTTCTGCGCCGGTATGGAGAAGCTTCTGGAGGTGATAAGTGCAAAGAACAAGGACATTGAGGCTCGGTCTCGAAGAAATAACCTTCGTATCACGGGCATTTCAGAGACCACCAACACTGGGCCCATGGAATCCTTTGTCGAGACGCTGCTGGTATCTCTTCTGGGTGCTGATCAGTTTTCCAAGGTGTTCATAGTGGAGCGGGCTCACCGCTCCCTAGCTGCCCGCCCTGTGCCTGGAGCTCCTCCTCGCCCTATCATAGCCAGACTACTGAACTATCGGGATCGGGACACAGCATTTCGTCTAGCCAGGGAGAAGGGCGCTCTTGATTATCAGGGAATGAGGGTTGAACTCTTTCCAGATCTTACTGTGGCCATGCAGCAGGCGCGTCGAGAATTTCAAGCTGTCAAAAAGAAATTGCAATCCCTCCACATCCAGTATGCCATGCTGTACCCTGACCGTCTGCGAATCCAACATGCGGGAAAGGCACGCATTTTCACAACGCCCAAAGACGCACTTCAATATATTCGACAGATTGGGCGGCAGGAATCCAGTCATGAAAGGGGCGCTGACTCGGACCCTGAGGACTGATCACTTGGGCCTCCTGTATAGGGGGCGCATCATCTGTTCATATGCTGCTGGTTGGTTGGCCTACCACTTTGGTCTTGACCCACCCTGTTAACTCAGGGGGCTGATGGCTACTAGTGACCCACAGTATGGGTATTCCCCACAATGTTTTTCCTTTTGTTCTGGTGCTCTATAGCGCCTTGGTAAGGTGGTTAAATGCCTTTCCTTATGATAGTTCCAAGGATTTACAGACACAATTGTGTATATGTGGTTTTGTGTTGGACTGGGGCTTTCGCAGCAAGTTTTTTATGCTGCTCTGGGTGGAGGGGACTCGTTGGGGAACGCTATCACATTCTTATAGCTTTGAATGCATTATATTGGCAGAGCAAGCTTTATACTTACCTCTTTCATTTAGGCAATGGCACGGATATACTCTCCATCATAGAAAGACATGACTGATCCCAAACCATCCACACTATCATGGCTGAGTTGGAATGTTAGAGGGCTTAATAACGCTAAAAAAGTGTGGCAGGTACTGGCATATCTTGATCGTCATCATATACAGGTCGCCCTATTACAAGAAACTCACCTTACCAAAGGCACTGCCTCCACTGTTGCAACAAGATGGGCGGGGGTGAGGCTAGCTGCATCGTACTCCTCTTATGCGTGAGGAGTAATGATTCTTATAAAGAAGGGCATTCCTTTTGTACCTATACACGTAGAGGAGGATGACTCAGGGCGATACATTATAGTGCAGGGTACACTATATGGCACGCCGATGGTTATTGTGAACCTTTATGGTCCAAACGTTGATGATCCTGCTTTTTATTACACATTATGGGGCAAGATATATAAACTATCTTCGTCAGCCATTATCTGTGGTGGTGATTTTGACACTGTTCTAAACCCTGTATTGGACAGAATGTCGACAGTAGATCTTCCCCCTAAGAAAGCCATGGTGTCTGTGCGTGATGGTATGGTGTCCTTAGGGCTTACAGACATCTGGCGGTTGAGACATCCAGACTCCCGGGAAGGTACATGCCACTCCTATGCACGTCAGTCATGGTCACGCATTGATTTCTGGCTAGTCACACAAGATGTCACCACATGGGCTGTACAGATTAAACATATACCGCGGACATTATCTGACCACTCCCCAGTGCTCCTCAGCACGTCTCTGCCCTCTCACATCCCTTCTCAATTCCAATGGCGACTGCAGTCGTCCTCCCTACAAGATCAGGTTTTTTGTGAGGGCATCCGTGAGGCTATAGCAGATTACTTCTTGCACAACACGGGATCGATTCAGACCATCGGAACGCTTTGGGAAGCATTTAAAGTGACTATACGGGGGACCTGTATAGGTCTGCAGGCTGGGGTGCTAAAGTCCCTGCGCCGCACTATGGCTACACTTGAGAGGGAACTATGCGATCTCGAACGCTGTTATGAGCAAACAGCAGATCCAACCATGCTGGCAAGTATCAGAGTTAAAATCACAGAGTGCAACGAGGTGGCGGATCAAGAAATTAGACATATGTCGCGCCGAGGTAATGCTCAGTATTATGGCGAAGCTGGCAGGCCGGGCAAAGCGCTGGCCAGCCGTATTATTTAGCCACACCACAAAACTTGTCTGATTAAAGAGATCATTGCAGATGATGTCACGCATTATGTTACACCCAAGATACTTTTTTTGGTTTTTTTTTTGTTTTTTGAAACCGTTTATTACAAGACTCAAAAATATACAAATATGGGCCTACAACCTTCCGGCCGGCCGCTAGCAATGAAAGGAGCATACGATATACATTTATAGAACACATGGTGCTGCGGCTGAGCATGCACAGGAGTTAACATCGTTGCGAGCCACACTATCCAGGCCCCACTATACGGTTCCATTTTAAACTTAAAGAACGACAAATACAAACAAACCCACAAGGCAATCCTCAATCGGAAATAGCAACACGTGCTCCCCCAGAGGGGGGATCCTAGCCATCCATAGGAATCTCAAGAGGGAGGAGAGATCAGAACTAGGGCTGGGTACACCTAATGCCCAGGTACCGGGGGAATGAGTTGGCTAAGGGGACGGGGCCGGCGACGGATCAGGCAATAACGGTGGAGCACAGATTCCCCCGCGGTAGGCGTTCCAGGGGCCCCATACTTTCACCCATGTCCCAGGCTTACCTCTCGCCACATACACCACCTTTTCCCGAAACATGCACCAATCCATATGTTCCTTCCAGGCCGAGACAGTCGGGGGCCTCTGGGATCCCCACAGTTGGGCAATGTCACGCTTGGCAACCATATACCCCAGAGTCACCCACCACGTTTGCGGCACCGAGTAATCGGTAGGCTCCCACACATTCAACAGGCATCTCCTCGCTTCGGGCAACAGCGCCACATGCGTAACCACTCGCAGCACCTCATGCACACCACGCCAGAACCCCTCCACCTCTGGGCACTCCCACAAGATATGCAAAAAAGTCCCCAACGCACCACACCCACGCTTACACAAACCGTCCTCAGCATAGCCCATACGCAGGAGCTTTGGCCCCGTCATGTAGACCCTATGGAGTATCTTGAGCTGGACGAAACGAAGGCGAGCCGGTATGGCCACCTCTTTCGGGGAGGCCACCGCGGAGATCCAGTCCTCGTCGTCCAGCTCCAGCCCATCGGCTACCCAAGCCTCACGAAGGGCAGTCAACAAGTCTGAGCGGTCGTTGATCAGTTTTTTGTAGATCAGTGAGATCGTGCTGTCAGGGACGTGTCCATCCAGCACTCTATCCTCCAGGGGGGAACACTCCGGGATGGAGGCAACGTCCGGAAAGACAGAGCCCAGCGCATGCCGGACCTGCAAATACCGAAAGTACTCGCTGCCCTGCAACTGAAATTCCATCTGCAGCATCTCGAACGTTTTGAATCCTCCCCTCGTCCAGAGATCCCCCACTTTGCTGATGCCTATTAAGTCCCACTTCTCAAAGCCCTTCGAGGTCCACAAGGAGCCCAACCGCTCAGACGCGTATAGTGGTGACGCCCGGGTCAAACGGTCCTTCCACCCCATAGCTGCATTGGCCGCGTGCCACACTCGCACCATGACACGCGTGGGGCCCGTTAGGCGAGCGTCGGGCGCGCTAGAGTAGAGCGCTCGAATATGGTCACCACCTGGAAGTAGCATCCTATCCATTTCAAACGCCGGGTTTAAGGCGGGCCCATATAGGCCCTGATTAATCGCAGCTAGCTGGGAGGCCCAATAGTACCGTTTAATATCCGGGAGGGCAATCCCCCCGTCATACCATGGGAGCGTCAGCTTAGCCAGGGCAATACGTGGCCTCCCGTCCCAGAACAGGCGGCGCTGCAAACTCTCCACTTCGCGGAAGTAGCGCGCTGGGACGAGGTCCATAGTGTTCTGCAACGCGTACAGGAAACGCGGCAGCGACATCATTTTAAACAATGCCGCCCGGCCGAGCGGCGAAAGCGGCAAACGCCGCCAGCGCGCGACATCCTCTTTCAGACGCTGGAGGGGGGGAAGCAAGTTCCGATCATAACGAGCCTCCGGGTCCAGAGTAATGAAGACACCCAGGTACCTAAATCCCTGCGGGGCGACCTGGATCGGACAGCCCCGCGGGAGGATAGGAGCCTCCCCGGAGAGAACATACACACACGATTTAGCCCAGTTGATGACCAGACCGGAGTTACGACCGAATGAATGCAGAACATCAACCAGTACTATGAGTGATTTACGTGGGGAAGCTAGGTACAAGAGGATGTCATCAGCGTATAGGGATACGCGGTCCTCATACTCAGGGGTCCAGCGGAGACCACGGATGGAAGGCTCCCACCGCAGCCACTCCGCCAGGGGCTCCAAGGCAAGTGCAAAGAGGAGCGGCGATAAGGGGCAGCCCTGTCGTGTGCCCCGGCCCAGCTCGAACGGAGCCGATACTCTTCCGTTCACCACCACCTGCGCCAATGGGCCCGAATACAGCAACTTGACCCAACTGATGAACCCTGGGCCAAATCCAAACTTCGCAAGCATCGCCCAGATATATGGCCATTCAAGCGTGTCAAACGCCATGGTGGCGTCTAAGGACGCCAAAATGGCCGGCTCCCGTATGAACGGGGCACGTGCGAGCACACCGTGCAAACGCCGCAGATTAAGGGCTGTGTTGCGATGGGGGATAAAGCCAGACTGGTCCTGATGAACCAAATCGCCCACCACGCCGACCAGCCGATTGGCCAGTACCTTGGCGAGAATCTTGGGCTCCGCATTCAGTAGCGGAATGGGCCGATAGGATGTAACCCGGTCCCGAGGTCTCCCCTCCTTGTGGATGACCACGATTGTAGCCAGACGCTGGTCCAGCGGGAGGGAGCCCACCGAGTGTGCCGCCAGGAACATAGCCCGGAGGTGGGGTGCCAGCGTATCCGGTCGCAGCTTGTACAACTCGATAGGGAGACCATTCGGACCCATGGCCTTGCCGGAAGCGACCGAGCGTATGGCGAGGGCGATCTCGTCGGAGGTGGGAGCGGCGTCCAGCGACACCCTGTCATCCCCGGAAAGGGACGGCAGCGCGATATCACTGAGCAGGGCACGGGAATCCTCTTCCGAGCAGGGAGACACCGGGGAATACACCCCACGGAAATAATCCGCGAAACAGGAGACGATTTCTTCTGGCTCAGTTACACACACACCATCCGTTTTCTCAATCAGCGGGACCACACGATTCGCTCTCTCTTTTTTGTCCAACCACGCTATAAGTTTACCAGCCTTATCACCCACATCATACAGTCGCCCCTGTTGCTCCCTACTGAGGCCCCTGGCCGCCTCCGTGACGAGGGCCCTATAGGCCGCTTGCTTGAGTTGGAGGACATGTAATGCGGCATCCGTCACTCCACCTTCTAAATTACCCTCCAACTCGGCTATTTCAGCCTCCATCCGGGTCACCTCCTCCCGCTCGCGCCTCCGGGCGTAGGAAATAAGGGACAGGGCCTCCCCTCGGAGTACTGTCTTGAAGGCCTCCCATAGCGGTACAGCCGAAGGCACGGACCCCACATTCTCATCAAAATATCGCTGAAGGGATTTAATCAATTCAGCGCGAATGGTGGGGTCGCGCAGGTACCAAGGATTGATTGGGACCACCCTACCCTCACCCCTCGGAAAGACATCAAAGTGCAGTAGGAGCGGGGAGTGGTCCGAAATACCCCGTGGCAAATGGCGCACCTCTCCCACCCTCCCAACATAGGCCGCCGGGACAAGGACATAGTCTAGTCGTGAGAGGCTACCATGGGCTCCCGAGTGGAAAGTGTACTGCAGCTGCGTGGGGTGTTTTAAACGCCAGCAGTCCACTAATCCAAATGTATCCAAGAGGCCGGGTAGCCACGCCTGTGCCCGGGGGAGGTCCCTAGGGGGGTGACGATCCAGAGTCCCAGATACCACCGCATTAAAATCCCCCCCCACAACTAAAAGCCCCCCCGGAAGGCCAAGGAGAAGGCGCCCCAGGTCCGCAAAGGTGGTCGACTGCAGCCCCGGTGGGATGTATACTGACACAAAGACAACCACTTTGCCCTCCAGTCTTCCCACCAAGACCGTGTACCGTCCCCTGTCATCGTGTAGCACCTCATCAACCTCCAACGGGAGCGAGTTCTTCACCATGATGCCCACACCCCTTGAGCCAGACGTGAAGCCCGAGTGAGCCACTAGCCGATAGCCACGCCGATTCATGGGGCAGAAGGAGTTGCCAATGAGGTGTGTCTCCTGCAGAAAGACTACATCGGGCGAGATTCGCTTCAAAAACTGCAGGACCACACCTCGTTTGATCCTGTCCCCCAGTCCATTCACATTCCAAGACAACAAAGTTAATTCCCTACCCCCCATCATATACAGAAGCCATCATTCGTCCCCCGGAGAGCACTTTAGAACTAACACAAAAATACGTTTGCCTTGTGATAAAAACGAACAACACCCCATCCCTACCCACCCACCCCAACAGAACTCCCCCCTCCCTGCACCCCTGCATGAGCCCGAACAGCCCCCCCAACGTGCAGTGTGCCTGTCGCCCCATATATAGTTAAACTAACTAGACCCCCTAGAGGAGGAGGGAGAACCCCCAATAGACCCAACACAACCTCCATAGGAGGGGAACTTACAAAAACTGACGCAGAATCGAAAGTGGCATCATTTTCGTCCAGAGTGAGGCCCAATATTAAACCCTCAGGGCCCGATTCACAGAACAAACTTAAGACTAAATCCTAAACTTAGTACCATTCTGGTATTCACAGAATGCACTTAGTACTTCTGGTATTCACAGAATGAACGGCCGATTTAGCTATGGCTGAAATCTCCACCTCCGGGCCGGAAGCTCCGCCTCCGGGCCGGAAGCTCCGCCTCCGGGCCGGAATTTCCGGCCCGAGTCCGGACGTAAGTTTAGGAGTCGTAAATCCATTCTGTGAATAGCAAAAGTACTAAGTTCATTCTGTGAATAGCAAAAGTAGTAAGTTCATTCTGTGAATACCAGAAGTACTAGGTGCATTCTGTGAATACCAGAATGGTACTAAGTTTAGGATTTAGTCTTAAGTTTGTTCTGTGAATCGGGCCCTCAGTCCTGATCCAGCGTGCCGTCTCCCCCCGCCGCCCCCCCCCCCGCCCCCCCGATCACGATCCCCGGGCAGAGTATCCAGCCAGTCCCCGGCCGCTTCGGGACGATCAGAGAAGTGCGTGCGACCATCCACCTCCACTCTCAGCTTGGCTGGGAAGAGCATGGCGTATTTGAGGTTTAGGTCCCGAAGACGGCGCTTGACGCCTAGGAAGCTCAGTCTCTGCTTCTGGACCGCTGGGGTGAAATCAGGATAAAAATTTACCTCCATATTGTCAAGCTTGACCGGTCCATGCAGTCTGGAGGTTTGCAGGATAGCGTCTCTGTCCCGAAATTTGAAAATCCGGGCGATGAGAGGTCTCGGAGGGGCTCCGACCTTCGGCTTTCCCCCGGGAACCCTGTGGGCCCTCTCCACAGCAAAGAGTTTGCTCAGCCCCCGTGGCTGGAGATGGGTAACAATCAGGTCCTCCACAAAGAGATCCGCCGCCGCCTCCTCGCGTCCCTCGGGCACCCCGATAATGCGGATGTTGTTCCTCCGTGCCCGACTCTCGGAGTCCTCCAGGCGTCGATCCATAAGCGCACTTGCCTGACTAAGCCGGCGTACCTCTGTTTGCAAGGCCGCCACATCTGTCGTTAGGCCCGATGCGGTGTGGGCCAAAGAATCTGCTCGGTCGTTGGTTTTGGAAAGATCGGCCCTCACCAGGCCAACATCCACGAGGACCGAGTCGATCTTCTGCGCCAGTGTATCAAACCGCTGGCCCACCGAGGCCTTCATCTCGGCAATGGCGCCCATGACATCTCGCAGAGTCAGATCTGCGGGCAGGTCTGGGGCATCAGGAGGGCTCTCAGGGGACTTGCGCGGTCCATCGGGAGATCCCTTCTGGAGGGTATAGCGGTCCATACTGTTGGCCTGAGGGACGGCGCCACGCCGGGTCGATTTGGTCTTTGCCCGGTCTCCATCTTGTTTCGTGGCCATGGCCACCAGTCTCCCAGCACCAGCCACGTCGTGTAGGGCAGGAAAGCCGGACCACGAGCTCCGGGGGGGGCCCCCTCAGAGCAGCGGGGTGGATCACAGCCTGCAGGCAGGCAGGGTCTCCCAGCAAGGCCACACCAACACCACGGGCTCCGTGACCCAACCTCGCAGAGACGACAAGGGGGTGTGAAAGCGAAAGCGAAAGTGCGGGGTACGCGAGTCGCCAGGCCCTGCCTGCCGCTGTTGTTCACTTTGTCACTGGATCACCCCACAGCGCAAATCCGGGGTCCGGCGAGGGGAAGGCCGCAAACCTCAATCGGTGCTCACTCCGGTGTCCGAGGTCCGATTTGAAAGCGGGAAACGAGTGCCACCTCAGCTCAGGTTCACCAACATAGTCCCCTCATCCCGGGCAGGATAATTTCAGGATAATCGTAGGAGGTTGCGGAGGTCCTCGGGAGCCTCGCACCTACGCGGCCATCTTGGTTGCGCGCTAGGCTCCTCCTCCCACCCAAGATACTTAAGACCTTTGCGGAATATTATGCTGAGATGTATGCGCATCGCCAGGCAGCAGATGAGGCAGCAGATGAGGCGGAACTTGCGCAATATTTGGATGATGTTGAGCTGGTGTGGCTTTCGCGGAGTCAGCAGGAGTTCCTAATGCATCCCCTTACCTTAAATGAACTGCGGGACGCGATTGTCGCGCTACATAATGGAAAGTCTGCTGGTACCGATGGATTGCCGTCGGAATTCTACAAAGAATATAGAGATCTGCTCACCCCCTGCCTTCTCCAGTTATATGAAGAAGCATACGAGACACAATGCCTGCTGCCAACTCTGCGTGAGGCACTCATGATTACGCTATTAAAACCTGATAAACCGCCGGAGAGGTGCAACTACTATAGACCATTATCGTTGATTAATACCGATGTTAAAATTTTAGCAAAGGTATTAGTGACTAGATTGAAGCTGCTGCTTCCGGTTATGGTTCTCCCTGATCAATCTGAGTTCGTCCCAACTCGCTCTACGGCACATAATTTAAGAACACTCTTTGCTGTAATGCATGTATTTGAGCCCACATTACCGGCGGTTGCGGTGCTTCTAGATGCTGCAAAGACCTTCGATTCTATTTCCTGGTCTTATATGTTTGCAATTTTGCATCGTATGGGTGTGCCGTTCATTTTTACTAATTGGATCAAACTACTTTATACTAACCCACTAGCTCGTGTGAGGGTTAACGGTCAGCTATCGGAGACTTTTACTCTTCAGCGTGGCACGCGGCAGGGCTGCCCGTTATCGCCTTTACTGTTTGCGCTCATACTCAAACCGTTGGCGTGTATTTTGAGGCAACGCTATGCGCAGGCAGCACTACATTTTTATCAGCGCCCCTTGGCGGTCTCCATGTATGATGATGACATGGTGTTGTATGTTCGTGACCCCACTACACACCTTGCACAGCTCATTCGGGAGTATATACGATTTAAATGGTTCTCTGGATTGGGTGTTAACTGGTCCAAATCACTCATACTACCCCTTACGGATAACACACACCACGTCGACCTTGATTATCCCTTAGCATGGTGTACTGACACTGTGAAATACTTAGGTATATGGCTTCATAGGGATCCACAAACGGTCGTACAATCTAATTATGGCACTGCCGTCACACGTCTCGAGGTGCAAGTAAGTAGGTGGATTAAATTACCCTTATCCTTTGCAGATCGTATAGCACTCATGAAGATGATAGTCCTACCACGCTTTTTATATCTATTTTTAAACATACCGGTGCATTTAACCCAAAAATGTTTTGGTTTTTGGTCAGCTCCGCTCCCTCTTGATCACGTTGGCATGGGGAGGTAAAAAGCCTCGTCTCAAATGGGAAACACTTACACTTCCTTACAAGCAAGGGGGGTTCGCAGCGCCAGACTTTCATCTATACTATCTCTGTGCGCAGGCCCATTACGCATATTATTGGCAACATGACCCAGCTTATATACCCCATGTGGCAGTGGAGACTGGTGCGGTGCACCCATTTCAACTTAAAGCTATGATAATTAACAAACACACAGTATTTGAGAAGGGGGAATTTGACACTGTCCAAACTAAAGTCAGGGCCTGGCGTGAGTTAGCAAAACGGGCAAGGAAATTACCGTTATATGCTCCTGGCATGCCCTTATTACATCACTCCGCACTCTCTGTCACACAAGAAACTGGTACATTAAGAACCCTTCGTGACATGGCTCTGATCACCATGGCGGATGCGTATCCTGGGGGTCATTTTGTAACGTCAGACACTATACCCACAGGGGGCAACACTACAGCCATGCAATTGTTTGTTTACACTAGGCTGCGATCTGCCATGCGTATGCTGTATCCACAATTCCCTGCAGAGCCGCAAACACTTGAAGCGCTGCAACTTATATACACTACCACATCCAGAGCCAAGCTGGTTACGAGGCTATATAATGCCTCACAAGGGGATGCGGCTGCAATGGATATGTCTGCGTTGTCTAAATGGAATGACGTGCTCCCTGAATCACTTCCTGAACCAGAATGGGTTGCCTGCTTTCGTCTGACTGGACAATTAACATCGAACGGGAACCTGCGATTGGTGCATTTTAAATATTTACACCAAATGTATTATACCCCGGCACAGCTGTATAAGTATGGTTTGAGGGATTCTGACCAATGTAGGCGCTTTGGTGCCTCGGACGCCAATTTCTATCACTTAGCCTGGGATTGTACGAAGGTACATGAGTATTGGAGGTCAGTCATGCAAATTCTGCAGCAGATGGTGGGACTGCCCATAGCATGTACTCCTCAGCTATTTCTATTGGGTGCTGTAACAAACATCAAGCCAACTCATAGGAAATGTGTAGCTATATCCTTGCTATTCGCTAAACGCAGAGTGTCCATGGGTTGGGGGGGGGGGGTAGGGCTGTGCCCTCCACTAAACTCTGGTTGCAGGACCTGACATATTGTCGGGATCAGCTAATGTGCAATGCTGAGGAATTGCCAACTATGTCAAAGCCTCGTGATATTTGGGGTCCACTCACTGCCTATCTGCTAACAGTATCTAATGTGTGATGAATGGGTGTGTTAGATGTCTATTTAAATTTTTTCTTTTCTGTTGATTTTTGCAATACTGTATTGTTTATCCTCTTGTACGATGCCCTTTAGCATACTGCCATGTCTGTGTATATCTATAGTGCCGAATTTTGTAATATTATGTTCTGCCGAATGATTTCTACACAATGTCAATATTCTGCTAAAGCTCTGATTTGAGCAATTGTATCTTGTTCCTGGTTTTTCTTTTGAAAATGCAAAAAAAAAAAAAAAAAAGTAGCAACATGTGGTACTTCAGCTTTGTGAAAGGCCAGACATGTTGACTTTGCAAGGGTTTGTTTTCTTTTGTATTATCTTATTGAGAATGTATGGACCACAACCTCACACAGCCTCCAGTGGCACATCATACAGAAAAGAACTTGGTGGATGTTTCAGATAATTTTTCTGTGGATTTTTGTGACTTTTTAGACCTTGCCTACAGATAGCTTTAGCTATCTGGGAAGTCTTCAATTCACCACACACATACAAGCTTAGGGCCTCATTTACAATATTTGGACACACAGTAATGCAGCAAGCCTTCCTGCTGCAGTGCTGTGCATCAAAATAAAAGGGCAGGAAATCACTGTATCCACAAGATATGGCGTATTACTGTCCTTCTCCCACGCGTTAGCACACAAACCCCACCCGTGCACCAGCGCAGACACCCTTGCTTCATTTTTCTAGGGTGCCTGCACTGAGGGGATGATGGTTTTTGTGGCGGAAGGGACACCATCCTGCACAAAAACAATCATTAAATGCATTTTCCTCAGCAGCATGCATAGAAAGAGGAAATAACGGGGTAAAATAAAAGTATTTCTTCTCGTTGCGCCTTCCCCAGGTGAGGTGCAGGAGTCTGACCATTCCCAGGTTTACAAAATGTTGCAAATTTGGGGATGCGTCAAGTTCCATGGATGTTGTGCGGAAGCAGCCACAGCAACAGTCATGAACGGCCTTTTCACGCAGAGCTATGCGTGAAAGGGTAACATATTTACAAGGCCATGAAAAGTCACACAGGGTGAATTTGTATGGCCTTGTAAATATTCGGAAGATCATTGACCTGCCGGTGCATCTTTAAACATGACACACTGGCGGTGCAATGGGCTTGTAAATAAGCCCCATAATATACAAACAAACATATCACACATACAGAAGAGAACCTTCTTAAGCCACTGGCTTGTTTGAGCAAGTTCTCTTTAGGCTCTGGCTCAATGGGACGTCCATTACATCTTGGAGCATCTCAAGACATTTCACAGATGTTTATTTACTCAAAATCTGAGCCTTTGCTCTTTGCATGCATGCATACACTTACGTTCAATTGTTCATTCTTCGAGCAATAGAATTGCAAACAAACGCACATACCTTGCCCATAGTTGTGTAAAGTTTTTGGGAGTGAGTTGTACTGCCAGCAGAAAAGCACTGGTACGAAAGATGCATCCTGGATCAGAAGACAGATATCCTCCAATATTGGACCACAAGTCATACGCTAATCCGCACATGTATAGACTGTCACAGATGTGCTGCTGTGTATGTCTGGTCACAGTGCAATCTATAATCAGGCCCCATGAAGGCTGCTTTCTGCTCATATTACCATAGTACAACCTGCTGTTGTCTGGACATCAGCCATAGAGGTTGGCAAGCCAACACAATAACAGGGAGAGCCGAGCCAGAGCCAAGCCAAGAATCTAGCTGGATCCTAAGAGGCCATGCACGAGCCAAGCCCTGAAAATAGTTGGCATCTAAATCACGGAACAAACCTCATTTGGAACTTTGATAGTCTCTTAAAAAAAAGTAACAAATATTTCTTTAATAATCAGAAGCTTTTCACCTTCATACATCAGAATATCTCTATACAGTGCACACCCTGAACTCACATATTGGAAGACATGCGATAAGAAAAGATAAAGAAGGTTTTATAAAATAAAATATTTGCCTAGTGAAAGAAATTGTATTATTTGTTGAAGGGGTGTGAGCCCTCTTGGAAGAGTTATCTCACTCTAAATCAGTGTGAACCACAAAAGTCAGTAAATAAACCTGTGCTTAACCCTTTGGTACCTTGGCACAAAAGCAGTCTGGATTAATTTTAAAGGTAATTTGTGAAGTAACATTTTATGCGGCACTCAATCAATAATAAAGTGTAAAAATGATACAAAAATAATACCAGACACATTTAACAAATCGAAATTATGTTAATGAATGAAATGACACAAAAACAATTAAGATCCAATCAGTAGTATTGGAGTTATGAGTTTTTAAAGTTTGAGGCAAAAAATAGCCCTAAATATTACGAAACGCCAACTACGTGTATCTAGTCATGCAGGACAGGGTCAAATTCACAAGTTCAGGCCGACATCAATGAAGCACCTGTTAGGTACGGGACCAGGTGTGGCTCTGTAGGAGTTGTACCTTTAATCCTTGGTCTAAGGACTACATGGTGCTGTGATGTGTCATCGTGGTCTGTCAAGGAACAGATCAGGAGCTGCGAGGTGCTGCGATGCAATACCCTTGCGTAATCCTGCGTCGGGTCCAGTGAAGCTGCTGATCAGGAGCTGTGAGGTGCTGCGATGCAAGGCCCTGCACTGGTCTGCGCTGCACCCCTTCTGATCTGGTAAAATCATCAGTTGAGCAGGGAAGGGTACACTCTGATGACAGCTATGGGTCCAGAAATTGGGAGATCAGGATTCACTCCAAAAGAGGCCAGCAAAGAGGGCCGAGTGAGGTCCAGCTTGATCTGTTCAGCTGGAAAGCAGGAGAGACCTCTTGAAACTTGTTGTGTCCCTGTAGTTCAAACAGGAGGCCAGCCAACTGACCCTTGGTGTGACTTTTGGGTTCCTGGGTTCAAGGCAACAGCTCCAGTCGTTCTTCTTCAGACAGCAGGGCAGTCCTTCTTCAGAATATTCTCAGGTCAAGGAGTGTTCTGGTTCTGAGAATGCCACTTTTATACCTGATGCAAGCCTGTAGGTGGTATTGATCCCTATGTTTTACCCTAAAACTGGGTCTAAATTCTTCTTCCCTTTCCCCTGGGTTTGTCTCCAGTCTGTCTAGTGAAACAAAAGGCAGCTCAGACTAGGCATTAGTTGCTTCTGACAGTAACAGGGTAGGCATCTTCTGAAGTCAGAATGGAGCTTGGTGCAGCCTACTGACTACCCTTTGGAAGGCTGGGCACAACCCACCAGGCCATCCTGTTCAAGAGAGGAACACACTTCCCCACACCCAAGACCCCTTTTGTCCACTGTCTGAAAGGAATGCATATCACACCGCAAAAGAGCCATTAACAGTCATGTGACCCTGGACACTGGAAGAGAGGCACACATGGTTTAGACAGAAAAATGTAAACTTTCTAAAAGTGGCATTTTCAGAATAATAATTTTGAATCCATCCTTACCTTTAAAGAGGATTTCAAAAACAGTTCAAATGAGTGGAAGAAGGGTTTGTCTAGCTGGTCCCAAACTGACGTAGTCACTTATTATATGTACCCAGTTGTAGTCTATGGGGAGCTAGCCCTGCTGCAGTGGGTTTTTTCACTGCCAGGAAATGTAAAACATGAAATGTGTATGTCCTAAATTTCAATGCCATGCACCCTGAATGATGATCTCTTAGAGCCTATATTATGGATGACTTATAATTATTAAAAAGAAAGGTTTAGGCCTGACAAACGGCTTATTTTGCTAGGTCGACATGGCATTTTTGAAACTTACCTACAGACTGCAGTGGCAGGCCTCAGACATGTTTTACAGTGTTACTTTAGTGTCTGGCACAATGAATGCTTCAGCCAATTGGTTGCATTTAATTTACAGGCCCTCTGTATCTGTAGTATTATTTACTAGGGACTTATACATAAATTAAATGTGCCAATTAGGTGTATACCAATTTTACCATGCTCGGAAGGGAGAGCACAAGCACTTTACCCCTGGTTATCAAGAAAAAGTTCTCGGAGTCCTAAAGTCAGCGTAAAATAGGGTAGTGAAAATCTGGGGGAATATCAGGCAAAATATGGTAATTTCCAACACCTAGGATCACACAATATGGTCCTGCTTTGTCACAGGCTTTCTGATTCCATTATACAATTCACCCACTAGATGGCTCTTGTTCCTCTCCTTTTTAACACCAAAGGATTATGCTTTATTTTTAATTGCTGGTGCATAATAGTGGAGCATGGGTGGCAGCAGAAGCCACATTAAAGCTTGATTGTTATAAGCTTGAGGGTCCAAAAGGACCTTGAGCTGAGCCAGAAGCAGGCCTCTTACTCAAGACTGGCTCTAGCCTTATGTGGCTTGCTCACCTCTAATCAGCCATTGTCCCTCTACATCATGCCTGGCCTTGCATGGCTGTACTCAGCTTGATACTAAGAGGCTCCGACCTACAACCAGTGGTCAGCATGTCCAAGCTCAGGGCACTGGCTGTACAGTAATAAGCAGCATTACCATAGCGTCCTCTGGCCTCCATTTTTGGAAATTCATTAGCTCATGCCACAAGTTCATGAAAAGAAAGGTAGATTATTGCTCATCTGCCCGCAGTATCCTTGCGTCCCTTTCTCTTTCCTTGCTCTCAAATCAGTGGGATCAGAGAGGTGAACCCGGTCTACTAGGATATTGCATACTAAATGAGTGGGACCACCTGTTTTGCTGATTTAATATTTACTATGCCGTCAGCCACTGCTCTTTCCAAATAAACTTGTCCGGCAAGTCCCAGGAAGTTCAATGAGGAGCGCATCCTTTTGCACAAGCAATGCTAATGTTGTTGATCCTCCAAGAATGCATGCAAATAAACAAATGAAAATACTCTGCTATTTATCACTATAGGCCTCATTATGATGTCAGGTGGACTTACGTCCGCTGGACACCGCAGCGGTCTGGAACCATCCGACCATAGATCGGCAGGTCCGACCTCACAATTTGAATGTGACCACTGATAGAGCGTCATGTTATTCTGAAATTTGTAGGGGTGCATCATATTCACCGTTAGTCAGCTCCCGCATATTAATCGATGTAGACTAAGAAGTGCTATAGAAATGTATTGCTGTAATCGTTTAACATAGAGGCGATTAGAAATGTAATAATGCTTTTCGTGAAGAGTAACGTTGCAGATTATCGTGAATGTATTAGTAAATGTATAATGATTAGGTTATGAAATGCAATGTGTTAGGTTAAACGTGTGCCATGTTAGTTAAAAGTGTAGGTTGCTTATTCATGTACATGAGGATAATGAACTAATGCTTAGAGTGTGATTTAGTAGTGTGTTTAACAGTGTAAAGGTTTGATCATATATATGTTTAAAGAGAAAGGCCTGTTCATTTCTTATGTTAGCTAACGTTGTAGGCCGAAAATGATTTCCCTTGGTAAAGGCTTTGGGTTGCAGGGAGATGTAAAAATTTAGAGACGTGAAATGTTTTTCGTTCCCATGTTTCTGTTGCAGGTGCAAGGATATTTAGCTCATTAGTGGGACTAGGTCTTTGTTTTAGGAGTTAGGATGCTGCGAGAAGCCAACAGGGGAGTACATTGGAATGTGAGGATGATACTTTCAGCGGAGAAGGTGCCTGGGACCCAAGGTCAAGCTAACCGTCGTTGGATGCCAGACAAGTTTGTAGGAAAAGTACTGGAAGAAGACCTGGCTGAAGTGGTGTGCCGAAGGGCGTGTTCTACGTTTTGGGGTTTTTGTATTAGGGACAGTGCCCCGTGGGTTGAGCAGTTGAGGTTTAGACGAGAAGCTAGAAAGAGCCTCTTAGATCGAGCTCTGACTAAGTGAATGTACTTCTTAGGAAGTCTTCACTTCTGACACCTTTAATTCTCTTGCCTGGGAGGGGTAATGCTAAGTAGGGATGTCACCTTAGAGATAGAGTAGGGATAGATTAACGTTTTCTTTTTCTTTAGACTGATGATTCCTAATTTGGATATTGGCTTAACCATTGCTTTCTTGATGCTTTTAGAGTCAGTGATCTTTTTGTTTTGAGTCGGATGAGAATCTTACGGAGGCTTGTATTTGTATTAGTGCCCATTTACCTTCCACACCTTGTATTAAGGTGTTTGTATGTTCAGTTATTTTTGGTTGTAATAAAATCCTATAAATTCTAGATTCGGTGTCAGTGGTCCTTTCCAAATGAAATCTAATTTTGGCGGTTATGTTTTGATAATTGTATTTCATCCCCTCTATACTATTTAGCAGATAAAAAGATCCTGGCGACCTGAGAGGATTCTTAGAAATAATTAGGTAGACAAGAATCCGGCCCCATCAGTTGGTAGCAGAGTAGGATCGTTATCTCTGATAGTGAGGGGAGATCTAGATCAGGATAAGAGATTCCAGAGGCCCATAGAAGTCAAGTGATACTGACTCATCGGATGGCGAGCAGCAGACGGCAGCGGCTGATGGAAAGTGATGGAGAGTAGCAGTGCGGCGGAAAGCGATTGCGGTGTTGATTTGTTGTGTGATGTCTTGCGGAGTTGGAGTGAGTGTTGAGTGATTGTTAGATCAGGCTGTGAGTGCACGCAGCCCGCGAAAGTCTTAGGCTCGACGAGTAGCTTAAGCGATTGTGGTGTAGAAGACACCCGAGGTAGATTTTGTTGACCACCTAAAGGGGATCATGAGACGTGATCGATTACCCAGACCAAGATAGGGGGTGCGAATGTGTGAGTGCGTGAGGAACCGACGCTGGTCGTGGGTTGTTGTACGTGGAATTTGAGTATTTGTAACCTATCAGAGGTGATTGTCTGGTCGTTCGCGGACAGACAGTTGCCAGCCGAGGTCGACAATTTCGAGAGACTGTGGACGGACAGTCAGAGAAGTAACTTGTTTGGGACAAACTGTTATTTCAGCGTGTGAATGGGACGAATGAATGGGTGAGACGTGAATTGTGAAGGAGGGAAACTGCTGCGAGCGGAGAAGGAGTGACGTCAGAAGGTGTCGCGCTGCGATAGGTCGGTTGGTGTGAGTCGCGCTAAAATTGGTGGACTTGACATCAGGAAGTGAACGAAAATATTGTGCGTGAGAGAAAACTGTTCACCATGAAATGTTTTAAGGTTTTCCGATATTTATGTAGAGGTGATAAACATGTGGTTACTCGTGGGGGAGAAGCAGCCCCTCCCTAGGATACTCCGGCACATTCTATGGCAAGAAATGTGGGGTTGCATACCATAATTTGGCTTGAAAATTGACATAAAATGACCCAAGGCGAGGGAGAACTGGCTTTCCCACTATATGGTTCCTTCAGGTTGGAAGTGTTGTACCAGTTGAAATCTGTGAATGCGGCACTACGACCTTTGCCGAGACCAACTCAGTTTGAGGCGTTGCATGCATGTATCAGAGCAGCGCATGATAGGAAAAGAGATCGAAGTCAGGAAAGGGTGAAGAAGTCAATTAAGGAGTTTCAGGATGCGAAGTGGGACGCAGAAGAGAAAAGGTGGAGAGTGCAAACAATAGAGGGAGACAGGTTGTATCCATTATTGGTGAAGACTGATGGTTCGAGGGTAAAGAGTGCAGATGATGACAGTGATACAGATGACAGTTTACTAGAGAGGTTGTTGTCTGAGAGACCACCACCATATAATCCAGACTCCTATGAAGGGAAATCAGCTCCAGCAGAAGGGACTAGTGGATTACAGACTCAGTCAGAGGTTAGAGTAGAAGGGAAAATCTCGACAGGAATTGGGGGCATGAAGATTCAGTCTGTAGCAAGCACTGAGGTTGGGAGAGGCGTGGGGTTACCGGACGCTCTAAAGGTACCGGATACCAATGGACCCATTGTTTCGGTTTACGACCCAGACCAAGAGAAGGTTGGGAGTTCAGTGCAGTGTAGGAGCGAGGAATGTGATCGAGGGAAGTGGATCCGTGAGTGGGATGGAGCAGACTCCAAAACCTATAGAATGGAGTACGCCATTGCCACCTACAGCAGATTTCTCTAGGGGACAAGCAGAGGCGAGACCAGTGAGGCCGAGGTCTTTGATCAAGATCAGATTTGCAGATGTGAACACTGCCAGTGAGAAATCAGAATCAGAGTGAGAGGACGGTAGAAAGTGAACGAGGCACTATAGTGAATCGTTCTGTTCCCATGAGTATGTCAGAAGACAGTAGGTCCCAGGTACGGGAATGTGATTATGATGAACGAGATGGAGCAGCTTGTCGAGAAATATTGAAGGGAGCTTTGAAAGGAAGAATGTTGGATGTTGTGAGGTTGAAAGCAGAAGTAGATGAGATAATAAGCGGAAACTTGCCTGTTGAGAGAACGTACATGTACGAACAAGATGAGTTACTCTTTGTAGCGAAGGACGTGACTTGCAAGGCAAGAACTGCACATGAGAAGTTGTCAGATTTGGCCAAAAAGTATGATGTGGACCTGTCTAAAACGAAATCATTGCAGGGAAGCCATAGATTGCAGTATAGCAATCAGGAATTGGAAGAGAAGAGGGTCATGGGATTGAGAACCCATATTAAGGATTTGATTATAGCAATGCGTGCATGGATCATGCTTGATAAGTGGGAAGAAAGGTGGTCCAAGAAGAAGAGTTCTAAAAGAATAATAGGAGAGACGCCGCCTCCAGGTGGAGCGATGATGGAGGTAGGAAATTTCCCTTTACGAGAGGTACAGAATGGTGGCTAGGTGCATGTGCCTTGGAGTAGGGGTGATCTGGCTGCATTTACGAATGACTTTCCCCGTTTAAGGGAAAAACCTGTGGAGTAGTATAAGCAGGTTGATCGGTTTGTCAAGATTTTGAAGGTGTTGTGGGTCGACCTGAATACGTTGTTTGACATTGTGGTTCTGAGTGACCTGTGGTCGGCGTGCAAAATTGCTGTTGAATGGCCAACCTCAGAGCCAGACAGGGATCCAGTTTCAAATGGTCTGTCACCTATAGTCATGAAGAAGTTCGAACAGGTGATCACATGGTTGAAGTCGAAAATTTCACCTCAGGATATTGATTGGATCAAGATAGATCGGACAGTGCAAGAGCCAAAGGAGACAGTGCATGAGTTTTATGAGAGACTCTTGCAGGCCTTTAAGCAGTACAGTGGATTGTATGTCTTGGATACAAAAGACATGGGACAGTTTGTTTCGAAGTTTGTGTTGGGATTGAGGCCCGAGGTTAGTCTCATGATACAGCAGCATTTGATTTGTTGGCAGAATAAGCCTGTAGATAAGATATTACGGTACGCCAGGTACTGTAGTGATGAGATAGGATCGAAGCACAGGAAGCTGAAAGACAAATTGATGCTTGTTCAGATGCAAACAGCTCAGGGACAGCCTAATGGAGGGACGTTAGGAAGAAAACAGGGAAATAACCAAGGAGGAAACCAGAATGTCCAAGGTCAGGGAAGACCAAAGTCAGTTGATTCTAAGACAGGGATGGATGTGGCGACATTGAAAAAGACCACTGCGTGTCATCTTTGTCACCAGGTTGGACATTGGAAACGCGAGTGTCCTTTGAACCCGATGAATCAGGTGCAGCAGGAAGTGGAGATAGTTCAGGTTCCTGTATCTGAAATGGTTCCCACTGTAACCAGACCTAGGCTGGTGAAAGGGGGAACTAATAGTCCGCATGTGCAAGTTCCTCAGCCACCTAGGGTTCAAAATGCTCAGCAAGGAGTTCGAACTTACCAACAGATGCCCTTGTTCGAAGGGTGTGAGGAGTTCGGTCCAGATTCGTTGGCATGACGGTGCCTAAGAGGGGAGGAAGACTGCACACTTGGAGCAGTCTTGGAGGTAGACCAGAGGGGACCATTTGTAGAAGCAGACATTGATGGTCACCCTACCACCTTTTAGGTTAATACTGGTGTTACCCGCTCTACTGTAAGATCAGCCGTAGTCCCCAACCTACCCCTCTCGTGACAATCGATCCAAGTTGTTGGTGTAGCAAATAAGAAACTGACTAGCCCACTGACAAAGCCAATTCCTGTGAGAATAGGAACTTTCAAAGATCGAAGATCGACACCAGTTTGTGGTGTGTGATTCGAGTTCAGTATGCCTGTTAGGTAGAGACCTGCTGTGCAAGCTGAATTGCACCATTGTGAGAAGTTGGCCTGGCATGTGCTGGTCACTAGTTAAAGTGGCCACCTTGCACCAGTCTTATGGTAGATAGGTTTAAGACAACCTTTTAAAGAAAGCTATCCTAGTGGTAGCTGTGGAGAGCAGCCTTCAGGCTAAGTCTCAGAGGAATGTAAAGCAGCTTGTTTTACCTTATAATCTCTTGAATTACCAAATGAAAGAACACCACGCAGGTATATATATAAAATATATATGTATTTATTTCTAGACACACTCTACTAATCTCTTTATGAGATTAGAAGTCAGGAACATATGCACAAATCAATGTTTCACAACAAATTAAGCACTTGTATGGCTGGGGCCCTAGGGGCGTACCAGACCATATACTAAAAAAGAGGTTTAGGAATATCGACTTGTAAGGTGACAAGGCCTAGGGCCATTAGAATCACTGGGACCTCACTAATCCACCCAAGGCAGGTAAGTAAAGGACCCACAGGAGACGCGTGCAGTGTGAGAACACAGCCGCGGGTTCGCTATTGATTTCAATAGAGCAAGTCGCGGTTGGATTTTTAAAGTTTTAGGGTACTTTTGGAGAGTCTTTAAGCAAGCCACTTACAAGGTAAGTACTTCGAGGGCCAACACCCACGGGAGCACTGGAGTGCACGCGTTACCTCACCCAGGGAAGCCGGGTGCATAGGTGTCTTTTGGTGTCGGGTCGCGGCGTCGGTTTCAATGGAAGCTGAAGAAAATTTGCTGCTTGTGAAGACTGGAGAAGTGTCCGGTGGAATCCAAGGCTGGATTTAGAAGAAGGAAGACTTGAAAGCAGAAGGGACACTGTTCACAGCCACTTGCTAGTGACCCGGGGCCAGAAAGATGGATGCCCACGGTAGTCGGTGATTTCAGGTGATTCACAGGTGTCTTGACTCTTCAGCCACGAGGTCCAGGAGGTGTCGACGATGACCAGGAGCTGGATTCGGAGTGTCCCGTGAAGTCTGCAGATTACTGATGTGTCGGCAACCAGATTGGCACCAACAAGCCTTGGTAACAGCAAGTCTTGTGGAATGTCCAGTTTCGCGCCAGAGCAGGGGCTGGTAGCCCCTGAACCGGTTTGAGCTGGCATATGCACAGAGGAGCCTACTGCTCCCCCAGTGCAGGACTTCAAAGCACTCTAGGAGTGCACCCACCCAGCCCCAATACACTAAATCCTGTCTGGAAGGTGGTTACGCCTCCCTGTGACAGGATGCCTATTGTTGGGCTTCCTCCACTGCGAGTTTCAGTCAGCAGCAGGAGGGCAGCCCAGTGTCTGTGATGGTGGCATCCATTTTGTGATGCCAGGCTCGTTCAGATTTCTACCGTGTTTCCACCGTAGGTACATGTCTTCCCCTCTAGAAGGGTGGGATCATAACTTCCACAACAGTTACTGGTGTGGGGGTATGATTCCAAGGCATTTGACACCAAACACAACATGTTTTGATGCAGCCATCCCAAAGTTAGCATTTACCGCTAGGTTATAATGCACTTAAGAGTATATAGTTTAAATGCATCCACAAACAGCCACAGAGAATAGACTCTGAGGGCTGCAGAGGGGCCCTGCTCAGGCAGAGGCACCCCCTCACGTGGAAAACCAAGCACCCTGCCCTCAGGATTGATAGGGCCTGCCTTAGGGGTGACTGATAGGTTTATATGTGTGTGTAAGGTGAGATATAGGGAACCTATACCTCAGTGAGGAGTGCTAACACTACCTCACCCAGGCTGCAGTAGCAGGCCTGTGGTGTCAGATTTAGTCTGCTTCCCAGGGGTGGCATAATACATGCTTCAGCCCCTGGTATGCCTGTGAAGTACCTATGCCCTTGATACCTAAGGTACAATATACTAGGGGCTCACAAGATACCACAGTATCCAATCACTAGTGCATCTAATATGCACTCCAAGTTGTTTAGAGAGAACAGAGAGACTGGTGCCCTGATTAGCAGAGACCCAGCCAAACTATAGCCAGAGACCAGTGTAAACATCAGAAAATAAGTGGGGACAACATAAGTGCAGATCCTACTCTCCTACACAACCCCCCCCCCCCAAACGCAGGGACACTAAACTAACCTTGACCAGTTGAGTCTTCGTGTTCTAAGTGGAAATACCGTGAGAGTCCATCTGCATTGGCATGTTAGGTTCCAGGTCTATGTTCCACTGTATAGTCCATCCCCTGTAGGGAAATGGACCACCTTAGCAGTTTTGGGTTCTCACCTTTCATCTGTTGAAGCCATAGGAGGGGCTTGTGGTCAGTCTGAACTATGAAGTGAGTGCCTAACAAGTATGGCCTCAGCTTCTTCAGGGCCCACACCACAGCAAAGGCCTCCCTCTCTATAGCTGACCAACGTTTCTCTCTAGGGGTCAGCCTTCTGCTTATAAAAGCTACTGGCTGGTCTTGACCTTCATCATTCAGTAGAGACAGTACAGCTCCCACCCCCAGCTCAGAAGCATCTGTTTGGACAATGAACTTTTTGGTGTAGTCTGGACTCTGTAAGATGGGGGCAGTGCACATGGCCTGCTTTAGGTCTTCAAATGCCTTTTGACAGCTAGCTGTCCACTGAACCTTTTTTGGCATTTTCTTTGAGGTAAGATCATTTAAGGGGGTCACTATAGATCCATATCCCTTAACAAACCTCCTATAGTACCCAGTCAGGCCCAAAAAGGCTCTCACCTGTGTGTGGGTGGTTGGAGCAACCCATTCCATTATGGTCTGGATTTTGCTCTGCAATGGTTGAACCTGGCCTCCACCTACAAGGTGGCCCAGGTACACAACCTGACTCTGCCCTATCTGGCACTTAGTGGCCTTGATAGTGAGGCCTGCTTTCTGCAGGGCCTCCAAAACATTTCTGAGGTGGACCAAGTGATCCTGCCAGGTGGAACTAAAGACAACAATATCATCAAGATAAGCTGAGCAATACGTTTCCATACCAGTCAGAACTTTATTCACCAACCTCTGAAAAGTGGCAGGTGCATTTTTCAAACCAAAGGGCATCACCACAAAGTGGTAGTGCCCACCAGGGGCTGAGAATGCAGTTTTGGCCTTGGCATCCTCAGCTAACCTGATCTGCCAGTAGCCAGCTGTTAGGTCAAATGTACTCAGATACTTGGCTGAGGCCAAAGTATCAATCAGTTCATCTGCCCTGGGAATTGGATAGGCATCAGTCCTGGTGACTGCATTGAGGCCTCTGTAGTCTACACAAAACCTAATTTCTTTCTTACCACCCTGGGAAAGAGGATTGGGCACAAGGACTACTGGACTAGCCCAAGGGCTATCTGAAGGCTCAATTACAGCTATTTCCAACATTTTCTGGGCTTCAGTCCTGATACAGTCCCTGACATGGTCAGGTTGCCTGTAGATTTTACTCTTGACAGGCAGACTGTCTCCAGTATCCACCTCATGGGTGCACCAGGAAGTCTGACTAGGGGTCAGGCTAAACATATGTCTAAACTGTTGCAGAACTTGTCTGCATTCAGTTTGCTGATGATCAGAGAGGCTGCTTGCCAAAGCAACACCATCTACTGACCCATCATCAGGGTTCTGTGAGAGCAGGTCAGGGAGAGGGTCACTCTCCTCCTCCTGATCCTCATCAGTTGCCATGAGCAAGCCCATGTCAGCCCTGTCAACATATGGTTTCAATCTGTTGACATACAGCACCCTAAGGGGACTCCTGAGAGTTCCAAGATCCACCAGATAGGTGACTTCTCCCTTTTTCTCAACAATTGTATGGGGGCCACTCCACTTGTCTTGGAGAGCTGCTGGGGCAACAGGCTCCAGCACCCACACTTTCTGTCCTGGCTGGTACACAGTCAGCACAGCCTTTTGGTCATGCCAAGTTTTTTGTAGTTCTTGGCTTGCCTCCAGGTTTTTAGTTGCCTTCTTCATGTATTCAGCCATCCTGGAGCGGAGACCAAGTACATAGTCCATCACATCCTGTTTGGGGGGTTTGAGAGGTAACTCCCAGCCCTCCTTAACCAAACATAATGGACCTCTTACAGGATGCCCAAACAGAAGTTCAAAAGGGTTGTAGCCAACCCCCTTCTGTGGAACCTCCCTGTATGCAAACAGGCCTAAGCTTTTCCGGGAGGCCCTTAATCATTCCCTTTAGGGTTTTGTTAAACCTTTCAACTAACCCATTGAATTGTGGGTGATAGGGAGTAGTGAATTTGTAGTTTACACCACACTCCTTCCACATTGCTTTTAGATACCCTAACATGAAGTTGGTACCTCTGTCAGATATAATCTCCTTAGGGAAACCCACTCTGGAGAAAACTCCAATGACGGCTCTTGCCACCACAGGGGCTGTGGTGGTCCTCAGGGGAATTGCTTCTGGGTACCTGGTGGCATGATCCACTACCACCAGGATACACCTGTGCCCAGATGCTGTTGGAGGGTCAAGGGGACCAACAATGTCAATCCCTACCCTTTCAAAGGGCACCCCCACCACAGGTAGCGGTATCAGGGGGGCCTTTGTTGTGCCACCTGACTTGCCACTGGCTTGGCAAGTGACACAGGAGCGACAAAACTCCTTGGTGTCCTCTGACATATGTGGCCAATGAAAATGTGGAACAAGCCTGTCCCAGGTCTTGTTTTGGCCCATGTGTCCTGCTAAAGGGATGTCATGTGCTAGGGTCAAGAGGAACCCCCTAAACTTCTGAGGTATTACCAACCTCCTGGTGGCTCCAGGGGTAGGATCTCTAGCCTCAGAATATAGGCGTCCCTCATCCCAATAAACCTCATGGGACCCACTAGCACTCTCAGCAGCCTCAGCAGCAGCCTTCTGTCTGAGGGGTTCAAGAGAGGGCCAGCACTGTTGCTCTTTGCTCAGATCTTCCCTAGAAGGGCCCCCTGCCCCCAAGAACTCAACCTGATCAGGCTCAAGTCCCTCTGGGGCAGTTCCTTCTTCAGGATCTGCTTCTCCTCCCTCAGGAGGGGAATCTGTGATCTGAGACAGAGGGGAAGGCACTGCCTTAACCCTACTGCTCCTCCTCTTGGGTAGCATCTGGTCCATAGTTTCAGGATCCAGAGCTGGTTCAGCTTTATGCATTTTGGCCTGTGACCTGGTCACAGCAAATACCTCTGCAGGTATGCCCAACATCTCAGCATGAGTCCATAACTCTACTTCAGACCAGGCTGAAGTCTCTAGATCATTGCCCAATAGACATTCGGCAGGGAGGTCTGCACTGACTACTACCTTCTTGAGGCCAGTTACCCCTGCCCAGGAGAAATTCACAACTGCCAAACTATGGTTGGTCCTGACATTGCTTGCATTGGTAACCTGGTACATTTCACCCAGGATGATCTGTCCAGGGTCCACAAGATCCTCTGCCACCATGGTGACACTAGCACCTGTGTCCCTGAATGCCAAAGCCTGTTTGCCATTTATTACAGGCTGCTGGTTATATTTGCCCAGATTACTGGGGCTCACTAGGAAGGACATATCAATGTCTCCATCACAAATCAGCAATGCCTGAATGGGTACTCTGACTAGGCCAGAGTCCACTTCAGAACCCAGGGTCAACCGTACTACAACCTTATTCTGATTACCACCTCCACCAGTAGCTGTACTAGGGGGAACAGTTGCCTTGGGGGCAGGAGTGGTGGTGGTTTGGTCTTTGGACTTGTTACAGTCAGAAGTCCAGTGCCCTTTCTGTTTACAGAATTTGCACCAGGGCTTCTTTTGGCCTTTCCCTTTGGTAGACTGTGAATCCCCACCAGATGCAGATTTTTGGGGCCCTTGTGAAGACTTCTGGTCTTTTGACTTATTCCCACCTTTCTCAGAGCCTTTAGGATCCTGCTTCTTAGTGTCACCCTCTTGGTTATGGGTGTTCTGCCTCACCCTGGTTCTGACCCATTTGTCTGCCTTCTTTCCCAATTCTTGGGGAGAGGTCAGATCAGAGTCCACCAAGTATTGATGGAACAACTGGTTTTGGCAATTATTAAGGATCTGTTTTCTCATCATAAGATTATACAATCCCTTAAAATCAGTAACTCTACTACCAACCAGCCAACCCTCCAGAGCCTTGGTTGCACAATCAACAAAGTCAGTCCAGTCCTGAGTCTGTGCTTTCTGGGTGTCTCTGAACTTCAATCTGTACTGTTCAGTGGTTAAGCCAAACCCATCCATTAATGCACTCTTCAAGACTTCATAATCATCAGCATCCTCTTCTCTAACAGTGAGGAGCTTGTTTCTACCTTTATCAGAAAAGGAGAGCCACGAGATTGCTGCCCACTGTTTCTGGGGGACCTGTTGTACTCTGCAGGCCCTCTCCATAGCAGTTATCCATTTGTGGATATCATCCCCACTCTGGTAGGGAGGAACAACCTTGTACAGGTTCCTATGGTCTGGAATGTAATCTCTGACTCTAGGGACACTGTTGCTGCCACCAGGGGGTTCTAACCCCTCTCTTTTAGAAGCTCTCTGGAGCTCAAAGGCTTCTTTGTCTAATGCCAACTGCTTGGCCTTAGGGGCAACTCTTGCTTCCTCATACTGAAGCAGTTTGTACATTCTTTCAGAGGAGGTCTCTCTTCTATTAAAGTATGAGTTCCTCTGCTGGACAGATTCCCTGCCAGAGTGATATGAGTGCTCAGATTCCCTAGAAAGAGACATAGGCCTCTCCTCCACTCTGTCAGTTCCCTTAGGGAGAATTCCTCTGTCCTTTTCAGACCCATGTGGGTCTGGCCCTTCAATTACAGAGTTCAGGTCATCTGGATTTTCATCATCTGACCCAGAGACTATAGCTGACCCACCCCCTGATCCAGATCCATTAGCTCCTAGAGCTAATCTAAGATCATCTGCTGTCAGCAGATCTATCAGGTGTAGTGTGGAGGGACTCTGTCCTAGCTTCAGGTGCCTTGCAACACACATGGCCTTCAAGTCAAAGAAGGTCATGTCCTTATACTGAAGCTGGGTGGACCCACTGGCTCCATCCCTTGAGGACATTCTAGTGTTGTGCAGTGTTGTACTACCTACACTAGTTTGTGGTCTACTGATCCTAGCTTGAGCTGTAGCAAGGGTGTGCTATCCCTTCACAAACAGCTCTAAGTTCAGTAGAACTTCTTGATACTAAGCTTGACTTTTATATGTACCTTGAGTACCTTTAGTGGTTTTCAGTTAGTAATTCAAATAGAGATTTTCTTTTAAAACAATGGCAAGCTGGAATCCCACCGCTGCCACCAATGTGAGAAGTTGGCCTGGCATATGCTGGTCACTAGTTAAAGTGGCCACATTGCACCAGTCCAATTCGACTCTTATGGTAGATAGGTTTAAGACAACCTTTTAAAGAAAGCTATCCTAGTGGTAGCTGTGGAGAGCAGCCTTCAGGCTAAGTCTCAGAGGAATGTAAAGCAGCTTGTTTTTACCTTATAATCTCTTAAATTACCAAATGAAAGGACACCACACAGGTATATATATAAAATATATATGCATTTATTTCTAGACACACTCTACTAATCTTTTTATGAGATTAGAAGTCAGGAACATATGCACAAATCAATGTTTCACAACAAATTAAGCACTTATATGGCTGGGGCCCTAGGGGTGTACCAGACAATATACTAAAAAAGAGGTTTAGGAATATCGACTTGCAAGGGGACAAGGCCTAGGGCCATTAGAATCGCTGGGGCCTCACTAATCCACCCAAGGCAGGTAAGTATAGGACACACGGGAGACGCGTGCAGTGTGGTAACACAGCCGCTGGTTCGCTATTGATTTCAATGGAGCAAGTCGCGGTGGATTTTTAAAGTTTTAGGGTACTTCGGGAGGGTCTACAAGCAAGCCACTTACAAGGTAAGTACTTTGAGGGCCAACACCCACAGGAGCACCGGAGTGCACCAGTTACCTCACCCAGGGAAGCCAGGTGCATAGGTGTCTTTTGGTGTCGGGTCGCGGCGTCGTTTTCAATGGAAGCTGAAGAAGATTTGCTGCTTGTGAAGACTGGAGAAGTGTCCGGTGGAATCCAAGGCTGGATTCAGAAGAAGGAAGACCTGAAAGTAGAAGGGACAGTGTTCACAGTCACTTGCCAGTGACCCGGGGCCAGGAAGATGGATGCCCGCGGTAGTCGGGTGATTTCAGCTGATTCACGGGTGTCTTGACTCTTCAGCCAAGAGGTCCAGGAAGCGTTGATGAGCTCGATTTGGAGTGTCCCACAAAGTCTGCAGCTTACTGAGGTGTCAGCAACCAGATTGGAGCCAACAAGCCTTGGCAACAGCAAGTCTTGTGGAATGTGAAGAAAGTCAGCGGTGCAGACTAGCAAGGTCTGAGGGACTCACCCAGCAAGGGGAAGTCAGGGCAGGCCTGGAGCAACCAGGGGAGCCCTTTGGTTTGATGAAAAAGTCTTCAGGGGACCCACAAGCCAACTGGAAAGGGATCGCAAAGACGCCTCGTGAGGATTCACTTCACAGGAGCCCACGGTCACTCGGGATGAGCTAGGCCTCTGATTTTGGGTGGAAATCCTGCTGGAGGCTTGGACCATATGTGGTCCAATGCAAAAGTTTGTAGAACATCGTGAAGGGGTTGCAATTGACAATAGTACACGGTACCCAGGTATTGCTGTTCCTGGTCACTCGTGAGGTCCACTCGACATAGGTTTGCTGGGGACTCACAATGGCCATCGAGAAGTCAGGAAATCTACTTCCAGGGCTGCAGGCACTTCGGACTTTGGCGGGAGCGGGAAAGTTTGCGACTGTTGATTCAAAGTTTTGGTGCCTGCCAAGCAGGGGAGTCACTCCTTGACTCCAAGGGAGATTCTTCAGTCTTCCAAAGGTAGTGGAACGTCGAAGGTCCAGGATTCGTCTTGTAGAGCGTCGTCCAGGGATATCTAGTTAGCAATGGCAAGGTTTCCCTATCTTATACTAAAGAAAAGGGAGGGACTAGCTCTGTGACCACTCCTATGGGAGGGTCAGGGGAGTGGATGGTTACACCCAGTTACCTTTGTCCAGTTTTGCGCCAGAGCAGGGGCTGGTAGCCCCTGAACCTGTTTGAGCTGGCATATGCACAGAGGAGCCTACTGCTCCCCCAGTGCAGGACTTCAAAGCACTCTAGGAGTGCACCCACCCAGCCCCAATACACTAAATCATGTCTGGAAGGTGGCTACACCTCCCAGTGACAGGATGCCTATTGTTGGTCTTCCTCCACTGCGAGTTTCAGTCAGCAGCAGGAGGGCAGCCCAGTGTCTGTGCTGGTGGCATCCATTTTGTGATGCCAGGCTCTTTCAGATTTCTACCGTGTTTCCACAGTAGGTACATGTCTTCCCCTCTAGAAGGGTGGGATCATACTCCCACACCAGTTAATGGTGTGGGGGTATGATTCCAAGGTGTTTGACACCAAACACAACATGTTTTGATGCAGCCATCCCAAAGTTAGCATTTACTGCTAGGTTATAATGCACTTAAGAGTATATGGTTTAACCGCATCCACAAACAGCCACAGAGAATAGACTCTGAGGGCTGCAGAGGGGCCCTGCTCAGGCAGAGGCACCCCCTCACATGGAAAACCAAGCACCCTGCCCTCAGGATTGATAGGGCCTGTCTTAGGGGTGACTGATAGGTTTATATGTGTGTGTAAGGTGAGATATAGGGAACCTATACCTCAGTGAGGAGTGCTAACACTACCTCACCCAGGCTGGAGTAGCAGGCCTGTGGTGTCAGATTTAGTCTGCTTCCCAGGGGTGGCATAATACATGCTTCAGCCCCTGGTAGGCCTTTGAAGTAACTATGCCCTTGGTACCTAAGGTACCATATACTAGGGGCTCATAAGGTACCACAGTATCCAATCACTGGTGCATCTAATATGCACTCCAAGTTGTTTAGAGAGAACAGAGAGGCTGGGGCCCTGATTAGCAGGGACCCAGCCAGACTATAGCCAGAAACCAGTGTAAACATCAGAAAAAAAGTGGGGCAACACAAGTGCAGATCCTACTCTCCTACAACCATCTATTGCACACCAAAGGGAGTTGAATTACAGACGAAGGAAGATGATGCGACCTTTAAGGTTGCGAATCAGCGCGTGTGTATAGAAATGTACCTGGCACTGACAGTGGAGGAGCTTCCACTTGATTTGAGGGATTCTGTGTCAATTGATCTGTGGAACCTGAGTGGAGAAGAGATCGGGTTGGTCAAAGGTGTAGATCCAGTGAGGATACAGGTCAAGCCGAATGTAGAATTTCCTAGGACACCCCAGTACAATTTGTCACCTGAGACAATTGCAGGGATAAAGCCTGTAATTGAGTCTATGATCAAGCAAGGAATTCTGAAAGAGATCATGGGTAGCCCATGTAATTCACCTATCATGGGACTACAGAAACCGAATGGGAAATTCAGGATTGTGCAAGACCTACGAAAAATCAATGATATAGTTAGTCCATGTTGTCCGGTGGTACCGAATCCATCTGTAATCCTGTTTCAGATTCCATGTGAAGATGAGTGGTTCACAGTGATTGATCTGTGTCAAGCAATCTTCTTGATCCCACTCCATGAGGAAAGCCAATTTCTTTTTGCTTTCCAGCTGGAGAACTGTGTATTAACATGGTGTCGTATCCCACAGGGGTACACAGAGAGTCCAGCAATCTTTAATCAGATCTTGAAGAAGAATCTTGAAAGTCTTGTGTTGCTGCAGAACTCCGTTCCGGTGCAATAAATTGACGACCTGCTTGTTGCTTCAGAAACTGAAGACGCTTGCAGGATCGATACCATTGCCTTACTGAATCATTTGGCAGAGAATGGACACAAGGTGTCTCCGAGCAAGTTGCAGTACTGCTTGAGTGAAGTGCAGTATTTGGGTCACAGAATTGAGAAGGGCAAGAGAAAGGTGTCACCAGATCGCATTGATGCAAATATGAACATGCCTGTGCCCACCACTCTGAGAGAAGTCAGAATGTTTTGGGGGATGGTTGGCTATTGTCGCCATTGGATTCCCAATTTCTCCTTTGCAACGGCTGACGCGCAAGGATGTGAGTGATCCGGTACCATGGGACGAAGACTGCTTGAGGTCATTTTTGAGGCTGAGAGAAGCCCTGTGTTGCGCTTCAGCTTTGGGGATGCCTGATTACAACAAGGCATTCACATTGTTCTGTTGCGAGAGAGAAGGTTGCACATTGGCAGTTTTGTCTCAAAGTCATGGAGGTGTCCATAGACCAGTTGCCTACTTTTCAGCTACTTTAGATCCAGTAGCTTCTGCGTTGCCCAGATGTCTTAAATCTGTTGCTGCAACAGGTGTCAGTATTGAAAGATGTGAGAGTATTGTAATGGGACATCCACTTACAGTTTATGTGCCACACTCTGTTGAACTGTTGATGACAGGGACTAAAAAAACAGCACCTCACGAACAACAGGTTGACACGTTACGAGCAAGTTATACTTGCTGCAGAAAATGTGACTTTGAAGAGGTGTTCTGTTTTAGATCCTGTGACATTGATGCCCATTCCAAATGTAGATGATGAAGATTGTGAGGATCACTACTGTCTTGATGTGACTGAACTGTGCACCAAACCGAGACCAGACATTGTTGATGAACCGCTCCTTGACCCTGATGAAATTTTCTTTGTGGATGGTTCATGTCTAAGAGACAATGTCGGTCGATTGAAAGCAGCGTTTGCTGTGTGTACCATCACAGGGGTGGTCGAAGCTGCTTGTTTAAAGGGAGTACACTCCCCACAGGTAGCTGAAATCATTGCCTTGACCCGTGCCTGCTTGGCTGCTGATCAGATTCGGATAACGATTTATACTGATAGTCAGTATGGGTTTGGTGTCGTTCATGATTTCGGACAGTTATGGTCACAGAGAGGGTTTATGACATCTTCAGGTTCACCCGTCAGGAATGGGGAATATGTGAGACAGTTGTTGGAAGCATTACAGTGTCAGAAAGAGATTGCTGTTGTCAAGTGTTCTGCCTATTCTAAAGGAAGCGACTTTGTGTCTATGGGGAATAATTATGCTGACGAAGTTGCCCGCTTTTGTGCAGAACAAGGATGCATATTTACCGGAGGGTATACTGGAGAAAGCCAAGAAAGAACCGATCTCAGCATGATGTTTGCCGTGGCCGATACATGGGAGGAGCTAAAACGATTGCAGGATGAGGTTTCTGATCAAGAAAGGGATGGTTGGATAAGATTGGGATGTGAGAAGGGAGATGTGGATGTGTGGGTTTTGAGTGATGGACGAGCTGTGCTACCAGAATGTCTGTTGAGTCCAATGGCAAGATTGATTCATGGTGCAGTACATCTTGGCAGAGATGCAATGGTGCGAGTGCTCAGACAGACATGGTACAATCCGAAGTTTCGTGCAGTTGCTGAAGCTGTATGTCAGAGGTGTGTTACATGTCAGCAGATGAATGCAGGAAAGAGAACTGCTGTAACTTTGAGTCACATTGGGAGGTCAGGAAGGCCTTTCAATAGGATGCAGTTAGACTTTATTGAGTTGCCGAAGTGCAATGGGTTGAGGTACATTTTAGTTGTGGTGTGTGTCTTTTCAAGATGGGTGGAGGCTTACCCAACATGTAGATGTGACACACTCACTGTAGCTAAGCTGTTGCTGAGAGAGCTTATCCCGAGGTTCGGTTTTCCGACCTCTTTGGAATCGGACAGAGGGAAACATTTCCATGGCGGAATTATGAAATTGCTTTATGCTGCCTTGAATGTGGATCAGAGATTGCATTGCAGTTATCGACCAGAGGCTTCTGGGATTGTGGAACAAGTTAATGGGACTTTGAAAGCACGGATGGCAAAAGTGTGTTCTTCAACGTCTCTGAAGTGGCCTGACGCACTGCCCTTGGTCCTCATGAGTCTTCGTAGTGTTCCTGATAGGAGGACTGGGTTGTCACTGCATGAAATTCTGATGGGGAGGGCAATGTGAGTACCAGCAATACCTGCTACTGCTCTGATTAACATCACTAATGACTTGATTCTCGACTACTGTAAGGGACTGGCTGACGTAGTTCATTCTGTGTCCCAGCAGGCGCATGCAGCAACTGTTCCATTCGCAAGTGACCTGTGCCACGACCTGTGCCCGGGAGATTGGGTGCTTGTGTGTAAACACGTGAGGAAGAGTTGCCTGGACATTCATTAGCGTGGTCCGTACCAGGTAATACTTGTCACGAACACGCCAGTGAAGTGTGGGGGACTGCCGAACTGGGTGCATGCCTCCCATACCCGCAGAGTTCCAGCACCCTTGGAAGATACAGCCCCTCTCGTGAATGAAAATCCAGCTGAGGTGGCAGGGTCATCTGAAAGGGCAAGCCAAACTGTGAGGGTTGCTGATGCAGTTGGTTGTGCACTAGATCGAGCTGAAAGGGGTTGTGCAAATCAATGCCCCGAATTTGACTCAGATGGAGAGAGTGTTGCTGTTGATGGAGTAGAGTCAAGTTCTGCTGAAGAAGGAAGTAGTGCACAGGGTATTCAAAGGGAGAGCAGAAGTGCCACATAAGCAGAGAGAGTTTGGCCCGTGAGTCAGAGGAGGCTGAACTTGAGGTTGGCACCTGAAAGAGACCTTGCCCCAGTTTCTGAAACGTCTGAATCTGAATAAAGTGACGAAGAGCAAGCTCGAGTCAATCTGAGAAGGCCAAGGAGAACAAGAGTGCTGTGTCAAAGGTACGCCTCACCAGAGTGGACATACGCTGTGACTAATGCCAGGCGTATTGAGCACGGGGAGGCTGAGGTCTTTGACATTGATCAGCAATTCTCCGAACCTTAAAATAGACGTGTTGTTACTGGTTCCAGGGGTGGAAATCGAAGGAATACTGACTCTCGATATTACGAATACCCCGCTTCTGAGCAAGGTTCGTGAGTTGATCTTGGAGACGCTGTTTTTTTCCGACTTTTGGCATTGTACCACCGCATCAAGAGTTAGTGATGCTACGTCTTGAAATTTTGCAAGGTGTCTTAGAGATTTTGGGAGCTGATCTTGTTCTGGATTGAAGGTAAAAACTTTGTTGTATATAAAAGTCCAAAGAAGAAGACAACCTAGGCCCGAGTGGAAGAGGAATAAAGTAGGGACTTTCCGTCAAGACGACGAAAGGAGGGCCAGGGAAGTCTTTTTGTGGACTGTGTAAATAAGGAACTGAAAATTGCAAGGGGATTTCCAGCTTTTGAAGTGTCGTCTGAACTGGTTGACAAGCAATACACAGAGGAGAAATAGACTCTTACTTGTTGCTGTCGAGCCAAGAACTTTGAGAACTTTGCAAACATGGCAGATGCTGAAAATACTCACCGTAGGGCTAAATTAGTGATAGGTACACTTTTAGGGTTGCTGATAGTCTCTATGGTTGTAATAGTTGTAGCCTCATATATCGTTTCACATGAGCAGGAGGGGGAGGTTCAGGGGACACCTACACTTACCACCCCTAGCCAGAAGGAGGTTACTATAGGAGCTAAAAGAGCTTTGTTACTCGAAGAGAGTCGTAGATTTCACAAAGATCTGTCTAGAAGTGACTTTAAGCTTAATGCGTATGCGAAGCTGTTGTGCGAATATGTGGATGCGATGGATGAGAAAGACTGCTATGTGTGTATGCAGCTACCTTCTTCTGTAGATGAGGGTATTAGATACCATCACCTTTCACTAACATATGGAATTTCTTTTCCAACTACGATGCAGTACGTCCTGAAGTTCCAGCTTATAAGCATTTGAACAAATATGATTATTACAAGTCAGAGGACAGACTCCGGAAGTATTTCATACCGTCTTTGGAACTGGATACAGCTTATGTTCACTGACATAATTTGACATGTTCATTGTCAGATACAGAGAAGGAGTTTATAGGTCAAATAGAAGATAGATATAGAAAACTAACCCAGACACGAAATACAGGAGAGAGTCTAGTAGATTGGACTGATGAGGAGAGACTACACAGAAGTTTTGGTCCCATAGCATTGGACCAGGTGCAAAAGGGGAAGTTGTGTGTGAGACGTCCTCAGACGTATTATGAAAAGGTTTCGGTAGGACAAAGTACGTGTGATCATATCTTTACGACGGAGGATTCTGCTAAGAACTTTTTGCAAGGTCCGGTACAAGTGATTCCAACTGTTTATTACATGTGTGGAAGAAATGCCTATGTGAGGTTGCCTGCGAATTGGTATGGTACATGCTACTTGGCTATTATGTTTCCGAAAATCTATCATGCAGAAGATTTTGAGCTTTTGGAGACTGGGCATCACTCTAGAGTTAAGAGAGCTGCGAGTGCAGGAGCAGTGATTGGGAATATTTTTGGAGCAATAATACCAAGTTTGGGCATGGTCTTGAACAATGTAAAGATCAGAAGGTTGGCAACCGTGGTTGATGAGTTGTCGATGAATACTGCAAGGTCTTTGTTACTGGTGCACGGAGAGATGTTGTCGATAAGAACAATGGTTTTGCAGAATCGCCTTGCTTTAGATGTATGATTGGCAAAAGAGGGCGGAATCTGCAAATTATAGAAAGTTCAGGAATGTTGTACGTATATTCCAGACAATAGCAAGGATCTGGAGAAATATATAGACAACATTACCACGATTCATCAAGAAATTGAGGATTTGACTGAAGAAGGGGTGCGGGAAAAGATTGGTAAAGGATTTGTTTGTGTGGGAAGTTGGTTTGCGAGCTTGGGAAGAGGGTTCTTTGGATTTGTGCTCAAGCCTCTCATTATTGTTGTGGTTTGCGTGATCTGCTTGTGGGGTCTCATCAGAGCTTGCAAGTGGTACAGAGGAAACAGAATTGAGAGAGCTTTTAGAGCGAGTGAAGTGCGAATAGCTAGACTGCAGGACAGTCAATATCAGAATATCAAGAATATGGAGAGGTTCCGACGGGGGAGGATGGCAACAAGTACTGTTTAGGTTGGTTCTTTCTCCAAGGGAAGTAATTGTGTGATGGTGTGATGACATTTATCATCAGAGGGGGGAACTGATAGAGTGTCATGTTATTCTGAAATTTGTAGGGGTGCATCATATTCACCGTTAGTCAGCACCCGCATATTAATCGATGTAGACTAAGAAGTGCTATAGAAATGTATTGCTGTAATCGTTTAACATAGAGGTGATTGTAAATGTAATAATGCTTTTCGTGAAGAGCAACGTTGCAGATTATCGTGAATGTATTTAGTAAATGTATAATGATTAGGTTATGAAATGCAATGTGTTAGGTTAAACGTGTGCCATGTTAGTTAAACCTGTAGGTTGCTTATTCATGTACATGAGGATAATGAACTAATGCTTGGAGTGTGATTTAGTAGTGTGTTTAACAGTGTAAAGGTTTGATCGTATATACGTTTAAAGAGAAAGGCCTGTTCATTTCTTATGTTAGCTAACGTTGTAGGCTGAAAATGATTTCCCTTGGTAAAGGCTTTGGGTTGCAGGGAGATGTCAAAATTTAGAGATGTGAAATGTTTTTCGTTCCCATGTTTCTGTTGCAGGTGCAAGGACATTTAGCTCGTTAGTGAGACTAGGTCTTTGTTTTAGGAGTTAGGATGCTGCGAGAAGCCAACAGGGGAGTACATTGGAATGTGAGGATGATACTTTCAGCGGAGAAGGTGCCTGGGACCCAAGGTCAAGCTAACCGTCGTTGGATGCTAGATAAGTTTGTAGAAAAAGTACTGGAAGAAGACCTGGCTGAAGAGGTGTGCCGAAGGGCGTGTTCTACGTTTTTGGGGTTTTGTATTAGGGACAGTGCCCCGTGGGTTGAGCAGTTGAGGTTTAGACGGGAAGCTAGAAAGAGCATCTGACACCTTTAATTCTCTTGCCTGGGAAGGGGAATGTTAAGTAGGGATGTCACCTTAGAGATAGAGTAGGGATAGACTAACGTTTTCATTTTCTTTAGACTGATGATTCCTAATTTGGATATTGGCTTAACCATTGCTTTCTTGATGCTTTTTAAGTGATTCTTTTTGTTTTGAGTCGGATGAGAATCTTACGGAGGCTTGCATTTGTATTAGTGCCCATTTACCTTCTACACCTTGTATTAAGGTGTTTGTATGCTCAGTTATTTTTGGTAGTAATAAAATCCTATAAATTCTAGATTCGGTGTCAGTGGTCCTTTCCAAATGAAATCAAATTTTGGCGGTTATGTTTTGATAATTGTATTTCATCCCCTCTACACTATTTAGCAGATAAAAAGATCCTGGCGACCTGAGAGGATTCTTGGAAATAATTAGGTAGTCAAGAATCCGGCCCCATCACCGCCCTATGGGTGGGCGGAAACATCCATTTTGCAATGGCAGTTTGTGCAGCAGGCGGAAAAGGCCCGCCACACGGTGCAGGGATGTTTAGGGTGGCACCTTAGGTGCCCCTCAAGCCCCATAGTGGAAGGCCAGGGGGTAAGGGACCTGCTGGGGTCCCCCAAAGTCACTTTCTGACAGCCTTTCCATGTCAGAAAGGCCGACATGGAAAGGCTGTTGGAAACTGACATTGTATACCAACAGCGGAGCCGAGGATGGCTCCGCCGTCATTCATGGGATTACAATTCTGCTCCTCCTCCAATGGGCTCTCTGAGCCCGTCGGTTGAAGAGCGGAATCCCCCCGCGGGCTTCCCTTCGACTGCTGTCATCATAATACGATCGGAGCGAAGCCCTCAATGTCGGGTGGAAAGTCTCCAACAGTGTGTCGGACGGCTTTCCGCCCAACATCCATATCAGGCCCTCTGTGATTAACTGCAATTTTTCACATATTTTAATTTATGTGTTTTTTTTATTTTTAGTACACCACTGCACTGAAGATCTGTTTTTTATTGGATGTGTGGGCAGGAAATTGTCAGAACAAACTATCTGAGAGATGTCATTCCTCACTGCTCCAGATTATTGTATTGTATTGCATTGCAGCATTTATATAGCTCTTACTACCTCTGTGTGGTGTGCTGAAGCACGTGCCTACATGAGTAGCATTCTCCACCATGCACGGTGTGGTTGTAAGGATGATGTCTTTGTTTTGATTCTGCGTGGAAGTGTTTCCATGTCATGCCTGGTGACCATTGAGATGCAGTTATTGTGTTATGGGACACATCATGTGGCAGTAAAGTGGATGATGAAGTGGGAGAGACGGACCTGTAGTTTTATGGTGTTCAGTATGTGTGCAGATTAGAACAGCTCTGCTGATCTTTTTATGGATTTCTTATAATTATTGTCTGCTTAGCTTGTTACTGCATTGGTTTTCCAATATAAAATGTTGTGTACAGTTGTGGTCCTAAGCTGCCACAGATGAAATGGAGAGTGATGTAAAGAGATCTTTTTGAATAGGCATTAGAATCATCCCATAACTGAGTGTCATTGTGTAACGTAAAGAATTTGTCAGAGTGTATAGATATTTGGGACCAAAACTGGTGAACTGTATTAAAGTCCTCCGAATTGTCCAGCAGTTTGTGAAAGATCTCTTCAGTTATTTAATTTCTTTTTGTTTGGTGATGTCTGTGTTTTTGGCTGTACAGTACTAGTGATAGATAACCTTCATAGGAAATATTTCTTATGTGAATCTGAGAGGTAAAGGTTACAACTTGCTGCTGACCAGTGTGTATTATTGTCTTAGTATTACTGTGGAACATAACTGTTATATATGCAAGTACATATCTATAGAATGCCATGGCAAACCACAAGTCAGCCTTTCATAACATACCTGTACATCTAAAGCAGTTTCCTGATTGTTTTTTTTTAAATCTATGGATTCTAAGTTAATTGTGTGCCTTAGAGTGTGACTTTCTGGGTCTGTGGCCGGGATGTGGGGTGGTGCAGTTATCTAGGACACTGCTTTGTTTTCAACTTTCTTTGGAAGTGTATATGCTCCTGGGTACTTCTAATGCTGGCTAGTAGTGAGTTCCAGTGCTTTGAGGCCTGCACTGAGTAAGCAGTGCCTCCTACAGATTGCTTATGATAAGGTGGGGTGATAATAAGTCGTGCAGTGTTCTGTTTTGTTTGTATTACTTGAATTTAAGTTGTAGGCATAACAGCCCTTTTCCTTGGGAGGCTCTGTGGACAATACACAGTGCCTTGAATGTTGCCTTTGTAGCTATAGGTAGCAAGTGGACTGATTGTAGGGCTGGAAACATGCTTTCCTTTGGGTGAAAAATGCTACAGCAACAAATGCTGGACTAAATGCTGAATAAATCATACATTCACCCTAGTCAAGAGATCTGGGTTAAATCTATTGTTCTTTTGCTCACTATGCCACCCCACTTTGTACCCAGCCATATGGAAATCAGTCTTGACCCTGTTTTTCATTGGAACAATCCAGCCTGAACTGTCAAGCAGCGCCATTCCCCAGACCGGAAACAAGCATTCAGTGACCTGTTTTGGGGTATCACCCCCCATCAGACAGGCTAGCTTGAATGTAGTGGCACAGCGAGCAAGGGACCCACGTCTGGGTATACCCATCCCACTTAAGGTAAAATATGCTGCAGCAACAAATGATGGATGGAATGCTGAATAAATCAAACGTTTACCCCCAGTTACGAGATCTGGGTTAAATTCATCTTTCTTTTGCTCACTACGCCACCCTAATTTGGACACAACCATGTGTAAATCAGTCTTGACCCTGCTCCTCATGGGAACAGTGCAGCCCGAACTGTCAAGCTGTGTCCTCCTCGGACTGGAAACAAGCATACTGGGACCAATTTCAGGGTATCACCCCATATAGGCCAGGCTAGCTTGAATCCAGTGCTCACTCTGCCATTGGATTCGAGCTAGCCTGTCGGATGGAGGGTGATACCCTGAAACTGATCCCAGAATGCTTGTTTCCCGTCCAGGGAGGTCCTGGCCTGGCAGTTCGGAGTACGACTGTTCCCATGGGCAGCAGGGTCAAGGCTCATTTGCAGATGGCTGGCTCCAAACTGGAATGGTGTGGCGAGCAAAAGAATAATGGATATAACTCAGATTTGTGACTTGGGATGAATGTCTGATTTGTTCAGCATTCAGACCATCATCTGTTCTTTTTGCATTTGTCACTTGAAGTGGGAAGGGTGTGCCAAGACATGGGTCCCATGCCTGCTATGCCACCGGATTCAAGCTAGCCTGGCTGATGAGGGGTGATACTCTTAAACCGGTCTCAAAATGCATGTTTCCGGTCCAGAGGGGACCTGGTCTGGCAGTTTGGGCTGGACTGTTCCCATGGGGAGCTGGGTCAATACTGATTTTCATATGGCTGGGTTCAAACTGGAATGGCATGGTAACCCAAAAAAATATGGATTTTACCCAGATCTGTGACTAAGGGGTGAATGTCTGATTTCTTTAGCATTCCGTCCAACTTACGTTCTTTTGCATTTCTTTTGGATGAAGGCAGTGTAGAAGCCTTGCGGCAGCATTTTAGATGCGTTGCATTTTGCATATAATTAGTTTGGGTGCACCAAGTTATTGACTATGGGCATAGTCAAACTTGAAGGTTACGAGTATCCTGTTGGTGCTCAGTTCATGTTGGTATGCAAGGTATGGGAAGATGCAAAATACTTTTTTCATTCCGTAGAAGACACTCTTTATGACGTTCTTGACATGTGCTATCAAGGATTGGTCTGAATCCATGACTACCCGCAGGTTTCTAAATTCTCTTGATGTTGTTGGAGGGATCTTAAGTTCCTTAGGCTATATGGCAGTAAGCTGGTATTTTTGCCATTACCTTGTTAGTGCTTTTGTACTTTTAAATTACAATGTATGCATTATTAGTGTACAGAGCAATTAATCTACACTTGTATTCACATGTATTCACATGTGTATACTGATATGAAATGTTTACAGTTAAAACAAATTTGCTATGACCTGTTATGTGTTTTCCTGGCTGGAGCTCAGTTACGCCTCAACGTCAAATTGTCCAAAATGAATGTCACATCTTCATATTTATCTGTTTATATTTCTGCTTGACACTACATACAGCAAGAGGTTTATTTGTTAATTACACTGTTTTTCAAGAAAGCCTGCTAGAGTTTTGCAACATATTTTCAAGGACCTTTAATTCACAATGGTTCTCTGTTATTTATGTAAATAGTTTATTCTGACACCTCCAGAGGACATTTTGTCAGAGGGGCTGAATAAAAATGTATATTCTGGTTAGTGCTAAAGTGATAGGATTGTGTGAAGGTATCAATAAAGTACATTGATTTTTTTTAATGTAATTGTTTGTTCACATGATGAGTATGCAGTTTTAACAGTTTCTTATGGCGAATGTGGCTATATAAACTTTTGAATTTGGGACCGAGCATGATCAGTCTCTACTATGGATACTGCCCGGTTTCTTACTGATTTAGCTGCACATTTGGCAATGATTCTATGTATTTAAATGAAACTATTGTTGCATCTGCATTTTACTGCTTCTACATTGAACCTTTGAATTCTTATAATAAACCTTCATGGCTTCCCTAAATTTCTCTGTAGAACTCACTTCTGAGTCAGTCTTTTCTTTATTGACTGTACTTTGAAATGCTGTTTTGTCTTTTGTCTCTGGGACACATTGCCTCATGACTCGAAGTTGACACTGTTATCGAACCACCTATCTCCTGGTCGCACCATTGAGAGTTAATATTTTCTAGGGGTGGAGGACACCCATACTCCACAGGTCATAATCTTTTTATTTGTGGCACTGAGCATTAGATAGTTACTCATTAATTGTATGGCTTATATTTGTCCCTGTACATTTTGGCGGGATGCTGTATAAGACAAAAAGCGACACAGCTGATGCAAACAGAATCTACATACTCAATGTATGAACAATGTAAATACACCGGGCACTAGTCACATAAGTAAATATACATGTGTAGATGTACTCGCATGCAAATTTACTTCTGCTACTAGAAGTAACTTTACACTTTTTTGCTATTCACCATTTCCTAGTGAAAAGTTACTCCAAAGGGTAGAATTATAGTTCTCCACCCCATAGAGCAGCTGCCTAAAACAGGATTTAAAAGTGTAAAGTTACTACTCGTAACTGTTCACATGTACGATGAGGTCTCCGTATGTTAAAGTTTTCTTTTCCTTTTGTTTTCTTAACAAAAGATCAATTTCAATGAAGGGCAACAAAGAAGTACAAAAGAGAAGCATCGGAGCATGTATATCCAACCCACAAAGAAAAACAAACTCCTGCCCCCAGCATAAAGGGTCTCGGGGCTCTGTCTAAAGGCACACCCAAGCAATTGCTAGTCTTGCGGTTGTTATGGCAAAGAAAAAGGACCCTTGGACTTCAGATGTAACATTAGCACATACCCCAATAAGACAGTTTTGTGAACTTAACCTGCCATATATTGAAGATTACATTAAGGCTCGCCCAGCATTATTTTGGCTGAGAGTTTGGAGAAATCCCGCGGCCCAACTAACCAGAGAGATAATATCAGACTGTTTGAAATGTGATAAGGGAATGAACATACCTTGGTTGGCAGCGGTACACAAAAGTTTATCCAGTGTGAATTGCAAACACTTATTTTCAAATCCTTTAGACCTCGGCACTATTAGCAGTAAATCCCTTCAGATGGTCTCTATGCATTCTATAGGGATGCCAGATTGGATAAAGAGTGCAAGAAAGTGTCAGTCGCTAGATATATGTGTATTGAGAATGTATCACGTACACCTTCTAGCTATTATTAAAACCAATTAGTAGCTGGGAAAGGGGCCTACTCTTCCGGCTGAGGACTGACACCATGAAATTTATGCTCTCTTTTCCCGCTGGGTTTACCTCTAACCTTGATTTATTGCCATGTCCATGTAATAGCCAACAGAAACAATCGATGTTGCACTTTTTATTTTTCTGCTGCTATTATTCAATACTCACTAAAAGGTTTTTACTTCCGTATTTTAAAGCCTCACTGGAGACTGACTATAAGGCTGCATATGGGAAGGTCCTTGCTTTAAAAAAATGATGAGCTAACCTTTCGAGTTTGCTCTTTCGTGAAGGCGGCGGTACGTGCTCGTAACTCTATGTGCCCCTGTTGAATCCTTTGTATTTTACCTTGATATTTCAACTTTTAAGTTATATGTCATTTTAATGGATTTTGCACTTTCTATCTTGTATACTGTACTACTGGAGGACTAATTTTAATTTCAACTGGATTCTTTTTAACTGTTCTTTTGATGCTGAAATTTTTTGTTGAATATGCTGCTGTTTGTCTGCACTTTTATGGATATGTATTTGTGTCCGAATAAAGTTTATTGATTGAATAAGACAGTTTTGGGGTCAGAACTAGCATCTGTCTTAAAAGGTTGATTCATCAATGAAAAACTGTGCACTAATATTGATCAATCATATTGCAAGTTGCAAAAATTTGAACGGTGTCTGCACCGGGAATGTTACAACAAAAGCAATTTGGGGTACCCCTTAAGCCACATTTATAAAATGTGTAGGATGTATAATAGAGATCATACAAAGCTTAAAAGGAATCGGTCTTAAGCCGAGAAATATTCAAGATGCCCTGAGCCAGAAGATTGGTATGCCAAATATCAGCGACAGTCACAGAGTTGCAAATTTATAAGACACATCCTTCTGTCCTATCAAAATTGAGTTAAAAGTATGGCTATAACCACTCCTTGAAACCTTAACAAAATTCTGTAAGAATTTATTTGGATGCATGCTAATTTCGTTAGAGGGAAGGCATGTTAAAAAATTTCCTTAGTTGAAAATAGCAAAATAATCCAATTCTCAGAAGACGGTATGCTCTGCTTAGATCCGAGAAGGACACAAAGACTCCATTGCTAATAAATTGACCCAGATTCAACATTTTTGATCCGCACAACAGCAAAGCTATCCTGAAAACATTGCGGGATACTGGGGTTATAATCCAGAGAAGTAAATTGATGGTACGGCGAGGCATGACAGATGTACTTGATATCCTGCCAGACCATATGAAATATAGGCATGGGTGGTAAATTCAGTTCCGCTCGCGGAATTTGCGGAATTTAGGTAATTTTGCGTTCCGCGGAGAACGTGGAATTGCCCAAAATTCTGCTTTACGCGGCTTCGCGGAATTATTGCTTGTTCGCGATCTCAAAATGCGTGTTTGTGAGATATTTCCCCCCGAGCACGCAAACAGCGGTCGCGAACAGGAAAAAAGCATCGCGAACAAGCAATTCCGTGTGTTCGCGGAATTTCTGCGGGTTCGCGGAGATTTTAAACCATTTCGCGGAGATTTGCGTAACCCGACTACGCAAATTCCGCCCACCCCTAATGAAATACCAGTAGAGTCTTAAACCATGTATGTCTGAATAGGCCTTGTCACCCAAGGCTTTACTGGGCACAGTCACCTGCAGAAAGATCTGAGACACTGGAAATAAACTGACTAGATCCCAATGCCCTGAGCCAACCACTAATGATAGTCTAAAAACAAATGTAGAAATGTAGTAATGCCAAAGAGAGGGAAGTGCCAGCCCATCTTCGCTGCACGGAAGCTGCTGATAGTTTATAGCACATGAAGGCTTTTCAAATTGCCTTATGAATTTCTGCCAGCTGCTATCAACTTTCTTGAAGAAGCTCCTATGAAGATTCAAGGGGACAGACGTAAATTGGTAAAGATACAGGCGCAGGATAACCCTTTTAACCCCTTGGTTGTGGCCTAAGGACGGCTTCTGGCCAACCTGCACACACCCATGTTCGGTGCGCCTTCGCTACCCCCACAAGCTCCCCACAACATGCCTACACTGGGGGTGGTATCTGAAGCATTGCCGCTGGCACCCTGATGATCTGATTATGTCCTCAGATGGTGCCGGGAACATGTTGGAATCAATTTGCTTCCAGTGCAACCAGGAGAGAGGACTCTAACGGTGAGTTCTTCAGAGGGCAGGGTTAGTGTGTAGTGGATTCCTGCTCTACAATTTTAGAGCTGGAATCCAATCCAATAGACCACCAGGCCTTTTTTTCTTGTTGGCAGAGCGCACCCTTGGACAAGGGTTGCTCCCCATGGGAGATAATAGTTAATCCATGTTTTGTCCCTCCCTCCCTCCCTTTGTGGTTAGTTAGGCCTTTTTCTGGCTGATCTGCTCCCGGGGGTGGGGGGGGGGGGGCTGAAACCCACTAGAACCTAGGGATTATTCTGAACAGAAATTGCAGGGAGAGATCCCTTGGGCAAGGGTCACTCCCTTTGGGGATAATTTCTCAATATATGACACCCCCTGCCCTACAAATGGCTGATCTGCCCTTGGAGGCAGAAGTGCACTAGGCAAAAGGGACTGAAGTTTTGAATTGGATCAACCCCTTGGGCAATGGTCGGTTCCCTTGGCGGGGCCATATTTATTTTATTCCACCCGTCCAAGTGGCAGATTGGTTGTTTTTAGGCCATTCTACCCTCTGAGGGGCGGAAGCCCACTAGACACCAGGGATTATGTTTGGAAGGGAAGCAACCCCCTTTGGGAAAGGTTCGCTCCCCTTGGCCATTGTTTTTTTTTTTCTTAACGACAGCCCCTGAGGACAGATCGGCCATTTTTTTATCCAGATCTGCCATTTTTTATCCAGATCTGCCCTCTGAGGGGTGGGGGGGGATTTTGCATGGGAGTCTCCCCATGGGCAAGGGAAGCTCTACTTGGGGGGTCATATTATTTTGTATTCCACCCTCACCCTTGAGGGCAGACTGGTTTGATTTTTGGTCTTTTTTGAGTGGATGTCACCTTAGGGTGGGTAGTAACACTTTGTTTGCCTTTGTCCACCTCCTTTCTGGGGAATAGTACTGTCTTTTGATTGATATTTCATCATTTTTATTTGTGTTTTAATTTTCTTTTTTTATTGTAGAGCCAATTGTTTCCTCTGCTTGGTGGGGAATCCTATTTGCGGGTACAACGTTGGCAGATCTGTAGTTTGTGGAGTTGTGGTTAGGAAGCAAATCATTTTGTAATCATTTCATCTGATATGTATCCTTGGCCTGTTTGTATAATGTTTTTTAACTACTAATGTCTGAATCTTTAGCATTTTGTGTGATTGTCTTTCAAAGTAACATAGCGATTATTGCACGTTCTATACTGCCTTGTGATATGTGTAATGTGTTTTATTTTTTCCTTTTCAGTAGGACTTGTTTGGTGCTTGCTGTGTCTGTGCAGAACAAGTGCAGTTGATCCTCAGTCCTACTGTCTCTGGCAAGTGAGTGGTATCTTTTTTGAGTATATAGTTCTTAGTGTGCTTTGTATTAAATTACCTTTCCTTTCAGGATACTATATGCCAGTAGTTTTACTTCCTGTTTGATAAAGCTACAGTTTGTTTACTACTTATTTCACACAGTGTTGGTTATTGTTGACTTATTTGTTGTGTTTATTAGTAAGGATTATGGCTAACCACAGCATTAGTGCTCAGCAGGTTGTTGGTGTGCTTTTCAAATCTTCCTCTGACCATAGTTCTGAGTTTGACTCTGCATCGTATGAAGTCCAAGGTTCTGGCAGCGACTTTTCTGTTCGAGAGGAATCATCTGATGATGAAGCCACTATTGGTGCAGAGGAAGTACCTCTTTTAGAGGAAGACACTGATATGCCATAGTCAGTACAATTCTGGCAATAGGGCACATTAAGGAATTAACATGTATATACTGTCTGAGAGTAGCACTGGATAGGGATTCTTCTATTGCCCCTGTTCACCCACCCACCCTGGTAGTCCATCCACTTTTGCAGTCAGTGAGAAAAATGGGTGGGAAATTGGTAGAGGACTTTTTAACAAAGGTCACCATTTATACATTGGTGGGCAATTGTTCAAGGAATCGTTCAAAGTTGACAGTGTTGCATTTGGCTTTACCCGCTCTAATCGTAAAGGTAACCCTAGAGAGCTTGTAAGAAAAAACTTTAGAGGGGACAGTGAAGTGCCTAGGTTAGTGATAAACTTCAAGCTGTTTAAAATATTTTAATTAAATAATTTCACTTTTGACTGTTTGGGTCAGGTTGTTGAAGTGCACAAACCTGTGTGCATTTTAGACTACAATAAGCACATGGGTGGTGTAAATAGAGTGGATCAAAGGTTGGAGCCATACAGTGTTGTTCGTAATTCATACATTTGGTATGAGAAGCTGGCTGCTCATTTGTTTCATTTGGCAAACTTCAATGCTTTTGTTATATTTAAGGATTGTTGTCCAGATACAAAGATTACTTTTTTTCAGTTTCATCAGTCTGTAATAGGCAGACTTGTTGTAGTTGAGCAGGCGAGAGTTCGTAGAGTTAGAGTTGTGGAGGATGTGAGTAGATTGAAAGATCTCCACTTTCCTAATTACCTTCCTCCCACACCCTAAAAAACTCTCCCTATAAAAGAGATGTAGAGTCTGTGTACGAAGAGTTGTGCGAAAGGAGAGCTGTATGTGCTACCCTGAGTGTCGTTCTAAAACCTGGGCAATGTGTGTCTGCATGTTTTAACTTGTATCACACACAATTTAAGTATTGGGAGCAAACTTGAGAGTAAAAGAGAACTAACTTGTCTGTATTGTTTTATATTTTTTGTTCAGTTTCATGGTTGGTGGTTGTTTGATGTATTTAGTTACACCTGTCGTGTTTGTATTCATAGTTGGTTTTTCTTCTCCTGCAAATTGGTTTGTGTTTTCTTGTTCGTTAACAAATATTTGATGAGCGTGGATGTTGGCTGGTGCTTGGCGGACTGTGTATGTGTACTGGTGCTTGACGGGTAGTGTGTGTAGACTGGCGGTTGGCTGGCGGTGTGTGTGGACTGGAGCTTGGCTGGCAGTCTGCGTGGACTGGCGCTCGGCTGGCTGTGTTCATGTCTCAGGCCTGCCACTGCAGGGCCTGCGTGTGCAGTTTTAAGATGCCATGTCGAACTGGCAAGTTAACCTACTTGCCAGGCCCAAACATTCCTTTTGATTGCCTATAAGTCACCCCTAAGGTAGGCCCTGGTGGGCCCATTGGCAGGGTGCAGTGTATTTAAAAAGTAGGAAATTTACTTTTTAGGTTTTACATGTCCTGGCAGTGAAATACTCTCACATTCATTTTTCCCTACTGCAAGGACTATCTTTCTTATAGGATAACATTGGGATTACCTTACTACATTTTATAAGTGTAATTTCCGAATGGGAAGCTATTTGACCCCCAAATATGGTGTCCCTGAAATCACAATTTAAAAACACAACTTATGGTGAAGTTGGATTTTAAATTGCAATTCTGAAAATGCAACATTTAGAAAATTGTTATTTTCTTTCTGTAACCATTTGGTGCCTTGAATAATTAGGAGAACGCCTTATGCCCAGAAATTGCATTGTGGGCGGTTACACCCTTCAAACAAATAGGGCAAACAATGAATGTTAACAATTGGATGGCGGGAGGTTGTCTCTTAATGGGAGATCTATATGTATTGGATCGGTTCATGACGAGAGAGGAAGCGGATAATGCTTTCCAATTGGGTTCGGTGCAGTTCCTGCAGTACGCCAATATTTCTGCGGTGGCCAGAGAAATATGGCCAGCATTCCCACAAGAGCCGCAGGTCACAACAGTATTGCATATGGTGAACACCCTCGCGGGGGGAAAAAGGTTGGTCTCACATATATACCGAGAGCTGCGGGAAGATGTCCCCACTGTTCCCCTTCCAATACACACGAAATTGGAGGATGCAATGGGTGAGCCTCTTACAGAGACGCAATGGCAGAAAGTGCCTGAGGAGATCAAACAGGTAAATTCCAATATACGCTTTAAATTAACTCAATCTAATGTGGTGCACCAGACGTACCTCACTCCTCGAGGATTACATAAAACATATCCGGACCGGGTAGACACATGTCCCAGATGCAGATGCACATTTTGTCCATATGCTATCGGACTGTCCTAAGCTGGCGCGCTATTGGAGGGCGGTTATAGATACCCTACAGACTGTCACGGGATGGACCATACCAGCTCCCATTAAAGGGGTGGTGTTTGAGCTATCACCTTCGCCAAAAGCCAAGAAACTCACTAGGAGGTTTATACAGCTGGGGCTCGTCTTGGCCAAAAGACGAGATCCGCCCATATTCGAGAAGTGGACTAGAGATATCATGGAATGGGCCACTGTGGAAGTAATACGGATGAAAAAAGGTCAGGAGGGACAAGAAGCTTGAGGAAAATGCGAGGGCTTGGTACTTAATGAACATAGACTTGACCAAAGAAAGGGATCCCCTAGCGCAAGAGGCGCTTCCCTTGAGTTCCATCCAGTAACCGACTAGTAGTTTTCAATATTGTTTTACTTCAACACTTAGTTTCTTTGAGAAAACCTTGAATCAGATACAAGAATAACCCCTTGCTGAATTCAGACTTTTGTCTAGTTTTTAGAAATGTTTAGCTTTCCGGGATCCACAATGGGTTTCACACCCATTTCTACCACAAACCTGAAGCAGGTTGAAAGCACAAAAGATGGGGAAAATGGTCTATTTCACAATAAAATGCCAAAACTGTGGTAAAAAATGTGTTTTTCTGAATCAACTCTGCCTATTCCTGAAAGCTGGGAAGATGGCGATTTTAGTTCCTTAATCCTTTCTTTGATGCCATGCAGGCAAAAAACAGTTTAACTGTTCAAATATAGCTGATGATCATGTCCTGTGTTGCATGGAAATCATCTGTATAAAGACTTGAGTAAAATTGGTGAAAAACTGCTAATAAATCGACTTACGCTAGGGATGCCTAACTCATCACGGTTACGTTTTTCCTAGTAGTTACCCCAGTTTTTAAACATATCAACTAGGAGCAAGAATAAAGTCATTCGCCCACTAGTTAGGTATTTTTAACCCATTTGTTTCCACTCCACATCCCTGCACTACACGTATATTACACGCAAGTGCTTCTACGTAATTCCGTCACTCGTAGCACGCCTCAATCTGCAGCGGATTGAGAGGACCCCTATGATGAAGCATGTCACCAAGGAGAAACACTGGTGAGTGAAGGGACTATAAAAGAAAGTTTTCTTTCCCATCAGTAGACATTCCCACTCTACCTGAGCGGAAGTCTTTAATCTTCCTTAGCTAGGTTCCAATTTCCGGTTGACTGGTTGTTTGTGTTCATTACTGTAGAAGGAGGGTGAACCTAGTAGAAACCTCTGTCTCACCCTGTTTTCTGATTTTATTAATATATCAGAACAGCCAGTGGTGATTTAGCCAGTGTCCTCTCTCAAGCCCACCACCAAAATGTTATTATTCTTGTCTGTACATTTTCAAAAGCAAGTACATGGTCCATCTCCTCACTGTTCTCAAAGCCCAGCAAATATTTCACACTCATTCATTCATTTCATCTTTATTCGATCATATAAAAAAGATCAAAAAAGCACATATAAATAAATCACATTTAAAACTAATTTTATAATTTCTACAATAAAACCAAAAGTACATAAAATAGGGGAGATTAGCCTTTTCGTGTACTAACTCTGGGTGCTTGTATTCACACAATACTTAGAACAATCCCTGTCCCAAATACTTTTTTTCAATTGCGTCCTCAGTGTGTCAATTGACCAAATATGGAAGATAGCCTATCTGGGCAATTTTGGTGCCAAAGCCAAATTGAATATTCGATTTCTAATTAGAGGAGTACATTTCACAACCTTGCCTCAGGCGCAAGTTCATCTTTGCTCTTTCAAATGGTATAATGGTATAACTAATAGTCTGGCACAGGCAAAAGCCATTAGGGCATCCCACGCCATTGTTGGGTTGGTAGTACCCTTATTAATATTGATAAATTCACTATGACCAGAGCCCATAAAACTAATATGTGTTGAGTCCAATAGTAGCTCACTATTTAAAGTCCACCAGTGTGAGGGTGCCACAGAGGCCATCTTACTTGCCTCAACAACAAGGACAATGGATTATGATCCTAGGGTTTAGTTTGATAAACACGACGGGTAAAACACTATGACTAACAAGGAACATTTCAATACAGGAAGACGTACAGTGTGAAGCAGAATAAAAAGTGAAACTGGGTTCATCTGCTCAGCCAGCTCGCCAAATGTCACAAAGGGCATGTGTTTCTTGAATTTGCTTTATAGTTACTCTGGACTTTCTCGTGTGCCACTGATTTACTAGTAGGGATGTCATCAAGCCTACCCTTGGATGGAAAGTCAGGGTGAAATACTGCATTTAGGAATTGAATGCTGCCAGATGCTGAGTATGCCTAATACATTTTTTATATAGTAGGATCGTCCATATTTGCTGCATAAACTACACAGACTGTTATTTGTAAGCTACCATTTGCAATACAAGTGATCAACCAGCACCTGACCTATTCAGCTTAGCCTGATGAGCAGCCCACTCCTTTCCCCTAGAGAGTAATGCTACACCACTCTTTGAGACATCTATCCTGGCTCCAGCCATCATATGATGGCCTATACTACTCAGCTTATAGAGTTAGCTGATGGTAAGATGAGTTTCCTGAATACAGAGAAGATGGGCCTTCAACATGCTTAGTTCGGCACAAATATACCTTTTCTTAGCAGTAGAGTGGATTACCAGTGATATTCCAGCAAAGTTTGAGCACATCCGTGTTACCACTCTTTAAAAACATTATCTATTAGTACGTGAAAACTTTCTCCTACACATGATATCACACTTTAATGCAGCCAGCTCAGTTGATGATGTTTCTTTTCTGTTTATCCCATGAGACCCCTGGTGCCTCCCCACAGTTGCAATCTTTTGTCCTAACACCTCAACTTTCTTCGCATATCTACCTGACCTGCTTCTCCAACCCAGAGAGCCCGAACATCCCCTGCTTGCACCTACTATTACCTATTCAGTTCAGTTCATAAAGCTTTATTCGGTTCATAACATATGATGACCATAAAAGCGCACAGCAAAACACAGAAATACAAAAATACAAACTAATAAAGAAACACATTTAAAAGATCATACTTTTCCTATAATAAATAGATTTACAAATAAAACTTGCAGTATAAAAACATATATCAGGGGAATTCATATTAAAAAGCAACCTCATTGCATCTTCCGTATTAAAAATACCGTATTTTAAAAACATGGGTTTTAAAAATGCGATCCTTACATTCAAGAAAAGAGTGCAAATAAGCATAAAGTGCATATTGCTTTGTTTGGAGTGTCCGTCGCACGGGCAGGGGCCGACAGGATATCTTTTTTGTTGGGGAAAGGCCACCAAGACATGTGCCATTCCTAACCTTAATCTGGTTAAGACAAATCTATGAGCTGGGCGGGTTACCATGATCAAATACTGCTGGAAACTCTCATTTTCAGTGTATTTATTATATAATTGAACAGTAGTAAGGGGACCAGACTCAACTAAGCGTTTTTGGGTTCTAGACAACAAAAAGGATTTTTTCATATCATGTTTGACTAGAACTCGGGGGGAACAAAAATCCAATAATAAGTTCAACCCGAAAATGGCCTGATAGCTCTCAACAACATACTTGATCCATGGGATTTTCATACAGTTATCTAATTTAAGACAATCCTTGATACCGAGTTGGTTAAACTCAGTCTCTTCCTTATGCCAAATTGCTTTGTAAAGTGACAAAGGCCTAAGTGAAACAAGGTCACTCAGATAGGCAACCCCAACCTCTTTATGAATTAACTCTGTTGAGGCAGAAGCAGGAAGACACATTAATTTCTTGAGGAAGGTGTTTTCTTCCCTCTGAAGACAACCAACATTAGAGTAACCCCACAACCCTGCCCCATATAGGGCAATGGAGATACTTTTGGCCTTGTATATCTCCATCATATCTCTTATTCGTCTATCCCCTATCTTTGCGGCAAATTTAAATATGCCGCAGGAACTTTTGGCCATTTTAGTTCTTACACTTATTAAGTCCTGGGCCCAGCTACCATCGCTCGAGAAAGTGACACCCAAATAGCAAAAATGTTTTACTTGCTGCACTTTCACTCCTTCTATAAAAAAGGCATGATTCTTACTAGTCTTAGCCCCACAAATCATAATGTGAGTTTTGCTTTTATTTATCAGCAGCTTCCTCTCCCCTATAAATTCGGAAAACCGATCCATCAGGCGCTGCAGGCCGATAGGTGTCCGAGATAGGAGCACAGCATCATCCGCATAAAGCAGAACTGGCACACTAATCCCGGCAACCTGACCTGCATCAGCCTGAACTGTTTTTAGGATGGTTTCCACCCCATTAAGAAATAAAATAAACAACAAAGGGGCGAGGACACAGCCCTGTCTAATTCCTCGTTTTACACTAAAATTCAGGGTACACTCCCCATTGGCCCCATATCGAACGCATGCTTGCATCTTGATGTATAATCTAGCGAGGAAAAAGATGATTTCCTTGGGGGCGCCTAATTCCAACAAGACTGACCAGAGAAGCGAATAATTAACTAGGTCAAAAGCGCTACTTAAATCGGCAAAGCAAAGATACAGATTGCCACGCATAGCCTTGGTAAACTTGCCGATTAATAGTTCTAAGTTCAAGCACTGGTCCAAAGTCCCTCGGCCCCTTCTAAAACCGTATTGGGAGTTGGCAAGGATCCCATTCTCCTCTGCCCACGTTTCCAATCTAGACAACAGCACCCTGCTCATAATCTTCACCGATGAGTCCAACAGGCTAATCGGCCGATAATTACAAGCTAAAGCCTTATCCCCCTTTTTATAGATAGGGACAATAATTGAATCTCCCCAAGTGGGTGGAATCAAAGTGGTTACCGCTGCATTGAGGACCAAGGTAAGTATCGGTCCCCAGATCAGCGGTTCGGCCTTATAAACATCAATAGGGACTCCGTCGGGCCCCTGGGCCTTTCCCCCCTTGCTAGCTTTAATACTACATTTCACTTCACCTAGGGAGATGTCTAGTGGAAGCATGGGCCATTGCCTTTGCTCGTTGCTAGTCGAGACATTATCTTGACAAATAGATGAGAAATGGGACACCCAAGCCTCACACCCCACATTAGAAGAGAGTTGGGGGATTATATCATCGTGTAGGAAGGTGGAATTAATAGTAGACCAGAATAGGCGGCTATCCAAGGTTTCTGCCGCCTGTGTTAAATTATCCCAGGCTTCCTGCTGTAGTTCTTTTTTCCTTCTAGTAAGTGCCATTTTGTAATCATATCGCAAAAGTGTGACTTGATTCTTATCCCTTGAGCTAAGGGCTAATGCTGTTTTAAGTTGGGATAAAAGGGCTGTGCAAGCATGGTCAAACCAACCCTTACCCTTGCCTCTCATACCCGGCTTATTTCCCGTAAATATATTATTAATAATCATATTGATATTAATAAAATTAGTCACAAGTTTTTAGAAATGATTATAGGCACTACTACTGCAGATTTTTCCCCTTTCCACCTAAGCCTAGTTCCATTTGCTCTATGCGGCTCAATATTAGCTAAAATTCTTGGCGCCGTCTGATCTCTGCATTTCCATGACTCAATTCGCATGGTAATAAAAATTTTGATCACTCAGGTTGGAGGCGTCCCTTATCTTGATCGAACAATGGGGCACTAGACTGGATGAAACTAAAATATGGTCGATGCTGGAGCTGGCGTTCCTCCCAGTATATGTGGGGATAAAATGACCACTGGCCTCTACTTCAGGCCTCACCAGCTCTAAATCGTAGGTTGCCATTACACTGTTAATAGCCTCCCCATAGGTGTTATGTGGGAAATGAGGCGTTTACTCGCCACTGTTATTTTGTACCCCACAGGCCCTAGAGGAGGACAAACCACATATTGTGGAGTTAAAATCACCTAACCAAATAAGAGTAAGAATGCATTTTGCTTCAGCTACAAGCTTCATGAGGGCACTATCAAGCTCAACTACCACTTTGTGCCGAGAATTGTTAAAAATATTGTTATAAAAATTTATTAAAAGCGCTTCTATACCTTCTGATAGTCGCACCCAGAGAATTTGGGAATGGGTTCCTACTTATAAATGTTTAACAACCGTCAGCTTAAGGTCTACTGATATAAGAAAAATCAGTCCCCCCTTTGCTCTTCCGTGTCTGGACTCAGAAGCTTCTACACTATAACATATATAACCATCAAAGCAAGGTTTAACAGTACACCAAGATTCTTGGAGACAGAGAATATCATATGATCTAATCAGAACCTCCAATCCCTAATTGTTTTTCTTAGAGGCCCAACCTGCTATATTCCAGCTAGCAATGGAGATACCCCCATGGGAACAGTTATTGGCTCATCTTGGGCAGTATTAGAAATGTCTCCATCACAGCATAGCTCATTCACAGTTACACCCAAACTTCTATCTACATCATTAATCGATTCCAGATTACCCCCAGTGACATTTGCTACTATTGATCCACTATTGATGGTTTCCAGGTTATCGTTAATCTGGGGATCCTCATGAACTAACTTTGCCACGTTAGGTTGTTTGGACAGACCACTAAAGATAATGGTCGGCTGGGATCTGAATGTCTTCTGATGTCAGTCGTTCTGATCTAAGGAGCTCAGGGATTGGTATCTATTCTGGACAGGGATTTCAAAGACTGGCCCGTAATTAGGGGGAAATAACCTATTTCTGTTGGTAGTACGATTAGGAGGGGAGGCTCTATCCCTGTTGGTAGCATAGGGCCGCTTACTAAGATGGTTATAAAAATATCCCAAAGGTCGTACAATTACGTCAGTCTCATTCTGTGATATAGAGGCTGCTCTTAACAAGACCGTCGCAACATGCTGGGGGTGTAGGAAATTAACAATAACGCAGTCCCCCCTACATGACTTTCTTGTATTTCCAATCCAACTAACCCTTCTTGTAGTTATAATTTGATTAGAGAACTTAACCGGGAACCCACAGTGCCTATTTAACCAGAAAATCGTTTTATTTTTTAGTGAGTCCTGTGACTCTGGAGAGGTTCTAGTCTGGCTAAGATCTAAAGAGGGAACATTGGATAGGACAACTACATAAGGTGCACACTCAGGTGGGAGGTCTACGGATCGGATGTTGTTAAGTGTAGCTTCCCTAACTGGTATTGCAGTCACTACAGGCTCCTGCACAATACTGCTTGTATTACAAGCCTGTAATTCACTCAGACTTGCTGGTGCAGGTGCAACTTGGACCTGCATCGCCCGACCACCTGCTCGTGTACCTAGTGTAGCTACTTGCACAGAACAGGCACTTTTATTAATCAGTTTAGGGGCAAATTCAACTCCAGGACCATCCTTCACTGAGGGCCCAGGATGATCCAACTTGGTCGTATGCCTGTCTAGGGCACTCCCTAATCTAGACACTTCGGCTGTAAATTCATCTATTTTGGTAATTAATGGCTTAACAATCAGCTCAAGTTTGCTCTCTATGATACCAACTAGCAGATCAAATTGCTCGGTATTAATGGTAACAGAATTGTCCTTGGCCAGGGTCCCTTTTTCACAAACGGAGTTCTTAGGTGCAGATTCAGCTTTTCTTCTAGTATTATTTCCTCCCTGTTTAGTAGTCACTTTTCTGCATGCCTTCAATGAACGCGGGGCCAACGGGCATTGCTAGGTAACATCCTCCGGGACTACTAATAAATCTTCAATCGGGGCACAGACAACTGAGGCATCAGAGACTACTGTGGGTAGAACTTCGGGATTACGGGAGGTGACCACAGACACAACAGTGTCAGTAATATCCTCTTCGGGAGGTCCCAGGGGCAGGTCAGACAAATTATCTCGCCCTAAGGATTTTCTCCGGTCACTGTTTATCTTGCTTACAACTTTGACCAAATAGTTATCCATGACTGACTTTTGTTTAGTCATAGTGGCACCAGTGATTATCACAGCTTCTACAAAGTAAACGGGCTATTGATCAAATGTACGCCAAATCCCATACACTTGGAGGCACACACGGCTCGCAGGATCTGTCACACAGTCACGAAACACTTACGAAAGTCTCGGAGCAGCGACCAAAGGGGATGGCCCAGCCCGGCCTCGAGCGGTCCTCGGAGGGCCACAGAGGGCCCGCCCTTTGCCCGGGCTTGGCCCGGCGCCGCCCGCGCGCATCCCGTGACGCGGAGGGAGCCTCTCCTTTTTCTGCGCCTCCGGGCGCGAAGGTAGGCGGAAGTATGGTGATGGTGCTAGGCACGCTGGGAGCTGTAGTCTCCCCCAGCTGCGGCCGATGATTCCCGTCGGCGGCAGAGGAGACCAACAGTGTAGGCGTCCCAGGTGCTACTCACGGAGCCCAGGTAGGTTGATGCAGGCTCCCACACCCTGCTCGCAAATGCCCCCATAACTATTCCCATTCCTGTCCTAATCTGCCAAGCAGGACTTTGACATCTTTGGTGTGAGCTGTAGGAGAGTAGGATCTGCTTCACATGGGTACCCCCACTTTTTGCTGGTGTTTCACTGTTTTTCCACCTTAGTCTGGCTGTGGCCCTGCTAATCAGGCCCACAGCCTAGCTGCTTCCTCTCTAAAATGGTTTGCATGTACATTAGGTATATATCTAATTGGATTCTGAGGTGCCTTATAAGCCCCTAGTATATGGTATACTATGTACCTAGGGCATAGGTACCTCAGAGGCCTACCAGGGGCTGAAGCATGTATTATGCCACCCCTGGGAAGCACTCCAAAATGGCACCACAGGTCTGCTACTGCAGCCTGGGTAAGGGTGTGCTTGCACCCCTTACAGTGGTATAGGCTACCTATATCCACATATATATATACATACACATATAACCCTATAAGCCACTCCTATGGCAGGCCTTGACAATCCTGAAGGCAGAGTGCTTGTTTTTATGTGAGAGGGTGCCCAAGCATGAGCTGAGCCCCTCTGCAGCTTTCGGAAATACTTCCTTATGGCTGTTCTGAGATACAGCCATACCATACACTCTTCAGTGCATTATAACCTTGTTTGTAAATGCTAACTTTTGAATGGCTGCATCAAAACATGTCGTGTTTGGTGTCATATGCTTTAGAATACTACCCCCCGCCAGTTCTGGCGCCGGGGGTAGCATTCCACCCTTCTAGAGGGAAAGACATGTTCACACTGGTCAAACCCGGTAGGACTTTCCTGAGCCCTGGCATCACAAAATGGATGCCTCTGCCACAGACACGGGTCTGGACTCCTGCTGCTGACCGAAACTCCGGCAGGGGAGGCCTGGACAATAGGTTTCCTGTCGAAGGGTGGTGTAACCACCTCCCCAGACAGGTAGATGTGTATTGGGGCTGGGCGGTAGCACTCTCTGGTGCTTTGAAGTCCTGCCCTGGGGGCACGTTTGCTGTCCCTGTGCATAGTCCAGTTCAAACCGGTTGCAGGGGCTACCTTCCCCTGCTCTGGTGTGAAACTGGACAAAGGAAATGGATGTAACCACCCCTCTTTCCAAGCCCACCCATCGGTGGGGCCTTAGAGTTAGTCCGTCCCCTAAACTTAGTATAAGTATAGGAATCCAGTCCCTAGGACTTTAGATTACCCTGAACTAAACTCTGCAACATATATCCTGGTCCTTTGATGTTCTATCCGGACTAGAAGACTGAAGAAATCTCCCTTGGGGTCAAGGAGTGACTCCCCTGCTTGGCAGGCACCAAAGAAGCAACTGACCGGTCTGCATCGCTGAAGCTCCCGCCAGACGCCAAAGTCTTCGCTTCACCAGAGGTAGATTTCCAGACTTCCCCGAGGCTACCCCGAGTCCACAGCAAAGCTGAGGCCCGTGGCTATCGTGGGTGATGTGGAACCGTGACCCCTGAACACTGTGATCTTTTGCAACAACAGCATCTTCCTGGTCCTCCTTGAAGTTGTGCTTTGGGCTCCAAGTAGCCCAGCCTTGAGCACCTCCTGCACCGAAGATTGCTGGCCTACACTCCATGAGTGACCCGTGGGCCAGTTTCAAGTGTGACTGCTCGGGGCTCCTTTGCGATCACTAGCCCGTTGGCTAGCAGGTCCCCACGAAGGCAACTCCTCTTCTACTTGGGCTTTCCTGGTTGCTCCAGACGTGCCTTGACTTACCCTTGCTGGGTGAGTCCCTCAGACCTTGCTGGTCTGCACTGCCATCCTTTCTCTGAATTCCAGTGACTTGCCGTTGCCAAGGCTTGTTGGGTCCATTCTGGTCGCCGACACTGCAGCACTCAACAGACTTTGTGGGACAGCTCGAATCCGGCTCATGGACTTCGTTGACGCCTCCTGAACCTCGTGGCTGAAGAGTCAAGACACCCATCAACTCACCTGAAGCACCCAACATCTGTGGGCATTGGTCCATCCTGCCCTTGGTCACTGGCTAGTGACCCAGACTCTGTCCCCTCTGCTTTCAGGTCCCTTCCATCCCAGATCCAGGCTTGGATCTCTTCAGACACTTCTCCTCTTCACGGCAGCAGCAGTTCTTTGCAGGTTTCCATTAAAATCGACGACGCGACCTGACACCAAAAGACACCTCTGCACCTGGCTTCCCTGGGTGAGGTAACTCGAGTGCTCTGGTGCTGCCATGGGTGCTAGCCCTAGAACTTCTTAAGTCCAAAAGGGTTTGGTCCTGACTCGATTCTAAGTGTCCCTAATCTTTAAATTTCAAACCGCAACATTGCCCATAGAAGCTAACAGGAACCCGCGGTTGTGTTTACACACTGCATACAGTCCCCGTGGGTCCCCTGTGTCACTACCTTGGGTGTTTCCTTGGGGTCCCAGCGATTCTACAGGCTCTAGGCCTTGTGTCTATCCCAGTCGTGGTTCTTATACCACTTTTTTGGTATATGGTTTGGTACGCCCCTCGGGCTCAAACGTGTATTTGTGTTATTACTGAAACTTGCTAACTTGTAAACAAAGTACTTTGAACTCCAGTCTCATAAAGAGACTAGAGGGGTGTGTTCTATCTTAAATACATATATTTTTATTAATATATACCTGGTGTAGTTGTCCTTTCATTTGATCATTCAAGAGATTACATACTGGTAAAACAAGCTGCTTTACATTCCTTCAAGTCTTAGCCTGAAGGCTGCTCTCCATAGCTACCACTAAGATAGCTTTCAATAAAGGTTGTCTTTAACCTGGCTGAAGACGGCTGAAATGCCAGAAACCGGTCCTAGGAAGCTTGTTTCCGGTCCAGGGAAGGCATGGTTTGGCAGTTCGGGCTGGACTGTTCCCATGAGGCACAGGGTCACACTGATTTGCATATGGCCATGTCTGAACTGGGGTGGCAGAGTGGGCTAAAGAACGGTGAAGGATCAAACCCAGATCTGTTGACTGGGTGTGAGTGTTTCATTGGTTCTGATGCTCCGTCCATCACCACCACCTCCTTTTGTACCGCTTTGTTCGTCATAAGTTGGCAGGGTATGCTCAGACGTGAGTCCCTTGCTCACTTCGCCACTGGATTCAAGCAAGCCTGCCTGAAGACGGCTGAAATGCCAGAAATCGGTCCTAGGAAGCTTGTTTCCGGTCCAGGGAAGGCATGGCTTGGCAGTTTGGGCTGGACTGTTCCCATGAGGCACAGGGTCAGACTGATTTGCATATGGCCATGTCTGAACTGGGGTGGCAGATTGGGCTAAAGAACGGTGATGGATCAAACCCAGATCTGTTGACTGGGTGTGAGTGTTTCATTGGTTGTGATGCTCCATCCATCACCACCCCCTTTTGTACCGCTTTGTTCGCCATAAGTTGGCAGGGTATACTCAGACGTGAGTCCCTTGCTCACTTTGCCACTGGATTCAAGCAAGCCTGGCTGAAGACGGCTGAAATGCCAGAAACCGGTCCTAGGAAGCTTGTTTCCGGTCCAGGGAAGGCATGGCTTGGAAGTTCGGGCTGGACTGTTCCCATGAGGCACAGGGTCAGACTGATTTGCATCTGGCCATGTCTGAACTGGGGTGGCAGAGTGGGCTAAAGAACGGTGATGGATCAAACCCAGATCTGTTGACTGGGTGTGAGTGTTTGATTGGTTCTGATGCTCCGTCCATCACCACCCCCTTTTGTACCGCTTTGTTCGCCATAAGTTGGCAGGGTATGCTCAGACGTGAGTCCCTTGCTCACTTTGCCACTGGATTCAAGCAAGCCTGGCTGAAGACGGCTGAAATGCCAGAAACCGGTCCTAGGAAGCTTGTTTCCGGTCAAGGGAAGGCATGGCTTGGCAGTTCGGGCTGGACTGTTCCCATGAGGCACAGGGTCAGACTGATTTGCATATGGCCATGTCTGAACTGGGGTGGCAGAGTGGGCTAAAGAACGGTGAAGGATCAAACCCAGATCTGTTGACTGGGTGTGAGTGTTTCATTGGTTCTGATGCTCCGTCCATCACCACCCCCTTTTGAACCGCTTTGTTCGCCTTAAGTTGGCAGGGTATGCTCGCTCAGACGTGAGTCCCTTGCTCACTTTGCCACTGGATTCAGGCAAGCCTGGCTGAAGACAGCTGAAATGCCAGAAACCGGTCCTAGGAAGCTTGTTTCCGGTCCAGGGAAGGCATGGCTTGGCAGTTCTGGCTGGACTGTTCCCATGAGGCACAGGGTCAGACTGATTTGCATATGGCCATGTCTGATCTGGGGTGGCAGAGTGGGCTAAAGAACAGTGATGGATCAAACCCAGATCTGTTGACTGGGTGTGAGTGTTTCATTGGTTCTGATGCTCCGTCCATCACCACCCCCTTTTGTACCGCTTTGTTCACCATAAATTGGCAGGGTATGCTCAGACGTGAGTACCTTGCTCACTTTGCCACTGGATTCAAGCAAGCCTGGCTGAAGACGGCTGAAATGCCAGAAACCGGTCCTAGGAAGCTTGTTTCCGGTCCAGGGAAGACATGGCTTGGCAGTTCGGGCTGGACTGTTCCCATGAGGCACAGGGTCAGACTGATTTGCACATGGCCATGTCTGAACTGGGGTGGCAGAGTGGGCTAAAGAACGGTGATGGATTAAACCCAGATCAGTTGACTGGGGGTGAGTGCTTGCAATGTTCAACACTCCGTCCATCATTTCCTTTGGTTTTTGACTTTATCTCCCAACCAAGAGCGCACCAAGAGTTGCATTTGCAGAGTGGTGGAGAAAGGGGGCGTGGTCTGTGTCCACCTCTCAGTAATCCCACTGTGTGGGGCTTACTGAAGGTAACAGGTAGGCTAGTTGGCCCCTAAGGGCCCCTAAAAGCGAAGGGGACTTCATCCCCCAACCAAGAGCATGCCAGGAGGCGCGTTTACAGAGTGGTGGGCAAAGGGGGCATTGCCAGTTAAGAGAACTTAGCAATCCTGTTGTGTGGAACTTACTGGAGATAATAGAAGGGTAGTTGGCCCCCAAAGGAGTCCTTGAGGGCCGACTACCCCTCCTGTTACCTTCATTAAGTCCCACACAGTGGGATTGCTGACAGGTCTTCAGAGGCCACTGGCCCCTTTCTCCACCACTCTGCAAACACGCCTCCTGGCACACTATGGGTTGGGGATGAAGTCTACTTTACTCCTGAGGGACTTTGGCAGCCAAGTATCCCTCCTGGTACCTCCTGTAAGTCCTATGCAGCAACATTCTTGAGCGCTGGTTGGAGGCCAAACCCCCCTTCTCCACCACTCTGCAAACACGACTACCATTTAAAGAAGCATTTATAATGTAATGGGTCTCGCATTTGCAGGAGTTAGAGCTATTAGCTTTGTATATCTAAAAGTGTTTTATTGATGTTTCTTGGAGTGGCGTGGATGTAGGTTGTGTGTAGTGGAATTATATGGTATGTTGTGCAGTGAAATTAAGTGGATAGAAAGTATGTGGTATTTAGTATATAGGAATTATGTAGAGTGGGATTATGTGTTATGGAGAGTAATTATGTAGTATGTAGTCTGTGTTGTGGAGTCGTAACCTCAAGTTTAGTCTTCCTCGTTTCCATAGAAGCTAAACTATGAATTCAATGAGACAAAAAAAGAAGGAATCACTGAGGAGCATTTCTGGACCTAGTCAGAGGTATGAGCAGGGCCACTGGAATTATGCGACTGTTTGGCTGCATCAACTTTCGCACAATTATACATTTTCCGCATTAGCCACATAATTCATCATCTGCTGCCTAATCTGCAGATTTAAACACAAAAAGCCTAGTTTCTAGCTCAAACGGCTCAAACGTTACAAAAAAGCAGCGACAAGTGTTACAGCCTGGTGGAAGGTCCTTTGTAAACCTAGAATGGTCACCTGTTACTTATTGCTAAATGTGGGTATTAAATTGGTACTAATTGTGTGCAAGCCACTCTTGCTTCTCTCTGCGCTTCTCTTGCCTCTTTCTTCATTTCTGTTGCTTCTTTCTGTACCTTTCTTTATTTTTCTGCACTTCTCTTACCTTTTTCTGCAAATCTCTTCTACTTTCTGCACCTCTTTTGCCTCTTTATGTACCTCTATTGCCTCTTTCTGCACCTCACTTGTTTCTTTGTGCACCCCTCTTGCCTCTTTCTGCACCTTTCTTGCCTCTTTCTACACCCCTCTTCCTTCTTTATGCACCCTCTTGCCTCTTTCTGCACCCCTCTCCCCATTTTCTGCATGTCTGTTGCTTCTTTCTGCACTTCTCTTCTTTCTCCACCCCTCTTCCCTCTTTCTGCATCTCTGTTGCTTCTTTCTGCACATATCTTGTGTCTTACTGTTTTTCTCTTGCTTCTTTCTGTACCCCTTGAGCCTCTTTCTTTACCCCTCTTCTCTTTCTGCACTCCTCTTGCCTCTTTCTGCACCTCTGTTCCTTCTTTCTGTACATCTTTTATTTTCTGCCCCTCTAATGCTTCTTTCTGCACCCCTCTTGCCTCTTTCTCCACATCTCTTCCTGCACCTCTGTTGCTTCTTTCTGCACCTCTCTTGTCTCTTTCTTCAAACCGCTTTGCATGACGAGTGCACAGGGAGTGACAGTGGGATTGCTGGACTGCATGGGTAGTGCTCCTGGGATTGCAGCACTGCATGAGTTAGTGCCTGGGCCATTGCATGAGTACATGGGTAGTAACTGGATTATTAGAGTGCTGCAAGGAGAGTAACTCTACTGCTACTCCGTAATGAACTCCCCCAGCATTGCTTCCCAAACCCGGCACGTGGGTGCAACGCGCACAGGTGCCATGCACTGAATTTCAGCGTATATCTTAGTTATCACCTTGCGTGGCTAGGGATTTTCAATAAAGCTTTCAAGAGCCTGCAGCGTGGGAGGCGCTCTGGGAAAGAGGCTGAGTTGGCGCACATGGACGCTTGAAGCTCATAATAAGTAAATCTTTCAAGTGTAGTTCCTTCTCCTGTCTCCCAGTGCCTGTTGCAGTGCAATGAACGAGCCATCTGGGAACGCCGCCCCCATAATAGTGAGTTGAAGATGCCTTATTACCTCTCATACACCCATATTTCGGGAGAAGGGCAGGGCAGGGTGTCTGAGCAGTGGAACTGAAGCAGCATAGAGGACGTCCAGGTGCGCCTGCTGATGCAGCTTGTGCCATGCCCAAACCGTGCAGACAATTGTATCAAACAGTGCTCGCAGCCGGCGTTGTGTTCTGTACAAAACCATATGCAGTGGGTGGGAGTTGCATGATCATGCTTAGGCGCAGTGTGTGCCATAAACTGTGTGGGCTATAGTCAACAGAACACAAACTGCACCTGGGCACAGTTATAATACAGGTCCATTTCCAGCTCACCTGCCTGCTCGAAGAGTAAGAATCTTCCAAGTTGGATAGATAGATATTTAAAAATTATATTCCATTTACTTGTATAGTGTATTATAATTTTAATAATAAAATAACTTTTTTATATTTTTAAACAATATAATAATTATTCATTTATTGCATACACATTTTTCCAAATTACAATATTTATATATATATTTTAAAAGAGAAAATAATTTTATTTAATTCAACATTATTTCATATGAGGAGTTCATTTCAGTGCCTTCCACCATTGTTTTCTATGGGAGAGTGTTGAAGTACCTATGAGTGGCCTGGTGTGGTGCCGGCCTTAATACAAGACTGGGCTCAGGTACATTTATGACAGATTTGGGACCTTTTTGGCCTTTTGTGGCTGCACTAGATTTAGAAGTGTGGTTTGTGAATAGCAATGGGCTTATTCCTGTGTGGGTGGGTATTATGCATATACATATTCCCTCCTAAACACCTCATTACTTCTCCCTAAATCCCTCCAATTTAGAAGAAAGTATTCCTCGATTTCCAGCCACTCCTCATCCCTCCCACGTTTACTACTAAGGGGCCGATTCCGATAGCCGGTCGGACAGCTGTCCGTAGCCTTACCGTGGGACCGACACATACCCAGAGCCGGTCCGTCCTGTAGAGTAAGTACGATGCGCATAACTGCCAAAAACACGACCGACACGTAGGCTGTGATTCAAGCTCCATTCTCCGTCCGAGCCGTAACTCTTAACGCTGAACCGAGTCGCCCGGAAGCAATATCCATAGCAGTTTCTGGCATGACAAGTACGATGCATACTTCCTACGCGCCGGACGGGTCGTCACGTACGGCACGTCACAGCATCCGGAAAACAAGCACATCAGCTACGATTCGCGCCACAACTCAATACACTGCTACGAGACGGACCAGCTTGCAGTGGGTACGAGACGGAGCAACAAGCAGCGTGTACGACACGAATACATCAGGAATCCCATCGCGCAGGTCATACCAGTACTCTGCATCTATGACCAGATCAGGAACTGACGCTGACGGCGCAGGCGGTAAGTCAGACACCTACCACACAAACAAACGACACGTACCCGCAAAATGGCACACACACAGGGGATCCACATCCTGGCCACAAACAACACGCCACCATAGGGGTTGTATGGCCAGCACCACTACCACCCCCACCCATAGGGCTTATGTTCCCCAGCACTCCTGCCCCCCCCAGCCATAGGGGACCTGTTTCCCATCACCCCTGCCACCCCCACTCATAGGGCTGATGTTGCCCATCACCCCTGCCACCCCCACTCACAGTGGACCTCGTGCCCATTACCACAGCCACCCCCACCCATATGGCTGATGTTGCCCATCACCCCTGCCACCCCCACTCACAGAGGACCTGTTGCCCATCACCCCTGCCACCCCCACCCATATGGCTGATGTTGCCCATCACCCCTGCCACCCCCACTCACAGGGGACCTGTTGCCCATCACCCCTGCCACCCCCACCCATAGGGCTGATGTTGCCCATCACCCCTGCCACCCCCACTCACAGGGGACCTGTTGCCCATCACCCCTCCTTCCCCCGCCCAGAGGATGGGTGGTGCGCAACACATTCAGCATACTCCAACATCAGGTATGTCCACAAAATACACCCCCCCTAACATCATGTTAACAGTGTGTAGTCTGTGACAAATGCCCACAACAGTGATTATGGCTGCGAGCATACAATGTAAGTAACAGCACATGTGTGACCAACACATGAGTGTGACATACACAAGGCAAGCATCACCATAGCACTGTGGCAATGTAAAAAGAACACCCCCTCACTGTGTAAAACAGAAGTTAAGTGGGGGCTTCCAAAATGCAGCAGATGTTGAGCATTGTGGTGATGGGGACTAAACCCCCCTCATCACAGTGACCAAAAGGTAAGTGTCATCATGGTCAAAGCTGCAAATAACAAACAGCATGTATGATCCCTGCTCCCAACACATCAAACACTTCTGGGGCAAACTAGTGGTTGTGTCCCATACACACAGAGATGTGGTGAGGCCAACAGTGCTGTGAAAACATAACACACTCTCGGCCATGTGCAGACAAGCACCACACATGGGGGCTGACAATGCATACAGCGTACAATGACACAACAGCAGAAGTGACCGTCACCAAGTATGCACACATCTCGAAAATAGACACACCAATCAAAACAACATGTGTAGACTGTAGGTGTCAGATCCCAAACTCACATTCCATGCCAGCAATGGCACCTAACAACCAGGATGAATGTGCACAATGATTTGATATGACTCACAGGGACAGCATGCAAAATCACAGAAACAGCATCCAGACAAAGGCCCACAACAGCAATACCAATGCAAACAGGCAAACTCACACTGAACATCTGACACAGCATGTGTGTGTCACAGTATCCCCAGGCAACTACACAACACATGAGGGGGGCAGAACCACAGTGACACAGATGTGGACACAGTGCCATACAAAAGTAAACCATCATTGGGACACCCTCAGTGGGCAATCAGGCATTGGGAGATGAGAGAGAGCACAACAGACACATGTGACACAGGCTGGAATGAACACCAACTAACACAGCAAGAGATTGACACACAACACCACTACCCCCAGGGACAAGACATTGGGGTGACACAAGCATGCATGACACCTCCACTGTGATGACAAAGGCAGATGTCGTACAAACTGGGAAACCCAGACATGTGTCCTGTTCCACAAACGTACACACACATACACAAATCACTCAGCATGGCCCCTGATCCATGGACAAACAGGACCTAAGGGACCATCGATGCAAACATTTACATCAGTCCACCCTCAACACCACACACCCTGAACTTCAACAATGTGCATCTGTGAAATCCACATGGACAGGTGACATTGCACATGCACCCATGGCAAACACAGGAATGTTGGAGGGAACTAAGGTGCACAGACTCATCACATAAGGACAGTTTACAACCCTGGGGAATGACAGACATACTGCAGAGTATGCGGTACATGGCCATGACCTCAAAGCATACGTAACCTTCAGAATACCTGCCACAGTCCCAGGACAATGCAGAAGCCAAGGAGAACCACAAGGCACACATGCTGACACCTGCCAACATTGCAGCCCAGAACCCGACAAGTGGGAGCAGTCACACATACATACACATGACTCAATCACTGAAAGATACCACCTAGGGACAACTACATGATATTGCAAATAAACAAGTGCCTTGGGGAACCCTGACTGTGTCCCATCTGTGTCTGACAACATCATCACCACTCAGAACTGACAAATCCCAATGATGATACACCAATTAATAGTAGTGTGTCATGCACCCACACATCTGGTAGCCCATGGCAAAGTAGTGGGATGAACACAGTACCATTCAGCAAGCATCAACAACACAAACATATCAAGGGAACACTGCCTGTGCATGAAAAGGGATGTGGACACACACACATGCTCATACAACACACACCATGGGCCCAGGCTATGTCACGGAACAACACACTTGAGGGGACCAAACTCCTGTGGAAGCCCAGCTGTGCCAAACATATTCACAGCACGTCGCACTCATGTCAGCAGAACACTTGGTCAGTCAGCCATCAGTTACCACACAATGAAGGCTATGGTCACAACAGCCTGGGTACGTGAGTCTCCCCTAAGTCATCTGCACATACTTAAAAACATATGTCTAGCAAGTTGCACAGAGGACACAGTTGCTCCTATACCAATGATGCCCACACCTGTAGGTCCAGTGGTGATGCGCACAAAGTCTGTGAAATTGACAAATTGGACAATGGGAAGCACATCACATGTGCATGGGTGCAAGCCACAGATGTGACCATGCAAATGAAATGTACACAGAGATGTCCACAAATAGTTGATCATAACACACAGGTAGCTGCAAAGGATGACATGGATACCCACCAGAATAGGATACATATCTCATGGACCACATGGAGTACCTCACATCAACACATCAGTATTAAACATTGGAAACCAAGCATTACAGGTGCAAGGGCATGTACAACAACATCAACATAATGTACATCTAAATCAAGTTCACAGGGATAAAGAAAAAAGCTTTATTCAGCATATTAGAATTTAAACGTCTGTTCTAACAAAAGGCCAATGGCCAGTCAATGTCCAAATGCCAAGGAGTGAACTAGAGTGACAAATTACAGCACATTAACAGTTAAAAGTCTGTTCAAACAAAAGGCCAATGGCCAGTCCATGTCCAAATGCCAAGGAGTGAACTAGAGTGACAACTGTCACACGTTGCTTGCCTGCACTGCTAAGGACCGGGGTCATCCCCTCGGAGGGGCAAACATGGGGGTAGGCCAGACACTGCAGGGACAGGATAAGGGCGCAGCAGAAGGAGGCAGTGAAGAGGTGGGGGGTGCAGGCAAGACACTTGCAACTGCAGTGGAGCTGTCTGAAGTGGTGGGTGCTGTCACAACTGTGGGGCACAAGTTAGATGGTGGGGGTGCCGGCACAACTCCAGTGGGCAGGTCAGATGGAGTGGATTGGCTCACCACTGCAGTGCCCAAGTCAGACGGGGTGGTCATGGACTCCAAAGCAGTGCATACATCCATGGGAGCAGAATGGGGGACAGGTGAGGTCAGCAGGGCGGGGGGGGACACGTCCCCCACATCAGTGGCACTAACTGTCTGACCAGGTGTGGAGGAGCAAGTGCTAGGGGGGGATGGACTTAGCATTTTGGGGATGGTGTATCTGTGGGTGGGGGAACCCGGGGCAGGGAGTGGTGGGGGAACCTCTGGAGTGGTGGCCTGGGGGATGGAGGACGGAGACTTTGCCTTGGAGCTGCGTGGTGGTAGGGGGCCTTGCTCTTCTGGCGCCAGGGGGACTTGCGGTGGGGGTCTCTGTCTGACTGCGCCTGGGGGAGGGTGTCCGGGTGTGAGGGGCACTCCCTTCTGTGTGTGGGGGCTTCCTCTTCCCCTTGTAATCAGGATCTGCAGGGTCGGTGGGGAAGAGGCCAAGGTCACAGAGGAAGAGCTTCTGGGGGGATGGGGCTGCAGGTGAGGCAAGGGAAGGGGGCTGGGAGGGAGAGGTCTTGGAGGACTGCAGAGTGGTAGTGGATGACTGTGTGTGTCTGCAAAACAGCCCCTGTGAGTGTGGAATCAGTCCCCTGCGCTTGCTTGTGTGCACGTCTAGACCTTGGTTTGGGGGTTTCTGTGCTTGGGACAGGTAGGGCGCTAGGAATCGTGGGTGGTGCAGGGGTAGGAGGGGTGCGGGACTGTTGGAGGAGGGACACTGCTGCCGTCAGGGAGGAGGCCATGGACTGAATGGTCCTCTGTAGGGCAGACATGCCCGAGGAAATGCCCTCCATGAATGACACCAGTTGTGTCAAAAGACCTGTGTGTGCATGGAGGACCTTCATCATCGATGTCTGCCCTACATGGATCTGTCGAAGTAAGTCCACAGACTCCTCACTCAGGGCAGCAGGGGACACAGGGGCAGGAGGTGCGGTGCCTGGCACAAAAGAGACATGCGCACAAACACGGGAGCCCACAGGGACCTCTGGGATGGGAGCCAATGGGAGGGAGTTGGTGGTGGTGGTGGCGGTGGCGGGGGCAGGGACAGCCTCACTAGCTGGGGTTTGGTGGCTGCTGACACCCGTCTCCACAAGGGAGTCATCCTCAGAGCTGCTGTGGCCCTCAGCTGGGTGCTGACGACTCCTCTGTGGGGCTCCACTCGCCCTCCGTGCCACTGGGTCCACCCGACTCCTCTCCTTCTGTCCCTGTAAGGCTCTATGGCTCCTCCTGGTCCGTGGAGCTGTCCCCTCCTGTGGCCGTGGATGTATCTGGATAGGAATAGGAAGTAAGAGAACAACATCAGTAACCTGCACCGACTGTACACACCACAGTGAGTACATCACATCACAGGGCAAGCCCTGGCAACATCAGCTGAACACAGCTCAAAGTGCCAACACTGTTTAGGATAAGACAATTATCATTCTCAACATCAACCATTGCTCACATATCCCCCCTTGACTTTCACACATATGTCCGTTGCATGTTGGATACTAACACCCCTATGATCCAACATGCACCACCCACACATTAGTTGTACATGCAAGTGAACATGTAGGAGTATGTCATTATACACACAGCACATCTCTTGCTACTGACTCAGTACAGATGTCCGGATGAAGGGATGGGCAGAGACTCATTTCACATGCTTTGGATGCATGCCAGCAACACACACTATGATGTACTCATGTCCTGATAGGCAATGCCACAATGGGGTGCATGGTGCACACTTGAACACAATGCAGGCTCACTCATAGCAAGTTAAATGCCATGGCACTGGGATGCCCTGAAAGTCAGTCAACACTGTCTCCTGTCACAGGGGCAGGGCATCCAGACAACAACAATATGCACTGACTCAAAATCCTAGCTCAGGGGTAAATGTAACTCTGCAGATGACCGGCGCACTTGCCCATCCCATGCAGACAACATATCCAGGACCCAGAAGACCCCACATCATGCAAATCATACATATGAGTCTCAGCAAACACAAATCCCTGTACATTAACACATCACAGTCTTCCATGCATGTAACCCAGCTGCATGAAGGACACAGTTGCATACACCATTGTGCGCTGTCAGATGATCACACACCTATATGTCACACAGGTCTTGTCTCTCACAGTCACATCGCAGATGTCATGCTGACCCTCTGAATCATGGACACCCCAGTTGTATGTAGCAACAAGCCACACCCTAATGACACAGAGGCAGACACCTGAGGGTGCATGTCACTAAGCACAACCTGCAATTTCATACACAGGAGTGGGATTACAGAGTGTTCCTAAATGCCCTTGAGGGGGCATGACTGGCCAGGACTAAGTGAAACAGTGTTTGGTCCTGGACAGTAGTCAGGTGGCTAAGCAAGTGTGACATACTTGATATACATATTCCTGAGGCCCAAAAATTGGAGTCCCCTGCTGCACTGGTTTGTTTGGAATACCCCAGTCACATGTTGCGAGTCAGACCAGCAATTGGTACACATCTCAAGGGCACACACAGATCACATGTCAGATCTCAGGCATTGTGTAAACAATTGACCCACCCATGAAACACACAACAGATTCACGGGAACTGATGCTGACCGGTACCTGAAGCATAGCTGACTGCAGGGACACAGTGCCCTAGTGACACAAGCAACAGACTGGAGGGGCCACACCTGTGGAACAGATGAGGAGGGTGATGAATACAAGCCCCAGCTAGGCCCGCAAGAGACAAGGGTTCGCTCTTCTGTAACGAAATCTATAAGGAAGTTGGCACGGAAACTGCAAAGTACAAAAACAACGTTTATTAACCCTTAAGGGTGGTCCTACAATCCACACAACACTCTTCAGTATTGCAAGGAGTAGCACAAAGAACTTGCATACACAGTCCCCTTTTATACACAGCGAAGGGGCTCATGAGTGGGTGGATACCACAAAGTTGAAGAACATTACCATTTAGGGTCATTCTCGATACCGAATCAATACATGGGCGGAGCTAACACACTCCTTGGGCCCGCGAAAACACATGGTCAAGCAAAGCTAATTATAACAGATGTGGTCAAGTCTGGGCATGCGCCAGACGGACAAGGGAGAGCTATTTATAACCTGTTGCTAGGCAGATTACAAGAGCAACTAACACAGAAGTCGGACTCTCCTCGTGGTGAACACATGGCAGCATGTCAATACAAAATGGAGTCCGGACTTCGGCCAACATAATGGGGAAAACACGATAAAAGGGAAACACTAATGTTTTCAGTAAATGCTTAATCACATTCTGCCTTAATTTACAACAGACGACCCTTTCAGCATTTACTGAAGACATCTGGCCTCCAAGAATAATCATCGTATATGTCAATTATCATCATTCCTTTAACCTCTTTAGCTAGACCCTTCTGGCGGGCAACATCGGCAATAGCTTTCTTATCTGGAATGCAGAATGAAATGCATACAGAACAGCACAATGGTCCACATTGAATACACATACAGAGAAAGAACAGAATTGCTATAATAATGCAGAGACCAGTTAAGACCTTCCATCCCCAGGCAGTAACCAATGCCCAAAACCATCCAGAAAAGGACCAAGTGCCGTTTTCCGTGTGGATTTCAGCTGCTATTTTATGCAGCTTATTAATGGCGTTATAAACGGATGGCGTATGATCAGGAATGAACACACAGCAGCTACTTCCAATAATTTTACAGGCTCCTCCTCGATCAGCTAGCATTACATCCAATACCATACGGTTCTGCAATGCAACAATTCTGGTAATCTGTAACTCTTCCGTAAGATTCCCAAGAGCAGCAGCAGTCTGATTAGTCACAGCTTCTACCACTCTTGTTAATCTTCGGATCTTCCTACTATTCAAAGCGGCTCCAACAAAGAAGAACAATCCTAAATTAAAATCAATATACTGTTGCAAACTGGTATCTGTTTGATCCATCTCGTCAATGGATAGAGTACGTTTATATCTATTTACAGTCACATTATTCAACAGTTTTAAATCCTTGTGATACGATGCAGGTGCTAGGAATACAGGAGGTAATAGGAATGATACATAGCATACCCCAGACCACCCAGCCGGCAGACGGTAATAACCTTTATTTCCGCACACAAAATAGGTATTATGGGACGCTAGGAAGGTACTATTGTTCAACCCATCAATGTTTAGAACAGTTATACAATCACTGACACCAACAGGGATAAAACCCACACTCTGGACACACAAGTCCGCTTGAGCTTGTGCTACTTGAATTACAAATTTATCTCTTCCCGCAGTGTCTCTGGTGTTCGTGAAGATATAGGGAATGGATTCATTGTCCGGTCGGTATTCTTCCCATTCCCAAATTGTCCCATTCGCTTGTGGATATCCATTCTTGTCCTGATGACATTCTTTATTAAGTCTAAAAAGCAATCGTCCCACTGTCGGTTTTCGAGTGGCAAACAACAGAGTGTACCATGCTCTACAGGAGCCATTGTGAGAGAAAGGAAGTGGTATGAATGGCGTACCTCCTTTCTTCTGATGGGCTGGCATCATCCCACATATCCAACAGTTCGTAGCGTTTGTAGCAACGTGGGTGTGATGCAGCATCTGAATGAAAGTGTTATTCAAATAGGATTGCCGATGCTTCAACTCTTGGTATGGCAATGTGTAAAAATAGTGCTCCGCAGGCACTGGAGTCGTCAACACAAGCGTCTTTCGAGCAGGAGTTGCCTCCTCCACAAACCATGTGGTTATACCAACAATAGCTACTGTTAGCATGAACCCCAACGCACAAAGAATTTTCTTCTTCTCCATGTCAAAGGAAATAATACCCTGATATCTTCCTGAAACTAAAAGTCTGTCAGAACTCTTCCCCTTGGGCAGCGGTTGATTTCTTCACCAGCGGGCCAAGACGGGTGTCACTACACTAATGCAGGGCTGATCCCCCCCCCTTGCCTCATCGGCTCTCCGTTTCACTAACCCAAGGGCCGTTCTGACAGTATGTCCCGGTACTGGAAACCTCACTTCCTTGGTCGCAGATGATATCGCCTTCCTCCAGAAGTCGTATGGTCCGGAAAAAGCTCCTCAGTGTCGTTTGGCTCTGCAGCACGGCCTGTCTCTGCCGCTAGGATGTCTCGTTGATCGGTCAGCACGGCAGACTCCACCAATCCGGGCGGTACCTTTCGACAGTGCAAGGAATGGATCCAATTCTTCCTGTTCGAGACTCGCACCGCCGTCCTCGTTGCAAGAAGGACTTGCTCAGGTCCGACCCATCTCGGCTCCAAACTGTTCGTTCTGTCGAAGACCTTCAGCATGACATGATCCCCAGGCCGGAGACCATGTCCTTCACCGGTAGACCGATCAGGGAGCGCCTCTCGGACCTGTTGATGAATAGAAACCAAGTTATCCGTTAACTGTGCCAGATAATCACTCATCATCACACAAGGTACATCATACACAGCCTTAGGCCTTGGTGGACCCCAAATATTCATTGGGCGTCCAAATACAATCTCATAGGGTGTAAGGCCGGTCCGAGAGTGTGGCACCGACCTAATTGACAATAACGCCAGTGGCAAGGCGTCTGGCCAAGTCAAAGATGTTGAAGCTTGAATTTTGGCGATCTTAAGCTTCAGTGTACCATTATACTTCTCGACTAGTCCTGCAGACTGAGGGTGGAACACGGCGTGGAACTTCTGGGTGATGCCTAGGCCCTTCAAGACATACTTTATAACATCTGCTACAAAGTGAGGGCCATTATCACTCCACAGAAGTCTACAGACGCCGTATCGGGGGAAAAACTCTTTCAGCAATAGCTTCGCTGTAGTCATTGCAGTATTGTCTTTCGCAGGGTACGCCTCAACCCATTTACTGAAGGCGCAAACCACTACTAGAACATACTTCAAATTGTTACAGCGCTCAAGCTGGATGTAATCCATCTGCAGAACCTCAAAGGGTGCAGTGGGTGTCGCAAATCCTCCTGCTGGAGTTCGCGTGCCTTTCCCTGGGTTATACTTCAGACAGATCATACAGGTCTGCACCACCCTCTTTGCTGTGCTAGCAATCTCTGGATGCTCCCAGACTTGGGTAAGCAATTTCACAATTGCGGAAGCTCCAACATGTGCTAGCCCATGTGCCATCTGGGCCATAGGTTGTACAAAAGCCGTGGGTAACTTCCTTCTATCCATCTGCTTATTTCTCCAGCAACCCTCGTCATCCAGTTCTCCTTCGCTAACCCATTGTTCCCGCTCTTTGTCAGAAGCGGTCTTTTGTATTTCTCGCACTTGCTCCTTCGCATCATGCCATCTCTCCACCTGTGACTTCACTACATACATGGCAGTAGTGCCGGGCTGCATCGCAGTCTCCCGTGCTACTCGATCCGCTAACGCATTCCCTTCTCCAACCTTATCAACCACTTTCCTATGGGCGCTACACTTAACAATGGCGATTTTCTTTGGGTATGTCAATGCAGTTAAAAGGTTGTGAACTAACTCCCCATGCATTATCTGTACCCCATGTGACGTTAGAAACCCTCTCTCCTTCCAGAGTAGGCCGAAATCGTGCGCTACTCCGAAGGCATAGCGGCTGTCTGTGTAAACATTCACACACAATCCTGTACTGAGCTCACACGCTCGTGTTAACGCTATCAGTTCCGCTGCTTGAGCTGATTTCTGTGGTATGCGTGCTGTCTCCACTATCGTCTGTAACGTGGTAATTGCATACGCTGCTGAAGTCGTACCATCTGGTAGCTTCAGGCATGATCCATCCACCCACAACTCTCCATCTACATCTGAAAAGGGCGTATCCTGGAGATCAATACGACCCTTTGTTTGTTCCTCAGTCACAAGGATACAATCATGCGCTTTCTGTGCCTCAGGCTGGGTCTCGGGGTATGGCAACAATGTGGCCGGGTTTAATGTCACGCACCTTTTTAACGTAATGTGAGGAGCTAAAAGCGTCAACTCATATCCCGTTAAACGGGCACTGGTCAAATGCTGCGTCTTTGTTTGATTAAGCAGGGCATCAACAGCGTGGGGAACTAACACCAACAGTTTATGGGACAATACAATTCCCTCACTTTGGCGTATTGACACAGCTGTCGCCGCAACCGAGCGAAAACACCCTGGTAATGCTCGGGCGACAGGATCAAGCACAGCCGAAAAGTATGCACAAGGGCGCTGCTTATCGCCGTGCATCTGCACTAAGACTGATAATGCACATCCATCTTTCTCATGCACATACAACGAAAAGGGTTTTGCATAATCAGGGGTCCCTAACACTGGTGCTGAACAAAGGGCCTGTCTTAATTGCTGAAAAGCAGCGTCACATTCATCTGACCAGGGGATCGGGATGGGCGTGTCTTTTGTCAAGAGCGCTAGTAATGGCTTAGCTATGTGTGAAAACCCCAATATCCACTGTCTACAAAAAGAAACAAGACCCAAAAATGCACGCACATCCTTCTGCGTGGATGGTCTCGGTGTGTCCAAAATTACTTGAATACGATCTGGTGTAAGTGCACGTCCCTCCTTAGACAAAAGGTGACCCAAATAAGTCACCTTTGGTCTACAGAATTGCAATTTCTTCCTAGAGACCTTATGATTGTGGGACGCTAAAAAAGAAAGTAAGGCTATCGTACTTTTCTCACACAACTCCAGGGTGTCAGCCGCCAACAGGATGTCATCAACATATTGAATGAGGGCGACCCCTTCGAGTAAGGCAAAGGAATCCAACTGTCGCTTCAAAGCCTGACTGTAAATACTAGGGCTTTCTGTATAGCCTTGGGGAATTCTACAAAAACGATAAGATCTATTGTTTAATGTGAACCCAAAAAGAAATCGGCTATCAGGGTGAATGGGAATAGAAAAGAAGGCATTTTTCAAATCAATCACTGAGAACACGGTCGCCGTAGGCGGGACCAAGGTAAGCAACGTCGTGATATCAGAAACCACCGGGTACTGAGGTATCACGATCTTGTTCACCTCCCTCAAATCAATTATGAACCGATAGACCTTTGCATCCGTGTCCTTTTTCAGAATAGGGAGAATCGGACTGTTACAGATATTATAGGGAACTTCTTCCACTACCCCCACTGCGATTAAGTCTTGCACAATCTGTATGAGAGCCTCCTCGCCCTCCTGGGAAATACGATACTGTGGGAGGCGCGGTAGCACCGCCCCCTCCTGGACACTAATGTGGACCGGAGGAATCACCATTTGTCCGACATCTGTGTCCGATGTTGCCCATAAAGTTTGGGGGAGGGTAGCCAACAACGCATCCTCTGAGATCGTACACATCCGCCCAGATCGGGGGTAGTTGTCATTTAAAATCACCCTCACACCCTCAGGGGAACAGCGAATTGTAGCCCTAAAATGCTTTAACATATCAAGGCCCATAATGTTATCCGGTGTGTACGGAGCAAGCAGAAACGGACAAGGCGCAGAAAAACAATCAACTTTAAATGCAAGGGGCTGTGAAAGAGGGCTTCGGGAAAGTGTACCGTCAAACCCTACCGATGTAACTATTGAGCCGGATGGGGGAGCCCCCGGAACCAAGTACCTAGACAATGCACTACGTGTCGCTCCTGTATCCACTAGGAACTGATCAGTAGAACCTAAAACCTCAGCCGATACATAAGGACCCGTCTGATCGACCGGCACCTCAACTGATTCGGACCCCCATCCTACGCATTCCTATGCATGCTGAGAATCGTGATATCCCAATCGATCGCTGTCCGATACATGATACTGGTGCTGGCGATCGAAAACATTTGAGCTATCTCGGTGCTGTCCGGCAGTATCGAAACGGACATTATCGTTGGAATTCCCTCTAAAGGTCGAGAAGCCCCCTCTACCTCTCGGCCCACCCGGAGTGTGCCCCTGACGCGAAGCACGCAACGCTGGGCAATCCCTGGCCCAATGGCCCAACTGCTTGCAATACGCACACTGGTTCCTATTCAAATCAGATCGGCCCGAAGGGGGACCATAAGATCCGCCCCTTCCTCTATTATTATTACCCCGGCGGGGCGGGCCATATACTTGTGCTAACATCACTTTGGTTTTAAGATCTTTCGATTTCTTCTCCTCCTGGCCCTTCGCCTCGTGCTCCTGACGCTCATAATACTGGGCAATGGTCAGAAGGGCCGTCGGTGTCGCGGAGGACCAAGAACTCTCACTCGCTTTTAACCGGGCCGCAACTGCCGGCAGCAGATTAGCCACATATTTGTCCGCGAAAAGGTGGCGGCCTGTGTCGTCAGTAAGCGACTGGCCACTAAAATCATGGAACGTTTCCTCAAAACGCGTAAAGAAGTCCGCGACTGACTCGTCAACTTTCTGTTTACATGCTGCTAACATATTCCAGTCAATCTTTTTAGGGGGGATAATCGTCTTCAACTTAGCCACAATAGCCGCAGGGAGATCTAAAATATTCTGGGGTGGTTTCTGTGCGGGCTTCCGTTCCCTATCCTCATCCTCAAGGTCAGACCACCGGGCCTTGAAGGCAACCGCATCATCTACCTTCCGGACAGAGCGCCACGTATCCGGCGGTAGGATAAGGCCAAAGAACAGGTCTATATCCGCCAAGGTCATAATGCAAGAATTCAAGGCCCCCTCGACTTCTTCATAGAAGGCCGCTGGATTCTTGCGGGGGTCAGGCAGCGCATTCTTTAATGCCATAACATCGGCCCTATGCCATGGAGTATAAACCCAGTTATATACAAAATATCCCCTTGCATCGGCGGAGTTAACATCCGAGCTAGTCCCCGCTCCTTTAGGAGGAACATACAAAGGCGCCGCCTCTCGCATCGGTTTAGCATGCACTATGTCATCCTTATCTGACTGGGAGGCGGATGGGTGGCCCCCTGCTGCAGACGAATCCGACTGCTTCTCCTCCTCCGTTTGTTGACGTGCTTTCTCTCTAAGGGCCAGTACCTCGTCCCGCAAAGCGAACAGCCGCCGAGCCGCCTCAGAAGCCTTAGGGGGAGAAAAAACACCATTACGTAATGCTCCGGCATCCAAAGACACGTCGTCAGGCTCAAAGACACTAGAATATTTTCGGAAAGCTGCGATTACTTCTTCTGAAAAATGAGACAGAAAATACACCCTCTCTCTATCTTGCCACGACACCCAAGCATGGAACAACTCATCCATAGACATCTTGCCCTTAAGTGCACGAAGGGAAAGTTTCCGGAGCTCAGCCATATGCTCGGCCGATAACATGGACCGTGTGTCGACCTTACCCGGAGCCGGGCCGGAATCTTGCGGCCGTGGAGCAGATGCGCCAACATAAGGGGGCGGAGAGCGATCTAGTAAATAAAAATCGTCATCAGGATTATTAAGGACAGGATAAAGCGGCTGACGAACAACATATTGACCCGAAACTTGTAGCCTACGCTCTTTCTCTTGTCTGTCCGTTTGCTCTTTATCCTCCCGACGCTTCGCTTCCTGCGCTCGCACATGATCATTCTTTCGCTGCTCCTTATCAAACAGCGCTTTCTCACGTTTCTCTCGCTCACGCACTTCCTTCACCCATAATCGCACACACTCAAACATATCCTGACGAGCACGTCGCTTACACATACACTGTTCCACATACTCAATCTTACGTATATCAAACGATCCATACAAAGGCCATCGCAACTCAGGATCCTTCCTAGTATATTTCCTCCATAACGTGCTGTACATTATGGAAGAAAGACCATGCTTCACGTACATATCCCTATTAGGAGTCCCCTCTGGGGGAGCTGGAGCAGATTCCTCGAGGTTCAACCGGTTCCCAAGACAGCAGCACCACTTACGAAGTGCGCTAAAAGCAGGCATGCTAGGAATAATGCAAAATATGCAGTATTATCAAGAAAAATGGCACTTAATCGTTGCGCCGTTCAAAGTTTACACAGCTCCGGAGAAATTTCTCCACATTACCTGCCTATATGTGTTGCAACGCATATATTTTCACAAAGACAAATTCAAAATATGACTAGTCACCATCAATCAAACTCAAATAGCCAGACCAGGCTTCAAAACTCGGAGCAAGTACCGTACAACGGTTCTTACCAATCAAGAGTCCAGGTTCCAACTGCCAAGCTCCACAATCGCCCAAACGGCTCTCACGGCAGGACCGACAGAAGAGGTCTCAGTCGATGACCGGCGCCACCCAGATGGTCAGCTCGGAAGGGAAGGAAGAAAAACCTCGGGATGCCAAGGCTAAGACGCCGCTGGCAGTGATCACGTCCCTGGCCAAACTCCTCACCTTCGTCGCGACCAGTCCTTCGAGCATCCGAGTCGCCGATGAGCCCCACGTGACGGGCGCCAATTGATGAATACAAGCCCCAGCTAGGCCCGCAAGAGACAAGGGTTCGCTCTTCTGTAACGAAATCTATAAGGAAGTTGGCACGGAAACTGCAAAGTACAAAAACAACGTTTATTAACCCTTAAGGGTGGTCCTACAATCCACACAACACTCTTCAGTATTGCAAGGAGTAGCACAAAGAACTTGCATACACAGTCCCCTTTTATACACAGCGAAGGGGCTCATGAGTGGGTGGATACCACAAAGTTGAAGAACATTACCATTTAGGGTCATTCTCGATACCGAATCAATACATGGGCGGAGCTAACACACTCCTTGGGCCCGCGAAAACACATGGTCAAGCAAAGCTAATTATAACAGATGTGGTCAAGTCTGGGCATGCGCCAGACGGACAAGGGAGAGCTATTTATAACCTGTTGCTAGGCAGATTACAAGAGCAACTAACACAGAAGTCGGACTCTCCTCGTGGTGAACACATGGCAGCATGTCAATACAAAATGGAGTCCGGACTTCGGCCAACATAATGGGGAAAACACGATAAAAGGGAAACACTAATGTTTTCAGTAAATGCTTAATCACATTCTGCCTTAATTTACAACAGAGGGTGCATCACATAATTGAGGGACCTGAGTTTTGGACTACAAGACCTGCGTAATGTGGAAGTGTGACCAGGGCAAAAGACTGCTATTTGGATGTCAGACATAGTACACAGATCAGACATGGACTCACCCCCTTCCTGCTACTGTCTGGCCTTCAGCTGCCTATCCAGGTCCGGGAAGACCACCGCCAGGATACGGAGCATGTGGGGAGTCAGGGTCCGGTGTCCACCCCTCCTGTGTGGAGGTGACAGCTTCAGCTGGACTCTAGCTATCCTCCGGGTCCAGCCCGAAGGTCCTGCCACCTCTTCTGGAAGTTGCGGATGCGGCACTTGTAGACCCCCACAGAACGAACAGCCCGGGCGATGGTCAGCCAGATCTCCTGCTTCTGGTGGGCATCAACCTGTGAGGAGGACAAAGCGAAAAGTACATTAACACACATGCCCCAGATTTGTGCAGCACACATTTGGATATACATGTCATCATCACAAAGGGAAATAAATTACACAGGTAGTGCAACCATGTGAAAGGAAAAATCACATGCATGTCTGACATGTTAACAATACCTGGATAGTTTAAGCTTATAGTGATGCACTTTAGCAGCAGGAAAACTATTCATTACATGTACCTACACACTTTGGGAGATGAAAGTAGTCAGTGAGAATGCTTGCCACTGGTGTACACACTGCTAGTACTGCTAGTCAGACAACATGCATAATTAGGAAGGCAGTGGACTGCACACTCACCTGCTCCCCTGGTTTCCCATAGAGCTTTCTGTACTCTGGAAGGAGCCCGTCCAGCAGGGCCTGGTTCTCCTCCTCAGTGAAGGCTGGGGCCCTCTCCAGAGTATGTGCCATAGCAGGAGCTAGAGGATGCATAGACAGCAGCAGTGGTAGCAGGGATGTGGTCCAGTAGCATGTAGTGCAGGCAAGTGAGCTCCCTGGAGGCCAGCCAGCCTTTTATCTGTGCTGCAGAGGCAGACTCTGTGCCATGCGTCCCAAGTGATAGGTCCAACACGGTTGCATTCTATGAATCTGGCCAATCCATTCAAAAGTACTACTCGTACACGCCTTTCGCATCGTTCAAATCTTCACCTTCATGGAACACTTGAAATTGCAACATTGTTGTAGGCATCCAACTGAATTTCCAGTGCACAACTCGTACAAGTTTTGAATCTGCATCCGTCTCCATGACAGTCCTGAGCCAATGGGTGTGCCCGGCTCGTTCAACTGACTGTACAACGCGTATTTTGAATATACACATGTACCCATCTCCATACGATTCAATGGCCAAGGCGTACGCCTGTCTCGGACCATGTCTGTCCGACGCGTATGCATGATACTCACCCGCGTCGGACCTCATTGCAGTCAATGGCAAAGCGTACGCACGGCTCGGACATGAACCGTGCAATGCGTACGCATTGTCACCCGCGTCGGATCTCATTGCATTCAATAACAAAGCGTACGCACGGCCCGGACATGACCCGTGCAATGCGTACGCATTGCCACCCTCGTCGGACCTCATTGCATTCAATGGCAAAGCGTACGCACGGCTCGGACATGACCCGTGCAATGCGTACGCATTGTCACCCGCGTCGGACCTCATTGCATTCAATGACAAAGCATACGCACGGCTCGGACATGAACCGTGCAATGCGTAAGCAATGTCACCGCATTGGACCTCATTGCATTCAATGGCAAAGCGTACGCACGGCTCGGACATGACCCATGCAATGCATACGCATTGTCACCCGCATCGGACCTCATTGCATTCAATGGCAAACCGTACGCACGGCTCGGACATGACCAGTGCAGTGCGTAGGCATTGTCACCTGCTTCGGACCTCATTGCATTCAATGGCAAAGCGTACGCACGGCTCGGACATGGCCCGTGCAATGCATACGCATTGTCACCCGCGTTGGACCTCATTAGTGTGACTATTATATGGATATAACACACATATACTGGCCAGGGACACCTGTGCACACCTACCACACTACAGCATTGGCCACACAGTGTCCCATGGCATGTAAGGCTGCATTCCCTGAGTGTTTGGGGGGCCACACCTGTTTTTTTGGCTGGCACTTTGTGCAGCCACTCCCAGGCTGGGCACGTGTACATGGGAGCAGAATCCTTTGTGTGTTGTGCACATTACCACTGTGATGTGCAATTGGACAGTAATTGGCATGAGTCACGGACACAGTGTCAGGTTGGATATGTTCAGGACAGGACACATACACCCTGAGTCCTGGGGGTGATGGCATGTACGTCACAGTGAGACCTGCAGCCACAATACTGATGTGCACCCACAGTCTGTGTGCATGTTGTGTCTCAGATGTGTCTGATCAAATGTACCCAATGGGTGGCAGTCTCCACATCCATGTGGTATATGCATCAACCTTGATGGTGTGTGTGTGTCTAAGAGACGTACATGTAGGGCCGGCAGGAACAACAGTGGCCACTACCTGTGGGACGTACGCTTGCCTTGTGGTGTGTACGTGATACGCTATGACCATGCCAGTGTCGATGTGGCAATACAGGGACCCTGGGTTTCTGCATGGCAAAGATCTGTGATGCCTGGGAGACATCAGGCCTCACTAGTCACTGTGGTGTGTGTTTGGAACGTTGCAGCAGTACATAGGTTGGGTGACACAGCCAGATGATTGGCCATTGCACTACATGGGACTCATGTGGACATGTGGAATTGAGATGTGAGGTGGTGGTCATGTAGGTGACATATGTGTCCATGCACAACAGCACACACCTCAGTACATTGTGTAATGTCATGATCTATCATGTGCGATTGAGCCTGGTCATGGCCACATGGGTGGATGAACTGACAATCTTCCTTTGTGCATCTCTGTACTGCAGGGCACCAGCTGTCCATCGACCGTTCCAAGACCTTGCAACCATGCAGGAACGCGACTGCATCAGACGGTACCGCTTCACCAGGCCACTAATTGAGGAGTTGGCGGAGCAGTTGGCGCCACATCTGCTACCTGGCCGGACATACCCTACAGCACTGACCCCAGAGGTGAAGGTGATGGCAGCCCTGCACTTCTTTGCTACTGGCACCTTCCAGTACACTGTGGCTACTGGTGGTGGTATGTCGCAAATGATGTTTAGTCGGGTGCTACGTGATGTCTTGGAGGGGATGTCGCATTTCCTAGACCTTTACATCAAGTTCCCTAGCCCAGCTGAACTCCCGGAGATAAAGGATGCCTTTTATACACTGGGGAGGATGCCGAACGTTATCGGATCTATTGATGGGACACATGTTGCCCTGATACCTCCACTCCCTGTGATGTGGGCATGTTTCAGAGAGGTCTTGATGGGCTAATCAGGAGGGGGAGCATTCTCTGTGACTACAGGCCCCATCATGCTATTGTCTACACTCACTTCACCTGCATCCCCACTATTCCTTCCTGACAGTCAGCTGCACTGTGAGGTGGTGTGTTTGTGGTGTCAAACTGTCTGGCAGGGTGTATTTGGCTTAGCGCCACTGGCTTGCTCTATTTGTTTGTAGGTTGGTGCATGTCATGACACAGTTCCCAGTCACTATGAGATGGCAGGTATTGTGTTTGTGTGACTGGCATACACATTTTGGGCTGATTATCTATTGGTTAGTGTAGCTTTGCTTGCGGTGCATAGTTTCACTGTCCCCTTGCCACACAATCTTGGGTATGTGTTTGTGTACTCACCAGGCTCTGGGATATCTGTTAGGCCATGGACGCTCTCTGGTGGTAGGATGTCCCGCACATTCTCCTCCCAGGTCCTGAAGTAGACTGGTTTGGCAGGAGGGCCACCGCTGGTGCACTGACTCAGGGCGTGATCTTTTTCGATGAGTTTCTTGACCCTCCTGCGCACGTCATACCACCTGTTTTGGATGTCGTCCTTTGTGCGCCTTGCTAGTGCTTGGGCGTTCGCCTTGTCCACAATCCTCGCCCACATCTTGGTTTTCTGTGAGATGGGGGTCCTTTGGACCAATGTACCAAACAAATGTGGCTCTACTCTGATGATCTCATCTACCAGCACTTCTAACTCACTATCTGTGAACTTTGGATTCTTCTTTGGAGGCATGGTGATGGGTGGTGGTGGTGAGGGATGTGTGTGTGAGGGTGCAAGTGATGGTGGGTTGGTGTTGGTTTTGCTGGGTGTATGTATGTGTGCTTTTGTATGAGGTGCTGATGTTGTGTGAGTTGTGTGATGTGTGAGTTGTGAGTGTGTCTCTGGTTGCTGTGTACTGGTGTTTGCTGATGGCTGTGTCTCCTGTTTGCAATGGGTGATGGTAGTGATTGTAGTCCTTTATATAGTTGGAGTGGTGGGTGTGTCTTTGTCCCATGTTTTTTTTGGTATTTATTGGCTTTCTCATTGCTTGTTTGGTCCTTTTTTTGTCTTTTTTCCTTTGTGTTTTGTAGGCATGAAGGAGATGTTCATGTGATGGAAACGGACGCTGGTGTTGCCTTGTGCGGGCTTCTCCGCCTCGTTCGCGCTGCCTGTCTTCTGTGTTTGGTACGCATCATTCGCGGTGGTCTCTATTGCTTGTGTGCAGGGTTGTCTGTGCGTGTCGGTCATGCGGCTTGTTCTCCGTGCGAGTTGGTCTGGTTTTGCAGGCATTGCATCGTACTGCGCAAATCGTACATCGCGGGTACGGGTCAGTCGGCTTCATTTCAGGTTTGTGCCGGTCGGTGATATTCGCGTCGGTTTTCCGGCCGAATCACTCTTTTCCCTATGGCTCGGTCGTACAGCTTGTATTCCGTACATGTCGGTTGTAACTCACATGCGTTGCATCGTACTGCACAGGTCGTACGGCGCTGGTCCATGTCAGTTGGTGTTCGGTCCGGATCCGTGTCGGTCCGTTCGTTTTGCGGCCGGAATCGGCCCCTAAATTGTTGACCTACGAGTATGAAGATGTCTGGACTTGTGGGGGAGATCTGAGCTCTCTTGGTGGAGTTCTCTGCATAAAAAAGTTAGGAGTGATGGAAAAGAACTCCACACACCGGTTTGTGAATTACATTTTTAGTTCACATGTAATAATAATGTAGTACTATTAAACATAATATAACATTCAGTTTGTTAATAGGCCCCTCTGTGTGTACATGCTTTGTGTTCCCTTAGATAGCACTCATTGTGTGATGTTATGGGAAACACAAACAGTATGCACTTGCTAAATGCACTCTTTGAAAAAAACATTATTCTTGTGTGTGTATGTGTGCACCTAATGTTTGCACATACCTTAATCACATACTGTGTGCTTTTATGCACATAGTGCATGTATGCAGTGCGTCCTATATTCAATAAACTATTTGCAGACCCGTCAACTCAAAACAGATATTTCAGAATGTGAGGACAGGGGTGAAGCCTTGGAGGGATAGGGCCTTATGCCGGGAACAACGTGAGAGGGACTTCTGCCCCTTACCCCACCAACATCCAGACCTCCAAAAACAAAACAAAAAGCTTGCTAAGGATGTTGCCGATGTCCTGGAGTTTTTTCACACTCCTTGATGAACATCGGCTAGGTTTACTGACAGAATATCGATATCTAAAATATTTCCTATACCACAATATCGAGTTATAAATTTCAATGTCAAGATTATCGACATCCTATATTTATAATGATAAGTACAAAAATAAATTATCGATGTCATAGCTATCGTTGTACAAAATATCATTTTATATATATTTAAAATAAAATAATAAATATTAAATATATTAAATAACTTTAATAAAAAATAATCCGATTTAATATACATTTTAACAAATACAACAAATAATCTTTATTTAAAAAAGTTAAACACACGTATTAATATATATATATATATTTACTTTAAAGCAATTATGAATCTAATAATTTTTATGCATTTCGTAATTTTAATATACTATAAAATATAATAAATATAGCTATATATACATACACCAATAGTACACTTAATTTTCCAATTAACAAATATTAATAATGACAAATATTACAAAGATTATAATTTAAAACTTAATTATATAGATTATAACAATGCAAAATGTATTATAACATTTATTACACATACTATTCCCACTACAAATCAAACAAAACTCTGCAAACTATTAAAGGAAATACATAAACAATGTTACCACTCCCATTTAGCACAACAGATAAATATTAATACTGGATAAAAATAAAATTTACAAATCTCCCTCCAATAAATGCAACAGTAGTAAAAGAGATGACTTACACATAGAAAATATTTAGTGCACTCATTCGAGCTAATGCAACACCAAGGGAACTGTTAACCCCTTCGCTGCCAGGCCTTTTCCCCCTCCTGTGCCAAGCCTTTTTTTGGCTATTTGGGGGTAGTGCACGATGAGGCCCCTGTAACTTTTTGACCCCGTAAGGTATCCACGCCAAATTTGCGTCCTTTTCTTCCAACATCATGGGGATTCTAAAGGTACTCAGGGTTTGTGGATTCCCCTGGAGGGGTCACAGAAATGAGCCAAAATACAGCAAAATTTTGTTTTTTTCGGAAAAACGGGCTGCAAATGAAAGTATCTGGGTTTTTCCCTACAAATGTTATCAAAAAAGGGTTTGTGGGGTTGAAATCACCATTTTCCTACCTTTTAGGGGATGCCAGACTTTTGTCAGAAACCCAGCATTTTTTACACAGTTTTGCATTTTTCTGGGACATAGCCTATTTTTGCTATTTTTTGTGCTTTTGACCTCCTTCCAGTTAATGGTAGAAATGGGTACCAAAGCAATAATGGATCCTAGAAAGCTATACATTTTAGAGAAGTAGACAAAATTCTGAATTCAGCAAGGGGTCATTTGTGTAGATCCCTCAAGGTTTCTTTATAGAAACTAACAGTTAAATATAGGATAAATTGAAAATTAATTGAAAAAAACAGCCTTTTGTGCCAACGTTTTCACCTGTAACTTCTTCTAATTATGACAGCTCTTTGAAAGCAATATACCGTTACATCCGCTGGACATTACTGGTTGTGGGGATATATAGGACTTGTAGGTTCACCAAGAACCCGACGAACCCAGAGCCAAAAACTGAGCAGCAACTTGCAATGGTTTTTTATTATGTACCAGGTATATAGTAATTATTCTGTAAAAATGTGTACATGGAAAAATCGGTATGAAAGACACCTATGTATTTCTGAAATGGGAACAAAATATAGAGTTTAGAAACAGTAGATATTTGCACATGTCCGAAATTGGGAATACTCATACTAGCATGAGAATTATCAGTCATTTTTAGAATGACTTCTTTTTTACACAATGTCTTTCATTTGGAAGGCAGAAATGCACCGAAAGTCAATAGGTAATAACAGTTCCATTACAAATCTGAATTACCCTAAGTCTCCCAATAAAAATGGTACCTCACTTGTGTGGGGAGGCATAGTGCCCACGACAGGAAATGGCTCAAAACCCAACGTAAACACACCACATTTTCACAATGAAAATGTACCCTATTTTTGCGAAGTGTCTAGCTGTAGTTTTTGAACATTTGCTCTGCCGGCACCTTGCGAAATGTTGCAAACCTATACATTTTTTAAAACTAGACACCCAGGGGAATCCAGGTTGGGGTGACTTGACTGCCTCCCACCAGGTTCTGTTACCCAAAATCCCTTGCAAACCTAAAAAATTGTCAAAAAAACACATTTTCCCCACATTTATGTGGTGGAAAGTTCTGGAACCTGTGTGGATCTACACATTTCCACCCACCCCACGTTCCCCAAAGTCTTACAAAAAAAATGGTGCCTCACTTGTCGGGTTCAGCCTATTGCCCGTGACAGAAAAACGGCACAAAATGCAACGTGGTCACACCTCAATTTCGCAGTGAAAAATGACCCTTTTTTGGCAAAGTGCCTAGCTCTAGTTTTTGAACCCTATCTCTGCGGGCACCTTGGGAAACCTAGCAAACCTATACATTTTTGAAAACTAGACACCCAGGGGAATCCAGGATGGGGTGACTTGACTGCCTCCCACCAGGGTCTGTTACCCAGAATCCCTTGCAAACTTAAAAAATTGTCCCAAAAAACACATTTTCCTCACATTTCTGTGGTGGAAAGTTCGGGAATCTGCGTGGATCCACAAATTTCCACCCACCCCGCGTTCCCCACAGTCTTACGACAAAAACGGTACCTCACTTGTGTGGGTCGGCCCAGTGCCCGCGGCAGGAAATGGCACAAAACGCAACGTGGTCACACCTCAATTCCGCAGTGAATAATGACCCTTTTTTGGCAAAATGTCTTGCTGTAGTTTTTGAACCCTAGCTCTGCGGGCACCTTGGGAGACCTAGCAAACCTATACATTTTTGAAAACTAGACACCCAGGGAAATCCAGGATGGGGTGACTTGACTGCCTCCCACCATGATCTGTTACCCAGAATCCCTTGCAAACCTAACAAATTGTCAAAAAAAAACACATTTTCCCCACATTTCTGTGGTGAAAAGTTCCGGAATCTGCGTGGATCCACAAATTTCCACCCACCCCGCGTTCCCCAAAGTCTTACGAGAAAAACGGTACCTCACTTGTGTGGGTCGGCCTAGTGCCCATGACAGGAAATGGTGCAAAATGCAACGTGGTCACACCTCAATTTCGCAGTGAAAAATGACCCTTTTTTGGCAAAATGTCTAGCTGTAGTTTTTGAACCCTAGCTCTGCGGGAACCTTAGGAAACCTAGCAAACCTATACATTTTTGAAAACTAGACACCCAGGGGAATCCAGGATGGGGTGACTTGACTGCCTCCCACCAGGGTCTGTTCCCAGAATTCCTTGCAAACCTAAAAAATTGTCAACAAAAAAACACATTTTCCCCACATTTCTGTGGTGGAAAGTTCCGGAATCTGTGTGGATCCTCAAATTTCCACCCAAACCGCGTTCCCCAAAGTCTTACGAGAAAAACAGTACCTCACTTGTGTGGGTCGGCCTAGTGCCCGCAACAGGAAACGGCATAAAACGCAACGTGGTCGCACCTCAATTTCGCAGTGAAAAATGACCCTTTTTTGGCAAAATGTCTAGCTGTAGTTTTTGAACCCTAGCTCTGCGGGCACCTTGGGAAACCTAGCAAACCTATAAATTTTTGAAAACTAGATACCCAGGGGAATCCAGGATGGGGTGACTTGACTGCCTCCCACCAGGGTCTGTTCCCAGAATCCCTTGCAAACCTAAAAAATTGTCAACAAAAAACACATTTTCCCCACATTTCTGTGGTGGAAAGTTCCGGAATCTGCGTGGATCCTCAAATTTCCCCCCAAACCGCGTTCCCCAAAGTCTTACGAGAAAAACAGTACCTCACTTGTGTGGGTCGGCCTAGTGCCCGCGACAGGAAACGGCATAAAACGCAACGTGGTCGCACCTCAATTTCGCAGTGAAAAATGACCCTTTTTAGGCAAAATGTCTAGCTGTAGTTTTTGAACCCTAGCTCTGTTACCCAGAATCCCTTGCAAACCTAAAATATTGTCAAAAAAAACACATTTTCCCCACATTTCTGTGGTGGAAAGTTCCGGAATCTGCGTGGATCCACAAATTTCCACCCAAACCATACCTCCCTGGAAGCCCCCGGGTGTCTACTTTTCAGAAATGTATGGGTTTGGTAGGTTTCCCTAGATGGCCGCCGAGCATGGGCCAAAAAGACAGTTGACCCCCTTGCAAAACCAAATTGTTTTGTCATAATTAGTTGTTTGTTTCTACAGCGTGAAAATTTCGGCACAATAATGCAAGGAAAATGTGACAGACATTTTGAGGTTTGCAGGACATTGTGGATAAAATAACTTTTTGAAATTCACAAGAGAGACATCACCATGAACTCCCATGGGTTTACGACAATATCTACAGTAGGTGGGTTATTCTTACATGGAACATACACCTTGGCAGAGAAACTAAAAAGACAAAGATTCCTGCACAGCCATCTATTCCTCAAACACACACACATACTGGTTGGATTTGGCACGAGGGTGAGTAATGGTTCAGTATATACAATTGTATTAGCAAGTGATTTCCCAAAAATGAAATGCACTATTAATAATTGAAAGGACGAGAAACTGAACTATTGACTCACAGCTCGTGAGCTGTAAAGCCACGACAAGGCACCAACCTCTTTACAGGCCATTCATACACCTTTCATACGTGTGACACATACAAAACATTCACGCCGCCAGCCGCGGGCCCATGACATTACAACACTCAATCCAGCAGACAGCGCCATTCAAGGGCCCATCACTTCCACACGCCCACATTCCTGACACAGCAACTACACAAACTGATGGATTGTGTGGAGTGGCGCTCAGATAGCAGTATGTGTAGTGACCAGCACCAAATCACTACTCACACACCGCCAGCCGAGTGCCAGTCCACACACACCACCAGCCAAGCACCAGTGCACGCACACCGCCAGCCAAGCGCCAGTCCATGCACACCTCCAGCCAAGCGCCAGTCCACGCACACCTCCAGCCAAGCGCCACTCCATGCACACCGCCAGCCAGCACCACTCCACGCACACCGCCAGCCAAGCGCCAGTCCACACACACCGCCAGCCAAGCACCAGTCCACGCACACCGCCAGCCAAGCGCCAGTCCACGTACACCTCCAGCCAAGCACCAGTCCACGCACACCTCCAGCCAAGCACCACTCCACGTACACCGCCAGCCAAGCGCCAGTCCACACACACCACCAGCCAAGCGCCAGAACACACACACCGCCAGCCAAGTGCCAGTCCACGCACACCTCCAGTCACATTTAGGATTTTATATACAAAAAAACACAAACAAATTGCAAATAGAAACAAATCTTCTAACACAAAAACTGAAAGTAAATGCATTGCACTAATGCCAACCTTGAAACAGAATAATTTTTTTAAACAATACAGAGCAGGCAGGTCACTTTACCACTCATGGAAGCTCCCAAAATTTCTTTTGCGTGTGGTACGCTCTAATACAAGCAGGCATACACAGCCCAGGGTTAGAGGGACACCCGGGACAGAAATAACGAGACTCCTTCCACTTATCTCTTCGCCAACAGACTCTACATCTCCTAGTGGGAAAATCTTTTGAAGGTGTGGGAGGGATATAATCAGGAAAGTGGCGATCTTTCAATCGAGCCACATCCTCCACCACTCCAAATCTAGGAACACTTGCCTTTTCCACAACAACAAGGCTAGCTATCACAGAGTGCTGAAACTGAAGAAATGTCAACTTTGATGCAGGAGAACACTCCTTGAACACAATAAAAGCATTGAAATTTGCTAATTCGAAGAAATGGATGGCCAACTTCTTATACCAAACATAAGCCTTCTGAATAGCAGAGTAAGGTTCCAACCTCTGATCTACTCTGTCAACACCACCCATGTGCTTATTGTAGTCTAGAATGCACACAGGTTTGCACACTTCAGCATCCTGACCCCAAACAGCCACAGGTGAAGTACTCTCATTATGGATGGTAGTCAGCATGTACACATGCTTCCTGTCCACAAATGTTACAGCTAGTAGTTCATCACTACGCAAGGAACTGCACTGCCCCCTCTGAAGTTTTTTGCAAACAAGCTCTTTCGGATAACCTTTACGGTTAGAGCGGATTGTGCCACATGCAAAAGTGTCCACTTTATACAATTCCTTAAATAATTGCACAGCAGTATAGAAGTTATCAAGGTACAAATGGTGGCCTCTGTTAAACAGTCTTCTAGCAAGATCCCACACAATTTTCTCTGAAACTCCAAAAGTGGACGGACAACCTGGGGGGTCAATAGTAGAATCTCTACCAGTGTACACACGAAAATTAAAAACATATCCGGTCCTACTCTCAGACAACATATACAGCAAAATTCCATAGCGTGCCCTCTTGCTAGGGATGTACTGCCTAAAAACCAAACGGCCCTTGAACAAGACCAAAGACTCATCAATAGATATTTCTTTCCCTGGAGTATAGATCTCAGAAAATCGATCTACAAAGTGATCAAGAACGGGCCGAATCTTAAAAAGACGGTCACAGTCAGGGTGATCTTGTGGCAATGCCATAGAATTATCAACAAAATGCAGCATACGTAGCAAAAGTAAACGCCGATTACGGGTCATAACTGCAGGAAATATGGCAGTTGCCAACAAGGGGCTAGTAGACCAATATGAAGCCTTACTACACCCATCAATAAAGTCAAACCCAAAAACTTCTTCATCTCTTCCAGATATGTGGGAGACCACCGGGTAGCTCTAGACTGGGGCCTAAGTTTGTCACTGTTGTGAGGAAATATGAATTTTTATGATCAATTGTGTCCCATATCTTAGACCCCAACGGCTCCATGTACATGCTACAAGTACATGTATGTTCCCTCCACTTCAAGCTATGAAGACGCAAATACATATGCGTCCAACGTTAACATGTCCTCTTTCAGATCCACCATGAATGGGTCGAATACTCCGTTCCTAAGTATGCCTTGCCACCGTCTTTATATGGTATACTTGTCACGTTTTTCAGCTCTGGCAAGGTAGGCCCTGAATTTCTGCCATCGAGCTTTTCCTGCCTTTTGCCTCTGAATGCTCCAGCCTGGACCTGTATCTGTATCCATGACCTTTGTCTTACTCCCTGCGCGGCTAATGGTGCCTGGCCCGGCCTGTTGCCTGCCAAGACTGTATTCAGCCTTCAAGTTATCTGCTCCGCTCCTCGAGAAATGCATTCCTGTCTAGTAATTTAGGTAAACATCCTTCCAGCTACAGAGCAAAGGGCCCGGCCTTACTGTCTCTGTGCAAGTAATTCATAGCTTCTGTTGCCATGGTAGGCCCATGCCCCCTCGCATCTCATGTAGACACGTAGACGCTTATACACGCACTAGCAGTTAGTATAGGATAGCCTCTGCCTGAGAGACCTTTCCTTCCAGATAATACAGTTCTTTAAACACAAGATATTAGATACGATTTGGGATTAGGTTGTTCTGACATCCCAGACTTCTGTCTCCTCATGTAGGGCTAAATGTCAAGTCCCCTTCACCCTCCAGTTACACGTCAATCACACGTCATGCTACTGTGCGCGCATCTCTGCCATGTATTTCTGCTGACTTTGCAGGATTCTCTTATGGATCCACCCACCTGTGTCATCCTCATAATGACGTATCTGGTACACGCCCTCATGCACGCCTATTGTAACGCCTTTTTCATTACGTATGTGTATTCTTATCTCTCTTCTCAACTGTCACGCCTTCTGCATCTGTCTTCACTGTAATGCATTGACTATATATATGATAACCTGTCAATAAAGTATTGCTCTATCCCTTCCCGAACCTTCGTGGTGACGGAATCCGATTGCCTGGTTCGAACCAATTCCTTTGTAAGGAATAAACCCATTTTAAAACCTCAAATACCACGGATTCTGCCTCTTATTTTTACTGAGTTATTCTTATTGAATTTTACCGCATAAATTAAGTTTAGGTAATTTAAATTTACCACATAATTGGCGCCCGAACAGGGACACCTCCCCCACCCCACGCGCCGGAGGTGCGTTGCAGACCCGGTCTCCTGCCACAGCCGGACGGACAACTACGCGTACCCGCAGGATTTCCTGTATCTCCCTCAGGCCAACGGGGGTGACTGAGGCTGCGATCAACACCCAGACGAGGCGGTGAGGAGTGCGGAGGATCCTGACCAGAGCCTAGCTGAGAGAGCAAGATCCGAGGTATACAGAGGCCCACCAGATTCCGAAGTTCCGAAGTAACTAAGTCACGAGTCGAGTCCAGTCCAGTCTGGTCTAGTCCAGTCCAGACTTTCCGAGGCCTTCTGTTCCGTTCCGTGCTTCCCGGTGAGTACCGTTGCTGGGGACGCATCTAGACGTGCGCATTGGTTTGTGCCGGTCAAGACGGGTTTGGGTACACAGACCTGGTCTGCACTGTTTCAGCAGTGTATCTGTGCTGTTTAGCAGTACATCTAGTATTATGCAGTTAGCAAGTTTTATTCTAATTATCATTGTTCGTTTTAAAATGTTTTAATATGTTTTAAATGTCGTGGTATGAGTGATTGTTCGATCTTTATTATTGTGTTTATTGTATTAATTGTGTTCAAGTCCGAGTAAGAACCAAGTAGCAAGGTTTAAGATGCCGTTATTCTCAAAATTAAGACAGATAAAAACTAGAAAAGGGATACTCAAGGAGGCCGTTCCCATTCCACCTAGGGACACTCCAGGGTACTTTATGTACCATAAACATGGCCTAGATGCCGTATTATATCTCGATTTATGGGTAGACTATACCAAGGATTTAGCAGAGAATCAGAGATGGCCCACTACTGGGACATGGGATGCAGATTGCATCATGAGAGTAGAAGAAGCATTATGGAAAAAGAAAGCCAGACAGTCACAGAAAGATGCCATTGAATTATGGCGTAAAGAATCGCATAGACGCACAGAGAAAGCGCTCAGAAAAGAAGAGAAAAGTAGGGAGGATTCAGACAAAGCCCGAGAAAACGTATTAGTTGAGGAAGGTATCCGAGTAAAATCAGAACAAGTAGACAGGCAACGAAACACTCTTATGAATGGTATGTATCCTCTTCTGGCCGAGGGTTTACCTAAGGCCACCCTGGAAGTACCAAAAGATCTGCCACCTCCATTGCTTCCGACTAAATTGCACCCCAAGACCGCAAAGGACATTTTCCTTTCTTCCTATTTAGACGATGTAGCCCCCGAATATGTTAATACTCCGCCGCCACGCACACCACCTGCTAATGACGCTCGACCCCGAGATAATCTGCCCCCACTTCCGCAGCAACATACTCCTCCTTCCGTTCCAAACCTCCCGCCCGTTCCTTCACTTTTTCCTGCACCTATTCTTCCTACCTTACACCCAACGAATCCTTTTGGACCTAGCACCTCAGGAGGTGCGACAGGAAGTTTTCATACGCCGCCATCAGTGCGTCGATTGACTTATAGGGATTTAGCACATCAACGTACCCCTCAAACAGCGAATTATGACATATATAAAGAGCCTCTTACAGACTGTAGATATGATCCAGTACCCGGTAAAGACGACAGAATGATGCTATCATCAGTACGTCTACGACGAGTTGCGAACTATTTAATGATATTACCAGGAATGATTGATCATCTAGACAAAATATATCACTTTGTCCAAACAGGGCAAGGTCCTGAAAGTATTGGCGAGGCCATGGCATACCAGAAAGTGGACACGCAGAAACTGTTGTTACGCTTCTTCATAAACTGCCTGATAAGACACAGAGATAGGCCAGGTGTAGACGCGGAAGAAATGAAAGCACTTAACAAATGGGGTCAGAATATAGCAGACGGAAAACATGATAAACAGAATAGTATAGAAAGTATGTACCGAAGGATCAGAAAAACAGTAGAACAAATATGTGAAAGAGAACAGCCTGAAAGAGAAATAGATGCAGATAAAACCGAGTCCTCGGGGGAGGAAGAACAGCTAGAAATGACAACAGGACAATTACAATTACCAGCTAGAGAAACGATAGCTTATGTAGGTAAGGGAAGATCCTTTAATAATTCAATGCGTCCAATACGTCCAGAAAGTAAGAGAATTTTTCAAACAGCTATGTCAAATCCGAAGACCCCTGAACACTTATTTCAGGCTACTGATAAAATACAATTAAACAACAAAAGAGTGACAAGGGGATAGGGAGCAAAAAAAGGGCACGGGCAAAAACCAAAAATGTTTGTTAAAAGAACCCTCACTCACCAACCTAGTTGGTGACATGCTTCATCATCGGGTTCCCACCCGAGAGGCCGAATGCCTCTCTGGTGTGCTGCGACGCCTGTGTTACAGCGGAGCTGGTTTCTGGTTGTGAAGGGAAGTGAGATTAAAAGGTAAATGATTTTAACCAATGACAAGTTTATTCTCGGCAAATCAAAGACCAATAAAAACGTGAGTTGGGCAAGATCTGGTTAGTAATGTTAACCAGGGCTTGACCAATTTTAGGTCGACATGTTTCTGCTTTTAGCGCCCAGTCGGCTAAGCTTTCATCAGGACCACGAGGGTCTCCACGGCGGTATGCACACGCTAAGGCGCACCCTAACCTGTGGAGATCAAATGGTAAAACTCACGGTTTTACCGAGGAGCCTCCTATTTATCCGGGGCTAAGAATGTCTGAAAAGGAAGATAAGACAGACAAACCACGTACAAAAAGACATACAAAGACAAAACATTGTTTGATTGCATTGTTTAAACGTGCTTGTGTGAACAAAACTTTTTTGGAACCGTGCTGTGGAGCGAGAGTGGGTGTCCTGGTAGCGATAATAGCTATCGACACCTCAATACGAGTGATTATTCGTCGTACATAAACTTGTGAAAATGTGGACTATTATCCACAAGACCATAAACACTACTTGTGTCTACATTCGATTACATCAAGTGATGTCAGAACTACTGACAACGTGCAATCGTAGTGGCTAAATGGCCGGAGTGAATGTCGAACATATAGCGAACTCGTGAAGTGGCAGGCATGCTAAAAACAAGCGTCTGAGGTGTTTGCCAGGCGCCGTTGCTCCAACGCATGTCTAACATTTAAAAACAGCTGCATGGAAAACCCAAATGGCCCTCTTACTTATGTTGTGGTTGTTACTAACATCATGGGTCCGGGAGGGGGGTAGTGAGCTATAGTATCTGGCGAGATAAAAAAGCAAATCATAATTTGTTATCATCTGCTTTTGGAATAAAAGTTGGAAGGAACCTAATGCGGTGTCAGGAAAGCGGTTCGTCAACTTACTTCCATGCTCGCACACTCCCGCGATCAACCTCGATCTGTCCTCCTCGGCCCGGATCTTAGTGAGTGAATGGGGAACACGGAAGTAAATACTTCCTGGTTCCTGTCACGTGATTATTTTACGTGCGTATGCGTGTGATGTAACTCAAAGGGGCGGGTGATGACGAATGATGTGGTTGTATTCCTATTGGTTCTTCCCTCGAGATTGCGAAGTTATGAGCTGGAGCGTTTTTATGTCAAATACAACTTTTAACAAAGCCGTCAATTTCCAACGTCTGATCTTAAGTAGTGATTATTCTTACGTGCATATGCGTGTGATGCATACAGTCTGAAGGGGCTGGTGATAACAAAGTTTGAGATTGTATTCTTATTGGTTCTCCCCTTATGATTGGGAGATTGTAAACTGGAGCGTTTTTATGTAAAATACAACCTTTGTAAAAACGTTAATTTCCAAAGTCTAATCTCAAATTGTAAACTATATTCCTTGATGTTAGTCAGTATACAACGGTTGGCATATACCACATCATAAGGAATATCTATGGGCAGCCTTAGTTGAGGGAAATTAATGCCAACATGGTAATTCGTGCTGGCAAAGAAAACAAAAACAAAAGGCAGTGTGCGGTGCAAAGAACTACACGGAGGCTACTAAGGTGTTGATGTCAGACTGGCATGGTGGGATCAGTTTTTCAATATGGAACCCCAAGGGATATTGTCATTCAGACCTTTGAGATGAGTAGATAAACGATAAACCCAACGTTGTTCTTTCTCAAATAGCAATTGTTGGTTGTTTGCTCCAGGCCTGAGTTTTTCGATGATTGTCCATCTCATGTCATTCGTTGTGTGATTCAACTGCAAAAAATGTTCAGCCAGTTTTGTGCTCAGCTTGCGACATCGAATGGTACTGCGATGTTCGCAAATGCGCTGTTTTATTTTCCTACTCGTCATGCCGACGTATCTCAGTCCACATGGGCATGTGATCAAGTAAACCACGTCGGTGGAGTTGCAATTGGTGTGCATTCTCTGCGTCCATTGTTTTCCTTGTTCCAGTACTAAATACTTAGAAGGGGAGGTCAAATGACAGACACTGCATGAGCCGCAAGGGTAGTGGCCGACAATGGGCGGAAGGCCCCACGTACTGACAATGGACTGTTCTTGATTTCTTTCTTGAACTTTCGGACGGGTATGCACAAGGGAGTCCTTAATACTCCTTGCTCTTTTATAGGAGAATAAGGGTTTTTCCCAATCATGTTTATTGCTTGTCAGAATATTCCAATGTTTCCTTACGGACTTGCTCACTGCGTTGGAGGCTGCGTTGTAAGTTGTGACGCAAGTGAGAGGTGTTGTGTCCTGATCCTCTTTCTCATAAACTTCCAAAAGAGCTTCTCGATTTTGGTTACGAGCTCGTTTGTTGCTTTTTGCAAGTATTTTGGTAGGGTAACCACGGTCTTTCAGTTTGGCAGTAAGATCATTGGCTTGTTTTTTGTACATTGAAACCTCACTACAGTTCCGACGGAGCCGGAGGTATTGACCGAATGGCAGGTTTTCCCTCAATGGGCGAGGGTGGTAACTGGTAAAATGTAGTAGATTGTTTTTTGCCGTCGGTTTATGGTGGGTTTTGGTTTGAAGGGTATCGCCTACCCTGGTAATTACCACATCCAAGAAGATCATTTCATCTTTGCTGTGAGTATGTGTGAAATTGAGGTGAGGATTGCATTCATTCACCCAGTTGTAGAAATCGAGGAGGGAATCCTCAGAACCCTGCCAGATGATCAAGACGTCATCAATATATCTTTTCCAGAAGAAAATATTGGACGAAAAAGGGTTTTGTGGCGTTAGGATGAATTTACTTTCAAAATCAAATACATACAACCCAGCTACCGAAGGCGCAAAAGTGCTGCCCATCGATGTGCCTGTTGACTGTAAAAACAGGTTGCCCTTGTATTCAAAGAAATTTCTTTTTAATGCAAGTGTGGCGCATGCGATCACAAATTCACGCGGAGTTGTATGGTTCCAAGGGCTAGACTCAAGGGTGCTCCTGATTACATTGATGGTGTCATCCTGGGGAATACAGGTATACAGGCTTTCAATGTCCATGGTCACCAGAAAAACTACTCCATCTGGAAGGGTGATCTCTTGGAGGAGGGCCAATAGACTTTTCGTGTCTTTAAGGTAGGTGCTAGTAGCCTGTATGAGTGGTTTCAGGAAGAAATCACAATAACGTGACAAGGGTTCCAAAAGTGAGCCAATCCCAGAGACTATGGGACGTCCAGGAGGAGGTATCCTGTTCTTGTGAGTTTTAGGGAGGGTATAGAAGTAAGGGATGATACCCTCACTCGTTGTGAGGTAAGTTGCTTCTTGTTTGGTGATAAAACCCTGGATTTCTGCGTTTTCTACCAGTTGGTGAATTGTAATTCGGAGTTCATCGGTGGGATCCGTTTTCATGTTCTTGAAACTGGCGAGTTTCAAGCTTTACATTCTTTACAAGCCAACCCAAACATCGTGATAAAATCGGCAGACAAAGGTGGCGGAGTAGTAATACAAGACACCACTGCCTATGACACGGAGTGCAGACGCCTCCTCAATGACCCTATCAGCTATACTCCTCTTGTTACGGATCCCACCGATGAACTCCGAATTACAATTCACCAACTGGTAGAAAACGCAGAAATCCAGGGTTTTATCACCAAACAAGAAGCAACTTACCTCACAACGAGTGAGGGTATCATCCCTTACTTCTATACCCTCCCTAAAACTCACAAGAACAGGATACCTCCTCCTGGACGTCCCATAGTCTCTGGGATTGGCTCACTTTTGGAACCCTTGTCACGTTATTGTGATTTCTTCCTGAAACCACTCATACAGGCTACTAGCACCTACCTTAAAGACACGAAAAGTCTATTGGCCCTCCTCCAAGAGATCACCCTTCCAGATGGAGTAGTTTTTCTGGTGACCATGGACATTGAAAGCCTGTATACCTGTATTCCCCAGGATGACACCATCAATGTAATCAGGAGCACCCTTGAGTCTAGCCCTTGGAACCATACAACTCCGCGTGAATTTGTGATCGCATGCGCCACACTTGCATTAAAAAGAAATTTCTTTGAATACAAGGGCAACCTGTTTTTACAGTCAACAGGCACATCGATGGGCAGCACTTTTGCGCCTTCGGTAGCTGGGTTGTATGTATTTGATTTTGAAAGTAAATTCATCCTAACGCCACAAAACCCTTTTTCGTCCAATATTTTCTTCTGGAAAAGATATATTGATGACGTCTTGATCATCTGGCAGGGTTCTGAGGATTCCCTCCTCGATTTCTACAACTGGGTGAATGAATGCAATCCTCACCTCAATTTCACACATACTCACAGCAAAGATGAAATGATCTTCTTGGATGTGGTAATTACCAGGGTAGGCGATACCCTTCAAACCAAAACCCACCATAAACCGACGGCAAAAAACAATCTACTACATTTTACCAGTTACCACCCTCGCCCATTGAGGGAAAACCTGCCATTCGGTCAATACCTCCGGCTCCGTCGGAACTGTAGTGAGGTTTCAATGTACAAAAAACAAGCCAATGATCTTACTGCCAAACTGAAAGACCGTGGTTACCCTACCAAAATACTTGCAAAAAGCAACAAACGAGCTCGTAACCAAAATCGAGAAGCTCTTTTGGAAGTTTATGAGAAAGAGGATCAGGACACAACACCTCTCACTTGCGTCACAACTTACAACGCAGCCTCCAACGCAGTGAGCAAGTCCATAAGGAAACATTGGAATATTCTGACAAGCAATAAACATGATTGGGAAAAACCCTTATTCTCCTATAAAAGAGCAAGGAGTATTAAGGACTCCCTTGTGCATACCCGTCCGAAAGTTCAAGAAAGAAATCAAGAACAGTCCATTGTCAGTACGTGGAGCCTTCCGCCCATTGTCGGCCACTACCCTTGCGGCTCATGCAGTGTCTGTCATTTGACCTCCCCTTCTAAGTATTTAGTACTGGAACAAGGAAAACAATGGACGCAGAGAATGCACACCAATTGCAACTCCACCGACGTGGTTTACTTGATCACATGCCCATGTGGACTGAGATACGTCGGCATGACGAGTAGGAAAATAAAACAGCGCATTTGCGAACATCGCAGTACCATTCGATGTCGCAAGCTGAGCACAAAACTGGCTGAACATTTTTTGCAGTTGAATCACACAACGAATGACATGAGATGGACAATCATCGAAAAACTCAGGCCTGGAGCAAACAACCAACAATTGCTATTTGAGAAAGAACAACGTTGGGTTTATCGTTTATCTACTCATCTCAAAGGTCTGAATGACAATATCCCTTGGGGTTCCATATTGAAAAACTGATCCCACCATGCCAGTCTGACATCAACACCTTAGTAGCCTCCGTGTAGTTCTTTGCACCGCACACTGCCTTTTGTTTTTGTTTTCTTTGCCAGCACGAATTACCATGTTGGCATTAATTTCCCTCAACTAAGGCTGCCCATAGATATTCCTTATGATGTGGTATATGCCAACCGTTGTATACTGACTAACATCAAGGAATATAGTTTACAATTTGAGATTAGACTTTGGAAATTAACGTTTTTACAAAGGTTGTATTTTACATAAAAACGCTCCAGTTTACAATCTCCCAATCATAAGGGGAGAACCAATAAGAATACAATCTCAAACTTTGTTATCACCAGCCCCTTCAGACTGTATGCATCACACGCATATGCACGTAAGAATAATCACTACTTAAGATCAGACGTTGGAAATTGACGGCTTTGTTAAAAGTTGTATTTGACATAAAAACGCTCCAGCTCATAACTTCGCAATCTCGAGGGAAGAACCAATAGGAATACAACCACATCATTCGTCATCACCCGCCCCTTTGAGTTACATCACACGCATACGCACGTAAAATAATCACGTGACAGGAACCAGGAAGTATTTACTTCCGTGTTCCCCATTCACTCACTAAGATCCGGGCCGAGGAGGACAGATCGAGGTGGATCGCGGGAGTGTGCGAGCATGGAAGTAAGTTGACGAACCGCTTTCCTGACACCGCATTAGGTTCCTTCCAACTTTTATTCCAAAAGCAGATGATAACAAATTATGATTTGCTTTTTTATCTCGCCAGATACTATAGCTCACTACCCCCCTCCCGGACCCATGATGTTAGTAACAACCACAACATAAGTAAGAGGGCCATTTGGGTTTTCCATGCAGCTGTTTTTAAATGTTAGACATGCGTTGGAGCAACGGCGCCTGGCAAACACCTCAGACGCTTGTTTTTAGCATGCCTGCCACTTCACGAGTTCGCTATATGTTCGACATTCACTCCGGCCATTTAGCCACTACGATTGCACGTTGTCAGTAGTTCTGACATCACTTGATGTAATCGAATGTAGACACAAGTAGTGTTTATGGTCTTGTGGATAATAGTCCACATTTTCACAAGTTTATGTACGACGAATAATCACTCGTATTGAGGTGTCGATAGCTATTATCGCTACCAGGACACCCACTCTCGCTCCACAGCACGGTTCCAAAAAAGTTTTGTTCACACAAGCACGTTTAAACAATGCAATCAAACAATGTTTTGTCTTTGTATGTCTTTTTATACGTGGTTTGTCTGTCTTATCTTCCTTTTCAGACATTCTTAGCCCCGGATAAATAGGAGGCTCCTCGGTAAAACCGTGAGTTTTACCATTTGATCTCCACAGGTTAGGGTGCGCCTTAGCGTGTGCATACCGCCGTGGAGACCCTCGTGGTCCTGATGAAAGCTTAGCCGACTGGGCGCTAAAAGCAGAAACATGTCGACCTAAAATTGGTCAAGCCCTGGTTAACATTACTAACCAGATCTTGCCCAACTCACGTTTTTATTGGTCTTTGATTTGCCGAGAATAAACTTGTCATTGGTTAAAATCATTTACCTTTTAATCTCACTTCCCTTCACAACCAGAAACCAGCTCCGCTGTAACACAGGCGTCGCAGCACACCAGAGAGGCATTCGGCCTCTCGGGTGGGAACCCGATGATGAAGCATGTCACCAACTAGGTTGGTGAGTGAGGGTTCTTTTAACAAACATTTTTGGTTTTTGCCCGTGCCCTTTTTTTGCTCCCTATCCCCTTGTCACTCTTTTGTTGTTTAATTGATTAATCAGGGGGAACAAGAGTGATAGTCCCTCACCCTCTTTGTGTTTTTGTGGTACTGATAAAATACTTCAAGAACGAATGGGGTACCATGTACTCGATTCTATGGATGAACAAGAATTAGCCAGGTCAGCAGTACAATGGGCTGACAGTTCTGATAAATATAGTGATGACGCGCTAGTACATACGTTTTTGAATCTTTCACCAGACGAACAGCGTTTAGCTGGTATATACATGATACAGCACCTCCTTATATTATATAAAGGCCAACACTCCGATCCTGGTACCCTACCTGATATACTGATAGAACTACTCATGAATAAATGGAGAGGTCTAGGTACCGATCTAATTAAAGTAATTCTAGAATATCGGCACAGATATAGTGCCTTTCTGTGTCCAGAGCATGATCCAGCTCCCTCCATGGAAAGAAAGACGTATTACTTAGACAGACAGAATCCCTTACGCGAAGTACACCCAGTTAGAAATGATGATAATACTTTTAGACGCGTGTTTGTGTACACGCCTATAACTAAAATAGAATTATTGGAAATGAAAAAATTAGTGCCCAGTCATGACAGAGATCCAGCAGGTTTTCACCGAGAAATAAAAGACATGTTACTCATGGGTGATTATACCTATCCTGACATTATGAAAATATTGAAAGTATTATTGCCTGCCGGTATTTACGAGAAACTCAAAGAAAAAGAATGGGAGGTGGGAGAACAAAAGATTGATTGGACAGCATTAGAAAACGAAGAAAATGCCCGAACTGCAGGCCTAGGGCTTGGGGACAAAACTAAAGCATTACCAGGATTATTAGTACAAGTATTGCCACGTTTATTAACTACGAAAAAGGAAGACAGGGGAGCAATCTCAGCTTGCAAACAGAAACCCGATGAAGACACTAGTGATTTTTATTCCCGATTTGAAAAATGTTTCGGTATTAATAGCGGCCTGAAAGCAAGTAGCGATTCATATCCACATCTTTTTGTAACAAAATTAGTTGAGAATTCCTTGCCTCAGGTTAAGAACAGAGTATTGAAAGTAGAGAGCTCTTGGCAAGCTAATACCCCGTCACAAATGTTACAAATGCTACAGTACCACCAGAATAGAATTAGAGAAGAACAAGAACACGAACAAAGACGTATGAAAGACACGAAAATGAAAATGCTCATTGCCCAGTCAGTTCCAGCTGACAGTCATAAAAAGGGTGCGACACAGTCCAATAATTCAGCGGTTCCTGTTAAAGGGACATGCAACTATTGTAAACAGCCAGGTCATTATATAAACGATTGTGCAGTTCTGAAACATAATATCTCTACGGGTAAAACCAAGGAGAGACCACGTCCACCTAGACAGGATCAGATCCAACAACAAGTACCTCAGAATGTACAGCCTATGCAAGCTGCACAACAGACCGTAGCGGTACCACAGCCTATTGCCGCAACACAAAACACGACACAACAGATGTACCAGTATGCACAAAATGACTATCCCGATTATCAGCGATACACATGAAACAGCCTAGAGAGGGAAGTTGGCTTACCCCTTATTGAGGTTCCCGTAGATCAAGAGGGTCCTTATGTACATAGTCAAGTATTAGGGAAAGACAGAAAGTTTTTAATTGATACAGGGGCAAGCAGAACAACTATAAGTCACGACGAGGTTCCAGGGGCACCCCTCTCAGGCTCACAAAATGTTTCCCTTGGATTTTCAGGAAAGCCTATTGTTAACGAAGTATCGCAACCTCTTCCTGTTGCAGTTGGTCCATTGACACGGACTACAGATTTATTGCTTACAAAATCATGCCCAGAAAACTTGTTAGGTATAAAGACACTGAAAGCTCTAGGAGCTGTAATATGTTGTTCCCCGGAGGGGGTACGACTATTTTTGCGTGACTTTAAAGGTCACTACGTATTTAGAGACATGGATCACCGGTTACAGAATGTCCCTGCACATTTATGGGCACAAGGCCCCACTGATGTAGGTTGTATGCACATTACACCATATCGAGTCACACTCAAAGCGGGAGTGGTATTACCACGAATTCGGCAATACAAGTTACCTCCAGATGCTGTAGTGGCTTTGCTGCAAATCATTGACGAGCTCATTGCACAAGGAGTGGTTGTGGAAACCGACTCCAATGTATGTAATTCTCCTATAATTCCAATTCTTAAACGAACTGATCCAAAAGCACCTCCAGTTTATCGATTAATTATTGATCTGCGCGAATTGAATAAATGCATTGTACCACAATATCCAGTGGTTCCAGATATCTCTTCATTATTAACAGCTATTGATTCAGAAGCAACGTTCTTTACTGTGATTGACCTCAAGAACGCCTTCTTTAGCGTCCCAATCGATCCGGAAAGCCAATATTTGTTCGGATTTTGTTTAAATGGACGAAGCTTCAAATTTGCACGCGCACCTCAAGGATTCACAGAAAGCCCCAGCATCTATAGCCAAGCACTGAAAAGACAACTTGACAGTATCCACATGCCTGTTAACACTACCCTGCTTCAGTATGTCGATGATCTGCTGATCACCGCCCGAAGCGAACCCGAATGTGAAAAAGCATCACTGACGGTTTTACATTTTCTGGCCGATAAGGGGCACAAGGTGTCCCCTTCGAAGCTGCAATTCTGTGTTCAGCAAGTTGTGTACCTTGGGCACTTGCTGTCCAAGGGGGGGAGACAGCTCACACCTGACCGCATCCAGTTAATTGTAAACATGCCACCACACAAGACACAAAAGGAGGTGCGGGCCTTCATAGGTCTCACTTCGTACTGTAGACAATGGATTCCCCAATATGCATTTCTAGTAAAGCCACTCATTCAGTTGACAACCCAGGAGGCAGCGACTTCGACTGTCCTCCCTTGGACTCAGGCACATACACAAGCTTTTGAAGACTTAAAGAAAGCCTTATGTCAAGCACCTGTTTTAGCGACACCATGTTACAGTAAGCCTTTTACACTTTTTGTTACAGAACGCGAAGGTACTGCCTTGTCAGTACTCACTCAGGAACAAGCAGGTTCACACAAACCGTGTGCTTACTTTTCTAGCACATTAGATCCAGTAGCCCAGGCTCTGCCTACGTGCCTGAAATCAGTCGCAGCGACAGCTTTAGCGATCAGACAAAGCGATTCCATAGTATTAGGACATCAATTGACAGTGCAAGTTCCACACTCCGTGGAAGTTCTTTTAAACCGAACACAGACTCAGCACTTGACTATAGCACGACTGACAGGTTACGAATTAACATTGTTTCAGCCACACATAGAAATCAGACGCTGTAGTACATTAAATCCTGCCACACTTTTGCCATTAAGTGGAACAGACCCATTGGCACATGATTGTATTGAAGTCATTACTATTACGACGAAACCCAGACAAGACTTGACAGACATTCCATTACCAGATCCAGACCTGACACTTTATGTGGATGGTTCATGCATGAGAACAAGTACAGGAGAATTAGTGGCCGCTTACGCAGTCACGAAAGACACCGAAGTTATTGAAACAAATTGTATTGACACATTGTCAGCTCAAGCAGCAGAGCTCATCGCTCTGACACAAGCCTGTATTCAAGCCAAAAATAAAAGAGTCAACATATACACAGATTCACGTTATGCATTCGGAGTTGTACACGACTTCGGAGTCCTTTGGCGAGAAAGAGGTTATTTGACTTCTCACGGTGCCAACATTCAACACGGTCCCCTCATTCAAGCTCTGTTAGATGCAATACATCTGCCTACTTCGATATCTATCATGAAGTGCAAGGCTCATACAAAAGTCACCGATATAATTTCCCAGGGTAACGACCTAGCAGACCGAACAGCTAAGCAAACAGCACAGAATCGGATTCATGCAACTGACTTGACAAAGACAATAGTTCCGACATCGACACACTGCATGACAGTTAGGGATCCCGCCCTTGATATGATTGACATACAGACACATGCTACACCAGAGGAAATCAAGAGATGGACCGAACTAGGAGGGATCCAAACAGATCAGGGATGGATGACGAAGGGAAAATCTACATGGTTTCTCCCCGACTCAATGGTTCAAGTTATCATTAACACAATACATAGTCCAGCGCATCTAGGAGAGAAAGCTATGTTAGACAGTATTCAAAACATTTGGTTTAATAAACACTTACGAGCTGCAGCCAAACAGAAAGTGCGTACTTGCATGATTTGTTGTCAGTTCAACCCAGGTAAAGGCGTTCTGTAGAGCAAGGTGGATTTCAACCTCCTGATCACCCTTTTGAAGTCCTCCAGATGGATTATATCCAGATGGAACGTTGTCGAGGATTCAAATATGTTCTCGTAGTAGTATGCGCACTTTCCCGTTGGACAGAAGCATATCCAGTCTCAGATTACACTGCCCCGACCACTGCCAAGCAGCTGGTTCGTGAATTCTTCCCACGGTATGGTTTGCCCCGTATCGTGTATTCAGATAACGGCCAACCGTTCTCATCCGAGCTAATGAAACACATTTCACTCCTGTTAGGCTATCAATGGAAATTCCACTGTGTCCGGCATCCCGAGGCAGCAGGTCTCGTGGAACGTCATAACCAGACTCTGAAAATTCGACTTTCTAAAATCTGTAGAGAGAAAGGCGTCGACTGGATAGTAGCCTTACCAGTTGCACTCTTCTACATGAGAATGATAGCACATTCTCGAACAGGGCTATCCCCGTACGAGGTGGTCTTCGGTAGGCCACCAAATATGTGGGGGACGCCTATACCTCGTAAAATCACTGATGTTGATTGTAATATGCTGACAGATTACCTTGCTTCCTTGATGTCTGCACTACAATCTTGCCGTTCACAGGTAGCTGCAGCCTTTCCCGACAACACCGAGGTGAAGCCCCATGAAGTGGTTCCCGGAGATTTTGTTTTTATAAGAAACTTCGACAGGAGGAGCCCGCTGGAGCCTCGCTGGCAAACGCCGAAATTAGTACTCCTGACCACGAGGACAGCAGTGAAGATTGAGGGTCGCAAGGGTTGGCTACACTCGAGCCATATCAAGAAATTTCATGGACTGCCTTCTGATTTGAACTCTCAGCCCTGCCCTCCTCCACAGACTGATTCAAAACTCCCCCTGGTCGAGAAAACTGCTGCCCAAGAATATAAACTGAAACTAAGGTCTAGCAAGTCAGACAATTTGATTGTTTAAGTCCTCTCCTAGGTGAATCGGTTAAATTAGTCTCTGACATGTATCCTCTAGACCGAAATAGAGAGAGTGAGAGACAGAAACAGCTCAAGAAACGTGCATATTGTAAATCACTTTATAGTCACTGTATAGTGACATTGTTGATTATGTTTTTTCTAAATCTTCTGATTATTGCTGCAAGTATACTGTTGCACATATACTATCCTATTTTCAAGCGTGCACATTCTGCTTACAATGTTACTGCCGAACATTCTTTTAGCGAATTACCTCCACATGAGTTGCCCTACAGACTTGCGCTGCGCAACAACACATTCATTAGTATGTTACATCACTCCCATCAGGCCAACAACGCTACAAATTGTTGGATATGTGGCCGACTCCCTCCCTATCAGAAATACAAGGGAGTTCTGCCTCTCTTTCCGTATCCATTCACACACAATGGTTCCTGTGGCGCATGGTTTAGTTTGATTAATTCTTTAGATTCAAATACCGTAGTTTACCAGAGCAACTGGGTATGGGGAAACCTGAACCTAGTTTTGCTTAAAGCCTGCTACCCTAACAAGGAGGGACTTCCCAAAAGGACAGGAACTGATCTAGAAAATGAAGTATATGGATTAGGTAACTTTACACTTAACCTCATGATTCTGAATGTTGAATCCGAAGCTGCACCAGTCTTGCCTGCTATGTCAGTATTACCAGTCAAAGGTGAATTATGTGTAAGAAAGAATGGTTCAGTACACCTGGGTCATAGTAAATGTACTACTGTGATCGAATTCAGTGATAAAGGCAAGTCTACATTTAGAGCTTCCCGTCATTCCTACTTCATTTGTGGTCATACCGCATATATACGTTTACCTCTAGATTGGGATGGTACCTGTTACATTGCATTCCTTCTGCCGCCTGTCTTCCTAGCCCCTCCTGATTATCATAGAAATACCCATCTAGTACACAATAGACCCCAGAGAGATCTCCCGATTGTCGACTACACTGAAACAGCATGGGAACAATACACAGACTTCAATAAAGGTCTCTTTCCCTACATAGGTGTTGTCTCTAATAGTAAACTGATACGCAGATTAACCAGAACCCTTGAAGCAGTAGTGAATGAAACTACCTCTGCCCTAGGCAACTTAACAGAGGAGCAGTCTGCGATGCGGATTGTTGTTCTCCAAAATCGTCTTGTCCTTGACGTCATCCTGGCCGATAGGGGCGGAGCCTGTAGAGTCATCGGATCAAGTTGCTGTGTTTTCATTCCAGAAAACGCGCCATCCGTATATAAAGCCATAACTCGTCTTCATAAGATTGCAAGCCAGATACATCAGAATCCAGGCACCTGGACGTGGTCCGGTTGGTTCTGGAGCGTGTTGTCAGCCTGGGGATGGAAAGTCCTATCCTTCCTAGGTATTGGCCTTCTCATAGTATTCAGTTGCTGCCTGTGTCTACAATGTGGACCAGCGATTTGCGGCCTGTGTGCCACATCATGTATTCCACGTTCAAGTTCTCATTCAAAATCCCGTAAGAAGAAAGAAGAGCAAATGATGTTACATGAACAGATTGATGGATTCCTGAGGATCGATATCTCATGAAGGGTCCGTAGGGGACAAGAAGGGAATGAGGAAATATGAATTTTTATGATCAATTGTGTCCCCTATCTTAGACCCCAACGGCTCCATGTACATGCTACAAGTACATGTATGTTCCCTCCACTTCAAGCTATGAAGACGCAAATACATATGCGTCCAACGTTAACATGTCCTCTTTCAGATCCACCATGAATGGGTCGAATACTCCGTTCCTAAGTATGCCTTGCCACCGTCTTTATATGGTATACTTGTCACGTTTTTCAGCTCTGGCAAGGTAGGCCCTGAATTTCTGCCATCGAGCTTTTCCTGCCTTTTGCCTCTGAATGCTCCAGCCTGGACCTGTATCTGTATCCATGACCTTTGTCTTACTCCCTGCACGGCTAATGGTGCCTGGCCCGGCCTGTTGCCTGCCAAGACTGTATTCAGCCTTCAAGTTATCTGCTCCGCTCCTCGAGAAATGCATTCCTGTCTAGTAATTTAGGTAAACATCCTTCCAGCTACAGAGCAAAGGGCCCGGCCTTACTGTCTCCGTGCAAGTAATTCATAGCTTCTGTTGCCATGGTAGGCCCATGCCCCCTCGCATCTCATGTAGACACGTAGACGCTTATACACGCACTAGCAGTTAGTATAGGATAGCCTCTGCCTGAGAGACCTTTCCTTCCAGATAATACAGTTCTTTAAACACAAGATATTAGATACGATTTGGGATTAGGTTGTTCTGACATCCCAGACTTCTGTCTCCTCATGTAGGGCTAAATGTCAAGTCCCCTTCACCCTCCAGTTACACGTCAATCACACGTCATGCTACTGTGCGCGCATCTCTGCCATGTATTTCTGCTGACTTTGCAGGATTCTCTTATGGATCCACCCACCTGTGTCATCCTCATAATGACGTATCTGGTACACGCCCTCATGCACGCCTATTGTAACGCCTTTTTCATTACGTATGTGTATTCTTATCTCTCTTCTCAACTGTCACGCCTTCTGCATCTGTCTTCACTGTAATGCATTGACTATATATATGATAACCTGTCAATAAAGTATTGCTCTATCCCTTCCCGAACCTTCGTGGTGACGGAATCCGATTGCCTGGTTCGAACCAATTCCTTTGTAAGGAATAAACCCATTTTAAAACCTCAAATACCACGGATTCTGCCTCTTATTTTTACTGAGTTATTCTTATTGAATTTTACCGCATAAATTAAGTTTAGGTAATTTAAATTTACCACAGTTGTCCCTCAAAAACTGTTCAGCATACAAATTTGTCTGCTCAACAATCTCACCCAAAAATACATCATCCATAAACAACTGAAAAAACTGAATAGGCAAAAAGTGTTCACAATCCACTCTACAACTTGCATCACCGCTAAAGGCAGGCAACACCGGCTGCACCATGTTTGGATCAACCCAAAGTCCAGCACTTCCAGTAGGAAGCCTAGCAGCCTCAGACTGCAATCCAGATGCCTCTTGCACCATCGGCATAGCAGTTTCCTCCTCTAAGACAGGCACTTCATCCGCACTGAGAGTTGCTTCATCCACACCAAGAGTACCTTCATCTGCACTGAGAGTACCTTCATCATCCGATGATTCCATGTGGAGAGAAAATTCACTGCCAGAATCTTCCCCTCCCTCCTCTCCCTCAGACGGACTGTCAGTCTCATAATCATGCTCAGAGGAAGATTCAAGAAGCATACCAACCACCTGTTGAGCAGTCATTCTACGGCTAGCCATAATGCTTATTAATAAACGTAACTTGTCAAACAAGTCAACAACAATAAACACTTTGTAAAATAAGTAATAAACATAAAGCACCTTTATCAAAAACACATATATACTCCAAAACAATACCACTCACTTGCCAGAGGCAGCTAAACTACTCACCACCACCTACTCTGCACAGACACAGTATGGATCAACAATATCCCACTAAAAAAGAAAGAGAAAAGAAATTACACATAACACTATGCAAAACACATCGCAAAGAATGTCATGCTCAAACCACTAACTAAATATGCTGCCATTATGACATCACTTACAAAAAAATTCATTCAAACATTACAATATTACTCATTTGGAGTAAATACAACAAAAAAAAATTCTTACAAAAAAAATGCAACTACACAAAACTGCAGAACAACCACTGTCGAAACCGGAAACAGGAATCAAAAGCTTTAGACTAGAATAAAAAGGAGAAAAAAACATTAATGTCACATATGCATATAATGCTCTATACCATCACGTACTGCGCAAAATGTATTGCTTGAACCTCCCACTTTCAAGAAGGAAAGATCGATGGCCCAATCCTTTACAGGCAACGCGGCGATAATCTGGAACTCAGCCTCAGTTCCGGACCACCCCCTCTTCCCAGTCCTTCATAACTGACCTCAAAGTTCTCCTCCTGCAAAGACACTTCCAAACTTAATTCACGCCCTCTCTATTGTCGGAAGGAAGTCTTTACATTATAGGAAATTCTGTTCTCCATGCCTATAGAAGTGCCTTCCCAGTGTGTTCCTGTGTTTTGAGTGTCTGCCATTTATTGCACTTTTATACCTCTACTTGTACTTTGTATTCTTTTGTAACTTGCACACATGTCACTTTTCCTCTTGTAACGTATTGTTTGCTACCTCTTGTATTTTGTTTGCTTTTGATACATGCACAATTACCACCATTGCCTCATGTAACGTAACGTTTGCTCTTGTTTTCTGAGTGTCTGCCATTTATTGCAGTATTTTACCTCTACTTGTATTTTGTACTCTTTTGTAACATACACACATCACTTTTTCCTCTTGTAACGTATTGTCTGCTACCTCTTTGATATTGTTTGAACTTTAAAATATTTAAAACATAATGTGGCCATAAGGGGAGCGACCCTTGCCTAAGGGGCCGCTCCCACAAACAACCCCAAACCAAAAAAAAGAAGAAAAAAACTGGCGCTAGTGGCCATTCCTGCTGCACGATCGAACGATCGTGCAGCAGGAATGCATAAAAGAAACATCGGGGGCAGAGGCGTAGCTAGAGCTTGTGGCGCCCGGGGCTATCTCTCAGATTGCTGCCCCTGGGGAGGGGGGTTTGATGGGGAAAAAGGACGGCGACCAATGGAAAGAGATCCGAGAGACACTTAGTATCGCCGCTAATAGTTACCTCGATCATGCAAGTTACATGCACATACATGACACGGTCCAAGGCTACACAATTGAATACACCGGTGACTGGCAGTACAAAAGAGAACACACAGACTGCATGATCTATCTGGGGACTCAGGAAAACCGCATGTGACATCCATCCGAGAGCTGCGTGAATAATTACCTGGTAATCCCCTCCGCACAATGCAAACATGCACATACATGACACTGTTCAGGGATCCATCATCTACAGCTGACATTAAATGACCATTCATCATGGTCCCCCCATTAAAGCAGTGCACTTTGTGATCTGCATGGTACATGTCTTTGCAGCAGGCACATTAACCCTCTGTGCTACCTTTCCAGGAGTCAACCCTTCCACTAGACAAAACTCCATCTCTCTCTAGGAAGAACATTAATCACCAAAGTTATCATGACATTTTTATTGCTTCTGAAAATTGCTGGAGGCCAGGAAGGAGGCAGCAAGTTTTTTCAAACCATAATATACTTGCAAACACTACGCACCCACCCGAAATAGGTACCCAGTGAGGTCACACCGTTCGCATCTCCCTAACCTGCTCAAGGTTCATGTGACCTCAATGACAGAGTCACAGCGAATGGATCACTGTTGCTCTAGGGTGTGCTGCTTCGCAGGCCTGCCCGCAAGACTGGAGATGAACTTCAGTATGGATTGTGGTGGACAGGCCTTCAAGGTTAACCCACAATTGACACCACTAGGGTACACCTGCTTGTGCTAAGACATCAAGCCTTCTAAGGTCTAGTAGGGCCGTCTAAGGTCTAGCATGGGAATGTGCTCCCTCAGTAAAGTGGTTTGGTGGACTGGTCATGAAGGCTGAACCTGGTTCCCCAGTTCCAAATTTGACAGCTCTGGCCGTAGTGCCACATCCTCTCCCCCACTGAACACCATACTTGCCCACTGAGAGAAACTCGCACTGCCTTCAGCTATAACCTAATTGTGCCCACTATAAACACTTGGATGTGGCTCAATTCAAATTATGCACTTGATAAGAGTAATATGCTGCCTAAAAAATAAATAACAGCAACCACTCATAGGGAATGCAAAGCATGTGAAATGTAAGCAGAAACAATATGGTTACCTTAACGATCTCTCACTCACTATTCAGAAATCAGCGAGTGGTTTTACCTGAAAAGTTATGGACATGACTAGAGGGCCCTGAAGGGAACCGTTTCAATGTCCATTGCTTATATCGTTACAAAACGTAAGCAGTATGGTATAAAAAGACCACATCCATAAACACAGAGCCATGGTACACATTGTGTTTTCCAATCCACCCATCAACCAGGTATTGCAGTACCTCCAGGAATGGTACACTTTCCCACCTGGGAACAACAATGCTGTTCAAAGAAAGACGAGAAAACGAAAGTAGCGCTTCACTGGCAAAGTCTGTAAAGTGAGGCTGATGTATTTGGATGTAAATAAAACCAATCTGGCCACTTTGCAACCCCTCTGTCTTGCTTTATTTAGTTACGTATTTATTTTTCATATTTAAAACCTTCTATTTCTCTCCATCCTGCTGCACTTTGGAATAGAAAAATGTCAGAAAAAGGGCATTTCCCGCAAGTGTTTTTCATTTTTGGATCCATTTCACAGGGAAGCGACTAAATGAAAGAGGTTGTGAACCGTTTCAATTTACGGTTTTCAGTAAATGAGGAGCAAGACAGAAAGAGAGGGAATAATAGGAAGAGAGGGGGGGACAGCTGCCAGCACAAAAAAGAAAAGGACATTTCCCGAGTCCAAATCCCCCCTCCCCAGCCCCAAACCTCACCTTTCTTCTCCGTTGCGCAGGAAGCAAATGGCTTCCTGCGCGATAGAAAACAAAGGGGAAACCTCCAATGACGTCAGCGCGGCTCGCTCGCTGACGTCATTGATGACGCGGGGGTGGGGGGAGGGGGGAGGCTGGGAAAGGTCTTCCCCTGCCTTCCCAGTAAAAAAAAAAGGATCGACCACTCACGGGGGGAGCGCCAGCGCTTCCCCCGTGGGTGGGTGTCATGACGAGCTGGACTCATCATGGGCACATTGCGACTGTGCTGCATGACGAGTCCAGCTCGTCATGGGCACAGAACGGGTTAAAGAGCAGAGGGGAACAATTTATTATTCTCACTCCAGTCAGTGCAACAGTAGGGAAAGTGTTGGATTGCGGAGGGGTATAAATTACTATTCCCACTCCAATGAGTGCCCCAGTAGAGAAAGTGTTGGATAGCAGAGGGGTAAAAATTACTATTCCCACTCCAGTGAGCGTAACAGTAGGGCAGGTGTTGGATTGCGGAAGGATAAAATGTACTTTTCCCACTCTAGTCAATTCAAAATTAAAAACAAACAAAATATCATCAACAAAATAAAACAATATTTTTTTCAGTTATAAAATAAATAAATATGTTAAAAAGTTTAATAAAAATATATTTAATTTTAAAAATGTTAAATATAAAAACATATTATAATGTTAAATACATATCACAAATACCTACACATATTGCCTTAATTAAAATAAAAAATTATTTGCAAACAAATAAATATTTTTATTTAGTAATTAGTTATTCACAAAAATATTATTTATTAAATACATGTAGTTTATTTTCTTCCTACCCTATAGCACCACTCAACTCACAACCCACATCTAAAATAAAAATAAAATATTTGCATAATTCACATAATTAATTATCAATTAAACAAATACTATTACTTAAAAACATAAAAGTTAATAAACTTCCCACCCTTACCCCATAATCCCTGCAACCCACACACAAAAAATTATTCAACAATTACCCTAATTAATGATCAATTAATTAATATTAATTATCGACAAATTATTAATTCATTAAAAATAAATTACTTTCCCACTCTACCCCTAAAAACCCCACAACGAAGCCCAGGCCAAGGGTGGGCCCATACCCGCCCGTCGGAGCCCGAAGGAGACTGGGCCCCTCCTCTAACGTGCTTCAGGACATATCACCTAGTATAATGGGCAGGAAAAAGACAACCAAACCAGCTATGGAGGAGGTAACGATCACCATGCTGGATAATTTCTTGGCTAAAGCTAAATCAGCCTTGGATAATGAAATTGCATTAACTGAAAGGAGGCTGTCTATGGGTGGTGGAGATTACCGGCCTGGAACTATAGCTGTCCAGGTCGTGCAATGATGCTCAGCCGAATAAGCCCTCTGTTTCTGAGCCCACCCAAGCTGAACTTGCGGCTGTGGCCGCACCTCTGTGCCCCACAGCTGCCCAGCCCTCTCCCATCACAGCCGCTGTTACTGTTAAAAGGAAAAGGGGGCTGTCCAAAGTAACTTCACCAGCTACTGTTAAAAAAGAAAGAAGGGGCCAGCTCCCATTAGTTACAACATTCACCCTTCCCCCTAAACAGGGTGACAGCAAATTGACTGTGAACATTCAAGACATTGAAGCGCTCCTTAAGAAACTATTAGATCCATTAATTTCCCGCCTGGACGCTACTGATCGCACTCCTGCAGGTTTAGCAGTTAATAGACCGTTATCACATTCAGTGTCAAATACGGGGGGATCTGGCACCATTGTCAGTTAATGTAATTGCTTGTGAAGATTCCATTACCCGTAATCATTGTGAGGGGAACCAAATCAACCAGGTTGTGACCTCACATAGTGTACATGGCCCCCCTATAGGTCCCCAACGAAACACGGCTCTAAAAACTTTACCTTGCCCTAGTGCTGACAGCAGCACGCAGCAGGCAAATAGAATGATCACTTAATTCTCTACACGGTCATCCACAATTACTGGCCTGCCAAATGACCAGCACTCAAACACCAGTAAGAGAAGTAAACCTCCATCTTTGAACCTACCCCCCGGCGGCTTGTCCCTTTGTAATAATTTTGGCCAGCGTCCCTATTCTTAGAGTTGACAAGACTGAAACAACTTCTCAATTGTTGACCAAAGCTTACCATTGGCTGTCGCAAGCTGCTAATATTGGCCAACCAATACAGCACCATCTGATCATGGCCAGAAGAATTCCCTGAGTAGGGCCAGATCCAAATGTATTTGAAAACGATTGTATTGTTTGCAACTTTAACAACCGATAGCTGGTGAGAGTCAATTATCATCAGCCCCCCCCCAATTCCCAGATTTTTGCTGTTCCACTTGTTTTTTTTTCTATAAACCCCCTGCTACTATCAATATTATTACACAAAATATTAGATTCTTTGTAAACACTCACACTTCTTGTACCTCTCAGTCAGTTTATACTATTATATACCCCTAGCAACCAGATTTGGCCCTCTGGGGGGGATTGGATAGTTGTGATCGACTGACTCCCTATCCAGCCATACTGCCGTCGATCAGTATAGTTGAGGGTAGAGCCCCTAGTACATATACAGGCGCAGGGGTCAGAAATGGTAATGAAGGATTAGCACCCATGAGCTATAGCTTCCTTTCTTTGCCTACGCTACAGCCTGAACATGGGGGGATTTCAATACTCTCCTGGAATATAGCAGGTTTTGGTAATAAATATGACAGGGGGCATGGGAAAAAGAATTGCGAAATGCTTGAATAATTTGCCTACAGGAAACCCGGGAACGAAACCCAATTTTTATGAATGATTATCGCGCATTTTTTACACAAGCTGTCCCCTCGATTTCCGGTAGAGCAAAAGGGGGCCTTCTAACTCTTATTTCCAACACTATGGGCCTGATTCTGATGCAGTTAGGAAGGCCTCCTGACGGCATTTGCTCCGTCCAAATCGGATCGGGAATGTGTCTTTTTAACCGACTCGGAAAGGTTTCCAACCAACAGAGTATGATGTGTTAGCCGTTAGGAATAGCCCAATCCAAACCCGATGGCATTTGGAATGACCAAGCCGTACGGAGCAGAATTGTACGTCTCTACGGGCCGCGTTTCCAAACGACCGAGTACGATGCTGGATTTGGACAGCCTTTCTGAATCGTGCCATCCGAATCGAATCAGCAGTTGGAATCAGACTTTGGGGGACCGTAGTGGGCCCCCTGCACTTGGAGGCTTCCTAATCGGCCCCGTGGGGGTACCCATGGGTCTTCCCTTACCAGTCACGCACTGTGTGGCAGGCACCAGGGGGTGCCCGCCACAGGATGCCCGATTTTCCCCAGCCACCCCTTTCTTCAATGGCAGCCTATGCATTTGGTCGGAACAAAGGCTCCCATTGAAGTCAATGGGAGTTCAACCAAATCGTATCTGGAAGCATCCGGATGCATCGTGCTCGGTCGGTTGGACTCTCCCAATCCGATTAGGTTAGAATCCATTCCCAACCCCATTCGGCTGGGAAGCTTTCCAAACGGCATCAGAATCGGGCCCATATCTTTTGATAAGGTTGATTTTGTGAACACCTCTGCTTATTTTCATATCATTGTTGCTAGAGTTCGAAATAGGCTTGATTTACTGATAATACATTTTTACAATATTAATTTTGTAAATCAAACAGAAGTGGTTAATGACCTGACCCGTTCTATGGAGGATTTGCTCTCTCATCATCCTAAACCACCTTTTACTGTTTGGGCGGGTGACTTTAACACTCATATTTGTAAACACTCTGACTCAAAAATATGTGGGGTAACTGATCTGAATGGGAATATGCTCATCCATTTTAACCACCACAATTATTGTAACTCCCTGAATAGTCTGTTGATGAATTGCTGATCAAATTTGTTCTAGCTTGGGTCAAATGTTCCCAATTTTCAATAGGTCAGGTACCATTTTTGCATTGATTTTATCCTGCTTCCTTTGTCGCTGAGTAGTTCTCCCAAACAATTTGAGGTTGTGATGACCGAATATAGCGATCATGCATTGTTATTCTCCTCATTTTATTGGTCACTGCATGAGAAAGGGGAAATTAAAGTTGTACCCAAAACATCTCTATCCAAGGAAAATGGTTACACTTTAAAATGGGAGAATGCGATCGCAAAATTAGCTTTTGCGATGCATGAAATAACTTGCCACTCGCAATTTAAAAAATCGCAATTATTTGCGATTTCTTAAATTGCGATTGCATTTAAGGAATCGCAAATTGCGAATACTTATATGCAATGCAAGATGCCTTTTAAAATAGCGATTTTGCTATTAGGGCCCACTATTTACCGCGAAATCATACCTAAATAGCGGAAACTTTGAAAAATTCACTAAAGTGCATTTTTTAAAGTTGTAAGTTACACACACACATGCCCTTGGGACATGTGCGTGCGCAACATATGTGCACGGATCGATTTCAGGGGTGCAACAGGCTGTCCTTTTGACGCCCTTGCACCCTTGAAAATGCATGCGCAATTTGCGCGTACCTATTGGTACTCGCAAATTGCACATGCAATTTCCCATAGGAATGAATAGCCCATAGGCCTGTAGGCCTGTAGGCCCATAGGCATGAATGGGCCCATAGGAATGAATGGGAAGCCATTCCTTATTTGCAACTCGCAATTTGTGAGTCGCAAATAAGGAATGTGTAGGAATCGCTATTTTTATAGTGATTCCTACATGCATAGGCTTTTGCGAGTCCTTAGTTGCGATACCTTAATAATTGCAATTAAGGACTCGCAAAATCCTACCTTGATGCATGTGCCTGGTAGTCCCAAGTGAAATACTACGTAAAACTCTGTCTTTGTCTTATCAGGAGTTATGTCTATGCCTAGACTAATCGTCTAATAGTGAAGAAGTCGTGGCAGCCATAAGTAGCATTTTAAGCGTTATAAGACACGTTAACTCGCCATTTTTCCCAGAAAAAGTCCTCACCAATTAAGGGGTTTGATAAAGAATGCTCCCAAGTCTCTGTGGCTTTACGGAATGCACTTAAACTATCCCCAAGGGACCCTATCCTTATTAAAAACTTGAGGTTCAAATACAAACATGCAAGGCAGGAAAGGAAAAAGGCGCTTTCTGTGGAAGTATGGGACAATTTAAGATTAGCCTCACTGTCTAAAGACACTAGGGGGTCTATTAGTATGGTGGGCGGATCGCCACCACCCAAACTGGGGTGGCAATCCGCTCGCCATACTACACCGCCCGCATGACAATTACCCCCACCATATCAGTATGGCAGGGGGCACCGTGGAGGACTCTAAGACCGTCTGCCGCTTTTCTTCCCGGTCGACGAGTCGACCGGGCGGAAAAGGGTTTAATATGGTGGCGGTGTCTACTAGACACCGTCATCCACATTAGTATGCAGGCGGAGAGCAACCTTTCCGTGGTGGCAAGCGGAGTTCACAGTTGGGGGCCCGTTGCGGGCCCCCAGGAAGTTGAGGCGGGCGGGTGTGCTCATGGGGGGTACCTATGGTACCCCCCTGCATTTGCGTGCACAATGCGGCAGGCACCACGCGGTGCCTGCCACTTTGTGCATGCAAATGCACAACCTGCATTTTTACCATTGTGGTGGGTGCTGAAAGCACCACCCGCTGCAATGTTAAAAATGTGTGATGCGCCCGCCAGCGGGGCGGGCGCATCCTAATCTCCCCCACGGGCCCGCCACACATATGGCGGACAGTCCCGTTTTCCATCGGGATGGTGGGCGGACGAAGTCCGCCCACCATCCTAATGATGCCCTAAGGCTTTCTGGCAAGTGGTCAGTTCCCCGTTTCTTCAAGGAAGTAGTGGTCCTTCGCTAGAACTCCACATAGATGAGGCCACATGGTTGTCCCATTTTCAGAAAATATTCCAAAAATAGACAGATGATATCATGGAACCTTCTGAGTCCTTGCCGGTTGTTCCGCCTGTATTGGAATTTGCGCTGGATGAGGTTTCCCTAGTACTGTCCCAATCCCCTCCTTTAAAGGCCGCAGGACCAGACGGTATCCCAACTGATGTTTTCCTTATTGATAAAGACATGTGGGTTGGAGGAAAGGGCTAAAGAAAATATTATACTTGCGAAGCCCATTATGGCTTTAGAAAGAGAAGGAATATGACAGACCAATGCCTCAATCTTGCCTTAATTGCTGCTAAATAAGTCACTACGAAGAAAGGTCAATTATATATGTCATTCATGGACCTGTCCGCCGCCTTTGACTGCGTGTGCCACAGTAAACTGTGGGACATTATGAACTCATTGGGCGTGGACCCCTCCATAACCTCTTTCATCAGACACTTATACAGCCAGGCAGAGGCTGTGATTCATTATGGTATAAATGGAGAATGTACGAAACCCTTCAGAATTGAAAAGGGGGTGAGACAGGGTTGTGTTCTCACCCCCTTTTTAGGTCTCGCCTGACCCAGCGCATGCGCTGGTCTGGCGAGACTTTTTGTGAGGGCTTAAAAAATTGCTACCATGGCCAGCCTAGAGCTACAGTGCATGTGCGTGGGCGCGTGCCGCGCTTGATCGTGATTGCGATCACTTTTACTTGCTTTGATGTTTGATCGTGATCACTGTGAAAGCATTGGTTTCACAGAGAACATCAAAGCGGCCGCGAAAGTGAATTTCACGGCCGCTTTGATGTTCTCTCTCCCAATGCTTGTTTACAAATTGAGCACAGGGCAAAATCTCACTTAGGCTGTGTGCTTCACCAGTGCAGCTGACATCTTTGCTTGTGCCATCTGCTCCTAACTATCTAGTAACTCATCTGCCCGCTCTTCTCTGTCTGCCATTAATTCTACCAGTCTCAGCCTCAGCTTCTCCATGGGCAGTCAAGCTGCTGTCTTCTAGCATTTCACTTTGGTTTTCATTCTGATTCATTCGAGGTAACTTTTTCAGACATATCACTAGCCCTATGCTAGCCATCACTTCTCAGGCACAGCCCGGAAGAGCACACATGCTATTGCGCTGAAGACACTCTCTCAATGTCAGGATGGGGTCTGTCAGATGCCAGGAGCCAGGGTGTCAAACCGTGAGCAGCCTCTGTGCTTTTCCCCGGGTAAAACTCCAAAGGCTTCAAAACCCATAACTCCGACCCGCTCGTGCACGCACCAAGCTTTGCAAGAGAAAGCAAAAGTGTTTTGGGGGCCACACTCATAGGAGCGATCACTTTATAGGTGAAACGACAACTTACGAGCACCCCAACAGCAGAGGTACTTACAATGGGCTCCCAGTGTCTGCTGATGCATTAAACGACTGTAGACTAGTGGAGCCAGGCCATCGAGCCCTCTACCTCTGACATTCCCAAAGGTTCACCCCATGTGCAGGCTCAGTGTGCAGAGCCTAGAGAGATGCTTTGCAGCTTCTGGGCATTGTTGCTGTTACACCTCGCATGACCAGGGCTAGAGTGTTGCACCCGTTATGCTGTACTTTTTAGGCCATTACAATACACATCATGAAATAAAATGTAGCGTTAATCTCATTACATGGTCATAAATGATTTCTTCAGTTCATGATAAAGAGTCACACAAAGTGCCACTCATGAGGAATTAAAAAGTCACACATAAACACATTGCAATCATATAAATGTTACACATACACAACCTGAAAACGCGGCAGCTGTGAATAGGTGAAAAAAGGTTTGTAAAGCAGTCACTGTCTGTTTGGGTTTCCTCTGTTTCCAACACTTTAAGCTCAGTTTGTATACAAACGTTTCATGTTTATGCTGTGGTGGCTGGCTTCCTGGTTGATTCATGTTGTCATGGTGGCATCTTGTATGAAGTGACCTGTATGAACAATACCTGTATGATTTAGCGTCTAGAATTTCTAACCCGATATCTTGGAGGTGCGAGGATTCTAAAAGCATTTCCTCTGCTTGTTGGTTTGGGAGCTTAGACTGCCGTCGTGGTACTTGATTATTAGTCCTTAGAACCAGAGTCCCACAAACTCAGTTTAGAAAACAAAATGTAAACTCATAGAGTACCCGCTTCTGAGACTGAGTCAGGTCTGCACACTGCATGTGAACAGTATGTCCCATTGGGTCCGCCATCAGAATCTTCTGCGCTTGGGGGGTTTTGACCATGCTGCAGTCGCTGGCTTTGGTGCAGGTCACAGGGCTGACCATTACCCCCTCATTGATCCTCCTCATCCCAGTCATTACATAATGAGGAGCCGGTCCCGCCTCCCAACAGGCACTCTAACAAGCTAGTATTTTTTTTATTACAATAGAATAAAGGCCCCTCCCACCCGCCTCCATTCCTGCTTGTTTTTCTGTCTGTCGACAGGTAAGAGTATGTGCTGGTTTTTGCTGTGTTTTTAGGTCACGCCTGAGCCTGCGCATGCGGTGCTCTGGCGAGACATTTAGTAACTGGGTTTTCAAAGTGCTACTCACCGGTCTTTGCCAGCCTCCAGCTTGCTGTTACGCACACAAGCGCGCGCGACGTGCACAGCTGCCATCTGGCTTTCTGTAATGGCTCATTAAGCCTTACAGCGCGTGAATCCCCTCCCCTACCCCTCCCTTCTCCCACTCCCTCCTCGTCAGCTTCATTTTCCTTTCACTTTCGCGGCCGCGTGGCCGTGTCACTTTCACGGCTGCGCGGCCATTGCTTGTTGCTCTCCCGTTTTCTCTCCGCTTGTTGCCTAGCCACGTACTTAGCAAGTGCCCCATGGCTCTCGATTTTTTATTCCTCGAGAACCCCCTCCTGCTGTTATTTTTCGATGCATTTTTTACTTGTCTCCTTTTCACTGTGATATTTAATTCCACGCTCTCTCGCCGCATTTTCTGAACCATCGACAAGTTCCCAACCTTTCTATAATTCGTTCAACACACAGCTCCATCCCCCCCCCACTTGCAGCTCTTTGCTCCAAACCCCAGTTAGGGTCCTCCCTGCACTTCTCCCAAACTCTCTGTTCTTCCCCGTCACTTTCGATCCGTTACCATCCCTGTTTATTTACTTTGCCCCATTTTTCTCTTTCCTATATCCCTTCCTTTTATTTCCCGTTTTTCGTGCCAGCCTCGTCCGTCTATTTATCTGGCGTGCTGTGTGGCAGTTGCGATTTCCTCACTAACCCCTTTCTTCGTTTCCGAGTAGTAAGTGAAAGGGCGAGTTGTGTGGGCCTGCAGTGTGGCCTCGAAACCTTCAAATCGACCAGTCTGTCCATCCCTTACAGCCACATGCTGATTTGGCCATTATTAATTTTTAATTTTACGTGACAGTGCCTGAAGAGAGCGCTGAACATGCTCCCCCTGGGAGCCCTATTGGCGCAGTGGAAAGCCGATACATACGATTTAATGTCACCAACACCCAAACAAAGACATTTCACATTCTTGGCGATGCTTTTCCTGTCACAATACTGAACAGTAAGTACCTTTAATGTTTTTAATTTATTTGCTTTCTTGTTTGTACTTCTGCCTTCCCTTGTTTTTTTTAGTTCTCTAAATGGTTGTTAACATGGTACGTGCTTCAGAGGGGGCATTGACGATTTTAGAATCAAAGTTATTTCTGCTTTCAAGTTGCGCTCAATGTTTGTTGTATAAAGTGCCCTAGGCAGCACTAGGCTGCTTTGAGGCACACAGTCGGAAAGACTATTAAGGAGGCATTGTAGCTGACTATGCGTGTTCCTCAACTCCGCATCCTTCTTAAAAAATGTCTTGTGCTGCTTGTCTAACTTTTGGTTGGTATGGTAGCACTGTACATACGTTTAACAGTACTTAGTTTAGCGGTGAGTCAGCTGGTCGGCCACAGTGGTACCATTTGAATTTCATTTGGTTACAAGTGGCAGAGCGCAGCTTTCTTGTCGGAGGTATTTTCTGATCCAGCTTTTTAGTTTGTCTAGACCACTTTCCCAGTAAGACGTCGTGTGTTTCAACATTTAACCACATGTCGTGTCTGACATTGCTTCTGGATTGGCGCTTACAATTGATGCCTGTGGCAGAATTTGAATAACTTCTCTTGTCTTTTTCTATTTTTAGAAAATGTATATAAAATCGGTTAAGTGATTGCTCAGCATTGTGCTTGGTCCTGATATTGAAAAGCCCACTCATAATTTGTGTGACTTATCCGTGCAATGCCTCTTTAGACATTAGAATACAGTAAACATAATTATTATAACATTGTAGGGAATTAAAAAGCATATTTTATGGTTCCATCATGTTTGTTTATTTTCTGATTTGGTGGTATGGGCATGTGCCAAGTTTCTGTTCAAAATGTTTTTTTTTTCTGTGTGGCTGATGCTTGTGTGTATGGTGGCTCCACGACATAGAGTATGCAAGGGTACAGGCGCTTGTCTTTGTGGAGATGCAGACATGTTTTCATCCCATGCAGTCCAGGTCAGCAGCTCTAGGGCAGCAAACGCAAATATGTTTCAATGTCTTTGCTTAGAGACCACAGTTGTAGTGGTCTCCCACACGGGGGCCTATGTTACGCCACTGCTCCCACCTCTGAATAACATGGTAAATCGTGGTTCAGTGCTTCCTGAAATGTCTGTTGCATTTTTTAGTTCTTCTATGGAATGCAGGGTGGAATAACAACAAGCATTGGCATAGCCAATAGGTCTCGCCTTTGGGACCTTATAAGTGTTTAGCCATGCAACAGTTGATCTTGCACCAAGGATATTGAGCTGCATAACTAAATACTTATAAGGTTCCAAAAGCGAGACCTATTAGCTATGCCAATGCTTGTTCTCCTTGTATACGAACAAGTTAGCTGAGGTCCTGAATGAAAATTGCAACAACGTCCCAGTGGCAAGCCCAATATCCTTGCCCATTATGTTCTATGCAGATGTTCTGCTGGCAAGGACATCAATAGCCTACAGAAGTGTATTGAGTTATACTCCACTTTTATGGCTCAGCTCGGCTTATTTGTAAATAAAACTAAATCTTAAGCAATGGCAGTGGGAATGGGGAAAAAGAAAAAAATAATGCATTTTCACATAGAAGGCAGACTCCTGGAGAGAATAGAGAACTTCTCATATCTGGGCATTGTTTTTGATGACAAACTAAACTGGTCTCCAATGGTTAGAAATAGACTGAATAAAATGTCCATAAATATAGCGGCCCTATGGAAGTTCTCCCTAAATTTGGGGGATAAACCAATTAAAGAAATGTTAGATATTTATTCTGCTAAAAATGTATCTATAGCTACCTATGGTGCTGCTCTTTGGGGCATAACACAGGTAGAGGCCCTCCAAGTAACAGAGGACACATTTCTCAAACGACTGCTGCCTATACCTAGCTCCTGCCCTAACATTTTAGTCCATAAGGAGCTGGGTTTTTCGTTTATCTCTGATACTATAAAACTAGCTCAGCTGCTGGCATGGCTTTCGATTTGGAAAAGGGAAACCATCCTCCTTAACCAAACAGTGATAAAGGATATTTTATCCTTTAACATAGCCTCATCAGTTGCCTGGTTAGCTTAAGTGAAAAAATCCTTTAGCAAACTGGACCTTCGGTTTTTGTATGACACTCCTTCTTTTAAAGGACATTTTTATTGCCAAACAATCGAAGTAATGGCATATTGAGCATCACCTCCTGTGGCAACTGGACATCTTTCCTATATGTCTTTTGTCACCAATAAAAGACATTGTTTTGTTTGGATGAGATTTAGACTGAACTACATTTTGCTAATGGTGGGGTACCCCTCATATACCTATTCGCTACGCCATTTGTCTCTTTGTCCTTGTGATGGTCTCTCCAACAAATCGATTTTGCACTTGCTCTTTTTATTGCACATTTTATACGGCTGAGAGGGCTAAATTCATTATCCCTCTACTGAAAAAACTCAATCTATGCTCGCACAACCAGGCATTGGAAGCAATGCGAGGTTTGGAATCCCCCTATGTCTGTTACATGGTAGTGTCCTATTAATTAGCTGTTTTAAGGATTAGAAAAGTGAATATTCTGTTATAAGGGCTAGCCCCTAAGACCACCTATGTACTGAGTCTGGAAATGTCTTCTTTTAACCTTTTAGTGGTTTCCCCACTGTACAGTTTGCCCTTGTTTAAGTGTAGTGAGTTCAGCTAATTACTGAGTAGCAGTAGCCGGTTTAAGCGTATCTAAAGCCTTAGTACTATGAACGTTTTCGCTGGGTGTTCTTTTTATCTGTTTTAACACTTTTATTGAGATATTAAGTATAAGCTTGCCTGCAAACAAGTTGTTATTTCTGTTTTAACAATTTATTGAGATATTAATTATAAGCCTGCCTACGAACAAGTTGTTATTTTATCTGCTTTTTGATGCTTTTTACCTTTTATGAAATTGAATTGGTATAATGTGATCCTGAATATTGAGTTGTTTGGATGTTTTTATGTTTTTGCTGGGGCAAGATCACCGAGGACCAGACGCCCTCTCTCAGAGCCCACTCAAAGACCCGACCGACGCCGCAGCCCGCAGCCTCAGACAATGGATCAACGACTGCGCCAACATCCTCGCCCCACTCAAGAAGCCCCCCAACACCCGCACCAGCAAGAGAGCCAGCTGGTTGACCGAAGACCTCCGGGCCTCCAAGCAAACCTGCCGAAAATTAGAAAAAAACTGGACCCGCGAAAGAACACCGGAAAGCTACACAGCCCACAGGAACTCCATCCGCCGACACCACCAACTCATCAGATCCGCCAAAAGGACCGCCTTCAGAGACTGCCTAGACAACAACGCACACAACATCAAAGAGGTCTTCAGCATCGTGAAGGAACTCTCCAACCCCAGCTCCAACACCAACGACATCCCACCGTCACAAGACCTGTGCGACTCGATGGCCACCTTCTTCCATCGCAAGATCGCAGACATCCACGACAGCTTCGACGCCGTTGCCACCATGGCAACAGCCGACACCCCCGCTCCCACGACCACCACCCACACCAACCGCCTGCTCACCTGGACCAACATCAATGACGACGACACCATCAAGATCATGAACACCGTCCACTCCGGATCCCCGGAAGACCCCTGCCCACACCACATCTTCAACAAAGCCAGCAGCACCATCGCACCCCACCTCCGGAAAACAATCAACATCTCCTTTGAGACAGCGACCTTCCCGGAGAGCTAGAAGCACGCAGAGATCAACGCCTTACTAAAGAAACCCAAGGCGGACCCCAAGGAACTCAAGAACTTCCGACCCATCTCCCTGCTCCCGTTCCCGGCGAAGGTCATCGAAAAGGCCGTCAACAAACAACTGACTAGCTTCCTCGAAGAGAACAACATCTTGGACCCATCCCAGTCCGGGTTCCGCAGCAACCACAGCACCAAAACTGCCCTCATCGCTGCCACCGACCACATCAGGATCATGCTCGACAAAGGAGAAACCGCGGCCCTCATCCTCCTGGACCTGTCAGCAGCTTTCGACACAGTCTGCCACCGCACACTAAGAGCACACCTCCACGATGCCGGAATCCAAGAGAAGGCCCTGGACTGGACCACCTCCTTCCTCTCCAGGAGAACCCAGAGCGTCCGCCTCCCCCCTTCCGCTTCGAAGCCATCGAGATCATCTGCGGCATACCCCAAGGCTCATCTCTCAGCCCAACGTTGTTCAACGTCTACATGGCACCACTCACCCACGTTGCCCGACAGCACGACCTAAACATCATCTCCTATGCCGATGACACCCAGCTGATCCTCTCACTCACCAAGGACCCCCACACCACCAAAACCAACCTCCACGAAGGAATGAAGGCCGTCATTGACTGGATGAGGAACAGCCGGCTGAAGCTGAACTCGGACAAGACGGAGGTCCTCATCCTCGGCTCCACCCCCTCAGCCTGGGACGACTCCTGGTGGCCAACGGCAGTAGGAGCACCCCCTACACCCACTAACCACGCACGAAACCTAGGGATCATCCTCGACTCCACACTCTCCATGACAAAGCAGGTCAACGCCGTCTCCTTCTCCTGCTTAAACACCCTCCGCATGCTTCACAGGATCTTCAAGTTGATCCCCACCAAAACTAGAAGGACGGTCACCCAGGCCCTCGTCAGCAGTAGACTGGACTACGGCAACGCACTCTATGCAGGAGCCCCAGCCAAACCAAACTCCTGAAACGACTCCAACGCATCCAGAACGCCTCTGCACGCCTGATCCTCGACATCCCCCGCTGCAGCCACATCACACCCCACCTGAAAGACCTGCACTGGCTCCCCATTAACAAGAGGTTAACCTTCAAGCTCCTCACCCACGCACATAAGGCACTCCACGACACCGGCCCAGCGTACCTCAACAGACGACTCGGCCTCTACACCCCCGCCAGCTCCGCTCCGCAGACCACGCCCTCGCCACTGTCCCCCGCATCCAAAGAGTGACCGGCGGTGGCAGATCATTCTCCCACCTCGCCGCCAAGACGTGGAACACCCTCCCCATCCACCTACGGCAGACTGAGGACCTTCTAACCTTCAGGAGACTCCTCAATACCTGGCTCTTCGAACAGTAGCAGCATTTCCCCCCCCCCCCAGCACCTTGAGACCCTCACGGGTATGTAGTGCACTTTACAAATGCTATGATTGATTGATTGATTTTGTTTGTAAATTATGTTTTTCTTCTATGTACTTTTTATGCATCATTTTTTAATGCGAAATAAAGATCTTGAAGATGATGAAAATAACTTCCCACCTTTTAACCCTATAAATCCAAAACCACACCCCCAAAAATATAATTAAACATTTAACAAAATTACTTATCAATTATTTATCATTAATTATCAACTAATTATTGCTTCATTAAAAATACATTACCTCCCACCCTTTACCTCTATGAACCCCACAACCCGCACCTAAAATAAATTGCACAGCTACCATAACTATTGATTAATTAATTATAATTAACTACTAATTTATAATTACTTCCCACCTAATACCCCTACAAACCCCACAACCAACACATACAATTTACCCTAAAAAATTAAAAACACAATTAACATTATAGCTTCTCAATTAAATAAATATTAATACATAAAAAATATTAATTAATTTGTTATAATTAAATTACTTCCCACCCTATTCCCCTATAAACCCACAAGCCACTACGGAACTGAAAAATGCTAAATTTACTTGAAATAAAACAACTATAAATTAACACATATATTAAAAAACATAAACAGTACTTATAAAAAAATACATCACCCACATTTAAAATATATACTAAAATACATAACGCTAATTAAAAAATCAATATTTTAAACAACTATATTTTTGCAATCGATATTAATGACTTCTTTATGTTTTAAATCGATATTTCTTACCTTCAATTCGATATTCTTGACCACAATATTCTTGCTGTCGATAGAAACCGGACCTAGGAAGCTTGTTTCTGGTCCAGGGAAGGCATGGCTTGGCAGTTCGGGCTGGACTGTTCCCATGAGGCACAGGGTCAGACTGATTTGCATATGGCCATGTCTGAACTGGGGTGGCAGAGTGGGCTAAAGAACGGTGATGGATCAAACCCAGATCTGTTGACTGGGTGTGAGTGTTTGATTGGTTCTGATGCTCCGTCCATCACCACCCCCTTTTGTACCGCGTCGATATTTCTATGTCACGATATTTAAAACTCGATATTTGTGTAAGTCGATATTTCCAACTCGATATTTTGACTGAATACCCATCGGCTATTAATAACTTCCAAAGTGGAGCTGGAAACCTACAGCGGTTTTCATCCTGTCTCACCTGGCTTCATGTGATACAGGCTCCTCATTGAGGGAACCGTGTGAAGGTAGTCAATACTGTGTGTCCAAGGGCGTAACTCAGGCTCCTGCAGCCACTGTGGCATAGGGTTCGAGGCCCATATTTTGTACCAAAGAAAGACTGTCTGAATCTTGATCAAATCTAGATAATTAGCTCCCAGTTCAGAGTGACATACAAAGTTTGAACAGCTAGAAGGGAGTGCTAAAAGATTTTTAAAAAAAGGCATTTTCCACCACTTTTAGTGATGCAACATTTATGTGTCCCCATATTTCAGGACCATACATTGCAATAGTTCTACATTTTGCATTGTAGATGGTTCACATTTCTTTTGGCTGGTTACTCCCCAGTTTCCTTGCAAATATGTGAAGAGCCATAATAGATCCGACAAATTGCAGCCTTCTCGAATTAATTGCACTTTTCCAATTAACTTCACAGTCAAATAATATCCCCAATTAAGAGAAAGTGGGGCTTACAGGTAAAATAGCTTTTCCTATAGAGATGTTAAAACACTTAGCTGAATTACGGCCCACTTTCATAACAAATGTCTTGATTATGTGAATTCGTAGCCTCAGATTTTTCATAAAGAGACAAAGCTGTCAAGGAGATGCTGCAGAACCAAAGGGGTGCGCGCCATAAGTACCGCTTCATACGCATAAAGCAGAAAAGGTATTGGCTGGTACTTAACTTGTGGCAAATCCGTGCACATACTAGCGAGTGTGTTACCCAAGTCATTAATATACAGGTTAAATTGAAAAAAAGGCAAGTATGCACACTTGACGTACCCCTTTTCAATACTAAAGGGACATGTACACTCACCCTTTATACCAAAACGTACCCATGCGTAACTACTTAAATATAAGTGTCTTAAACAGTTAACAATTGTACAATCAACGCCTATCGAACTCATTACAAACCAAAGCTTATCGTGGATTACACAGTCGAAAGCAAATGATAAATCAACAAACACCATATATAGGTTGAAAGCTAGGGGTAGGGTTTTTAGTGAAGTCAGGAAGAATGGCGCTCAGACTAGTTTGCGTGGTGTATTTGCTGGAGCAGAATTTTCTGATGAAAATCTATTGGGTTTTTAAGCTCTGGTTTGTCTATTTGTCATAATTAAAATTACTAATTATTAAATTACTAATTATTTGTTTTGTGTATATGTTTAAACTTATCAACATGTACTAATGAGAAGAAAACCGACACGAGGGAATGCTTTCGTATTGCTATTTAATAAATGTGCATGTTTTATTAAATAAACGTTGCTGAGTGCTGTTTATTTTAAAGCACGAAACGCTTTTGAATTAATGCTTTTCTGTGCTGCAAAGGCTAGATAATTACATACACATAAGGGTATTAGTGGGGTTAACACTGTTTAATCACTATGCTGTGGTAACGTTGTTTTTGTCTCTTTTAATTAAGATGGTCTATTTTGGCCTAGAATAAAATGGCCGCCGTTTGCAGCCTGGCCTCGAGTGAGAGATTTGTGATGAGAGGGCCTTGCTGAATATGGTCGAAGTCATCTGACCACAGTCTTCGCCTGGTTAAAATTTTCCGTGAGGACAGTAGCAGTGCTGGGCAAGTCTCCAAGAACCAAGAAACGTCTGAATAACCTTGGAGGACAAAGGAGCCATAAAGAATGAACTGAATGGACTCTGAAGTCATCATGTTAGTTCCGAGGAAATGTGGATGTTGAAAGATACATTTTTTAGTTCCTGTTCTGTCTTTTTATTTTTGTGATTTTTCCTGAGCGGAGATTTTCCAAATGTAGCAATGCTACATCTTTTCCTGCTCGCTCTGCTCAGCGGTTCGGCGGACGTGTAGAACATTTTATGTTTCTATAATATTGCAAGTTTCATTATAAATATTGTTAGCCTAGAGAGGGTGGGAGGCCACTTTGCCATTTCTTCCCAAACCTGTGTTGGTGAGGATCGATGCTGTGAGGACGGTGACTCGGGAGACTTCTACTGAGAGACTTGTCCTGATGACCCTTTCTGACATTTAGCTAGAATAGGTAATTATGAGAAAATGATTTACTCTGATTAATTTCTTTTGACTAATTTTAGATAAAGAATCATAATTTTAAATACGGTGTTGGTGATTATTTCTTGTCAATTATTGAGTACTCTATTTTGATTATTGTTGTATAGATTGTTTAGATTATGACTCAGGACAATTACAATAACTAGGTCTTATCGACCTCAGTGTAGATGTGGGGTGTTTAGGAGTTTTCTTTCCACAGGTTCAGTGCTGGTGGAGTATTTGAGTGTATGTTAGTGAAATGGGCCCTAGTGTATGGTGAGTGTATGTGTGTGTAACTGTGAAATTACTCTATCCGTGGAAGTAGGGAGATTTTGTACACCCCAATCTGCATCATATTCTATGAACCGAGTAGGTACGGTGCTGCCAGGTCAGGGGAATTACCCAATAACCCCCAGAAGTGTGTGTCAAAGGACCCACACTGGAAAATGAGCACAGTCCTGGGCACACGTGATGGGGGTATAACAATGGTAAGGAAGTCTCGTTTGGATTACAATTGCAACGGTCGACACCAGTGTAATGTTGAAAAGTTGTTTAATGAAGCAACGACTGAATTGAAACAAACAACCAGCCGACACGTGTTTCGTCACTAGGAATTGTCCTGTGACTCTTCAGGGCTGTGTGTCGTTTGTTAGGAATTGGAGAGCAGGACCCACAAAGCCGGTGAGAATTCCAACCCGGCCGGGGGTGCGAGGTCGGCTGGAATAATATTGGATGGGGTGTAGGAGCACCCTTGTGGGTTGCCAGCACGGTGGTAGTGCCGCGTGTGGCTAGACGATGTGGGCGGGGGGTGGATGCCTCGGGTGTGAACTGTCACGTAGTCCATGAAAATCATTTGGACGAGCCGGGGTGGGTACACCGATCAGTAGGTGGACACGTGTAGGCCCATGAATGGTATATGAGATCATCCAGTGTCTGGCGGAGGGGCGGGAAGGCTCAAGCGCTGTGTGGCGGCGGGAGATTGGGAGCCGAGGAGGAGAGTTGATCGTAGTGATCCACAATGCTTGTTCATGCTGGAAGGCGGTTACGCCTGCCGGGTGTCTGGGAGGATGTCGAAAGACACTTGTTCTGTGTAGCTGCCCCACCGCAGCTACACGCAAAAAGCGCTCCCCCAACACCATTTTAGAATTTATCCAGTTGAGAGATTTATTTCTCAATGAATCCCATGTTTCATGGTACGGAAGCTATATGTGCGGAATGTTTGCCAAGATGACCACATACTTGGTAACATCAGAAGGGAGGTCTAGTCGATTCCTGGCAGGTGTGGGTGGGGGTGTTATGGCAGATCTCCCCGAGTAGGTATTAAGGATGGACACTGGTGATGCCCCCTTGTTATGTGCCCTTACTGCATCCATAACAGAAGCGCGTTGTGGCTGGGGCACTATAGTTAACACTGGTTGAAGGGGTTGAAATGGATGAAAGGGGACTTCACAAATCCCTGTACCAGGTTGTTGTATGGGGGTGTTTTGAATGTTCTGGGAGCAGCACTACAGTAATTAGTTGGCCCTTTCCTCCCAGTCCCAGAGTACAAATTTGCTGAGCCTAATATTCCTGCACATGTTAACACAGTACATTCAACAGCTTTAAGCCGATCTGTAAGACTACACAGAGGATTTGATGAGATCTAGCAATACTTGCACTGAGGTAGCTAATGAAGAGCAGTCCAGGGAGACCGGAGGTACAGAGGGCAATGATTTGCTAACGTTTCTCTGGGGCTTAGAACTTAAGCCCAGTTTTAACACAGATGCCCTTTTTGTAACCTTCATTTTCCCATCACATGATACCGTGTTGGTGTTAGCACTGCGGATTTTGGAGATTTTGGGCCTTTTAGATGGGGGGGGGACAGGGTTCAGAGTACCCGGAGAGATAAGGGTAACGTTTTGGTCAGATTCTTATGGTCAGATTAATTCTTATTTATATATCTATACTCATGGGCTGCAATTCAAGCAATTGAGGAAGTTATACATGTATTAGGGGGTTCAATGCCACTGTCAGTACAAATAGTTAGGGTTTCCTCAACACCTAAAATTTGCTTCTCGATGGCCACCACTGCCCCTGTTATGTAATCCTTAATGGACTGCCACGATTTTGGAGGTCATTTTGCAAGGGCAGAACTCGGGTGTTTCCTTTTCCCCATGTCCATATAGGAAAACGCCACTGATTAAGTCCAAAAACTACACATTCAGTTGATAAAGCAATGTAGACGTTATATTAACAGCAAAAGGAAAGGTTCAAGGTTACAGTACCATAGCCGAAGAATTCTTCGAATGAAGAAGAGGCGGAAGACTAAAAGTTGTTGCCAGGACACACGTCAAAGAGGGGGGGCAGCCCTACCTCCTCCTGCTGCTGACTGGCACAGACGGGCCCGACCTTGGCCCAGGCTTCGCCCGGGCACGCGCGTCACACACTGCGGGAGACTGCTGCCCCTCTTAAGAGCCTCTGGCTGCGAGCGGGAGGGCAAAGGTCGTGGTGGCGGCTCCTGCCACAAGTGATTCTGGGGTTTGGAGTCCCCCGGTTTGATTCTGGCATCTATAACAGCTCCTAACTCCTAAGTTAAGATTTTATGACCAAAACTTAAGTTTAACTGAGACAAAATCCTAACTTTACGACTTTAAGGAGTCACAAAGGGCATTTACGAGTAGTAAAGTTAAGAATCCTAACTTTACTACTCCTTAAAGCCCCTTGTGAATACCGAAAGTCATAAAGTTAGAATTTTGTTTCAGATTACTTTTGTGAATCGGGCCCTAAATATTTATAGTGGAGAGTGTGAAGCTTAAAGAAGACATATATATTTACAGATTAAAGGACTACACGGCAAAACGGTGTCAGGTGTCTTTCACAACAAAGAGTTACATAAGGTACAGGCCAGTCCACACTGGGTGTACAGAGTTGAAAAGATTCTGGAACAGAAAGATAGCGGGGCTGACAGACAGGCCTTTGGCAAATGGAGGGGGTGGCCTGAGAAATTCAGCAGTTGGGTTCTGGCCAGGACCCTGCAGGGTGTGTGAGTACGGGGGGGGGCTCTCTGAAGGCGACAATATGTAGACAACTGGATTTTATATTACCTGGCCCTCCAACGCCTCGAAGGACATGTTCCCCGACAATGACATATTAATACTAAATATACTGGGTAACTGGCTAAACCTGCGGACCTAAAACGAGACTGGGAGGTAGCCCTAACAGAAATGCAATACCCAAGAATGTGGAATACAGTTACAATGCTCGAGGCCAAATTTACTATAAAGAGTAATCATGACCTCTTGGGCATCCATGCTAGTTTTCCTCAAGGCTTCTACCTCAGCATTGTGGTGGTTGTCGAAGCCATGAACAAATTCACAGCCAGCATTGAAAAGTATTCGAATATTCAGCTAGTATTAGATAACTTTAGAAGGAACGTGTTTCTTAAAGCTCCAAATCGTGTCACAGAGTTTGGCTGTGCAGGTAAATTAAGAAGAGTTTTAGGCACAGTACAACATATAAAAAGCCAGGTAGAGTCAGACCCAACGTCCCCTGATATTAATGGAGGGCTCTATACACTCTACGTGTACAGTGACATTGTAGAGTCACAGAGGATCAGCATAGCTCTTCAGCATTGTTACGATGGGTCCAGGTGACGGGAAAAATAGCACGGTGATAAATATTCAATATATCAAACCTAAAAAAATTTGCAATTTCGAAAAACCATATTGACACTATTTTGGTCATGATCTTCAGCGATCAGTCTGAGCCGGTGTCCTTTAAATACGGTAAAGTAATTTTTTAGCCTTATTTAAGGCGGTGATGTGACACAGAATATTAAGAAATCATCATGGTGATCATGAAAACATACGGCGACCTCGCTCTGTACAGGGACTATTAAAGACACCAGGATGGATATCGACAGCCACCATTCATTTGAGAGGCCCTGTTATGTACGGGGCGGGACTTGGAGGTTTTTTTCTGTATTTTGTTGAGAAGAGCTATGCCTTTCTTGAGAAGAGGCTATGAAGTTTCAAAGCCCTACGTTAAAGCGGCAGCCTCGAACATTGCCCAGGATGTGGTGGGATCTGTGACTTCTGCTGTCACCGAATGCATGAACAAACAATCCTAAGAAGGAGCGGGACTTGTGTACAGGCCAAGCACAAGTATTGAAAGAAAGCAAAGGTCTTCGAAGCATGGGGGCCTACCGGCTCCCTATAAAAAAGGAGGTTGTTGGACTTCGCTCTTTTTGCAGGGTCATGCCAGAACTTTTTGACTTCTTCCTGGTACTTTTTCCGACCTGGTATTGGTGGTTTTAGGACTCTGGTCACTTTATCACTGCTGTGCAGTGTTAAAGTACATGTGCTCTCTGTGGTAAACATGGCAAGATTGGTCTACACCTGTTTTGCGTATTTAATTTACCTATCAGTCCCTTGTAAAGTGGAATCTCATATACCCAGGGCCAGTAAATTAAATGCTACTGGTGGGCTTGCATCCCTACTTGCGCCACCCACCAAAGTAGCCTTTTAAACCTGTCTCAAGCCTCTGCCATTGCAGGGCCTGCGCGCACAGTTTACTGCCGCTGTGACGTGGCACATAAAGTGGTTCCCATGTCTGTGACTCCCCTTCTACTACATATCAGTCACCCCTAAGGTAGGCCCTAGCTAGCCCTATGGGCAGGGTGCGCTGTAGGTAAATGTTAGGACATGTGCCTTAACTGTGTGGCATGTCCTGGTAGCGGCAAATAGCCTATTTGGTTTCTCACTGCTGTGAGGCTGCCCTCTCATAGGAATGTACTGGGGATTCCCTGATATGTGCTTCAGTGGTAATTCCTGACACGAGAGAAGTAAGTAGCGTGATCAAGTTTGGTATGTTTAGAATAGTGGCAATAAATGCTGTGTAATGGTGTTCGAAGATTTATTATCACTATTTTAGAAATGCCACTTTTAGAAGTGGGCATTTCTGTGTGCTATGTGTCTTTGTGCCTGCCTGTTGTATTTTACATGTCTGGCTCTGGATGACAGGGGCTGGGGAGGTGCAGTGGCTCCAGAGGGGCTGGGTGAGTCAGCGTTAGGCTGAATAGGCCTGATCTGCATTCGGAGTAGTGGGAGGAGTAGCTCCTGACCCTGAATAGGACTGTGCCTGCCTTCCACAATGCTGGCTACGTCCTCCTGTGGTGTGCCTGGGGCCAGAGCCTACACTAACAATGGGGACTGTTGTGCACTTGATAAGTGCCCCCCAGAACTGGTTTGGACTAGGTCCAGAGCCCTGTGCCAGGGCAGAACAAAGACACTGGGTGATATAAATATTGGGGCTGTGACCCCATGTGAGGTGTGCTTACTTGGAACTTGTGGCCCTCAGGCTGCTGGACTGCCAGGAGGAACTGCCGCTGGAAACTACCTGCTGCCTGCTCGGTAGCTGAAGAGGTGCCCCTCTACAAAGGAGCCCTGCATGCTGGCCGGCCTTTGCCTGGTGACTTGCCCCTGGGCTGGAAATAGATAGTGCGAGGGGAGTGCTGTGCTGTGTGCCTACCCTCACTGATCAAGGTGTGGTGTGCGCTTTGGCCTGACCCAGGAACAGACGAGTGGGGAACGCTGCATTCTAATACCCCTGAAGAGAGAGGGTCCTGCCCACTAGAAGCGCATCGTGAGAGCTCCACCTGTTGCCCCTTTGAGCTCGAGGAGGGGGCTCCTGCTTTCAAGCGCGTCGTGTGCGCTTCACCTTTTGCCCTTTTTGAGCTCGAGCAGGGGGCTCTTGCTTTCAAGCGCAGTGTGAGCGCTTCACCTTTTGCCCTTTTAAGCTCAAGGAGGGTGCTCCTGCTGTCAAGCGCATCGTGAGCGCTTCACCGCGAACCGGAGACGTGGGCAGAGAGGTCACCTTGCCGGAAGGCCGCAAAGCACCGGAAGCCAGGCCAAGGTGAAGCCTGGTTGTGGACAGGGCCACCTCTTGAGAAGCGAAACAGCCGGAGACTCCGCTCCGAGATCCACTCCCGCCTCACAGGGAGCTGATGCTGTTGATCTTGAGAGCGAGAACAAGGAGCCTGCTCTTGGTTCCCCTGCTCCTGGGATCGACCCGGAAGGGGCTGCATCACCTTAGGTAGCTGGTCAGAGGCACACCCCAAGGGACTTGACCGGGGAACAAGTGAGTGCCCATTTTGGTATTGGGGAACCTGCCTACTTGGAGCCAGTCACTGGAAAGCCGGAAGATTACCGGTGCACGAGGAAATGGAGTATGGTAGGTCCTGTTGGTCCGAAGTAGTGCTTGGGCCTCTCTCTCATGGAATGGCAGCTGCAATTGCCTACTCAGCAGCGTGATCGAAGCACAACGCTGTGTGTTGGGAAGGCACCACGATGTGGTGGTAATTCTTAGGGGATATGCCTCACACTAAAGGCCCCGCATTTGTGCCCTGACGTTATTAGGTATAGGGTGGCACATTGCCAGGGTTCTGGCACCATATGTACAGTGTCATGATTGTGTTGTCCTGATATAAATGTACATGGCGTTTTCTCTTGCCGGAAGAGGTTCTACTATAATGTGTGCACCTTACTAAGAGTACTATGGTGCACTGCTACGCATAATGTTTTATGTTGTTGTGGTGATGTGTGCACCTAATAAGTGGACCATGTGTGCAGTGATAATGATATGGTGCACAGCTGCTGATGAGATTTAGGCCTAAGGTGGGCCTGTTGTGATTATGATGTATGCATAACATGCTATTCTATGTAATGCCATGATGTTCATGCATCTTGCTTAGTGCAAAGTGCGCCCTTACCAGTAGTTACTGGTTGTTTTCACTAATTATGAGTTCTGATGGTTATGACAGTGGCCCGATTGGCCGTGTAGTGTACATAATCCCTGTAAAGTCATATCAAGTGCCAGGTGGCACAGTGTATATATGTGATTACGTAACATTCTAATGTGGTTTATGAGTAATACAAAGGCTATTTTTGATATAACTTTATGTGGAGTTTCTTTTGTGGTGTGCTGTGTGTGTGTGTGTGTGTGTGTGTGTGTGTGTGTGTGTGTGTGTGTGTGTGTGTGTGTGTGTGTGTGTGTGTGTGTGTGTGTGTGTGTGTGTGTGTGTGTGTGTGTGTGTGTGTGTGTGTGTGTGTGTGTGTGTGTGTGTGTGTGTGTGTGTGTGTCTGTGTGTGTGTTGCGCAAACGCTGTAGACATTGCCTCTGGAATAAGCCTGACTGCTCTGCCAAGCTACCAAGGGGTGAGCAGGGGTTATCTTCAGTGTGTAACTCCCTTGCCCTGAATAGAGTGGTGGTTTCTTCCTGGCTTAGGCGCTTGCCCCAGCCAACTAGAAATCCCATTTCTAACTGAAGTGCTCTTCAAAAGCCACTCACAAAAAAAGATCTGTAAGGCGGAAGAGAGCCTCGAAGAACAAGAGAACACCAGCTAGCATGAATATTTTTTTTAACGCAACAACCTGAAACATGGCCTTTGTACATTGTGCATCGGGAGAATGCACCAAATCAGTGTTTTCTCTAAAGCCCACTAAGACCAGTTTCGAAAACAGTTAGTTATCTCATGGAAGAATCGTCTCTAGCTGCTTTGAAGCCGTTGAAGCCGATAGAGCTTTTTGTGTCTGGGTCCACCGATATGTATTCTGATCTCAACAACACTCTGCTGAATCTTGTTTATAAAATTGTAAAAGCACCGGAACTTGGAGTGGTCCAACAGACTCACACTTGCAACTCCATTCTGGGAAGCTGAGACTCTAGGCACGTTGGGGCGATCTAAGGGGTTTGACAAGTGGGATCTCATAGGCATCTCCCGTATAGGAGACCTCTGGGGACCGCAGGGAATGGTGTCCTTTACTTCACTACAGTAGACACACGAACGGGCGCAATCAGAGTACTTTAGGTACGCGCAAGTCAGACACTCCCTTCAGGCCAACATCCCAGCTGGGTCATCGCTTCCGGAGTCCTCCCCTCTTGAGGACAGACTACTCGATTGACACCTGCCGGAGAAGGGCATCTCCCTCACATACAAAAAGCTAATACACCACACTCCAGATCCTTTATTGGCACTGAGGGAGAAATGGGGGAGGGACGGTATAGAAATAGACGATGAGGAATGGCAAGAGGCACTCTCTTCCCCTAAGAAGTCGCCATCTCAGCAAAACTAAAATTGATCCAATTAAAGATTCTACACAGGGTGTACTTCTCTGGGAGTCGACTAGTCCTGATGGGTAGGAGTGATGATGAGACGTGTAGGATGAAATGTGGCCTAGAGGGGACCTTTATGCACATACTCTGGGAATGCCAACTAATCCAACATTACTGGAGAAAAGTGCACAAATGTATGAGTACAGTATGGGGGGTAGGCCTTAGACTGGAGGCCAAAAGATGTCTCCTGAACATCTGGGAGCCCACAGATTTGAATGCAAAGGGCAGGGCATGGGTGACACTTGGACAGATGGTAGCCAAGAGAAACATAGCAAGACTTTGGGGAGCAGAGGCGCCACCGACACTCAAGGCCTGGAAAAACGACCTGGATTGGTGTATGGCGAGGGAAAAAACGGTTTATGTGGCCCGTGGCTGTCCCCAAAAATGGATAGCGCTCTGGACTAAATGGAATGTATATCGTGGAAATGTGTGTGAACCCCCATGTGTCCCCACCCTTGATGAACCATTAACGCCATGAAATTAACAAACGGTAATTGTCGCAGAGATGTACGAAATACCAATGTATAATGCTACTACCTGTTGGGGACGCTGTGTCACATGATTTGGGAATGATTGATCGATTGTGCAACATGACCTTTTTGTTCTTCTTGAATGTTCAATAAAAAGAATTATAAAAAAAAAAAAATTGTAAAAGCAGATGGTGCCAACATACCGGCCATTGCGAATGTGGTGACAATCGCTTACCCCATCGTGACCATGTTTAATCAGGTGGACATAACCCTTGGCATTCCACTCATCACACAATGTGATAACATATATGCCTACAAAACCTACCTTGAAAGTATTTTAAATTACAGCTGCGATGCCCTGGATACATGGCTTTCACCAAGGCTCTTCTACAAAGACTCAAACTTACTCAGTACAGGTAGTATATATCAATTTAACAGAGCTAGTAATACATACGCAAGTATCCCATTCAATTTGTATTCAGATTGTACCACAGTGGAATAATGGCTAGTAATGTCCTGGGTCCTTATTCATCTGATGTGTCATAAATCTTGGATAATCTAATCCGCCAATAAAAAGTGCAGCTCAAGATCAATACTGAGCCCCATTTCGACAGCTCTGGGGCACATGATCCATATTGCATCCTGTTGTCGCAGTCTCTATTCCCTATTGCCGCCCCTTTCATTAGGTTGGATCATTTCTATACCATTAAAGTGAAAGATTCTGTGATGATCCTGGTTTTTGCAGTCAGTGTATGTGGAGCAAACAACTATTTGGAATTACCCTGTTTGACTGCTCGAAAATGTTCTAACACTCTTTCCTTTTACATTCTAATTGTACTACCCACATATATCTTATTTGAGCTAGAAATTAAAATGTAGATCAAAAAGCATGTAGTGCAATTGATATTATGCTTGATTGTATAAGTGGGCTCTTATTGTATGTGAAATCTAACGTTTCTGTGGCCAGCCTGCACTCAGTGCAGTGGTTGCATTTGTAGGAGCCCTTTATGTATGTAGTCGGCCAGTTGCCATGTGTCTTGGTATATAGGTATCAGCGGCTAATTAGACCTCCCAGTGTTGTGCCCTTCCAAAAGGTGATGCTCAGGTGTCTAGTGATGTGTGTAGTGAGGATTTTATCCTCAATTAGTAGGTGCCAGTGCCGCTTTAGTACTCTGCTGATATCAGCACTGCTACTCCCAAAGGACATGATAGGTCAGATGGTTTCTGCAAATTTGTCTTTCTTGGGTTTGTTATCTGTTAACGTAGTCTGTCTGTCTAGTTTGATTGCTCTTTTGTATGCTTTCTTGATTGTATCAGTGTTGTACCCTCTGATTTGGAATCTATATTTGATGTCTCCTAGGTTCTTGGCATATTCCTTTTCACAGCTGCGGTTCCTTAGAGCTCTAACCAGCTCACCATATGGTATCACTCTGAGTTGGGGGCTAGGGTGTGCACTATCTTAGTGTCATGCCACATTACACAAGGTTTCCTTTCTGACCATTCAACTCCTGAGTTGATGACAGTGTGTATATAGTTCTACATCTAAGAACTGGATCTTGTGATGATCATAGTGCATTGTGAATGACCTATTGCAAATATTATCACCCAGGTGTCGTTTGAAGCTAAGTAGCTCTTCAATGGGTCAGTCCAGATGAGCAGGATGTCATCAATGTATCTGCCCCAGTAGTATATAAAGTCTATCCAGTGTGAGCTTTTTGGGCCCCAGACCCACTTCAGCGAACCTAGAGCCCATAACCGTCCTGCTGATCTGGTGGTACTATTTGCCCTCAAACAAGAATGTGTTGTTGTCCAATATCAGACGTATAATCTTTAAGATCATCTGTGTGTGTAGCAATAGTTCTGCAAGTCTTTTATTAAAAAAATGAGTGGTAGCTAGCATTCCAAATTCCAGTAGTAGATTGGTGTATAATGATAAGCCATCTAGTGTTGCCAAAATGATGTCTGCTTGCCATACTATGTCACTCATCATGTTCAAAACATGCTTGGTGTCTAATAAAGGAGGGTAGCTTGGAAACAATTGGTTGCAGAAATATGTCCACATATTGCGGAAAGTGTTCGGTAGGTCCCCGAGGCGATAGATCTCCCTGGTAGGAAGGGTGTGTTTTTGTGGAGTTTTGTGAGTGTAGGCATGGAAACATGGGTTTGCCTATTTTAAGATAAGCATACTCTTCAAAAGACAATAACCCTTCATCACACCAAATTTTCAGGCCTGTGTTAATAATATGTGTAATGTGTGGTATGGGATTGCTATCCAAAGCCATGTAACAATTCGAGTTGTTGAGCTGAGAGTAGATTTCATCACTGTTCATTACCACCACACGTCCACCTTTAGCTCTAATAATCAAAGTGTTGTCATCCTGCAGTGCCTTCAGTGCAATTCTTTCCCTGGTTGTGAGGTTATTGGCACATAACAGTTTTTTGAGCATGGGTTTTTTGGGAATATCATCTAAGTCCCTGCATACATTATTAAAAAATGTGTCACATCAGTTATTTGGAGGAAGATAAGGGGTCCATTTAGATTTGGGTTTTAGACCACTATCACCGCTGTGTCCTACTTCCATACTAAGGTGTAATAGGAGTTTCCTCATATCTGTGTCTTCCTCCTCAGAGATGAGGGAAAGAAGTGTTGTAGTGCCTACTGCATCTTGTATGGAGAAGTAACCCAGTATTGTATAGTAGTTCAGAGTTCAGCAACAGGTGAATGCATGGTAAAGTATTTTTGGAGTTTTAGTCCCCGCACAAATTTGTAGGTGTCAACTTTGACTAGGTCAAGGTTCAAATTTGTGGATGGACATAAACCAAGGCCTTTTTTGAGAACTTTAATCATATCTTTTGTCATATCTGATAAATTCATCCCATTTACTTCCATATGTCTGTCAAACAAACCCATAGGTATTCATTTCCTCTTGTTCCAGGACCTGGTCCGCATCCCTGCCCTGTCTCCTGACTGATCTCTATTGTCTTTGCTTTCCCTCGTTTGATCTTTCTATTCGATCTGGACATAAGCTTACTTTCCAATTCCCTATTCTGATTCTCTGTATCTCTTATAAAAAATGTTTTTTAGTTGGATCTATGGTACCCTCACACAATTCAGGATTACTCTCAATGTCAATTGATGGTAGGCTGGACAAATGGCTACTAGCTGTTTCTGTTTGGATATCTTTGATCCCAGTGGGGTTTTTATTTACTAGGTGATCAAATCTGCTTGTAAATGTAAATACCCTTCCTCCCAAAGAGTCATTTTCATCACTTTTCTTTTTTTATGGCTTTTCGCATCTTAATCTCCTCTCGATGTTTTTTTAAACCATCTTTGAGTATCTCAAAATTATTTTCGGTTAGTTATGGTAAATTCAGCTCTCCCAACTCTTTTTCAACATCTTTGATCTGTGTTTGTAATTTGTTAACTTTTTGATCTGCATTAGTAATCAATATCTCCATTAGGTTCATAGAATTATTGGTTATTTCTCCTGGTCATCATAAGTAGGGAGGATTTGTTATTGTAATCACCTGGGGATTCTGTTAAGCTTCATATATAATGGCATCCCACCATTTTGATTGCTCGTTCATTTTTAATTTTTCAAGTTTCTTACATTTTTCTTTTCGTCCCTTATTCCTGATCATTCTGATAGAAATAGGAATCCATGCACTTAAGGTGCTAAAGAGTTCCTCTGCTGTTTTTTCTCTGTCCAATAATTCTGACATATTTTGCAACACAAAATAATACAGTTATCATCCATACATTAGTAGTGCAGCCAACCCAAATGCATTAAAGAGTGAAGGAAGGTGGCTAGGTATGTAGGCACACACAACTCCGTTCAGTTCAGTTAAAAAATAATGTTTATTTAGACCAATTGGTCTTTAAACCACAGCATTTACAATACCATTTAAAAATGTCCACATTGCTAAATTATGTTCTTAAACATTAAGAGTCATAAAATCCTTAAAAAAATCATTCTTAACAATTTTAAAACAGTTTTATAACAGATAATTTCATTTACAATTGGAAGGCACTAGCTACTCTTACGCCTCTAATGGGGCGGGGAGCTTATATATACCTTGCATATATTTCCCAATGGCTATTGCTATATCTAAATTTTCCATATCAGCAAGAAGCTCCCATGCTTGTAAGCGCGTCCTTACACCATATTTTAAGAATATCGGACGGAGGAATAATTTACGTAAATTTAAAAATCTTCGACAATCTAATAAAATGTGTAAAATGTTGCATTTCAATCCTATCTTGCACGTACACTTGCCATCAGGTTGCATTAAAACTGATTTTATTGCGCAATTTATTATGGCTGGGTTAATGCCAATTCTTATCCTAAGTACTTCCATTCTTAACCAACGGTTCGGTAGTAAATCGAGATAGGGAAAGCTGATATCTTTCTCCCAGCTAGAACGCATGAATTCTACAGAATCTTTCCTAATCAAATACTCGCGATCTGTTACTCTAGAAAATTCTTTACCCTGCATTTTAAGTACACTCTTTATTACATTTATTTGTAGGGTCAGGGGGTCAATTTTCACATTCAAGTGATCACACATGGTCAAGAGTTTCCTTCTTGTGGCCTTAGCCCACTTTAACTCACTGGACTGGATTTCTTTCATACACCATTGGGACACCTTTAAGACCTCCCCAAGACTCAAACGATTCCAAAATCTAAGAAAACTTAATTGCACCTGAATGTTCCATGCAGTTAGGCCTAAGTCCATTCTGATTGCCTGAATCATTGCCGAGCTGGGAAGTGACAATAATGATTTCAGACATTTCTCATCTTCTTTATCCCAGGAGCTTTTACCATCAATACAAATTACTTCTGAGCCATATTGGAATTGCGGAGGGATCATGGCTTTATAGGCCGTCAAAAGTGGCTTATGGGACATATCGGAATGGACAAGTTTCATGACTTGAAGCAAACTTTTTTCGCTGTCATTGTGGGAAACAAATTAGAAAGGAGAGAGAGCACAACTGCTGTGTAGGAAAACCCCTCACCCACCTACCTAGTAGGTGGCATGCTTCATCATCGGGGCCCAACTGGATTGTCTAGCACAATCCAGTTGTGCTACAACGCCTGAGATACAGCGGAGCAGGGTTATGAGCAGTGAGTGAAGTGCTATGTGAAGTGATATAAGAGTTAAAAAAGTCTCAGGGAAATGCCCTTTTGAAAAAACTTTAATTTTAAGGGTCCCAGGACTAGTGTAAAAAGAGAGAAGGGGATATCGTTAGGAATGTTATTTTCCTTATATCCCTAGAAACTAAGGTCAACTAGTTTCAGCCTTCGATATAGTTCTAGAGGCTTTCGTCAGGACCAATCGAAATTGTAGTTAAAAAATTTTGGTGAATGGCCGTAAAAAATATATATAGGCCAAGTGTAATTATCAGCACACACCCTAAAGTGTGCTGTGAGTGTAGTGATGAAATACTCACAGTAACTTCGTTCGAGGTTACCTGTAAATGAAGAGTTAATTTAGAGCTGGGGAGCAGTTGTAAATCATGCATATATACTAAATGAATGCTCCTTTCGATTAGAAGGCTAGTGATATCGGACTAGACTACTAAGGTGAGGGTGTACAGACACTATAGAGGCTTGCGTGGCTACAATGTGCCCCACGGGATCCGTAGGTGCGTGATTATTGTAGTATCGGGGCACATGGTGCGCATAATCGTTATTCATTTTTGCGTGTCTATAGTGCGATCATACCCATGTTGTGTATGTGGAGTTGTGACTGTGCAAGTATAGAGGACACTGATAGCTGATGTGCTAGAGTAGTCATGTGCACGTGCAGTTTTAAAATGAGCTGATTATATGGTGGTAAATATCAACAATATGTCCGCTGTGTGTGCCGTTCAGCAGACAGTCCTTCGTGCTTAAAATTGAAAGACAAACAACGTGACAGACAACACAAAACATAAAAATACAGTCTCACATGAGTAGAGAGGTAGTGAATCCTCTGGAGTTAGAACGCCGTATGAATCTCCGCTTGCCTTAAGTGGAGAATGAAGGGCAAGGAGAGTGTGAGAGCGCCTTTAATTAGGGGCAAAAGGTTAAAGCAGCAAGGTATTCAGGGTCTAGACTGGTCCATGGTGGACCGCTAATTACTCACAGTTTGAAGGGAGAACAGGTCCGTAGTACCTAGGACGGCGCTCGGTTCCGCTTGTTCAGCGCCGATGCACGCGTGGGGCGTGGTTATGAAGGGTGAAAAACAGGAAGTAGCGTACTGACGCTGGGGAGACTAGAACGTCTACAAAGTACATGGAAATAGAAGACAAACTCGGTGTCCTGTATACGGAGCACCGAGTGAGTGAAATTGACATTTTAAATTGTAAAAATGTCTGCGGGGACCTAAAGTATGAAGAGCTCCAACTAAGGAAATTAAAGAGGAATTTTAAACGGCCAACTATGCCTTAGTGATAGGCATACAAAGTACATGGAAATAGAAGACAAACTCGGTGTCCCGTGTACGGAGCACCGAGTGAGTGAAATTGACATTTTAAATTGTAAAAATGTCTACGGGGACCTAAAGTATGAAGAGCTCCAACTATGGAAAATAAAGAGGAATTCTAAACGACCAGCTATGCCTTAGTGATAGGATGGAGGGTAAAGGACTACCACTTTAGGACTAGGTGAAGAAGAGTAGAGGCACTTAGTATGCCTGTGCCTGACAGGGGGTTACAGGCTGCCACTTGGAGATGAATGGTAATGTTAAAAGTGGCGGTGATGGCGACAAATCACAAAAAGGGGGCGTTTTGCATAGGACGGATTTATTGAAGACTAGAGAGCGATCAATGTCGATGTATGCTGTTCCAGGGGACATTATCGTTAAGTCCTGAGATGTGGGTTGAAAGTCTATAGACCCAGCGTTGTTCTTTTTCGAAGAGACGTTCTTGGATATCAGTTGGGCTAGGGTCTAGTTGTTCAATGACTACCCATGACATGTCATTGGTGGTGTGTTCCTTGGCAAGGTAGTGTTCAGTGAGTTTGGTGGTGCTGCGTTTGCAAAACGCCCCATTTTTGTGATTTGTCGCCATCACCGCCACTTTTAACATTACCATTCATCTCCAAGTGGCAGCCTGTAACCCCCTGTCAGGCACAGGCATACTAAGTGCCTCTACTCTTCTTCACCTAGTCCTAAAGTGGTAGTCCTTTACCCTCCATCCTATCACTAAGGCATAGCTGGCCGTTTAGAATTCCTCTTTATTTTCCATAGTTGGAGCTCTTCATACTTTAGGCCCCCGTAGACATTTTTACAATTTAAAATGTCAATTTCACTCACTCGGTGCTCCGTACACGGGACACCGAGTTTGTCTTCTATTTCCATGTACTTTGTATGCCTATCACTAAGGCATAGTTGGCCGTTTAAAATTCCTCTTTAATTTCCTTAGTTGGAGCTCTTCATACTTTAGGTCCCCGCAGACATTTTTACAATTTAAAATGTCAATTTCACTCACTCGGTGCTCCGTATACAGGACACCGAGTTTGTCTTCTATTTCCATGTACTTTGTAGACGTTCTAGTCTCCCCAGCGTCAGTACGCTACTTCCTGTTTTTCACCCTTCATAACCACGCCCCACGCGTGCATCGGCGCTGAACAAGCGGAACCGAGCGCCGTCCTAGGTACTACGGACCTGTTCTCCCTTCAAACTGTGAGTAATTAGCGGTCCACCATGGACCAGTCTAGACCCTGAATACCTTGCTGCTTTAACCTTTTGCCCCTAATTAAAGGCGCTCTCACACTCTCCTTGCCCTTCATTCTCCACTTAAGGCAAGCGGAGATTCATACGGCGTTCTAACTCCAGAGGATTCACTACCTCTCTACTCATGTGAGACTGTATTTTTATGTTTTGTGTTGTCTGTCACGTTGTTTGTCTTTCAATTTTAAGCACGAAGGACTGTCTGCTGAACGGCACACACAGCGGACATATTGTTGATATTTACCACCATATAATCAGCTCATTTTAAAACTGCACGTGCACATGACTACTCTAGCACATCAGCTATCAGTGTCCTCTATACTTTCACAGTCACAACTCCACATACACAACATGGGTATGATCGCACTATAGACACGCAAAAATGAATAACGATTATGCGCACCATGTGCCCCGATACTACAATAATCACTCACCTACGGATCCCGTGGGGCACATTGTAGCCACGCAAGCCTCTATAGTGTCTGTACACCCTCACCTTAGTAGTCTAGTCCGATATCACTAGCCTTCTAATCGAAAGGAGCATGCATTTAGTATATATGCATGATTTACAACTGCTCCCCAGCTCTAAATTAACTCTTCATTTACAGGTAACCTCGAACGAAGTTACTGTGAGTATTTCATCACTACACTCACAGCACACTTTAGGGTGTGTGCTGATAATTACACTTGGCCTATATATATTTTTTACGGCCATTCACCAAAATTTTTTAACTACAATTTCGATTGGTCCTGACGAAAGCCTCTAGAACTATATCGAAGGCTGAAACTAGTTGACCTTAGTTTCTAGGGATATAAGGAAAATAACATTCCTAACGATATCCCCTTCTCTCTTTTTACACTAGTCCTGGGACCCTTAAAATTAAAGTTTTTTCAAAAGGGCATTTCCCTGAGACTTTTTTAACTCTTATATCACTTCACATAGCACTTCACTCACTGCTCATAACCCTGCTCCGCTGTATCTCAGGCGTTGTAGCACAACTGGATTGTGCTAGACAATCCAGTTGGGCCCCGATGATGAAGCATGCCACCTACTAGGTAGGTGGGTGAGGGGTTTTCCTACACAGCAGTTGTGCTCTCTCTCCTTTCTAATTTGTTTCCCACAATGACAGCGAAAAAAGTTTGCTTCAAGTCATGAAACTTGTCCATTTTGTTTGACCATATTGTTTTGGGGAAGAGGACAAGTTTTTCTTTTCCTCGCTCTCTTGTTGTTCTTATTTATGGAACATATCACCATAACTATGATTGAATCTTTTCAGCCCACACAACTCACTCAGTACATGTAGTATATATGCATAAGAGTCCATTTCATATATGTCCATGTATTGTTTGGTACTCTGGAGTAGGGAGAGCCACCTAGTCTTCCTCTATAGGAAAGAGAATTTTTGAAATTGAATTAAAAAAGGTTCTCAGAGCACTCAAATAATTGATCTGATATCGAGGTCATCGTGTCAATAGTTCTTTTATTAGCCTTGTCCACTTTCAGTCCTTACAATAGGACTTCCACTTGCCCACTTGAAAACACATGTTTCGTCTATCGCTGCACTAGTAACAGCAGTCTTCCTCAGACATTTAACCACATGTTCATTTTGGACAATGTGTTTTTTCTTAGGTTCCAGAGGCAGAGCCTCGATGCTCCAAGAGGGAGATAGCCGGGGAAAGAAAGGGGAAGCTGGCATCTTAGGGAGGGGTGTTGGAGTACTTAGGGGGGTCATAAGTCGGATCTTTCAATCTTTCAAGCAGCTGCCTGTGATCAGCCTTACTAACGATCGTCAAAGGAACGGTGAGTTCCTCAGAGGCTAGCAGAAACTGTTTACAACCTCTAGGCGCTTTCTGGAGCGAAAGCATTTTGGTGTGCATAAGACCTTTGACTAGGCCATACATGTAGGTTCCAACAACTGGTTAACCTTTGTAAAGGAATTCGCCTCTCTCACTTTATGAGGACAGGTCTTTAGAAGCTGACAGTTTACTTCGCAACATTTGTGCTGCCCCTCTGTACCTTTGACTTATATTTTTAAAAGTTCCTCAGCAAACATGTCTGACAATGGTGGTGGTTCTTGAGGCTGTTCAGAGTCAGGGGAATATAGAGGCAACCTGTTTTTGCCAGCATTCCACTGCCTGTAATATTTTTTTAAGTTTTGAAGAGCGCTGGAGTAGAGACTTACTTTGTCATGAGATTGTAAATCAGTATGGTTTAAAATGTCCTTAATCTCGGCATAAAGGCACTGCTTCTCATTTTTCTGAATATCCCAGGTGTCACCTGTAGACGTGCCAAACTGTTCCATTTGCTGCCATGGTACCAAGAACATCTTTTGGGCATAATCCATCAGTTCCCGGTTAGGAGGCTGGTAATTAGCTGTATAGCTATGCCCAACAAAGAACCTATAAAACCTTCCGACTGCTTTACCAGTTTCTTCTTAGAAATGAGGGGAGTCATTTTATTACCAAGCTTCTTGTTAAGGTAGCGCTTCATATTCAAAACAAGGAACTGGCATTCTGATCAATGTTCCCCCTAATTATTTTCCTCTGTGTGCGGCAGAGTAATAATGTCTCTGTGCGCTGCAGCCAAGGCTATGTGCGCCAAGAACCTGACCACGCGTGTAGACCAGGGCTTTGAGTGGGATCAAAATACTGGGGGATCTTTCAAAGGGGCGTAACCAATGCAATTAAGGGTGTGGCTTAAAAGCAATTAAGCTAAAAATATGTGCATCGCATAGTGTGCCACCCTACTGATATTTTGCTGCTTCTGTCATTGCATCCAGATATACAATACAAGTAACATTACACCTACAAGAAGCCAAGACTATTGGCTTTGTCAATGGTTGTTTTTTGCATCAAGTTGTATATAATATTGAAAATGATTCCGCTCTTGTGGTTGGGGTTGTGGCTTAATGCTCGAGCTGTCGATTTAGGAGATGGGTTTTTAGTCTCGGGTCAGCCTAACATCCTGTGATTCTGGGCAAATCAATTAATTTCCCCATGCATACAAAAAAAGATATAATAATAAATCATGTAAAGCACTCCCATACTTTTGGGTTGAGTTCGCACTATATAAAAACTTTCTGCATTTCTTTTCTAAATGTGGGGTAGAAACCATAACAGATGGAGAAAGAATTAGGAAAATAGTGGGAAAGAGAAAGGGAGACCAGAAAGGAAGAATGAAATATAGGAAATATGAAAAGAAGGAGGAAACTGTGACAAGAAGGAGAGGTCAATAAAAGGATGGATACAAAGGTGAAAGGTTTGAGAGATTGCAGAGTAAAGTTATATTTGCAAGGGTGGGTGCACGTAGGAATGGATGGAAGGATGAATGTTTGGGTAGATGGATGGAAACCTGGATGAAAGGGTGAAAGGATGGGTGATTGATAAAAGGTGGTTGAAATGATGGATGGATGGATGGATGGATGGATGGATGGATGGATGGATGGATGGATGGATGGATGGATGGATGGATGGAATGGTAAAGGAAGGATGGATGGATTAGATGAAAAGTCAGACGGATGGGAGCATGAATAGACAGGTGAAATGGATTCTGGATGAACGGCTTAAAGGGTGGAGAGATTAATAGATAGGAGGGATGAAAGGACCTCTTCTAGGGAGGACAGACCTTACTAGCTTCACTCTCCTTATGGCATTTGAGGTACCGATCAAATTGGGAGGGGGGTATTTTAGTTTGCTTTTTGCCTACCCCTGTGTCCACAACACGTCTTCGACAACAGCTAAAGGCTGTCTATAGGCAAGACCTGGCATTTTAAAAGCGGGCGGCGGCGAGAACGAGTGCGCGCTTCACACGGGACACTGCGTGCTCGGTGCCTTAACCCCTTCAGTGCCCATGATGAGCTGGACTCGTCATGGGCTGCGGTGGCGCTGTGCCCATGACGAGTCCAGCTCGTCATGAACTCCGCCCGCTAATGCAAGGCGCGGCACTGGGCGGGGAAAGGGGCGGGCATGCAAGGGGTTAAAGGTGCGCAGGCTCGTACGTTAGAGGGAACACTGGTGACCACACTCTGTGGCCCAGCACAGATGAAAAGCACTATCTGTCTTCCTCTTACTTTCCTCTGGCGTGCAGACTCACACTAGCAAAAGCTGAGGTCCGGTTTTCCCTGCTTGGTGTGATCCACTCTAGTCTATGCCACTCCACTCGAATAAACTTCACAACACCCCAATCTACTTAAATTCATTCGACTCTAGTCCACTCACATCCATTCCACTCTTCTCTTCTCCTTGCCACTCCACTCTATGTACTTAAATCTATGGCGCTCAACCTCACTCTGCGACACACTAACTTTTAGCCATGCTGAACAGCAGCCACACTTGTGTACGTCACGGTTAGAACATATTACCATGCATAGGTGAGAACTATTGGCTTTACCAATTAATGTTTTGTTTGTTTCTAACCATAAAAATAGATCAGTCTAAGGTTGGCATACACAAATTTACTAAAATAACCCATCCCAAATATCAGGGGGGAAAATGAAATAAAAGCAGACTAGCTTTTCCTACTAGTTATGGCCCTGAAGTGAGCTACTTTGTAGGCAGGTGTGCACTGAAGAGAGACCACGGCCGAAGTGGGCTGACTCATTCTGTGTTTTTCTTTTTTAATTGCTGGCTGACTAATCACAAATCTGCTGCTTCTTTTCATGTCAGTGTAAGGGAAGAAATGATTCTGAACATGTAATCGATGCGTTTTATAAAATCCTGCACAAAAAGAATTACACTTCAGTTTATCTGAGTCAGGGTTACATTTGTTTGGGCGATAGCTAAGCTAACTGCAAAACAATAGCAGCAAACACACTGTTTCTGTTTGAACACTGATTTTTTTCTGGTGCATGGGTTCAACAACCATGTAAGAACTTTGTACCCGTGACTGGTGCGAGTACAGGGCTAGTTCTGCGCCATGTTTGAACGCTTGGGACGCTTCTGTTCCAGAAAGGAGACAGCAGGGAGGGCGCTTGGAGGAGGAATGTAACTTTTTTTTTTAAAGTGCACTGTTAGCACATTGTATCCTATTTCTGCCTGAGTGAAGGGCCTGTGCGAAGCTGCAGCGGCCACAGTACCTATGTTTGGTCGGCCCGTGGCCAGTGCACGGAGGCAGGGTGATGCACTTTTTTCCCCCTCGTGCTGCTTCTCTGACATCCTGCTGTTGTGGTGTGCAGTGTGTATTATCATCAGAGACAGAGCCTCGGCAGGCAAAAGCAAGCTGTTAGGAAGCAAACTTTGTATTATTAAATGTATATTGCGCACACTGCGTCCTAGCAGTCCAAGTGCCCGTGGCAAGCTGTCACACCGAGCTGCGGCTGTGATGGTGGCTTCTAGAGCAAGCATGACCGCGCTTTGTGGCCCTTCCGTAGGTTTCTAATACACGGATCTTCTGTCGCTTACATTACTGATGTGACCGTGCAACAACCGCTCTAGATTGGAGACCTGGGACTGTGCTGAGACCATGTCTTTGGGAGTTCTGCATTGGCAGAGGGTTGGCTCTATAGCTAACCAAACACGTGATCAGAGACCGACGATCGCATCAAGATTCACAAACACACAAGTAAACTGTGGTAAGTAGCAGTACAAGGTTCCCTGCCGGACAATGCATGTGCGACACAAACCCACACTCGTCCACCCTCCTCCACTCAACCGTGCAGCAGCGATGCCAGTTCACCAAAATCCCAGTGGAGACGGAAGTGACATCGCGCCCTTTAACAGCCCCCCGATGACTTCACCTGATTGACCCTTTATTTCAGCCTTCCCTGTACTGCGTAGGGACATGGAGAAGGAGGAAACAGTAAACGTGGTGTACTCTTTTCTGTTCCTTCTGCTGCCTCATGACCTTTGAGTAAGGGTAATGCAAAATGGGCAGTGCCAGCCCACGGTACCAGCTGCTGCCCTTCGGAATACAAACTGTGAGAAAAGGGAGTGCCTCAGGCAACCGGGAAATTGCCGTTTTTCGCCGCTCGCATTTAAAAAGCGGGCAGCGGCGAGAACGTGTGCGTGCTTCACAAGGGTCACTGCGCGCTCGGTACCTTAAAGGTGCGCGGGCGCGCAGCCGCGCGGGTTAGAGGGAACTATGATTCTGATATAGGACATTACCTTTTAGGGTGTTTAGGGCGAATTCCGAAATCGCAGCCACTAAATCGTCCACAGCCACACACAGGATGGCCTTTCTTTGCTGGGGGCTAGCAGGGACTAGCATTTCTAGGAGGGCTAGATTAGAGCGTAGACGTGCTGACATGGTCAATACCGGGTATTATAAGGTCTAGAGTGCAAATGTTACGCAAGACTCTTTAACAAATCTTTTTATAGACTTTGGCCTTGGTTTTAAGTGCGTAGGTGATGGGGAGATTAAGTGGGAAAATACCAGCACGCAGTTTGTAGTCTTCTAGAGTATTGGGTCTTAAGACTAGCCGTATGTAACCATGGGGTTTCTCAGTAGCGTTGTTAAAGGCTTCCAAGAAAAACTGGGTGGTACCGGGGTACATCTATTTAGCTATAATTGATATCTGTTGTTTGTCTAGGGGGGTTTAAATAAAGCCAGGTCTGAGGCATTAATACCTATAGATCTCAGAACAAAACAAAGGTTTTCAACATATTGAGCCTTTAACAGAGTCACCTGTGCAAGTGTTCAAATTTGGTACCCAGCAGCCCTTTAAACTTTTGGGGTTTGTAGAAGTGGGGGACAACCGTGGTAAAAGCAACCATTCTATTCAAAGGCTGTTGGCATGCAGTTAATTCCAACGTACCCATCTAGGAAATAAGGGCCCACACTGTATTCGCCACTCTGCGAGGCGTGTTGGATGAAGATGTTTTCCTTCTCAAAGATGTACATTAGCCATCAAATAGAGGGGGTAGAATAACATTTCTCTTTACCATTATATAGGTCGGACAGCACAGGAGCTATGCTTTCAGGTTGTAAAAACATGTGATTGAAGATAGACATACATATGGAAGCCAGTGTGCCGTGTTGAAAAGGGTTGATGTACTCTATGGATTTTGTCATCTTGGGGTATTGGGTTTCAGAACTTTTTCTAGTTTTGTCATCTCTACAACAACGTCTCTGAAGAGATTGAAAGCTTTTCTCAAGATCATTACATCTGCCTGACAGTAAGCTTCCAACTCGGTTTGAAAATGAAACATCTTTTCGCGGTATTCACCATACCATTGTAGAAAACGAGGCATGGGACCCTCATAATTCTGATTCGCCCAGGTGTTAAAAAAGTGTGGGAAATAACCTTTACAAGCTGGGAAACCAAAGGCTTTTGGTAACTTTCATGGACAGAAAATTCAATATATCTATAAACCTTATACGTAAAGCTACATCTAGTGGAGGCATCAGTTTAGATCCCAGAGTGATGATTTCTACAGCCATTTTTTCACAAATCATATTTTGTAAAATAAAGAACGAGTCACACGCCTTTGAGTTATGAACCATCAGGGTATACCCTTTGAATTTTGTCTACATGAATGTGCTAAGGAATTTGTTCACGCAAGAAGGGCCAGTTTTCATCAGAAGTTAGATGGTGCATGAAAATATAGTTAGGTTAGTGCACTATGGTCTCTTGGGTACACGCTATATCGAACACTATGTAGACTTCTGTTTTGGACTGTCATGTAACACATGTGTTCTTTTCCTGGAGGAAAAGATGCCTTATAACAGGGGCTTTTCATACCTTTGCATTTGTGATTGGAGGCTGTGTAGCACCCACACCCTGCACTGTCTGTTTTAGCGATGCACTGAATAACCTCGGTGTGTATGCTCAAGCAGTTTTGCGCACAACAGAATAGATTGGATCTAGGACATCTCACCTTCTGATCCGCGACTGCGATGCAGCCCCCCCTTGACACATTTTACAATGCATTTCACGCGGGTGAGCTGTCTGTGTGTCGTAGATGTGATTCCAATGTGTGTACACATACTTGGCTCCTAGAAAACCCTTCAAGTTCAAGATACTGTAAAAATAATTTCAGATGGAGAATGTAAACCGTCGTACTTTTCAAAGGCTCTCTGGATGTGAAGTACTTCCATTCTCCGATGTAGTAAAGAACTTTCACCGTGACAGAAAAATAGTTTTAAAAAAAAACAGTTCTCCAAAGCCTACCAGTCTGTCGGGAGGTATTTCAAGCAGAGCATGGGCTTTAACCACTCTAGACAGGATAGCCACATCAGTAGGGCTGTAATCCATTAGTACACCAGCGATGCTAGCCGCCAGACATGTGTTTGTCACGCCGGTATTAAAGTTGAGCAACCACCTCTGTTTTTTTCAATGACTTTACTGTAAAACAGACTCTTTAAAAGGTCTGTAAACACTCCCCTTGCGACCACGAGCAATGAGGGTGACTATCCTGAAGGTACCAAATGCTGCTATTTCTGCTTTACTCTAAAAATTCCACCGCGTCAAACACATCGTGGAGTGTTCGTCTGGTGAACAAGGGACTGTCAATACCCTATCAGTGGAAGCAGAGCTGAAGGAAATCATTCGGCCCCACGTCATGTACCAACCGCTTTACGAGTGTTTGTACGGCCTGGTGAATAGCAAAAAAAAGGTTTATGCATTCAAAGTCAACAAACAAATAATACTCTGGAGCATCAAATCTCTCTACATTTCGCCAGTACCTTCTAATGCTCTCTAAAAATACCATCTATGAATCCTCAGATTGGAGGTTTGCATTGGATGATGAGCTCTCCGGCGAATCCTTTTGGGGGTCTGACTCTGACTCTGAGGCAGTGTATTTTTAAGTCTCCTTTTAGCACAAATTCTGGCTTTCTTTAATTTACTGATTAAAGGCCTAGGCTTCTTGGCGCTATTGGCCCACTTTTGTTTCTTACCATCCCACTCATTTTTAGGCAGCCCCCTGTAGCCATTTTCAACGGTCTCTGGAGTTTTTGCTGAAGATGCCCTCCCCAATTCCCCGTCAACAGCCTTTGCTTTGACACCGTATTTGTGTTTGGTGTATCTGGGCCTCTCAGCTTTGACGTGTGAACGCTTCAAATGCCAGTAGCGACTGCGGCCTTCTCTAAAATGTCTTTTTGGGAGTCCAATCCGTGCCATTTTAGGATGCGCTGTCATGGTATTTGGAACTTTCAGGCCTTGTCTGCAGGGTTCTAACTTCTTTTTGGCCATGCAAACTCATAAGAACCATCGCGCTTTAGTAAGGATGTCATGTACTTTTTCCTATATTGGAACTTTGGACAGAGTTATTAATAAAGCTGGAATACCCGCTACTTAGGGAGCACCGTACACCTTGTCAAGATGAAATAAGCTCTACATCTGCATCGGCTGATTTGCAAGATTATCATTAGGGCTCCCAGTTATCCGTTTTTACAGATTTTTACAGATAAATACAGACAGAAATCCATTTATTTTCCTGTCTGTATTTATTTTTGAATGTGGATAAAAACGGAAATTGGGTTGTCTTTTGAGTGATTCTATATGCTGTCAGTCATGGTTGTCAAGTATATAGCTGTGCGGATTGACAGGCAAGGGTGCTAATAAATTAAATGAATTTTAGTAAAGTTGCTTTAAAAGCAGTAGTTATGCACAAGGTTGATACTGATATGCATATGTTTTCATATAGGTGCATTGATTTATGATCTCTGGATTTTCATATCATTGAAATCTCTCAGGCATTTAAGCATTAGTGAACATTAATCGGTTAAATACATGTGGAAATATTCTAGTTTCAGCTCCATTTTTTCACAAAATGTCAAATAAATATGGATAAATACAAATAAAACTAGCAAAAAATGAATATGGATAAATACAGACGGAAAAGTAAAGAAATAAATACCATAAAACCGGGAGCCCTAATTATAATACCTCTCTTCTATACTTTTGTACCCCTTTGTACATCCCCCGAGGGTTGGTTCTCAGTTTCTGTTTTCCACAGTTTTATGGCCTTAGAGTTCAGATTGATTTTAGTTTTCTGATAGCCTGGTGCATGTCGAATATGAGCCTAGTACAGTTTTTTGGCAAAAAAAACATATTCTGGGGTATAATCTGTGACAATAGGGGTGGGGTGTATATTACCATGAATCTCCCTGAGCACTGCTCTCAGGCTACCCCCACTAACACTGTTCTGAAGGTCTGGATTTGGGGGGGGGGGGGTCAAAAAAAGGGGTTCACAATTCAAACACCCAGCGGAGTATCCACTGGCTGTTTCTAATGATGCTTCGCTGCTACACTCTGTTTTAAAGCTCTGATTATAACATCTGCTCCATCCTGTACTTCTGTCGAGGTACGTTGAGGTGGGTAATGGAGGTTTTTTTCACTTGACGGGGCTGGTAGTATCATGCACGCCTGGCAGTGTAACCGGTGACATAGGATATGGTAATTTAAATGTTGGTCATAAAAGCTCTGCGCAGTAGTGGAATAGGAAGCACTGGGGCTGGGAACAGGTGGCTGCTGCCCCTCGGGGTCTACATTGGAAGGAAAACTGTGAACGGCTGTGGCACATGCTGGTGTTTTTAGAAACTCAATACCACCCCTGTTATACGCTTGAGAAACACTGTACCTACATGAGAGGTGTCGGTTTGAGAATGATAGTTTTCAAGCTCTTTATCAACTAGGGTTTGTGAGATTTTTATACAGGGTTACGGCTCACCGGTTAGTCCCCTGAGAAGCCCTATACATGCAGAATACGGGTCCTGGTCTGGATTATCCTTTTCAAGCCCTTTATCAAATAGAGTATGTGTGATTTAATATGTGTGTTATTCTTTTGGATGATCGTTTTCAAGCCCTTCGTCCCAAAAGCTATGTGAGTTATTTATTGTCTGTTTTGGAGATCCTCTGGGGACCACATCGATTTTCACCCTCTCAGACGGTTGACATGTACATGCATGGAGATTATGGGGATATGCTTGTGCGGTAACTGTGTTTTTTAATGATAGATCTAAAGAGACGGTTTGTAGGTCCGGAGCGTGGGCTGCTTCTTCTTCTTTAAGGAATGACGACTCCATTTTGGTTTGTCTACTGTGAGATCTACTTCCTGGTTTTTACATGACCCAGGCTGTTGTGTGTTTGCAGCTGGAATCTGCACTCTTTAAGGTCTACACCCCTAGCCAAAAATGGCCTTTCTGTATGCATGCTTGCTGTACTGGTTGTGGGTTTTGCTGGTAAAGCAGTGTGCAGGTTAGAGTAACAAGTGTCTCCAGGTCCTGCATTTGCAGAGTCTGCGCATGGTTTGTTATGACGCACTGGGCATCTCTCCCTGGTTGCTGGCATAGGGTCATGTGACGGATCTTTGTGATGTCCTTTAGTGGCGCCGATGTATGCTTAACCTTTCGTCGTACAAAGCATATACCCTTAGCACACGTCAATTTTATAAACCATCAATGAAGTTGTAAGCAAGAAAAGCACATTAAAAATCCACAGTTGACAGTAGATATTTCTTGCTATTTCTTCGTTCTTTAATGTATATTGTCGTTCTTTGTTATCTGGTCGAGTACGAGAGAACACCGACCGATCTGTGGCAGACGTTAGCTTCAATTGGGACAACTTTTGGATATCATACATGCTATCTATCCGTACTCGGTTACTAGATATCGGAGGTCATATCGCTACGCTGCCATTACGCACTGGATGCTTTTTCGTAATCGGAATCCATTGTAAGCAGCTTTTGGACGATTTACTATTCAGCCTTGAGAAAGTCGCATGTACATACAAGTAATAGAGACGAAACACGTGTTGGCTTTGTACGGTGTAACTGGACCAGATAACAAAGAACGACAATATACATTAAAGAACGTGGATTTTTAATGTGCTTTTCTTGCTTCCAACTTCATTGATGGAATGTGATGGTTTATAAAAATTGACGTATGCTAAGGGTATATGCTTAGTATCTTGTGGTGGCTTTGGCTGCTGTTTAGGAATAGTGGTTGGTTCTCTCCTCCTTAATGCAGCGTCCTTAAATAGTGTAAGTCTCCCTACGGCTAGTGTACTCTTCTCTTGCGCCTTGCCTATGCCCAATACCACCTCCTTACCTGTGTTTCTTTAACCTTTCGTCGTACTTCGGTATCGATCTTTTGTGTTGACTCTTCGATGGAAACCAAAGAAAGTACACATTAGTAAAAAAATATAACAAAATAGGCTGAATAGCTCTATACCACCTAAGATTGTAACTGCCTGTCAAAGTTTTGGTTTACATTTTTTTTAGCCTTTACTAGATGCTCGAGGAACACAATGCTCAAGACAAAAATGCATTAGGATTCTTTTGGCACTACATTTTGCAAATCACAACTGCTTGGCCTTTTGTGGAACCCCTTTCTTTAATGCCGGTCCGTCTATAGGGCCCGAAGACTTCCTTTTTTTTAACGCTGTCACAACCTTTCCAAGCCTCGTTGAGCCTTCGGCCAACACTTTTACTCGAGGGTCTACCTTTTGCTGAGGTTTGGCATAATTGTGAGCATCTAGGGGAGCTGTGAAGAAAAATGAATCACTGTCAAATTTTGAATATAATGCAACGATTTAGCAACTCTCCGAGAGCACACTGGAATTTTTCTTTTTTTGGACTATACCTGGTAATCATTGCATATCCTTTATACAACAAGGCATTCTCTTTATTCACTTGTAAATCAGGATTATGCTGGACAGTGTCTGATGCGTCTTTAGCCTCTAAGATTTGTTTTAGCTCTTCAATTGCTAGCTGCACTCCCACTTCATAACCTGTAAAAACATATATATATTTTTTTTAGAAGTCTGCAATGTTGAGACAATGAGGTTAGCAACGGTCTCAGAACTATAGTGCACTAAATAACGGTACCTTGCTGAAATTCAACCTTTTCCTCATGGCTCCTTGTTAATTCTGGGAGATCCTGTGTGCAGAGCAGACATATTTGCTTTAAAAACAACTCTAACAAACAGCACACGTCATAGTTGATTGACTCTTTTAAAAAAAAATATTCTAGATGTGCTATTTCACAATATAATAAATCTTGTAAAGATTGCTTAAACAGGTATTCTAATCAAACTTTGTAAAACAAAGGGCTAATTAAGGCAGGGGTTTTGAACCTACGCTAAATAGTTCAGGCATCTAAACACAGGGGCTGCTCTAGATCCTTAACCCCAACATTACAGAATTGCTCAAAGCATATTAGAAATAACTCCTAATCAATGCTTGCACTAAACAAATACAATTTTTTCTCCACTTCCTCCCCCCTACCGCTGGTTCTGTTGCTCAGGGCTTTTCAAACACATTTAAGGCATGCTGCTGACCTTTAACCCCTGGCAAACCCTTAGCTTAAACAATTGATTTTATTTGTACATATTTTAGTAAAAACACTGATTTTCACTTAAGCAATGCAACACAGTGAAACAGATGACTTGGTTCGGCTACCATTTACTCATCCGTGACGGAGGCTCTTGAGCCCTCGCAGTTAAAAACAAGCATTGGCATAGCCAACAGGTCTCGCCTTTGGAAACGTATAAGTGTTTAGCCATGCAACAGTTGATGTTGTTGCACCAAGGATATTGTGCTGGATAACTAAACACTTAGGAGCTCCCAAAGGCGAGACCTATTGGCTATGCCAATGCTTGTTTTGTTTCTGAAGCTGCATGGCTTTTCTACACGTCTGATCTCTTCAGGTACCGAGCTGCACCCACAAATGATTTATGTAGTGCTGGTGAAATGCAGCTGCCCGCGGTGCATGCAGTGTGCCCTATTTAGAGGGCGGCCTCCTCAGTGCCGCATTCAGGCACATCCCCAGGCTCCACTCACTGGGACGCCCCTATGAGAATCCCCCACACCCAGCGCCTTAGCTGGGTCATTTCTGCTGCGCACGGGGTGGGGTAGTCTGGTATTTATACCTGCCCCCACCCACTGACCGTCCTCTTTGTTTCCCCGCTGGACACACAGTCGGTGTATCACCTCATGACCCCAGGGTCCGTAGGTACCGCAGGCATGGGGGTTTGAGGTGAGTGCTAGGCTACATGGACCCCCCGTGAAGTGCCACATAGCCATCTGTACCATGAGGTCACTGGTCGGTGAAACCGTTATCGTGCATCCAACCCCCTCACCCGGCTGGCCATCTTCTTAGTATAACTTGCGGGGCAGAGGAGAGTCACGGGTGAGATGTGGCAATGGTGCCGGATGCTCAAACCCCACCATACAAGATACCGGGGGGGGTCAGGGGTTAAGTGGCCCTCCGAAGTACTCTGGGCTAGGCGCTCCCTCTCCTCTCTGTCTCACCAATGCACTATGTTGCTATAGTTAGTAATATTAAAGCCAGGACTGGAGCTTTGATAGCTGTATAACCGCTCACACCGCAGCTTCTCTCGGATTTGGGTTCCCCATACCCCGCTGGGTAGTCCGGGCTGCTTCAGCTGCCATCAATACCCCACCCGCTCCCCCACAGCTTGCCCCCATCATTGGATTGGGTAAATCCCTAGCAGGGCAGGGGCGGCGAGCTAGGGTCGGGAGTGGTTTGTGGCTGGTGCCCGGGTCCTGACTGACAGGCACATCGCCTGGTGACTCCGGCTGATGGGCGGTGGGCACAGAGGGACGACAATGGCCGCTGAGGTTGTGCCCAGGCCTTAGCTGCGATGCAAGTTCCAGGCATCTGTCCTGGGCCATGGGCAAGAGTCCTTCCTGAGGCATTTCCAGGGGACTCACTTGCCTGGCCCATGTGGTTGGAGACACTGTGGCACATCAGGTTGGGAGGGTGCGGGCCCAGGGAAACTAGGGGGAAGCAATGTTGCCGTGCGGGCAGCTCAGCGACCAGAGGGTCGACCCGATCATTGCTGTGCTACGAGCACGGGCTGGTATGTTGGAAGAAGTCTAATAATTTAAAGTACCTTTTTCAAATATATATGGTACTCTTCACTTCAGACGGATTTTATTAGACTGTTTGATGTATTTCTTGAGTCTTCTGCAGCCCAGAGTCACGGTGCGGCCGTGCCCCATTGTGGTGATGTTGATTAATTGTACTGTGTGGCGCAGCGGGTGACTGGAGCCGGTTTCGGGTGTGGGATGATGTTTGGTCAGACGCCACATGCTGGGTGAGAGAGTGGGGTTTTAGGTGTTCACGGGGCCTTGGTTTGCAATGCTTCTGTTCCATTGACCCACTGAGGCAGGATGACCTGAGCAGGGCTTTGTCCTATATTTTATGAAATAACACAGGAAGCAAAACATTAACCCCCATAGTCGACCCGTTGGCATCAACATAGTTATGCCTGCTAGTACCAGTTGTGGTTCGGCAGCATACTCGAGAATTTACTTAAAGTGCATCTCTACTGGCGCCAAAAGCGGGCTGTGACAATATGTCTGGGATTTGGTTAGTCACACAATTGGATAGAACAGGGGCATATTTCGCAGTCTTTGTTGCGTTATCCAGAGGATTAAGCCATTTAAAAACAAGGCTGAGCATTAAGCACGAACTACACAAAAAGGACAGGGTGTCTGTCGTTACAGAGGATAAGCTTTCACCTCAGCCAGATTCCCTATTTTGTCCACCAGAGGCCACCCTTTTCTCAATTACACCAGTCCAGGCATGATTATTAGAAGTTCTATCTTTGAAAAAAACCTGGAGAAGCGCGCGCCTCGCATGGCAGGAGGGGGAGGGGCCTGCGCGATTCCCTTGCGGAAGCGTGCAGCGATGATTGCGACCATATGGCGCCGTGCACTCCCGCAAGGAAATCGCCAGACGTGCATGCGTTGCCATTGCAAGCAATGCAACGCTTGCACGTTTTTGCCCCCAAAGCTGTGCCGATGGCATTAGGTCTCTCTCCTATGCAGCGCATGCGCGCTGCGTAGGCGAGACCTAAAAATAAATAGCTGCCCCTATGACACCCCTATTTTACACTGGCATTTTCTTAATTACAGGATGCTACCAAGGGCTGCCTTGTCAAAATTTTCACTTTTACATAAGCCTGTTACAAACTTGCTCAAAGCATATTAGAAATAACTACTAATCAACGCTTGCACTAAACACATACAGTTTTCCTTTTCACCTATACCCCCCCTGCCCCTGTTGCTCAGGGATTTTGACATCACATTCAAAGCATGCTGCTGGTCTTTAACCCCATGCAATCCCTTGCTTAAACTATAGATTTTATTAGTACATTTTTGTAAAAACACAGATTTTCATATAAGCAATGAAACACCATGAAACAGGTGAAATGGTTCAGCTAACACATATTTTTTTCGAACTATAAAAATGCAGGCACATTGAAATGCAATACATTTTAAAATAAATAAACATGTAAATGCTATAGGCTTACATTTTTTTACCTGTAGCCGAAGTTGTCCTGTATCACCCCCCTGCTCCCCGCACGTCATCTCAAAGTTTTGCTACATGGTGCACGCTCCCCTCAGGCCACAGACTTAAAATAAACGTTTCGCTGCTACTTCTGATTGTGTGTGTGCAGTGGCGGTGCGTCCATTGGGGGCGTTGGGGCGTTGCCCCCCTGCCCGCGCCTGCAGCTTCCTCGGCGTCTCTGAACTTAAGTAAACTCTCAGTTTACTTAAGTTCAGAGACGCTGAGGGAGAACTGTCAGTCATGTCAGTCAGTATGACGTTGGACCGCCCACCCCCTTCAGAGTCTGAAGGGGGTGGGCGGTCTGGCGTCATGTTGACTGACAGGCATTGTCTGGGGCAACAGGCAGCAGCACACAAGTGCGCATGAGTGGGGACGGAGGGCAAATTTTTGCACCGTGCCCAGTCATGCGCACTAGTGTTTCCAAAGGCTGGCGCATGCCCATTAGAAGAGCGAGGGTTGAGCCAAGGCTCAAACCTCGGTCTCCTAATGGGCAGACGGGCGGAGCGTAAGCCTGCTCTAAGCCAATCCTGGCGCTGCTCCAGCGCCAGGATTGGCTGAGAGGGGTCTTGCCAGCAGTGATGGGCTGTTCCACTTTAGGCGCCAGAACGGACCCGAGGCGGCGCGGACCCGGACCTGCTCAGGTAGGATATTATTCTAAAAACCCCGCCCCCGTGCGACACCCCTTCACACGACACAAGCTGCGACTGAAGCCTACACCGTCCGAATTTGAACTATCTAGACAGTGAACAGTGTAGGCTACCACATCGGTGACTGCTCTCATGGAGAACAAGCTGATGGCCAGCTGCTTCACAGCCGGCCCCAGCAGCACGAAGTTGTTCCTCTGCAGCTTCGCCGGGGAGTTGAAATTCAGCAGTGGCCAGAGGGCAGGCAGGGTCTGAGAACACGTCCAGGAGGTCCCGGCATGTGCGCGCCAAGCTCTGCGCATTTGCAGAAGTGCAGAAATATTTGATGCATCTGGTTGGTAAATATGCATTTTGTGTTTAAAAGCCTAAGAAAGAGACGGGCAGTTCAGCATCCAGGCCTTGCCTTTTCATGTAGTGATTTATTTTTATTGAAAAATAGACAACTTTAACGACCTTAAAATTGTAAAGTGACTTTTTATTGCTTTTTGCGCCGCCTCAATACCTCATGCAGTGCGATACTGATGGAAGTAGACAGTGAACGGTGTAGGCTACCGAATCGGTACCTGCTCTCATGGAGATTAAAGTGCGTCATTGCTGGCGTGGCTACTCACCTACTATACGTGTGTAGTAAGAACATGGCGCCTCGGAGCTGAATTCTGTTGTTTTTTGTGTATATGACTGCTGCGGGAGAAAGGCGCATGTTTGGAGTGTCAGTTACTGTTACTTGGCAAGCGGGTAAAAATGACCAGAAAGGATTCCCACAATGCATATATATTAGGGGTGGACGGAATTTGCGAAAGCGTCTTTCGCAAATTATCGCAAAAATGTTTAAAATCTCTGCAAACACGCGGAAATATCGCAAAGATGCGGAAGTTTTTTTCCCGCCCGTTCGCGGTATTTTCTGCGTGTTCGCTGCTCGCCAACTTACCCATGCGGTTGCTTGCGGGCGCGACCATCTTGTTTTCACTCTTCTCGCGGTGCATGATCGTGAGAAGAAAGACGTAATCGCGCGACGCATGACGTTACTGCGGGCGCGAACAGTCGCGAGACAGCGCAAATGGCTGCCAACAATCCAACATCTCGTGGAGAACGCGACCGGATCGGGAAAACTTGTCGGCGAACGCGGGGATTCAGGTAAGGCGATCGTGCGCGCGCGAGAATGTATTATTTTACAGCGGGAGCAAGAACCAAATTATCGCTAAGCTGCGGAATGCGGAAATTTTGACATTTTCGCGCTCTCCGCGGAACGCGAAAATGTCAAATTATCGCAATTTCCACGAGCGGAACGGAAATTTAGCCCAGGCCTAATATATATATATCGGATGTATGTATATTAACAAGATGGCTCACATTAAGACACAGCCCTCCATCTTGGAGTATTCAGCTCTCTGCAAATATAGGTTTTACAAATATGCATGGTTAGCAAACGTACTATTTAATTTCAATCACACTGCACAGTCAATGAATGTATTTATTGTATAGATAAAACCATTACAAGTGTATCAGTGTGTTGAAAAGATAATATGGGCAAATGATAACATCAGGATATGCAAAGATTGACCTCCTATAGCTCATAAAAATTGGCAATTTATTAAATGATAAATAATTCATTTGTACCTTCCTGCTCCCTCAAATTTGCTTGAAAATGCACCGTTTGTCCACTCTTTTTTCAACTTTTCCTGGGGAAGAACCCCCCCGACCCCTCCCACCCCCCGTGGGTTGTTTGGGCTTGCTCGCCGCAGTAGGACAATAATTGTACCCCTCGCCACTTTCAAATGTCACCAGCCGCCACTGTGTGTGTGGCCTTTGGGATGGCATTTTATACTTAGTAGAGCTTTCTAATTATGCATGCGACCACTTTGGGGAAGGGTGCACAGCCATCTGCCTTTGGGTTCCATTACATAGCATGTGTCTGCTTCTGCTTGTGGCCTTTGTGGCAGTATGTTATCGTACGTAGAGTTTGCTACTTATTCGATGGGAGCAGTTTGGCAAGTTGAGGAGTACCAGCCATCTACGTATGGGTTCTATTTCTTAGCAGTCTTGATTCAATTATGAATTTGTAGAGACGTTTCTAACAAACGACCTTTTTAAGTCAATATGAAAAACAGACTCGAAAAACTCAAAAAAAGAGTCTTTCGTTTAAAACAGGCCTACTACAGTGGTCCTTACCTAGTAGGCACATCAGCCAGTGTTTCATCAAAGACTAGAACAGTTTTCCTTTTATTCTGTTGTTTCTTCTATTTCCCTTTGCACATGAGCACCCTAAAAAAAAATGCTTTTCTATGCAAGCTCTTTGAGCACCCTACATAATTAATGTTTCAATGGATGAATGCATTATTGGTTTATACCAAAAAATAAAGAATAATGATTTGGTCTCTATAACGAAGTTTTGTCTTCTGTTCCCCTGGTGAAATACACATTGGTATTTCTCTTGTACAATGACCAATCGACTTGGCATCCGGTATAACATATTTCTGTACCTTTTCGCTATGACCAAAATATGACCGGCAGGATCATCTTGTTTTCTATATTAAACTGTACCCAAGTTCTTTGATTTACCATGGGTTACCCCAATATTTTGTAATGGCAAGCAATTTAGCAGCGCCCCACTGAGTCATTTAAAAAATGCAGGGATGTGCCTTATTCACAAGAATCTGGTGCACCCCTCTGTTTTCCCCTGCACTGGCGCTAATAAAATGCTGCCTGGCACCAACACAGGCACCCTTGCACCATGGTGCAAAGGTGACAGTATTGCAGGGATGATTCCCTGCAACTCGGGCACCCTTGCACCATGTTGCAAGGGTGTCTGCATTACAGGTATGATTGTTTATGTGCAGGAAGGAAGCACCAGCAGTGAGGAGCGGGAACAGCTAGGTCCCCGGGCTTGGTGGACCTTTTGACGAATGTGTGACTACAAAGGACACCCCTCTCTCACTGACCAGATTACCAGTACCCCCTACAATTTATGGTTGACCTTTTAAGTTAATTCAAAACTCAGGTAGGATTCACTTGGGTGTTTTTTGGTATTGTTGGTGCAATAACACATAGGGCAGATTGATCCTATATTTTAGATTTAGGGTTCCTAGAGCCCTGATGAATGCCCCAGACATAATAGGCTAGTTACTGTGGGCAGAAACAAGTTGGCTAGCATGAGACGGGTTGTTCTCTGTTTACTCACCCGATATAGTGTTTTAGACATACCTCGAGTCCCCACTAATAAAGATGATAACCAAGGATTTTTTAGATTATCTGGATCCCACTTTGTCCTTTAGCTTTATTCGAGAATTCACTCCTACTGCCAAGTCTTCGAGGAGGTTGAGTCTGCCCTGCTGGGACTATCTTTCCAGGGTGAGGAGAGGATGCCGATGATGAAGCATGACACTATTATGTGTGTGCAGCATCCTTTTCCAAAAAAGATGGCTTTCCCACTTAGTCCAACAGAAATCCTGTTACGTCAAATTGTGTGTAAGTGTTAAGCACTTTCCTCAAATTTAGGCCGCTGTTTTCCTTGGAACTCTTTGTTTTCTTTTGTGTATTGTGAGCCCCAGTACTTTTTGTGATGTTCTAGATATTTTGGAGGGACATACAGGGAGCATATCCTCCACTTTTCTATCTTGTGATAATAGTTATATGCAGGAAGGGACACCTTCCTGCACATAAACAATCATGAAAGGAGATTTGCTCCATCCATGTGTGCTGCAGAATGTATTGGAACAAGGCTGTTCAGGGATTGACAGCTTGAGACCAAAATCTATGGACATGTCAGAGAAGGGGGTGAAGATGTGGCCTTGCCCATTGCACTGTGAAGGCACCATGTGTCCTTAAACCACCATTGCTTTCCGAGCTGGCTCCTTTTTCAGACTCAGTAATGACTTAAATAACTTCCTCAGCTGCTCTTGCATTAAGAATAAAGATCATGACCAAATCCTTCCTGAATCTTGGCCCAATGAAGAGAAGATAGTTTGATGGAATAAGCCGGTATTTTTAGAACTTTTATCAGAAATATGTGAACACTCAAGGTCATCTTTGTGATTTCTAGATGATGGCTCAAGACCTTTTAACAAGGAGCATCCAGTAATTAGTCATTGACATATGGGAGACTGATATTCCCTGTAGATGAAGCTGTGTCAGCAGCAGAGTTAACATCTTTGTAAGCATCCGGGATTTTAGACTAAATAGTAAAACTCTGAATATGAAAAACTTTTGATGTTCTTCTACTTTCTGGTATATGGATGTAAGCATACATTAAGTCCAGCGTATTCACTAAATTATGGTTTGACAGCAACAGTATTGACCTATGGAGAGTCCCCATCTTGAATGGATAACGTTTGACAAATGTGTTTACCTCCTTTAGATGAATCACAATCCGGCACCCTCTATTTACCTTTGGTACCAAAAACACAATGTAATACACACCTCAACTTCTTTCCAACTCAGGCAGTGGAAAAATTGCCTTTTTGGACCACACTGTCTGAATTTCCATTTCCAACACTTCTCTGGATCCTTCTGATATGGCATGAATTTAGTCTTTAAAGGAACAGGAATTTGAATTTATTTCATTTCAATAGTTACTAAAAACCATTGCAATACAAAAGCTTCAGTTAAAACCAAAAGAACATGATAAAATGTGAAGGTGCACACTTATAAATTACAAAGAATATTATAAAAGCTTTAAGTAAGTTGAGTTGCTAACAGTTAAAAATCACTTTGGTGCTAGAGCAGTTTGTTACCGGTGCAAGTAATGCAGTCTTTACAGAGTTTGTTGCCGAGGTAGCCACTGTAATCGATGCCGGAAGGATTTTCACGGAAGTTCTAAGTTGCAGACCACGGGTGAGGGCTTCCCGGCACTACCTTGGTTGGAACGGCCTCTGTTCTTTAGTTAAATAGACTGTACTTGGTTCACCAATGTGTGAAGCTGCCGATGATTCTTAAAGACTACGCTTGCATAGGGTGGATTCTGGTGCCTGCTCTGAATTCCTGCTGAGGCTTAATCTCATGGTCTAACTGTGTGGCATTTTATGCTCAGCTAATGCAAGAAATCTTACTAGTCTACAATTTAGTTGTGGTGCTCCTGGGTCAAAGCATGCCAGAACTGCTTACATCCTGGAGCAAATTCCCCTCTGATTGAAGGGAATTTTTAGAAGTGGTCTCCTTTCCTGCCACATCTCCATACAGGTGCATAGTAGGTGGATGATATCTCCCTGGTCGTTTTTGCCGAAGGCTGCATGAAGTTGGAAGTGACACCCGCAGCCATGTTGGAAGGTTCTGAGTACACAGGAGCATGCCAAGGTGAAGCTTTAAGAATTTTATTTTCTGTGGTTTTGGGTATCCCAAGTTAAAATATTTTTGAGGAGCTAAGATTTATAGTCATTTAAAGTCATCTAGGCATGAGATCTGGCCAAAAAGGCGGCTTTGTCCTCCACCAAGGAGAGTTGTTTGAGAGATTTCCAGACCAGCTTCTTGAAGGCTTAGTGATGGATCTGTGTATTCCAAAGGGCAGAAAGCCCAGTGGTCGCCAGAGCTTCCTGTAAATAGCTTTTTGCAGGGGATTTGTCCTTCTGCTAGAGCTCTTGCCATATGAGTTGGTTTAGAGTGTTTGGGGCCGATGATCTGATCTTATTCCAGCAGATGATGTATGCGCCGTGCCTGGCCAAAGATTGCTTCAGTAGGCCAAACTCCAACCTTAGTTTTGCCGGGAAGGTATAATTTGGGAGGCTAAACATCATTCTGTATGCTTTGACTAGAATTCTATCCAATAGCTTGGTGCCTCTGCCTCACATTGTTTCGCTGCCATAGGTTATTGTGGGTAGAATTTTAGCCTGTGCTACTTTCAGGAGGGGGCTTAGTGTTGGACCAGCTAGTTTTGATGTTAGATTTTTCAAAGCTAATGCTAACACAAGCCCTGTCCTTTTGATCTCTTCTTGTTGTCGTACAAAGGATCCCTTGTTATTTATGTAGACGCTGATTCTATTTGTGTGCCGCCCAGGTGTCAAGTCCTTGCTCGTTTCCTCTTATTGTTAATGGACATTGTCCTTGTTTTCTTCAGATTGATTGTCAAGTTGTTTTCTCTGGCATAGTCCTGCATTTCGTTGAGAAGGTGTTGCATGCAAACTGCTGTATGGGTAGGCAGAATTACATCATCGGCATACAGGAGGTGGGACAAAGTTGTGCCCCCCAGCCAGGGCGCGTGGGAGTTGCAGGTGTTGAGTGTCTGAGGTATATCTGCCATAAATATATTGAATGAGGTGGGGCCCAGCACACAGCCCAGCTTCAGGCCTTTGGTTGTTGTTACTCTTCTTGAGAGGTGGGTCCCTGCTCCCAGTTTCACCTGCACCCAGGTATCTGTATGGAGGAGTGTTAACATTTTTAGAAGTACTTCTGGAATGCCCAAACAGGCTAGCTTCCCCCACAATATTGCCCTATCAACATTATCAAAAGCGGCGCTGAAATCAATAAAACAGAGGTGCAGCAGCATTTTCTTGGACATTGCTGCATCAGTGAGCAGATAGACTGTCAGGATGTTGGTTGTTGTACCTGTTTTTTTGCAGAAGCCTGCCTGGTTTAATGGTATTATATTGTTGGCAACTGCCTAGGCTGTGAGTTCCTCCAACACAGTTCCCACAAAGAATTTGGCCTCGTTGTCAATCAGAGCCACCAGTTGGTACTTACCAGGCAAGGCCATATCACCACTTTTGTGAATTGGGTCAATCGTGGAGCCTTTCCATGAGTCAGGGGTTCTGCCCAATGATCTATCCTCCGAGAATAGCAGTTGAAGTATGCTTTCCCACTCTGCAGCCCTCTGTTTGAACAGTGCCAGCGGAATTCCATTCGGGCCCAGGGCCCCTTTCTTTCTTCCCTTTGTGATCTGCTGCCTTATCAAGAGCAACTCCGCAGCATTAGTCTCCTCCTCCGGCAATTCATCTATGACGGGAGTTATTTGTAGGGCTCCCTCCTTTGGTAGAGTGCCTTCCAAGCCGTCTCCCAATGAGGCCCTATTTCGGGAAATTGATAAAGAACCCACAATTTGGTGAATGAAGTGCTCATTTAAGAAGCAGGCCCAAGATTCCTCTAGTATGTGGGGAGAAGTGCCTCCATGCTGAGGGTGTGTTATTGTATTTACCATTTTCCAAAAGCGAGTGCTATTGTTGTGGTATATGTTGTTTAGGAATATTGCCCAGATCTGTTCTTCCTAATTTCTGTTGATGCCACATTTCAGTTTCTTTAACTTTGTTCTCAGTTGTCACAGAGAAGAAAGTAGACTTGTGTTCCCTGGGTCATGTCGCAGGGACCTCATTGAGCCGTTTATGGATCTTTTGAGGCCCGTTGCACTTTCGTTATCCTTTTTTCCTGCTTGGGGGCCAGAGGATGGTTCTTTTTGGTTTGTGAGGTCTAAAGGTCTGTAAATGTGGCAGTAAAGCGTTCCAAGTTTGAAATATGACTCTTTGCTGCTGTCAGTTGTGAGAGTATGAGATTGATTACTGTTCCTGACAGGGACTCAATATTTTCCACCAGTAATTTAATTCTTTTGTAGTTTGACATATAATTGGAGCCCCAGGGTGGTGCTGACTGAATGCAGGGAGGTGTAATTGCACTTATGGAGATTTCTTGTGGACGGTGATCGCTTTCCCCCTTGTCTCCCATTCTGAAGCCGAGTATGAAAGGAACCAGCGAGAGACTGGTGAACATGTAGTCAATTATGGAGCAAGTTGATGCGAAATAGTAGCTTGCTACAGGGGGAAAATCTCCAGCAAATCTTCAGTTTAAGGCCCTGAGGAACAGGGGTTGAAAGGAATTTTATTGAATAATATCACTCCACAATGTTGAATTTCCATTTGTCTGACATATCCCTGGTCCATCCCTCCAGGAGGTGTTGAATCCTTCCTCAACCTCTAATCCTAGTCATATTCCTCCCAGCTTCCCACATAGTCAGGAAAGCTGTTCATTATGTACTAAATCTGGCTTCTGGTTCTTCTGGAATTTCCACGAGAAAGCCTTTCCTTGGAATCTAGACAGATTCTCATTTGCCTGCTGCCACCTGGAGGGATTGCACAAAGAAGATATCTATTTTGATATATTAGAATCGATATGTTGTTTCCTAAATGAAAATGAATACTTTCTTTTCTTGAAAATTCTATGCCGCTTGTCTTCCAACTCTGCTCCAAACAGATGAACCCCAGCAAGTGGCATTTTTAGAGCTGAGAACCGCCGAGCAACATCTGTGTTCTACTCTTTGAGGTAAAAGTTTACATGAGCTGCAACTCAAGCACTTCAGGTCAAAGCAGAGGCCCTGACAGACTCCAAAGAAATGTCATATTAAAATACTGTTTGTTTTTCCATATTTTCTAGCAAATTTGAACATTCTTGCCCTCCTTGAACTACTCTGAGCAGAGATTTAAAGTCTGACATAAGAGACTGCACAGTGTAAGCTCCAGAAACCCCTGTAGAAGGGATAGTTGTGCCCCAGCACAAATCTTCTTAAAAGCAGAGTCCACCTTTTTCTCAGCAGAGCTTTTCAAAATATATTCTCTTATAATATCGAAGAAATATATTTCCCATTTGACCATAGAGGGAGCTAAGTCATCACTGCACTCTGAATCAGAAACATAGGACTATATGTTACGTTGCATTCCACAGCCTATGACATCAGAATACTTTTTTCTTTATTGCGGCAATGGTATCAAGTACTATCCTTTAGATTTTCTTCTAATCAAAATCCTCTCACTCATGTCTGAATTTCTTAAGGTGAAGAGAAGGAAAACAAGAAGACTCTGGAGATATGTCTCTCCTCTTGCTGAAGTGTCTCATCACCAGGATGGCCAAAACGACAGCACAGAAATCCACAAAACGTTTTCTTTTCTCCAATAAACATCACAATAAACATCACAATAATGCCCCCTAAACATTCCCCTCGCTTTATTTTTGTTTAAATATCTTTATTACAATTTTCAATTTTCCTAATACAGCCAAGCTGATTCACCTTGCTTTATATCGCGCCTAAGTGGACTGAGTTTCTAGCTTGTAGTCCAAATTCTCCTCCTGGGAAGGACCGGCTTTCCTTTACCAACCAAGTAACACACCATGGAGTCCCATCCAAAATCCAGCACCATCCGGTTAGCCACAGCCACAAAATGGAGCTGGGATACAGTTACCAAGCTCATGCTCCTCCCGCAATGTTCCGAGGCTTTAACCCAAGCCCCAGAGGGAAGGAACCCTCTGGGGGAAGGCCACAGGAGGATCAGGCACTGCCCCAGCTTCACAATTCCTTGTTCTTATCCATAGACAGCAAAAAAGTAGAAAGTGCCAGAGAAATGCTATCATTATATAGCGCCCAGCTGAGGATGGGCGGGGTTCCTTCAACATACCTGATTTGTCCTGTCTCTGAGATAGGATTTACCTCACGTGTTATGACTGAGACGATGACGAGGCACGGCTGGAATTTAAGGCGACTTTACGAGTACTTTAAAGCAAATTTATTGGAGAAAGGGGCTATGGAAATCTTGAGGGGCAAATTGGGTGATAGTGAGGGAAGCAAGTGTGAAGGACTCGTTTTCTCCAAATTATGCTAAGCGTGAACATATGTACCGTTCCCTCATCCCGCGCCTCCCTCGTCACACTTATAATATTGAGGCTTAACCTCATCGCACAAGCTCTATTCACTCTCCATTTTTTTCTTTTTGTACAACTTCAAAATACATCTCTTGAGATAATCCTTTGTTTCTTGCTTCCTACAAACATTAGTTTGTAATTTCAGATTTATTTTTGTCTTGTGCATTATGACGTTTGCTCTCGTGTTAAGCATGTAAGTGCGGCCATACTGTAGCAGGCATGCAGCGTTTACATTTCTTTATTGATATATTCCTATAAAGTAATATCAAACACCACCTCGCGGAAGTAGGCACACTTGTTTACTTACCTTTGCAAAGTGAAAGCGGCCTCACTGTGACATTTGTTTTACTCAGAATGCTCGACTGACCATTGTTTAATTTCAAAGGAGAAGGTGACCTTGCTAAATAGAATGCTTTTGGGACCAGATGTACGACAGTTTTTTGCTGTTGTAAACGGGAAATCAGCCCGTTTGCGATCGCAAAATTGGTATGGCCCATGTACAAACCCTATTTTGCGAGTCTGTGATCATTTACCGACTTGCAAAATAGGGTTTGAGACTCGCTATTAGGAAGGGGCGTGCCAAGGACGTCCCATCCTAATAGTGAGTCCAAATTGTATGTGCCATTGTTTTGCGACCGCATTAGGGGTCGTAAAACACTTGCAGTTTACCACCTACTTCAAGTAGGTGGTAAGCTTCTCACAATTGGGAAAGGTACGAAAATAGCTTTTTAAGAGCAGGCAGTAGTCCCAGGGACCACTGCCTGCCCTTAATAAACATGAAACTGAAAAGTTTCATTTTTCTTTTTAAATGCATCCCGTTTTCCTTTGAGGAAAATGGGATGCATTTTTTAAAAAGCTGCTTTCTTCGAGAAGCAGACACAGACATGGTGGTCTGCTGACCACCATCCCTGGGAGTGCTAGCCGATCCTAACAGCACCTGCCTCATAAATATTAATGAGGCAGGCAATTTGCGACCCCATTAGCCCATTAGGAATCGCTATCAGTGTCTAAGACACTGTTGTAAATTGCATTTTGTGAGCCGCAAATTGCGAGGCGCAAATCGATGCGATTTGCGACTCGCAAAATGAAAAGGTTGTACATTTGGCCCTTCATTTGTAAATGTTTCTACTCTTGCATTGTAAAACAAACGCAAACTCGCAGGAGCAGTAGTAGGCCTGTTTTTATTTTAGTACATAGGGGCAGTGTTCTTAAGTTAAACACAGCGCCCCATCCAGCATATTTTTATTATACAAATAAATATGTCATAAATGTAGCCTGTGGCGCCTCTAAATATTTAGTGGGGCACACAAGGTGTCACTGGCAGGTACAAATACCATAAGTGATCATGAAGATTGTGCGCATGAGGGTAAAATGTATATGTACTCACTGCCATAAATATAAATTACCCCCTTCTGTACATTAAAAGGCTATTGCAAGTCATCAAGAAGTTCCATGACCATATAGGTAAAGTTATGGAACTCGGAGGTTACTTGCAACATCGTTATCAATATGGCAGGGTGTACTTTATTCATTATTAAAACATGGTCACACCAGCACTTTTCTCAAAAAACACATAAATACTTGGCGAGCAGCTATTTCATATGAAAGGGAATGCATGTTTGTAAACATGAAGAATAAAAATAAAATCTCTAGTACAAAATTAAACACATGAAAAAAGCTGTTAGATATTTGTGTAAAAAGATACTAGAAATATTAGAAACAGTTTAGTACAAGTTAGATGTACAGGTCAGTTTTTTTTTGTTTTTTTGAAGATGCAATAGAAACATGCAAAAAGATTCCAACCTTTCCATGATTACACAAGGAGTGCAAAAAATAAACATGTTGCGATAAGTCTCTACATTCTGCTGGTCACTGTACAGCCAGAAAAACAGAGCAGAAGAAAGACAAGTAACGTTTTATTTTTATTATTTAACCAGCTGCTTTAAGGAAGCTCAATGACCTGAAAACACACACACACATATACATACACACACACACACACACAAAGTAACTTTTTTTGTAACCAACTTTTTATTTATTGAGAGGTGAGGTCAATCAAAATACACAGCTGTGCGCCTACAACCACTTTTAAGCAGACTGTGTATTAAATATTATGATGGTCTATGGAAGGAGAGTGGTCTTTGGAGTGTCGCAATCGTTACACCACACTCTTTTTCTTCTCTCATCTTTCTGAACATTCAATCAGCGTATCTCACATTTTATCTCTTTCCTCTTCGGCACCTTCTTTTCATTCTCTCCTGAACATACATTCTTTCACCTTGTATGTGCTTCACTTCACCACCCTTATACAAAATGCACCTACCCTCCTGTACAAATTGCATTTTCATTAACTTTAGCCCTGCCAATACTTTGACACCTATGTACCGCCTTCAGACACTTTCCATATAATCACAATTACAATTGGCACACTTGACCATTGCTCTGTGCCTTCTGCAAAGGAGCCAAGTACTGGATGAGCATGTATTTCGAAACCCTTTATGACATACTGAGAGGCACTGTGAGAAATTCACACTGTGGTTGGACTGAACTCCACACCTCTCAATCAGGACAGAACCACATCTTGAACTAACACAGCTACACAAAGGCAGCACATTTCACATTATGCTCTATACATGAGTAATAGGCTGCATGAAAAAAAATACAGAGACACACCATCCTGGAAAAAAGAAAATACTCTTAGGGAATGCAAGAATAAGTAAAACATGAAATGTAAATAGGAACACTGATGTTACCAGGCTGATAGAGCGGTGTCTGCTATTCGCTGGCTGACACCGATGGTGGGGCACAAGGCGCATGGAAGAAGAGAGGGGACAGGACATTTACAGATAGGGCACCAGCCCCATATGTGTCCCTACCCCCAGTGATATCACTAAATGTAGTTGTGCTACAGCCAGCAAAGAGGTGAAATGATAAATGCTTTTAAATGCTCAACTCCAGTGTCAATTGTGGCAGTGGCGACTGGTGACATTTGAAAGTGGTGAACGTAAACGTTGGGCATGATTTTTATATAGCATGCGATGTGAACAACTTCAATGGACAAACCTGCGGTCCAGGGGGAAGTCCTCTCCTGAGAAAGAAATGAAAAAAAGATTGGCAAATGGTGCATTTTAAAGCAGATTAATGTAGCGTTAACGCAAGGCTTACTAGGCAGTGGGAATGTATAGCCCTATATCTTCTTGCATTAATTTGTTCAACAGTTACTGTAATGTGTAAATTGTTCTGCATGACAACTTTATTCCTTTAAAATGTATGATTGCCCAGTGTCTTGCACTGCAAGCAGCATTAACTTTGGAAAAATATGCTCTAACCAAACTTCGAGAAGCACCCACAGATGCTGGCTGTAAGCAGTCATATAGAAATATGTGCAGACAGGTCTTTAAGTGAGATGAAAAAAGTGGGTGCTTTCAATAAAGGAACACAAGGCAGCCCACATGGAAAAAACAAAAAAGAGGAGGAATAAAGCATTTCTCCTCGTTTCGCCAAGTTAAGACCAGGTTTTCCCTGGTCTTAATTTTGGCACTGCCTCCTATTTACTCTGGCCTTGTAAATAGGGGGCAGCGTCAAAATCAATGGGTGTTGCGGTGGAACGCCCACCGCAACATCCACTGCCCACCCCTTTCACGCTAAGCATAGCGTGAAAGGGGACCTTATTTACAAAGCAGCATGAATCCACGTTAAGTGGCTTGCCGCTGCCTTGTAAATAATGTGAGGCCTTCATCGCCATGGAAACGTCACAAAAAGCGACGTTCCTGTGACAATAGGGGCTTGTGCATATGCCCCTTGGTTTGTATAGAAATAGGAAATGCAGGGTGGTCTTACTGTTTCCTCTCATAGTAGTTACTTTCCAATGCAGGAGAAGGGAGGAGGTTCTTACATTTGGGGAATGTGCTTCCAAAGAGAAGTGTCCTGAGAAAGTGAGTAATTCTGAAGAGTAATCTCAGGAGAGCATCTCTAATATGACTCCTAGAGAGATGATGCAGAACATGATTGATAAAGCAGTGACAGCAACACCGAATACACAAGCCCCAGGGTCTACTGAGCAGCCCAATGGGAAGAAACCCCAGACAGATCACACAGGTGAAGACAGGGACAGAGGGATAGAATCATTGATGGGGCAGAATTATGTGATGCATTAAAACATAATAGAGAAATCATCAGCAGTGCAGAAAGAGGGTGTTTTTTGCAAAATAGAGCAGAAAAAAAGCCTGAATGGCTTCATGTACAATTCAATAGAAAGATTATTATCTAAAGAGTTGTAGAACATAGAGAAAACATTTTTTCTTTGCTCCTTGGCAGAAAGATATCCCTTCAAAAACTTTCAAAATTGTTTTCCAACAGTAGTCAAAGTAGGCTCCCTAATAGCAGGATTTTCTACTAAGGCCAGGGGGCAATTATTTCAGAAAATGCCACCCCATACTTATACTTTTCAGTCGCTGTTCAAAGACTTTCAGAATTTGGCTGAAGAAATGCAAGAGGGAACATTGCATGTGGTCCTTTTGTGTAGTTTTATACCAGACCACGGAAAATATATATCATCCCAATATTCAAACAGCAGGGCCATACCCATAGTTATTCCTGCAAACTCTGCCTTCTTTAGAAATATGCTGTAGAATGGTGTCATTTTTATGGGAGGTGTTTTATATCAGAAGAAAGATGGCCTTAACAATATGATTAGATCATGATGTAGCGAATTCTAAATGTTTCATATGACTATTTAGTGGTTTTTAGGGCTGTGCAATACAACATTTTAAGAGTCCCAATTTTTTAACTTTTTATTTTTATACATATCAGCACATAGGCACTTTATACAATTGGGCTGAGTATGCTCGCCAACAAACCTGTAAACATAGCGAAATAGGATTTGCACATAATTATAAAAGGCCAATATAAATGATATTTTAAGCCCTTTAACATTTTTGTGTGTTTGTTTAACGGACTATAGTAGTTCGTCTATATTTTGGGACATGCACTTTATATTGTTGTTTTTAATGCTTCTTACGCTTTAATGGATTTGTTTTTATGCATTTGAATAAAGACAACTTGACTTAACTTGACATTCAAGGGAGGGGGCGAGGCCCGGACGCTACTTCTGGAGATAAAACCTAGTCTTGCAGGAAACCTAGTCCAATACACACTTCCCTCCTGATGGAACCCACATTATTGGAGGAAGCTCTGAGGAGATTACTGTTGGCGGTTTGGAGGGTGAGACTAGGTGAGCAGGAACAGGGATGTTCTAATGAAGTGTCTTTGGTAGTCCCACACTCTAGGAGACGGGCCACATTGAAACTGTATGAAAGACATTGGAAAAATGTTCAGAAGTGGTATACTGCTGAATGGGTTGATTCCATTTAGTACATCCCTGTCAGCACAGAGGATTTCCTCACAGAAGGTTTTGAATTCAACTTAGCATTGTGAACCCTACGTAGGTAATGGGCAACCATTAAGGCTTTCAGAGACAAACATATATTGTCATTAAAAAAACTTGCCATCTAGGCTGTTAAAAAGGTCAAGTGGTTCATTCACCAATCCCTCCTTTGGATTTACCTTTAATATTGCATTTTTTAACGGGCTCACCTTTTGAGCCACTAGAAACAGTTTCCTTATGACATCTGTCATTTCAAATCTTCTGTTTGGTAGCGATAAAATAAGGTTGTAACTTTGGGGGTTATTGGAGCCCTGTTATGTCATGAGCTGTTTCTTAGATTTCTACCTGATAAAGTGCTCAAATGTTCCTACCAACATTAGCTAAGACTTTTTATGTTGAACAGGAAATAGTTTTGCTACTGTTTTTTCCTGAATCCTCTTCTCTTGAAAAAGGAATGCTATATTGTCTAGATGTTCATACAGCGTTATCTATTTATGTAAATAGAATAGCCTCCTTCAAGAAAGTTCAGTAAGTCTTTGTTCACACATCAGAAACAATTTTAAAGCCTACAACATCTACAATAAGTAGATGGGGGAGGCACATGGTTATGTTGGCATGTGAACTGTCAGATTCCTTGCTCCCTAATGTGGTTCAAAGGAAGTCACACGGGGGAACCAGTGCAGCATTTAAAGGAGTATCTCCCAAATACATTTGTAATGCTGTGACTTGTGTAGCTCCCAACACTTTTGTTTCTTATTCCAGATTGCATTTGGGTGGTTCTTTATCTTTGTCCTGTGGAGCAGCACACTCCTCTACAGACTCACAAGCATAAATGTTAGCTCCCGCTTTATCCCATTAATTGACGATTCTTCCGGGTCCCCAATCAATGGCCCAGGAGCTATTTCAAATGTCTTTGAGAACTACTACAAACACTTATACGCTCAACATCCTAGGCCTTCCTGAGAGATTGCTCATCCTCTCCTGCCAGACGTCCCTCTCCCCTGTTTCACAGGTGTCCAGAGATCCACACTGGGCACATCCATTACTGAAGGCAAGGTCCTGGTTGCGACTTGCGACCTGAAGTTCAGCAAAACTCCTGGCCCAGACGGATTTGCCTATGAATATTACTTCATACTCTGCAACATTGTCGCCCTACATTTGCTCAGTTTATACAACAAAGCAGGGGAAAAAGGTCTCTTCCCCAGAGATGGATCTAGCCACCATTGTGGTATTCCCTAAATCAGATCACCAGACGCCCAAATGCACGTTCTTACCGCCTTAGTTCATTAATTGACATTGATATCAAAATCTGTGCCAAGGTACTGGCAAATAGACTGCAACTGATGCTCAATACGCTAGTCCACCCGGATAAATGTGGCTTTATACCTAATCACGGCAAAAGACACTATATCCAACTTGTCCATGCTGCCCTGGCCGATGTCCATAGTTTTGAAGGGGGGATGGCACTGATGCTTATAGATTTTGAAAAAGACTTTGACACTTTGAACTGGAGCTACCTTGATGGGGTGATGCAATGTATGGGATTTGGCGCCACGTTTTATTAGCTGCTGGGCCTCACATACTCACACCCCTCGGCACAGGTACTTGTTAATGGCATATTATCCCACAAATTTCCAGGCCGACGCAGGCCTAGACAAGGGTGTTCACTTTCCCCTCTCCTTTTTGAACTTGCCATGGAACCCTTAGCCCGCAAAGTGCGTTGTGATGCTCGGCTGCGGGGATGGAGGTCGACCGAACCAATGGAAGACAGAATTGCCGTTTATGCAGACTATGTCCTTCTCTTCTTCGCTGACCCTTCGACTTCAGGCCCTTGCATGCTCAAAATCCCAAATCTCTTTGAAGACACCTCAGGGCTCAGTGTGAACTGAAACAAATCCCTCTAGTCCCTTTTCATGGTGATAATGCTGTGGTTAAGTGACAGTCTCACATTTTGATCCGCTGCCTTAGCTTTAAGTACTTAGGTGTTCATGATACCCGAGCTCATCAACGATTGGCTGACCGGGGTTGGAGTGACCCAGCCTATCGGCTGGAACTGGCTCATCTCAGCCTGGAGAGGGAGATGCATTACCTCTATGGCAGGCCCATTCCTCTTACTAAGACGATCTTCCTAGGGTGGTGAGCTGTGAATAGATTTCTTGGTTGGGACAAGAAACTAACCCAATAGACTCCCCTCTAGAGGGGGCGCTGGCTGGATCATACAGTGCGATTGGAGGGGTTTCCACAATGAGACTGGAACAGGTTTACTGAGTTGGGAGCTGTGTGACGAGGTTTGCATATATGCTCCTTTGCAAACCTACAGACCCATTTCGCACTCTCCCCCACCCAGGTCCATTGTTACTTACAGCTGAAACACACACTCAAGCGCTATCTGCCTGACTTGAGTGATTTTGACGGAACTCAGTCCCTTGGAAGCTAGTTTACTGAATGGCAGCTTAGGTTGTGGATAGATCTATCAGCTTTACTGTTCCTTAGTCTGTAATGCCCTGACAGGATTAATCCACCTCTGGTGGAGGTATGAGGAATGCGTTGACGATTTAGACAATGCTGATGGCAGGAGGATTGTATGACTCCCAAAGAGCTTGTCATCTCAGCACAATTCATGATCCAATTGCATTATTTGCACCTTACATACAAGACCCCTCAAGCGCTCTGGCAAGCAGGACTCCTGGCTGAACCCAACAGCACCCACTGTTCCTCCCCTGGGGCAGTCTTATTTTAAATGGTATGTCAATGCTCACTGATTGCCCAATATTGGTCTAGACTTGGTAGACCATTGTCCAGAATCTTGTCTCAGCCTGTAACATTGACACCAAAAATTGCACTCCTAGGGATCCTTGATGGATTTGAAGGACTTCGGGCCGACCCAACACTAGTTGGCTTGGCAAGTACACCCATTTTAAACTGAACAAGCATTGGTATGTCCAACAATCAGGCTTATGATTTAAAGCACCTTTTGTTTCATTGGTGTGTTTAGGGATCAATGACAATGTACTCTGTCACTTATCCTTGCATGCATGTGTCCATATATTCATTCACTGACTCATTCTTGCATTCAGTGGTTGACACAACTGCAATAAAATGCACACACATGCAAGATACATTAGAAGAATGCAAGCACAAAAAAGAAAACATGCTGCCATCACCCAGCGGGCATATGCTTGCAATAACAAAACTGAACATAACTGAAGGTGTCCATCTTGCAAAGGTATTGTAAAAAGTCTATAGTTGTTTTAATGTGCAAGCATGGTAAGTGGATTTAGGACCAACGTGTTGACTATCTTGATATGGTAAAACAAAGATACACTATTGACAACAGCATTCCATAATGGTCTCCTGGTACAGAGGAGGTGGCCAGGTGGGATGTGGCATAATGCAGATGATACGAGCGGTAAGCAAGTTACCCGTTAGCACTACCTGGAGAGCTGTAGTATCCTATTAAGAAACATTAAAATAAAAAGAGGAGAAACAAAGAAATGAAAGAGGGGCTATAAAAATTTAAAAATGAAACATAAAGGACTGGGCAACCAGCCGACATTGAAGCACACTCATTTAAGCGTTGATGTACGCATGTGATCTGAAAATGCAGTAGAGAGAGCCAGTGACTTATGTTGACTGAACCATTATCCCATGCACTTTGCTATCATGGATGGAAGCAGAGTGTAAGTGACACTCAGACAGACCAATGGCAGAACAGAGCTGACCCAAAGGACCTCAATGTATTTATATGGATATATATATATGTCTATGTATGTATGTATGTATATTTTATTTTTTAATAAAATATGGCAGGCAGTTAAGAAGAAATTCTTGCAAGAATTATTACAGTGCAAATCCTCTCCTAGGGTTTGTTAGAAGCAGTACTCTACATCAAAATCATTATACAAAGGTAAACTGTGACATTTCATGAAACAAAATACCTATCTGTGGACTTTAAAACAGGGAAATATCGATCTACCATAAAAAGACAATTTATTTTAAAATACACTCTTCACAATCAATATGTAAGGCCTAATGCATTTATCATACCTTTTTATAATAAACAGATCAGAACCGTGGCAACAGAAATATAGTTTCCTAATGAACCATCAGACCTGTAGCTGTCATCATTGACTTATCAGCATAAACAACTGAGACCTCCTGTACTGAGATTAAGCTTTCCCACAAGGCAACCATTAGGTATACAGTCATAAAATTACAAAGGATACAACATTTTAATTGGTAAAATACAATCCCTCCTATGCTGGGCTAACAAGGAATCTGGCAGTACAATTTTTTGTATACACATGACTTGTAAGAGAGAGTAACCAGCACCAAAACCCTTTCCTAATATGGTAATCTGTGAGATTCCATTTAACAACATACCTATCTGTAGGTTTCAATACACATACAAGAGTAATAGCAATTAATAGCACTCTACCCTCAATGCCTATTGACTTTAATATTTTAGAATCAATACGTCAGGGCTTAGGCCTCTATCATAACTTTTCTTTATAAACAATCAGACCTATAACCTTTGTCATTGGATTGTCACTATAACCAACTCAGAACTATTGTATTGGTTCATAAGTCTTCCCACATGGCAACAATCAGGTATACTGTAATAAATGACAAATATGTCCAAAATACAATTGTCAAAATAATATAAAATCCTTAACAATGAAGCATAATAAGGATTACCATAGACCGAATCGTCTGTATCATGGTTTTTGCAGGTGGTTCACCAGCACCAAAACCCTTGCCTACTACAGTAGTCTGTAGAATTCCATATAACAAAATACTTGTCTATAGTCTTTAGCACAGTTTAAAAACGATCCATCCTTAAAAACCTATTTCCTTTAACACATGCTTTTCATAATAAGTAATTCAGGCCTACTTGCTTTGTTTTAACTTTTCATTATAAACAGATCCCACTCAACAAATCTGGCATAACTTTCCCCAGTGAACTGATAAGGCCTCTAGCACTTACCAGTGGCTTGACAATATATGCAATCCAAGTCTACTGAAGAGCACACAAACGGTCAACCATCGGCCTACATTTATTAAAAAAATACAAATATGTGCAAAATTACAGTTCACAAAACAACATACAGTCCATCTGAAAAGGGCCTGACCAGAATCATCACAGTGAAATTCTAGGCCCCGGATTTGTCAGAGTGGGTGACCAACACCAAAACCCTTGCTTACTATGGTAATCTGTGGGATTACATGCAACCAAATACCTTTTTACGGCCCGCAACATAATGTGATAACAATCCACGGTTAGAGGCGTATTGGCATTACCATTTGCTTTAAACAATAAATAAGCCAGACCTATTGCCTTTGATATAGCTTTTCATAATACAGGCCAGACATATGGAATCAGGCATAACATTTCCCTACACACATGTCAACCTATGGATGTTATCATTGGCTTATTCCCTTAACCAACCCAGGCATATTTTACTGAGCATAAGCTTTTCCAGAAGGCAACCATCGAGCAAACGGTCATAAAATTGCAAATGTGTACAAAGTTGTCTATACTCATAGTTTGTCAGTGAGGATAACAATACCAAAACCCATGCCTATGAAAGTAATCTATGAGATTTAATGTGACAGAAACGATATGTGAGTTTGAATTCAGAGTCATAACGATCCACCCTTAAATGCCTATTGATTTAAACATGTGCTTTTCACAATCAATATTTTAGGCCTACTGACCTTTTTGTAACATTTCACAATAAACAACCAATCAGGGATGCAGCTCTTATAATTGGCTTATTACCATAGCCAACTGAAGTACATTATACTGAGTTTAAGCTTTCCACAAGGCTGTCATCCGGAATACAGTCATAAAAGTACAACTGTACCCAAAATTGCAGTTGTCAGTGCAAAGTACTATCTTTTCTAAAAGAGCCTAAAAAGAATTATTACTGTGCATATCTTCTATCCCCACAGTTTGTTCAGGTGGATCACCCAAACCAAAGCCATTGTGTGCAATTGTAATCTGTAAAACTCCATGTACAAACTACCTGCCTAGGGCTTTAGCACAGTGTAATAAAGGTATATCCTAAAACGCCTATTGTCTTTAATGCATACTTTTCCTAGGAAGTATATCAGGCCTACTGGCAGGCAGCCTTACTCTTTCTGGCTCATGCAGCTGTATACATAAAATGATCACAGCTGTGTTGAAGGCAAGCACTTTTTTTGTGGAAGCGCACAACTTCTGCCTAATCGAAACATGTATTTCTGGCTTTTGCCACCTGGACGGAAAGAAAGCCCCTTTCATGGTACTGCGTCTTAAAGCCCTTTTTTAGGTTGGTCATAACAAAGATAATTAACGTGCAATTTTCTGAAATTAACAGCCATATCTGCAATGCTTAGCATATAATTTCAAAATGAAATAACACACATTCAAATGTGCAAACTACACTATGCAGTCATAACTATCAGCATAGGCTGGAGAAATGCTTCAATACAAGTTTTCTTTCAACTAGAAGTGTACTGGATATTGCTGAAATATGCACAGTGCACTTTAGAAACTTGACCTTAATGTGACTTGCTTAGAAATTTTCCCTATAAGTGCAGAAGTTTCTGGTTTTAATAAAAATCAATTTTTTACTAAGCAACATATTATTTCTAGTGACTAAACTTCCTATTCTCACCATGTTTCACATAAAGCTTGAATAGAATAGTTGTGCATTTTAAAAGACTAATACTTATTCATGTGATGAAATACAGTATTAAACAGTGATTTTGCAAGTAGATGTTTCTCTTCTTTGGCATAGTTCATTGTTTATCAAATGAAACATTTAACATTAGATGGTTTAACTGTGTTCAATGCCTATGGAAAAGGAGGTTTAGGAATAAAGAAGCCACACACATATGGGGCCTTATGTAGGTGGGCTTGCATTTACCACTTCATAAATACCGAATCATACCGATTCGGTATTTATGAAGTGGTAAATGCAATGTAGGTAATGAGTCGGTAAATATTACCGATTCGGAAAAATTCGGTAATTACCGAATCGGTATTTACCGATTCGGTAATGAGGCATACCTTCCCATTGATGTGAAGGTATGCCTCATTACCGAATCGGTAAATACCGATTCGGTAATGGGGGAGCACATGCAAGGGTGGCAGGGTGGCACATTGACACCCTGTTGCACCCCTGATTCGGCCATGTGTGCACATGTGGCGCACATACATGCCCTAAGGGCATGTATGTCTGCCACATTGCACACTTAAACGTGCACAAAAATGCTTTTTGTCACCTATTCGTCATTTACCACCAACCTTTAGTTGGTGGTAAATAACGAATCCCCACACCCACTACACACTCCCCCTACATCTCATTTCATGATTCGGTATTTACCGAATCGGTAAATTTACCGAATCGGTAATATTACCGATTCGGTAATTTTACCGATTCGGTAAATACCGAATCATGAAATTCTCCCCCTACATCTCAAAAGCCAAAATACCGGTCGGTAACGGTATAATTACCGAAAATCGGCCGTTACCGACCGGTATTTGGCTTCCTACATGAGGCCCTTGATGTCTGTAACAAACTTTGTGATAAAACTTCGTGAGCTGCGTGTATTTTCATGGGTAAGGAAGACCTGAACTCGCCCTCAGAACAATGCTGCTGACTGATTGAATCCAAAGAGGAGAGGCCTGCTACACAATTTGCAACCATATTTTTTGGCTTTTCATTTTAGTGCGTGTTCCCAGTTAGTGTCTAATGCTTCAATGCTTCTCTGCACACCATTTCCCCAGACCCATTCCCTTGTCCCTTTCTGACAGTTGTGGCAACAACTGCTGCTGTTTATCCCTTGCCTTACTATTGATGCCTGGTTTTGACAGATTGCTACTGCAACTGTATGATTAATTGCTGGTATTGTTCAGAGTTGGCTAAGTTTCATGAACTACTCTTCTTGGGAAGTTCTGCTGCTTTAATTTGATTTTGAGCATTATGCTCCCTCATTTCTCATTCTTTTATTTTGAACTCGAACTCTTCATGAGTTCTACTAACTTTAAATTCTTGATCCTTTAAAATAGGGATATCATTCCTTTATAGCACATGCTTAATACATTAGTTGATTATTTGTTCTAACCATTCTTTTTGATGAGTTTTCTGTAACCTTTCTTGATTTTATTGACTTATTTAAATAAAAAGAATAAAAGACAATTACTAATCTCTTTATGAGAAATAAAACTTTTTAAACTATCTCAAACTCCATCATTGACTAAACGTGAAACTGTTAATGCAATTTGACTTGTTATGATGAAATAGCTCCTGACTCAAAATACGGCAGTTAAGATCCATCGCCTGAGGCACTTTATCCAAAGAAGCCAGCAGGGAAACGGGGCTTGACCCTGTATGCTGTGGTGAGGGAAAAGGATTTAACCATATTATCTACATTTTGCCCCTGATCCGCGCTATCTGTCACAAAATGTCTGGCAACAGCTGTGCTGTCAAGCCAGACCTAAAAACTAATAATTTGGCAGAACAGCTTTTCCTGGTTGATGTATGTTGTTGAGTTGCATAATATGCTGTATCTTTGGTTAGCTTTCTTGTGTATTCAGCTTCATCCATGTATGGAGCCCTGCTCTTTGGTGCACTTTTTTGTGTTTCATAGGTGCACCCGTAAGCAGGATATTAATGCATCACTTTGTGCATTTCTACCCGTAAATGGCATGAGCTTGTATATTACCTGTTTAGTGACCTTTTCAACTCATATGTATGACATGGTGTATGTGTATTGCCAGCTTTACATACACTGTAAAAAGCCCCGCAGTATACATTCGGATAATGCTTATTTTTAATGGAAGGTGAATACTCTAGGATTTGATGTGGTCTGCAGGCAAGAAAGTAAAGACATTTAAATCACCTGCATTTTTATCGCTTTCAAAAAATGTCCTCCCAGTCAATAAACCAGACTGCATGTCTATTTTGATAACCTGCCTCTCAAATAGGCAATCTCTGAGTTAATGATTCACAAAGATGATGCTCAGAATGCTGTGCAAGGACAAAGGGGAGTGATTGCTTTACATTTCTATCATTGCCTTTCTTTGCTTGCATCATTGCGCGTGTTCTGGACTCTTGCCAGAGACTGATCGCACAGAGTTGGCTTTGACTTATTCTCTTGACATTACATTCACATTTTATATTTTATAATTGCAAAAAAAAAATTTTTTTATTATTTTAACACGTACCTGTCTAATATCACTGGACTTTATTTTCCCCATTGAAGAACATTGAAGCAAAGCCAATTTTAGGGGGGAAACTGATAAAAGAAAGCAATTTTTGACTGAAGAAATCAGCAATCTCCCACCTAAATTAGGTCTGTTTGTGTGTATGTAGATTGTATTCTATTGCACTTGCATTTATATGGTGCTTACTACCACTGACGGGGCGTCAAAGTGCTCCTTTGGTGAGTAGCACGCTACTCCGGAACCCAAAAAGGATTAGTGGTCAATTAGTATAGTTAAATATGAAATTAATTTGAGCGGTGGATATGTTGGTCTGTTATTTGGATTGAGAAGGATAGTGGAGGGATAGAAGAGGAAAAGGATTGCATTTATATAGCGCTTGCTACCCCTGATGAGATGTTGAAGCGCTTTTTTGTGAGTAGCACGCTACTCCGTAACCAGAAAAGGATTAGTGGTGAATTAGTCAAGGACAATATGAAATTAATTTGATTTTAGCGGTGGATATGTTAGTCTGTAATTTGGAATGTAAAAGGAATAGTGGAGGGATGGAATAAGGAAGGGTCTAGAAAGTTTTTTATGTTTTTTTGAGTTTATAGTAGTAGGAGGGGGATTGGGATAAGTAAAGGGGAGGTGGGGGAAAAGTCAGAGGGAAAGGTTTAGAAAAACATTTTTGGGGGAGATCTGAATAGTAAAAGAGGTATGAGATGATGCAAGGAGGGGTTGAGTAGGGAAAAGTCTTGAAAGGGTTATTTTGGGGATCATAGTAGTGGTATGGGGTTTGGAATGAATGGGAGAGTGGAGGTAGAGGATACATTGAGAGAGGTATAAGGTGAGAAATAGGGCAGTGCGTTGGAAAGAGTAGTAGAATTAGGTTTGAGGTGAGTCAGAGAGTTGAGATAGAGGATATATTGAGAGCAGTATAGGGTGAGAAATAGGGTTGTGCATTGGAGAGATTAGTGGAATGCGGTTAGAGATGAGTCAGAGTGAAGGTAGAGGATATATTTACAGTGGTATAGGGTAAGATATAGGGCAGTGCATTGTGTATATGCAGGATATACTGAATTAGAAGCAAAGTGATAAATATAAAGATACATAAGTACATGGAAGGTATATCATAAATGAATGAAAGGTATATATGTATAAGGAAGGTAATATATGTATATTAAAGTTGCATTTAATAAACTTAGACTTTCAAGTGTTGCTGTACTTTAAAATAATGTATTTATTATTTATTTTGTAATTCAATAGTGAAACAATTGTAGATAGTTATGATAAACAATGCACTTATTTATGCAGTCACTTATATACATGTTAAACATAGAATAATGTAAATATAATTAATATATACATTTGCAAAGCAGAACTAACGAAAATCTATATCTTTAAAAACATTATTATTATACATGTTTATACAAAGCAATACACATATACAGGTATACAAATATACAGAGGGATATGCTGCATATTTATGAGTATGGTGGTTATGTGGGGAAGAGCTAATTCTTGAATAGTCTTCTGAAGATAAGGTGGTTATGCACGAATCTTATATTTGGGGGTAAAGAGTTCCATAATTTGGCTGTTTGAATAGAGAAGAATGTGTCACCCATGTTTTTTTTGTGTACGGTGGGATTTTGAGATGAGGTGCCACTCTAGACCAGAGGTTCCTTTGTATTTTGTGATTTATCCTGAAGAAGAGCGGTCCTGTTCCATGTATCGCTTTGTGGATGATACAAAGCAGCTTGAATGATGATCTTCTGGCAACAGGTAACCAATATAGGCCTTTCAAGGCAGGAGAGATGTGGACTTGCAGTTTTATATGCAAGAGTAGTCTTATAGCAGAGTTGTAAATCAGTTGTAGTCTTTTCATAGTTTTTAAAGGTGATCCATGGTAGAGGCTATTGGCGTGATTGATTTTGGACAGAACAAGAGAGATGGTAGCCTGGACCATGTGTGGGAACCCAAGTAGGGGAAGATGCGTCGCAGAGTTTATATATTAACAAAGCTTGATCTTGCTAGTTTGTCCACTTTGACATTCATTGATAGCTTGGATTCCATGGTCATTCTGAGATTTCTTACTTCCTTTGATACTTTAGGCGGTGTTCCCAGATCATAAGCTATGCAGCGTGTGGGTCACAATTTTTCCGATCGCCGCACGTGAATACTTCCGTTTTGGAAGCATTCAATTTGAGATGGCTCCATGTCATCCATTGATCCATGACTCTGAGACAACTGAAAATGTGTATGTTTCCAATGTCTTTGGGGCATTCCAGTTGAAGGAGTATTTGTGTGTCATTTGCATATTTATAGCATGTGAGGTGAAATTGATTGATCAGTCCCAGAAATGACTTCATGTAGATGTTGAAAAGAAAGGCCCAACTCAGTCTGCACCAATGGTGTCATATCTGGAAAAACTGGAAGCAACTGCAGCTCCAAAGAGGAATCAGATGGAAGTGGAGACCTGGGTGACTTAGCTACTCTCTCCATGACTTATTTTCTTCTTATGTTTGTGTTTCCTGGAAGATCTAGGAGGTGAAGAAGTAGGAGATCTTGAACATGGATGAGATCTCTGCCTAATTTCTTTTTAGCTGGCCATAAAGAGTTTTGGATCCCCTTGCTTAATGGCATTGGGGTGAATACTCTGCAAAAATCACATGAATGGGTGTCCTGGTTTGAGCCTAAATAGCATAAGCAGATATCATGAAGGTCAGTGATGGACATCTGACCATCACAATCCCTGCAGGGCTTAAAGCCAGATTTTATTAAAAAAACACCTATTCAAATGTCAGGAAAAAAATTAGCAAGCTTGGACAGGGTCTGCGTTGGTGGCAAGGAAAAAGTGGAATTGCTGTTGTGACACTGTTTGGGTACTTTATACTTCAGTGATGTCACTGGGTGTTTGGATTTTGATGCTGCTATGGAGACAGTGCCCTCTGCTGGCACAGATGAGCTATTGCAGAATTATTTCCGGGTCTAGATGGGTATAAGGGAATGTTCACAAGGTTAGGAATCTGCAGGTAGAAGTACCCATCAGACATTATGTTATGTTGTGTTGTTTTATATGTTATGTTATGTTCCTACCCAAGAACCCCATATTACATCTTGAGTGGGGTCCCAGGTTCTTAAACTTGACACAAATTCCGTTGATCCATCCTCTTCCTTTAATGCAGTGCTGTTAGGTGAAAAATGGGCCTTGAGGTTTACAGTTTAACCACCTGGATCCTGAGTCCAGCGCCTTAAACGATGATTTGACATCACTGCTGTCAGATTGAACCACCAGGTGCAAATTAATAATGAGGCTTATTGTGAGGGGATAGTTGAGTGTTTCTGTCAAGACCTGCTGCACAGTACTAAACTCAAGGGTTTGTTTGTGACTAAAGTTGGTCTCACCTAAATAATGCCAAAAGAGAAAAGTGAACACTTTTATAAGAAAGGACATGCAGCTAATGGTTGTAACTTTAGTTTTTGTACTTGTGATGTTGTGAGGAAGGGATCATAGTTAAATGTTAGAATATATGAAAATACATACATGGAAATATCCACAATTCTGGGTATTATAGGGATAGTCCTTTATTTAGTGTGAACATGTTTTTTTCCTAAACCGTACAGTTATACAATTAACAGAAACCTTTACTCCAAAACATGATGGCATGGATTGTGATTCATGGCAGCGGTCATAAGTTAAACATAAATCTACATGATCACCTGCCGGTGCTGTCTACACTATATTGGGATGATCACACGCCCTGTGAAAGTATGCATCTGCGAACACAGGAGCAATGTGAAATGCAAGAAAACCACATCTAAAATGTCAACACACTACTTAGAAACCAAACACACCATTTATTTATTTCTATTCTTATGTAGCGCACAGCTACCCCCAACGGGGGTGTCCCGGCGCTTGCAGACACGGTGAGAGGTGTTTTAGAGTTATCATTTGTCAGAGTTTGTAAGAGTTATCAGTCCCTAGTTTATTACGGGAGACTGAAGAGCCAAGTCTTTAAAGCCTTCCGGAAAATCAGATTTGGCTTTTCTATTATGATGGGGCATAGAGTTCCATAAGATTGCAGTTTTGACGGAAAAAGATCGTCCTCCAATTCTAGATTTAGAGAAACGGGGGATGATAAGGCACTCATGGTTATTAGATCTTAGGATCCTAGACTGATGGTATTTACGAACTCTCTTTTTTAAGTAATGTGGGCCAATATCATTGAGTGCTCTGTAAGCGAGAGTTAGTACCTTAAATTCAGATCTTCTCTTGACAGGCAGCCAATGAAGACTGCGCAAGTGGGGGGATATTCGATGTCTGAGTGGAATGTTTCTAATGAGTCTGGCTGCCGCATTCTACTCCATTTGCAGTTTTCTGAGTGAGTATGCTGGCAGCCCCAAGTACATGCTGTTTGCATAATCGAGTTGTCATGTGATTACTGCATGGACTATTGTTTTTCTACAATCCATTGGTAGAAAGTAGAGGAATCTCCGGAGGGCCTTCATTTTCCAAAAGCAGGAAGAGGAGACTTGGCTTATTTGAGTCTTGCATGACAAGGAGGTATATAGTTTGAACCCTAGATTCCTGGCAGATGAGACTGGAAGGGGTGGAGGGTTGAGTTCTATAGGCCACCAGAGATGAGATAGTGGGGGAGAGGGCTGGTTTAAAAATAACACCTCTGTTTTGTCTGTATTCAGCTTTAGGCAGTTAGCTGACATCCAAGTTACGATGTCCAGAAGACACTGCCTAAAGTTTGAGAAGACAGCCTCTGAGCAAGCTGTGAAGGAAAACACGAGCTGCGTGTCATCAGCATATGAAATAACATCAACTCCGTGTTTCATTACCAAAGTGGCGAGGGGGCAAGATAGACATTAAAAAGGGTTGGGCTGAGTGCTGAACCTTGAGGTACTCGACATATCAGAGGACGTGAGCCAGAGGTGTGGGGATGTAGCTGTATTCTCTGTGTGCGGCCTTCCATGAAGGAGCTGAACCAAGCCAAGACGGTCCCCGTTACTCCTAAATGTTGAAGCCTGTCTAGAAGGATCTTATGAGAGACTGTGTTGAATGCTGTCGAGAGATCCAATAACACCAGCATCGCACAGTTCCCTTTATCCATAGTTTCCCTAACAGTTTCTGCTACCTCAAGTAGAGCCGTCTCCGTGCTGTATCCTGCTCTAAATCCCGATTGGGTATCATGGAGAAGTTTATTGGATTCAAGGAATGTTGATAACTGTTTTTGTACTTCCTTTTCGAGAATCTTAGCAGGTACTGGCAGGAGGGAAATAGGTCTAAAAATTTTCAAAATTGTGGGGTCTGCGTTCTCCTTTTTAAGAATTGGTTGAACAATAGCAGTCTTCCAGCTAGATGGATAGATGCCAGTTTCCAGCGCGGTGTTCCAAAGCTGGTTGAGGGCCGGATTGGGCAGTGGTGCTAATATTTAAAAAAAACCTGGGTGGGCAGGGGTCAAGTGGGGAACCAGATTTAGTTTTATCCAACTGCTTGAGAGATGTGGCCAGATCAAAGGGGGTAAATTCATACCAAGTTGTTATGGGGGGGGGAGGCAATGACATGATAGACGGATCCTTGGCAGGAAAGGTTCCATAGATGTCCTGAATCTTCTTCTGGAAGAAAACTGAAAGATTTCACAGAGTGTAGCAGAAGGGATGATGTTACTTTTCAATGCCTCTGGTTTGAGAAAACCCTGCAGAATTAAAAAAAATTCTTTAGAAGAGTTGTCAGCTGATTTTATTTGATTAGTGATATAATCTTTAATCGCATTATATTTTAATTTGTGAAACTGTTTTATTGGCTTTCTATATGTGTTTTTGGCTTCATGGTCATAGGCTAAGCACCATAGCCGTTCAAGTTGTTTACATCGGCTCTTTTCTACTTGAAGTGCAGGTGTAAATTATTATACCTACGGTGGACATTTATCGAACAAATGGACTCAGAAACCACTCCGTTAGAAAAAGAACAGTGGTGGGTCTTCCGTCTTGGCACACACACAAGGGACCTTAATGACGATATTCCATGGTGGGAAATTAAGCAGTCTATGTATATTTTTCCATCTAGCAATTACTAGTCATACCACCAATAGTATGCTTTATTTATGAACATTAATTGGCTCCCTATGAGACCTCTCTTCAGCAATAAAACACTGATCTTGTGTTACATCAATATTTTTGCAAAAGTTCGCCCCTCAATTTTGACCACTTATTTGATTAATATGCACTGATACATGTGAATAACAACCAACCAGGGAGATCTGCCACATTCGGCCTTTTCTTCCTGTAACAGCAGAGGTAAAACTGCACATCCCCGATTTTTCCGATATTAGGAAGGTTTTCCTTTCATGATCGAGAAATGGCTCAGCATATTACTCATTTTTAACAAAGTACTGATCACGACCCTTTTCTTTGGTAATTAATGTTGCCTCATAATTTTAATTCTCATTTCAAACCTTTCAGGTCACACCTGACCGGTCTATATGCAACCGCGAACCCCAGTTTGTATCAACTAACCAACCTGGAATTTGTGCCATATTCAGGTGGCCATTTTGTAAACCCAGCATTCTAGTTTCATGGGCGAAGCATTACCTTGAGCCCGGAAGTTAGTTATTCCAAGGTAGGCGGCCATTTTGGAGGTTATCATTCTAGTGATTAGATGAACATGCATGCGATTGCAGAACAAACCAGTTATAAATACCGGCGCTCTGCAAACACTCATTGTTCATCGGAGCCACGGGCAGGCAGTGTCTCGGGCGAGAGAGATGCTTTGAAGAAGTGAGTATGGCATAGCCGATCCCCCAGGGCAGCATATCCAGATATACTACCATTCTACTCTGTATATGTATGTATCGATTTTTTAACTTTGACTGAATCCTTCCTCTACCCACAGTGTTTGACTACAAGCGCTCCTCCACTCCCATGTTGAAGCTCATGGGGCCCTAATTAGGCAACGTAAGTGTACGTTTCCTGGCAGTTTTCATAAAATGCTGAGAAACTATCACATTGTGTGTTTTCTCTCCTGTATAGATGACTACTGACACACAGCACTTATGCATTATAAAAGGGCACCGATCTCTGAAAACAGAAATTACATTTAGCGTGTATGTTTCTTGCTATATGTATTTATTGTCTTGTACATCTTGATCAGAACTTCAAAAGGGCAGCACGATATACACGTAAACATTACGATGAAATATCGTGTATGGGGTGAAAAATATATCACCTTTTAAACCTTTCGCGAGTGTGGTGAAGGGGTGTTTTGAGTATATCAGATTATATCTTATGATTATTAACTTTGGAGCTCATTACGATGGCGTAACGATCACCACCGCCGGGCCGGCGGTGGCAATAGTTACGCCATCGTAAGGAGAATTACCCCCACCATATTATGATGGCGGGGGTATCACAGAGGACGGAAAGTCCGTCCGCTGCCTTTCCACCGGCAGGCATTCGTCACGATTGCCTGCCGGGCAGAGCAGGGGCTACAATATGGTGGCAGTGCCTAGCAGGCACAGCCAGCCATATTAGCATGGCGAGTTATAAAGGCCTTTATATGGTGGCAACACCGCCATGTAAAGGCTAGCGGGGATTGTGTTTAGGGGACCGTTGCGGGCCGCCCTTGTGTCTGGGGGAGGTGGGGTGCACTTGGGAGGTACCTATGGTAACCCCCTACATTTCTCTGCACCAAGTGGCAGGCACCGTGTGGTACCTGCCATGTGGTGCAGCGAATTGCCTGGAATGCGATTTTAACATAATGGCGGGTGCTGCTGTCAGCAGCACCCGCCACAATGTTAAACAGCAAAATGCGACCGCCATGGTGGCGGTCACATCCTAATTCGCAGTGCGAGACTGCCGCATGTCTAGCGGTCGTTCCCAACACCGCAGGGATGGCCGGCGGACTTAGGTCCGCCCGCCATCCTAATAAGCCCCTTTATTCCTCTATTCTTCCAGATTGTTTTTAAAGAGAATACCAAGTAGGTATTGGATGAATGTATTTTTGACAAAGATGCATATTAGCCTTTGACATTGACTAGGCTGACCACACTAGGTAACAGTCAGAGTGGTAAAAGGGATTAACATCCTGGGTCCTGAAGAGAAGCTTAGGGGTAGGCTTTGAAACATGTAGACCCGTGAGGAAACTGCCCATTATAGCACTTTTTCCTCCTTTTGCCCACTTGTATTAATACTAGCTATAGGGAGTATTAAAGTTTAGTTTTCCACACGGCCAGGTATTTTTGACTCATTTATCTTCTGCCCCTTATTTATTTATTTATTTATGGGTTTGTACCGCGCTGGACTCGACTCCCGAAGGAGTATCTCCGCCCCTTGAGACGGCCATATTACAGCGGAAGAGGAAATCCAAGCAGTATATCTTAATAGTTCTGAAATAGGAAGGTTTTTAATTGTCTCCTAAAAGGAAGATGATCGTCACATAGCCTCAAAGATGTAGGGAGGCTATTCTATAGGGTTGGACCAGCAACTGATAGGGCTCTGTCTCCCTGTCTTGCTTTTTTTACTCTAGGTACACATAACAGAGCCTGCTCACTGGATCTCAGAGAGCGCATGGGTACATAGGGGCAGAATTTGTTGGAAAGATATACAGGGCCTCTCTCATGTAAGCATTTATGTATAACACAGCAGATTTTAAACTTCACCCTCTGTTTGATAGATAACCAATGCAGCTTGTTAAGTAAGGGTTTGGAAGGAGTACGAGGGGGCCGATTTAGGACAAGGCGAGCAGCGGTGTTCTGGACTACCTGTAGTCTAGAAGTGACTCCTTCATTTGCTGCAAACAATAGTCCATTATAATAATCCAGCCTACTTAGTGCTAGAGCCTGTATCACAGTTTTTCTAGTTGAATCTGGCAGCAAAGGGAAGACTCTCCGCAGCAAACCAATAATGTGGAATCAAGAGCCCACCACTTGGTTGCCGTGATGTTTTAGGGAAAGCTCCTGGTCCAATCGGACCCCTAGATTTTTCACAACCTGTCTAGGTTCAGGGACTGGGCCAAGGTCTTGAGGCCACCAGTCAGGAGTCCACAGGAGTTTGGCCTCCCCGAACAGCATCACTTCCGTCTTTGCTACATTGTATTGCAGGAAGTTAGATGCCATCCAGTGAGCCACTGCTTTCATCCCCTGGGCAAAGTCATTCCTAACTTTGGCAGTAAGGGTTTTGAAAGGAAAGAGGAGTTGGGTGTCATCTGCGTATGACACTGGGATAAATCCATGGGATCTCATGATGTCTGCTAGGGGGGGGCCACATAGATGTTAAAAAGAGTAGGGCTCAGACAGGAGCCCTGTGGTACCCCCTTAGAGATCTCCCTCTCCTCTGATCGATATATCCCCAAAGTGACCCTTTGAGTGCGGTCTGTTAGGAAGCTCCTCAACCAGGCTAAAGCCTTGTCTTCCAAGCCGATGTTAACTAGCCTGGGGGTCATGATGTTGTGTGACACTGTGTCGAACGCCTCGGACAGATCCAACAGGACCAGGACAACAGAGTAGCCTTTATCCTGGAACATGTGTAGATCGTCCGCGACAGACAACAAGGTGGTCTCAGTGCTGTGTCTTGGCCTAAAACCTGACTGGGAGGAGTCTAACCCACCTGTCGTTTCGATATAGTTTGACAGGTGTCGGTTTACAAATTTCTCTATTATTTCACCCAAAAAGGGGAGAAGTGAAATAGGTCTTAGATTAGACAGTTCCGTCCAGGGGATTGCAGTGTTTTTCCTCAGCGGTCTTACCAAAGCCCTTTTCCAATCTAAGGGGACCTTCCCTGTACTAAGAGAAAGGTTAACCAGATTCTGAATTTGCGGTCCTAGAACGTCTGCAAGCATGGGCATAATACGTGCAGGAATGGAGTCTAAGGGGCTGCCACTCTTAATTTGAGAAATCAATAAGACTACCTCTTCTAAGGAAATAGGGGGGAAAACTTGTAAGGCACTGAATAGGTTGTACCTGTTGTGTGATCTCATGAGAGATATTGTTTCCTCCTGCAGCGCTTATGTTTGAAGCCATTATCCTGTCATAGATCCCATCTATCTTCTTCATAAAAAATAGAGAGATCTCATCACAGAGATGCTGGGACGTAACCTCTGCAGTCTCACAGGCCACTGGCTTGGTAAAAGTTTGTAAAATATTATACAACACTCTAGTCTTTCCCAGCCGCTGTTAGTTGCGCTGCAATATGATTTTTCCGGGCCGTTCTAATGGCCTTGTGATATATCTTAAGAGAAGTTCTATGCTGTTCTTTATCATGAGGTCTTTGGGACTGCCTCCATAACTTTTCCAATTTTCTGTTTTTTTGTTTCAAAGATCTTAATTCCTCAGAGAACCAAACTTCTTGCTTATTCGCCATGCGCGGTTTATGTACTTTCTCCGGGATAATGGCATTGATTACTGCTCTGACCGTCTCCTCAAATCTGTCAAGGGCAATTACTACGTCCCCTGTGGAATTCTCAAACAGGAAGGTTTTATACTTCTCTCTAAAAGCTTCCATGGTGAGTTTATGCCAAGGTCTCCTCTTACTAGCTAAGGCGGTCTGTGTTCGTGGCTTATACTTGGAAGCAGTATAGAATTTTAAAATAAAATGATCTGTCCACTCTACCTGTGTAGGTGTCATGCATTTAATGAAGGATGAGTTCGACAGAACTAAATCCAAAGTGTGACCTGCCTCATGAGTGGGCCCATGGTTAATCTTTTTAAGTAAGCACAAGAGAAGTATGATAGGGTCTAAGGGAAAGTTTAATGACCTGCCTCAGTTCTAATCCCCTAATTCTATAATTGAAAAACAAATAAAGGAACTGGGGGTCTAACAAAATCCTGCAAAGTGAGCAGAAGTGTAAAATAGAGGGCTAGTTAGTCCCACATAGCAGAGGAGGGAGTAAAAGAAGAAGAAAGAGACATCCAAATGCAATCTATAAGGACCTCAGAGCGAAGTTTGGATACCCATCAATTGTCTGTGTGATCAATCTTATCATCTGGTCATCCAATCCAGGATAAGATGCTTCTCTTGATCATAGAGAGCATCTAATTAGGAGTGATTTCACTCAAGGGTGGCCCAAGATTGTCAAAGGATTGGAGCGAAAAGACCAACAGTTGTAAGATGATAGAACAATCGAAAGGAGTGCAGTGCTAACAAAAGAAAATTAGAGTGGTGTGTTAAAATAGAATTGTGAGAAAACACTACTAGTTTAATATGTGTCTCACATTCTAAATAAAACAACAGTGCAAAAAGCAGTGTTATACAAATAACTGCTATATAGAGAGGTCGACATGTTTCAGCCCAGTGGGATCCATTTCTCCCTGCGGCTTTCTTCAGGACCCTTGTTATTGAATTTTCGCTACTGCAAAAGTGTGAAGAACATAATGTATAGTGAAGAAAAGGAAAAAAGAAAATTTATCTCACTATCATTTAAAGGTGGCACTTTGTACAACCTTAAGTAGATCCTCCGCTTCAAAAGGATGCGGCGTGCATCTGTCAAGAGAACAAATGGAAAGTGTCTCAGTCTTAAAAATAGTACTCCCAAAATTATATTCGTACCCAACCTCGTGTTAGGGGGCTTACCCGTAATGATCGAGGAACGGACCTCACCTCGCCTGGATCCTGGCTCAGGACTAGGAGGCCCCGCTCTGTATGGAAGAAAAATTAAACTGCCAAAAACCAGAAAATAATCATAAAAAACTTAATACATCTTCATAGGGGTGCTAGTGTAATTGACTACTAGCGACTGTGTACCAAGTGTGTGTAAGTAAAACCACACGTATGTCAGCCTAAGAGAAGAATCCCTTGCCCATATACTGTGATAATTTGCCGTCAAACGTGGGAAGAGGCAGTGTGAAAAGGCCGTATTTCTTTGCTTCGCCATGATGCTAAACGTCAAGTTTGCGCTGTGAAAGCTCCTACAAAGTGTGAAGCTTACCAGATAATAATACATATTGTAAATTATTGTGGTCATCAAAAGGTGAGCACTCCCCCTATCCAATACTAGCTTTTTTCAAGGCAATTTATTTTGTAGCGTCCTTGAAGGATAACTCCACGACACGCTTCAACATTATCAATGCGCCCGTAGTCTTATATGGAATCTCTCGTGATCTAGGTTCTGTCTGGTGTGTACTTCATACAGGAGCTTATTTAAAACCACAGCATGTTTGAAACATACAGATTGATATTTCTACTACGCCTCTAACATTTTAGAGAACCCCCCTTTTTTGACCACAATAATTTACAATATGTATTATTATCTGGTAACCTTCACACTTTGTAGGAGCTTTCACAACGCAAACTTGACGTTTAGCATCATGGCGAAGCAAAGAAATACGGCCTTTTCACACTGCCTCTTCCCACGTTTGACGGCAAATTATCACAGTATATGGGCAAGGGATTCTTCTCTTAGGCTGACATACGTGTGGTTTTACTTACACACACTTGGTACACAGTCGCTAGTAGTCAATTACACTAGCACCCCTATGAAGATGTATTAAGTTTTTTATGATTATTTTCTGGTTTTTGGCAGTTTAATTTTTCTTCCATACAGAGCGGGGCCTCCTAGTCCTGAGCCAGGATCCAGGCGAGGTGAGGTCCGTTCCTCGATCATTACGGGTAAGCCCCCTAACACGAGGTTGGGTACGAATATAATTTTGGGAGTACTATTTTTAAGACTGAGACACTTTCCATTTGTTCTCTTGACAGATGCACGCCGCATCCTTTAGAAGCGGAGGATCTACTTAAGGTTGTACAAAGTGCCACCTTTAAATGATAGTGAGATAAATTTTCTTTTTTCCTTTTCTTCACTATACATTATGTTCTTCACACTTTTGCAGTAGCGAAAATTCAATAACAAGGGTCCTGAAGAAAGCCGCAGGGAGAAATGGATCCCACTGGGCTGAAACATGTCGACCTCTCTATATAGCAGTTATTTGTTTAACACTGCTTTTTGCACTGTTGTTTTATTTAGAATGTGAGACACATATTAAACTAGTAGTTTTTTCTCACAATTCTATTTTAACACACCACTCTAATTTTCTTATGTTAGCACTGCACTCCTTTCGATTGTTCTATCATCTTACAACTGTTGGTCTTCTCGCTCCAATCCTTTGACAATCTTGGGCCACCCTTGAGTGAAATCACTCCTAATTAGATGCTCTCTATGATCAGGAGAAGCATCTTATCCTGGATTGGATGACCAGATGATAAGATTGATCACACAGACAATTGATGGGTATCCAAACTTCGCTCTGAGGTCCTTATAGATTGCATTTGGATGTCTCTTTCTTCTTCTTTTACTCCCTCCTCTGCTATGTGGGACTAACTAGCCCTCTATTTTACACTTCTGCTCACTTTGCAGGATTTTGTTAGACCCCCGGTTCCTTTATTTGTTTTTTAATCTTTTTAAGTCCCAGGGAATCTAAATCCAATAGAAGAGTTTTAGCCTCTGTGCATGTCTCGGACTCACTATGTATGTACGTTAAAATCCCCCACCAATAGGAAGTCCTGGTTTTCTTGTATAAATGGCACTAAGGCCTCTATGAGTGCAACCGAGAAGTTCCCACTTGGGCCTGGTGGACGATATACCTCAGCTCCCTTCCTCTGTTCCCTGGGTGTTGAATTAATTTTAAAAATTAGTACTTCCATCTCGGGTGTACATATTTCATCAAGGATAATGATGTTCACTTCCTCCTTATGAACAATCGCCACTCCCCCTCCTGTTTTATTAGGACGGTCTAGCCTGACTATTTTATACCCCACCGGGATACCCAATGTAACAGCTGGAACCGAATGTGGCTTAAGCCATGTTTCTGTTAAGAAACAGAGATCGGGTTTCTCAGTAGATATAAGGTCCCATACGTGAGTGGCATGCTTCGCTAATGAGCGAATATTACAGAGCAGATTTTTACTACCCCGGGGGATACTATCCATTTTATGAATCATCGGGACAGTTTTTTGCACTTTAGAGTGTGAGCCATCTAGTTCGTTCAATTGGTTACATTCCTCTCCAAAATGTGTATATGACATACCTGACAGGTGAATGGGCCTTCTAACGTTAGTTCCCTGACTACATTACATATCTTCTGGAGATGATTACGCATATCGCTCAGTACCTGAGAGCTGTAGGTCATCCGGTGACCGGACATGGTCTCTGAGGTGTGTAAGCAATTCCTCATAACCCCCTGGCCCTGCCCCGTCCGGTCGCGGACGGGCGCAGACGGGCTAGTCTTTGGCTCGTCTTAGGCGCAGGAATAGGTGCCATGCTGCATGCCCACGCTGCGCGCTAGGGGTGACGAGTGTCTAAATAGCCCTCGAATAAATGGAAGCTAGAGCGCTAACCGCTCGCCTTCCTGTGTGGGCCTGTCACTGTCCCGCCCACCGCACCAGTGATTGGCTGATGGGTCGGACCGGGCGAGTAAGCACTTTTTAAACTTTAAAGCAACGTCTGATCCCTCAGTGCGTGCGTGAATGTATTTTAAAACAGCGTGACACTAGATATCTGACAACAGGAGGTCCCTACAACAGATTCACCAAATTACAATTTACAAGGTAAAAAATGTTGTTTTTAAAAACGTTTCCTCTTGTCAAAACAAGATACACATCAGACAGTTAATTAATTCCTCTGCAAAGCTGGCGCCAAGCGGGGTCGGGACTAGCTGCCACCTATACCCTTCCACTCTCACATCAATCACATTATTTCACTTCACTTGAAAGTGCTCCCACATATCAGTAGGTCGCAGCACGCCCGGTCCCGCAGTGGGGTGGGAAGAACCTGATGATGAAACATGCCACCAAGGGACTTTTTGGTGGGTGAGGGTTATTTTAGAACACATATCGTTTCTCCCATGCTATCAACCAAATGGTTCTCTTGAGTTTAGTTACAGTTTGTAAGGATAGCACAGTTCTTTGGAATTGAGAGTGGACTCCCTTTGTTTTTTCATTACTTGTAGAGGAGGCCGAGTCCACAACGTATTATACGTCTTCACCCTCTTCTTTGTTTTTTGGCATAAGTTAAACATATACATAAAAAGATATAAGGATGTCCCTCAGCATCCAAAAGACAGGGTAGGTGGACATTGTTTCTCAAAGGGATAACATCCTGAGAATAAAATCATAATCATGGTACTCAGTGAAGCACGGTTCGGTTTAGGTTCAAACTTCAAAGGGATGCAAGTCGATTTAGCCTCACCAACTCGAGAGTGTGAGACTACCTCTCCAACTACAACTTTGCAACACTATTGGTAGGTTTACACATCACCAACAATTAAAAATCTTATTAAAACAGTACACAAGGGGGTGGATCTAGTGCCTTACCAAAGGAACCAAATGCATTGCACATTTGAATGTGTTTTGCGGTGAGTGACATTTATTAACAAGGAGAACTCACGCAAATAACAACAAACTCCTGCACCCCTTGCACTCAAGGAAGATTGAGAGTTTAGAGTCTCGTCAATGTACTGTGATTGAATCGAGTAAATAACTTTCCCTCGCCCCTGCCGCAGAAGTACCAGGGAATGGGTTCATTTACCAAATAAGGTCCCTCGCAGACAAGGACCAAGATCCAGCTTTATAGAAGAACCGTGACTTTGTCTTGCAGACAGAAGGGGTAGAGATGAAGGTGGCGGTCATTTTGGGCCCTTGTCAGAGTGTGTATTTAAAAGGTTAGGAACTCATATATGATGTCTATGATGAAGAAGAGAAAAACAGGATGGCCATGAAGAACATGAATTCTTATCCCTTTAATCTGCAAAGGAGACACTGGATTTGTCTGCAACATATTTTTTCTTTTCTTGTGGCTGACCAAGGTCTTTACAACTTGTAAAACAGCCAGCAAAAGAAACATTTTAGAAACCCATGACCACATTTTGCAGGGGGCATCATTTTGCATTAAACCATCAACCGAGGTATCCCCTTTTGTACTTGGCTTACAGACTTGGCAGAATCTTTTGCATTGGGTGTCTATTTGCTGCTGGGTGTTATCCGTGGAGCTTTCTTGAATGCTGTCTGGTGGTCAGAGAAGCTTTTCTTTCAGTTTTCAAAAGGCCACCTCCGAAGACGCTCTCCGTGTTGAAACGTTGTTAAATTGTTTATGGCAGCATTCTTCATTCTTGCTTATGCAAAGAATGTGGCATACCTACAACTGAAATAAAGGAAAACAAGCAATGGCAAATGCTTGGATGCTAGCTGAAAGCGAATAGATGCTAAAATCTTTACATTTAGTCATTCATCATCCGTGAACTTAGCCTCTCATCCTTTTAATCTTCAGAGTGGAACTCGGCACCACCTTCTCATTCGAGGATGAATACTAAGGGGCTCATTAGGATGGCAGGCGGAGGCACCTCCGTGGTGCTGGCAGTGGCAGAAAATGTCATTTTCCGCACGCTAGCAGAGGTCCTCACGCCTGCCATATTACAATGGGCAAACAAAGCCCATTTCCCATCTGCCGCGGTGTGAACTGCCATAAAAATGCGCCCACCACCGCGGCGTTGTGAGCCAACAGAGAACCACCGTCATGCGGAATGACGTCCTGTCCGCCGTACAAATCAGGAAGCCCCAAACAGCCAGTCACACCGTAGTGGAGAAACCACCCAACCAGAGACGGCGGAAGCATGACAGCGGAGCACGAAACCAGACTCCCGGTCCCCTCCACCCGGTCCCGACCGCAATGGATCCAGCTTTACACGCCTTTCCGGTGCTGTACCTGATCCACTACCAGCAACTAAAGCACCGTTGCGGACAACGCCGCAGGTACGCAATCACACAACTCCACACACAAACAACTCCTGGGCTGATATACAGTTCCTGTCCACATCAGACACTCTGGTGGGGACAGGAACACATCCCCAAGTGTACCCACACATGTCCTACCTATCACAAAATCACCTCTCCGCATCCAGGTCACCCATTAACTGCAACATCACTGCAATATCCCAGTCACCACAGCGGTGCAGACGTGGGAAAACATGCGCACAATGTAGTAGGCAGGGCCAGCACCAGGCATGGGCAGTCCACAAAGATCATAGGGCCACACCGCCACCCTTCACAAATTAGGCCCCCCACACCCATTAGGGGACATGCTGTGTGCCCCTCTTGTGCCCCCCCTGCACAATTAACCAGCCAGGTGTACCCAGGCCCTGCACCACACACACCAAACAACCAGGGAGCCTGTCTCAGAAGGTGGGGGTGAAGAGGAACACCTTGCACAGAAGCTCAGGGGCAGGGCAACCCTCCTCCTCACATCTACCCTCAGCTCATGTCAAGCAAACTGAGTCCAATCACAAAATGAACAACCACTTAACTATACACACTGCCAGTCAAGTCACACAGACACACTCCACACTGACACACAGCCACATACACATACCAGATATCAGCAGCAATGGAGGATAATAAATGGGCTAGCCAAAAGTGAGGTGGACAGTGCTGGAAAGCCATGGAGCAAGCCACAAAGCATGTGTACATCACATGCAAGAGAAGGAACATATCACAACACCCTTAGGTGGCAGAGTGAGTGAAATTAAACCACAGTGACCTCTGTGCAACAACTCAGGGAGACTGCAAGGCAAGCCATGCATAGGCACAGGGATGATAGGAAGTGTCTGAAGTCAAACAGTGATCAGCCACACACCTGTCTCAACTTACTTGACATGTGTATGTCATCAGCACAACACACATGGCTCATTGTCACACTCCCTGACTGTCAAACACAAGTTGGATCCTTCACACATACCCCTCCTCTACCCACCTCACACCTGCACCACTCCACACCAGTGTTAAACACACAGAATGGTGCAAACAATGTCCTGTGAGTACACTGACAACCAATCACACTCCCTGGGGTGCATCCACAAACATCACACACACACTCAACGATGCCTGAACCAATGCTGGCACAAAAACAATAGCCAAACACAAACCTCATAAACAATATACACAGAAGTCCAACAAGCCCACATATGGCCAGCCAACAGTGGAAAGGCAATGGGACCCCAGACAGAACAGGAGTACACAACATTGCCACTCAGGACCAATGCACAGACACCATACACCAACACAAACAAGAAGTGCATCATCTCAAAACAATCATGAACACAAACTGGGATCAATGGGACAATAAGCTAACGCAGACAGACATACCACACCACCCATCAAGTCAACATGGTGTCATAGTGTACCACATGCATGCACATGCACAATCCTGACAAGTGACAGCTGAAAGATGGGAGGACATGGCACTAGTGTGCACCCAAAACAAGGCCAGCAACCAGAATATAACTTGCTTCATGTGACACTCACACAAGTAATGTACACTACACTTGCAACACACATCTGAATGTATGACAATGCACAAACAACTCACACACAATGTAATGCAAATAGAACATCACACACAGAGCATCTGTCAGCAGAAAGAGCCAACACAGCCCAAACACTGCAGACATCCACAACAAAAAAACAATAGCTGCACATGCCAATCCATCACATTGCAAACTCAGCTGGACGTCAGGGGATGCATACCAGGCAAGTACAAGGCAACATACACTGACAGCACTGCATGCAGGCCAAGAAGTGTGTGCACACAAACCAAATCAGTAGCACACACATCTCAGTTCCACAACATGTACTCCCACAACACAAATCAGCACAGCACACAGACAACATCACACTCAGGAAAGGTAGCAGTACCTTAGCAAACACACAGACAGCTAACCCAACACTCACAGATGCGAAACTCAAGGACACCCAGGTGCAAACAACAGAACAGAGATTTGTGCAGCACAAACAGTTGCACTGCACATGAGCAACCATGACTGCAAACCAGCACAAGGAAATCACACATAACTAATTGGGAAACTGCCATGAGTGGCACATTGGCCCTGTGCACAGATCAGCACCACAAAGCATAGTGTAACAAATGAAGTGGTGGGGAGGCTCACACACTGGCAACCCAAAGGGATAGGTGACATGAGAGTGAAGTGGTGTGTACGTCAGTAGTGGACTGGTCAGGAGTTTACTATACACAAATACATGGAGGAGTTACTCACAATGAGTAGGTATCAGAAGCAAAACTAGGGGATGGTATAAATCCACATCCAGCATACCATGCTGGAACCAAAAATGGCTCAAGTGACAGCAATGCATGAGAAAACTCTCCCACAATGTCAGTGTGGCTGAGCAGGTCTGTACAGTGAGCACAAACAGTAACAAGACACATGGCTAATTAACAAAACACAACACTGACTTGGCTGTCACACAATCTGCATACTCACAACTGGCAGCAACAACAAGTAGGTGTCCCCCAGAAGTGCAAGGACACACCAACACACTGCACAGTGCACAACCTACAAATCCCACATGTGCACACAATCACAAGTACAGGGCTGACAAATCAAACAAACAGGCACTCAGCTCCAGGGTGACACGTGTGCAGTTGGCATTGCAGGGGCACACACACATCAACACTACCGACCAAGTCACCCCCTTCACATTGCACACTTCATGACCACTCAAGTCCACACATTCAAATGTACCCATGTGATTAGGAAGACAGGCCATCACAAGATGACCATACACCAGCACTGCTGTTCACATATCAAGAAAGATCACACAGAAATGATGGACCCTGGCCAGCCTGCCTGCAATCCTGTGGTAGACTTTCCCTCTGTGCTGGCAGTGTGTCCAAACATGACATGTGTACAATTTAGCAAACCTGACCATAGAATGATTAGGATAACAGTAGGTCATCACAAACAACCATCATTGCACCCCCAAGCCTCAGAGTCAAGAAGAACTGAAGTGCCTGTCACCTCTACCAAACTCTGAAAAAGTGAAACAAGCCATTGGCAATGTTAAAGTGCCATACAGAGAATGTGTCACATTAAACCATACCCATACAGAAAACCATTTATTTAGCAAGGACACTGACAAAGCAGACAACAGGAGTAACTGTCTTTATTAAATATTACACAGATAGGCATCAAAAGTAGACAAGAGCAAGGCCAGTGGCCAGTCCACAGTTCAAAGTAGGCACATGTGTGCATGAGACCCTTCCTAGGGAATGGGGAAACAAATTACAAAAAGCAAGGCCAGTGACCAGTTCATAGTTCAAAGTAGGCACATGTGTGCATGAAACCCTGCACAGGGAATGGGCAAACCATTTACAAAAAGCAAGGCCAGTCCATAGTTCAAAGTAGGCACATGAGTGCATGAGACCCTGCACAGGGAATGGACAAACAAATTACAAAAAGCAAGGCCAGTGGCCAGTCTATAGTTCAAAGTAGGCACATGTGTGCATGAGACCCTGCACAGGGGATGGGCAAACAAATGACAAAAAGCAAGACCAGTGGCCAGTCCATAGTTCAAAGTAGGCACATGTGTGTATGACGCCCTGCACAGGGAATGGGCAAACAAATCACAAAATAGCAAAGCCAGTGGCCAGGCCATAGTTCAAAGTAGGCACATGTGTGCATGAGACCCTGCACAGGGAATGGGTGAGACTGTACACTGCCATGGTCAGCAACACAGCTAGGGGGATAACAATTAGCAGTCCTGGCACTGCTGTGGGAGAGACAGGTGTGTGAGGGAGACTTTGCCTCAGACTTGGCTGTCAGTCGGACTGGGAGGTGGCTGAGTGTTGGGGCCAGTTGGAGGACTGGACCTGGGAGAGAGAAGACCAGCTGAGGTAGCGGCATCAGTGGCTTTGGGAGCCGGAGGGCTGCTTGGACCGGGTTGTGTTGTGGCACGTGGAGGCGGAGATAAGCTGCCGTGAGACACAGTGTGGGAAGGAGAATGTAGAGGGGTGACTTTCAACTTCTTGGGGACTCGATATGGAATTTTGGTCTTGGTAGGAGTAGGAGGTGTGGCGGGCACAACAGGCACACTCTCCACCAAAGGTGCATCAGGTGCAGGAGGTGGCCCTCCCTGCAGGGATCTGCTAGATCCGGCGGTACGCTTGGCCTGGCCTTGCCTTTTACACTCCATCCCCCGTTGACCAGGTGAACCCCCTACAGTGCCCTCCTTTCCCAGCTTCACAGGGGTGTGGATGGGAGTTGAGGTTGTGGGTGAATCTGCCTTAGAGGGCTTTTTCTGCGGACTCTTAGCAGGCACCAGCGTCACAGCAGGCACGGCAACTGTCTGCTTGTCTTTGTGAGACGCTTTTGGGATGGGTGTGTCCTTGGATGGGGATGCTTTTGAGGCATGTGAGCCTGAGGCCTGCTTCTTGACTTGATGCCCCTGAGTGTCACCTGAAGGGCTTTTGCCTTTGTGCTCTGGGGTGACTTTGGTATGTTTGGGGGATGGTGTCTGTGCTCTGGCCCGCTTGGGCTGCTGCTGTTGTGTGCTGCATGTGGTGTATCTTGGCCATTATAGAAATGGGGTTACCCTAATACGGTACTGGACCTGGGTATGATGCAATACAAAAAACAATGGTCCTAGACCTACTTTGAAAAAGCATAAGTCAATTCTCTTTTGGTTTCAAAAGTTAACAATTTTCGTGAGCGTTCTCAAGTGCAGCCGCACCCGCTCAAAGTATTGGATACATTTAATATATATAAACAGTAAAAATGCAATACCCAATGTTTACTCAACCATGCATTTAATTCTTCATGCCAATGGTATACAGTTCTAATGTAGTCGTTTTCAGCGATCAAAGCTATTCAATCATTAATCATTCATTGTAGAGGGTTGCTCCAGATGGAACGTGCGTAAAGAAAAGTGCTCAAGTGAAGAAGAATTGTGAAAAGACTTCAAAGTAGTGGCATAAGAGAGATAGAGATTGATATTTTCTGAACAAAAGGACCGGTAGTAATTTACCGTCCCATCGGGACTGGCCACATGTATGGTAAATAATCCACAATTTTCAATTTAAATTCACACAGAGATGAATTCTTGTGTTGCACGTTTTAAACAGCGTGTGTGGTCCAGACCAGGTTATAGGGGCGCCCCTATAACCTGGTCTGGACCACAAACGCTGTTTAAAACGTGCAACACAAGAATTCATCTCTGTGTGAATTTAAATTGAAAATTGTGGATTATTTACCATACATGTGGCCAGTCCCGATGGGATGGTAAATTACTACCGGTCCTTTTGTTCAGAAAATATCAATCTCTATCTCTCTTATGCCACTACTTTGAAGTCTTTTCACAATTCTTCTTCACTTGAGCACTTTTCTTTACGCACGTTCCATCTGGAGCAACCCTCTACAATGAATGATTAATGATTGAATAGCTTTGATCGCTGAAAACGACTACATTAGAACTGTATACCATTGGCATGAAGAATTAAATGCATGGTTGAGTAAACATTGGGTATTGCATTTTTACTGTTTATATATATTAAATGTATCCAATACTTTGAGCGGGTGCGGCTGCACTTGAGAACGCTCACGAAAATTGTTAACTTTTGAAACCAAAAGAGAATTGACTTATGCTTTTTCAAAGTAGGTCTAGGACCACTGTTTTTTGTATTGTGGTGTATCTTGAGCCTGAGGGCTGTGGTGTGTGGTCACTCTCGTCAGATGTAGCCACTGGCATGGGGGTGGCCGAAGGGACTGGCGCTGGACTCTGAGCCTGTGACAGCTGAATGGCTGCCATCACTGTGGAGGACAAAGACTGGACAGTCCTGTGTAGCCCACCCACGTCTGAATGAATGCCCTCCATAAAGGCAACTACCTGTGCCAACTTCTTGTCATGGTCTAGGAAGGCATTCAGGAGAGTTGTCTGACCCACACACAGCTGGCGCAAAAGGTCCACAGCCTCAACACTGAGGGCAGCAGGGGAGACAGGGTCAGAGGCAGTCGTGCCTGGGGGAAAGGACACTGTTCCCTTCTTACTGGTGCGAACACCGGCAGCACTAGTGGAAGTAGCTGGGAGGGTGGGCACTGGACAATGTGTGGTGGAAGAGGAGGCAGATTTCCTACTCCCTGTGCCCGCCAACATAGAGTAGTCACCGCTGGCGTCAGATGACATTGAGGTTGGTGTCTCTGGCTGTGATTCCTCAAGCACATTCCTGTCCCCCTCCGAGGCGCTGGTCACATCAGTATCATTGTGCTCATGTGTAGTAGTCGTGCCTGATGCCTCACCACTTGTGTCCATCCCCTGTCCTTCTGTGCCCTCGGTAGATGCTGCAAGAGACAGAGACATAGGTTCAGTTTAGTGCCATTCACACAAACATCATATGCAAGCAAAGCGCAAGACAAGATGATGATACCCCCATGTTGCACACCTCCCTGTGCAGTCACATTGTGCAACCTTAATTCAAAAGTCAAAAATTGCATGGTATCATGCAAACTTGGCATAATTGACCCATGTGATGTCCACACAGCCAAATAGCTTGCCCGTGCCTCCGTGTAACCAGACATACAGATCCCTCTGAGCATACACAGGTCCCTGTGAATGAAACAGATGTACCTCCCAACATGTTGTCACAGTCACATATGGAGTCACCATAAGGGTACAACACAGCTACAGACTCTAAAATATCAGTTCACAATGGCCTTGAGCTCATGCCATCCACCATGTCGTGCTTTAGGGCACAACTACAGTTGCACATTGGTGTCAGATGTGTAGTTGTCAATTTTGAGATAAGGCACTGCACACATTGATGAAAGGACACTCAGATGAGGCACGCTGCCGTTCACTACCATGGGATGTCCCTGACTCACCCAATGAAGGCCACAACTCAGAATGCAACATCAAGGGCCATTACATCAATGACATGAGAAACTACATGTAGCGAAAATGAATGACAGCTGTACCCAACACAGAGGCCACTAACAAGCCATTGCATCACACTAGCAACATCACCGAGCTCAGCACTGGCTCAGGCTTGGAATACATGCAGTCAATCACAACCAAAGTCACCCTTCCCAGAATACTCACACCCAGCTTGCTGCTGATGGTCCTTCAAACGTGCATCCAGTTCTGGCTGTATCACTGCCAAGATGCGTGCCATTAGTGGTGTCATTCTCCGGCGCGCCAACCTGTCAGTCCGAGGGAGCAGCCCCAGCGTCATCTCTGCCACGTTTTTGCCTAGCCGGCAGATGTCATCCCTCCTCTTGTGACAGTGTGTGTGTTGTCGGTTGGAGACACCCAGAGCCTGCACCTTCTGTGCAGTGGCCTTCCATACGGCCTTACACTGGTGAACTTTGAGCTGCAGGCACAGGAGACAAGAGGAGGAAATTTCAGTGACACTGGGTTATGTACCACTATCTCTCAGTACAGTAGCATGCACAAAATCAGCAAAACTTCACAGATATGTTTAGTAGAGATAATACAGCATGACACGTAGTACATAAGCATGGGATAATCATACCAAAATGCATGCAGGTATAAGGATGGACATAGTACCTGCCCTTCTCATACACATGCAGAATGCCAGCACAGAAAGCAATGTGAAGGAGGCCCACATCTGCTATTCAGTGTGTGAGTGAGCAAGACATATATTACATTTGAAATGATGTGTCGGGGCAGACTCACTGGGTCCAACACTGCACACCCCTCAATGTCCTTGCCCGGTGAATGGCTCACTGTGTCATGGAGGTCACATTTAGGGACATGATCTTACAATGTCACACCCTTCTCACAAGGTCTGTCTTGTGCAATCCACAGACCTGAGATAGCTCTTTGATGGATTGGGTAGCAAACAGCCCATATGTCTCGCTCTGTCTATTCAGTGATGGGTCCTTGTCAAATTGGGCAGTGACTGTGCTGGCCAGGGGGGCTCAAACTGAGGTTTAATGTGGGGCATCAGAACTGACACATGCAGGCACAATATGAGAGGGCAAACTGTGCCTACACATGCAAGTCAGAACACATTATGAAAACACTGGAAGGATGATATTACCAAAGTAAAGCAATCTGATGTGTCATATGTGATTCATTCACCAAGAGTGTCACCCTCAGGCATTTCACTCGTGTGCATAATGCTTACATATCCATGGTGGCAATATAGAGTCAAACACACTTCCATAAGTACACTCTGGACGTAAAGTCTGTCTAATTTCACAAATGAGCCTGTGAAAAACCTCATGGAGTCAAAGATCCATTAGCACAGGCAAAGTCTGTCTTGACTCCCACTTTCCATACTTGCAGTGTCACTGTATGGCTGCAAAAAGACTGCATGTCCCTCCCAACCTGAAATGCAGACCGGGGAATGTGTGAAATAGGCTGCAAACTCCATTTCCCAGAAGTCAGCATGCTAGGCAGTGTATCACACAAACCCACACTCTTAGGCACATACTGCATTAGATCTACTTCATGTGTGCACTCCCTGGACTCTCACTTTCACTCGGAAACACATACCATGACATCTGGAGCACCATATAATAATAATAATAATAATAATAATAATCTTTATTCGGTTTTTGACATTGTAAAACCATAAAAGATGTCATGACATACACATATTCATAGTAAAATTTGCTTAAAAATGTGATTAAATATACAGTTAAAAAACAAAAGTGTATGTAGTTTAGGTAATACGGAAATTAATTCACTATATTACAGATTGTTTCTGTGCCTCATAATACACTTTAAAAAATTCAGTACATGATACACTGTCCATTCGGAGTCCAAAGTTTGAAGTGCCAGCATGGCTGGACGGCATTGTCTGTGGCCCCATTTTTTTAATAAAGGGATTAGCCAGATTTTTCGATGGGTATGGAAGAACTTACAAAACAATACTGTGTGCATGGTGGACTGTTGTGAACGATCATCACATGGGCACAGTTCCATCTGAGTTTTCCAGTTATTTTTTTCAGGAAATGACACTAGTCTGAAGAAGAGGTTCATTCTGAACCTTGTTAGGAGCATCTTTTCATAAGTGGTGATCTCCAGGGTCAAATAGGGCTGGATATACAGGGACTGCTGTGTCATAATTGCGTGGATGACCGATTTTTTCGCAATCAGTGATGCCAGTCTAAGGGATTCCAGGTGGCTCAAGGCAACTAGTTTCAATTCCTTTTTAGATATTTTCTTCAATTCATCTGGCGTGTGGTAGTATTTTTCTAGACCCAGATCGGAGAAAAAATGTCTTACGTAAGAGAGCCAAGATATTTTATGGGCGTAGTCCAGATCCATGGTGTCGCGTAGGATGGTTTTAGACAAACTGTTTTTTTCTGATACCCATACTCGCCTCCAAAGCAGAAGAGGTTGAATTTTTATTAAGTCTTCAATATGTGGGATTCCAAGTTCTATATGTGAGGCGTAGGTGGAAGTGCCTTTTGGGGTTGATAAAAGGAACCTCGTGAAGATGTTCTCCTCTTTTTGGATAGAGCCGGTAGGTGTGTGTCCCCAGATCCCTGCGCCATATAATGCGATGGCTTGGCATTTCGCAGCATAAATCTGTAGCAGTTCTACTGGTGGTTTTTTCCCGAGTTTGTTGGAGAATTTCATCAATGCCATGATTGCTCGCTTGAAGAGATGTCTCCTAGCCTCGACTGCCGCTTTCCAGTTCAAGGCATCGTCGATCATAATGCCTAGGTAGGGATACTGCGGGGTCTTTTCGATTTTTTGTTCTTTCAGAAAAATGGACTTAGATGTTTTTTTTGATCCGCCAGCTACCATAACGTAAGTTTTTTTGATATTTATGTGAAGGTCCAGGGCGCCCATGAAGTCTGCGTATTTAGATAGAGATTTCTGCAGTTCAATGGGGGTGCGGGCTAAGATGACTGCATCGTCCGCATAGAGCAGAGCGGGGATCAAGCGACCTTTTACTCTTGGGAGGTCTCTCCCTCCTCTCAGCATAGTCTTTTCTAGGCCATTGGTGTACAAGGAGAAGAGGAAGGGGGCAAGGACGCAACCTTGCCTCACTCCCCGCTCTACCCTGAATGGTGATGTCAGTTCTCCTTTTGTCCCGTACCTCACTCTCGCCGTGGCTTCGCTGTATAGCTCCCTCAGAAAGTCCAAAAGAGGGGGATCTACCCCCATTTCACTCAGCAGTGACCAGAGCCTTGCATGCGAAACGCAGTCGAATGCGGAGGACAGATCTACATAAGCCATATAGATGGAGCCAGGTTTTGCATGGGTATATTTTGATATTAACAGACTTAGATTTAGGGCCTGTTCGACAGTTCCGAAGCCCTCCCTGAACCCGAACTGTAAATCTGATAAGATGTTTTTGTCTTCTACCCATTGCTGTAGCTTTTCGAGGAGGACTCTGCCAACTAGTTTGCCCAGGGAGTCGAGGAGCGAAATTGGTCGATAACACTTTGTGTCTTGTCGGTCCCCCTTCTTGAAGATTGGGACCATGATTGAAGATGACCATGATTCTAACAACCCAAGTTTCATTGTTGCTAGGCAGTCTCTGGTGAGTATTGGTACCCAGAGGTCTGGAAGATGTTTAAATAGGTCAACTGGGACCCCATCAGGACCTGGAGCTTTCCCACTCTTGCTTAGTGATAACGCCGTATCGAAATCCTGCAGCTCGACCTCCATTAAAATTGGGTAGGCTACTGGATTGATATTGAGATGATGTTCTTCACTCGTAGAAGTCAGTTTAAAAATTTTTGAAAAGTGATTCACCCACGAATCCTCATCGATGGCCACGTCTATTTTTGGGCCAATGTGGTCCGTTAGCAGAGGGGATTTGACTATTTTCCAGAATGCCTGGCTGTTTTTCTGGAGTGCACTTTTGTGCAAGGCCTTCCACAAGGATTGTTTCAGTTCTTTTTTCCTTGTTTTTCTGGCGGTGTTATACTCCCGTCGAAGAGATTGGATATTTGTTTTGTCTCTGTTTGGATTTCCGAGAGCTTTTTTCAAATTGGTATGTGCCTTAGTGCAATCTTGGTTAAACCAACCTGTGGAATTTATATTGTTTTGTTTGGGTGTTTTAGTTAATAGTTTTCTGACTTGCTCTATAATTATCTTGTAATTTTCCACGATTTGATTCGTCTCTGCATGAGGGTCGAGACAGATCAAGATGTTATTATAGGTGGAATCTACTAGCTGTTTAGTAAGGATATTGGGGTCCAATTTTTCCCATTTTATGGTGTATCCGTTGTTTTTCCCCAATTCTATCCTGTTCTGTGCTAAGGTTTTTGCTATGGTTGCCATATGTGTTCTTGGGTGGTTTGTTTGGAAGTTTATTTTTAACGCAGAATGATCGCTCAAGTTGTTTTCCAGAATTTCGAAGTTGTTGATTTGGTCTTTAAGGCCTTCTGTAATTATTATGTAGTCAACAGTGGTCTTGTGGCCCCTTCCTCTGTAGGTGTATTCTAGTTTATTATTTGATTTTTGAATGGGGTTTACGATTTGCAGATCCAAATCGGCAAGTAATTTGTTCATGGCTGGGCCTACGCTAGAATGGGTAAAGTGGGCTAAAGAATTCTCATATTCGTCCACCATTCCACAGGTGTCATTATTGGGGCAGGGATGAAGATTGAAATCTCCACCCCAAATTATATTGGCGTTTTCAATTTTTTGCTTGGGGTGCCCGTGTTCGTTTATTTTTTCTTGTATTAGGGAAAGAACGTTCAGAAAATTATCATCCGCTAGATTATTGTAAATGTTAATTAATGTAACAAAGAGTTTTTTCCCTATTTTGAACGTGAGGATTTGGAAATTGGGCAGGAGGTCTACCTTAGTCGTCTTCATGTCAGAGATTGTATTTGCTAGGTAGATAGCCAGTCCCCCTTTAGGTCTACCTGATGTACTAGGGAGGGCAGGAGATGTAAATGTTCTATATCCCTCGAAGTGTAGGGGTGTCATTGACCAGGTTTCTTGAAGGCAGATGATTTGAGCCTCCTTCAGAAATTCGGCTGCAGAACCGTCCTCTATTTTGTTTCGAAGACCCGCCACATTCCAAAAGATCACGGGAAGATGTAAGGAAGTGAGCACCATATAGCATCCCATACTGTGTGAGCACCTCATCCACCAGGACCTCCAGCTCCTCTGTGGTGAAGGGGCGGGCCCTGATGTTCTCAGTCCTGGACATCACTGGGTCCAGGAGACAGAAGCAGCAGCAGTTGGTGGTGAAGAGTGTCAGGCAGCAGTGTCTGGGTCCAGGAGACAGGAGCAGCAGCAGTTGGTGGTGAAGAGTGTCAGGCAGCAGTGTCTGGGTCCAGGAGCAACAGCAGTTGGTGGTGAAGTGTGTCAGGCAGCAGTATCTGGAAGCAGTGGAAATGTGAGGCTCTCTCCCACACATATATAGCCCCCTGGGGTAGTTTCAGTGTTTCTAAGCTGCTGCAATTGATGTTCCAGGTCCGCTTTTTTCAAATACATCCAATCACCGGCCCCGCAGTAGCACGCCTACCACGATTTTCAAAATTACATTAGGCTACCGCGATTGTGGTTCCCATTGGCTATAAGGGCTTGGGCATTGGCGGTGACACACCACAGGGGCCAGGCGTGCATCTTTCAATTGCATCCAATGACCGGACCCGCGGTAGCGGAGCATGCCTACCGCGATTTTCAAAATTGCATTAGGCTATTTATTTTATTTTAATTTTATTTATTGAGTTTTATATAGTGCTGGCTAGACCCGGAGGTATCAGAGCGCTTTACATGAGGAAGAAACATTGTTTCAGAACATGGCTACAAAGTTACATCAGTTACTGGAGCGTAGTTACAGGAATTACATGAGTACAAAAGCATAGCATAAACATGAGGAAAAAAATAGGCAAGGGGAGTGAAGATTAGGGGAGAGAGGGAAGGGATAGGGGAAGTAGACGGAGACTAATGGAGGGAAGAGGAGGGTTTAGGAGGCACAATGGGGAGACGAGGAAAAACAGTGTCCGATGTCCAGCTGGGTAGGTAACGGCCAAGGGGTGAGCCATAGCCAAACTCCTCTATAGCTGCGTGGGACAGCTGCACTGTTCATCGGCCAAAGGTTCCTCGGGCACCGTGTACATAGAGAAAGGTTACAGTTTCCGCTTAGGGGGGCATAGTCCAAAAGTTCCATCGAGCACCGGTCACGGTGTACGGTGCTGTGCTCCCAGCGGTAATGGGATAAAAACCCAGGTCTCCGCTGTGTGAGACTGACTTCTCGCTGTGGCCTCTCTCAGAGGGGTCTCTGAGATTCCAGGGCATAAATGCTGGATCCCTCCCCAACAAAGGGAGGGATGCTTTGGAAAGGGGCCCATTCATGGTGGCCATTATCAGAAAATTGGTGTGTCAGATGTCCACAGAGGTGGCTATCTTAGGGTCAGGCATTGGGCACAGCTCGGTACACTCCTCGTGCCTGGTCTTCACACTGCTCCTCTGTGGTCCCAGAGACCTCCCGCTTTTGACCTCCCACTGTGTTTTTCAGTTCTCGCAGGCGTGCCTTGCTCGTAGTCCCACTCTATGTGCGACCCGAGTTCTAGGGCTATGCAATGTTGCCGGGGGTACCACGGCGTCTCCTCTTACCAGGTACTTTCCATTATCTCCATTCTCCACTGTGGCCCAGGGTTCTTCTCCTGAGTTTGTGATGCATCAGAAGCTCCTGTGTTAGCGCTCTTTCTTTTCCTGCTTCCTCTGCACGGAGCCTCCGGGTGAAGACGCAGTGTCGTGGATCGCTGTCTCTGGACCTCTGTGAGTGCTTTGCAGGTATCTTAAATGTAGTGAGGGGCCGCCCGTTCCTTCTTGGTATCTTCTCTCAGGCGTCCCAGGGACAGCGCCTCGTGGGGTCCTGGGCCGATCACTGCTGTTTACTCGGCGGGTGCCATTTTGAGGTCAGGCGCTGCGTCTCGCCGCCACTTTGGAGTGTCCACTTTTGCCACTACACCCCTTGGTTAGCTGTGGCCCTGCAGCTGTCACTGATTGACGGGGACTCCACAGGAGTCCTATGGTCACCTCTCCGGTCCCTGCTGCAGCCCTCCGTCTCTCACTCGGCGGGCACCATGTTGGAGTCAGGCACCCCGCCTCGCCACCGCTTCGGAGTGTCCGCTTTCGCCACTGCACCTTCCGGTTAGCTGTAGCCCTGCAGCTGTCTCTGATTGCCATGGACTCGACAGGAGTCCTATGGCTGCCTCTCCGGTCCCTGCCGCAGCCCTCCGTCTTTCACTTGGTGGGCGCCATGTTGGAGTCAAGCGCCTCGCCTCGTCTCAGCCACCAATCGCTCCCTCCCAGTTCTCCTCACCGTTCCAGGCGGATTCCGTCGGCGTCCCGTGTGGTTCCCATTGGCTGTAAGGGCTTGGGCATTGGCGGTGACACACTGCAGGGGCGAGGTAGTCGCTGCCGCGATCGTGCATCTTTCAATTGCACCCAATGACCGGACCCGCGGTAGCGGAGCATGCCTACCGCGATTTTCAAAATTACATTAGGCTATTTATTTTATTTTAATTTTATTTATTGAGTTTTATATAGTGCTGGCTAGACCCGGAGGTATCAGAGCGCTTTACATGAGGAAGAAACATTGTTTCAGAACATGGCTACAAAGTTACATCAGTTACTGGAGCGTAGTTACAGGAATTACATGAGTACAAAAGCATAGCATAAACATGAGGAAAAAAATAGGCAAGGGGAGTGAAGATTAGGGGAGAGAGGGAAGGGATAGGGGAAGTAGACGGAGACTAATGGAGGGAAGAGGAGGGTTTAGGAGGCACAATGGGGAGACGAGGAAAAACAGTGTCCGATGTCCAGCTGGGTAGGTGATGGCCAAGGGGTGAGCCATAGCCAAACTCCTCTATAGCTGCGTGGGACAGCTCCACTGGTCATCGGCCAAAGGTTGCTCGGGCACCGTGTACATAGAGAAAGGTTACAGTTTCCGCCTAGCGGGGCATAGTCCAAAAGTTCCATCGAGCACCGGTCACGGCGTACGGTGCTGTGCTCCCAGCGGTAATGGGATAAAAACCCAGGTCTCCGCTGTGTGAGACTGACTTCTCGCTGTGGCCTCTCTCAGAGGGGTCTCTGAGATTCCAGGGCATAAATGCTGGATCCCTCCCCAACAAAGGGAGGGATGCTTTGGAAAGGGGCCCATTCATGGTGGCCATTATCAGACAATTGGTGTGTCAGATGTCCACAGAGGTGGCTATCTTAGGGTCAGGCATTGGGCACAGCTCGGTACACTCCTCGTGCCTGGTCTTCACACTGCTCCTCTGTGGTCCCAGAGACCTCCCGCTTTTGACCTCCCACTGTGTTTTTCAGTTGTCGCAGGCGTGCCTTGCTCGTAGTCCCACTCTATGTGCGACCCGAGTTCTAGGGCTATGCAATGTTGCCGGGGGGGCCACGGTGTCTCCTCTTACCAGGTACTTTCCATTATCTCCATTCTCCACTGTGGCCCAGGGTTCTTCTCCTGAGTTTGTGATGCATCAGAAGCTCCTGTGTTAGCGCTCTTTCTTTTCCTGCTTCCTCTGCATGGAGCCTCCGGGTGAAGACGCAGTGTCGTGGATCGCTGTCTCTGGACCTCTGTGAGTGCTTTGCAGGTATCTTAAATGTAGTGAGGGGCCGCCCGTTCCTTCTTGGTATCTTCTCTCAGGCGTCCCAGGGACAGCGCCTTGTAGGGTCCTGGGCCGATCACTGCTGTTTACTCGGCGGGTGCCATTTTGAGGTCAGGCGCTGCGTCTTGCCGCCACTTTGGAGTGTCCACTTTTGCCACGACACCCCTTGGTTAGCTGTGGCCCTGCAGCTGTCACTGATTGACAGGGACTCCACAGGAGTCCTATGGTCACCTCTCCGGTCCCTGCTGCAGCCCTCCGTCTCTCACTCGGCGGGCACCATGTTGGAGTCAGGCACCCCGCCTCGCCACCGCTTCGGAGTGTCCGCTTTCGCCACTGCACCTTCCGGTTAGCTGTAGCCCTGCAGCTGTCTCTGTTTGCCATGGACTCGACAGGAGTCCTATGGCTGCCTCTCCGGTCCCTGCCGCAGCCCTCCGTCTTTCACTTGGTGGGCGCCATGTTGGAGTCAAGCGCCTCGCCTCGTCTCAGCCACCAATCGCTCCCTCCCAGTTCTCCTCACCGTTCCAGGCGGATTCCGTCGGCGTCCCGTGTGGTTCCCATTGGCTGTAAGGGCTTGGGCATTGGCGGTGACACACTGCAGGGGCCAGGTAGTCGCTGCCGCGATCGTGCATCTTTCAATTGCATCCAATGACCGGCCCACGGTAGCGGACCACGTCTACCGTGATTTTCAAAATTGCATTAGGCTACCACGATTGCGGTTCCCATTGGCTTTAAGGGCATTAGCATTGGTGGTAACACACCACAGGGGCCAGGCGGTCGCTACCGCAAAATGACTGCTATACATTGGTGCCTATGAGCGGGATTTGGGTGGCAGAGCATGCCCACCGCCATTTCCCAATCTGTATATCACTACTGCAATTGCGGGTCCCATTGGCTTTAAGGGCATCTGCATTGGCGGTGAAACACCGCAGGGGCCAGGCGGTCTCTACCGCGATATGGCTCCTATACATTGGTGCCTTTGACCGTGATTTGGGTGGCGGAGCATGGCAACCGCCATTTCCCAATCTGTATATCACTACAGCGATTGCGGGTCCCATTGGCTTTAAGGGCATGGGCATTGGCGGTGACACACCGCAGGGGCCAGGCGGTCGCTACCACGATATGGCTGCAATACATTGGTGTCTATGACCGTGATTTGGGTGGTGGAGCACATTAACAGCACCTATGGACACATCATGCTGTGTCAATTGCAAGGCCCAGTTCTCAACAGTGTACAGTAGACACCTGATTCATGCCGCAAGATAGTGCACACAATGCCAGTGTAACATTTAGCCCACTGCTGACTACACATGCAATGTCGGTGCACATGATTGCACACATTGGCATGTACTCCCTCACATGTCACTTGTGATATTGTTGTGCATGTACACAGATCAATGTTGTGATGGACTCTCCAATGTGCACACATGTCAATGTGTTATCTGGCTAAGCAACACACAGTGATGAATGTCTGACTTCACAATGTGCATATTTCACTGTGCAGTTTGCTTTGCTCATGTACATACTTGATCTTAATGTATAGACTGTGCTCATTGTGTTGTTGATCTGTGCCCTGTTCGACTTACGCAAGAAGGTGTGTGAGGTACAGCAGCTAGGTAGGAGCCAGCAGTGTTGCTGTTTCACACATATGCTCTATGAACTACTCTCAGGGCTGGTTACGCTAGATGTGGACATGTACTTTGGGCATTCACATAGTCAGATTTTGTTTTGGAGGTACTCACTGTGTGAAAACTGGACAAGTGTACGACTAGTGTAGCTGAAGGTGTCCCTACATGTAAGTTGTGCTGTAAGCTGAACTGTGATACCAGTCATTGTTGGCGTTGTGTCAGTCAAAACGTAAGATGTTGGACACATCTCATGGTGGATTGCATTGACATGTGTTCCCTTTCATCTCACCTAGGAGGCGACCAAATGTGTACCGTCCTTTCACCGTGCTGGTGGACATGGAGGATGAGGACGTCATACGGAAATTCTGTCTGGATCGACCCATCCTACAAGACCTATGTGCTCTGTTGTTACCCCACCTGTAGCCTCGCAGAACATATCCGACTGCTTTCACACCAAAGTCTAAGGTGATGGCGGCTCTGCATTTTTTTGCTACTGGATCATTCCAGTACAGGGTGCCCAGCGCAGGGGGGATGTCGCAACCGATGTTCAGCATGGTGCTATGTGATGTCCTGTCCTGTCCGCTACGATGACCTACAAGGATAGATACATCCATTTCCCCAGAAGGCATGAATTGGCGGCTGTGAAGGGTGATTTTTATGCCTTTGGGCACATCCCTAATGTGTGCCATTGACTGCACACATGTTGGCCTAATTCCACCTCAGGCACGTGAGCACATCTACAGGAATAGGAAACATTTCCATTCCATCAATGTGCAAGTGGTGTGCCAGGCGGATATGATAATCTCACATGTCTGTGCCAAATTTCCTGGGTCTGCCCATACCTGTTACACCCTGCGTAACAGTATTGTGCCACAGATGAGGGCAAATCTGCTTCCGGAGCATGCATGGATTGTGGGTGAGTACGCAGAGTCAAGTAGCGTGCTGTATGTGTGACATGTTGTCCTCTGCCTCAGTTAAATTACAAAATAGGTCTGTGTATCTCACACCTAGGTGACTCTGCATATCCCAACCGGCCTTGGTTGCTGAGCGCACTGCGGAATCCCAGGAGCCCGGGTGAAGTCCGCTACAGTGATGCCCATGGGAGGACACGTCGTGTGGTGGAGCGTACTTTTGGTCTCCTGATGTCACGATTTCGCTGCCTGGACAAGACCGGGGGTGCACTGATGTACTCGCCCAAAAAGGTGTGTCAGATTGTAGTTGCATGCGGCATGCTCCAGAACCTGGCCTTCCTCAAGGAGATCTCCCTACTCTTGGATGCTGATGAGCCTGCAAACCTACACATGTCCAGTGACGAGGATAGTGAAGAGGAGGAAGGTGTCGGCCTGCGTCAACAGCTCATCAACTGCTACTTCCTTTGAAGGTGAGTGAAAACATACAACGGGGCCATTGTCTGCTGATGTTGTTGTTGGTGAAAAGGCCTAGGTGAGCTTTGTGACTGCTGCCTGTTGTTGCTGGCTGCTAATGTTTCTGGGACAGGGAAGTTATGCACAGATACGGGATGTCTATGTCGGTACTGTTGCTCATTGTAATGTGTGCAGATTGGAGTACCTTGATGACAAGTGTTGTGTAGTGACTGTGATGCAATCGCCTGACAAGTGAATATTGTTCTCATGTGTTTTCCTAGGTCCCCTCAGCCTCTCATTACCTACAAACAATCTGTGCTCCTGGTACATTGTAATCATGGTCACCATTGTACATTCTGTGATAAACATGGAGCTGACAAGAAAACAAAGGTGTATAAGGAGTGTTTATTTACAATGGGTATATGTGACAGGGAAGTGAATATTTACAGTGATGGTAGATGAGACAGTCGAGTAGTCACCACATTGATGTGGTGACCCAGTCCAACAGACGCATGCCGTTAACATGGCAGTGTGGATAAGGACAGTCAACAAAGTCAATGCATAAGTGAAGAGGGGTGCCATCATGGCTGGCTCCTTGACTGACGTTTGGCTGGTGCTTTGCCATGGGATCCTCCATGGGATTTCTTTAGACGGCCCCTTGATAGTTTGGCAGGTGGGGCCTCTGCTGCGGGCTCAGTGGGGTCTGAGGATCCCCCCTCTCTGTGGCCGTAGGGGAGATGGGGGAACTGTCATCCTGTGGGCCACTGGAGGGAGGTGGAGCTGTTGTTTGAGCCGCAGGCCTGTCTCTCAGAAAAGCCACAAACTGGCCCAAGAGGTCCATGATTTGGCCCATGCAGGTGTCTATGGACCTCAGCAGCAGGCAGAGCTCACGGGAATCTTCAAGAGCCTGGCCTGTGTGTCCCTGAGCTCGTTCATAGGCCCCAAGGACTCTGGCGATGTTGGCCATGGCTACGGTCCCAGTGTCCGGTTGGGTTTGACGCCCAGTTGCCCTCCCACCTGCCCTGCTGTCCCAGACCTGTGGCATCACCACGCTACGCATCCGCGTACTCTCCCTGCCTTCCTCAGTTAGTGGGGTGGCGTGGTCATCCTCTTAGGCAGGGAGAGTGTTGCAGGCAGCACTGGTGGTGGTGGTGGAGGCCGCACAGGTCATTACAGCAGGGGTCAGCGTAGTTGTTGTTGCTGATGTGGTGGCGGGGGGACAGTGGGGTCCTGGGACCTGTTGCACCCTGGCATGCCTGATGGGCCGGCTTCTGGCTCCGCATCCTCGAAATCCAGGGAGTCATCATCAGAGAGACCATGTTCCGGGGGTGGAGACTGACCCTGCAGGTTGGTGTCATCATCTTCTGCTGTCAGTTCTTGGTCACCTATGGGACAGAGGGGAAATGGTCATTGAAGTGCGCCCCTCAAGCTTGGTGTTAGATGTATCTTATTTACAGGTTATTCACCACACAGTTTACTAGTTATCACATTGTATGTCTGCACAGTACTGTGCATCATGACATGATGTGGAGGTACATACATTACTTGTCCATGGTGTGACCTGTCAATAGATACCATGCGCCACATGCAGATTTTGTGATTACAAGGACAGGTTGTCATCTAATGACTAGCGGTACAACAACTTTATGTGAAGCATCTTTGTTGATTACTCTGCCTGGCAGACGTTACATCTGAGCATGAACTAGCCATTGTTATCTCATGCATACCTTTGTCATGTCATGTGCATTGCTTTATTTGTACTACAGACCATGCTTGCTTTGTTTTCATATGTTCCTTAAAGCTCTGCCCCATGGCACTTACAGATAGCATTCAGTGCTGTGCATGATTGTGCACTGAATTTCGCCTTCATGTGATTTGGTGAGTCACACGTTGGTTGCTGTGACAGTTACATACGCTTAGCTGTCTGCACAATGTAAGTGGCAATTGGATCTGTGTCAATTTTGGTGGTATGTGGGGGCTGGTGTTGTCATATGGCTCCATGCTTTTTGAGAGGAATGGTGGGCTGCATGCACTGTCTACTTACCTGTTCTGTTGTCACATTTGGATGGAATTTCTGACACATCTCTCTGGGTGTGTGGTGGAGTGCTCCATCCTGCTCAGCGGTGGGACAGGGGGGACTGGTGGGAGTTGTGGTGCAGGCCTCCCACCCCCTAACACCCCTCCCTGTGAAGATGGCTACCTGCCTGTTAGGTGAAGGTAAACAATGGAATGGCTGCCACATGCTTCTGGGTGGTGGGAGTGTTCCATCTTGCTGAGCTGTGGAACAAGGGGGCCTGGTGGGAATTGTAGTGCAGGCCTCCCACCCTCAAACACCACTCCCTGTGAAGATGGCTACCTAACTGTTAGTTTGATGAGAGCAATGCAATGGCTGCCACATGCTTCTGGGTGGAGGGAGTGCTCCATATTGCTGAGCTGTGGGACAAGGGGACCTGGTGAGAGTTGTAATGCAGGCCTCCCACCCCCAAACACCACTCCCTGTGAAGATGGCTACCTACCTGTAAGTTTGGCTGTTGTAATACAATGGCTGCCATATGCTTCTGGGTGTGGTGGAGTGCTACATCTTGCTCAGGGCGGGACTGGGTGCCTGGTGGGAGTTGTGGTGCAGGCCTCCCACCCCAAACACCCCTCCCTGTGAAGATGGCTACCTACCTGTAAGGTGAAGGTGAACTATGCAATGGCTGGCACATGCTTCTGGGTGGGGGGGGGAGTTCTACATCCTGCTCAGGGGTGGGACAAGGGGGCCTGGTGTGAGTTGTAGTGCTGGCTGCCTGTACCCATGCAACCCTGGAAATGTTGCTGGCTACCTTTGGGGTGATTCAGAGGGAGTGCATGTTACATCTGTGAGACATGTGTTGGGCAGTGTGTGGTGCAGGTGAATGGATTTGGGCCTAGGAGGTGTGGCTTTGTAGTTGTGCAAGACAGTATATAGCAGTGTAATGGTAGACATTTGTTTATACTTACCAGTCTCCACTCCCCTGGGTACTCCTGTGAGACTCTCTGGATGCAGTATGGCAAGCACCTTCTCCTCCCCTGCAGTGAATGTTCTTGGTGGAATGGGAGGGCCACCGCCAGTCATCTGAGCCAGCTGACGGTTCTTGTAGTTGTTCTGTTTCACCAGCCTCTCGAGGTCATGCTACCGCTTCATGATCTCCTTCTTGATGTGCGAGGTGGTCCTTACTGCATTGACCTTGTTGACTATCCTTCTCCACATTTGTGCTCTGGTGGCTAATGGTGTCTGTTGGACCAGGTTGCCAAACAATTGTGGTTCTACTCTGATTATCTCATCTGCCATGACTGACAACTGACTGTCAGTGAATTTGGGCATTATCTTTTGTGTAATGGTGTGTGATGTGCAAATGGTTTCGAGGTGCAAGTGTGAGGGTGGTGGGAGTGATGTGAGTGTGTGTGGTTGTGATGGTGTGATGTGTGCTAATTTGCCTCTCCTTTGTGCTGTAGGGTTTAGTTCCTTCAGCGGTGGAGTATTGCAAAGGATTCTGGTCAGGAAAGGGGCTGGTTCTATACTGAGCAATGTGGGTGTGTCAAAAAGGAGTATTGCTGTCAGTTGTTTTGTATGTGTTGTCCTGGGATTTGTATATTTTTAGTTGTCATGGGAGTGTGTCATTTGGGTATGTTAGGTGTTTTTGGGGCTGAGCTAGTTTGATGTGTGCACTTGGTGGCCTTGTTGTGTGTTTTTTTTTGTCGATCGCCATATTTGTCACGGAGCGACCGCAGCGGTGGGTATGCAACAGCCCTGCCGCCGGCACTACCATTCATCGATGTTTGCGATCGCGGCAGTCGGAAACAGCGGATCGTCCCGCTGTCACCTCAATGCAATCCAAATTTAACATGCGGTCACTCCGCTGGCCTAGCGGCGGTTTTGTGTGTTTCCGCCGCAAATCTGACCGCCGCGGACGGATTTTCAGCTGCTCCACCCGCTACCGGTGGTCTTTCGTGGCATCGTTCTGCCGCGGTTGCAATTTTCTTGCGGTTGATCCTAATCGGACCACTGATTTTGCCGCGGTACCAGCGGCTGGTTAATTTCCGCTTGTTGGAAATGCCCGTTTTTGCAGGGTTATCCCCAAACTTTTGCTTCTTCCTCCTTTGTTTTTCCTAACCTGTGGTTGTTGGCAATGGGACTCTGGGCACTTTACCACTGCTGATCAGTGCTAAAGTTCATATGCTCTCCCTGTAAATTGTTACTGTAATTGGCTATCCATGATTGGCATATTTGTTTTACCTGTAAGGTCCCTAGTAAAGGGCACTGAGTGTGCCAGGGCTGGTAATTCAAATGCTAATAGTAGGCTTGCAGCATTGATTGTGCCACCAACATTAGTAGCCCTAAAATGGTGTCTCAGGCCTGCCACTGCAGTGCCTGTGCGCAGTCTGTGAACTGCCATGTTGTCCTGGCCAGTGTATACACTTGCCAGGCCTGACCCCTCCCTTTTATTACACATTGGACACCCCTATGGTAGGCCCAAGGTACCCCCCTGGGCAGGGTGTAGTGTAAGTAAAAGATAGGACATGTACTGGCGTGGGTGACATGTCCTGATAGTGAAATACTGCCAATTTCGTTTTTCTCTATTGAAAGGCCATCTTGCTCATAGGACAGAATAGGGAATGCTGTGTCCCATATGTACCTGCATATCTCCCCATAGGAGCAAGATGGGAAGCTGAAGTCTGGTATCCCTGAACGCAGAATTTGATAACGCATCTTTTAGGAAAGATGGTTTTTAAATTCCGTTTCTGAAAATAGAACTTTTAGGAAGTGGCTATTTTCCTGTTCAACCTTTCTGTGTGCCTATCCCTGTTTGTGTATTGACTGTCTGGTTTGTGAGTGACAGGGGTTAGGGGTGGCTCCAGGAGGGAGGGTGAGTGAGAACGAGGCTGAATAGACCTATCTGCACTTAGAGTGGTGGAAGAAGTTGCACCTGGGCCCGAATAGGGCTGTGCCTGCCTTCCACAATGTTGGCTCCACCTCCTGCGTGTGTCTGATGGCCCTGGCCTCCCCTCACAAAGAAAGAAGACATGCCCTGGCAGAGGGCGCCTAGAACTGGTTTGGACTGGGTCCTGGACCCCTCACACATGTAAGAACAAAGACTTTTGGGGTATAAATATAAGACCTGAAACCCCAGTAAAACTAGACAACTTCTGGAGTCAAGAGGAATCCCTGCCGAAGAAGATCAGCTGAAGAGACTGAGGAGGAAGACTGCCCTTGCTGTGTGCTTTGGGGCTGACCTGCAGTTGCTGTTCTACTAAAGGGGGGAGGACAAGGTACTTCGCTGTGTGCTGTGTCCCCATTCTTGCAACAAGGACGTTGCTGTGTGCTGTGTCCTAAGAGAAGAACAAAGTCTCCAAGGGCCTGAGGAGAGCTGGCCTCCTGTTATTGGAAACACAGGGTCATAAAAGTTTCCAAGCAACATCCTTTTAATTTGCTGTGTGCTTGTCCCTGCGCACAGCCTGTGCCCTTCGTGAAGCCTGCTTTGACTGTGCGTGATTCGCCCCTCGGATCGACTCTGGGACTCGGTGTGCATGTCGGCACACAGCTGGTGCCTGTCGTGAGGTCTGCTTCGCCTCAAATGTGATCTGCCCCAGAGTCGTCCCTTCAAAATTGTGTGCAAACCTAAGCGCAGCAGTAGACCTGCGGGGAACCTACATTTCCCCCGAGTATTGCCTGCGTTCCGTGCTGTTGAGAGGAGTCATCTGCCAGATCACCGCTCATGGCCCGAGTCCGGAGACGAGACCCTGCTGCAACGAGATCAGCTGTGAGACATTTTTGTCAAAGAAGCTGCATGCCGACCGAAGCCGCAGCGAGACGTTGCCAGGCAACGAGGGAACTCCTCGCAGTGGGGGAAGCCAGCGCTTGTTGCGAAAGGGTGAGGAGAGCTCGAAAGGGACTGTCCGAGGGCCTGGTAACTGCGGGAAGCTGAGAGATGAGGAGCCAGAATCAGCGCAAGACCGGCCCCAGGAAACCGATACCAGCCGCACTGCTGCGTGTTGCTGAGAGTGGGTTAGGAGTCATCGGGGCTGCCGGGGACTAAGCAGGAATTTAATTTGCCTGGGACTGTGTCAGCATTAAACAAGAGATCAGCATGGCCCGTACCGGCTCATCGGGAGAGCTGCGGTATCGGGCCCATCTTGTTGTTGATCATCTGTTACTTCACGCTTTGGTGGGCATAGTTTCACCGGCACTGGCCGCAAAGTCAGTTGTGGGTCAATCTTGAAGGGCCATGTCAGTCGGTGCCGACGTGAAGAGGGTTGCAATACCCCGTTTGGGCACCTAATTCTGAACTGTCTTGCCCTAGTGAACCTGGGTATAAAAGAAATACAGAAACCTGCAAGTTTATATTTTTGCCAAAGAATACAGAAATGTGCAAGCCTATTTTTATGAGAACTTGACCAAGAACATTCAAAGAAAAGCATTTATTATATATGTCGTTTTGATCCTGCCTAAATTAGATAAAGATATTTATATTTTTATAACAACTGGTGTGGTGCACATTTGTGGTGTTTCACTGTGTTACTGCTGCTGTTGGTGCAAATATTTTACACATTGCCTTGGGGATAAGCCTGTCTGCTCGTGACTAGCTACCAAGGGGGTGAGCAGGGGTTATCAACAGTGAGTACCCCCTTACCCTGACTAGAAGCAAGGGTGCCTACTTGATCAAAGGTACCTACCTCTGCCAACTAGAGACCCCCAGTTCTAACACCGCTACCATGGCGGTCAATAGACCCCTATGTTAGTTAGGAGCAGTTTTCTCAGCCTATCACCGAAAAATATCGCTCTGTTAGCGATGTATTTACAATGTGTTGCTACATGGCGATAGTTTCAGGTAGCCGCAGTGCAAACAGCCGTTAACACTAGCGTGAAGGCGGTACAAATCCTGGCATTAGCAGGCCAATTTGTGGGCAAAAAACTCACATTAGTCAGCCCACTGTGACTTTTTCGCCTCTAGAGGCAAAAATAGCCTATCAGTCAACCTTCAAGGAAGAATAGGAAACAAAACCAATGGAATGCAGATTGGAGCAGCCAAGGCCAAGTGTAGTACAGATCAACAAACCCCTTATGCCCCCCAACAGCCAGGATGACCAGCCAGAGTCCCAGGGGAAGAGGAAATCCAGGGCTACAATCATGAAAAGAGGTGCATCGCTGGGCCAAACCAGTGATGTATCACTTATCATTGTGCACTCCTTGCAACACCATGGCATCCAAAACCTTGAACGCGTGGACAGTCCCCGGGGACCGGACGCCTCGCTGAACCTGTGTCTAGGTCCCAGAGTGGGGTGCGGAGGTGCTGTGGAGTTGCTGGGCTGTGGTGATAGACATTGAGGCGTCGGCGATCTGCCTTACCTGGTGTTGAAGTGTGCCAGGTTGCATGGAGACATGTTGCTGACCTGTGTGAGAAGGGTGCACAGACAGAATATCGAGTTTTTAATTTCGATATACAAAAATATTGAGTTGCAAATATCGTGATACAGGAATATCAACAGCAAGAATATCATGGTCCAGAATATCGACTTTAAGGTAAGAAATATTGTTTTTTTAAATATCGAAATCAGTGAAATCGTTTGCAAAAATATCGATGTTTAAAATAACGATTTTTAATTAGTGTTATGTATTTTAGTATGTATGTTAAAAATATGTCATCTAATTTTTTTAATTAAGTATTGCTTTTGTTTTTATGTATATGTGTTACATTTTTAGTAGTGATTAATATTTTGTTGTTCTCTAGCGGGTTGTGGGTTTATAGGGGACTAGAGTGGGAAGTAATTTAATTATAATAAATTAATTCATATTTTTTATTTATTAGTATTTATTTAATTTAGATTTTATAGTGATAATTGTGGTAATTAATTTTGCAATAATTAATTATTAATTGGTTGTTAACTTTTTTAAAGTAATTAATTAAATGATAATTATGTTAATTGTGTTATTCTTTTTAGGAGCAGGTTATGGGTTTATAGGAGAATAGGGTGGGAAGTAATTTAATTATAATAAATTATTATTTTTTATTTATTAGTATTTTTTAATTTAGATTTTATATCTTTAATTGTGGTAATTAATTTTTTTAATAATTATTTATTAATTGCTTGTTAATTTTTAAGTAATTGATAATTATATTGTGTAAATTTTGTAGGAGCGGGTTGTGGGTTTAAATGGGAATGGGGTTTGAAGTAATTTATTAAAAAAATAAAAATAATTAATTGTTAATTAATGGTAATTAAAAAATTAAATATTTATTATGGAAATTGTGTAATTAATTTGAGATGTGCGGTGTGGGGTTTATAGTGGTAAGGGGTGGGAAGTAAATTATTTTCAATTAATTAATATGTTGTTAATTGATAATAATTTAATAAAGAAACATTAGTTATGGCAATTGTGTAATTATTTTTATGTGTGTGTTGTGGTGTTTGTTGGGGTAGAGGGTGGAAAGTATTTTAAGTTTTATAATTATTTGCTCCTTATTATTCATGTATTAATTGATACATTTTGATGGTAATTGTTTACTTTTATTTTGTGTGTGTATTATGGTTTTATAGGGGTAATGTTTGGTGAGTAAATTATTTTTAGATGTTTTAAATTAAATTTTAATTAATAATATTTGTTTATTTGATAATTATATTAATTATGGAGGTACAGTTTTTTAGTAATTTAGATATGTATTGTGAAATGTGTGGTGTTATAAGGTAGGAAATAAAAAATATAGATTTTGTGTAATAATTAATGTTTTTGATTATAAAGAATTAATATTAAATAAAGTTATTTGTTTGGAAACATGTTTTTTCAAATTTATCAAATAATGTTTGTAGGTAATTTTTAGATTGTTTAACATTATAATATTTTTCTATCTTTTATATTTTTTAATATTTTATATATTTTCTTTTTGTGTTTGGAACAATTTTTGTATTTTAGTTGCTATTTTGTTTCTTTTTCATTTTGAATGGATTCTGTTGGGAATATTAATTTTAACCCTCTGCTATCTAACACTTTCCCTACTGTTGCACTCACTGGAGTGGGAATAGTAATTTGTACCCCTCCGCTACCCAACACTATCACTACTGTTGTACTCACTGGAGTGGGAATACACATTTTTACCCGTCAGCTATCCAACACGTTCCCTATCTTTGCACTTACTGTTGTGGGAATGGTAATTTTTACCCCTCCGCTATCCAACACTTTCCTTAATGTTGCACTCACTCGAGTGGGAATAATAATTTTTACCCCTCCCCTAGCCAACACTTTCCCTACTGTTGCACTCAATGGAGTGGGAATAGTCATTTTTACCCCTCCGCTATACAACACTTTCCATACTGTTGCACTGAATAGAGTGGAAAGAGTATATTTAACCCCTTTGCTATCCAACATTTTCTCTACTGTTGCACTCACTGGAGTGGGAATAGTAATTTGTACCCCTCCGCTATCCAACACTTTTCCTTCTGTTGCACTCACTTGAGTGGAAATAGTAATTTGTACCCCTCCACTATCCAGCACTTTCCCTACTGTTGCACTCACTGGAGTGGGAATAGTAAATTTTACCCCTCCGCTATCCAACACTTTCCCTACCGTTGCACTCACTGTTGTGGGAATAGTAATTTTTACCCCTCCGCTATCCAACACTTTTCCTACTGTTGCATCCACTGTAGTAAAAATAGTAATTTTTACTCCTACGCTAAACAACACTTTCCCTACTGTTGCACTCACTGGAGTGGGAATAGTAATTTTTACCCCTCCACTATCCAACACTTTACCTAATGTTGCACTCACTGGAGTGGGAATAGTAATTTTTACCCCTCAGCTATCCAACACTTTTCCTAATGTTGCACTCACTGGAGTGGGAATAATAGTTATTACCCCTCCCGATCTAACATTTCCCCTTCTGTTGCACTCACTGGAGTGGAAATAGTAATTATTACCCCTCCGCTATCCAGCACTTTCCCTACTGTTGCACTCACTGAAGTGGAAATAGTAATTTTTACCCCTCCTCGATCCAACACTTTTTTTACTGTTGGACTCAATGGAGTGAAAATAGTAATTTTTACCCCTTTGCTATCCAACACTTTCCCTACTGTTGAACTCACAGGAGTGGGAATAATAGTTTTTACCCCTCCCCTATCCACCATTTCCCCTACTGTTGCACTCACTGAGTGGTAAGAGTAATTTTTACCCCTCCGCTATCCAACACTTTCCCTACTGTTGCACTCAATAGAGTGGGAATAGTAATTTGTACCCCACCGAAATCCAGCACTTTCCCTTCTGTTGCACTCACTGGAGTAGGAATAGTAATTTTTACCTCTCCGCTATCCAACATATTCCCTAATGTTGCACTCACTGTAGTGAGAATAATAGTTTTTCCCCCTTCCCTATCCATAGCTTTTACCCCTTCCCTATCCAACACTTTCCCTACTGTTGCAATCACTGGAGTGGGAATAGTCATTTTTACCACTCCACTATCCAGCACTTTTCCTCGTGTTGCACTCACTGGAGTGGGAATAGTAATTTGTACCCCACCACTATCCAGCACTTTCCCTAGTGTTGCACTCACTGGAGTGGGAATAGTAATTTGTACCCCTCCGCTATCCAACACTTTCCCTACTGTTGCACTCGCTGTTGTGGGAATAGTAATTTTTACCACTCCGCTATCCAACACTTTTCCTACTGTTGCACTCACTGGAGAGAAAATAGTAATTGTTACCCCTCCGCTAACCAACACTTTCCCTACTGTTGCACTCACTGTAGTGGGAACAGTAATTTTTACCCCTTTGCTATCCAACACTTTCCTTACTGTTGCACTCACTGGAGTGGGAATGGTAATTGTTACCCCGCCGCTATCTACCACTTTCCCTAATGTTGCACTCACTGCAGTGGGAATAATAGTTTTTACCCCTCCCCTATCCACCATTTTCCCTACCGTAGCACTCACTGGCGTGGAAATAGTAATTTGTACCCCTCCGCTATCCAACACTTTCCCTACTGTTGCACTCACTAGAGTGGAAATAGTAATTTGTACCCCACCACTATCCAACACTTTTCTTACTGTTGCACTCACTTGAGTGGGAATAGTAATTATTACCCCTCCGCTATACAACACCTTCCCTACTGTAGCACTCACTGGAGTGGAAATAGTAATTTGTATCCCTCCCCTATCCAACATATTCCCTAATGTTGCACTCACTGTAGTGGGAATAATAGTTTTTACCCCTCCCCTATCCAACACTTTCCCTACTGTTGCAATCACTGGAGTGGGAATAGTAATTTTTACCCCTCCGCTATCCAACACTTTCCCTACTGTTGCCCTCACTGGAGTGGGAATAGTAATTTGTACCCCTCCGCTATCCAACACTTTCCCTACTGTTGCACTCACTGGAGTGGGAATACTTATTTTTACCCCTCAGCTATCAAACACTTTCCCTACATTTGCACTTACTGTTGTGGGAATAGTAATTTTTACCCATCCTCTATCCAACACTTTCCCTAATGTTGCACTCATTGGAGTGGGAATAATAATGTTTACCCCTCCCCTAGTAAATACTTCCCCTACTGTTGCACTCACTAGTGTGGGAAGAGTATATTTAACCCATTTGCTATCTAACATTGTTTCTACTGTTTCACTCACTGGAGTGGTAATAGTAATTTGTACCCCTCCAGTAGCCAACACTTTTCCTACTGTTGCACTCACTGGAGTGGGGATAGTCATTTTTACCCCTCCGTTGTCCAACACTTTCCCTCTGCTGCACTCACTAAAGTGGGAATAGTAATTTGTATCTCGCCTCTATCCAGCACTTTCCCTACTGTTGCACTCACTGGAATGGGAATAGTAATTTTTACCCCTCCGCTATCCAACACTTTCGCTACTGTTGCAATCACTCGAGTGGGAATAGTAATTTTTACCTTTCCGCTATCCAACACTTTCCCTACTGTTGCCCTCACTGGAGTGGGAATAGTAATTTGTACCCCTCCGCTATCCAACACTTTCCATACTGTTGCACTCACTGGAGTGGGAATACTAATTTTTACTCCTCAGCTATCAAACACTTTCCCTACATTTGCACTTACTGTTGTGGGAATAGTAATTTTTACCCATCCTCTATCCAACACTTTCCCTAATGTTGCACTCACTAGAGTGGGAATAATAATGTTTACCCCTCCCCTAGCCAATACTTTCCCTACTGTTGCACTCACTGGTGTGGGAAGAGTATATTTAACCCATTTGCTATCCAACATTTTCTCTACTGTTTCACTCACTGGAGTGGTAATAGTAATTTGTACCCCTCCACTAGCCAACACTTTTCCTACTGTTGCACTCACTGGAGTGGGGATTGTCATTTTCACCCCTACGCTGTCCAACACTTTCCCTACTGCTGCACTCACTAAAGTGGGAATAGTAATTTGTATCCCTCCGCTATCCAGCACTTTCCCTACTGTTGCACTCACTGGAATGGGAATAGTAATTTTTACCCCTCCGCTATCCAACACTTTCCCTACTGTTGCACTCGCTGTTGTGGGAATAGTAATTTTTACCATTCCACTATCCAACACTTTTCTCACTGTTGCACTCACTGGAGTGAAAATAGTAATTTTTACCCCTCCACTAACCAACACTTTCCCTACTGTTGCACTCACTGTAGTGGGAATAGTAATTTTTACCCCTTTGCTATCCAACACTTTCGCGACTGTTGCACTCACTGGAGTAGGAATTGTAATTTTTACCCCTCCTTTATACAACACTTTCTCTAATGTTGCACTCACTGGAGTGGGAATAGTAATTTTTACCCCTCCGCTATCCAACACTTTTCCTACTGTTGCACTCACTGGAGTGAAAATAGTATTTTTTTCCCCTTTGCTATCCAACACTTTCCCTACTGTTGCATTCACTGGAGTGGGAATAGTAATTGTTACCTCGCCGCTATCCAACACTTTCCCTAATGTTGCACTAACTGGAGAGGGAATAGTAATTTTCATCTCTCCGCTATCCAACATATTCCCTAATGTTGCACTCACTGTAGTGAGAATAATAGTTTTTATCCCTCCCCTATCCACCATTTACCCTACCGTTGCACTCACTGGAGGGGAAATAGTAATTTTTACCCCTCCGTTATCCAACACTTTCCCTACTGTTGCACTCACTAGAGGGGGAATAGTAATTTGTACCCCACCGCTATCCAACACCTTCCCTACTGTAGCACTCACTGGAGTAGAAATAGTAATTTTTATCCCTCCGCTATCCAACATATTCCCTAATGTTGCACTCACTGTAGTGGGAATAATAGTTTTTACCCCTCCCCTATCCAACACTTTCCTTACTGTTGTAATCACTGGAGTGGGAATAGTCATTTTTACCCCTCTGCTATCCAACACTTTCCCTACTGTTGTACTCACTAGAGTGGGAATAGTAATTTGTACGCCTCTGCTATCCAACACTTTCCCTACTGTTGTACTCACGGGAGTGGGAATAGTAATTTTTACCCCTCCGCAATCCAACACTTTCTGTACTGTTGCACTCAACACTTTCCCTACTGTTGCACTCACAGTAGTGGGAATAGTAATTTTTACCCCTTTGCTATCCAACACTTTTGCGACTGTTGCACTCACTGGAGTAGGAATTGTAATTTTTACCCCTCCTTTATCCAACACTTTCCCTAATGTTGCACTCACTGGAGTGGGAATAGTCATTTTTACCCCTCCGCTATCCAACACTTTTCCTACTGTTGCACTCACTGGAGTGAAAATAGTAATTTTTTCCCCTTTGCTATCCAACACTTTCCCTACTGTTGCATTCACTGGAGTGGGAATGGTAATTGTTACCCCGCCGCTATCCAACACTTTCCCTAATGTTGCACTAACTGGAGTGGGAATAGTAATTTTCATCTCTCCGCTATCCAACATATTCCCTAATGTTGCACTCACTGTAGTGGGAATAATAGTTTCTATCCCTCCCCTATCCACCATTTCCCCTACCGTTGCACTCACTGGAGTGGAAATAGTAATTTTTACCCCTCCGTTATCCAACACTTTCCCTACTGTTGCACTCACTAGAGTGGGAATAGTAATTTGTACCCCACCGCTATCCAGCACTTTCCCTACTGCTGCACTCACTGGAGTGGAAATAGCAATTTTTACCCCTCCGCTATCTAACACCTTTCCTACTGTAGCACTCACTGGAGGGGAAATAGTAATTTTCATCTCTCCGCTATACAACATATTCCTTAATGTTGCACTCACTGTAGTGGAAATAATAGTTTTTACCCCTCCCCTATCCAACACTTTCCCTACTGTTGCAATCACTAGAGTGGGAATAGAAATCTTTACCCCTCCGCTATCCAACACTTCCCCTACTGTTGTACTCACTGGAGTGGGAATAGTAATTTGTACCCCTCCGCTATCTAACACTTTCCCTACTGTTGCACTCACTGGAGTGGCAATACTAAATTTCACCCCTCAGTTATCCAACTCTTTCCCTACTGTTACACTCACTGCAGTGGGAATACTCATTTTTACCCCTCAGCTATCAAACACTTTCCCTACATTTGCACTTACTGTTGTGGGAATAGTAATTTTTACCCATCCTCTATCCAACACTTTCCCTAATGTTGCACTCACTGGAGTGGGAATACTAATTTTTACCCCTCAGCTATCAAACACTTTCCCTACCTTTGCACTAACTGTTGTGGGAATAGTAATTTTTACCCATCCTCTATCCAACACTTTCCCTAATGTTGCACTCACTGGAGTGGGAATAATATCTTGTACCCATCCCCTAGCCAACACTTTCCCTACTGTTGCACTTACTAGTGTGGGAAGAGTATATTTAACCCCTTTGCAATCCAACATTTTCGCTGCTGTTGCACTCACTGGAGTGGTAATAGTAATTTGTACCCCTCCACTAGCCAACACTTTCCCTACTGTTGCACTCACTGTTGTGGGAATGGTAATTTTTACTCCTCCGCTATCCAACACTTTCCATACTGTTGCACTCACTGGAGTGGCAATACTAAATTTCACCCCTCAGTTATCCAACTCTTTCCCTACTGTTACACTCACTGCAGTGGGAATACTCATTTTTACCCCTCAGCTATCAAACACTTTCCCTACATTTGCACTTACTGTTGTGGGAATAGTAATTTTTACCCATCCTCTATCCAACACTTTCCCTAATGTTGCACTCACTGGAGTGGGAATACTAATTTTTACCCCTCAGCTATCAAACACTTTCCCTACCTTTGCACTAACTGTTGTGGGAATAGTTTACCCCTCCCCTAGCCAATACTTTCCCTATTTGTGCACTCACTAGTGTGGGAAGAGTATATTTAACCCCTTTGCTATCCAACATTTTCTCTTCTGTTGCACTCACTGGAGTGGTAATAGTAATTTGTACCCCTCCTCTAGCCAACACTTTGCCTACTGTTGCACTCACTGGAGTCGGGATAGTCATTTTTACCCCTCCGCTGTCCAACACTTTCCCTACTGTTGCACTCACTAAAGTGGGAATAGTAATTTTTACTCCTCCGCTATCCAACACTTTCCCTACTGTTGCACTCGCTGTTGTGGGAATAGTAATGTTTACCATTCCACTATCCAACACTTTTCTCACTGTTGCACTCACTGGAGTGAAAATAGTAATTTTTACCCCTCCGCTAACCAACACTTTCCCTACTGTTACACTCACTGTAGTGGGAATAGTATTTTTTACCCCTTTGCTATCCAACACTTTCGTGACTGTTGCACTTACTGGAGTAGGAATTGAAATTTTTACCCCTCCTTTATCCAACACTTTCCCTAATGTTGCACTCACTGGAGTAGGAATAATAGTTTTTACCACTCCCCTATCCACCTTTTTCCCTACTGTTGCACTCACTGAAGTGGGAATAGTAATTTTTACCCCCCCCCGCTATACAACACTTTTCCTACTGTCACACTCACTGGAGTGGGAATAGTAATTTGTACCCCACCGCTATCCAGCACTTTCCCTGCTGTTGCACTCACTGGAGTGGGAATGGTAATTTTTACACCTCCGCTATCCAACACTTTCCCAACTGTTGCACTCACTAGAGTGGGAATACTACATTTTACCCCTCAGCTATCCAAAACTTTCCCTACCTTTGCACTTACTGTTGTGGGAATAGTAATTTTCCCCTTCGCTATCCAACACTTTCTCTAATGTTGCCCTCACTGGAGTGGGAATAATAATTTTTACCCCTCCGCTATCCAACACTTTCCCTACTGTTGCACTCGCTATTGTGGGAATAGTAATTTTTACCCCTCCGCTATCCAACACTTTTCCTATTGTTGCACTCACTGGAGTGGAAATTGCAAATTGTACCCCACCGCTTTCCAGCACTTTCCCTACTGTTGCACTCACTGGAGTGGGAATAGTAATTTGTACCCCTCCGCTATCCAAACCTTTCCCTACAGTTGCACTCACTGGAGTGGGAATAGTCACTTTTACCCCACCGCTATCCAGCACTTTCCCTACTGTTGCACTCACTGGAGTGGGAATAGTAATTTTTACCCCTCCGCTATCCAACACCTTCCGTACTGTAGCCCTCACTGAAGTGGGAATAGTAATTTTTACCTCTCCGCTATCCAACATATTCCCTAATGTTGCACACACTGTAGTGGGAATAATAGTTTTACTCCTTCCCGATCCAACACTTTCCCTACTATTGCAATCACTGGAGTGGGAATAGTCATTTTTTCCCCTCTGCTATCCAACACTTTCCCTACTTTTGCACTCACTGTTCTGGGAATACAAATGTTTACCCCTCCGCTATCCAACACTTTTCCAACTGTGCACTCACTGGAGTGGGAATAGTACTTTGTACCCCACCACTATCCAGCACTTTCCCTAGTGTTGCACTCAATGGAGTGGGAATAGTAATTTCTACCCCTCCGCTATCCAACACTTTCCCTACTGTTGCACTCGCTGTTGTGGGAATAATAATTTTTACCCCTCCGCTATCCAACACTTTTCCTACTGTTGTACTCACTGGAGTGAAAATAGTAATTTTTTTCCCCTCCGCTAACCAAAACTTTCCCTACTGTTGCACTCACTGTAGTGGGAACAGTAATTTTTACCCCTTTGCTATCCAACACTTTCCCTACTATTGCACTCACTGGAGTGGGAATGGTAATTGTTACCCCCGCTATCCAACACTTTCCCTAATGTTGCACTCACTGGAGTGGGAATAATAGTTTTTATCCCTCCCCTATCCACCATTTCCCCTACCGTTGCACTCACTGGAGTGGAAATAGTAATTTTTACCGCTCCGTTATCCAACACTTTCCCTACTATAGCACTCACTGGAGTGGAAATAGTAATTTTCATCCCTCCGCTATCCAACATATTCCCTAATGTTGCACTCACTGTAGTGGGAATAATAGTTTTTACCCCTCCCCTATCCAACACTTTCCCTACTGTTGCACTCACTAGTGTGGGAAGAGTATATTTAACCCCTTTGCTATCCAACATTTTCTCTACTGTTGCACTCACTGGAGTGGGAATAGTAATTTGTACCACTCCACTAGCCAACACTTTCCCTACTGTTGCACTCACTGTTGTGGGAAGGGTAATTTTTACTCCTCCGCTATCCAACACTTTCCCTACTGTTGCACTCACTGGAGTGGGAATACTAAATTTTACCCCTCAGCTATCCAACACTTTCCCTACCTTTGCACTTACTGTTGTGGGAATAGTAATTTTCCCCTCCGCTATCCAACACTTTCTCTAATGTTGCCCTCACTGGAGTGGGAATAATAATTTTTACCACTCCCCTAGCCAGCACTTTCACTACTGTTGCACTCACTGGAGTGGGAATAGTCATTTTTACCCCTCTGCTATCCAACACTTTCCCTACTGTTGCACTTGCTGTTATGGGAATAGTAATTTTTACCCCTTCGCTATCCAACACTTTTCCTACTGTTGCACTCACTGGAGTGGAAATAGTAATTTGTACCTGTTAGACCTGTCAGCCCTTTGGGTGGTCCCTCCTCATCATTATTTATTTTGTCCCACTTTTGCCTCAAACCCTATTATAATTTTTCCTTTTTGGGAACCACCAGACTTTTTAGTGTTGATGCAGGGTCAGGGAGCCATTTTCCCTACCCCTGGAACTTCTGTCTGAGGGCCTGAGACACAAAATGGTGGCCACCCATTGTCACCTGTGACATCACCAGAACCCACTGGAGGTTTCCAGAACATTCTAGAACCCTGTGACAGAGGGAGGCAGTTTAGAATGTTGGGAGGCCATCTCAGAGTGGCAGTTGGCAACTGACTGGAGAAGAGAGAGGACAGAGTTAGAAGGAGGTCGGAGTAAGGCAGCAGGCGTGGAAACCAGTGCTTGGAGTGGGGTCCAGAAACCCACCCTTGATGCTAGTCCCTACTGACCAAGCCCAGCCTAGAGCCCTGTGTGGGACCAAGTCCAGAAAAACCATCTTAAGGAACTGAACATTTGAAACAGGCCTTAAAGAAGAAGAACAGCAAGTTACTGACCTGTTCAGCAGTGTCCTCCTGGAGTCCTGACGTCGAGAAGCCTGGAGACCTGGGGCCTAAGGTCGAGAAGCAGCGCTGACAGAAAGCAGACGTCGTACCCGGAGCCGCCAGAGGTCGGGTGAGGGCGCCGACGGAGGTCGTGGAGAGTCACCGGAGGTCGAGTAAGGAGTCACCCGAGGTCGAGGTGAGGGCGCCGACGTAGGTCGTGGAGAGGCGCCGGAGGTCGAGTCGGGAGTCACCTGAGGTCGAGGTGAGGCGTCGACGGGGGAGTGAAGTCCGCCCACCGGAGTCGCCGGAAACTGAGGTGAAGCGCGCCGGAGGTCGGGAGTGGAGATCGCACTCCGGAGACACCAGGAAGTGGGGAGTCCGAGTCCCTGTGACGCCGGAAGGCGACATCGAGACGAGGCCATCCAGCGACATCGAGCCGAGGCCGCCCAGCGACATCGAGTCGAGACCGCCCAGCGACATCGAGTCGAGACTGCCCAGCGACATCGAGCCGAGGCCGCCCAGCGACATCGATCCGGAGCCGCCTCACGGCGTCGACACGGTGCCGAGCGGAGCCGATCATCGTGAAAAGGGCAGTAAGTGGTAGAGGGGGCATCTGAGGCCCTGTGGAGCCCTAAAAGACCATTCTAGGGGCTAAAGGGGTGTTAGAACCAGCCTGGGAGTGCCAGGGGTGAACTGAGACTGGTACAGTGACCTCCATAAAGGGTTGTGTGGTTTGGAGGGCCAGATCTTTAGGCTACTCTTGTTCTGCCTCAGCTTAGGCCCCAGCCTTGACCAATCTAGGTGGGGCACCCCCATGCCATCCAAGTGTCCTTAAGTTGTGTATGGGCAAAGTAAGACCAAGTGACCTCATGTAAGTGATTTGAACTGCAACTGTCATTGATTGTTTGACCTTATTTATTGGAGGTGCTTTATTTATTGTCATCCACTAAGTTATTCCTGCACTATATTTATTGTCTGACTGTATTTATTTGCCATCTGTATTTATTGCACCCTATTTATTCCTTTCTTATTTATGACCTGAACCTATTTATTGAAATTCCAATGTAGTATTATTTATTTGACCTGCCCTTTTAAAGGAGAAGCTTATGGTACTGTATTTATTTTATGAACCCTGCAACTAAGAGAAAATAAGATAAAGACAAACTACTTTCTTTCATAATTTTTACGGTGTACTGTCGTTTTTGGAACAGATGAACGCATGGTTATTGTGAGGGTGTGACGTACGCTTAACACGGTGCCTGACCCCCCCCAACCGCTCGAGCCAAGCTACCGTTGTGCTGGGAACCTGGTGACTGCTAGCCCGGTTGCCCGGTTTCCAACAGTACCCCACCGCTATCCTGCACTTTCCCTACTGTTGTACTCACTGGAGTGGGAATAGTAATTTGTACCCTTCCGCTATCCAACACTTTCCCTACTGTTGCACTCACTGGAGTGGGAATAGTCATTTTTACCCCTCCACTAACCAACACTTTCCCTACTGTTGCACTCACTGGAGTGGGAATAGTTATTTTTACCCCTCCACTAACCAACACTTTGCCTACTGTTGCACTCACTAGAGTGGGAATAGTCATTTGTACCCCTCCGCTATCCAACACTTTCCCTACTGTTGCACTCACTGAAGAGGGAATAGTAATTTTTACCCCTCCGCTATCCAACACCTTCCCTACTGTTGGACTCACTGGAGAGAAAATAGTCATTTTTACCCATTTGCTATCCAACACTTTCCCTACTGTTGCACTCCCTGGAGTGGGAATGGTAATTTTTACCCCACCGCTATCGAACACTTTCCCTATTGTTGCACTCACTGGAGTGGGAATAATAGTTTTTACCCCTCCCCTATCCACCATTTCCCCTACTGTTGCACTCACTGGCGTGGTAATAGTAATTTGTACCCCTCCGCTATCCGACACTTTCCCTACTGTTACACTCAATATAGTGGGAATAGTAATTTGTACCCCACCGCTACCCAGCACTATCCCTACTGTTGCACTCACTGGAGTGGGAATAGTAATTTGTACCCCTCCGCTATCCAACACCTTCCCTACTGTAGCACTCACTGAAGTAGGAATGTAGGAATAGTAATTTTTACCTCTCCGCTATCCAACATATTCCCTAATGTTGCACTCACTGTAGTGGGAATAATAGTTTTTACCCCTTCCCTATCCAACACTTTCCCTACTGTTGCAATCACTGGTGTGGGAACAGTCATTTTTTTTTTTTTGGAAACGTTTTTATTATTTTCATAGTTGCAAACACAATTTAGCATAATTCGTTCCATAGACATACAGTATAAGTGCCATACATCATTGAGTACTATTACATCTCTTCGGTTACTCTTGGCTAAACAAACTGTAGCATAAAATAACATTGTGCATTTTACTCTTATACATCCCTGCCTGAATCGGTCCCTGATATCTCTCCCAATTGCCCTTCAGGGGGTTCACAGATGTATCCCCTAAATGCGTTCCAGGCCCCCCACACTTTTTTCCATTTTCGCGGACACCCTCAATTAGTGTTTACTGTTTTTTCAGTTAGCATGGCTGCGTCCATGTCTTTACACCAAGCTTTGATTGATGGTAGTTCCGCCGAACCCCATCTCTGCGCGATATTCTGTTTAGCGATCATTATTCCTAGTGTAACCCATTCCTGTGCCTGACGCATGAGATCATTCGGTCCCCAAATATTTAATAAGCAACTCTTGGGCTCTGGCATAAGTGATTCCCCCTCCACTTGAGATATTGTCCTCATAACTCTGATCCAGTAGTCTGTAATTCTGGGACACTCCCATAATGTGTGGAAAAAGGTCCCTTCATCTCCGCAGTGTCTCAAGCAATACAGATGGGAGGCTTTCCCTATTCTGCAGAGGGTGACTCTAGTGTAATATGTGCGGTGCAATATTTTAAGCTGTACCAACCGAAGCCTCGAGGATATGCCCGCCTACCGCGGGGATGCCGTTGCATCCTGCCAATCGGTATCGTCTAGATTCCCGACGTCTCTGGACCATTTTCCCCTGAGTGCTGTGGTGGGGTCTGTTAAATTATTGACTAGCTTGCGGTAGGTAAAAGAAGTGACATGCCTTTGCTTATGGTCTGTAAGTAATCTATCTTCTAAGGGGGTGGCCTCAGGGACAATTGTATCTGTCAGCAAGGCGGCTAGAAGTGCCTGTTTTACTTGCAGATAGCGGAATATTTCCGAGGGTGCCAGGTCATATTGTTCCTTAAGACATTCGAATGTGATTATTTCCCCTTTGCTCCACATGTCGCCTACCGTGGAAATGCCTATCGTGTCCCACTGCACAAACCCTTTACTGTTCTTGAGTTGCCCCAGCCGCTTGGTATCCCACAGTGGAGTAAGTTGGGTTATGACTCCTCGTCAGCCTAATTTAGCGTGTGCCTTATGCCATAGAGTGATCATGTGTTTTGTAGGTCCAAGCAAAGAAGGGGATCGTTTCTCATTGTATAGTGCTGAGAGTATACCCTCTGCCTCTAATTCGTGTCTGTCGGCTTTAAAGGTGGGATCCGTTTGGGGGGCGTGTATCCACTGATTGACAATCTTTAATTGCGCTGCCCAATAGTACAATTGTATATTTGGGAGCGCTATTCCCCCATCATACCATCCTTTTACCAGTTTCCCCTGCGCAATTTGTGCTGGTTTGTTTCCCCACAATAAGCTGGAAACCTGTGCCTCTATCGCTTTGAAATATTTTGGGGGTACCAGGAAGGGTGCATTCTCCATTGCATACAGGAATCGAGGAAGCGCCATCATTTTAAACAGCGCCGCTTTTCCTAGGAGTGTCAACGGCAGTGTTCCCCAGTGTATCCCATCTTGTTTAAGACACTCTAGAGGTGGCATGAGATTCCTGTTGTAGAAGTCATCCAAGCGTGGAGTAATATAGATTCCCAGATATTTAAATGTGCCATCTGTAACCTTTAGCTGGCAGTCCTTGGGGAGCTGAGGTGGCGGTCCACACAATACAAAAAGAACAGATTTGGACCAGTTTATGGTGTACCCTGACACTCGACCAAAAAGCCTACATATATTTAGGAGTGCCTCAATAGAACGAATGGGAGAGGCCATATATAATAGCACATCATCCGCGTATAGGGATTCGCGGTCCTTCCATTCCGCCGTCCACCTAAGTCCCCGAATCATTAGCTCCCACCTGATCCAAGCCGCCAGCGGCTCCAGTACAAGAGCAAACAGCAGTGGCGACAGCGGGCAACCCTGACGTGTGCCACGTGAGAGTGGAAAATCATCGGAGATATGACCATTAGCCGTTACACGTGCTACCGGGTTCGAATACAACAAGTGAATCCATGCACAGAATTTGGGGCCAAAGCCTAGATGAGTAAGTACGGCAAAAAGGAAGGGCCACTCCACCATATCAAAAGCCATTCAAGCGTCCAAGGAAAGGATAACTGCAGGCTCTTGCAAATATGGTATGTGAGCCATTACTCCATGCAGGCGTCGTAAGTTCAATGCCGTATTTCTGCCCGGCATGAAGCCAGACTGGTCTGGATGGATCAGCCGCTCCAGGTGTGGCGTAAGCCGTATCGCGAGGAGTTTCGCTAGGATTTTTGCCTCCGCATTGATTAGCGATATGGGATGATACGAGGTACACTCCTCGGGGGGCTTTTCAGGTTTTGGGAGCGCCACTATAGTTACTACCCGCTGATCTAATGGGAGCTCACCTTTTTGTAGGCTATCACGGTACATGTTTAGCAAGTGTGGGGTCAGTGTCTCGACTGTTTTCTTATATATTTCTACAGGTATTCCATTAGCCCCCATTGCCTTCCCCGATTGTAGCGAACCGACCGCTAGTTGCAGCTCTGCAATGGTAAGATCAGCCTCGAGCTAAAGGGCCACCTCCGGCGGGAGTTTGGGCATGGTGATATCTCTAATATAGGAGTGCGCCTCCTCCGTGGTCATAACGGATGTCGATGTGTAAACCTGGTGGAAATGTCGCGCCAGTGTGTGCACTATCGTGGGTGGGTCGGTTACTACTCGGCCATCAAGCGTACGGAGCCGCGCAATACTTTTCTTTCCCACGTCACGCTTGTCAAGCCATCCCAGAAGCTTCCCGGCCTTATCGCCGGTCTCATAAATCTTGTGCTGTGTTGCTGTCATGCGCGACCTAACCATGTCTTCTAGATAGACCCTGTGTTCTTGTTGTTTGAGGGACAGATGTTGTGTTGCAGCTGGGGAAGGGTCGCGGGTGCATTTGGCTTCCGCTTCACGTAGCGCAGGCTCTAGGTTATTCAGTTCCTGTTGTTTATTATGCCTATAACCGTTGATAGCGGTGATGGCTTGACCTCTGAGCACTGTCTTGTAGGCTTCCCAAAGAATGGTAGGAGAGCTAACTGATGACTTATTTTCCTGAAAGTAAGTATGGGTGGTACTAATGATAGCCTTCTTGATTTTAGGGATTTGCAGATATCCTGGATATATAGGGTAGATACGCTGCCGGATCTTGTGGCTACTTGTGTACTTTAAAATCACTGGAGAGTGATCCGAAATGCCTCTTGGTCTGATCTCTACGGACTCCACATTTCTCAGACATTTAGCTGAGGTGAAAAAATAATCAATCCGCGAGAGACTTTTGTGGACACCAGAATGAAAAGTGAATTGCCGTGTGTCAGGGTGCCGGTATCTCCATGTGTCAGTAAGCCCCAGAGCCTCTATAAAGCTCCCGGTCTGGGAGAGACCTCTGGCTCGCGCCCTTGTGGGGTATCGGTCTAGGGTCCCATCAATGGCGTCATTAAAATCTCCACCAATCAGTAATTGCCCCTTGTAATAATAAGTCCTTGTCAATTCCGAAGTGTTGTGAAGAGATTTATTAGTAGTTTATCCAAACCAGCATCAACTGTCTCATCTCTCGCTTCTCTCCTCAACTAATGAATCTCACTCGCCTTAACATTCTTATGACATCGTGAGATTCTATTGAGCAACATTCTTAAGTAAACTACAACACATCTCCCTTCCATGAAACAAAATAATATGAAAAGAATAAACAAAAGTAACAACAGAAAATAATCAACAAGTAAGAGCTTACAATCCAAAACAAAGTGGTACATTACTTTGATCACAAAATTGTGACTCAACTTCTATGCAAAATTCATTGCATAACATAATCTTTGAATTTGACAGGAAGGTTCCTATCTCTTGAAGTGGTTTTCTTGAAGATAGGACTTTTACTCATAACTCGTTTTTTCCCACAAGTTTGAGCACAATCATCAGAACTATCATCAAGATCACACTCATCCTCTTCAGGATGGCTCATGCTTGTATGTTTTCCCAAACACTTCACCAATCTGGACATGCTCCACATACAACCAGTGTTCACTTTCACAACATTTTTCCTAATAGAAATTATCGTGAAAGGACCTATGAAAGATGATCTTCCTTTCAACGTATGCTTGGGGTTTTTCACCAACACCTTATCACCGATATTCCATTTCTTGTTCTTTACTCGCATCCTTGTATCAAAATCTGCTTTATACTTATTTTGATAATTCAAAATCCTCCTATGCCTCTCTTCTACAGGAATTACCACACTCGGGCTCACAGGTAGCCAAGATGGATTCAATTTAGAAACAGCTTTCCTACCCCTCAAAGCCTCAAAAGGCGATAATTGAGTGAGTGCATTGGGCGTCGTACGATGCGCCCACCATGTGTCCCTCAGAACACTACTGAATGAAACTCCAGAGTTAAGAGAACGCTGTGCACAATCCTTCACTATACGATTCATCCTCTCAGACAACCCATTTGCTTGAGGTGCATACAGTGCCGTCTTCTGATGTACAATGTCATGAGCCTCAAGAAACTCTCGCATCTCATGAGATACAAATTGCTCTCCATTATCTGTAATCAAAAACTTAGGCACGCCTTCAGAGACGAAGGCATCCTTCAAAAAGTCAATGACTACCCTCGTGCTCACAGAAGAAACACATTTCGTGATTACCCACTTTGAGGTGTAATCAACTAAAAGAATGACAAATCGTTCACTTGACGGCAATAGCTCAAAAGGTCCCACAATATCCAGTCCCAATTTTGACCACACAATATCAGGAACCTCAACAGGAGACAAGGGCGCCCGACTGACCACATGAGACTTGTCACTCGAGGCACAGGACACACATTCTCTGACAACATCTTCAATCATACGATCCATGCCAGGCCACCAGTATCTCTCTCTCACTCGAGCTTTGGTGAGACTCCTACCCAAGTGACCTTCATGCGCTGTGTTGATAATCTTGCTTCTGAATTCTACCGGCGGAACAAGTCTCTCACCCCTCACCAGGTTCCCTCTAATATATGAAAGTTCATCCTTGACAGGCCAATAACCTCTCATCTCCTGCTCCAAAGTTTTGTAATCCGGCCAACCTTGATTAATCCACAATCTCAGCAATTCCAATTCCTTATCTTTGTCTACCCCATCTGTCCATGCTTCTTGTGTCATAGGGGACTCAACAACCCAACACACAATATCACCATCATCGTCATCCCCCACTTCCACCAAAGGTAACCGAGAAAGACAGTCCGCGGACTTGTTGCTAGACCCAGGTATATATTGCACCTGAAAATTATATTCTTGCAACCCTTCACTCCAGCGTTTGATCCTGGGAGTGATGTGTTCACTGTGCCTGCAAGAAAATATTTGGGTGAGAGGACGATGATCCGTCCTTACTAGAAAAGGAATCCCCCACAAGTAAAACTTAAAATGTTGCACAGCCCAAAAAATACTCAAGGCCTCCCTTTCAATACAGGAATAATTTGCCTCAGCTCCCCTAAGAGCCCTGGATGCAAACGCCACCGTCTTGTGCTCCCCATTCACCACTTGGGACAGTACTGCACCCAAACCCTTAAGACTAGCATCAGTGGTCAATATCGTTTTTTTATTAGCATCAAAATGCCCAAGAGTAGGCATCTTTCCAATCTCACTTTTGATCACCTCAAAAGCCTCCTGACATTCACTAGACCACCCAAAATGTGCTCCCGTCTTCAACAGCGCTCTGATAGGCTCAGTCACACAAGCTAATCCTTGAACAAATTTAGCATAAAACTCAGTAAGGCCTAAAAACGACCTTACTTCCTCCTTGTCCTTGGGTGTGGGGGCATTCACCACACTTTGTGCCAATTCCAATTTCGGTTGAATGCCCTCACCCGAGATCACATGTCCTAAATAAGAAACAGTTTCTACCCCAATGCGACACTTTTCTTTCTTTACTGTTAGACCCTTTTTTTTAAATCTTCCTAAGACCTCTAATAGAGTCCTACTATGCTCTTCACCATTCTTCCCATATATCAAGATATCATCTTGAAAAAACATGATGTTATTTATACCCTCTAAAACTTTCTTCATGACCCTCTGGAAACATGCTGCCGCTGATGCCAAACCAAACGGCATCCTCAGGAAACGAAATGCTCCCAGAGGTGTCACGAACGAGGTGAGATGTCTTGAGTCCTTATGTAATGGAACTTGGTGGTAAGCAGACGATAAATCTAGCACACTAAAAATACGAGCCCCTTTCAGTGTACTGAGCGATTCTGCAATATTCGGTAGAGGTTGTCGATCTACCAAAATCCACTCATTCAAACCTCTCAAGTCAACACACATCCTAACGCTCGCACCACCATCCTTTGGGGCCAAAACAATCGGGGCCAACCACTCCGATGATTCTATCTCTTCAATAACCCCCAATTTCAACAACCTATCAAGTTCAGACTTCAGTGGTTCCATCATCATGTTTGGCACTTTCCTCACTTTATGCACACAAGGTATGGCTCGATCTTTTAAAATGATTTGGTGTTCAAAGCCTTTCAGACACCCTAACTCTTCAGTAAAGACTTCAGGAAATTTGTCAAAATACACACAATTTTGGTCAACCAGTGCCCCCTTGTCAATTTCACGATCCACAAGCATGACCTGATCCTTGGGATCTTTGGCATTGGGGTTAAGCATAATGCCCAAATCCCGTTGATGTCTCCATCCTAATAGGATGTCTCCTCTTTCAGCTACATAGACCTTTCCCATAGTATTCCTATCCTTAAATGTAATGCGCGCTTCAATATACCCTAGAACATTTATTTTTGCACCTCCATAGCTGACTGGACTAATGTCAGGTGGAATAAGTGCAACATTGTCAAAACCCACTACTTCATCCCACTGTTTATTCCCGATCATGGTGAAAGGAGAACCAGAATCAGCTAGAACTATGAAGTCAAAATTATCCACCACAATTTTGCATTCAGGCATCGTTATTTTCCCAGTGTCAATTTCCCCGCTACCACCATCAATATGCAATAATACCGTGCGTACGATCTCAGTCTTCTTGCCCAAGTTGCGAGTTGATCTGCAAACCCTTGCGTAATGACCCTTGACCCCACATTTCATGCAAGTGGCTTCTTTGGCATAACAGTGAGGATAGCTAGAAAAGTGAGAGAAACTGCCACACCTAAAACACTTCATTTTAGATTGATCCACTGTTTTTTTTCCACTGTCACTAGAGTTAGGGCGAACCTCCTTGTCATTCCTAGTTGGTAAACTTTTATAGGAATCATAAGAGCGTAAGTCCTTTTCAGGCACCTTGGACTTCTCTTGAGGGGAAACTTTCGCAACATTGTCAGGACCCACTGGATCCTCTACTTCTGTTACACCATGGACGTCACTAGTTTCCTTCTTCTCTTCATGGTTTCTTTTCATTTCTTTCACCCAAGAAGAGGTATTTTCCATGCCTTCAACGATTGCGACTGCTTCCACAAGAGTAGGATTTTTAGATAAGAGTTTTTCTGGCACGCGGGTGCTGTTTGTGCATCGTACTAACTGGTCTCTGACTAAAGAGTCAGAAAGATCACCAAATTCGCATGTTCTTGCCAGGGTTTTAAGAGACGCAACATAACTTTTCACTCGTTCATTGCTGCTCTGGACTCTAGTGAAAAACTTATGTCTCTCAAGAACTACATTTATCCTAGGGCCAAAGTACCTCTCCAACATCATCATAGACATTTCATAAACATCATTAGGTTCTCCCTCTGCTGTTCCAATCTGAATAAGATCCATGCTATCATATGTATTTCGCCCCTCAACCCCCAGGTTATGTAGTAAAATGGCTTGCTTCCTAATGGCTGAAAACTTTTCCCCTCCTATAGCAACAATGTAAGAATCAAATAGATTCCTCCACCTTTTCCATGGAAGTATGGGGTCACCTTTTTCCGAAAGAAAGGGAGGAGGTTGAGACATGCTTGTTGAAGCAGCCATCATAAAATTGAATAATTCAATCTATATATATATGTGATAACATTTGACAAAATGTATGTTGTCCCTTAGCTTTTAAGACAGTATTTAAGAAAGAAGGAGAAATTAATATAGTCACTCTTCAAAAAAAAAAAAAATAAGCTGAAATAACTAACGTAGTCACCGTTGTCTCCGTTGAGAAATATGTCTTGAAAATTTGCAGGTATTAGTTAGAACTCACTGTATGGTTAAGTAGCCTGGAGGTGTGCGAATCACCGAAACTGCTTCGCACTGCACAAGAACAGCAAGAGGGATTAGAATCGTGAAGAAACGCCGTTTTATTTGTATAATTGGCGCTTTGCGCGGAGGTGAAAGCACTGCGAAACCAACGCTTATTTGTACAGCTGAAACTGAAAGCTCAATATGGCCACCACTGCGCGTGACGTAACCGCGTTACACGCAGGGAAACTTCTGTGAGGCAGTCCTGGAACTTAGAATGGCGGTGGAGTGGAGCGAGCCTCAGCGCACGGAAATCGGCAGGTGAGCGTTTTTTTTTTTTTTTTTTAAATGAAGCCAGCGCACGTCTTGCGCTATAGTTATGGCGTAACGAGTGGCTCCAGAAATATGCTTAAAGTTAAAGTTGAACCACCAACCTTACACACAGACGAATAACAGTCTTAGAGTCCTTGGAGGTGTGACGGTGTCAGTCTACTCCGATGTAACGTGGATTCGAAAATTTTCCAAAATTGTAGGGGAGTCGATGCTGGAATCTTGTGCTTGTCCCCAATCAAGCGAGTTGGTCCATCGTCGCCAGTGTAATAATAAGTCCTTGTCAATTCCGAAGTGTTGTGAAGAGATTAATTAGTAGTTTATCCAAACCAGCATCAACTGTTTCATCTCTCGCTTCTCTCCTCAACTAATGAATCTCACTCGCCTTAACATTCTTATGACATCGTGAGATTCTATTGAGCAACATTCTTAAGTAAATTACAACACCCCTCCGGCAGAGCAAGCAGAAAATCACTAAGTGCTGGGAGCGTGAACGCGTGGAGGGCTGAAGGAATGTAAACCGAGACAATATTTAGAGGCCTCCCTTCCCATTGACCAGATAGTGCCGCAAATCGTCCGTATTTATCTATTTTCGTATGATGTACTATGAGCTGCGATTGTTTTCTAATTTGAATTCCTACCCCTCTTGAGCCGAAGGTGAACTCCGAATGCGTAATCATAGTGAACCCCCATCGATCCAAAGCCTTGCATGCATTACCAGTGAGATACGTCTCCTAGCCACCGTCGGGGCACATCTTTTTAAACAATGTAAGACCAAGTCCCGTTTTATTTTGTCTCCCAAACCGTGTACGTTCCAGGTTACCAGAATGAGTGGCGCCGCCTGTGACATAGAACGCGCCAGAGGTTCCAACACTGACAGGCTATGCGTTGTCATTTCTTTCGACATGGGGACGTATTATTATCGCATCTTAGCCATCTTGCACTTCTTAGTGCATGCCCAGGAACTCTGTATGTTGTGTGTTTAGAATGGGTGTAGTCAATTTGTTTCGTGTGTAACAGTGCAACTCTTAACTTAAAGTTCCTTAACAAAACCCAATGCCCCACCCGCCTCCCTGCTTCCTTGCCCAGCGGACTTTAAACTACCTGCCACCCCAACCTAGCAGAGTGCTTTGCTCCCCAAACCATGTACTTGCGTGAAGAGGGAGAGCTACGACCGATCATAACGGGTCTCTCCCTTAGGGCAGTCATTGTATCACGTCTTCCATTACTTCAAGTAATAACTTTTAGTCCCTGCAGCCGCATGGACCACATGATCGGTGTCTGTGTCTCAATCGGCCCAGTTCAAATCTTCTCCATTTCAAAATCATCTCACAAAAGCCGTCTGAGCTATGCTCCTTCAAATAATCACCCAGTCAAAAACTATCGGCTTGACAGTTTTAGTCCCGGTCCGGGTCTCTTGATATGTGCGAGAGGGCTCTCTCCTCTGGGACTGTCGCATTTCGTATCCCCACAGTCTCTGTTCCTCCAGATGCTCTTCCATTCCCACGCCCCTGTCTGCCGGTTCCTGCGGTCATCCTCCATCCGTCAAGCCAGTCCTGTGCCTCCTGTGGGGATGTAAAGAACCATGCCTTTCCCTCAGCCTCTACTCGCAATTTCGCCGGGAAGAGCATGGCGTATTTCAGGTCGCTACTTCGTAGTTCCTTTTTTATTTCCATGAAGTCTCTCCGTTGCTTCGTGACCAAAGCCGTATAGTCTGGGTACATCATCACTGTACTGTTATCTACATGGATGGGAGGGGCCACGCGGGCTGCCTGCAGGATTGCGTCTCGATCACGGAAATTAAATAAGCAGGCTAGTATAGGCCTGAGCGGAGCGCCTGGTCGCGGTCTCCCGCCAGGCACCCGATGCGCGCGCTCCTCTGAAAAGAAACTGGACAATCCTCTGGGCTGCAGCTTGATCTTAATCAAGTCTTCTACGAATAAGTCTAGGCCTGGCCCTCTTACGCTCTCCGGAACTCCCACCAGGCGAACGTTGTTGCGCCTAGAGCGCCCTTCTTGGTCGTCCAATTTGGCCTCCATTTGCTTTTGCGCCTGTTCTAGATTGCGAACTTGCCGTTGAAGCATCGCTGTATCAGATGAAAGCGTTGCTGTCGTGGATTCAACCTCCGTCAGTCGGGTACTCATTTTGGACACATCTGCCCTCAATAGAGAGATGTGCGTAGATATAGTGCCTATCGAGGTTTGCATTTGGGTGAGTGTCAGCATTATATCCTGTAAAGTTATTTCCTTGGAGGCCGACGATTGGGCGCCATCTTCGCCACTCTTCTGTGTCCCCGCGCCTGAGGCCTGTTCACCCCGGTAGGCGTATTTGTCCAGTTTACTCTGCTGCGGGACGTGCTGCCCCCTACCTCCCATTATAAGTGGACTTGGTGGAGCTTAGCGAGTTGCCTCCAGGTTGGTGTTAATCGCCGCTGCCTGACTGTGCGGACTGGTTCGCCCACGGCCTTTCGGTTTTCCCTACCACCTAGAGTCGTAAGATGCTAGTGTCCCCGGTGGCTTCAACCACTCTGACTGATCCACCAGTAACCCCTGGAATTAGGACCCCAACCAGGGGGGTCCAGATACCCCAATCTTCCAGTAAGGCTGCAGTATTATGTCCGGACTCTGGGTGGCCCCAGCCCCTCCTTGGAGAGCCACACTCTCGACGGTGCAGTGTGGGCTGTATAGGTCCAGCTGCAGTTATAATGGCCTCTCAAGTACTCCCACCGTGTTCACGTGATCCGCCACGGAGTTATTGCGGTGAGGGAGGTATTTCAATGCACTTTACGGGTCTTCATTCGGGCCTCACTGTGGTGTCCCTTTACTGCCAGTGCTGGCGTCTCCCTCACGAGCGTTATGAGCCCCTGGCTATTGCAGATGGTGGCTATCCCTCGTATTATACTGCTGCTGGGGCTGCTGACTTGTCCCCTTACCGACCCGTCTCCTTACTTAGATCGGGGCACGACAGCCCCCAGCCACCATGACATGGGCATCTCCTTCCTGTAGCTGCCGTCTGTTGCTGCAGTGCCACCAGCACGGTCCGGTCTCCGCCGCCTGGCTCACTTCCGGGCTGCCAACATGTTCCGCAGCTTCCGCTGGGTGTCTCCACGTGAGGTCCTGGCTCACATGAAACTTGGAGGCCGCGTCCCTTTTCCTGGGCGTTTCAGCCCCGCGGCATTTCAGATCTCGCGGATACCGGCATCGAGTGTCACCGCGGCATTCCAAGTTGCAACGATGGGGTCAAACATCGATGCAGTGGCGGATAAGTGGCAGGATAGTTTGGAAAAGACTCCTCCGGCCTCGGAGCTCTCTCAGGCTGCGGCCATTTTCGCTGGCAGCTAGCCACGCCCCCATGGGAATAGTCATTTTTATCCCTCCGCTGCCCAACAATTTCCCTACTTTTGCACTCACTGTTGTGGGAATACAAATTTTTACCCCTCCGCTATCCAACACTTTTCCTACTGTTGCACTCACTGGAGTGGGAATAGTAATTTGTACCCCACCACTATCCAGCACTTTCCCTAGTGTTGCACTCACTGGAGTGGGAATAGTAATTTGTACCCCTCCGCTATCCAACACTGTCCCTACTGTTGCACTCGCTGTTGTGGGAATAGTAATTTTTACCCCTCCGCTATCCAACACTTTTCCTACTGTTGCACTCACTGGAGTGAAAATAGTAATTTTTACCCCTCCGCTAACCAACACTTTCCCTACTGTTGCACTCACTGTAGTGGGAACAGTAATTTTTACCCCTTTGCTATCCAACACTTTCCTTACTGTTGGACTCACTGGAGTGGGAATGGTAATTGTTACCCCGCCGCTATCCAACACTTTCCCTAATGTTGCACTCACTGGAGTGGGAATAGTAGTTTTTACCCCTCCCCTATCCACCATTTCACCTACCGTTGCACTCACTGAAGTGGAAATAGTAATGTGTACCCCACCGCTATCCAGCACTTTCCCTACTGTTGCACTCACTGGAGTAGGAATAGTAATTTTTACCCCTCCGCTATCCAACACCTTCCCTACTGTAGCACTCACTGGAGTGGAAATAGTAATTTTGATCCCTCCGCTATCCAACATATTCCCTAATGTTGCACTCACTGTAGTGGGAATAACAGTTTTTGCCCCTCCCCTATCCAACACTTTCCCTACTGTTGCAATCACTGGAGTGGGAATAGTAATTTTTACCCCTCCGCTATCCAACACTTTCCCTACTGTTGCACTAACTGGAGTCGAAATAGTAATTTCTACCCCTACGCTATCCAACACTTTCCCTACTGTTTCACTTACTGGAGTGGGAATAGTAATTTTTAACCATCCTCTATCCAACACTTTCCCTAATGTTGCCCTCACTGGGGTGAGAATAATAATTTTTACCCCTCAACTAGCCAACACTTTCCCTACTGTTGCACTTTGCTATCCAACATTTTCTCTGCTGTTGCACTCACTGGAGTGGTAGTTGTAATTTGTACCCCTCCACTAGCCAACACTTTCCCTACTGTTGCATTCACTGGAGTGGGGATAGTCATTTTACCCCTCCGCTATCCAACACTTTCCCTACTGTTGCACTCACTAAAGTGGGAATAATAATTTGTATCCCTCCGCTATCCAGCACTTTCCCTACTGTTGCACTCACTGGAGTGGGAATAGTAATTTTTACCCTCCGCTATCCAACACTTTCCCTACTGCTGCACTCGCTTTTGTGGGAATAGTAATTTTTACCACTAACCAACACTTTCCCTACTGTTGCACTCACTGTAGTGGGAATAGTAATTTTTACCCCTCCGCTAACCAACACTTTCCCTACTGTTGCACTTACTGTAGTGGGAACAGTAATTTTTACCCCTTTGCTATCCAACACTTTTCCTACTGTTGCACTCACTGGAGTGAAAATAGTAATTTTTACCCCTCCGCTATCCAACACTTTCCCTACTGTTGCACTCACTAGCGTGGGAATAGTAAGTTGTACCCCACCGCTATCCAGCACTTTCCCTACTGTTGCACTCACTGGAGTGGGAACAGTAATTTGTACCCCTCCGCTATCCAGCACTTTCCCTACTGTTGCACTCACTAGAGTGGGAATAGTCATTTGTACCCCTGTGCTATCCAGCACTTTCCCTACTGTTGCACTTAATGGAGTGGGAATAGGAATTTTTACCCCTCCGCTATCCAACACTTTCCCTACTGTTTCACTCGCTGTTGTGGCAATCGTAGTTTATACCCCTCCGCTATCCAACACTTTTCCTACTGTTGCACTCACTGGAGTGAAAATAGTAATTTTTACTCCTCTGCTAACCAACACTTCTGTTGCGCTCACTGTATTGGGAATTGTAATTTTTACACCTTTGCTATCCAACACTTTTGCTACTGTTGCAATCACTGGAGTGGGAATGGTAATTTTTACCCCGTCGCTATCCAACCCTTTCCCTTATGTTGCACTCACTCTAGTGGAAATAATAGTTTTTACCCCTCCCTGCTGGATGACATGGAGGAGCTAGTGTCGACAGTCATCAGTGTGGATACCGCAACAGGGTGAGTGACCACCGGGTACTGGGGGGACGAGTGGAGATGGCCACAATGGCACATATACACAATCAAGCAGAGCACAGTGCACACCCTCAATGACTCTGGGTCATCGCCCAGATCTATAGACTGCCACATGTACAATGCCATGCTGTCTGAATGTCAACATTTACCATGCGGATACATACATGTAGACACATTGCAATACACCATCTCCCCTTCACATTGCAGGGCCACCGTCAACACCTCCTGCAGAGCAGTCCCAGCCACTCTTCACTGATGATGAGGAGGACAACCCCAGCATCGACGCACAAGCCCTCCTAGACATCATTGACATCATCCATGACTCACCTCCAGGATTAGGGCTGCACAGCTGCATCAAGGAGACCCCACCCACCACCCAAACTACACAGCAGGTGGCACCCATGGCCCGGCAGTCTCCCAAGACCCCCAAGAACAACACACGGCCTTCCAACGCCATGTGCTGGAGGGCCAGAGGATGACGGCTGAGCGGGTGCGGGTGGGGTTCGACCTCATGGCTACCAAACTGGACGACATCCATGTGTGTCTAGGACCACTCCATGGTCTCCAACGAGCCCTGACTGACATCGCTGGAGTCATGACGTGGATAGAAGAACAACTGTCTGCTCAGAGGGCCTCAAGCGATACCAGCCGTGAGCTGGCACACATGCGGAGGCTCATGGAGGACACGGTGCAGATGGAGGCGGAAAGGATGGCAGCCACCGCTGCACACCAGCGAAATGTAGCTGGGATCTACCATGCCCTGCAGATCCTCATCATGGCACTGCTGCCACAAGGCATGGCAATGATGAATACTGCTGCCCCCACACCATCCACATCTCCGCTCCCTGGTGTGCCATTGCCTCACAGTGTGGCAGACAATCCTCCTCCAGCCCCTGATGTGTCAGAGGCACACAGTGCCGCAGCCGGTACTGCAACACCCACAGGTGGGGCAGAGCACACATACGAGGACGTGGATGGGTTTGAGTTCAGAAGGAGGCACTAGCATTTATTTCTGCCACCTGGCCAGTTTCTGCTTGGTGCCGCACATGGCCCCATGACCTTCCACTGACTCCGATACACTCCGATGCACTCACCTTGGACAGCGACATGGACTGCCATATCCTGTTTGATGACCAATGACACGGCGAGCAGACCGCGGACTGTAACCTTCCTCTCCCTCAGTACTTGTCATCCCCGGATGGACTCTGGCTGGCCCTCCACGGGCCCATATTGTGTAGTGTGGTTGACATTGTCCTGTACCGCTCCAGCTGCAAATCTGCACTGGATGTGCAATAAACATCCAGTAACGCACTGCTGTGTTATGTCTTTCATCATTAATGTATGAAAGTGTGGATAAATGTAGGGACAGTGATTTTCCTTGCGTCAATGATACTCATCCTGTGGGATGCCAGTCAGAGGGTGCTTCATTGCATATTGTGTTCCGGGTGCCGTGGACACTACAACAGGGACACACGCATCAGTCACTTCCATGTCCGGACATGGACTGAACCACGGTGTGCTCTCTCTCAAATGGTCTATCCAGAGCGACTCTGAGGGTCGTATATCAGTAAGATTTATTCTATTTATTATTATTCAGACAGGTAGAGCAAAACTTCTGTTGTTGTCATTGGTCTTGTCCCCTATTGCTCTCCCTACATCAAAATTGAGGTACCCCTATTTTCTTAGTGGATGGACTGAACCACACCCAGAGCCCATGAGTTATTGTTGCAAGCCCTGCGCTGGTCCGGCATACAGCAGGCCAGACCACTCTGCTTACACTCCGAGGAGGGCCCTCATTGGTACCCGTCGCAGGCGTACTCGCTGGTGGGGTGCAGGTCACTGGTCTAGTTGTCAGCATGTCACAACCATTCCCTGAGGGCAGGTTTGCACACACACCACACCCATCCGGCACAGGCGTCGCAGGCCATGTGACTCTGCCAACATAAGGGGGCGATGACGTCACATTCCCCTCTGCCGGTGGTGACTGGATGACGGACGCTCCACAGTTCTCAATCATAAAGGGCCCATGAGTTGTTGCGCACAGGGTTAGTGGCACCCGAGGCCTTGGGCCCGTCACAGGCCTACCACCACATGGCGCTGAATGGGGTTGCACAGGGTTAGTGGCACCCGAAGCTTTGCGGCCGGCACAGGCACCCCACCACGGAACGGTTAATTTGGGTGCACTGAGGTAGGGGCTCCTTAAGTGCTGAGCGGCTGTGCATCCTGCGAAGATGCCCCATCCCGGCGGTCCAGACAGCTCAGGTTTTGTGTGCCCTGCTTGACCGCAGTGTAGGCCAGAGCCAGCGGGCAGCACGGACCTACCACCACTTGGTGTCACTTCCGGGATCACAGAGTTAGTGTCACGAATTGGGCTGAGCGGGTGTGCAGCCTGCGATGAGGCCGGGTGCACTGGTATATCCTCTGCCATGGAGTAATCAAGACCCAGCACCAAACGTGAAACCTGGTGGCCTGCGGGGCTGCATGATGTGGAGGTTGCCATGTCCGCAGGCCCCGGGCTTGTGGCTTGCAGCGGCACGTGGTGAAACCTCTTGTCTGCACGCCGGTGGCGGAAGGTGAGCAGTGAGGCCTGGGTGTTCATGGGCGGCCATGCTCCGATGGGCGGCGGGAGGGGCTGGGGTGCCTCTGCCCTGGTGTGCATGGGTGGGCAGGCGATTTGTCTTGTGCAATTGTGTGTACTGTGCCGCAGCACGGCAGCGACAGTGACCCTAACCCTCGGGTAGGTCACTTCCCCACCGCTGCTGCTCCGCCTGCCAGTCTTCTGCCTCCTGCTCCCCCCTCCAGATCGGCGCTCTCCTACCCTGTTCGAGCGCCGACTGGACTGCCTGCACCTGGACTGAGTGCCCCCGTGTGCCTGCCTGCCCCATTCTCTTTTTCTGTACCCCTGCCTGAGTGCCCGTGTGCCTGCCTGCCCCATTCTCTATTTTGTACCCCCGTGTGAGTTGCTTCACCCGCCGGGCTCCTCAGCCCCGTTTTCCCGCCGCTGCCTCCCGTGTGGCCCCGCTCCCCCACACCCATTGGTTTCTTCCCTCCCGCCTCCCAGCTGACCCCTCCTCCCCCCCTCCCCTTTTATGACGCCCCCGGAGCGACCGCGCAGTGGGCGTGCGCAGCGGGCGCGCCGATTGTGCGCCGAAGGTGCGCCAAAGGCAAGCCCGTCAGCGCCCGTCCGCGCCTGGACCGCGCCCAGTGCCAGGACCCCTGGCTCCCGCGAACGCCAGCCCACACGATGGACTTACGACCCCACCACCCTCAACGCACTCAACGCCGGCCGGAACCCCGCCTGCTACCGAGCCACCCCGAAACGCACCCACAGACCCTTCACCTGCCAAGCCTGCCGATTCACCTGCCTCCGGACCTGCACCGCCCCCGCCAAACCAGACACCAGCAACAACCACCTCAAGTGCATCCTGCTCAACACCCGCTCCGTCCACAGACACGCCGTGGAACTCTGGAACCTGCTCGACGCGACAGCACCAGACGTCGCCTTCCTCACCGAAACCTGGATGAACGCCTCCTCAGCACCCGACATCGCCATAGCCATCCCGGACGGATACAAGATCACCCGGAGGGACCGCGTCAACCAGACAGGAGGAGGCATCGCCATCGTTCACAAGAACACCATCCGCATCTCGACCAACTCCGACGAAACCTTCACCGCCGCCGAGCACCTCCACTTCCAGATACACACCGACCCCAAGACCACTCTCCGAGGCACCCTCATCTACAGACCCCCGGGACCACGCACACAATTCAGCGAAGACATCGCAGACTTCATCAGCCCGCACGCCCTTCCCTCCGTCGACTACATCCTCCTAGGGGACCTCAACTTCCACCTGGAGAACAACAATGACAGAAACACCACCGCCCTGCTGGACAACCTCGCCAACCTCGGACTCAAGCAATTGGTGAAGACCCCCACCCACTACGCCGGCCACACGATTGACCCCGTCTTCTCATCCAGCAAGCACATCTCCTTCAGCCACTCCACCGGACTCCACTGGACCGACCACAGCTGCGTCCACTTCAGCTTCAGAAGAACTACGACCCATCACCACCAGCAACAGGTTCCCCGCCGGAGCTGGAGCAAGATCACCGCCGAGCAGCTCACCTCCTCCCTCAGCCAGAACACTCCCACCAGCACCACAGACCCCAACGAAGCAGCCAGCAACCTCACCAAGTGGCTGACTGCCTGCGCCAATGACCTCGCACCACTAAAGAACCCTCCCACCAAACCCGGCAGCAAGAAAACCCCCTGGTTCACCGACGAACTCAAGAACTCCAAGAAGAACTGCCGCACCCTCGAAAAAGCCTGGTGGCTCAACCAGACCACAGACAACAGGACCGCCCTCAAGCGCGCCACCTGCAAACACCATCAGCTGATCCGCGCCACCAAGAAGACGGCACTCAAAGAACGACTGGACAACAACGCCCACGACAGCAAGGAACTCTTCAGCATCGTCAAAGAGTTCTCCAACCCCAGCGCCGGAAACAACGACATCACTCCCTCGCAAGACCTCTGCAACTCACTCGCCTCGTTCTTCCACCGCAAGATCGCCGACATACACAACAGCTTCGACGCACAGACCACGCACCCTACCACCGAACCAATGCCCGCCACCGCCACCCTCTGCAACTGGACCCCGGTCAGCACCGAAGACACCACCCCCACGATGAACTCCATCCACTCCGGATCACCAACCGACCCCTGCCCACACCACGTCTTCAACAAAGCAGACGCCATCATCGCACCCCATCTCCGGGACATCATCAACACCTCCTTCCACACCGCCACCTTCCCGGAGAGCTGGAAGCACGCCGAGCTTACCGCCCTCCTGAAGAAACCAACGGCGGACCCCACCGACCTCAAGAACTACCGCCCCATCTCGCTCCTTCCTTTTCCTGCCAAAGTCATCGAGAAGACCGTCAACAGACAGCTTGCCACCTTCCTCGAGACAAACGGTTCCCTCGACCCCTCGCAGTCCGGGTTTCGGGCCAACCACAGCACCGAGACAGCCCTGATCGCAGCCACTGACGACATCAGAGCCCTGATTGACAACGGGGAAACAGCGGCCCTCATCCTCCTGGACCTCTCTGCGGCGTTCGACACTGTCTGCCACTGCACCCTAGTGCAGCGCCTCAGCAACATCGGAATCCAAGAGAAAGCACTGGAGTGGATCATCTCGTTCCTCGCCGGAAGAACCCAGAGAGTCCGCCTCCCCCCGTTCAGATCCGAGGCCACCGAAGTCATCTGCGGCGTACCACAGGGATCCTCACTCAGCCCAACCCTCTTCAACGTCTACATGAGCCCCCTCGCAGCCATCGCACGCCAACACAACCTCAACATCATCTCCTACGCCGATGACACCCAACTGATCCTCTCCCTCTCCAACGACCCCGCCACCGCCAGAGCCAGCCTACACGAAGGGATGAAAGACGTCGCCGACTGGATGAAGAACAGCCGCCTGAAACTGAACTCAGACAAGACGGAAGTCCTCATCCTAGGATCACCACCCTCCGCCTGGGATGACTCCTGGTGGCCCCCTGCCCTGGGCACCGCTCCCAAGCCAACGGACCACGCACGCAACCTGGGTTTCATCCTGGACTCCTCCCTCTCTATGACCAGACAAGTCAACGCCGTTTCCTCATCGTGCTTCAACACCCTGCGCATGCTCCGCAAGATCTTCAGATGGATCCCCACAAAAACCAGGAAGACCGTGACCCAGGCTCTCGTCACCAGCCGACTGGACTACGAATACACCCTCTACGCCGGAACCACAGCCAAACTTCAAAAAAGACATCCAGAACGCCTCCGCACGACTTATCCTGGACATCCCCCGACAAAGCCACATCACCGGACACCTCAGCGACCTGCACTGGCTCCCCGTCAGCAAGAGAATCACATTCAGACTCCTCACCCACGCACACAAGGCTCTCCACGACTTGGGCCCCAAGTACCTCAACGACCGCATGACCTTCTACACACCCACCCGCCAGCTACGATCGACCAGCCACGCCCTCGCCACCGTACCACGCATCCGCAGAGCCACCGCCGGAGGAAGATCCTTCTCCTACCTGGCAGCCAAGACTTGGAACTCCCTCCCCACCCACCTGCGGCGAGCCCAAGACCATCTCACCTTCAGGAAGCAGCTCAACACCTGGCTGTTCGAGCAGTAACACACCCCTCTCCCCCAGCGCCTTGAGACCCTCCCGGGTGAGTAGCGCGCTTTACAAATGCCGTGATTGATTGATTGATTGATTGATTGATTGATTGATTGATTGATTGAATCATGTATCTGGACTCTGTTTCAGATGATGGGTCTGTCTCAGATGTGTGACCTGGTGAACAGCAATACATACCGGCAAGTTCTTGGAGACACACCAGTGGCAGCAGGTGAGCAGTGTGGCCTAGGTACGCAGGGGCGGCACTCTCTCTCTCTCTCCCCCTCTCTTCTTCTCTCTCTCTCTCTCTCTCTATCCCCCTCTCTTCTTATCTCTCTCCCCCTCTCTTCTTCTCTCTCTCTCTCTCCCCCTCTCTTCTTATTTCTCTCTCCCCCTCTCTTCTTCTCTCTCTCTCCCCCTCTCTTCTTATCTCTCTCTCCCTCTCGTCTTCTCTCTCTCTCTCCCCCTCTCTCCTTATCTCTCTCCCCCTCTCTTCTTCTCTCTTACTCTCTCCCCCCTCTTCTTATCTCTTTCTCTCCCCCTCTCTTCTTCTCTCTCTCTCTCCCCCTCTCTTCTTATCTCTCTCTCCCCTCTCTTTTTCTCTCTCTCTCTCCCTCTCTTCTTATCTCTCTCTCCCCCTCTTTTTTCTCTCTCTCCCCCTCTCTTCTTATCTCTCTCTCTCCCTGGGGTTGGTGGCGGCGGGTGTTGTTGCCCTTTCCACCCTCTGGGTTGCATGTTCAGTTGCCCAGGTGCATCTGTTGTTCTTCAGGTGTGGCTGTGGGCTGGGCTCCCTTTTGTGGTGCAGGCTGTCGTCCGACTTTTCACCAGGTCAGAGCAGGTGTTATTTTCCTGCTGCTAACGCGCCTTATCATCCTTTTTGTGTTCTTATTGCAGATCTGGCTGGTCGTTGAGAATGTTGTGGAGTGGTGTTGTCGCGGCTTTTGGCACGGGAACGCCTACTCTGCATCTCATTAGCGATAGTTGCGGGGGACATCTGTGGCGATGTTTTTTGCGGCTGCTATCGCGGGTAAACTGGTGCTGTGGGATGTTAACACCAGCTTGTGATTGGGGCGATAAGTTTATTGCCACTTTGGCTGCGATAAAGTGCCGTTGACTTGGCGATAGATCCTTGTGAATATGCCCCAAAGAGTACTCACCCATTTATCTAATCTTAAATCAGATATTGTGTTTTTACAATAATCCCATATAGTTGCTTCAAAAGTCTTAAAGCTTAATCACCAATGGGTAGGGAATGTTTTTTCTTCCCCTGGTATGGGCAAATGATATGGGGTATTAATTCTTTGCCATAAAAAAATGTAATGTTTCCCTTCTTTCTCAGAATTCAGATGATGAAGGTTGTTGGTTGATTGTTCATCTTAAAGGTAATGATATACCTATCTCTCTGATTAATATTTATGTACCTACTAAAACTGATAATAATTTTTGACCTGCTATAGCTACTCAATTGATGTCTATTCCTACACAATATGTTATTTTTGGAGGTGATTATAACTTAGGGGTCCTTTACAATTGCAGGCAGATCGCCTCCGCCGGGCCGGCGGTGGCGATCCACCCACCAAATGTCCCTGGTTCACCCCCTGCCACATTAGTATGGCGAGGAGCACTGCGGCGGATGGAAAGACCGTCCGCAGCTTTTCCGCCGGTCGGATTGCCGGCCGGGAGAAAAAGGGACACAATATGGTGGCGGTGCCTTGCAGGCACCGCCATCCATAATATGATGCTTACCTTTCTATGAGGCAAGCGGATATGGGCATTGGGGGCCCATTGTGGGCCCCCAGGAGGGTGGGGGGTGGGTGGTTGCACTGGAGGGTACCTCTGGTACCCCCCTTCATTGGCATACACAAGGTGGCAGGCACCGTGCGGTACCTGTCACGTTGGGCATGCCAATGCACAACATGCATATATTGCATTGTGCAGGGTGCAGCTTACAGCACCGCCCACCACAATGTAATATATGCAGGATGCGACCGCCGGGGTGGTGGTTGCATCCTGATTGCCATAGCGGGACCGCCTCACCTATGGCGGTTGGTCCTGTTTACTGTTACAGTGGCGAGCAGACAAATCCCGTCCGCCATGGTAATGGACCTTTAGTTGTTGATCCTTATATAGATTGTACTTCTAAAGTTCCTTTTGTCCCTTTTTCTGATGCACCAACACTTTACTACGCTAATTATTCGCAGATCTCTCGTTAACTGCTTTGTGTAACCCGCAATTACGACAATATACATTTTTCTCACCTACTCATTGATCTCAATCCCATATAGATGATTTATTTGTCTCTAATTCACTAACACAACACATATTACATGCAAATATTGGCTCCATATTAATTTCTGATCATGCGCCAGTAATATTAGATTTGGAATTACTCCCTATTTCTATGAGCAATAAACGATGGCGCTTTAACACTTCTTTATTAATTGACCAGACTTTTACCTCTACTTTTGAATCTTTTATTACTGAATAGTTTAATCATAATACTTCCTCAGATCTATCTTTTCCTGTTGTATGGGATGCTTTTAAAGCTTCAGCCAGAGAATTTATTATATCTTATGTTGCTAAAAAGAAAAGACATAATTCTCAAAATGGGCTTGAAATTCTTAACTCATCAGATTGTTAGGAATGCTCTATACTACCACTAATTCTAAAGCGGACCTTAATAATCTTATTATAGAACAATTGAAATATAATACATTATCTACAGAAAATGCTAATTCCTATCTTCTTAGAGGTTGGGCCCGTTATTATTCAGGCCAAAACAAAGCAGGTAGACTCCTTGCCATATATCTTAAAATCAGGAAAGAACGTACGAACATTGATTGTATTTTACTGGCTCGTCTTCAATCTTCAAAGATGCAGATATCTTAGCGGAATTCAAACTATATTATACTACTCTCTATACCCCTGAAACTATTCCAGATCCTGCAGATATACAACACTATCTTTCTTCGCTGCAAAAACAGTTTCCAAATGATCTAGACTTTTCATCAATGGCAAGGGATATTTCTTTGAAAGATATTTCCCATTCATCTAAAGCTTCAATTGCCACTTTCAGATGGCTCTTATTTGTCTAATACCTAAAGATGGAACAGACCCACATTTTTGTAAGAATTATAGACTAATCTCTTTAGTTAATTCTGACTATAAAATGTTTGTTAAAATTCTTGTGCTTCAGCTAGACCCACTCTTGCCTTTTATTATTTGCAGAGAACAATCAGGTTTTTATTAAAGGTAGAAATATCTCTGATAACACTGGAGTTTTCTTTAAAATATTGAATAAATCTAACAAATACCTCCATTCACTAGCGTCCGTTTCTCTTGATGCAGAAAAGGCCTTTGATTTATTTTATATATTTGAAAGATTTTATATAGCGCTGGCTCGACCCGGGGGTATCAGAGCACTTTACATGTGCACAAAAGATTACAGGACAAAGAACAGTTATTCAATAGCAGAGCATTCATGCAGGTAATATAAAACAAACTAATTAAACAAAATGGGCAAAGAGCAATATACATGAAAAGGAGCTCACGGAGGGCTATTTTACACAGTAACAACAATCGCAGGTAAAGCTACGTAAAGAGTGAAGGTGGGAGAAAAAAATGATTTTGGGCTGGGCTGGTGATGAGGAATAATTAGATAAGAATAGGTGGAAAGAACCACATTGGTGAAGAGGAGGAAAAGTATACAGAGAGAGATTTTTGGAGGAGAGGGATAAGGGTAGTAGGTGGAGGAGAGGGCGAGAGAAGGGGGTAGGGAGAGAGTGAACAGGCTGAAAGATAAAAAGAGGGGAGGAGAGGTGAGAGATAGGAGTGAGGTAAGGGAGAATCAAGATGGGGGAAGCAGAGTGTAGGGTCAGAGGCAAGGTTATGGATCCCAATACTTGCTGAGAAGTTGATGTTTGAGGTCCTTTTTCAAGCTGAGGTAGGAGGGGTTGCATCGCAGATCCTTAGGGAGCGCATTCCAGATGTTTGGTGCATTTCCGGAGAAGGAGCGTGATTGTGTGGTTTTCTTTTTTGACAAGGGGGGAAGAGGAGGAGAGCGTTAGTGCTCCTCATGGGTCTGGAGCAGCCCGCTTTTCTGAGTTTGTTTGTGAGGTACAACGGAGTATTTTGGTGTAGAGCTTTATGCGTAATGCATGCTTGTAGGAGGCTCTACCTTCAACAGGCAGCCAGTTAAGGGCCTTAAGGGCTGGGGAAATGTGGTCAAAACGTTTATAGTCATCGATTAGCCTGGCCGCTAAATGGAGCACAGATCTGAAGGGGCTAGGTATACTTTAGGGGTTACTGTGAGGATAGCGTTACCATAGTCAATTTTCGAGAGCACTAATGATTGGACAACCCATTTGAAGTCTTCAGGTGGAATGAAGGGTTTGATTTTCTTCAGATTATGGAGAGTGAAGAGAGCTCCTTCAGCTAAGTTTTTTATGTGGTCGTTTAAAGTTAGGTTTTTGTCAATGGTGATATCAAGTGATTTCACTGAATTGGATAAGGAGAGTGACCAGTTGAGGGCATTAAGGTCAGAGATCCAGGATTGGATGGGGAGCCTGTTGATTTTTGGAGAGAAGAGGATGACTTCAGTTTTTGGGGGGTTTAGTTTGAGATGATTGGAGTAGAACCAGGATTGGATCTTGCTCAGTGTTTTGTTAATATGAAGTACATCACAGTGGGACCTAATCTTATAGTAAAGTTGGGTGTCATCAGCATAGAGGTGATAATTGATTCCAGCTTGTTTCAGAATGAGGGTAAGGGGTTCCATAAAGAGGTTAAAGACAGAGGGGGAGAATAGAGCCTTAAGGGACACCCAGGGAGGCAGGTGAAGGGTTTGAGAGGCAGTCATTGATTTTGATTTGTTGTGTTCTGTCTTGGAGATATGAGGCGAACCATTTGAAGACCAGACCGTTAAGGTCAAAGCGAGTCATGAGCGAGTTAAGTAAGGAATTGTGGTTGACTGTATCAAAGGCAGCAGAGAGCTCGAGGAGAATGAGTAGGCAGGACTCACCATTGTCAAGGGAACAATGGATGTCATCAACTATATTTAGCATGGCGGTTTCATTGCGGCAGCTTTTTCTGAAGCCGGATTGCAAGAAGTCAAGTAAATTGAAATTGTTAATGTGTTTATCCAATTGGAGCAAAGCACATTTTTCAAGGGTTCTGAAAAGAAGTGGGGGGTTAGAGATAGGGTGGAGATTGTTCGGGTCATTAGGGTCAGCAGTGAGGTTTTTAGGAATAGGAGTGATTTGTCCGAGTTGAAGGAAGTCAGGGACACATCCTGTGGAAACGGAGGTGTTGATGACAGTAGTCCAGTAAGTGGCAATAAAGTGGTTTAGATCTTGGACAAGGTTATAGGGGCGAGGGTCTTTGGTGTGTGAGGTTGGCTTAAGTTTGGCAATTAGGGTAAAGACTTCGAGCTCAGTCATGGGTTGGAAATTTAGCCAGGATGCATTGTCTCTCAGTTGTAAGAAGAGAAGGCTGGATTCAGGAGGGGTTGTAACGTGTAGGCAAACGTAAGAGAAACGAGGTAGAGTCAACAAGGGAGGAACGTCTAAGGTAATGTCAGTGGCAAATGGGGGATTGGGTGGGACCTGAGTTAGATGGAAGGACTGATCAATTTTGGCAATTTTATCCAAGAAGAAGTTGGCAATTTCCTCACATCTGTCGTTGAGGCCGTTAGGTCAAGGGGGGCTGAAGATGTTTGATTTCAAATTATGTTAAACAGTTCTCTGGGTCTGTTTTTGGCATGATCGAGTTGTGTTCGGAAAAAGGTAGCCTTTTCATTGAAAATTAGTTTCTTATAAGTAGATCTAGCGGCTCGGAGGCGGGCTAGATGGGAGGGGGAGGGATGTTGTCTCCATGTTCTTTCCATCAGTCTAAGTGAGCGTCTTTCTGTTGGACTTGGCCCTTCTGGCAAGTTCACCCCTAGAACTTTTTACATTTATCCTAGCCTTTTTCCTATGTTGTACTAGTGGTTTTAGGCCTCTAGGCGCTTTTACACTGTGTCCCAGTGGAACGTGCGTGTGCTCTGTGTATGTTTTAGTGAGACTGACCTGCCCTTCCATAGGAATGCATGGGGGATCTGAGTAAGTTAAGTTCTGATAAGAGAGGAGTGCAGGGTCGAGTTTGGTATGTGCGAACTCGTGAGATTGAATGCTGCGCGATGATGTGTTCGGCGTTACTGTGTCTAGTGTAGAAGTGCCACTTCTAGAAGCTGGCATGTCTGTGTAATAAATGTGAAGTGACTCTCTGGCTCGTGATTGGCTGGTGTGCCTGGCTCCAGGAGTCAGGATGGGTCTGCCCCGGTAGTGAATGGAGAGATCTGCATGTTGATGGCAGGGACGAGTACACCTGGGACCTGAATAGGGCTGGGCGTTCCCTCCACAATGCTGGCTCCACCCCCTGTGGTGCGTCTGATGTCCCTGACCTGTCCTGTGAATAGGGAGAGGGGCTGAGCAAAACAAAGTGCTCAGGAACCAGTTGCATCTGGTTCGCCCCTTCCCTGCACCTTTGGAGACAAAGGATTTTGTGCATAAAAGAGGGGCTGTGACCCCATGAAAATGTTCTTGTTCTTGTGTTCTGACTTTAATCTACCAGGGGCGTGCTGCTGTTGGGGCCATGGGGAAGGCTTGCCTCCCTGGGCCCTGCCCAGCCCCTGGATGCCCTAGATACTGGAGGACTTCTTTTGGACCCTCCTGCCTGGCCTGAGGATGGCTGGGAGACTGTCCTTGCCCTTCATTCCTAAGGACTTATTATTTTTGTTTGCTGTATTTTACCCCTAGCGCTGGGTGAGCGCTTTGGTTCTTTTCCTACAGAGCGCTTTGTTTTTCCCTTACAGCGCTGGCGGCGATCCTTGCCGAGGGAACCCCGACGTAGGGATTCCCCCGCTCTGGTGTATTGCGGGTGCCCACCCCGCTTATATGTTTGGTGTTTATGGTGGGTGCCCACCCCGCATTTGGCCTGCTTCGCGGGTGCCCGCCCCACTTCTGGGAGCCCTAGCGGGTGCCCACCCCACATGTCAACATGTCAACTTTATTTCCACACCGAGGGAGCCTACCCCTCTCACCGCCGAAAAGAAATCACCGCTGCGGCCCGTTCGGCCAAACCGGAAGTCAGGCACTCCTGCCCGTGATGGAGGCGGAGCCTGCAGCCGGCCAGAAGCGGCGCCAGAGTGGTGAATTTGCAGGGGCTCCCGTGAGCAGTTGGGAGCCCCGGTGACGTAGGGAAGGAAGTGCGGCGTCCGACGACCCAAGCGGGAGCCCACCCCGCACTGAGATGCGCTGCGGGGGAAGCCTGGAGCCTTGCCGGCTCGATATCCAAGTCCCGGGTCCCAGGAGGGGGCCCGGGTGAAGGGAGGCAGGCGACTGAGGCTGACGATGGCAGGCCGGGGCTCCCAGGAGTGCAGGGAAGCCCCGCGCCATGAGAAGAGTGCTGCTGCTCCCGCCTGCTGGGTCCGGAGAAGTCCCGGTCCCAGAAGAGGGACCAGGTGTGAAGAAGAGAGCCCGGTAAGTGGGGGCTCCGTGTTGTTGGTGCCCCTCGAGGCACAGTGCCCTTTCCATAGTCTCTGAGCGGCCCTGTCTTGCAGCGGGCCACTCCAACGTGAGCCAGTGCGCTCCAACGAGGGGGCCAGTAGTTCCAGTGGCGCCGCCGTAGCAGGCCACTGTACCGCTTGGGGGCAATGTTATTTTAAAGAGCCCCCAACAGGGCCCAGAGGGCACCGTTGTGCCAGGGCCCATTTCGTCCTCCCCCCCCCCAGTTCATTAGGGGACATCATGATTGTTCTAGAGCCTAGAGGGCTCCAATAATTGGCGCATATTGATTTCAGGAGCCCGTGCGCTCCATAGGGATATGTTTGTTTTCTGAGCCAGATGGCTCCAACGTGGGGCACATTGGTTTCAAGGGCCATTGAGAGCCCAGGCCTCATATTTAACTTCCACAGCTGCGCAGCACTTAGTGCCAGCTGCAGTGTTTAGGCCCTGTTCTTGTCCCCAGCTGCCCAGCAAGTACTTGCTGGGCAGCTGCTACGTTTAGGTTCTGATGCAACCTGGACCCTAATGTGATTTAGGTGCTATTGTGATTTATATACTAATGCGTTGGGTGTTAGGAAATGTACCGTGTGTAGTACGTTTTGCACACCCTGTGCTTTATACCTCTAGCTAATTCTGACAGTGGTCCATGTTGCCCTGTCTTGTGTAAATAGTCCCCTGTAAGATTCTGCCCAGTGCCAGTTGGCACAGTGTAAATTATGTGATTATCATCTAATGTGTTTATTATAATAAAAAAGGCTATTTTTTATATATAACCTTGTGTGGAGTTTCTTTTGTGGTGGGCCTAGGGTGTTGTTGCTGTGTGCGCGCGCAAACGCTTTACACATTGCCTCCGGGATAAGCCTGACTGCTCGTGCCAAGCTACCAAGGGGGTGAGCAGGGGTTATCTTTGGCGTGTAACTCCCTAGCCCTGACTTAGAGTGGTGGTCTCTGCCTGGCTTTGGCGCAAGCCTTAGCCAACCAGAGATCCCATTTCTAACACTTTCGGTATTGAGATCTGAGATGAACCAAGATTTAGATGGAATGTTTCTTTGTTGTTTGGGAGGGGCTAAAAGGTCTACGACCTCATTGACGGTCTTATTGAAAAGCTCATTGAGCTCATTGGCATCTTGGGAGAGAGGGGTGAGAAGAAGTTGTGCTTGGAGTTTAGACTCAAGTTCACCAGGAGGGATTTGATTAAAATTTCTGGTCCATTCCATGGGTTTGTAATTTTTAGTGGGGGGGGGAGGGGAGTGGATTCGATCTTGAACAAAATGAGGTGATTGTCAGACCAGTCTAAGGAGAGGATGTTTGAAAGGGAGGCCAAGTCATTGTTGGAAATTATGGCATCAAGAGTGGCCCCTTTGGTATGGGTGCGAGTGTGACATAGTTGAACAAGGTCATTGATCTCTAGAAGATTAATGAGGTGGCTGACTGTGGGGTCAACAGCATTGTTCCAGTGGATGTTAAAATCTACTAAGAAGAGATTTTTCGAGTTGGAAAGTGAGGTTTGTGTAAGAAGGTCGGATAGTTCCTCAGCAAAGGGAAGAGAATCACCCGGAGGGTGGTAGATGTTATGCAGACGAATTGGGGAAGAACCTTGCACAGTGAGTTCAGCGCCAAGGTATTCAAAGGTTAAGTGGTCAGTGTTCTTAACACAGGTGAGTTGAAGTTCATTTTTATAGATTATAGCTAAACCACCCCCTTTTCTCTCCGGTCCGTATTTCCTAATGATAGAGTAACCAGGGGGGTGAGTAAGTCAAGGATGGCCGTCGAGTGGTCATTAAGCCAGGTTTCTGTAAGGAAGGCAATGTTGATAGTTTCACAGAGGATGGTTTCTGATATTTCAGTCTCATGTCAGACAGCCCAGCGGCAGTTAACAAGCATGCAGGAGAGGGGCTTAGGGTTGACTAGGTGGGAGAACAAGAGTGTATGGTGATAAGTTGAGCTGGGAGCCTAGGGGAGATGGAAGAGGAGGGGATTCTGCTAGTTCCCAAAATCACTGGGATGCTGGAATAAGGGAGGGTATGATCAGTAATCAAGGGTTTAGGTAGCTTAGAGTTGCATAAGTCAATAAGGTCAGAAGGGGAGAGGTAGTTCATAGCGCGGAGAGGCCTATGTGTTCTGCTGCAAAGGGGTGTAGTTTTCCAACGGTTAAGTTGGGAGGTGTTTGGTAAGCAAGAACAGGTGAAATCAGTATGATTAAGGAAGGTCCTGCCGTTAAGGGCGCCTCTCTGAGTTGCATAAGTTCCGTCTTCACGGTTGAGAGATTATGTTCAATGTTAGATAGTGTAGGAGAAATAAGATTGAGGGGGAGCTCAATTGAAAAGGAGTGGGGGAAAGAGAGGGTTCTTTGTCGATACGGGAAGAAAGTCTGATGTGTGGAGGGGGGGAGATGCCAGGAGGGGGCGTCAGAGGTTTGATTAGGTTGTTGGATGTGGTGACGGAGGGGTCAATCATATAGAAAGGCCATGTGGTAGGAGATAATGATATGATGGAGTGAGGAATGGAGGGGGAAGTTACATCAGTTTGAGGGGGAGAGTGAAATTCAGAGAGGGAGATATTGGCGCAGGGGGTAGAGTCAGGTGTTCGAGGTGAAGGGGCTGGGAAGCAATTGCATCAGGTTGAGGGGAGAGAGTGCAGTTCAGAGAGGGAGCTATTGGCGCAGGGGGTAAAGCGGGAAGTTTTGGGTGAGTGGGTCTGGAAGTAGGAGAGAGGTTAGAGGTAGTGAGAGGGGTTTGAGGATGTCGGCCGTTAGATAAAGAGTGAGTTTGGATGATGGTGTGTGCAGTTGGGATGTCTAGGGGGGTCAGAACCGGGGGGGGGACACCAAAAGGGTGTCAGACAATTGGAAAGGAGAAGGGTTGGGGACTGGTTTGGATAGATGGTCTGCCAGGGTACTGAAATGGTGGTCAAATATGTTGAGGTGGTATTCAGATGCTTGAATGAGGATATTACCAGTTTTGAATATGGAAATGTCAATTTCACCAAGAAAAGCTGGGGATGGGGAAGTAGAAACCTGGACATATTAGGACGTTAGATGGGACGGGGTAAAGTAGACAAGAGAAAGGATAGAAGAAAAGAAGGGGGGGTGAATATTGTAAAGAGACTATATTAATGCGAGAGGAGAGAAATGAGAGGTGGAAAGAAGGGGTAAATAGTCTAAATATTAGGTGGTAGAGAGTATAACAATAAGAGAACAACAACATAGCAAAAATGTTTCAAAGTAAACACAGATTATGAACATTACAATGAGAGAACATCAGCAATAAGAAACCTGGACATATTAGGACGCTAGATGGGACAGGGGGTAAAGTAGAGGGGAGTAAGGATAGAAGAAAATAAGTTGGGGTGAATAATGTAGAGAGAAAATATTAAGGCGAGAGGGGAGAAATGAGAGGTGCAAAGAAGGGGTAAAGAGCCTAAATAGTAGGTAGTAGAGAGTATAAGAATAAGAGAACAACAACATAGCAAAACAGAAGTAAATTCAGAGTATTTCAGTGATGACAGAAGGAACGTGGTCAAACGTTCGTAGCTAGGTTAGGTAATGAGAAGTGGGAAGAAGGGGTAAAGAGTAAAAAATGAGGTAGTAGAGAGTATAACAATAGGAGAACGACAAAATAGCAAAGCAAGAGTAACTTAAGATTACTTCAGGGACGACACAAGGGACGTCTGGATTGATATTTTATTTTTCAAACACTTTCGTGGTTTGGTTTCGGTCCTAAACTTATTTCTTATATATTTTTATTATGTAATGCACCAAAAGCTTTTATTTTTTCTAATGACTGTATTTCCACTTCTTTCCTTTTAAAAAGAGGTGTTCGTCAAGGATGCCCTCTTTCTCCACTTCTTTTTATTTTTGCACTAGAACCTTTTCTTGGTAAGCCCAAACAAAATTCTAATTTTGGGGGTTTTCAACATGGTAAAACTCATATTAAGTTGAGTTTCTATGCAGATGACATCCTATTATATCTATCTAAACCAGAATCTTCTCTACCAGCCTTCCTTTACCGCCGTTGATGCCTTTTCTTTACTTTCTGGTTATAAATCGAATCATGATAAATGTGAAATTCTTCTTTTAAATGCTTTCTGTTTCAAACGAGATTTTTCTTCTACTCATTTTACATGGAATTCCCAAAAATTTAAATATTTGGGTCTTTGGTTTCCTCTTTCTATTAAACATACTCTAACTTTAAACATGAATCAAGTTATTTCCAATGTATCTACTTCTATATCTAAATGGCACCCTCTTTATCTATCTTGGTGGGGTAGACTTGCTATTACTTAAATAATGCTTGCCCCTGTTGTCTTTTATACTATTTCTGCTATTCCTTTCACCATTCCCTTCTATTTTTTCAAAAAGATTTACTCTATATTATCTTCTTTTTTATGGAATTTGTCTCTGGTTATGCTTAAACGCAACAAATTGCATGGTGGTGTAAACTTTCCTGATTTCCAATGTTATCAATTCTTTTCTTCTCAAACAAATTGATAAATCTTTATATGATTCGGCTTCAGATCCCTTTCCATTGTAGAAAGATATTGAACTTTCTTTTCTTTCTACTTTTTCGGTCCAAGAATTTCTTTCATTTAAACATAAGACACACTATCTATTCTAACCTATTCACGAAACTACTCACAATCTTTTCCAATACATGCTTCTTTCACACCTTTCAGGCAGTGGTCGGTTTCTTCAATCTTCAATTTGGCATAATCAACTTTTTATTTTGGAAAAAAGGTTTACATGCGGTTCATCAACTTAACCCAAATGATAATTTTCTTACATTTTCAGCTGCACAATCACTATACAACTTCCCAAAATCATTTTCCACTAAATTTAATATTTTGATCCAATAATAACTGATTCCTTATTTTCATTATCCTCGATTTTTCCTCCAATACTACTTCATGACAATATCCTTCACATTTTAAGTGCTCAACCAACTGCCTCTTATATTTATAAATTACTCATTAGGCTTCTAGATGATAGGAATGAGACAAACATTGAATTACAATGGGGGCAAGATTTTCACACCTCGTGGTCCATTATGTTTTGGGATAAAATGAGGTTAAAAATTTGTAAGACCTAAAAATCGTCCAGTACAATTCAAACGCTTTTCTTCTTATATAACAGACTTAAGATTTCCCCAACTAATAGGAAGGTTTTTAGAGTTTAAAAGTTATTTTTTATTTGAGTCAATTATAGATGAAATTGAACCCCCACATGCATGTGCACTTTACTTATAATTCCGGTATTGAACTCTACCCCTGAATTATTTCAGAAGTAGATGGACTCAGGCTACTGTAACTCCAATGTGCCCTGCTTGCTCTCTTAGTCATGAATCATTAGAGTTAGACCATTGTATGTTTCTTTGCCCCTGCTATGCTCAGACTAGAAAAAAAGTGACTTGTACCCCCATGCCAGATTTTATCATATAGGCGACCAGCAGATGCCCTGCGAGTTTCTGATTCAGACACCACAAAATGGTTAGTGTTCGTCATCTCACGGCACCTGCTTTATACCTGGTGCATTCGATCTAAGGTGTTAACCGCAAAGTAAAGCAGAGTTCAACATAGGTCAAGGCACAGAACGCTAATACAATATGACTTCCTTGATAATATTTCCCTGTCTTTTAATGTCAATTGGTTGTATGCTTTTTGTTTACATTTTACTATTTTACATTTTTATAAGTTTTATGATATGACTATTTATGATCCAGTGTACGTTGCATTTTATTAAGAAACTCTGTTGTTTATAAATTCTGTGAAAGATCTCTATTTGATCGAATAAAGAATCTGTCTACTCCAACTTCTTTACATAAATGGAAATCTGTTATCGCCTCAAATTGTTGGTCATGTATGCATGCTGATTTATTCCATATGCTCTTTTCCTGTCCCTACACTCATCAATTCTGGTTGAAGGTATGATCTCAAATTAATATAGTTGTTCACACCCATTTTCCATTCTCACCTACAAATATTTTTTTAGGCACACTTTCTGAACATTGGCAATCTCTTACATGTAATACTGCTATTGCAGACTTACTGATTGCAGCCGCTTTTCAGCAAATAACAAAAAATTAGAAGCAGTCCTCACAACTTTCTTTTGAAGCTCGGTGGTATAGTGTTTGTTACAATCAGTGACTTGATCATGCATACGTCTCCCCCTTATCTCTTTTTCTAAAAAGAGAACATATGTGGTCCCCATATAACTATTTTTTTAGGGGACGTGGCTAAGATGGCCGCCTCGACGGACGCGTCTGACTGAGGCTCTGTGTCCGGGCTTCCACCTCGCCCGATCCCGATGTAAGCGGCTAGGTCTTGCTTGCGCCTGGAGGTGCCCTGGGGCACAGGGGGGCTGACACCGGCGGCCGGCTGACGATCCTGGGTCCGAGGTGCCCGAAATCCGGTGTCTAACGCGGAGCGGTTGCGCCAAGCACAAAACGGCGCCCGCCCGATCTGCAGATCCTCGCAGCAGCCGTTAACTAGCGAGGGGCAGCGGAGATGACGGAACATCGGAGGCGGAGACCCCGCGCCTCCACTCATGCCTGTCCAGATGCCCCAGAGGCAAGCACTGTAGTGGGAGCTGCTGGGATCGCAGACCACTGGTGCCAAGATCCTTTGGGCGCCAAGGACTCTTCCCCCCCCTCCCCCCCGTGTGGGGGCCATCTGAACAGCTTTGCAGCCCACGTGGAGCAGAGACGAACGGAGGCATGCACCAGTGAAGACCGATCGGATTTGACCCGCAAGAGCTGCCCCCACTGCCGCTGGACGAGCCACGCGGCATACTACTGGTAACCAGGAGGCGGGAGCACTGAGGAGCCCCGGGCAGCTGCCGGTCCTAAGGTGGGTCAGCGCATCGGCAGGGGAGATGGAGTGCGGCGTCCGGGGACGCTCCCTGCGAGAGGAGGCCTCCTACGGCCCTGGGGAGGCTCGCCTGACCCTAACATGGCAGCCCATGATGCTCCAGCCTAACGGCCTGAGCGGAAGATCGGAGAGGCCTCGGTGAATAGCGCGCCGCTTCCCGGGGCCCTGGGGTGCTGTCCCGGCGCTCACCTGCACAGCGGTAAAAGGCCCCCAAGGACATACCTGGAGCTGGGGGAGGACAGTGAAGGCCTCGTGGAGAGCTGGCGCTGGTTCCGCCTCGCTAAGAGGGCATCGCCGGTTCGGGCAGTTAGCCCCATCCTGGAAACGGAGAGAGGGTGGAGTTGGTCGCCGGCGAGGGGGGCTGTCAGTGCCCTCGTGGGCGCGTAGCGCCAGTGGACTTTGTCAATCGCGCGGCCACCCCATCCTCTACATTCCTGCCTGCCCCGCGGGCGATGCGCACCTGTATTGACGACTGGTGACATGGCGGCGGTGCGGACCGCCGGAGGGCCCCCTAGCTGGACATAACCACATCCCGTCCCATTGCAGCGCCCACTTCACACTTGGGGAGGCCCCCCTACCGGAAATCATGGGCAAACCTAGGGCGGCGGCGTCGGTCCCCGGGGCCGCTTCAGGAGTCCCGGCCGGCCCGCCCAGTGGGGCCTCCACGACCGCCGAATCGGCGAGGGAGCCCTCCTTATCGACCAAATTGGATCAGGTCCTGGCGGCGATAAAGCAGTGGCGACTCTCCCTGGAGCAACAGCTGGGCACCCTCACCACGGATGTCAGTCTCCTCCGAGATGATCACCGCAAACTAGCGGATAAAGTCACGGACAATACAAAAGCGGTCGCCGACATTCAACCTATGGTGGAAGCACACCAAGACTCGATGCACACTCTGATGGTCCGCATATCCACCATGGAAGAACGCATTGAGGATTTGGAGGGGAGATCGCGGCGCTGCAACATCCGCGTCCTTGGGCTGCCAGAGGGAATCGAACGATCGGACGCAGTAGAGTATATAGAAGCCTGGACTAAATCGTTCACCCCTAGCGAAGACCGCACAGCGTATTTCTCTGTCGAGAGGGTGCACCGTGTCCCAGCACGTCGCCCACAGCCGGGAGCCTCACCACGCCCAATGCTCGCCAAGTTCCTTCACTTCAGAGACCGAGACGCCGTGCTCCGGGCGGCCCGACAGTCGGGCCCACTCCGAGTTGAAAACAAAATCATCATGATTTTTCTGGACTACTCCCGGGCAGTCCAGCGCCAAAGGGCATCCTTTCTTGAGGTGAAACGGCGCCTGCGGGAAGAAAAAATACAGTACTCTCTCCTATTCCCGGCCCGCCTGAAAATCATTCACAACGGCGTCACCCACTTCTTTGCAACACCTGAAGAGGCGCACGACTGGGCGGACCAGCACTGCACTGTGGGCCGGAGGACTGGGCGCCCCCAGGAGCGGCACGCAAACACCAGGGGCCCCAGGAGGCAGCGCTCGCGAAGAGGACATCGTCCTGGCACCCCTGCGTTGCCTCCGCACACACTGGGGTCCCCGGACTTGGAACAGATAGTTCAGGAGCGGCGCCAGGCTCTCAAAGCGGCAGCGGGCCTTTGTCCGGCCTCCCCGGTGACGGACCTTGAACGCGCCCCCCATGTCTTCACGTCCGAGGAAGAGGAGGACAGTGAGGCGACACAATCTGGAGTGGACTCGGTGGCCTTGCCCTCGGTCACCCCGCGCACGGCGGACGACTTGATATGACTGGTTCCATGCCACCCGTTGCACCTTCATAGTATAGAGAGGCTCTCTGCCCCGCAACATAGTTGGTCCCGCGCTCCCGGCGTCCCCCTGCTGCCCCGGGGGCCCACACCCCTGGGCGCGGATTAACTGACCAGAAGCTCGCCATAGATAGCGCGCATAGACCACAAGTTGAGCCCCCAGCGGACGCAGGCCGACCCCCCTTTAAGTAACAGGTTGATACTCTTGTACCACTCGGGAGTCAGTTTGGACGTATCGCACTTGGCGATAGGTCCTCCGTGTTGGGGCAAGTTAAGTTCGCCTCACCCCAGTTCTTCCTTCCCTTTCCACGCGCACCCTCTGCACTATGCCCCAACCCACAAGCCGCTGAGCTGCTGCAGTGACGCACTAGACACACGGGAGCGGGGTAACAGGCCATGGGTCGGGCACCCCTGGGGGAATCTGCTGGCCCGTCCTGCGACATGCGCTAGACACGCACACTGATGGCACACACCGTTAAAACCACAATTCTCACTTTGAACGTGCGAGGAATGCATACTGCGCGCAAGAGATACTCCATATACGCCTACATCAAGCGTCACCACGCACAAATTGCACTCCTGCAGGAGACACTCCTCACAGCGGGGGAGGTGGCGAAATTACGTAAGAGATGGCGGGGAACCATATGTGCCACAACTTACTCAGCATTCACCCGAGGCGCCCTCATATGGGTGCGTCCTGGGGTCCCCTTTCAGGAACTGTCACATACAATAGACCCGGAGGGCCGATACGTCCTACTTCTGGGCCGGTTAGATGGTCAGACGGTGTTGCTGGGCAGCATTTATGGGCCTAATACAGAACAAAACAAATTCTGGGATGCGCTGTCCGCCCCCTTAAGCACATACACGCAGGCACCATGGATCCTGGGGGGCGACTACAATTGTATACAAGACATAGTATTGGACAGGTCCCACCCGCCCCTTCCAACCTCCCCCATTGTAGTGCAGGCACAACGGTTCGCAACGTGGGTACGGCACTGGTCCCTGGCGGATGCCTGGCGAACTCGGAACCCAACCACCAAACTCTACTCGTTCCACTCCAGACTGCACGATCTTAGAGTGCGCCTGGATTGTTTCCTTTGCTCCCCCACCATCCTCCCGGTCGTCGCAGACGCTGATTACTTAGGCAGAACTATTTCAGACCATGATGCCCACACGATAAAGATTCAATGGCGTCCGCCACATCCTCCTATTCCCACTTGGCGCCTCCCCAGGGATAGCCTTGACGACCCGGTTTTTAAACAAACCCTGGAGGACCACATTCGTCATTATTTTCAAGAGAACACGGGCACGGCCAGTACGAGAGCGCAGGAGTGGGACGCGTTCAAGGTAGTAATGCGCGGTACCTGCATTCGCCACATTTCTGGAGTTCGGCAGGTACTGGAGAGGGACATACAGCGGGCAGAACAGATGCTAGCCGAACTCACTAAGGAGTCTAACCCGGCTATTGCCACGCCGGCCAGGATAGCTAGCGCAGAGACTGCCTACGCAGAAGCGCTGGCAAGTATGCGCCGGTATAACTTCGCGGCGTACGCGGCTCGGGTTCATAAAGAAGGCGATCGGGCACGCGCGCTATTGGCTTGGCTCGTTAAACAGGATTCGAGCCTCCCGACACTCACGGCCATTCGTACTACACAGGACACTCTGGTATATTCGCAGGACCAGATACTCAAGGCCTTCCAAGAGCATTACACGCTCTTGTATACCAGCCCTCACCCCCGGTATCGGACGATGTCCTCGCTGAGTTCCTGGATCGCGTCAGGCTCCCCCGTATAGACCATGACACACGTCAGGAACTTGATAGCCCTATCAAGGCGCCCGAGATTCGGCATGCAATGAAGGCCCTAGCCACCCGCAAAGCCCCCGGTTCTGACGGCTTCCCACTGGAATTCTATCATGCCTTTGCGTCTCAGCTAGTCCCTCAACTAGAGTCACAATTCCAGGCAGCTTTAGGCGCAGGGACTCTGCCTCAATCCATGCGCGAATCCGTCATAGTATCCCTTCTCAAACCGGACAGAGACCCGCACCAGCTGGGATCCTACCGGCCCATAGCCCTACTGCCGGCGGACTACAAAATTTACGGGAAGGTTCTGGCAGACAGATACAACACGATCCTCCCGCAATTAATCCATCCAGATCAGAGTGTATTCGTGCCAGGTAGGCACACCTCTTATAACATCCGACGGCTGTTCCACGTGCAGGATCAGAAACGAGAGCGGTTCCCACGGGCAGCGTGCCTGGTGCTGGACCTCGAAAAAGCTTTCGATACTCTCTCATGGGCCTACCTATTTCGGGTCCTACAGCGCATGGGCATCGGACCCAAATTGCAAGCCTACACTCGGCTTAGTTACTCTGCGCCCAGCTCCAGGGCGCTCATGGGCCCCCTCATCTTGGACTTCTTTCCAGTCCGCCGTGGCACCAGGCAGGGATGCCCACACTCCCCCTTGCTCTTCGCCATAGCGATGGAACCGTTGGCGACCCTGTTGCGTGCGGCTGGCGAAGAATGGGGAATTCCTATAGGTGACTCTATCCACTCAGTATCGCTACACGCTGACGACGTACTTATATATGTCTGGGATATTGCGGCAGATTTGACTCCTATATCGCGCATCCTGCGCGATTTTGCCGAAGTGTCGGGCCTCAGGGTCAACTGGCCCAAGTCCACGGTCTATCCCCTGGCACAGGCCACGCCTCGCTGTCCGATATGGTTAGAGGATGTCGACATCTCCTGGAGTCCCCAAGCGGTCCGTTACTTAGGCGTCAGACTTTATCATACGCTGCAAGACATTTATGAGGGGAATTACCGCACACTGATGGGTGGTATTCGATCCTCGATCCACTTCTGGAAGGGTCTCCACCTGGCTGTCATTGGGAGGATAGCTGTTGCAAAAATGATTCTAGTCCCGCGCCTGTTGTACCTCTTCTCCAATCTCCCAGTGGTTCCCCCGCGATCCCTATTCCGCGAGCTGGACACCCTGCTTGGGACCCTCATCTGGGGTTCTGGTCGCCGGCGTATTGCCCTGGCAAAACTGCAATTGCCCCTTGACCAAGGCGGGCTAGTGGCCCCCTCATTCGAAGCGTACTTCCTTGCCGCCCAGCTGCAATGGGTATCACGTTGGACGGCGGGCCGGGCACAGGGGGAGCTGATCACTGAGGCGGGGCACATTCAAACTCCCACCATCCACCGCATGCTGCTGCCGGGCGCGGCACCGCTGCCATCTGGTCCCCTCCAGGTAATGACTGCGCTGGCCTGTCTAGCGCGTGTCCATCGTCTTAGTCGGGATGCTCCCCTGTACTCTCCGCTGCTGCCGTTGGTGGGCCTCCCCAGGGGTCAGGCGCATTACATGGAGCGAATGCTGCAAACATGGACAGATCGCGCCGTTACGGAGGTGGGGATGTTATTTTTTTAAGGGAACTGGCAGACATTTGGAGCATTGGTCGGAGACTTCGACCTTCCCGAAGGGCAATTCCTACGGCATAGGCAGCTTCTCACGGACTGCCGTAGGCAGTGGCGCGCGATCGACACGGAACCCTCCACGCACCCGGTCATCCATGCGATCCTACAGATGGGGCCAGGACGCCATCTAGTCACTTGGATCTACAAAGCTATGCGGACCTTGCGGCAACCCACGCTTGCACCCCTCAGAGAGCAGTGGGAAACTGACTTCCGCAGACCTCTACACGATAGAGAATGGACCAGGGCCCTGGAACACACCAATAAAGTGTCCCGTAATTACCGTTTTAAGAATATACAACTGCACATCCTGCACACGGCGTACCTCACTCTCGAAAAATTACAGAAATACTTGCCTGAGTTTGCTTGCCCCAGATGCCTGGAACCCGCTGCCTCGTTTATACACATGTTCTGGGACTGCCCAACACTGCATAGTTATTGGCACGCAATTCATACTGCTCTCCGCACGTTCACGGGGTTGCAAGACCTGTACACATGGGAGGCGAGCGCCCTGGGTATACACAGGCGGCACAAACACAAGAAGGTGGAAAGACGTTACGCCTCCCTAGTGCTTCTCCTAGCCAAACGGTGCATCACCATGCACTGGAAGACACCGGAGGGGCCCCCCCTAGCGGCATGGGTAGGCGCAGTCAAAAAATGGGGTAAGGCGGAGGAAACATTACTCAGAACGGAGGAAGCCCAAGGGATACGCAAACACCCGATCTCCCTGTCATGGGCCATGTTAAGGCATTCCTTTGCGCACGAAACAACAGCTGTGGCGGGCCCACAAGCGATCGATCCCCCAGCGCAAGCCAGGAGCCCACCCAGGGAGACACACGAGAAGACCGGGCGCCCGGTGGGTCGCGGTCATAGATAACATCTGTCCCGCTACCACACTTCCATATAGGCGGTAACTGGCACCCCCGCATCCCCCTCCTCATCCGACTATTCTCCTCCCCATCCCCGCGCTTGCGAAAACTCCGACATCATCCCACGCGATGGTCCAGCGCTCAGGCACAAGACTACTGTTGCTCACTGTGAGAAGTTGGCCTGGTATATGATGTTCACTAGTTAAAGTGACCACCTTGTACCATGCCAAGCAACCCTTATGGTGTGGTTGTAAGTCAACCTTTTCGGACTAGCTGCCCTAGTGGTAGCGTAGGCTAAGCAGTCTTTGAGGCTAAACTCGTGAAACGTGTTAAGCAAGCTGTTTTACCAAATGCAACCCCCTTTTATACCAATGAAAGGACACCACACAGATATATATTCAAAATATATATGTATTTATTTCTCAAAGTAACCCCTAGTCTCTTTATGAGCACAGGAGCACAAATCGTCAAACAAGATTACAGTAGAATACACAGAAGTTGCACTTTATATGGATAGGCCCTGGTGGCCACTCAAACCATATACTAAAATAGTGGTATAAGTACCACGAACAGAAAAGGGAAAAGGCCTAGGGCCTCTAGAATCGCTGGGCCTACAAGGAGCTAACTTCAGTTAGTGACCAGGAGGTCCACGGGTTGCGTGTGCAGAGCAAATAGTCACACGCGTGCTCCCATAGGTTTCAATGGGTGCGTAAAAAGTACAAAGTTACTGCAAGGAGGATCTTCCGGATGACCTAGGAACTTAAGATTGGAAACACAGACACTAGAGATGATTCTCTACACTTGGGCACCGGAGTGCCAGCTTTACCTCACCCACAGGAAGCGGGTGCATAGGCGTCGAAGTGCGTCGGGTTTCTTCTATCTGTTCCGTGGAGCCTGTGGACAAAGATGCTGCAGGCGGTCGGTCTGGAAGAGATGCGGTGGATCCAAGAGTGGATCGGAGATGTTGAAGACCTGTAAGCAGAGGGGACAGTGTTCACAGTCACTAGCCAGTGACCAGCGTGGCACCAGGTGGGTACCAGGCGATGTCGGGTGCAAACAGGAAGAAAGGTGTAGATTGTCTCTGCAGCCACGTGGTCCCTGAAGGTCGACGATGTCCAGGAGTCGGGTCACGAGCTGTCCCACGCAGGCTCTCGCTGTCGGCGGTGTCGGCGACTTGATCGAAGCAAACAAGCCTTGGCAAAAGCAATTGTTGTAGGAGATGAAATAAGCTGATGGTTCTGACCAGCAAGGTCAGAGGAACTGCTCCTTTGGAGGGGAGCAAGGGCCAGTCTGGAGCAACCAGACCAGCGGTGTATTTCTTGTAGTTCGTCGCCAAGATGGCCACTAGCCAGCGGGCCAGCAACCGGTTAGGCGCGTCGAGTGGCAAAATGCAGAAGGGCCCCACGCAGATCGTGGAGATGCTGGAGGGCTCACCTTTGGTGCAGATGCTGCTCGGATGTTGGGCTTCTCAGATCCCAAAGCACAACTTGGAGGGAGCCTCGGTTGTTGCACTTGTCAGCTTGTCGTAGTCGTTCCAAGATGGCTGGCTCCACGTGTCTCGGTGCCTCCACGGGTCTCCTCTTTTCAGGGACTGTGGATCGGGCGGTGAGAGGTCTGGAGGTCCAGGTCTTGTCAGTCTCTGGGCTCGGGCTCCGGCGGGAGGCGGCGGCAAAGCAGACGTTGATCCGCTGGATGGTGCTTGCGTTAGCAAGGTGGTCACTCCCTGACCACAGGGGAGATTTGCTTCAGTCCTCTGTGCGGCAGAGCGTCGAAGTTCCCGTCTTCTTCTTAGTTTCAAGTTGATTCCAGGATGTCTGAAGTCTTAGGACACAGCTCCTACCTTTAAGCGGATTCTAGGGGACGGACTACCTGCTAGGTCCCTCCCTAAGGGTGGGACCAGGAAGGGGGGTGGTTACACCCCCAATCCTTTGTCCAGCTCGCCCCAGGCCCGGGACTGGTGTGCCCCAGGACCGGTTTGAACTGGCATATGCACCGAGGCTCCTTGTGAGCCTCAGGCATGTCTGGTTCTATTCAAGCCCTACCTGACCAATACACAAAATCCTGTCTGGGGTGGTGCACGCACCTCCCCTGGCAGGAAACCCTTTGTCCACACCTCCCAAGCTGGAAGGACTCCCAGCAGCAGGAGGGCAGACTTGTGTCTGTGGTGGCAGCATCCATTTTGTGGAGCTGAGGCTATGTCTGATTTTACCCGGGTTTCAGGTACTGTACATGTCGTGTCCCTCTAGAAGGGTGGAATGCTAACCCCGTCGCCAGAATTGGCGAGGGGTTAGTATTCCAATTCGTATGACACCTTACTCGACATGTTTTGATAAAGCCAAACCAAAGTTAGCATTTAACCGCGAGGTTCATAATGCACTTAAGAGTATATGGTATGACAATATCTGGAAACAGTAGAAGGAAGTTGTTCCGACCACTGCAGACAGGCTCAGCTCATGCCAGAGCACCATCTCACATGGAACCAAGCACTCTGCCTTCAGGATTGTTAAGGCCTGCCATAGGAGTGACTTATAGGTTACCAGGTGTCCCATTTAAGGTTAGGTATAGGTATACTACACCTAAGTAAGAGGTGGTTACACCAACTTACCCCAGCTGAGTGATCAGCCAGTTGTGTCAAATTTGTTAGGCCAGGCCAGGGGTGGCATAATACATGCTTCAGCTCCTGGTAGGCCTTAGATACACCAATGCCCTGGGTACCTAGTGTACACTGGTACAGGGGCTCACAGGGTGATCCAATTCCAATAGGTTATGCACCTAGGGTGCACAGTGTCAATTTAGTAGAGAGAACAGCAGGCTGGGGGTCTGATTGGCAGGCCCACAGCCTCAATATGTCAAAAACCAGTGAAGCAAAAAGCAAAAATTTGGGGTGACCATAGGATAGCAGACCCTACTCTCCTACACTCACTTTCCGCAGCATAGTGCAACTCCCCCCCCCCCAGTTTCTATGTCCCCAGTTGGTTGAAGGTTAACTCATGGCTGCAACCCCATAGCTTGATGATACACCTCACAGGGGAATAGGCACACTACATGGCTCTTATGCGGCGCAGTGACCGCCATGGGCATTGGTGGGGCATGCCCAGACGCAGACCCCGGACGTCTGTCTGCAGCTTACAAAGAGTAGCATCACGCAACCCCACGGGTCCACGAGCTCGGGGGCCCCCCTGGGCTGTGGCTGGGCGCTCCTGCCTTGTGTAGTTATGCACCAATAGTAACTCCAAATGTGCCTCTGTATGTAATGTTTATGCAAATGCCAATAAAAAAAGAATTTTCAAAAAAAAAAAAAAAGTTTTTTTAGATACTTCTGTTCGAAACTTTACACACCATCACTCGTTGTTGGAAGAAGATCCCAAGCCACCATGAATTGTTTTATCTTCCTTATTTTTTGTTTCTCTTCTTTTTTTTAATCCTATATTGCAACTATTATTTTTCAGATTGTTGACATTTTTTATCATGCTTTATGCTCCCCTGTTCTTATTGTTGTTTACAGCCATATTATCAACTCATTCTTTCCCCTCCGACTTTCTCCTCTTTAAATCCATTGTATCCTCTCCCATGTATGCAACTATTTTGATTTTATTTACTTTTATTGTATTACTAATTACTCTATTATTAATAGTGCATTTAATCTTTAGCTGATTGAATACACTTTGTTGTATTTTTTCTTCATTAAAGTTTCCATTTTTAAACTAGAAAAACATAATCAGACAATGTATTTCTCCCATTGACTTCTATTGGAGTAGAGGCAATTTCAGGTGGAAGAGAGCCAAAATTAAGCCTTTTTGGCCTAAAAAATCGGGTCTATTGAAATGTATGTATCATGGACGATATATATCCAAAATAAGTAGTTTTTTCAGCGTGGCATTATGTAGGATATTACTTTATATTCAATCAGATATGCTTTTAGGCATGTTTTTAAGTCAAAACATCTATTATGAATGGTACTGCGGTATGTTGTTTGTTGAACCCATTACTGTGTTAAAACCCATAAAGTGTGGAGCAAACCATTCATTTTATCTGCAATGCAAAACGCTGATTAATTGCGTGTAGGCGGGTCTGGCAAAGCCAGGGGCACTGAAATTATGGGATTGTGTAGCCGCTGTGCTTTCCAAACAATTATGGTTTTAGTGCACTTGAACTCAGCCCACCATCTGATGCATACATTTACAGATTTCAACAAAAAAATATGTGTAGGGCAAGAGATACTAAAAAAATCGCCAGATGTCAATTGCCACAATTGAGTTGACAGTGACAGGCCCCGGGACTTTGCAAAGTTACTTGTCATCCTTCATTTGCAGGATTGGTGTTTTCAGGAGTTGTGCTAGTACATACATACGAGGTGAAACATTTGTCTAGATGGAAAATATGAATGTGTGTTTAAATGGCAAAGCAGTGCATGCCTCAGTACAGGGGATATATCACATTGTCCTGGACTCATTTGTCTTTTCTTGTCCTATAATTTAGTCAGTCCAGCCGCATAATGCTGTTTTCCATTACCGCATAATTAATTCCAGTGGCTCCGAGTATAGATTTAGAATTCAGTACGAGGATTCAGCATCTCTGGGGTTAACAATGCATGCTCATTTCCCTAGTGAAAGCCAACCGCGCCACAGCCCTCTAAAAGAGAAACGAAACTTACTGTACGAGGAAGCTGGTCTGATTTTGCAAGAGCACGTCTCCTGTAGAGCACTCGAGTTCACTGTCTTTCCCGGAAAACAGGCAGAGGCAGTGAGGTGAAGCAGCAGTGCCCCCAGAATGGCCTATCAGCAGCCGATCTACAACCCGGTGAGTAACGGGGATGGGAATGAAGTGTCTAAGAAACTGGTTCCTGGGCGCCGAGACTTCTCGCATCTGGCTCGTGTCCAAGAGTCTGTTTCTGAGAAGAATGTAAGAGGGGGGTGTTCTCGCTCAAAAACCGGGGAGCGTTGGAGACGAGCAGCGCCGTTCTAGTGCTGTTCAATTGAGTGAAAAAAGACGTATGTTTTGATATGTTTATCATGTAGCGCCGCATACGCTTCAACATTCAGGATAACAATGTTTGGAGTGTTACATTTTTGTAGGTAATCGAAACTTGGGAATCCCCTCCGAAAACGAGGGCGTGTTCAGGAGGGATTTGCTGTTCCAAAGAAAGTAAATCCACTTTTGAGCGGCAATAAGCAGGGTCGTATTGGGATCACGTCCTTTTATGAAACTGTTTTTGGATAGTCTCATTAAGCTCAGTTTTTGAGAAATGTTTGATTAATTATGTATTTTAAAGCTCACGAAGCCAGAGACATTGGTGAAACCTCGGAGTACTACACTTAGGCTGTGCGGGCGCAGTGAAAGAAAGTGGCACAAAGGCGACAACTGATGTGGCTGTTTGCCACATCACATGGCCGTTTTTTTAACCGGCAGACCGGTATTTTAATCTCCTGGCCGGGAAGAACATTAAAGAAAATCCCCTAAAGCTGGTATTTTCTCCTCTGAGCAATATGTACTTTAAACAGTAAACATAAGGTGAACGTAGTTAAAAAATGTGGTCTATAGCTGGTTAAATGATCTATGACAGATGATTAAAACTAAACAAAGGCAGAAAAGCCATGGTAAGAAGGAATACGGACGATTTTAATATTGGATAAAGAATCCTCTTTCATTATTATGTTCCAGCCTTTGCAGTCTCTTAAAACATGAGCAAGCAGAAGTTTATTTTTTATTGTAGTTGTATATAGTGAACTCAGGTCAAGAACAGCGATTATATGAGCACCAGTCACATTACAGAAAATCAAATTAATTTCTATTTTACGCCTTGGGCAATTAAGTCATTTGCCCACAATTATAGGATGTTGAGCTGAGCCTGGGACTCAAACCTTTTTCCATAGTTACAAATTCGGCAGCTCTGACCCTAAAATTACATTCTCTCAATTTTCCTGTCTGGGAAAGGTGCCTCACAGCAAGGCCTATGCAAACATACACCAATGGCATAACGAAACTTGAGGGGGGCCCCTTGCAAAGTACATGGTGGGGGACCCCACCCTCCAAACCCAGTCAGTAGCTCTAAGGCCAGGGACCCAACACTTCTGCACAGGGGGCCCCCTGGAGCTCGTAGGCACCTGCACCGTGGGGTCTACTGTTACGCCACTGACATACACCATCCGTTACCAAGGCCTCAAAGACTCTGGAGCCGAGGTGTCAAAAACAGGCCCTCAGCGAGGCTGCTTCATTTACTCTTCACCCTCCCCACCCTACTATAACCTCAGGGTGATGGCTTGGTAGGGGAGGGTTGAAGATAAGCACAGAGCTGCTGCTGCTCCAGGGGAGCTAGGGTGATAATGGCTCAACGGCCACATAACCTCCCCCCAGCCAGGCACCTCAGTTTACCAGCTTGCCAGAGACGTGGGGCACTGGTTGTGGGTGTCTGCAGCAGCCAGAACAATACTGGCCTAGCGACGTTGCTGCAAGCTACCCCCTTCAAGCCTGCCTGCCCACGATACTAGCCCCACATTACAGTGGCCTGGCAGGGAAGAAACAGTAAGATTATCTGGGCTGGTTGACAGAGCTACTATCAAACACCTGCTCACAGGCAGGCCCGGACTGGCAATGCCGGGCACCGGGCAATCCCCCGGTAGGCTGCCAGGGGTGGGGGACGGTTTTTTAGCAGGGGGCCGGTTTTGTTGTTGGGCCGGTTTTTTGTCCGGTGTGCCGCATTAATCAATAAATAGAGAAGTTGAAGCTCAGTACAGACCGACTAGAGACCTGCTAGTAGTAGTCTACGTCTCTCCTCGCTGATCCGTGCGGGGGCAAAAAAAATCACACCATCAATAAATCTCCTGATTTCTTTTTCTGTACTAGTGCTGTGCAAATGCAATCGAGATCATTATTTAAAATAGCGGGTGGGTCGCGTGCGGCGCAGATGTCTCCGCCGCCGCGTCTGCGCTGTCTCAGTTCGCCCACCGTAGGGTGGGGAGGGGCGCGCGGCATTGGTGGTGACATGACATGCGTATTGGGGTTCGCGCAATAAAAAGTGCGCGTGACCCGTGAGGCCAGAGCATTCCAGAACAACTAAGCCAGCCAGAGACTGAGAGGCACGCTGCACTCACCCCATAATTTAATTTATTTGTAGTAGCCCCTGCCCCTGCCTGCGTGTCCCACTGTCCCTCTCTGCTGCTGCTGCCAACTGTCTGCAGACTGCCGCCGGCCCGCTGCCCGCAGGTGAGTGCATTTTTTGCAAATTTAATTTTCATCATGGCATTGGTACTAGTCTGTGGGCCGGTCCGCGGCCGGGCCGGGATTAAAACAAAAGATATAGAGGCGGCCTGCAGCCGGCAGTCACTTCGGAAGTACTGCAGTCAAGTGCATTGTTGTGAGGACGATGGGTTTTTTGGTGCAGCAGCCTCTGCTATGGGCTCACTAGCTCCAAGATAAGGAAATATAATCGCAGGAGCTCACTGCTGTATTTATCAGGTAGTTGTGGGGGGGGGGGAGAGGGAAATCTTGCGAAAGCACCCTCACAAAAAGGAATTTAGAAACACCTGGCCTCCTCACTGACATCTCAAATAACACACGGCGGTGAAAGGCCTATGATGCAAGCCTTTGCATAGACAGGCTGACTTGTTGCTCGTAGCAGTGGGAAAGCAGATTAAAAGGACAGTTTGAGAGGGGTTCTCTTCTCTGTCATGATCAGATGGTCGGACCAGATTATAATTTACAAACTGGTTTAAATGTACCTAGCACAGAGAGGCTCGAACCTCCCCTTTGTCTTTTTGAAATAGTGTGTTCTGTAATATTGTTAGCCATAAAGTTAAGAAAATACTGAACAAGAGGTTACAGTTTGAGAAAGTCAAAGCAATGGGCTTATGTTTCACCAAAAATCACTACTGGGTGGCTACTATAAAGGGGGCTGTCCACCACATAGAAGTTGGGATTCTCTGTGTTGCTATAATCATGCTGCATATTTTCTTCATCAGGCTTGTGCATAATAAATAACTATAGATGCAGGCCTTTGTGTGTATACTGACTTGGGGGTTGAAAAATGGAACCCTACCTACAGATTCCTTGTTGGATCTTTGGCAGGTGTTATTCCATGTTTCCTTACGGACCATGGCAGGGTCTTTGATGATGTCTGTGGTATCCTCACTGCATGCTCGATAGACCCTAACCACAGGCCCTAAGGGTCCAAGAGAGTTGTTCCTGGTGTGGCCAAAACCTTGGGATGCATAAGTGAGGCTCCAGAATCAGCCTAGGACCACTATACCCTTTCAAACTGAGCTCAGACACCCTCTTTTCTAAATCAAAAAAAAGGCAACGTCCAGCTGGCAGTTTATTCGGATAGGTTTTCCCTATTCTTTCAGACGTTTGTTAAGCTCAACAGTTAAAAAGGAAGCCCAACTTACCTACAAACACCAGACTCAGTTAACACCTGGCTGTCTTAGTAACATTGACAGATGTGTACCAATTTAAAGGGAATATGTATCTCTAATATAGAGTCTCGTAAAATAACTCTAGCTTTAATGTTCGACTGATCCCATTCCAAATTTGTAGACACTGTGCTGCAAGTTCACCGGCCACACTAGGCTCTGCAGCAAATCTCAGACTTCAAGGCGACCCTGCTGCAGCTTTTACAGATGGTTTGGAACTCTCTGGTGCACCTTTGGGCCCCACAGATTCATCAGGAGCTTGAAGTTGGTTGGGCTTCTGGTGGCGGTTATTCCACCAAAGCCAACTGACCCTGTACTTCCTCTCTATTTCATGGTCTATAATGCTCCCTGATAATGCTCATTCAAGCACCAGTGGTTTCAAAAGTAGAAACATCTGCTGCAGCGACGGCCCGTGTAGGGCGTTTTAGTGGGGCGGTGACGTGGCGCAGAGGAGGGGCAGGGTGGGGGGGTTGCAAAATGCGGCATACGGCCGATTTCAGGTAAGTTACGAAAACAATTAATAAAACGAATTTCGTTGCGTGTGCTGCATCGCCAAATGCGATGCAGCGCGCGCAACGAAATTCGTTTTATTATTTTTTTTCGTAACTTACCTGAAATAGGCCGTATGCCGCATTTTGCAACCCCCCACCCTGCCCCTCCTCTGCGCCACGTCACCGCCCCACTAAAACGCCCTACACGGGCCGTCGCTGATCTGCTGAATTCGTGAGCGCCTTGAATGCCGAGTTCGGATGGCAAGGTCCGGACCGGCGCCAGAAAATGATCAGTTGGACCTAATATGGGTCTCTTGGCAGCACAAGGAAATACAGCGCCGTTTTCATGGTCATGGTATATGAGGCTGTAGAGATGAACAGCTCTGCCAAAAAAGGCAGAGAAAAAAACATAAAAATAACATATAATATACATTGAAAGGCATAGTCAGCTGGCTTAGTGGCTAACGTATTAACCGGTCGCCATTAGGACCACATGCACGTTATACCTTGGTGTGCGATAAAACAATTCCTACATGTTTTTAATATTTTCAAAATCTGGCACCAATTAGCATGCTAGTGTAACACGGAGCATGAAAATTAAAATACTTAGGTTAAAGCCTTTTACTCCAAAACGTTCTTAATGCTGCTAGGTTTTTAGCTTCAAAACTAGACGTTCCTCCGTTTTATCATGAAATTCTGCGTATGCATTGTCAACAGGCCACTAATAGACAAGCACTGGCAAAGGCAATAGGTCTTGCCTATGCAAGAGCTATTTGCTTTGGCAATGTGTTTTAGCCATGCTGTATACCAGTGTGGTTACTGGTCAGCATGTCTAAAAGTTAGTGGTGTGGAGTACCGTGGGGTAGATTGGAGTGGGGTAAATTCGGGTAGGGGAATAGTGTGGATTGGGGTAGAGTGGAGTGGGGAAGATTGGCGTAGAGTGTAGTGAGGGTAGAGCGAGGTCGAAGGGAGTGGGGTGGATTGGGGTGGATTGTAATGGGGAGGCATTAGGTAGTTGGGTAGATCAGTGTGGTAGATTGGAGTGGGGTAGATTGGATTGGGGTGGATTGGGATGAAGTGGAGTAGATTGGGAAGAGTGGGGTAGATTGGGAAGAGTGGGGTAGATTGGGAAGAGTGAGGTAGATTGGAAAGAGTGGAGCAGATTGGGGTAGATGGGAGTGGTGTGGGGTAGATTGGAGTGGGGTATACTGGAGTGGAGTTGGGTCTACTGGAGTAAAGTGGAGGGGGTAGATTGGAGTGAGGTATATTGGACATATTGTAGGGTAGATTGGGATTGAGTGGGGTAGATTGGGGAGGTGTGGGTTAGATTGGGGTGGGGTAGATTGGGGTAGATTGTATTGCAGTGGAGTTGGATAGAGAGGTGTGTGGTGGATTGGGATGGGGTGAGGTAGATGGGAATGTGGTAGATTGGAGTGGGGTAGACAAGATTGGGTTAGGGTGGGGTAGATTGGAAAGGAGTATATTGGAGTGGAGTACATTGGGGTAAATTGGAGTGGTGTAGATTGAAGTGGGTGGAATTAGATGCAGTAGACTGGAGTAGGTTTGTTTTTTTAAAGCATGTTTTTATTGTAATTGGTAAGAAATGCAAAAGCTTAATAAGGCAATACAGATAATGCAAGGTATCCATACCATTGCCATATCCAGTTCCGCATGCCCAATAAGGAGATGGCGGCAGTGTTTGTCAATTATATGTTATCATTGTAAACTCATCTCAATATAGATTGGAGTAGGTTAGTTTGAGGTGGAGAGGGGCAGGGTAGATTGGAGTGGGATGGCCAGGGCATGACTAGTTGTATATTGCACGTTGCCTGGGCCTTGCCTGCCCTGACTCCCGGAGCTGAGACAGTGACACACACGAACGAGCACAGAATGATTAAGCCACTCCGAGAGTCCGGCTACGCTAGTCCTACCACCCGCTTCATGTCATAAACACAAAAGGCAGTGTTAGGGCATTCACTTACCCAAGAGCGGTTAACACAGCACCCCTTCTTGCCTGGCTGTCGCCTGGATGTGGATGGCTGGGATCAAGATCTGTTCAAACTTCAAAGACACATGATGTGTATTAAAGTAAATTGCCGCTTCCTCATAGAGTCGCCTCTCTCTAAACCTCCCCCTAGGTTCTGAATAAAAGATTGGTCTACCCTTTGTGCCTGTCTATAATCTGAGATTATATCAGTATTCCTCTGTATCTGTCCTGTAGATTTGTCTTTTTGTCTTTCCTCTATGTCAGTCTGCCTTCTTTGTCTGTTATCTGTGTCTCTGTCTGTGTTCCCCTTTACCTGTCCTCACTCTATCTTCCTGTGTTTTTTATTGTCCTTTGTGTGGCTTCTTGTGTGATTGCAGGTCAAGCAGGCCTTCAGGCAGACCTACCTATTTGTGTATCTTCCTATGTATTGGTTATTCCTTCGTTCCGGTCATAGATGCATCTGTCTTCTTTCCTATGTGGTAACAGGACACCTCCTGCCAGTCTCAGGTTTGTTCAAAATATGCAAACATTCATACTGGAAAACAGCAGGATTAGAAGAAACTGTGCCTTTCATCACTGTGCACTGTCCCAGCTGCCGTCAGACCATGGTTCACCCCAACTGGACCCTCAGAGGTCACACCACACACATTCATTGGCAAGACAATGCCACTTTCAAGACCGCTGCCCCGAACCACCCCTGAGAAAGAGCTGTGTTGTCAACAGAGACATCTAAAGATTTTAGGACTGCACAGGAAAGAGGTGGGCAGACAGGTCACATGGATCAAGCAAGAGACGTGCAGATGTGCAGAGGGCACAGTTGGCATCCCTGGTTTCTTCAAAGCATCTCTATTCCACTCCCACCTCCATCCACATATCTTGTGGGAGCTGCGCTGCCTATGTCTATCCTTGTTTCAGCACCATCTTTATGTACGTTTCTTTAGAAATCATTTGTCTCTCTTTAAAGAGCTTGGAAAAGGAGAACACTTTCATATCGGGTTGTCTCTCAGCTAGCTTGTGGAATCAAACTGTTCTTTCTGGTGGTATTCTGGTTCTGGCAGCAAGGTATGGAAATATCCAGTTAATTTGAGTTTTCTCAACTACTTTAGGACACATTTTTGACAACAAGCATTGATAAAGTCAGCAGGCCTAGCTTTAATGTGAAAACTCATGGAAACAGCATGTGTGCTTCAGGTACATGATGTGACTGGGTGGGTAACCTGGTGCACTTTAAGGTCATCCTCTACTATTTACTGTGCTTTGAAAGTTGATACAATTGAATATGTAATGGAAAATGTGCTGTAAAATTCACCATTTTGGTCTGTCTTTTTCCAAAGTTTTCTTGGGGGGAGAATCCCCCAAATTCCCCTAGTAATCGTCGGGTTCGCTCGCTGCGCTTGCTCGCTACACACCATGTGGGGGCTGGTCTCACTTTTACTTTGTTCTCCCCGATTCACTACTCGTGTCTATTTTTGGTGCTCTCTGAAAGAATGTCTATGGGTACATGATCTGACTGGGTGGGCGTAACCCGGTGCTCTTTAAGGTCATCATCTACTATTCACTGTGCTTTGAAAGTTCATACAATTGAATATGTAATGTAAAATGTGCTGTAAAATTGACCATTTTGGTCTGTCTTTTTCCAAAATTTCCCCCAACCCCCCCCCCCCCCCCGCCCCCCAAGTAGTCGTCAGGCTTGCACGTTGCACTCGCTCGCTACGCGCCGGATGGGGGCTGGTCTGGGAAAATTTGCCAGGGCTGGTTTCAGTTCCCAGTCCGGCCCTGCTCACAGGTGACCCTATGGCACCATCCCATCGCCCAATGCCTGACTGCCCGCCTTCCCAATCCGATGCTGGCAATAAGAGAGAGCGAGAGCAAAGTCCAGAGAAAAGGATGGGGAAATTATGTAGAGAAGGTGAGCGTTTGTTTTAATAAATTTATAAATAAATGTAAAGCATCCTGCATCTCACCCTTTCCACTTACCGGTCATCCACGGACTCGATATTTTTGCAAACTTTGTCAGGCACCCCCTCACTTAGTATATCTTCTCCTCTGCCCTCATTCATCATTCCATATTAGTCTCCCATGTACGTAGGGTTGGGGATCCTCTGGCATCATTGAAGCGACTTTGAAAGAAGCAATGTTGCTGATGTGGATATCAGTAAAACAATAAAAACATAAATACCAACCTTAAGAAAACAAGTACATATATTTTAAAGGTTTTTTAAGTTAAAATACATTATATCAGTCACAATAAGTGGAAAAGGCTGGCTCAGGTTCCTACAAAACCTATACCTTTCCTCCAATGTTAAAAAATAAATTCTCCAGCTTAGTACAATATTATCTGGGCTAGTGGATTAATGCACCAGGGAGAACCAAATAATGCAGCAGGGGTGAACTAAATTATGTGTCAGCAAAAAGCAAATTATGCAGTGTAATGCACAACTGTTTGTAATAGAATTACATACTTTTTTTCACACATGTTTCACCTCCTTAATTAAATAGCCCACATACAGCAATAAGCAACATAAAGATGGCCAGTCAACGTTTGTGAATGGCTTAGTGGCTGCAGCTGCTGACCATGTGACTTGGGGATCCAGGTTTGAATCCTAGCCTCCACTCAGTTTTCACAGGAAATCCCCTTGTGCTGCCGAAAAAACAGACGTGTAACATAATCTGTGTTTGCTGTGAAGGCCTTTATGTTCTTGGGCAAGGTTTGTGTAATGGAAACCTTTCTAAAATAAAATGTGGATTCTAGCTGGCACCCACACTCTGTCATCCTTCAAGAATTAAGGAAAAGCAGTAATATTTGATGTCATAAAGAGATACCCATGCACATGGATGTGCAGCATGGCTCAAAGTAAAACAAAAAAAAGAAAGCGCAGTGACTCAGTCAGCTGTGGCATATCACTTTTTAAAACTTTTCTACTTTCAACCATCCTGCAGAGCAGCCTTGTTTCGGTACAGCTTGGCACAAAATCATCGGCAAAGCCAAATAGTAAAGCTATTTGGCTTTGTCAGTATTTTTCACATAATTATAATTTTGGAACCTTCTCCAAAAGACACATCTTTGGTCGTTATCAATGCTTGTTAAAACCAGGAATTGCTAGCCCTTTCGTCCCTAACATTAGTAAGTCCCAGGCCTCAGAGAAGGCATGCATAGCATATGAATTGAGATACAGAGCACAAGCAGGACTTGGTAAAGCCAACCTGGGTCAGTGGTGACCAGTCTGTTGGGTTTGTTTGCTAGTTGCAAACTAGAGGTGGGCGAGCCACTGAAAGCTCGAGCCAGGCTCGAGTCTGAAGCCTGGCTCAGCTCGAGATCCTGCTATAACCTCAAGCCCATAATGAGCTGAGCTTTCATGTGGTTTCTGCCTGCTTCCATATCTGTACTCTGGATGTGGTGTTAGGGCCAGAGCTGCCTACCTAGGACCTGTAAAACACGGTTTGAGTCTCAGTGTCAGCTAGGTATTCTGTGATTCTGGGATATCACTTCATTTCCCCATCCCTGCAAACAATGGGGCATATTAACAATGCGGCGATATGAAATTATCGCCGCTTTTGCATCCGTTTTCGGGCGAAAAGCGGCGATAATTTCATCGCCTTATCAGCAAAGACATGCTATCGCATGTCTTGCTGACTTAGCGCCCGTTTGCAGCACGCCTCCGATCGCATCTCTAATGAGATGCAAAGGAGGCGTGCCTGACAAGACTCCCTTGGGAAAATATCGCGAAGGCAGCTTCGCGATATTAACAAGGGAGGGTAGCGATTTTTAAAATTGCGTTAAGTATGCCTTAACGCAGGAATTTAACGTCTGTTAAATTCCTGACTACGGCATACTTAACATGGGGGGAGGATTTTGTGGCTAAGACCACAGGCCCTATCATCTAGGATATCACCGTTTTCCACCATGGAAAACGGCGATATCCCAACTATCTCTGGAATTTTTACCGCCTCGGCGATGCGCGTTGTTAATACCGCGCAAACCAGGCGATGAATTCCAGAGATAGCCGGCGATAAATATGCAAGCGCTAAGCGCGCTTTGCGATATTTATCGCCGGCCCTTGTTAATATGCCCCTATGAATGGTGGCCTTGTGTAATGAAATGGGCAATTGTGTGAAGTGCCCAAATACCTTTGTGTCTAGTTCGAGCTATAACCTGCTGAAAGGTGAATGAACTAAAAGGTAAAAACAACCACCTTAACATAAGTAATGTTACTCTATTATAATCTGGGCCATTGCAGGGTTTACGTGACAATTGCCTTGCCTCTTAGTTTACTAAAGGTTCAAGTTTGAAAAGTATCACTTTTAATAAAGACTCCTCAATGCAGTGCCATAATGTGAATTATTAATGTCAAAACTTCCACATGCTAAAGAAATGAACTTTTTTTCGAATTTTGAAGAGAGTTTATCATATTTTACGTGGTGTTTGGTCTATGATTTACATAGCACACATTTTCAGGGCTCAGCTCCTGCGTGGGCTCTGAGATCTGAGCCAGACCCTTGGCTAGGCTCTTGCTCGTCTCTCCCTGTTAATTTGCTGGCTTTCCCACCTTTATTGCAAACCCAAGGCCAGCCCTCCCTCACCCCCCAATCAACTTACAGAGCTCCCTCTAGGGAAGGAATGTTTTCTAGTAGTTACGCCATTGATTGTGCAGACAAGGTATGGGAGTTCCATAGCTAACTTACCAAACTGTGTGATGTTGGTCCATCGTTTTGCATTCATTAAAATCACATTATGTGAAATTTAAGTGTTACGTACTCCACAATAAAAGGGCACATTTCCACAAAGCCTGGAAATGTGGAGTTCAACCAATTCTGGTTTGTTAATAAAGTGTTTCTAATTTCCTAATGATTATATAATTACCAAAATGAGTCTGAATTTCTTTACCTTCTTGTGTGCCAAGACATTTGCATCCGGAAACCATGTTTGCTATTTTTTTCCGGCAACTCCCACATGGGGGCCGAGTACATCACTGTAATAATGAAGTCCATTAGCCAAGGTGTAGATTATGTAAGATGATTTATTGATCTTAGTTGCAGGTAAGTATATTCATAGGTCGTTAGCTAAGACCTTAGGATAGCCCCACCAGGACCAGCCTCCCTGCTGCTCAGCCCATACAGCAACTGTCCCGCTGCACCTCATAGGGACCCTAACATTCCATTGCATCACCATGCACTCCAACATTCCACACAGCACATTCATACTGGCTGAGCAACAAGGACCAGAGTACCAGAGAAGATGCATTCTACAATACAACACATCTTTCCCCTTTACAGAACACATACAAATAATGCAATACAACACATCTTCCCCCTTTACAGAACACATAAAAATACTGCAAATGCAAGATGAAACAACGCATTTACATTTGGATTAGATGTTGCTAAACAAAAAGGACTGAAGATGAAATACACCATGCAATATACAAGATGTAAACACCCGTCTTCCCCTTTCACAGAACACATACACATATTGTGAATGCAATATGGAAAGAAACACATTTCTATAAAAGCAAATGTTGCTAAATAAGACTGAAGGTTGAAACAAAACAGTCCTAGATCACCTCTTAAAATAAATAATATAAAAATATATCTCCTTCACCCACACCCCATAACTTACATGCATCTCATGCATATGCAAACCCCAAACCCACAACGCACTTACATTTCATGCAGACGCATAGCAAAAACATGCCACTCCTGGTACCACAACAAACCACACCAACAGCCATACTAGCATGGTATCTGGTGTAACACAGAAAAGTAACAATTAAGTGGCACGGCATACTAACCCACAGTAAAACAACAACAACTAGCATCAAAGCACTCTCAAACTTGAATACACAACAGAGAACTCCCAATAAGGAACAGGTGTCTTACCCCCTCACAGTAATCCCTCAACAAAGCATCAAGTGTACAGCAAGCAACAGGTGACTAACGCCCTCACAGTCATCCCTCAAACCAAACATCAAGTGTATAGTAAACTATGGGTGACTTACTCCCTCACAGTCATCTCTCAAACCAAACATCAAGTGTATAGTAAATGTTGGAGGGAGGACCACCGGGGAGTCGGGAGGACCGCTCCGGGGCACCTTCCTACCGCAAAGTTATAGCCGAGCGCCGCTGAGAAGCCTCCTAGGAGAGGTCCTTCTCCTATGATCGTACTAGGCCCAGTAACACCACCACACAGAACTCCGTATCAGTTTTTTATCTAGGTACTTTATCAATGGTAGCACATTCGAAATATTTACAGGGGGATCGAGAGATCCAGAAAGAGTCTCAGTGTCTTGGTAGGGACAGGGTAGCGGGACAGTCTTAGTACCAGCCTGGTATGGGGAAGCTCTGCGCCAGGCCTTGCGTTAGGCCGAAGGTGGCTCCGGGGACCGGAGCGGCAGGTGCTGGTCTCAAAGCAGCTCGGACGTGGGGAGCCGCAACGGTGTCTGCAGGGCTCGGGTGGTAGTTCCGCTTGGGACGAGCCGCAACACAGTCAGCAGGGCTCCGGTGGTGGGTCCGTTTCGGTCGAGCCGCGACGAGGTCAGCTGGGCTCTGATGGCAAGTTCAACAAGGTCGGGCCGCGACAGCGTCAGCAGGGCCCCAAAGGTTCGTGAAGGTCTTTAAGCACGGGGGAGCCGCGACGTAGTCAGCAGGGCTCAGAGCGTAGTTCCAGGATGAGTCTTTCTCCGTAGGGTCAGCCGCGATCCGATCAGCAGGGCTCTTGACTCCGGGATACAACTGCTGTCTTGTTGCAGGGTCGCCCCAGATATAGGTCCGGAGCCCTTTGATCTCCGGACCCTTGCGCCCGGGGGGCGGAGAGGCCGGGTCGGGAGCGGCCAGACGCCCAGCAGGAGAGGCGCCAGGCCCCAGAGAGCTGTGGGGCGATCGCACCTAGGTGTGGGAGGACGGTTGGGGGTCCCATCAATACTGCCCTCTGCCGGGAGTGGGGAAGTGTTCACGTGGTACCCCCCCTGGCCAGGGGTTGGCGCCTTGATGTCGGGCCTCGCTGGGACCGAGGCCGGGTTGAGCGGAGTCACGTAGGCTGGTGCGCAGAGTCACGTACAATCCAAAATGGAGGAGCCCCGAGGTGCAGGGGACCTCGTGCGGCTTAGCGAGGGGGAACAGGACCACGCCACAAGGCCGGCTCCAACAGTAAACTATGGGTGACTTTCTCTCTCACAGTCATCCCTCAACAAAACAACTACTGTAGCAATTGGTGACCTACTACCACACAGTCCTCCCTACAACAAAGCATTTAGTATAAAAACAACACATGCAGCAACTACAGCATAATCAGCAAAACACACAAAGGCAGCACCCAAAGCCACACATGCCTCTCAAGGCTAGATAATGCCTTTGATCAAGATCCGGAATGTTCACAGTGTCCGCTGACCAGAGCATGTTGCTGCCTCCTAGGAACACTCATTTGGGGCTGAGCTACACAAAGTTCCTTTTCCTACCATCATTATAACTCTTCAGGGCAGCACTTCCTTAAAAAAACTTTCTTATTCCAGTCAGCACAAGAGTTGCTTAAGTGACGGCTGTGCACAGAGCTCCAGAGCGTCGCCGGACCTCACAGCCGAGACTGTTGACGAATGCAGATATCGATCTAGCTTCACTGCGAGAAGGCATCACATAGTCGGCTGAAACAGTTAGTGGCCGCGCTTCACCTCCGCATAAACCCGCACTTAGGTCAGTTGCTTGGAAACACTTGATGGCAGTGCACCTTTTGTGTCAGTTTTTGCTGGAAACTTAGCCTTTCTTCCGAAACTGACGTCAGCTTGAGCATATACGCTTTGTCACGCACCCAGAATTGGTGCCACATCAGGCCTTGAAAAGCGGGTAAGCCTCGCGCATATCTCGTGATGCAACAGCAGTGCATTTTTAAGTTCAAACAACAGGAAATGTAATTAAAGGTAATGTACTCACAGTTCACTGACAATATAAGTTGTTAAACCTTTGTGCACCAATGCGGTTCACCTGTAGCTTTGACAGACTTATTGAAAGCACAGCAGGCCCTCTTAGATCACTACATATTATATATTCCTAACATAATCCCGACATAGACAGCTGTTGTGCTGGCCCTATAACTAAGACAGTGCTGCGTCTGATCCACACTATAAAAATCAGGGTTCAACACCCATTCGCCAAATTCAACACGAAGGGTCAACCTCACCAGCATTCCTTCCACAGTGACATCCCAATAGAGACTCCATAGAGTCAATAAAGGTCAATGCCAGCAGCTTGCCAAATGTTTACTAGTCCAACACTGAGTACAAGTAAAGGCTCCTCCCGTGTGACTGAGGGTACTGTTTGGTGCATTTTGGGTTCATTATACCCTATGGTTCTTGTTGGGGAGGGGAAGGGGTGGTTACTTGGAAGTCAGCAATAGCTTGCCGGGAGGCCCAGGGGCTGAGGATTTGAAGGCTAATTTTGCGTTGCAGTTGTTTTATTCATTGTCTTTTTTTCTTTCTGTGGCGGTTGCCGTTTTTATTTTATTTTATTTCGTTTGTGTTTTGGATTCTTTATTGGCACCCTATATGGTATAGGCATATAGTTTCGTGGCGAGATTAGTACAACTCACTACCAGCATCCACCAATGTTACCCACCACTGGGGTTTAGTCCACTATGCTAATCATTGATGTTTAAACTCCCCTCATGTGCGAGTCAGTGGGTGCTGCGTCGGCGTTGGCATCCCATGTGGCCATGCTGAACATGGTGGACTATGTCATAAGAGGTGATCTGTCATCAATTCCTTAACATCACCATTGCATGGTAAATCGCAGGCATATTTGGAAATGAACACTTGGTCAATCGTTGGGTATACCTGTTGCACTCACTTCCGGCAATATTTGATGTAAGCCCTGTACGGTCTGCCATACTAGTTAACCATGCTGTTGTACCATACCATGTAATTATTCATTTGCTCGCTACTGAATATGCTGTTTATTGAAAAATGGAAAAATAACAAAATGTCAATAAAGATATTTAAAAAAAAAAGTAAAGGCTCCTCGCAGGTCAAATGCCTTATCAGTTCACCCCACACAACGCTGCAGATAGCTTCTAACTGAATATCACTGCTTCCCTTTAATTCCATGTAAGAAGCTCAGAGCAGATCAAACGCCCAGGCTATGGGCTGGCCGGTGGTGAAGACACTGGTGGGGCAACTGAGCGTTCCGAGTTTCTTTAAGGTTCCATATTCCTTTGCTCTGTAATCCTCTTAATTCCTTTACTTTCTTCTAAGTTTCTAAAGTTTCTCCTGTAGTTTCCTACCACGCAGAGGTTTTAGTCGTTAAACGTTGCCAAAACGTAATAATGAAGTCTACTAGCTGAGGTGTAGATTATATAAGATGATTTATTGATCTTAGTTGTAAGTAAGTATATGTATAGGTCCTTAGCTTAGATCTTAGGATAGCCCCTCCGGGAGCAGCCTCCCTGCTGCCCAGCCTATAAACCAACTGACCCTCTCCACCTCACAGGCACCCTAACATTCCATTGCATCACCATGCACTCCAACATTCCACACAGAACATTCATACTGGCTGAGCAGCAATGACCAGAGTACCAGGGAAGATGCATAGTAGAATACAACGATCACCTTGCCTGCGACGTGGTGTTGTCGGTGGGCTTGTGTTTATGGTGTCAGCACTAATGCTGCATAGCTTGGTTGCGGGAAATGGATCCCTATTTACACATACACTAGTGTTGTTAATTAATGCTACAATAGCAGTATGGTTGTTTCACAGCCACTAATTGAATCCAAGCTGGAGTTGTACAGTGGGAGATGGAAGATGAGCAAGGTGGGCAGCGAGGGAAGATAATTGCAACAAACAGGTCTTTCTTTACCCCCTTCACCAAAAGAAGCTCACCGCTTCATTGCTTTTTTGTTTCAGGAATCTGAACTGCAAAAGTTTCTATTACACCACCTATTGCAGAAGCCAATAGCTCTTGCCTGTGAGAGCGGAGCTGCTGTACAACATGGAAAAAAACAGTGACAAAGTCAATAGATCTTACATTGGTGAGACCTATTGGTTTTGCCATTGCTTGTTAAGTGAGTGCAGGAGCTCCTCGCGGGGGTGGAGCTTTGTCCAGCGAATGCTTAAGCTCTGCTTTTTATTTGGGCCGTAGGCTGTTCTGACCTCTGTAAGGCAGGATGAGAGAGTAACATTTACAAATGGCTCTTTCTGCAGGGTCACCCCCAACCATTTTGACTTTCTCCTCCCCTTTTTGCTGAATCGTTTTTGTTGCCCTCAGGAATCTGTGCACTTTATCACTGTTAACCAGTGCTAAAGTGCTTGTGCTCACTCCCCTAAACATGGCTTGGTTGGCTTATTCACAATTGGCATATTTAATTTACCTATAAGTCCCTAGTTAAGTGAACTATATATGCCCATCGCCTGTAACTTGAATGCTACGAGTGGGCCTGCAGCACTGATTGTGCCACTTAAGTAGACCTTTAAACATGTCTCAGGCCTGTCACTGCAGAGCCTGTGTGTGTGGTTTACACTGCCATTACGACTTGGCATTTAAAACCCATTGACAAGCCTTCAACTCCCCTTTCATTGCATGTCACCCCTAATTTAGGCCCGGGGTAGCCCATATGGCAGGGTGCTGTATAATTAAAGGTTAAGGCATACTTTTATGGTTTACGCGTTCTAGTAGTGAAAAACTCCCAAATTCGTTTTTTACTCCTGTGAGGCCTACTACTCCCATAGGTTAACACTGGGATTCCTTACTACATTTAATAAGCTGTAATTCCAATTTGATAAGCAGTAGATCTTTCATGTTTGGTACCTATGGACTTGTAGTGATAAATCCTCCTTGATGGCAAAGGCAGATTTATTATTACTACTTTAAAAATGCCGCATTTAGAAAGTTAAAAAGTTAAAAGTGCCTACCCTACGACGAGTAGTGAAAGGTTATTGTATCATAGCACCAGTATTTAATTGATATTCAGCCCATGAAGCTCCCGAGGCTAAGTTTACTTATTTGTTAGGGGACGGTGGTTCATAGCGTTGCACACTATATCCTTGTCAGACTGATGACCACACAAGCCTCAGGGCTGTGAGATCATCAGGCCGGTAAATGTTGCTGGAAGGCCACCTGAAATGTCTTTTTACATGCATTAAAGCATGTTAAAAGATGGGAACGTGACTGCGGGTGAGTGCTTTTTGCACTGCTCTCGACTAGCTTCTTTATAAAAACATGTTTTCAATATTCAAATCACAATCTTTAAACAAAACGAAAAAAGCTATTTGTGTGAGAAGTTAAAGGGGGTGAAGCCCCAACACTTTCATCAAGGAGCCGTAGCTGCTAGACTCTCTACAGGGGGTTAAGCAGTCCTTTGGGAGGGACAGGACACAGCCTATTCAGGTGTTCCCAACTCCTTCCTCACATCCTCCCAAGATGGCCCATTAAGTCACACCTAAGCTCCCATTTGTGTGTGGCTGTCTAGAGGGACTGCACAAAGCCTGGCTGTCTCCCTGACCAGACGTGTATTAGAGACAGGCTGCAGGCACACAGGGCTAAGAGCAGAAAAATGCCAACTTACTAAAAGTTACAGCAAAAGAATGGGCAACCCAAACACCCCCTATGGGCTTGGGTAATTATGTAAAAAGGTAAAAGTGCCCACAAGAGATTCATTCAAGAAATATGGTTCAGAATAACTCGATCCTGGCTGTGGTGGCAACTAATGATACCCAATAGAATGCCTCAGAGCTATTTAGAAAAAAATATCAATAAGATAATCAATTTCAACAACCTGGTGCATCAAAAAAAGATAATACATTTTATATTTCAAAAACATGTGGATGGGGGTGCAAAAATAACAACAGTAAAACCAAACAATACATTGACAACAGAAAACATATATATTAAACATACAGAAATATCCTGGTTCTCAATGTATAACTACTCATCTTCATTAAATCAAATAATTAGTCTGTCCTATGCATAGGATTCAGAACTCATAACCAAATGAATTAACAATAACTAAAGAAAGAAGAATGGGTTAGACGTCAATGTTTTGGTCTCTGTTGCGTCAAATCAGTGAGACCAACTTCGGGACAAGGGTTGATCTTATGAAATTTCTTGACTCCTTGATTGAATAGTTAAGAAAAAAATCGAATTCTCAGGGGAGAAGTCTTCAGTTCGCTGATTTGAACAATGAGTGCAAATCAGTTGGTCTCTCAACGTAGAGAGAAAGAAATCAATTTCTTATTTTGAAACTGCAGCAGCATCTATGGCACGGTTGTGATGAAAGATCCAAACAAATTGGAAATGCATGTCAAAAGATGTTTCAGGTTGCCTTCAATCGACATTGATTGGCCTTACGATCTCACAGCCCTGAGGCTTGTGAGGTCATCAGTCTGGCAAGGATATAGTGTGCAACACTTGGACCTCCTTCCCCAAACAGATAGGTAAACTTAGCCCCGGGAGCTTCAGTCTGCATCCCTGTAGCAGCACCATGGGCTGAGTATCAATTAAACACTGGCGCTATGACACCCCACCCTTTCACAGCTCATCACAGGGTGGAGTGAAGTGAACAAGGCTTACTGACCCCACCCCAAGACAAGTTGTGGAACAATCGGGTAGAGACTGCAGGCCGTTGTCGTTGTTATTAAAGCCTACGCAGCAGGTTATCGATGTGCGTCTTTGTCTTTTTTGCATGCAGACGCCAGTGCTATGATTCTGCGATGTAAATGCATCACCATAGCATTGGACATTTCCAGAGCCCTTGTCTGATTGGGGAAAGAAGGCAGCTGTAGAGAAGAAGTGCGAGGGAGAATAGGTAGTTTTATATATAAATGAAAGCCAGCCAATCACACTTTGTTGGCTCAGGGTCAGCCTTTCTTCATTTATAATGCAAATGATCGATGGCAACAAGCAATCTCTTCTCTGATTATGTTACATGCTGTGTTTGGGTTCAATGCTTAATTCATTGTTTAAAGTGTTACCTGTCTCCAGCTCGACTCTTAAGGGAATGTTTTTTCTGGTGTCAACGTAGTTAGCAGGGAAAATGTAGTTAAAGTCCATCCAATGAAAGAATGCTTTTAACTAAAGTAGGCGGTGTATGTATAACTCCTTTCTTTGGGACAATTTTGTGTGCATCTGACGCTCTACGACTTTGAAACTTCAGTAGCTTCCCTGGAGTCTGGAGCCAGGGCAGGAAGGGAGGACCTCTGTGCACTTCAAAGACCCTTCTTTGAAGTCTCCCCCTCTTCAAATTCATCACTCGGTAATAAGAACTGGACTTCTGACCAACTCAATACACTTCTGGACCTGTGTATACTCTGCCAGGAACAAGGACTGCTGTGCTGCTGTAGACTGCCACTCTGCTGGAATGCTGCTCTGGAAGAACTGCTTTCCTGCTGTGCTGACCTGCTGCATGCTGCATTTCTTGCCTGTGTGAAAAGGACTGGACCCACATCACTTGAACCCAGAACCAGAGTGACTCCAAGGGCTTGCGAATTTCGTTGCGCGCGCTGCATCGCCAAATGCGATGCAGCGCGCGCAACGAAATTCGTTTTTTTTTTTTCGTAACTTACCTGAAATCGGCTGTTTGCCGCATTTTGCAAACCCCCCACCCTGCCCCTTCTCTGCGCCACGTCACCGCCCCGGTAAAACGCCCTTCACGGGCCGTCACTGCACAAACACATTACATATTGCCTCTTAAATTAAGCCTGACGGCCCTGTGCCAAGCTGCCACGGGTTGAGCATAGGTTAATTTAGGGTGTGCTTGAGACTTACCCTGACTAGGATTGTGGTTCCTGCTTGGACAGGGTGCATACCACTGCCAACCAAATCCCAATTTCAAACAGTTAATAATTTACCGCCCTTCAACATGTATCCACCACATTCACAGAGTCTGTGAACTCCTTTGCATACATCACTGGACTTTGCCCTGGACGACTATCTCGAGCAGTACACTGTTAACATTAGTTTACAGGGTAGGGTATCACAGTTCGACAGGCAGTAGTCTGCCTTTTTTCCACATGAGAGACGTATTGAAACAAGCATTGGCAAAGACAATAGCTCTGTTTTTTACTGCAATTTTGTATATGTCAAATGGTGATTGAATGGATGGACGAGTGGGAGTATAGATAAATACATGGATGAGTGAATGAATGAATGAAGAGATTTATTGTGCGATTACTTAAAATCATTGCAATTGTTTTCCAACCAATGCAATCACAATGTTAAAAAGAAATTAATAAAAAAGGAACATGATGCAGCACTTTCATACAATTTGTGATTTACCATGACTAGGATTGTGTTTCCTGCTTAGTCAGGGTGCAAACCTCTGCCAACCAGAACCCATTTTCTAACAGTTATTAATTTACCACCCTTCAGCATGTATTCACTACATTCGCTGACTGTGCACTCCTTTGCATACATCACCGGAGCCTGCCCGAACGACTATATGGAGCAGTACACTGTTAACATTACTGTACCTTGCAGGGTATTACGGTTCACCAGGCATTGGAAAAGCCCATAGTTCTGTTTTTTACTTCAATTTTGTATATGTCAAATGGTGATTGAATGGGTGGACGAATGGGAGTATAGATACATGAATGGATGAGTGAATTAGAGTAAATGAAAAGATTTATTGTGATTACTTAATATCATTACCATTTTTTCCAACCAATGCAATCCCAATGTTAAAAAGAAATGAATAAAAAAAGGAACATGATTCAACGCTTTCATCCAATTTGTTCATTTATGCAGTTGGTGGCAGGAAACGCGCATATAAGATAGTAACGTGACACCTTCTAACAGCTTCTGGTAGACAATGTGCAAGTACATGGGGGGAGATATGAGTTCTACCTCATGGGGCTGTGCAAAATGTCGCCTGATGCTGGTAATAAAACTTCTGTTATAAAACGTCTCAAGGGCTTTCCTAAAACCTCTCATATAAAATGAACATTAGAAAAGCACTTTTAAGCGGATGAGAGGAACAGCTGAGACCCGCATAGGGTTGAGCGAGTGATCTGAGTAAAGTGCAGATGAAGGGTACACTGAACTGCTTCTTAACCCCTTGGCTGCGGCAGGAATTCCGCCGCAGCGCTGGGGGGGGTTTGGGGGCAGCGCGGTGGCGCTGTGCTCATGACGGAGCCACTCCGTCATGAGTCACAGTTGAGCTGTGCTCATGACGGAGTGGTTCCGTCACGACTCCGCCGACTGCGCTAATCGCCCGCACAGGCGGGGAATTAGCGCCACGTGGGCGGAGCGGCGGCCAACGGCCGCAGCATGACGGAACCACTCCGTCATGAGCACACGGCACCCGTGGCTCATGACGGAGTGGTTCCGTCATGAGCGGGGAAGGGGTTAAAAACCTTCCTATAACCATTCCTGTCATGTGGGCTTTGAGGAGTCACCAGGGACGCAGCAGTGATCTAGTTAACAATCTGCCGGTGTGTTGGATAGGGTGCAGGCTCAGAATGCAGCTGAGCTTGATGGCCGTAAATGTCTTCCTGGTCATTTAGTGTGTTGTGAGACACTGGAACACACTAAGCAATGAGTCACTGGAATGAAAAAATCTATCATTTGACCCAGAGAGGGGGTGTTTCAGCCACGAATTTAAAAGTGCGCAAATCGACAGTTTAAAGTGCTATGTCTGTGTCGGGGTCGGATTGGTAAAGTGGGCACTCTGGAAATGACCAAGGGGCTGGTATCGAACTTTTTCGGCAGCCTGTAGGCCAATTTGGGCAGTGTCTGCGTCGTTAGGATGTTGCCAGCGGCCCAGTGGGGCCTTGAGTGGCTTTCTGGCGGTAGATGGGCGTCCATTACCTCCCTTTTATCAACAGGCAGGGGTGTCACTGCCTTTCTCTCGCTGGGCCGGCCAATTAATGTGTGCATACTGAGAGGGAGCAGGGGTCTGAGCAGAAGTGGCCTCACTTGTTTTCAGGTGTTTATAAAACTTCGCCAAAGCAGTGTTTTGAGGAAAGGCAATCTGCAAATATTGACCACTTTTTTAGCGTGCCCGGGTCGATTTCTAATCCCAATCCAACCTTGGTCTGTGTGCAATAAGCATTATGTACGAGATCTTCACTGTAAATTGAGTTATTTGTTAAAAAACCAAGGTTCTGCGGCATACCTTAGAGCAATGTGCAAATTAACAAGGTAAGGTACAAGGTCTCCCTCATACAATTATACAAAATGTTACACAAGTCATAGGGTTGACCCCCAGTTCCGCTAGTGCGGAGAGCATGGAGAGAGCTTTCACAAGGAACTTTCATATCAATTATACATTAGAAAAAATGCCCGAATCAGCATTTTTAGCCAACAAAATAGGCACCCTAGTGACCAATTTAGAGTAATGTGCAGATAAATATAAGGGCAAAGTCTGTGTGCTACAGCACGATATGTGCGGCAGAGTCTGGCAAATGTTTAGCTTGTGTCCTTGTTGTCTCCTTGCTGCGTGGATCCGTTCAGTCAGTAGACAGTACAAGGTGCACAGCCTGCATGCAACGACAAGTTATGGACTCCAGAGTCTTCCAAGTAACTTAGGCAGGTGTTTAGTTTTTATCTGTGTTGTCACCTAGCCGCGTGGTTTCACTCAGCAGGGTTCTTGCCTCCAGCATATATTTCCCAAATTTTGACAAATCTGCAGGGGTTGTCTAGAGCAGGGGACTGCTACTGCTTCTGCGCATGTCCGTACCCTTGGAGGCAGAAACATTGGTCTTAGTAATTTCCATCATGACTGTAGCAAAGATGGGCAGCAGCATATGAGATGCAGGAGGGACTCCTTTCTATAGTTGCGTAGTCCAAACCCAATGATGTGTGAAAGTGATTCCCAGTCCAGATTTAGCTCTTTTCTCTGCAGGGTCACCAACATGGCCCACTGGATTTCTTTCAAGCATTTCTTTCCCAGGGCTGTATTTTGTGGGCCTTGTAGGATGCAATAAGGGCTGACTGCCCTTTTTCACCCTTATTTCCAGTGCTTAATTTGTAAAATATTAAGTGCCAGGGCTCTGACCAGGAGGCCACTGCAGCTTGCACCACCCATTGCCCTTGTCATGGCTGCCAAAACAACCATTGACCATCTCTCTTGCATGTAAATGCGACCGGTCAGATTATTCCAGTTCTCCAAAGCTAAAGGAATGGCTGGGGAGGCAGGTATTACCAATTTTAATGTATATTGTATTCCTAAACAACTGTTGTTCTGCTCCTCTCTGAATTAGATGAGCAGCGCTGCCATGTGGTAGACTGTTATTAGCATGGTGTTGACAATTAGGTGCCAGTGCAGAGCACTGGAAACCAATTAAGTGCCGGAGCTGAGCACCGGAAAGCACCGGCTCAAATTAAACACTGCTTATATCTGGCAATGTCGACTTCCCATGATAGCTGGTGGACTTGTTTGTTTATTGCACGCTTTATGGCCATGTAGCTTATACCATCTCTTGTCCAGTTTTCGATTGGCAAGTTTAGAGTCTCCACTGCTTTATGAAGATAGCTGCTCCAAGGGTTATTCTTTGCTTGCTTTATCGTTATGTGTGACCCTCATAGTTTAACATATAATTCAACATTGTTTGGCTTCATGAGGGCTTGAGTAAGCAGGAACTGGATAATAAAAGTAAAAATGTGTGTTGTACACGGACCCTGAAATATATCTAGCCTGGGGCCCCTCAAATCCTCAATATGACACTGTACAGTCTGGTCAGCAGCAGAGCAAGTCTCCCTAACAACATTACTCCAAAGGAAGCAAGCAGTAGTGCTAGAATCCCTCAAAAAATTAGGCCGGCATAGGGTGCAGCTAGGGTTGCGACCTTTCCCAAGAGAAAAACACAGGACATTTATTGTTGTTTAAAGGGTCTGCAAAGACCTGGAGGTGATACTAAATAGGACTGTAAACAAATTGTATGAATTCCCTTGTAACATGACATTTCTGCCTTTGTTTACTTTATTTATTAGTCAAGGATCGTTAGTGCATCTCTAGAACACATTTAAAAATGTTTTCTATTTATATTTGCTGTTTGACATATGTACACACAAGGGCTAAAAATACCGGCTTTAGATGATTTTGCTTGTTTTGGGATATTAAAATACTAGTGATGGTGGCAGAACCCATCCAGGTGGCAACTCTAGCTTCAGCTGTGAAGCCCACCTCACAAAACAGATGCACCATAGGCAACAATGTAGAGATTGGGTTGCACAACTAGTAAGTGGCACTTTGTCAATGGTGACACCTTCAGTTCGCTTTTTTTAATTTTTATTTCAAAGTATTTTATTAAATTTTTATACATACAGTTTTCATCGCTGTACCATTACAGGGTAACAGCCCAACTGGCTGTCCTTGTCAAGGATACAGGTAAGTGGTATATATGTTTGGCTGTCCCCTTTTCCACTGTCTTGCTAGAAGAATAAGAACGGGTGAGTAGGGGAAAGATAGAGAATAAAAGAAAGAAGGGAGGAGATAGTATACAAGAAGATTACTTCAGTCGTGGATCTGTTCTGGGCCTGTGGGGATATGCTTGTGGGTAAACGCCCTTCTCCCTGTAGTGTGTCTTGAGCAAGGGCAGCAAGTGCAGGGACTCTGTGCACTTCAAAGGCAACTCTTTGAAGTCCCCCCACTTCAAAGACTCAACTGGGCATAAGTACTGGACCTCAGACACTTAGGTACACTTCTGGGCCTGTGGATGCTCTGCCATAAAGAAGAACTGCTGTGCTGCTGAAAGAACTGCCACTCTGCTGGACTGCTACTTTGCTGAACTTCTGCGTCTCTGTGATAGCCTGCTGCCCTCCTTGCCTGGGAGTGAGAAGGACTGGAGCTGCATCTCTCCAACCCAGAATCAAAGGACTCCAAAGGTTTACTGACTTGCCTCCTATTTTGAAGCCTCAGGGACATTAAAGATTCCAACTCACCTGCTACAGCACCTGGACTCTGCCATCTGAGAGTCTTGCCCTGCCAAGTGGTGCCAATTCAGTCCTGGATCTTTGGAAGTGGGTATAAAGTACTGCTCCAGTTAACCTCCATGCGATGCAGTAGCGTCACTTGGAACCGGCGCATCTCTAACAAGGACCACGCATCGCTGCTTTTGCAAAGATCAGGGACATTGATTTGCCGACTGCTCAGTGCATCGTCTCCAGTTCCGACGTATATTTGACTTTGCACGGCTTGGTGCAGACGCAACATCTTCATCCTGTGGTTTGACAACAATGCCTGCCTCTTTACTTCCCGCATTTCGGCTTCATCGACGACGCAACTAAGGTACTTTGCAGCGTCCAAGGATGGTCCCTGTATCCAACCCGCGTTCCATCGTGGTCGACCTGAACGTTTGGATTTCACCCGGTCCAGCATGACCAGATAGCCCCGGTTGGCGCTTTATGCTTTGAAAGACTACATTTCAGTTTTATTCTTGAAAAATTCATAACTCCTTTTATACTTTTTGGATTGTTGTCATTTTTATCTTGCTTTGTTCATTAAATTAAACACTGTTTTTCTAACCAGGTGTGATATCTGTTTGTTTTACACATTGCCTCTTAAGTTAAGCCTGACTGCTCTGTGCCAAGCTACAAGACGGTGAGCACAGGTTAATTTAGTTTGTGTATCTGACTTACCCTGACTAGGATTGTGGTTCCTGCTTGGACAGGGTGCATACCGCTGTCAACCAGAAACCCGGTTTTTAACACTAGGGTACTAGCATGTTATACGGCACATAATCTTTAATGTAAAGCCATTATAGGCCAAACATGGTCCAATGCAACTACATACTATGAGGATGTTATTAAATGCCACTGCTGCAAAGAGCAACTTCTCGCTTTAACAGAATAATGAAAGCTAATATTGTATAGACCTATCATATAATACCGTCTCTCTTTCAACATCCCTGCCCTCTCACAACACTCACATGGTCATCTCTTCATTTTACTTCACTCGCCCTGCTCCTCCTGTCTCCCAGTCCTCTTTTAACCACATGACTGTCATCCTGTTACATCACACTCATTCAGTTTTTCGTTAACTTTGAAGGGTAACTCCCGTATTCTTACAGGTCTACTGCATGTTACCTCCCACTGCTACCACTAATTCGCTCACCCCCTTCACTCGCATCTTTCCCAAAACAAATACCTGAAATTCTCTAAACTCTGTATCTGATGGCATTACTGTGCCTTTATATCTCCAGGGTTCCATTGCACTTTATACTTTTTTCTTCCCTCTCTCTTCACTAGTAAATCTCTTACCTCCAACTCCATCATTCTCATTCTCATTCTCTCATCTTTATCTTTATGTCACCCACATACATCTCTCCAAGTTTCCCTCCTACCTGTCTCGTCTCCATCCATTATTCCCTTTACTACTGCAGATATTTATTTTTCTCAACTCAGTTTCATCCAACCACTAGTTTATGTTCACCCCTGTCTTCAACCACTATCTCTTAAGTTTTCATATCCGTTTCTGTACTCCCTTTCCCCAATCCACCTATCTCTCTGTTGCTTAGTCTGCCCTATCTGCTGTGCTCTTTCTAGTTCCTTTGTCCTGTCTCTTTGTTACTTCGATTTGGACTATGTATTTCCCTGTCATTTTCTTTTAAATATTTTTCTTTCTAAGTTTGTAATTTCATTGTTTTTTTCTTTTACTCTCATTTGTTTCATATTGATCTTTCTCTTTAAAAATGTTCTCTTTCTCTCCTACTGCTTTCTGCTTCACTTATTTTTGTATCTTCTCTCTCATTTTCTGGGGGTCCCGCGGGGAGAGGGAGTAGCGTGGGGGGTTAATTTAATAATTAAAAAATTAAATTAAACTTACCTTTCTGCCGGCCGGGTCCTGCATCTTCTCTGCTCCTGGAACAGGAAGCAGAAGCAGGCAGCCAGGCTCCCTCCTCTAAGCCAATCACAATGCTGCAAGCAGCATTGTGATTGGTCGGGATGCTGCCCAGCCAGGGGCTTATGTGGAGGCCATTTTCTCCATGCAGAGTGCGCATGACTGGTTTGGGCAGCCACAGGGGGACAACCAAACAGTGTTTGCACACTCTGGAGTGGGCAGGCACACCACTACTCCCTTGCCCTGTTGGCAGAGCAGCCACGCCCACCTACAACCAAACATAAAATAGTAATAACTGAAAATTATTACCATTTTATGTTTCTGCTTCTCGCATTGTGAGAAAGCAGTAGGACGACCCTCTCCGCCCTAGTGAAGGAGTCGCCCCTGCATAAAACAGGCATAGCATGAGCAGCCGCTGAGCAAGCATCCACCACACATAGAGCAAGCTTCCACCACACATAGAACACGGGCCACTGTAGCTGTCCTACTGCAAATAAGGAAACAAATTGGCAGCAACTATGAAAAACCACATTTGAAAACAACAGCTATAGCACAGAAAGCAGAAGAGGTCGTCTTCTTAGAAATAGGAACCGAACAGGAAGTAGCAGTGCATTACTCACAAAACAGATAACAGTTCAAGTATGAGAAACAGTTGAGTACGCCTGCATCATAAAACAGATGCTATAAGAGAAGGAGAGGCCACCGAATATGAAAAGCAGGAGCAGTAGCTATGGAGGCCTCTAATGCAAAACAACCACAGTGCAGAAAATAATGTATCAGTGCAAGTCTCACTAAAAAAATAGATTCAGCATGGGTGGCAGCTTGTTAAGTCTCCTTCCTTCCAAACCACTTGTAAAAGGGAAACTAGCAGAATTATTTCACCTCATAAAACAGGTGCAGAATCTGAATTACGCTGCAATTCAATCTTCCCTCACAAATCAGGTACCACATAGGGAGCAGCTGTGCACGCCTTATTGAAGCTGGTCTCCAGATTCTGTTTTAGGTACCAACTTCAGTATGTGGCCAAATAATGATTACATCTCTGGACCAAGTAACAAACCCAGCAGAATTCTGAACTCCCAGTTTGCGCCAGATAAGCCTGGTACAAATCTAGAACTTGCTATTTCATCCTTTCTGATGAGCACTAACAATGTATGCTATTTGCTCATGTAATTTGCACCAGGCACATTAATATGTTTTGAACTGTATTGCGGCATTTATACACAGCTTACTACCTCGTGTGGGGCGCTAAAGCATGTACATAGATTGGTAGCACACTACACCATGTAGGGTGTGTGGCTGGAAGTGTGTTGTCCTCGTTTTGATTCTGTGTGGGAAGTGTTTCCATGCTGTGTGTGATGACCACTATGGTGTGGTTATCGTGTTACGGGATGCAGCGCTCATCACTGTGATTGATAAAGAAGAGTCTAAAACAGGCACGCGGTTTATGGTTTTCAGTGTTCTGGCAACACTGCACAGATCCGCAGACCCCTTTATGGCAGTTCTTATAACCATAGTCGACTTAACTGGTTATTGCTCTGGGTTGTCCCATTCTGAGATATTTTGTTTAAAGTTTATGAAGCTGCTTATTGATGTCTCATAATGACAATCAGATATAGGATGATATTAACCAAGTCTATCCCAGCAGATTCATTTGCAGTAACCAACTAGGTGGCCTATGATCAAAAGAACTTCACCCATCACACTCCGAAGCTATGCATCTCATTACATGACAACTGCACCTCGGTTGTCACCATGCACAACGTAGAGACACCTACACAGGATCAGAATGAGGACAACACACTTCCAGCCACACACCTTATATATACAGTGTAGCATGCTACCCATGTTGGCAAGTGCTTCAGCCCCCACATAGGGGTAGTAAGTGCTACATAAATGTTGAAATTCAATACAATACAATTGTATGACTGGTGCAGCATGTGAGCAAATAGCACACACTGTTAGATTAGAGCTGGGGAAAATACCATGCTCTTTGAATGTTATCCCCAAGTTCTTGATCTTTAAAACTTGGAATGGTGTAGTTATTTTTCACCCACCAAACACTGCACCTGGTAATATGGGTGCTCATTTACACACTGGGATTGTGGCTCTTGCCGTTTCAGAGACGTTTTAAGGCATGGGCAAAGTGGCCAACTGTCCAGGTCCCCCACCATCCAATGTGCCCCTTGGGAAAGTGAACTTTCTCTCTTTGACCTTAGCCTATTCTATTTCTCTATCTAAATTTCACTCCATCTCTGCCTACCTCTACCTCTGACTATGTCTCTCTTCCCAGTGTCATCTTAAGGATATTTGGGGCTCCAAGTAAGATCTTTCAACTATTTTTGTGTGACCCTCCTTTGCTAGGACTGCTAATGGCTTACATCTTCTGCTTGATGGTTTTAGCTAGTTTATGACCAGTATAGATCTTAAGGTCAACCAAAGCGAGACCCACATAATCATTTTTGGGGGAAGGAAGAAGTATGACGTTTCCTCTGTAGTGAACAGCAAGAATGTTGGTTCCGTTCCCACTTTCACCTACCTTGGCATCCCCTTTGATACTCAACTCTCATGGGGACCGCTAAAGATCAGTTGAGCTGCTGCCTTCTCCAAATCAGCGGAGACTGTCCTTAATTTTGCCCGTAAACTTGGTCAGAAACCAATAAAGGAACTCTTGAAAGTCTATAAAGCCAATTGCTGTGCTATTGCTTCATATGAGGCAGGGATGCGGGGCATTGAAGATCAGAGAGCCTATGAAAAAGTTGAGAATAGTTTCTTGAAGAGATTGCTAGCTGTCCCCCAAAGCACTAGTTCCTTTGTTTACCACACCGAGGTAGGGGCTGGTTATGTTAGCGACCTTATTAAAATTCAACCTCTCCTTTTGTGGCTTAGAATCTGGACCAAAAGCCAGACATCTTTTAATAGGGCTGTGCTTGCAGTTTGCTTAACACTCGATCACTGCCTGAGTATTCCTTGGATGAAGTACCTACAGAATCTATATTGCAGCATGGGACGGGAGGCTTGTTTACCTCTCCTAGCACTACTTTAGCCAGCTCTAATAGGACTTTGAAATATGCATTTTTAGAGGGATGCCTGTAGAACAGAATGCAGAGTGCTGTAGACAAACCGACGGTCCAGTCCTATATGGGGATTTGTCCGGTTGAAAATCTGGTGCCATACTTAGTATGGGTAGGATATTTACACCATAAAGTCTTGTTGATGAGGCTTTGCATGGCGCTGTGGTAAATATTTCATTACCGGTACTATTTTTTATGCGGTAAAGTCTAGTAAGAATAACTCAGTAAATATAAGAGGCAGAATCCGTGGTATTAGAGGTTCTAAAAGGCTTTATTCCTCTACAAAGGAAATACAATTCGAATTGCAGGCTTCACACTCCATCACCATGAGGGTTCAGGAAGGAAGGCAATACATTATTGACAAGTAATGGTATTTATATGGAAAGCATTACATTAAGACAGATGCAAGAGGCGTAACAGCTGATAATACAGATATAATACACATACGTAACGAAAAAAGGCGTAAACATGGGTGTAACTAAAATACGTCATTAAACATGATGTCACAAATGGGTGGATCCATAAGAGAATCCTGCAATGTCAGCAGAAATACTTGGCAGAGATGCGCGCGCAGCCGCATGACGTGTGATTGACGTGCAACTAGAGGGTGAAGGGGACTTGACATTTAGCTCTACATGTGGAGACAGAAGTCTGAGGGGTCATGTCAACCTAATCCCAAATCATATCTAATATCTTATGTTTAAAGAACTGTATTATCCAAAAGGAAAGGTCTCTAGGACGGAATCTATTCTATACTGACTGTTAGTGCGTGTACAAGCGTCTAAGTGTCTACATGAGATGCGAGGGGGCAGGAATCTTCCATGGTAACAGGGGCTATGAATTACTTGCATGAGGACAGTGAGGCCTGGCCCTTTGCACGGTAGCTGGAAGAATGTTTACCTAAACTACTAGACAGGAATGCATCGGATGAGGAGCGGAGCAGATAATCTTGAAGGTGAAATACAGTTTTTGGCAGGCAACAGGCTGGATCAGGCACCGTTAGCCGTGCAGGGAGTAGGACAAAGTTCATGGATACAGATGCAGGCTCGGACTGGAGCATTCAGAGGCAGAAGGCAGGAAAAGGCTTGATGACAGAATGCAGGGCCTACTCGCCTGAATCTGTAAAATGTGGAAAGTGAACCACATAAAGTCGGTGGCCTTTCATACTTAGGAATGGAATATCTGACCCATTCATGGTGGATCTGAAAGAGGACATGTTGACGGTGGACGCACATGTATTTGCGTCTTCATAACTGGAACTGGAGGGAACATACATGTACTTATAGCATGCACATGGAGCCGTTGGGGTCTACGATAGGGGACATAACTGATCACAAAATTCATATTTCCTCATTCCCTCCTTGTCCCCTACGGACCCTCAGGAGATATCGATCTTCATCAATCCATCGATCTGTTCATATAGCATCATTTGTTCTTCTTTCTTCTTCCGGGATCTCGAACGAAAGCTAGGATGCGGGATACACGATGTGGCACACAGACCACAAATCGCTGGCCCACATTGTAGACATAAGCAGCAACTGAATAGTATGAGAAAGCCAATACCTAGGAAGGATAGGATCCTCCATCCCCAGGCTGACAACACGCTCCAGAACCAACCGGACCAAGTCCAGGTGCCTGGACTCTGGTGTATCTGGCTTATAATCTTATGAAGGCGAGTTATGGCTTTATATACTGACGGCGAGTTTTCTGGTATGAAAACACAGCAACTTGATCCGATGACCCTACAAGCTCCGCCCCTATCGGCCAGGATGACGTCAAGGACAAGACGATTTTGAAGCACAACAATCCGCATAGCAGACTGCTCTTCTGTTAAATTGCCTAAGGCGGAAGTAGTCTCGTTTACTACTGCTTCAAGGGTTCTAGTTAATCTACGTATCAGTTTACTATTAGTGACTGTTCCTATATAAGGAAAGAAATCTTTATTGAAATCTGTGTATTGCTCCCATGCCGTTTCAGTGTAATCGACAATCGGGAGATCTCTCTGCTGTCTATTGTGTACTAAATGGGTATTTCTGTGATAATCAGGAGGAGCTAGGAAAACAGGTGGCGAAGGAATGCTATGTAACAGGTACCATCCCAATCTAGAGGTAGACATATATATGCGGTCTGGCCACATATGAAGTAGGAATGACGGGAAGCTCTAAACGTGGACTTGCCTTGATCACTGAATTTTATTACAGTGGTGCATTTACTATGGCCCATGTGTATGGAACCATTCTTTCTTACACATAATTCCCCTTTAACTGGGAATACTGACATAGCGGGCAAGATTGGTGTGGCTTCGGATTCAACATTCAGGATCATGAGGTTAAGTGTAAAATTACCTAATCCATATACTTCATTTTCTAGATCAGTTCCTGTTCTTTTGGGAAGTCCCTCCTTGTTAGGGTAGCAGACTTTAAGCAAAACCAGGTTCAGGTTTCCCCATACCCAGTTGTCTTGATAAACTGCGGAATTTGAATCTAGGGAATTAATCAAACTAAACCATGCTCCACAGGAGCCATTGTGTGTGAACGGATATGGAAAGAGGGGCAAAACTCCCTTATAGTTCTGATAGGGAGGGAGTCGGCCACATATCCAACAATTTGTAGCATTGCTGGTCTGATGGGAATGATGTAACATACTAATGAATGTGTTGTTGCGCAGCGCAAATCTATAGGACAACTCATGCGGAGGTAATTCGCTAAAAGAATGTTCAGCAGTAACATTGTAAGCACGTTTAGAAATAGGGTAATACATATGCAGCAATATACTAAAAATGATGATCAGAAGACTTAGAAAAAACAAAATTAATAATGTTACTGTGCAGTGACTACGAAGTGATTTACAATACGCATGCTTTTTAAGGTGCATCTGTTGATTTCTTTCTCTATTCCGGTCTAGAGGATACATGTCAGAGACAAATTCAACCGATTCACCTTGGAGAGGACTTAAACAATCAAATTGTCTGACTTGCTAGACCGTAATTTCAGTTTATAAAGTTCTGTTTTCGTGGGTTCAACCAAGGGGAGCTTTGAGTCTGTCTGTGAGGAAATGCAGGGCTCAGTGTTCACACTGGATGGTAGTCCATAAAATTTCTTGATATGACTCGAGTGCAACCACCCTTTACGTCCCTCGATCTTCACGGCTGTCCTTGTTGCTAGTAGAACAAGTTTTGGCGATTTCCACCTAGGCTCCAGTTGGGTCTTCCGGTCGAAATTCCGTACCAGAACCAGATCACCTGGAACCACGTCATGGGGCTTCACCTCAGTGTTATCGGGAAAAGCTGCAGCTACCTGTGAACGACAAGATTGTAGTGCAGACATCAAGGAAGCCAGGTAATCTGTCAGCATATTACAGTCAACATCAGTGATTTTGCGAGGTATAGGCGTCCCCCACATATTTGGTGGTCTACCGAAGATCACCTCGTACGGGGATAGCCCTGTTCGAGAATGTGCTACCATTCTCATGTAAAAGAGTGCAACTGGTAAGGCTACTATCCAATCGACACCTTTTTCTCTACATATTTTGGACAATCTAATTTTCAGAGTTTGATTATGGCGTTCCACGAGGCCTGCTGCCTCAGGATGTCGGACACAGTGGAATTTCCATTGGTAGCCTAACAAAAGTGAAACGTGTTTCATTAGTTCGGATGAGAATGGCTGGCCGTTATCTGAGTAGACAACACGTGGCAAACCATACCGTGGGAAGAATTCTCGAACTAACTGTTTGGCAGTAGTCGGGGCAGTGTAATCTGAAACCGGGTAGGCTTCTGTCCAACGGGAAAGAGCACAGACAACTACGAGAACATATTTGAATCCTCGACATCGTTCCATCTGGATATAATCCATCTGGAGGACTTCAAAAGCATGATCGGGAGGTTGAAATCCACCCTGCTCTACGGGGATGCTTTTACCTGGATTAAACTGACAACATATCATACAGGTACGTACTTTCTGTTTGGCTGCTGCTCGCAAGTGTTTGTTGAACCAAATGTGTTGAATACTGTCTAGCATAGCTTTTTCTCCTAGGTGCGCTGGACTATGTATTGTGTTAATGATGACTTGAACCATGGAGTCGGGAAGAAACCATATAGATTTTTCCTTCGTCATCCATCCTTGATCCGTTTGGATCCCTCCTAATTCAGTCCATTTCTTTATTTCTTCTGGTGTAGCATGTGTCTGTATGTCAATTATATCAAGGGCGGGATCCTTAACTGTCATGCAATGTGTTGGTGTCAGAACTATTGTCCTTGTCGCGTCAGTTGTATGAGTCTGGTTCTGAGCAGTCTGTTTAGCTGTTCTGTCAGCTAGGTCATTACCCTGAGAAATGATATCGGTAACTTTTGTATGAGCTTTGCATTTCATAATCGATATTGCAGTAGGTAGATGAATCGCGTCTAATAGGGCTTGAATGAGGGATCCGTGTTGGATGTGGGCACCGTGAGAAGTTAAATAACCTCTCTCTCGCCACAGTACGCCGAAGTCATGGACGACTCCGAATGCATAACGTGAATCTGTGTATATGTTGACTTTCTTATTTTTAGCTTGAATACAGGCTTGTGTCAGAGCGATGAGCTCTGCTGCTTGAGCTGACAAAGTGTTAATACAATTTCTTTCAATGACTTCAGTGTCTGTTGTGACTGCGTAAGCGGCCACTAACTCTCCTGTATTTGTTCTCATACATGAACCATCTACATACAATGTCAAGTCTGGATCTGATAAAGGGATATCTGTCAAGTCTTGTCTGGGTTTCGTCGTGATGGTGATGACTTCAATACAATCATGTGCTAATGGATCTGTTCCGTTTACTGGCAACAGTGTGGCAGGATTTAACGTATTACAACGTCTGATTTCTATGTGTGGCTGAAACAATGTCAATTCGTAACCGGTGAGTCTCGCTATAGTCAAGTGTTGTGTTTGTGTGCGGTTCAAGAGAACCTCTACTGCGTGTGGTACTTGTACTGTCAATTGATGTCCTAACACTATGGCATCGCTTTGTCTGATTGCTAAAGCTGTTGCTGCCACTGATTTCAGGCACGCAGGAAGAGCCTGAGCTACTGGATCTAATGTACTAGAGAAATAAGCACATGGTTTGTGTGATCCTGCTTGTTCCTGAGTGAGTACTGACAAGGCAGTACCTTCGCGTTCTGTAACAAAGAGTGTAAACTGTTTACTGTAACATGGTGTTGCTAAAACAGGTGCTTGACATAAAGCTTTCTTTAAGCTTTCAAAGGCATGTGTATGTTCTTGAGTCCAAGGGAGAACAGTCGATGTGGCTGCTTCCTGTGTTGTCAACTGAATGAGTGGTTTTGCTAGAAATGCATATTGAGGGATCCACTGCCTACAGTATGAAGTGAGGCCTATAAAAGCCCGCACCCCCTTTTGTGTCTTGGGTGGTGGCATGTTAGCAATTAACTGGATGCGGTCGGGTGTAAGCTGTCTTCCCTCCTTGGACAGCGAGTGCCCAAGGTAGACAACTCGCGGGACACAGAATTGCAGCTTAGAAGGGGACACCTTGTGCCCCTTGTCGGCCAGAAATTTTAAAACCGTCAGTGACGCTGTTTCACATTCAGGTTCGCTTCGGGCGGTGATCAACAGATCATCGACATATTGAAGCAAGGCAGTGTTGACTGGCATGTGGATACTGTCAAGTTCTCGTTTTAGTGCTTGGCTATAGATGCTGGGGCTTTCTGTAAATCCTTGAGGTGCACGTGTGAATTTAAAACTTCGTCCATTTAAACTGAATCCGAACAGATATTGACTTTCCGGATCTATTGGGACGCTAAAGAAAGCATTCTTGAGATCAATTACAGTGAAGAACGTTGCTTCTGAATCAATAGCAGTTAGTAGTGAAGAGATATCTGGGACCACAGGATATTGTGGTACAATACATTTATTTAATTCGCGCAGGTCAATAACTAATCGATATACTGGTGGTGCTTTTGGATCCGTTCTTTTAAGAATCGGAATTATCGGGGAGTTGCATATATTGGAGTCGGTTTCTACAACCACTCCTTGTGCAATGAGTTCGTCAATGATTTGCAGCAAAGCCGCAACAGCATCTGGTGGTAACCTATATTGTCGCATTCGTGGTAGTACTACTCCTGTTTTTAGTGTGACTCGATATGGTGTAATGTTCATGCAGCCAACATCAGTGGGGCCTTGTGCCCATAAATGCGTAGGTAAACTCTGCAGCCGGTGATCCATGTCTCTGGACACGTAGTGACCTTTAAAATCACGTAGAAATAATCGTACTCCTTCCGGAGAACAACATATTATAGCTCCTAGAGCTTTCAATGTTTTTATACCTAACAAGTTTTCCGGACATGATTTAGTAAGCAATAAATCTGTAGTACGTGTCAATGGACCAACCGTAAGTGGAAGAGGCTGTGTAACTTCATTAATGATAGGCTTTCCTGAGAATCCAAGGGAAATATTCTGTGAGCCTGAGAGGGGTGCCCCTGGAACTTCACTGCGTCGTATAGTTGTTCTGCTTGCCCCTGTATCAAGTAAAAACTTTCTGTCTTCCCCTAATAGTTCACTATGTACATAAGGTCCCTCTTGATCTACAGGAACCTCAATAAGGGGTAAGCCAACTTCCCTCTCTAGGCTATTTCATGTGTATCGTTGATAATCGGGATAATCTGCTTGTGCATACTGGTACATCTGTTGCGTTGTTGCTTGTGTGGCAGCAATAGGCTGCGCTGGTGGTGGTGCTACGTTCTGTTGTGGAGCTGCCTGTTGCGGAGCTAATTGTTGCGGAGCTGACCTAGGTTGTACATACTGAGGAATTTGTTGTTGATTCTGATCCTGTCTAGGTGGACGTGGTCTTTCCTGTGTTCTACCTGTGGCAATATTATGTTTCAGTACTGGACAATCGTGTATATAATGACCTTGTTGTTTACAATAGTTACATGTCCCTTTCACCGGACCTGTGGCATCACCCTTGTGATGACCATCAGCTGGAACTGACTGAGCAACAAGCATTTTCATTTTTGTATCTTTCATACGTCTTTGTTCATGTTCTTGTTCTTCTCTAATTCTATTGTGGTGATATTGTAACATCTGTAACATCTGTGACGGGGTATTACCCTGCCAGGTACTCTCAAATTTCAATACTCTATTCTTAACTTGTGGCAGAGAATTTTCAACTAATTTTGTCACAAACAGATGTGGATATGACTCGCTACTTGCTTTTATGCCGCTATTGATACCAAAACATTTTTCAAATCGGGAATAGAAATCACTAGTGTCTTCATCTTGCTTTTGTTTACAGGCTGAGATTGCACCCCAGTCCTCCTTTTTCGTAGTTAATAAACGTGGTAGTACCTGCACTAATAATCCTGGTAATGCTGTAGTCCTTTCCCCAAGCCCTGCTCCTGCAGCTCGGGCCTTTTCTTCGTTTTCTAATGCTGTCCAATCTATCTTTTGGTCTCCCACCTCCCATTCCTTTTCTTTGAGTTTCTCGTAAACACCGGCAGGCATTAACACTTTCAGTATTTTCATAATGTCGGGGTAGGTATACTCTCCCATGAGTAGCATGTCCTTTATCTCACGGTGGAAACCTGCTGGATCCTTGTCATGGCTGGGTACTACTTTCTTCATTTCTAATAATTCAATTTTAGTTATAGGCGTGTACACAAACACGCGTGTAAAGTTATTACCTTCACCTCTGATTGGGTGTACTTCGCGTAACGGATTCTGTCTATCTATGTGATACATTTTTCTTCCCATAGTGGGAACTGGAACGTGTTCTGGGCACACAAAAGTTATATACTGGTTTCGAAATTCTAGAATTTCTTTAATCAAATCAGTACCTGACCCTCTCCATTTATTCGTGAGTAGTTCTATCAATATGTCAGGTAAGGGTCCTGGATCGGAGTGTTGGCTTTTATATAATATAAGGAGGTGTTGAATCATGTATATACTAGCTAAACGCTGTTCGTATGGGGTAAGATTCAGGAACGTGTGTGCTAGCGCATCATCACTGTATTTGCTGGGACTGTCAGCCCATTGTACTGCTGACCTGGCTAATTCTTGTTCGTCCATAGAATCGAGCATATGGTACCCCCTTCGATCTCGGAGTAGGTTATCAGCGGCTTGAAATAGGTGTTCAGGGGACCTTGTATTTAACATAGGGGTTTGAAAATGTCTGTTACATTCTGGACGTATCGGACGTATCGGATCATTAAAGCCTCTAGTATTATTATGGGGTCTTCCTCTACCTACGTGAGCTATCGTTTCTATTTGTTCTGATTCTTGCTCCTCCTCTCCCTCTGATTCAATTCTGTCTGCTTCTCGTCTTTCTTTATGTATTCGTTCTATTTCCTTGCGGATTTTTCGATACATGGCGATTATACACGCCTGTTTATCATGTTTCTCTTCTGATATGTTCTGACCCCATTTGGCAAGTTTTTGCATGGTATCATGATCTGCCCCAGGCCTGTCTTGGTTCCTGATCACGCAGTTTATGAAAAAACGTAGTAGTTGTCTTTGTACATCCACTTTCTGGTATTCCATAGCTTCGTTAATACTTTCTGGACCTCGCCCTGTTTGGACAAAGTGATATATATTGTCTAGGTGTTCAACCATTCCTGGTATTGTCATTAGATATAATGTAGCTCGTCGTATACGTAGTGATGATATTAGCAATCTGTCCTGTTTACCTGGCACTGGATCGTATCTACAATCCACAAGATGTTCTTTAAACATGTCGGATGTCACTAGTTGGGGTGTACGTTGGAGTGCTAAATCTCTAAGGGTCTGTTTATTTCGTGGCGGTGTGGCAAACATGTCTGTCGTACCTCCTGTAGCACCATCTGAGGTGCTGGGCACGAAAGGATTCGTTGGGCGTAAGATAGAAATTGTAGATGCGGGAAAAACAGTAGAAACGGACGGACCTGTTGGAACTAGTGCAGGAGTTTGTTGCTGCGGAGATACAGACGGATGCTCTTGGTGTTGAACACCATCGGCAAGCGGTGTGTGTGGTATGGGATTAGCATACTCGGGAGCTACGTCATCTAAATAGGAGGAAAGGAAAACGTCCTTTGCCGTTTTGGGATGTGTTTTGGGATGTGCTTTTATCGGGAGCAATGGAGGAGTCAAGTCTTTTGGTATTTCCGGGGTAGCCTTAGGTAACCCTTCGGCCAGAAGAGGATATATACCATTCATAAGTGTTTCTTTGCCTATCTACTTGTTCTGTTTTTACTCGGGTACCTTCCTCTATTAATACATTTTCTCGGGTTTTATTTGAATTCTCCCTACCTTTCTCTTCCTGTCTGAGCGCTTTTTCTGTACGCCTATATGATTCTTTACGCCATAATTCAATGGCATCTTTCTGTGACTGTCTGGCTTTCTTTTTCCATAATTCTTCTTCTACTCTCATGATGCAATCTGCATCCCAGGTCCCCGCTGCGGGCCATCTCTGACTTTCTGGTAAATCCTTGGTGTAGTCCACCCATAAATCAAGAAATAATACGGCATCTAGGCCATGCTTATGATACATAAAGTATCCTGGAGTGTCCCTAGGTGGAATGGGAACAGCTTCTTCGAGTACCCCTTTTCTAGTTTTGATCTGTCTTAATTTCGAAAAGAGCGGCATTTTTAGATCTGGTTACTTAATTTTAAACACACTTAATACAAATAAACACAATAATGAACAGTCATTCACACCACAATGTATAGAACGTATTAAAACATTTAACATTTAACGAATAATGATGACTAATAGGAAACTGGTTACTGACATAATACTGACACTAGGTAATACTTATTTATATGCAAGACATACTAGATATACTGCTAAACAGTACAGATACACTGCTAAAACAGTGCAGACCGGATTTGTGTACCCAAAACCCGTCTTGACCGGCACAGACTATGTGCACGTTAAATGCCTCCCCGACAATGGTACTCACCGGGTAGCGCGGAACGGAAGGCCTCGGAACTGAACTGAAACTGGACCGGACTGGACTCGACTCGACTGGACTCGGAACTTCGGAACCTGGTGGGCCTCTGTATACCTCGGATCTTGCTCTCTCAGCTAGGCTCTGGTCGGGATACTTCGCACTTCTCACCGCCTCGTCTGGGTGTTGATCGCAGCCTCAGTCGCCCCCGCTTGGCCGGAGGGAGATACAGGAAATCCTGCGGGTACGCGTTTTTGTCCGTTCAGCTGTGGCAGGAGACCGGGCCTGCAACGCACCTCCGGCGCGTGAGATGATAAAGTGTCCCTGTTCGGGCGCCAATTTATGTGGTAAATATTTCATTATCGGTACTATTTTTTATGCGGTAAAGTCTAGTAAGAATAACTCAGTAAATATAAGAGGCAGAATCCGTGGTATTAGAGGTTCTAAAAGGCTTTATTCCTCTACAAAGGAAATACAATTCGAATTGCAGGCTTCACACTCCATCACCATGAGGGTTCAGGAAGGAAGGCAATACATTATTGACAAGTAATGGTATTTATATGGAAAGCATTACATTAAGACAGATGCAAGAGGCGTAACAGCTGATAATACAGATATAATACACATACGTAACGAAAAAAGGCGTAAACATGGGTGTAACTAAAATACGTCATTAAACATGATGTCACAAATGGGTGGATCCATAAGAGAATCCTGCAATGTCAGCAGAAATACTTGGCAGAGATGCGCGCGCAGCCGCATGACGTGTGATTGACGTGCAACTAGAGGGTGAAGGGGACTTGACATTTAGCTCTACATGTGGAGACAGAAGTCTGAGGGGTCATGTCAACCTAATCCCAAATCATATCTAATATCTGATGTTTAAAGAACTGTATTATCCAAAAGGAAAGGTCTCTAGGACGGAATCTATTCTATACTGACTGTTAGTGCGTGTACAAGCGTCTAAGTGTCTACATGAGATGCGAGGGGGCAGGAATCTTCCATGGTAACAGGGGCTATGAATTACTTGCATGAGGACAGTGAGGCCTGGCCCTTTGCACGGTAGCTGGAAGAATGTTTACCTAAACTACTAGACAGGAATGCATCGGATGAGGAGCGGAGCAGATAATCTTGAAGGTGAAATACAGTTTTTGGCAGGCAACAGGCTGGATCAGGCACCGTTAGCCGTGCAGGGAGTAGGACAAAGTTCATGGATACAGATGCAGGCTCGGACTGGAGCTTTCAGAGGCAGAAGGCAGGAAAAGGCTTGATGACAGAATGCAGGGCCTACTCGCCTGAATCTGTAAAATGTGGAAAGTGAACCACATAAAGTCGGTGGCCTTTCATACTTAGGAATGGAATATCTGACCCATTCATGGTGGATCTGAAAGAGAACATGTTGACGGTGGACGCACATGTATTTGCGTCTTCATAACTGGAACTGGAGGGAACATACATGTACTTATAGCATGCACATGGAGCCGTTGGGGTCTACGATAGGGGACATAACTGATCACAAAATTCATATTTCCTCAGCGCACTTTCTCGCTGCTTTTCCGTCAGAAGATACTTATTTTTCACAACTCCCTTTATGCCTATGTGACGACTTTTCGCCACAGACTACCTTACATTTTATCCTATTTGGTAAATTTTACTTGTTGCTGAGGAAACGCTATTTGCTGCCCATTTTCAGGGCGGCCAACATTCGCTACTGCACAGCTGTCTTTATTTACCTGCAAACCTTACCCACGATCAAGATTTTTAGGTCTCGCCTGACCCAGCGCATGCGCTGGTCTGGCGAGACTTATTGAGAGGGCTCCAAAAAGTGCTACCAGGCCAGCCTAGGCCTACAGTGCATGTGCGTGGGCGCGCGCGTCGCGCTTTACCGCGATTCGGCCGCTTTGATGTTCTCCGTGAGGCTTCAATAGATTGCAGCAGTTAAAACAAGCATTGGCATAGCCAATAGGTCTCGCTTTTGGGACCTTATAAGTGTTTAGTTATGCAACTGTTGCATGGCTAAACAATTATAAGGTTCCAAGGGCGAGACCTATTGGCTATGCCAATGCTTGTTTTTTTTGCTGCTACATATATTGAACGTGCTATTAAGCAGAGGGCTACAGGTTCTTATATGATGTTTGATGAATTTTATGTATTTATTATTAATTGTATCTTGATTTTTATGATGGATAGTCATGCTTTACATTGTAGAACTGACTGTCCTCAATATGTTTGATTTTCTGCTTAGATAACCGGGGGGCATAGCAAACCCCTAATGAGCTTCCTTTTAGCACTTCTTTTGAGGTTTTTGCTCCATTGGTTTTATCTGAGTTTTGTGGCATTCTATTTGATGATTGATGTTTAATTAATATTTAATTTATTGCTATGAACTGGATAATTTTTATAATGCTTTTTAATTATATATACTGTTCTGCTTTATGCACTCTTATGGCTCAAATGAGCCGAAATAATGTTAATTTATCTTTATGTTTGACCCTCATAGTTTAACATATAATTTAACATTGTTTGGCTTTATGAGGGCTTGAGTAAGCAGGAACTGGATAATAAAAGTAAAAATGTGTGTTGTACATGGACCAGGAAATATATCTAGCCTGGGGCCCCTCAAATCCTCAATATGACACTGTACAGTCTGGTCAGCAGCAGAGCAAGTCTCCCTAACAACATTACTCCAAAGGAAGCAAGCAGTAGTGCTAGAATCCCTCAAAAAATTAGGACGGCATAGGGTGCAGCTAGGGTTGCGACCTTTCCCAAGAGAAAAACACGGGACATTTATTGTTGTTTAAAGGATCTGCAAAGACCTGGAGGTGATACTAAATAGGACTGTAAACAAATTGTATGAATTCCCTTGTAACAAGACGTTTCTGCCTTTGTTTACTTTATTTATTAGTCAAGGATCGTTAGTGCATCTCTAGAACACATTTAAAAATGTTTTCTATTTATATTTGCTGTTTGACATATGTACACACAAGGGCTAAAAATACAGGCTTTAGGTGATTTTGCTTGTTTTGGGATATTAAAATACTAGTGAGGGTGGCAGAACCCGTCCAGGTGGCAACTCTAGCTTCAGCTGTGAAGCCCACCTCACAAAACAGATGCACCATAGGCAACAATGTAGAGATTGGGTTGCACAACTAGTAAGTGGCACTTTGTCAATGGTGACACCTTCAGTTCGCTTTTTTTAATTTTTATTTCAAAGTATTTTATTAAATTTGTGTACATACAGTTATCATCACTTTACCATTACAGGGTAACAGCCCAACTGGCTGTCCTTGTCAAGGAAACAGGTAAGTGGTATATATGTTTGGTTGTCCCCTTTTCCACTGTCTTGCTAGAAGAATAAGAATGGGTGAGTAGGGGAAAGACAGAGAATAAAAGAAAGAAGGGAGGAGATAGTATACAAGAAGATTACTTCAGCCGTGGATCTGTTCTGGGCCTGTGGGGATATGCTTGTGGCCAAACGCCCTTTTCCAGCTGAGTTCACGGGGGTTTGCAGGGGTCCAGGTATTCGTCCAGTGATGCCCACATTCCCCTGGTTGCAGGTCTCCAGGGTGAGTTCCGCAGGGCGGTACTTTCTGCGCCTCTTAGGTACGTCACCCAGTTGAGCCAACCTTTGAATGTCGCCTTAGCTGTATCCTTCCATTTGGAAAGTACCATTTTCACTGCCGCTGTCAGAAGGAGATCTGACTTCGGTTAGCTATTTATCCTACAGCACGTTTGCAAAAGAAAATTTCACATGAAAGAATGCAAATACTGGACCAGTTGGAATTGGAAGTTACACGTATACATGCGCGATAGCTGAGCCAGGGGCAAGGAGTGGCATCAAATGAGGATCAATTCTGGTCTTTGAAGTGCACATTTTGAGCCCAGCAGGAGTGCTCTGCAAGGTTCAGCTTACCAACATCACGTCTTTTCAGACTGAATATGTGTTTCAAAGACCATTAGATTCATATTTTATTGTAATTCAAAAAATTTAGCCAGATGTATAAACCGTGATGAGTTCTTAGTAAAGACAGGTAGAAGCCATTGTGGTTTAGGGCGAGAGGTCAGCTAAAGCCCTCTGTGTCATGGTAACAGGATCTGGAGTCACTAGGACTTCTCGCAGGCCTGCCCTCCTGCCAGGAGATCCGCACATATTTCTTCTGTCCTGGCGAAGAGCGAGGCTCGGCCGGAAACATTAGAATTTCAGCAGTAACTGAAAGTGAAACTAAGTATCGCCCTGAAATGAGATGGGGAAGTGGGAAGTGCCAAGCTCTGGCAGGAAAGCAACATTTTAATTCATTAGAGTGTGTTCATGAGCTTCAGAACGTATCTGCTAAATAAAAACATTTTGAAGGGCCCTGCATACTTGAATGAGTTACAATGTCTCAGTTCTTGTGAGTAACAGAAAGCAAACCGGGCTCATCAGGGCCCAGTTTTGCTTCCCGTCCTGGCCCTGTCTGTGATCTTCGAGGGTAGTTATTTATTTATTTAATGCAATTGTATATAGCGCGAACTTTACCCAAAGGTGTCAGAGCGTTTTACAATAGAACCATAGAATGTGGACCGGGGCATTGACTGAGAGGCAGGGGCCGGTAGCAGTGTCCTGGAGATGCCATTTGCGTCCCATATAACCAACGGACACAGGTCATCTTTGAATATCACTCAGGGCGACAAGTTAGACGACTTCGAGAGGTGATAGAGGAGAAAATATGGCACATTGAGTACAGTCCTCCTGTTCCTGAGCCACTTTACCGCCGAACAGGCCTGGAGCAGGAGCCCTCTTACGCGGTCCCTTCTCTCGGCCGAGTTCTCTACCTGATAAATGAAGGTGGTTTCTTTGAATTAATCGCCACTAGAGAAAGGGGAGAGCATCTGTCCAACAGTTGTAAAACCTATTTTTGATTAAGAAAAATACCACATTTCATTAAATCAGAGCATCATATCTTCATCAAACAGAGGTCTCCTTTAAAATAGAAAAAAGGTACCTACGGGTGGAGCAAGGGGCTTGTAAATAAGCCCCCATTTTTTTGTCGAATTCGGGACTTGTGGAACTGTTGTTTACAAATTCCAGCATTCATTACAGAAAAAACGGCCTTTATTACATACTCACTGGTGTTGTGGGAAGCTATTTTTTTGGGTCGGGAAGCTGTGCTATTTTTTGGGTCAGCCGATTTTTGCAGTAAAGAGACGGAGTTGCAAACAGCTTCCCAACAGCAGTTCAATGAGCTTAATTGCAGCTGTTACTCGTTGTAACTTTGGTGTGGAAGCATGCACTCACCTGGGCTCCGAGAGACTTTGGCTGGGACGGCAACGCTGTGCGTCTCCCCTGCCGCCGTTTGAGATCGTTGGCCGCAGTTGGGGGAGACTACAGCTCCCAGGTCTCCTAGCGGAATTACACCGCTTCCGCCCACCATCGCGCCCGGAGGCGTTCAAATAGCAGAGGCTCCCTCGGTGGAGCGGGGGCATCTGTTACTTGTTGTAACTTTGGTGTGGAAGCACGCACTCACCTGGGCTCCGAGAGACTTTGGCTGGGACGGCAACGCTGTGGGTCTCCCCTTCTGCCGTTTGAGATCATTGGCCGCAGTTGGGGGAGAATACAGCTCCCAGGTCTCCTAGCGGCATTACACAGCTTCCGCCCACCATCGCGCCCGGAGGCGTTCAAATAGCAGAGGCTCCCTCGGTGGAGCGGGGGCCTCTGTTACTCGTTGTAACTTTGGTGTGGAAGCACGCACTCACCTGGGCTCCGAGAGACTTTGGCTGGGACGGCAACGCTGTGGGTCTCCCCTGCCGCCGTTTGAGATCGTTGGCCACAGTTGGGGGAGACTACAGCTCCCAGGTCTCCTAGCGGCATTACACCGCTTCCGCCCACCATCGCGCCCAGAGGCGTTCAAATAGCAGAGACTCCCTCCGCGTCGCGGGAAGCACGCGGGCGGCGCCGGGCTACGCCCGGGCAAAGGGCTGGCCGTCTGTGGCCGTCAGGGTCCGGAAGAGGCTGGGCTGGGCCACCCCCCTTGTCATGAGGTAAGGTGGGGGAGGAGACAACAGCCGACGACAGTTTCCAATCTCGCTCAATGACTGTGCCGAACAGCTCAGCCAAGGACCAAGTCATATATTGTTGACATAGGCCCCTTTTGTTGCTGTGATCTGTGTAGACTTGGTGGCCAGCTCCTGGGGGGGTGACGCTGATGGTTCCTCTGCTGCTTTCTCGTTCCATCGTGCGGCCAGAGCTAACAGCTCCCTGAAAGCATTGTGGGCACTTCTATTCCTTCTCTCTGATCGCACCTGGAGGCACTTTTTGGGTCAAGCTGCTCACTTCACGCCCTGGTGAAAAGAGAAGGGCGGGGCTGCCTGTTGCCTGTTACGGCTATTCCCTGTTTGTTGCGTTACTTAAGTACGCTTGGTCACAGCAATAAGATTGTTTTTTGTATTTTGTGTTTAATGTTTGGGTTATTACTCAACAAGTATTTGTAAAGCTTGAACACTGCTGGTAGCATTTACTTGAGGTGTTTTGTTACATAGCTTTGAGAGTTAAAAAGTGTACCATGAGCACACTAATGGCTAAAAACAAATCAACCATGGATAACTACTTAGTAAAGGTGGTGAGCAAGATCAATAATGATAGAAGAAAATCATTGGGCCGGGAGAGTCTCCCGGAATTATCATCTCCCATCCTTGACGATAGCAGTAGTCTAAATGTTATTGCACCTCTCGTCACTGATTGTTTATTAGTGGAAACTCCTGTATTAACGGCTGTGGACCAGGATGCATTAGATCAGAATCCATCAGATGATTCCATGGTCGCTCCAATAGTACGCTCCCCTGCTAAGAGAGCGGTAAGGAAGTGTAGGAAAACGCAGTTTAAGCGGGGGCTTGTACAACACAAGCTATTATCTGAACCAGCACAGAGAAGTACTATTGGCCATAAGGAGACTATGACCAACAATTGTGGCACTAATATAGATATGAGTTCAGAAATTTTGGCTCATATAGCCAAGGTACTTGAAGCTAAACTAGAAGTTGTTGTTAAGCCACTTGTAGAAAAGATAGATTCATTAACAGCTGAAGTGACTAGATTGGGTGGTCTCTTATCTAAAATAACCAATGACCAGAGTATAATACAGAGGGAGATAGTGGAACAACATGAAAAAGTTGTACAGATGCCGTTGTTAGAGAGAGTAAGCACATCTAATCCCAGGGAGATAAGCCGAACGGTTGACAATACAACTCCGACTAAAGTGGCTTCAACTAGCACAGTGTGGACCTCAGTCCCAGCGAGAAAAATACGCTCCATTAATCTAACTCCAGAGTGTGAGCCATATGTTGTCGTACTTTCAAATGTTCCACCCCTAGACTCTTCACAATCTAGTACACGAAATGAATCACATGACTCACTTAAACGGAAAACAATTTCCTGGTTGAATAAAAATTGTGGGTTTCCTACAAACTATTCGGATCAGATATTATCGACTAGACGGGTTTCTTGGATTGGTAACGCTAGGAAAACCTGTAGAGGCGAATGTATAATTATAAATTTTAAACATCCTCAACATGTTGCGACTGTGTTACTTAGAGCGGCATCGCTGGTACTGGGGGAAAATAGTGTGGGCGTGCACCCCTTGGGATATTTCTATAGTCATCTAGCTAGGGCCCCCCAGGCTAATATTACAAGTAGGCTCCAGAATCCCAACAGATGCCCAATCTTCCAGATTCCTACTGATAACAGATATCTGGCACTAAGTACTCTGGATCAGAATGATTGACTCTTGTCGGTTGGTAATTTTGATTTAGAGGTTACTGCAGTTACTGAGGCTGGGAAGTTGAATCCGAGTATTGTAGAGTTTGAACAACTAAGGATGGAGGCTCCCACACTATCTTACGATGTTAGATCTAGATCTGCCTTGACTCTTAAAGTTGTGGTAACTGATGAGCTCTCAAACAACGTAGGAGTTATCAATGTTAGTCTGAGTGAGGCTGGACAGTGTTGCATTAGGAGTACCGAGACAGAGGGAAATAATATTGTAAAACTTCCAGTTGATGGAATCAATACCTCAATTAGCCCTGTAGATGGTGCAGCTAGGCATGATAGATTTTCACCTTGCCCAGAAGAAAATGTACCTGTTAGATTAACATCATGGAATATAGCAGGTATAGCTAGGAACCTACGGGATGCAGCCTGGTGCTCCTATATTGAGTATGACATCATTCTCCTTCAGGAGACTTGGGCCATAGAAATGCCGCATAGGCTAGGGTATAAAACATTCTGCTGTGGCGCAATCCCGTCAGTAAGAGGGAGAGTGTCACTGGGATTGGTGATTTGGGTAAGGGTTACACTGGAAATAGATATTACCCAACTGTCGATTTCTTCTCCCGATTTACTGGGATTAAAAATGGTGACTAGGGGGAAAGGAATCATATATTTAATAAATATATATAATAGACCACAGTCTTCTAATAAGGAATCGAAGGTGGTAGAACTTTTGGATTCTTTTTTAGATACACTAAGACCAAATGTACAGGTAGTAGTTGGAGGGGATTTTAATTGTAAATACGAACCAGTGTTGGGCCTGGACAATTTATTTGACGAACAGGATATTGCAAACAATGTCCTGTCTCTGGATTCTACTGGTTCAGCTAATAACTTTATAGCTGCTATCCAGATTTTACAACTGTCTGTGGCCCACGATTTAAGGGCATGTAATGGCCGTTTTCAATCTGACAGACCATCGGCTCCAACATTTTGTAAAGGCAACTGTAGGTCACATATAGACTTTATATTGGTCTCTCTGAGCCTATGGCATTTAATAATTAACTTTAAAATAGATCATAGGACAGAGAGCGACCATTTTCCTCTTCAACTATGGTTAGACCCTGAGCTTTTTATATCTAACTTAGCTGGAGAAGTTATGTTAAGTAGCTCCCCTGGGGAACTCCAGGTAACAAATAACAGGCGTGCTTTAAGATGGCCTTATATCCTGGCTAAAGAAGAGACAATGCTAAATATTTACAATACCTTTGCTGATACCATTGAAGCATGCCAGATGCCCTTATTGGGCACCCAGTGTGTTTTAGATTTGCATTATAAATTGGAAGATGCGCTAACTCCTCATTTGAGTAAAATTTACAAAAAGGACAAGAACCAAAAAGAAAACCATTTAGAGGTAGTTAATCAATGGTATAATAAGGATTGTCGCGTAGCTAAGTCCCATTTGATCCAGGCTGTCAGATCAAAGAACCCTCAGGGTATAAGTGATAGCAGACAGGCATATAATAAAACACTGACCCAAGCAAAAAAAGCTTGGGATGATGCCCTATGGGATGATCTTTTAAATGCAGCTAAATTGAGAGACCAGGGCGCTTTTTGGAATTTAATTTCAAAGGGAAATAAAAAGGGGAGATCACCTAGGGATATTTACCTAGATGAAAAAACATGGTGCGACCATTTTTCTAAACTTTATTCTAATGACAATGAGGGGTTGCCCATAGGGGATCAAGAGATTAATTTAGCATTGAGTATTGCTCTCTTGCGATTTAGCCTAGAGGAGACTATCGAGGTATTACAGGCTGTCAAAATGAGCAAAGCCCCTGGTCCTGATAAAATCCCTGGTGATTTATTGAAGCACGATGTGGAAGTCTGGGGGCCCTATATTAATTTCTTATGTAATTCCATAGTGGCCGGAACGCCAATTCCTGAAACCTGGAAAGGGGACGAAATTGTAACAATTTTTAAGAAAGGTGATCGCTATGATCCGGCCAATTACCGTCCTATAAGTTTAATAGATCTTTTACAAAAGGTTTTTGCCAGACATATTTTAAATAGACTTTTAGTATGGATAGAGGGAAATCAGATATTAACTAAATATCAGGCAGGGTTCAGATCAAAAACCAGCACGGTTGATCAAGTATTTAGGTTCACGTGCATCTGCTGGAAATACATTAACATAAGGAGGGGCAGTTTGTACGTGGCATTTATTGACTTGAGGGCCGCCTTTGACCTCGTTCCACGTAATTTGTTTTGGTCCACACTTAAGAATATGGCGGTCCCTAGTGAGTTACTTAAAGAACTAATTAGATTACTGTTAGACCTGACATCCTTGGCGTGGGTTTTTCCCCTATCTTTTGCCTCTGCTACCTGGATTTTTGATGCTGTGATGGATTTCGTTTTTGCTGGTTTAGATGCTTTGGACACTCTGCCACTGCTAATCAGTGCCAGAGTGTAAGTGCTCCCTGTGTAAAATATCATATTGATTGGATATACCTGATTGGCATATCTGTATCACCAGGAAGTCCCTAGTAAAGTGCACTGTGTGTGCCAGGGCTGGTGATGACAGATGCTACTAGTGGGTCTGCAGCGCTGATTGCGCCACCCACCTGTGTAGCCCTAAAACGGTGTCTCAGGCCTGCCACCGCAGGCATGCCTGCAGTCCCCGGACTGCCATGTCCTCCTGGCCAGTGTCCACACTGACCGGGCCTAACCCTTCCCTTTTTATACACGTCAGTCATCCCTATGGAAGGCCCAAGGTACCCCCCTGGGCAGGGTGCAGTGTATGTAAAAGGTAGAGCATGTACTAGTGCAGGTAACATGTTCTGGTAGTGAACAACGGCCATTTTGTGTGTTCACTGCTGCAAGGTTATCTTGCTCCATAGGCTAACATGGGGGAGGCTGGTGCCAATGGCTATCCGCCTATCTTCTCATAGGAACAAGATAAGACATGAGTGTTTGATATCCCTGAGCTCAGCATTTAATAACACATCTTTTAGGAGAGGTTGTTTTTAAATCCTGAGTCGGAGAATAGTACTTTTTAGAGAGTAGCTGTTCTCTTGTCTGACCCTTCTATGTGCCTGGGCGTGCTTGTGGATTGACTGTCTGGCTTGAGAGTGACAGGGGCTGGGGATCCCCCGGGAGGTTGGCTGAGTCAGCCCTCTGCTGAATAGCGACATTTGCAAGGAGAGTGGAGGGAGGAGATAGCACCTGGGATTGAATAGGGCTGTGCCTGCCACCACCCTGCTGGCTCCACCTCCTGCTGAGCGGCTGACGACTCTGCCCCTCACTCTGAAAAGAATGTAGAGGCCAGGAAAACAAAGTGCTCCAGCAACACACAGAACTGGATCAGACCGGGCTCAGGACCCACTTGCACAAAGACTTCAAAGACTTTTAGGGGTATAAGTACAAGACCCCTGACAACAGATTTTCGGATTCTACCATCAAGAGGAACCTCTGCTGAAAGACGGACCGCTGAAGAACTAAAGGAAGATTGCCTTGCTGTGTGCTCGAAGGGCTGACCTGTTCTGCTGTACAACAGAAGCTGAGGAGGAGAAGGGGTCTTGCTGTGTGCTGACCCTACCCACTTGACCAAACAAGACTTTGCTGTGTGCTGTGTCTTAAACCGAATCTCCAAGGGCCTGAGAAGAGCTGGCCTCCTGTTTCGCAACCCAGGGATAGAAAGGTTGCCAAGAACTCAAGACTCAGCTGTGTCCCCCCTGCGCTGCTGTGTGCCGCAGGGACCGTGGACTGTTCTATCAAGCTTCTCAACATCTGCCGGTGAAGTGGGCTGGCTGCTCTCTGTCTTGCTGGAGAGTGCCGCGCTGAACCAGGCCTGACACCGGTCGCCGCATCAAGAAGACCGACGTGCTCATCGGCACGTGCCTTGCCGCGACCCGGGGGCCTGAAGCAGATCGAGAGTCGTACTTCCCTGCTCTACGAAGCCACACTGTGAGTGGCTGACTCCGGTGATGTCGACATCGTCCCTGGGGGCTCGTCGAGGGAGTTGTGGAAACCTTGCACCGAACAGCCCGAGGAGCGCTTTTACAACGAGTGCAGCGACACCGCCGGAGCAACGTAGCTGCCTAAACATCAAGAGCCTACAAACTGATTCATTCTCAGTGAGTATCGAATCACACAAGAGACTAGAGACTATCGTCTTACGATCCCGACCAACCAAGAAAGCGAATAGTGTGTAAATCTGTGATGCTTGACTTTAACTGCGGAAACTAGATAAAGATATATTATTTTTGATATAACTCACCTGTGTGGTCTAAGTTTGTGGTGTACGGAGGGGGGATCATTGGGGTGTCTACGTGCAAATACCTTACACATTGCCTTGGGGATAAGCCTGTCTGCTCGAGCCAAGCTACCTAGAGGGTGAGCAGGGGTTATCTACCGTGTGTTTCCTTGTACCCTGACTAGAAGCAAGGGTCCCTATGTGGTCTAAGGTGTATACCTCTGCCAACTAGAGACCCCCAGATCTAACATTGGTGGTCAGCGGTGCGGATTAGAACCAGTATTTGCACTTGACCTACAGTGATTCTTTGTACATCGCTAATCTAGTAAGCAGTTGCATTGCACGAAGTTGTTGCGAAGACTATTCGTGGAGGATCGACGAAGCATCATGTCTCTGAATGGAGTAGGTGAGGAGTCGGAATTGCAATTCGAAGTGAAAAAGTTGCTCGAATATAAGAAGGAGCAACTAAAGCAATTCTGCAAGCAGCTTGGATGCCCAGCGAAGGGCAGCGCCAACAAGACGGAGCTACAGAAAGCTCTAAGGGCCTGGTGGGAGGCCAAGAATGGTGCAACCGAGGAAACTACCGGAGGGGATGGCACACCGGAGCACGGATTTGGATCCGATGATCTGCCAGTGAATAGGCCAGCGTCTAGGGCTGGCAGCACCCATTCCAGTAGGAGCCTTTCTCCAGAGGAGCTGGAGGAAAATCAGAGGATTAGGGCCCATGAGATTGAACTTTTTAAGCTCAAAGCTCAAGCGGAAGAAAGGAAACTGCGCCTTGACAGTGAGAAAGAGGCGGAGGAGAGGAGGAATGCTCTCGCTTTGGAAGAGAAAAAACTCCAGTTGGCTCATGAGTTGAGCATGAGGGAGCTGGACATTAAAGCCAAACAAGTGGAGTCCAGTCCGAATGGTGGCAGCGCACAACCAGTACAAGTGGGTAAAGTATACATACCGAAAGATTTGGTGCAGAATTATCAGAGGGGCGAGGATATCTATGCATGGTTTAGATCCTATGAGCTTGCCTTGAAGATGAATGAAGTGCCTGAGAAGAGCTGGGGAGCAGGTTTGTGGAAACATTTTGAGGCCTCTGGGAGGGATGTCTTAGCACCCTTAGAAGCAGCAGGGACCTTAACCTACCCCACTATGAAGGAGGCCTTATGCCTCAGGTATGGGCTTACACCAGAACAGTACCGCCAGAAGTTCAGGAACTTCAAGAAACTTGATTCAAGTACTTGGGTGGAGTGTGTGAGTATGTACACGCGTGCACTGGAAGGTTGGATAAAGGGCAGCAAAGTTACTGATTATGTGGGGTTGTGTCACTTGATTAGTTGGGAGCACTTGAGTAGTCTATGTGTTCCAGAGCTGCGCCAGCATCTTTTAGACAGCAAGTTAACTGATCCCAGTGAGCTTGCTAAAGAGGCAGACCGCTGGACTAGCACCAGGGTCAACAAAGGGGTGGTAAGTATCCCCGCCAAGGGTGGACAGGGTCCCCAGCAGAAAGGTGGGGAGGACAAGGGTAACAGTAAGGAGTTCTCTAAAGGGCCCCAAAACAGTTCCCAGGAGAAGGAGTCCCAAGCCCCCAAGCCTAAGAGGTCTTGGCCCCCTAAGGGCAACAGACCACCGCCTACTTGCTATGTTTGTAGGGAAGTGGGGCACATCGCCCCTAAATGTCCCAAGAAACCCCCAGCACCAGCTGCTGCTCCAGTCCCAGGGTTAGCTAGTGTAGCTTTGGGAGGGGATTTGATTTCCAGTGGGGAGGAGGGATTAGCTATGATGACCCTTGTCTCTTTAGGAGACCAAGAGATGGTCCAGGATACCTTGATACCCGCTAACACTAAGAAATACGGGCAAAAGGTGACCATCAATGGGAGGGAGATAGAGGCTCTGAGAGACACCGGGGCTAGTGTGACATCTGTCAGGTGTCAGTGGGTGTCTGAAGAGCAAGTCATTCCCAATGTGCTCCGCCCAGTAGTGGCAGCTGACACTTCAGTGCGCCTCTGCAAGATGGCGCGTGTTCCCTTTACATGGGGGGGAGTCTCTGGTACCTTGGAAGTCTGTGTCAGTGACGCCTTGCCGGTAGATTGTCTGTTGGGTAACGACCTGGAGAGCTCTCCATGGAAGGACGTAGAGCACAGAACTCACTTGGAGATGTTAGGACTGCCAGCGTGGATCTGCGTATCCACACGTGCCATGACAGCCAGTAAGGGTGGATTAGTAGAACCGGAGCCTGGAACAATGGCCCAGGGACCTGTCAAGAGAGGAAGGGGCAGAGGGCGCGGGAAACCGGCCCCCACTGTTCCCACGGTCCAGGAGGAAGCAGAACCTGAGGGGGATGCCCTGGAACCTACAGGGGAGCAGGTGGCCGAACTGGGGGAGTTGCCTGAGCTGACCCATTGGCAGCAAGAGGGTGGCCCCTCCAGGGAAGAATTCTGCCAGGCTCAGAAGGAGTGCCCTTCTCTCGTCGGTGTGCGGCAGCAGGCTGCAGACCAGGCAGCAGGCCTAGGGTCCAAGGAACATTTGATTTACTGGGAGGATGACTTACTGTATAGTGAGCCTAAGTTCGCTGTGCCCGGTGCAGCCCGTGTGCTGGTGGTACCCGAGCGCTTCAGGAACTTCTTACTGGGTCTGGCTCACGACGTGCCTCTCGCAGGACATCTGGGGCAAGACAAGACCTATCACAGGCTTGTCACCCACTTCTACTGGCCCCAGATGAAGAAGCACGTCGGTACCTTTTGTAAGTCCTGCCAAACCTGTCAAGCCAGTGGTAAGAGCGGAGGGAAGTGCGTGGCGCCCCTCCAGCCATTTCCTGTAGTGAGCACCCCTATCGAGCGGATGGGCATTGATATCGTAGGGCCCCTGGATCCCAAGACCGCCTTAGGCAACAGGTTTATCCTGGTCTTGGTGGATCACGCCACTCGGTACCCGGAGGCAGTCCCTCTCAGGACAATCACAGCACCCGTGGTGGGCCGTGCATTAATGGGGATCTTTTCCCGTGTGGGGTTCCCCCGAGAGGTGGTCTCCGACCGGGGTACCAACTTCATCTCTAGGTATATGAAGTCTCTGTGGGAGGAGTGTGGGGTAACTTATAAGTTCACCACTCCTTACCACCCTCAAGGAAATGGGTTGGTTGAAAGGTTCAACCGCACCCTGAAAGGTATGATTATGGGCCTAGCGGAGCCCATGAGACAGAAGTGGGACGTCTTGTTACCATGCCTGTTGTTTGCCTACAGGGAGGTGCCTCAGAAGTCCTTAGGGTTCAGCCCCTTTGAACTGCTGTATGGCCACCCTGTTAGAGGACCTCTCACACTGGTGAAGGAGGGGTGGGAGAAATCCCGTGGGAAAACCCCCCAGGATGTGTTCAGCTATGTGCTGGCCATCCGCAACCAAACGCAGCACTTCAGGAAGCTCGCTCAGGAGAACCTAGAAGCCAGCCAGGAGGAGATGAAAAGATGGTACAACCAGAATACCACTCTGGTAGAATTTCATCCGGGGCAGAAAGTGTGGGTAATGGCGCCGGTGGAGCCTTGTGCGCTCCGTGACAAGTGGACCGGGCCATATGAGGTGGTAGAGCGCAAGAGTGAGGTGACCTACCTGATCAACATGAAGACTCCTAGGCAGCCCCTGAGGGTCTTGCATGTGAACCGCCTCAAACCCCACTTCGAGAGGTCTGAAGTGACGATGCTCATGGCTACAGATGACGGTGGGGAAGAGGATAGTGATCCTCTCCCTGACCTCCTGGCAACCAAGGAGCAAGACGGGTCAGTGGATGGTGTGGTCCTCTCGCCCACCCTGACCCCAGAGCAGCAGAGAGACTGTCGCCAGGTGTTGGGTCAGTTTGCCTCCCTGTTCTCCCTGACACCAGGTGTCACCAATTGGTGCGTCCATGATGTGGACACTGGAGATAGCCTGCCTGTGAAAAAGAAGTTTTACAGAGTAGCTGACAAGGTCAGGGCCAGCATCAAGGAAGAAGTTTCCAAGATGTTGGCGTTAGGGGTAATTGAGCCCTCCAGCAGTCCCTGGGCTAGCCCAGTGGTCCTCGTTCCCAAGAAATCTGCTACACCCGGTGGCCCGTCAGAACTTCGGTTTTGCGTGGACTACCGTGGGCTCAATGCGGTCACCAAGACTGACGCGCACCCCATCCCCAGAGCTGATGAGCTCGTGGATCGGTTGGGAGCTGCCAGGTACCTCAGCACCTTCGATTTGACTTCGGGGTACTGGCAGATTGCCTTAACTGAAGGGGCAAAGGAGAGGTCGGCATTTCCCACACCAGAGGGGCACTTCCAGTTTCGCGTCATGCCCTTTGGATTGAAAAATGCCCCTGCCGCCTTCCAGAGACTGGTCAACCGGGTACTGACCGGGCTGGAGCAATTCAGCGCCGCGTACCTGGATGACATTGCTGTGTTTAGCTCCACTTGGGAGGAACACTTGCAACACCTCTGTGAAGTGTTGAGGGCGCTGCAGAAGGCAGGCCCCACTATCAAGGCCAGTAAGTGCCAGATAGGGCAGGGATCGGTGGTGTATTTGGGACACCAGGTGGGGAGCGGCCAGGTGGCGCCCCTACAAGCGAAGATCGATACCATTCTGGCTTGGGAACCCCCCAAGACGCAGACAGAGGTGAGAGCCTTTCTAGGACTCACCGGGTATTACAGACGGTTCATCAAGGGATACGGCACCATTGTTGCCCCCTTGACAGAACTAACCTCTAGAAATCAGCCCAGGAAAGTGAATTGGTCCGCGGCCTGTCAAACTGCTTTTGATGCCCTGAAAACTGCAATGTGCACAGCACCGGTGCTTAAGGCGCCTGACTTTTCGAGTGAGTTCGTAGTGCAAACAGACTCTTCAGAGCAAGGTGTGGGAGCAGTACTCTCACAGATGGATGACGAGGGCGGGGACCAACCGGTAGCTTTCATTAGTAGGAGGCTACTCCCCAGGGAACAGAGGTGGAGCGCTATTGAGAGAGAAGCATTTGCTGTGGTCTGGGCCCTGAAGAAGCTGAGGCCCTACCTGTTTGGGACTCACTTCCGTGTTCAGACCGACCACAGGCCCCTCAGATGGTTAATGCAGATGAGGGGTGAGAATCCAAAACTGTTGAGGTGGTCCATCTCCCTACAGGGAATGGACTTTACGGTGGAACACCGGCCCGGTACAGAACACGCCAATGCTGATGGTCTGTCCAGGTTTTTCCGCCTCAGTGATGAGAACTCCCAAGAGGGTGGGTAGTTCTCCCCACTATCAGCTGGAGGGGGCACGTGTTAGACCTGACATCCTTGGCGTGGGTTTTTCCCCTATCTTTTGCCTCTGCTACCTGGATTTTTGATGCTGTGATGGATTTCGTTTTTGCTGGTTTAGATGCTTTGGACACTCTGCCACTGCTAATCAGTGCCAGAATGTAAGTGCTCCCTGTGTGAAATATCATATTGATTGGATATACCTGATTGGCATATCTGTATCACCAGGAAGTCCCTAGTAAAGTTCACTGTGTGTGCCAGGGCTGGTGATGACAGATGCTACTAGTGGGTCTGCAGCGCTGATTGCGCCACCCACCTGTGTAGCCCTAAAACGGTGTCTCAGGCCTGCCACCGCAGGCATGCCTGCAGTCCCCAGACTGCCATGTCCTCCTGGCCAGTGTCCACACTGACCGGGCCTAACCCTTCCCTTTTTATTCACGTCAGTCATCCCTATGGAAGGCCCAAGGTACCCCCCTGGGCAGGGTGCAGTGTATGTAAAAGGTAGAGCATGTACTAGTGCAGGTAACATGTTCTGGTAGTGAACAACGGCCATTTTGTGTGTTCACTGCTGCAAGGTTATCTTGCTCCATAGGCTAACATGGGGGAGGCTGGTGCCAATGGCTATCCGCCTATCTTCTCATAGGAACAAGATAAGACATGAGTGTTTGATATCCCTGAGCTCAGCATTTAATAACACATCTTTTAGGAGAGGTTGTTTTTAAATCCTGAGTCGGAGAATAGTACTTTTTAATTTAGAGAGTAGCTGTTCTCTTGTCTGACCCTTCTATGTGCCTGGGCGTGCTTGTGGATTGACTGTCAGGCTTGAGAGTGACAGGGGCTGGGGATCCCCCGGGAGGTTGGCTGAGTCAGCCCTCTGCTGAATAGCGACATTTGCAAGGAGAGTGGAGGGAGGAGATAGCACCTGGGATTGAATAGGGCTGTGCCTGCCACCACCCTGCTGGCTCCACCTCCTGCTGGGCGGCTGACGACTCTGCCCCTCACTCTGAAAAGAATGTAGAGGCCAGGAAAACAAAGTGCTCCAGCAACACACAGAACTGGATCAGACCGGGCTCAGGACCCACTTGCACAAAGACTTCAAAGACTTTTAGGGGTATAAGTACAAGACCCCTGACAACAGATTTTCGGATTCTACCATCAAGAGGAACCTCTGCTGAAAGACGGACCGCTGAAGAACTAAAGGAAGATTGCCTTGCTGTGTGCTCGAAGGGCTGACCTGTTCTGCTGTACAACTGAAGCTGAGGAGGAGAAGGGGTCTTGCTGTGTGCTGACCCTACCCACTTGACCAAACAAGACTTTGCTGTGTGCTGTGTCTTAAACCGAATCTCCAAGGGCCTGAGAAGAGCTGGCCTCCTGTTTCGCAACCCAGGGATAGAAAGGTTGCCAAGAACTCAAGACTCTGCTGTGTCCCCCCTGCGCTGCTGTGTGCCGCAGGGACCGTGGACTGTTCTACCAAGCTTCTCAACATCTGCCGGTGAAGTGGGCTGGCTGCTCTCTGTCTTGCTGGAGAGTGCCGCGCTGAACCAGGCCTGACACCGGTTGCCGCATCAAGAAGACCGACGTGCTCATCAGCACGTGCCTTGCCGCGACCCGGGGGCCTGAAGCAGATCGAGAGTCGTACTTCCCTGCTCTACGAAGCCGCACTGTGAGTGGCTGACTCCGGTGACGTCGACATCGTCCCTGGGGGCTCGTCGAGGGAGTTGTGGAAACCTTGCACCGAACAGCCCGAGGACCGCTTTTACAACGAGTGTAGCGACACCGCCGGAGCAACGTAGCTGCCTAAACATCAAGAGCCTACAAACTGATTCATTCTCAGTGAGTATCGAATCACACAAGAGACTAGAGACTATCGTCTTACGATCCCGACCAACCAAGAAAGCGAATAGTGTGTAAATCTGTGATGCTTGACTTTAACTGCGGAAACTAGATAAAGATATATTATTTTTGATATAACTCACCTGTGTGGTCTAAGTTTGTGGTGTACGGAGGGGGGATCATTGGGGTGTCTACGTGCAAATACTTTACACATTGCCTTGGGGATAAGCCTGTCTGCTCGAGCCAAGCTACCTAGAGGGTGAGCAGGGGTTATCTACCGTGTGTGTCCTTGTACCCTGACTAGAAGCAAGGGTCCCTATGTGGTAAGGTGTATACCTCTGCCAACTAGAGACCCCCAGATCTAACATTGGTGGTCAGCGGTGCGGATTAGAACCAGTATTTGCACTTGACCTACAGTGATTCTTTGTACATCGCTAATCTAGTAAGCAGTTGCATTGCACGAAGTTGTTGCGAAGACTATTCGTGGAGGATCGACGAAGCATCATGTCTCTGAATGGAGTAGGTGAGGAGTCGGAATTGCAATTCGAAGTGAAAAAGTTGCTCGAATATAAGAAGGAGCAACTAAAGCAATTCTGCAAGCAGCTTGGATGCCCAGCGAAGGGCAGCGCCAACAAGACGGAGCTACAGAAAGCTCTAAGGGCCTGGTGGGAGGCCAAGAATGGCGCAACCGAGGAAACTACCGGAGGGGATGGCACACCGGAGCACGGATTTGGATCCGATGATCTGCCAGTGAATAGGCCAGCGTCTAGGGCTGGCAGCACCCATTCCAGTAGGAGCCTTTCTCCAGAGGAGCTGGAGGAAAATCAGAGGATTAGGGCCCATGAGATTGAACTTTTTAAGCTCAAAGCTCAAGCGGAAGAAAGGAAACTGCGCCTTGACAGTGAGAAAGAGGCGGAGGAGAGGAGGAATGCTCTCGCTTTGGAAGAGAAAAAACTCCAGTTGGCTCATGAGTTGAGCATGAGGGAGCTGGACATTAAAGCCAAACAAGTGGAGTCCAGTCCGAATGGTGGCAGCGCACAACCAGTACAAGCGGGTAAAGTATACATACCGAAAGATTTGGTGCAGAATTATCAGAGGGGCGAGGATATCTATGCATGGTTTAGATCCTATGAGCTTGCCTTGAAGATGAATGAAGTGCCTGAGAAGAGCTGGGGAGCAGGTTTGTGGAAACATTTTGAGGCCTCTGGGAGGGATGTCTTAGCACCCTTAGAAGCAGCAGGGACCTTAACCTACCCCACTATGAAGGAGGCCTTATGCCTCAGGTATGGGCTTACACCAGAACAGTACCGCCAGAAGTTCAGGAACTTCAAGAAACTTGATTCAAGTACTTGGGTGGAGTGTGTGAGTATGTACACGCATGCACTGGAAGGTTAGATAAAGGGCAGCAAAGTTACTGATTATGTGGTGTTGTGTCACTTGATTAGTTGGGAGCACTTGAGTAGTCTATGTGTTCCAGAGCTGCGCCAGCATCTTTTAGACAGCAAGTTAACTGATCCCAGTGAGCTTGCTAAAGAGGCAGACCGCTGGACTAGCACCAGGGTCAACAAAGGGGTGGTAAGTATCCCCGCCAAGGGTGGACAGGGTCCCCAGCAGAAAGGTGGGGAGGACAAGGGTAACAGTAAGGAGTTCTCTAAAGGGCCCCAAAACAGTTCCCAGGAGAAGGAGTCCCAAGCCCCCAAGCCTAAGAGGTCTTGGCCCCCTAAGGGCAACAGACCACCGCCTACTTGCTATGCTTGTAGGGAAGTGGGGCTCATCGCCCCTAAATGTCCCAAGAAACCCCCAGCACCAGCTGCTGCTCCAGTCCCAGGGTTAGCTAGTGTAGCTTTGGGAGGGGATTTGATTTCCAGTGGGGAGGAGGGATTAGCTATGATGACCCTTGTCTCTTTAGGAGACCAAGAGATGGTCCAGGATACCTTGATACCCGCTAACACTAAGAAATACGGGCAAAAGGTGACCATCAATGGGAGGGAGATAGAGGCTCTGAGAGACACCGGGGCTAGTGTGACATCTGTCAGGTGTCAGTGGGTGTCTGAAGAGCAAGTCATTCCCAATGTGCTCCGCCCAGTAGTGGCAGCTGACACTTCAGTGCGCCTCTGCAAGATGGCGCGTGTTCCCTTTACATGGGGGGGAGTCTCTGGTACCTTGGAAGTCTGTGTCAGTGACGCCTTGCCGGTAGATTGTCTGTTGGGTAACGACCTGGAGAGCTCTCCATGGAAGGACGTAGAGCACAGAACTCACTTGGAGATGTTAGGACTGCCAGCGTGGATCTGCGTATCCGCACGTGCCATGACAGCCAGTAAGGGTGGATTAGTAGAACCGGAGCCTGGAACAATGGCCCAGGGACCTGTCAAGAGAGGAAGGGGCAGAGGGCGCGGGAAACCGGCCCCCACTGTTCCCACGGTCCAGGAGGAAGCAGAACCTGAGGGGGATGCCCTGAAACCTACAGGGGAGCAGGTGGCCGAACTGGGGGAGTTGCCTGAGCTGACCCATTGGCAGCAAGAGGGTGGCCCCTCCAGGGAAGAATTCTGCCAGGCTCAGAAGGAGTGCCCTTCTCTCGTCGGTGTGCGGCAGCAGGCTGCAGACCAGGCAGCAGGCCTAGGGTCCAAGGAACATTTGATTTACTGGGAGGATGACTTACTGTATAGTGAGCCTAAGTTCGCTGAGCCCGGTGCAGCCCGTGTGCTGGTGGTACCCGAGCGCTTCAGGAACTTCTTACTGGGTCTGGCTCACGACGTGCCTCTCGCAGGACATATGGGGCAAGACAAGACCTATCACAGGCTTGTCACCCACTTCTACTGGCCCCAGATGAAGAAGCACGTCGGTACCTTTCGTAAGTCCTGCCAAACCTGTCAAGCCAGCGGTAAGAGCGGAGGGAAGTGCGTGGCGCCCCTCCAGCCGTTTCCTGTAGTGAGCACCCCTTTCGAGCGGGTGGGCATTGATATCGTAGGGCCCCTGGATCCCAAGACCGCCTTAGGCAACAGGTTTATCCTGGTCTTGGTGGATCACGCCACTCGGTACCCGGAGGCAGTCCCTCTCAGGACAATCACAGCACCCGTGGTGGGCCGTGCATTAATGGGGATCTTTTCCCGTGTGGGGTTCCCCCGAGAGGTCGTCTCCGACCGGGGTACCAACTTCATCTCTAGGTATATGAAGTCTCTGTGGGAGGAGTGTGGGGTAACTTATAAGTTCACCACTCCTTACCACCCTCAAGGAAATGGGTTGGTTGAAAGGTTCAACCGCACCCTGAAAGGTATGATTATGGGCCTAGCGGAGCCCATGAGACAGAAATGGGACGTCTTGTTACCATGCCTGTTGTTTGCCTACAGGGAGGTGCCTCAGAAGTCCTTAGGGTTCAGCCCCTTTGAACTGCTGTATGGCCACCCTGTTAGAGGACCTCTCACACTGGTGAAGGAGGGGTGGGAGAAATCCCGTGGGAAAACCCCCCAGGATGTGTTCAGCTATGTGCTGGCCATCCGCAACCAAACGCAGCGCTTCAGGAAGCTCGCTCAGGAGAACCTAGAAGCCAGCCAGGAGGAGATGAAAAGATGGTACGACCAGAATACCACTCTGGTAGATTTTCATCCGGGGCAGAAAGTGTGGGTAATGGCGCCGGTGGAGCCTTGTGCGCTCCGTGACAAGTGGACCGGGCCATATGAGGTGGTAGAGCGCAAGTGTGAGGTGACCTACCTGATCAACATGAAGACTCCTAGGCAGCCCCTGAGGGTCTTGCATGTGAACCGCCTCAAACCCCACTTCGAGAGGTCTGAAGTGACGATGCTCATGGCTACAGATGACGGTGGGGAAGAGGATAGTGATCCTCTCCCTGACCTCCTGGCAACCAAGGAGCAAGACGGGTCAGTGGATGGTGTGGTCCTCTCGCCCACCCTGACCCCAGAGCAGCAGAGAGACTGTCGCCAGGTGTTGGGTCAGTTTGCCTCCCTGTTCTCCCTGACACCAGGTGTCACCAATTGGTGCGTCCATGATGTGGACACTGGAGATAGCCTGCCTGTGAAAAAGAAGTTTTACAGAGTAGCTGACAAGGTCAGGGCCAGCATCAAGGAAGAAGTTTCCAAGATGTTGGCGTTAGGGGTAATTGAGCCCTCCAGCAGTCCCTGGGCTAGCCCAGTGGTCCTCGTTCCCAAGAAATCTGCTACACCCGGTGGCCCATCAGAACTTTGGTTTTGCGTGGACTACCGTGGGCTCAATGCGGTTACCAAGACTGACGCGCACCCCATCCCCAGAGCTGATGAGCTCGTGGATCGGTTGGGAGCTGCCAGGTACCTCAGCACCTTCGATTTGACTTCGGGGTACTGGCAGATTGCCTTAACTGAAGGGGCAAAGGAGAGGTCGGCATTGCCCACACCAGAGGGGCACTTCCAGTTTCGCGTCATGCCCTTTGGATTGAAAAATGCCCCTGCCGCCTTCCAGAGACTGGTCAACCGGGTACTGACCGGGCTGGAGCAATTCAGCGCCGCGTACCTGGATGACATTGCTGTGTTTAGCTCCACTTGGGAGGAACACTTGCAACACCTCTGTGAAGTGTTGAGGGCGCTGCAGAAGGCAGGCCCCACTATCAAGGCCAGTAAGTGCCAGATAGGGCAGGGATCGGTGGTGTATTTGGGACACCAGGTGGGGAGCGGCCAGGTGGCGCCCCTACAAGCGAAGATCGATACCATTCTGGCTTGGGAACCCCCCAAGACGCAGACAGAGGTGAGAGCCTTTCTAGGACTCACCGGGTATTACAGACGGTTCATCAAGGGATACGGCACCATTGTTGCCCCCTTGACAGAACTAACCTCTAGAAATCAGCCCAGGAAAGTGAATTGGTCCGCGGCCTGTCAAACTGCTTTTGATGCCCTGAAAACTGCAATGTGCACAGCACCGGTGCTTAAGGCGCCTGACTTTTCGAGTGAGTTCGTAGTGCAAACAGACTCTTCAGAGCAAGGTGTGGGAGCAGTACTCTCACAGATGGATGACGAGGGCGGGGACCAACCGGTAGCTTTCATTAGTAGGAGGCTACTCCCCAGGGAACAGAGGTGGAGCGCTATTGAGAGAGAAGCATTTGCTGTGGTCTGGGCCCTGAAGAAGCTGAGGCCCTACCTGTTTGGGACTCACTTCCGTGTTCAGACCGACCACAGGCCCCTCAGATGGTTAATGCAGATGAGGGGTGAGAATCCAAAACTGTTGAGGTGGTCCATCTCCCTACAGGGAATGGACTTTACGGTGGAACACCGGCCCGGTACAGAACACGCCAATGCTGATGGTCTGTCCAGGTTTTTCCGCCTCAGTGATGAGAACTCCCAAGAGGGTGGGTAGTTCTCCCCACTATCAGCTGGAGGGGACACGTGTTAGACCTGACATCCTTGGCGTGGGTTTTTCCCCCTATCTTTTGCCTCTGCTACCTGGATTTTTGATGCTGTGATGGATTTCGTTTTTGCTGGATAAGATGCTTTGGACACTCTGCCACTGCTAATCAGTGCCAGAATGTAAGTGCTCCCTGTGTAAAATATCATATTGATTGGATATACCTGATTGGCATATCTGTATCACCAGGAAGTCCCTAGTAAAGTGCACTGTGTGTGCCAGGGCTGGTGATGACAGATGCTACTAGTGGGTCTGCAGCGCTGATTGCGCCACCCACCTGTGTAGCCCTAAAACGGTGTCTCAGGCCTGCCACCGCAGGCATGCCTGCAGTCCCCAGACTGCCATGTCCTCCTGGCCAGTGTCCACACTGACCGGGCCTAACCCTTCCCTTTTTATTCACGTCAGTCATCCCTATGGAAGGCCCAAGGTACCCCCCTGGGCAGGGTGCAGTGTATGTAAAAGGTAGAGCATGTACTAGTGCAGGTAACATGTTCTGGTAGTGAACAACGGCCATTTTGTGTGTTCACTGCTGCAAGGTTATCTTGCTCCATAGGCTAACATGGGGGAGGCTGGTGCCAATGGCTATCCGCCTATCTTCTCATAGGAACAAGATAAGACATGAGTGTTTGATATCCCTGAGCTCAGCATTTAATAACACATCTTTTAGGAGAGGTTGTTTTTAAATCCTGAGTCGGAGAATAGTACTTTTTAATTTAGAGAGTAGCTGTTCTCTTGTCTGACCCTTCTATGTGCCTGGGCGTGCTTGTGGATTGACTGTCAGGCTTGAGAGTGACAGGGGCTGGGGATCCCCCGGGAGGTTGGCTGAGTCAGCCCTCTGCTGAATAGCGACATTTGCAAGGAGAGTGGAGGGAGGAGATAGCACCTGGGATTGAATAGGGCTGTGCCTGCCACCACCCTGCTGGCTCCACCTCCTGCTGGGCGGCTGACGACTCTGCCCCTCACTCTGAAAAGAATGTAGAGGCCAGGAAAACAAAGTGCTCCAGCAACACACAGAACTGGATCAGACCGGGTTCAGGACCCACTTGCACAAAGACTTCAAAGACTTTTAGGGGTATAAGTACAAGACCCCTGACAACAGATTTTCGGATTCTACCATCAAGAGGAACCTCTGCTGAAAGACGGACCGCTGAAGAACTAAAGGAAGATTGCCTTGCTGTGTGCTCGAAGCGCTGACCTGTTCTGCTGTACAACTGAAGCTGAGGAGGAGAAGGGGTCTTGCTGTGTGCTGACCCTACCCACTTGACCAAACAAGACTTTGCTGTGTGCTGTGTCTTAAACCGAATCTCCAAGGGCCTGAGAAGAGCTGGCCTCCTGTTTCGCAACCCAGGGATAGAAAGGTTGCCAAGAACTCAAGACTCTGCTGTGTCCCCCCTGCGCTGCTGTGTGCCGCAGGGACCGTGGACTGTTCTACCAAGCTTCTCAACATCTGCCGGTGAAGTGGGCTGGCTGCTCTCTGTCTTGCTGGAGAGTGCCGCGCTGAACCAGGCCTGACACCGGTTGCCGCATCAAGAAGACCGACGTGCTCATCAGCACGTGCCTTGCCGCGACCCGGGGGCCTGAAGCAGATCGAGAGTCGTACTTCCCTGCTCTACGAAGCCGCACTGTGAGTGGCTGACTCCGGTGACGTCGACATCGTCCCTGGGGGCTCGTCGAGGGAGTTGTGGAAACCTTGCACCGAACAGCCCGAGGAGCGCATTTACAACGAGTGTAGCGACACCGCCGGAGCAACGTAGCTGCCTAAACATCAAGAGCCTACAAACTGATTCATTCTCAGTGAGTATCGAATCACACAAGAGACTAGAGACTATCGTCTTACGATCCCGACCAACCAAGAAAGCGAATAGTGTGTAAATCTGTGATGCTTGACTTTAACTGCGGAAACTAGATAAAGATATATTATTTTTGATATAACTCACCTGTGTGGTCTAAGTTTGTGGTGTACGGAGGGGGGATCATTGGGGTGTCTACGTGCAAATACTTTACACATTGCCTTGGGGATAAGCCTGTCTGCTCGAGCCAAGCTACCTAGAGGGTGAGCAGGGGTTATCTACCGTGTGTGTCCTTGTACCCTGACTAGAAGCAAGGGTCCCTATGTGGTAAGGTGTATACCTCTGCCAACTAGAGACCCCCAGATCTAACATTGGTGGTCAGCGGTGCGGATTAGAACCAGTATTTGCACTTGACCTACAGTGATTCTTTGTACATCGCTAATCTAGTAAGCAGTTGCATTGCACGAAGTTGTTGCGAAGACTATTCGTGGAGGATCGACGAAGCATCATGTCTCTGAATGGAGTAGGTGAGGAGTCGGAATTGCAATTCGAAGTGAAAAAGTTGCTCGAATATAAGAAGGAGCAACTAAAGCAATTCTGCAAGCAGATTGGATGCCCAGCGAAGGGCAGCGCCAACAAGACGGAGCTACAGAAAGCTCTAAGGGCCTGGTGGGAGGCCAAGAATGGCGCAACCGAGGAAACTACCGGAGGGGATGGCACACCGGAGCACGGATTTGGATCCGATGATCTGCCAGTGAATAGGCCAGCGTCTAGGGCTGGCAGCACCCATTCCAGTAGGAGCCTTTCTCCAGAGGAGCTGGAGGAAAATCAGAGGATTAGGGCCCATGAGATTGAACTTTTTAAGCTCAAAGCTCAAGCGGAAGAAAGGAAACTGCGCCTTGACAGTGAGAAAGAGGCGGAGGAGAGGAGGAATGCTCTCGCTTTGGAAGAGAAAAAACTCCAGTTGGCTCATGAGTTGAGCATGAGGGAGCTGGACATTAAAGCCAAACAAGTGGAGTCCAGTCCGAATGGTGGCAGCGCACAACCAGTACAAGCGGGTAAAGTATACATACCGAAAGGTTTGGTGCAGAATTATCAGAGGGGCGAGGATATCTATGCATGGTTTAGATCCTAAGAGCTTGCCTTGAAGATGAATGAAGTGCCTGAGAAGAGCTGGGGAGCAGGTTTGTGGAAACATTTTGAGGCCTCTGGGAGGGATGTCTTAGCACCCTTAGAAGCAGCAGGGACCTTAACCTACCCCACTATGAAGGAGGCCTTATGCCTCAGGTATGGGCTTACACCAGAACAGTACCGCCAGAAGTTCAGGAACTTCAAGAAACTTGATTCAAGTACTTGGGTGGAGTGTGTGAGTATGTACACGCATGCACTGGAAGGTTAGATAAAGGGCAGCAAAGTTACTGATTATGTGGTGTTGTGTCACTTGATTAGTTGGGAGCACTTGAGTAGTCTATGTGTTCCAGAGCTGCGCCAGCATCTTTTAGACAGCAAGTTAACTGATCCCAGTGAGCTTGCTAAAGAGGCAGACCGCTGGACTAGCACCAGGGTCAACAAAGGGGTGGTAAGTATCCCCGCCAAGGGTGGACAGGGTCCCCAGCAGAAAGGTGGGGAGGACAAGGGTAACAGTAAGGAGTTCTCTAAAGGGCCCCAAAACAGTTCCCAGGAGAAGGAGTCCCAAGCCCCCAAGCCTAAGAGGTCTTGGCCCCCTAAGGGCAACAGACCACCGCCTACTTGCTATGCTTGTAGGGAAGTGGGGCACATCGCCCCTAAATGTCCCAAGAAACCCCCAGCACCAGCTGCTGCTCCAGTCCCAGGGTTAGCTAGTGTAGCTTTGGGAGGGGATTTGATTTCCAGTGGGGAGGAGGGATTAGCTATGATGACCCTTGTCTCTTTAGGAGACCAAGAGATGGTCCAGGATACCTTGATACCCGCTAACACTAAGAAATACGGGCAAAAGGTGACCATCAATGGGAGGGAGATAGAGGCTCTGAGAGACACCGGGGCTAGTGTGACATCTGTCAGATGTCAGTGGGTGTCTGAAGAGCAAGTCATTCCCAATGTGCTCCGCCCAGTAGTGGCAGCTGACACTTCAGTGCGCCTCTGCAAGATGGCGCGTGTTCCCTTTACATGGGGGGGAGTCTCTGGTACCTTGGAAGTCTGTGTCAGTGACGCCTTGCCGGTAGATTGTCTGTTGGGTAACGACCTGGAGAGCTCTCCATGGAAGGACGTAGAGCACAGAACTCACTTGGAGATGTTAGGACTGCCAGCGTGGATCTGCGTATCCGCACGTGCCATGACAGCCAGTAAGGGTGGATTAGTAGAACCGGAGCCTGGAACAATGGCCCAGGGACCTGTCAAGAGAGGAAGGGGCAGAGGGCGCGGGAAACCGGCCCCCACTGTTCCCACGGTCCAGGAGGAAGCAGAACCTGAGGGGGATGCCCTGGAACCTACAGGGGAGCAGGTGGCCGAACTGGGGGAGTTGCCTGAGCTGACCCATTGGCAGCAAGAGGGTGGCCCCTCCAGGGAAGAATTCTGCCAGGCTCAGAAGGAGTGCCCTTCTCTCGTCGGTGTGCGGCAGCAGGCTGCAGACCAGGCAGCAGGCCTAGGGTCCAAGGAACATTTGATTTACTGGGAGGATGACTTACTGTATAGTGAGCGTAAGTTCGCTGAGCCCGGTGCAGCCCGTGTGCTGGTGGTACCCGAGCGCTTCAGGAACTTCTTACTGGGTCTGGCTCACGACGTGCCTCTCGCAGGACATATGGGGCAAGACAAGACCTATCACAGGCTTGTCACCCACTTCTACTGGCCCCAGATGAAGAAGCATGTCGGTACCTTTCGTAAGTCCTGCCAAACCTGTCAAGCCAGCGGTAAGAGCGGAGGGAAGTGCGTGGCGCCCCTCCAGCCGTTTCCTGTAGTGAGCACCCCTTTCGAGCGGGTGGGCATTGATATCGTAGGGCCCCTGGATCCCAAGACCGCCTTAGGCAACAGGTTTATCCTGGTCTTGGTGGATCACGCCACTCGGTACCCGGAGGCAGTCCCTCTCAGGACAATCACAGCACCCGTGGTGGGCCATGCATTAATGGGGATCTTTTCCCGTGTGGGGTTCCCCCGAGAGGTGGTCTCCGACCGGGGTACCAACTTCATCTCTAGGTATATGAAGTCTCTGTGGGAGGAGTGTGGGGTAACTTATAAGTTCACCACTCCTTACCACCCTCAAGGAAATGGGTTGGTTGAAAGGTTCAACCGCACCCTGAAAGGTATGATTATGGGCCTAGCGGAGCCCATGAGACAGAAATGGGACGTCTTGTTACCATGCCTGTTGTTTGCCTACAGGGAGGTGCCTCAGAAGTCCTTAGGGTTCAGCCCCTTTGAACTGCTGTATGGCCACCCTGTTAGAGGACCTCTCACACTGGTGAAGGAGGGGTGGGAGAAATCCCGTGGGAAAACCCCCCAGGATGTGTTCAGCTATGTGCTGGCCATCCGCAACCAAACGCAGCGCTTCAGGAAGCTCGCTCAGGAGAACCTAGAAGCCAGCCAGGAGGAGATGATCAGATGGTACGACCAGAATACCACTCTGGTAGATTTTCATCCGGGGCAGAAAGTGTGGGTAATGGCGCCGGTGGAGCCTTGTGCGCTCCGTGACAAGTGGACCGGGCCATATGAGGTGGTAGAGCGCAAGTGTGAGGTGACCTACCTGATCAACATGAAGACTCCTAGGCAGCCCCTGAGGGTCTTGCATGTGAACCGCCTCAAACCCCACTTCGAGAGGTCTGAAGTGACGATGCTCATGGCTACAGATGACGGTGGGGAAGAGGATAGTGATCCTCTCCCTGACCTCCTGGCAACCAAGGAGCAAGACGGGTCAGTGGATGGTGTGGTCCTCTCGCCCACCCTGACCCCAGAGCGGCAGAGAGACGGTCGTCAGGTGTTGGGTCAGTTTGCCTCCCTGTTCTCCCTGACACCAGGTGTCACCAATTGGTGCGTCCATGATGTGGACACTGGAGATAGCCTGCCTGTGAAACAGAAGTTTTACAGAGTAGCTGACAAGGTCAGGGCCAGCATCAAGGAAGAAGTTTCCAAGATGTTGGCGTTAGGGGTAATTGAGCCCTCCAGCAGTCCCTGGGCTAGCCCAGTGGTCCTCGTTCCCAAGAAATCTGCTACACCCGGTGGCCCGTCAGAACTTCGGTTTTGCGTGGACTACCGTGGGCTCAATGCGGTCACCAAGACTGACGCGCACCCCATCCCCAGAGCTGATGAGCTTGTGGATCGGTTGGGAGCTGCCAGGTACCTCAGCACCCTTCGATTTGACTTCGGGGTACTGGCAGATTGCCTTAACTGAAGGGGCAAAGGAGAGGTCGGCATTTTCCACGCCAGAGGGGCACTTCCAGTTTTGCGTCATGCCCTTTGGATTGAAAAATGCCCCTGCCACCTTCCAGAGACTGGTCAACCGGGTACTGACCGGGCTGGAGCAATTCAGCGCCGCGTACCTGGATGACATTGCTGTGTTCAGCTCCACTTGGGAGGAACACTTGCAACACCTCTGTGAAGTGTTGAGGGCGCTGCAGAAGGCAGGCCTCACTATCAAGGCCAGTAAGTGCCAGATAGGGCAGGGATCGGTGGTGTATTTGGGACACCAGGTGGGGAGCGGCCAGGTGGCGCCCCTACAGGCGAAGATCGATACCATTCTGGCTTGGGAACCCCCCAAGACGCAGACAGAGGTGAGAGCCTTTCTAGGACTCACCGGGTATTACAGACGGTTCATCAAGGGATACGGCACCATTGTTGCCCCCTTGACAGAACTAACCTCTAGAAATCAGCCCAGGAAAGTGAATTGGTCCGCGGCCTGTCAAACTGCTTTTGATGCCCTGAAAACTGCAATGTGCACAGCACCGGTGCTTAAGGCGCCTGACTTTTCGAGTGAGTTCGTAGTGCAAACAGACGCTTCAGAGCAAGGTGTGGGAGCAGTACTCTCACAGATGGACGACGAGGGCGAGGACCAACCGGTAGCTTTCATTAGTAGGAGGCTACTCCCCAGGGAACAGAGGTGGAGCGCTATTGAGAGAGAAGCATTTGCTGTGGTCTGGGCCCTGAAGAAGCTGAGGCCCTACCTGTTTGGGACTCACTTCCGTGTTCAGGCCGACTACAGGCCCCTCAGATGGTTAATGCAGATGAGGGGTGAGAATCCAAAACTGTTGAGGTGGTCCATCTCCCTACAGGAAAATGGACTTTACGGTGGAACACCGTCCCGGTACAGAACACGCCAATGCTGATGGTCTGTCCAGGTTTTTCCGCCTTAGTGATGAGAACTCCAAAGAGGGTGGGTAGTTCTCCCCACTTTCAGCTGGAGGGGACACGTGTTAGACCTGACATCCTTGGCGTGGGTTTTTCCCCTATCTTTTGCCTCTGCTACCTGGATTTTTGATGCTGTGATGGATTTCGTTTTTGCTGGTTTAGATGCTTTGGACACTCTGCCACTGCTAATCAGTGCCAGAGTGTAAGTGCTCCCTGTGTAAAATATCATATTGATTGGATATACCTGATTGGCATATCTGTATCACCAGGAAGGTCCTAGTAAAGTGCACTGTGTGTGCCAGGGCTGGTGATGACAGATGCTACTAGTGGGTCTGCAGCGCTGATTGCGCCACCCACCTGTGTAGCCCTAAAACGGTGTCTCAGGCCTGCCACCGCAGGCATGCCTGTAGTCCCCGGACTGCCATGTCCTCCTGGCCAGTGTCCACACTGACCGGGCCTAACCCTTCCCTTTTTATACACGTCAGTCATCCCTATGGAAGGCCCAAGGTACCCCCCTGGGCAGGGTGCAGTGTATGTAAAAGGTAGAGCATGTACTAGTGCAGGTAACATGTTCTGGTAGTGAACAACGGCCATTTTGTGTGTTCACTGCTGCAAGGTTATCTTGCTCCATAGGCTAACATGGGGGAGGCTGGTGCCAATAGCTATCCGCCTATCTTCTCATAGGAACAAGATAAGACATGAGTGTTTGATATCCCTGAGCTCAGCATTTAATAACACATCTTTTAGGAGAGGTTGTTTTTAAATCCTGAGTCGGAGAATAGTACTTTTTAGAGAGTAGCTGTTCTCTTGTCTGACCCTTCTATGTGCCTGGGCGTGCTTCTGGATTGACTGTCTGGCTTGAGAGTGACAGGGGCTGGGGATCCCCCGGGAGGTTGGCTGAGTCAGCCCTCTGCTGAATAGCGACATTTGCAAGGAGAGTGGAGGGAGGAGATAGCACCTGGGATTGAATAGGGCTGTGCCTGCCACCACCCTGCTGGCTCCACCTCCTGCTGGGCGGCTGACGACTCTGCCCCTCACTCTGAAAAGAATGTAGAGGCCAGGAAAACAAAGTGCTCCAGCAACACACAGAACTGGATCAGACCGGGCTCAGGACCCACTTGCACAAAGACTTCAAAGACTTTTAGGGGTATAAGTACAAGACCCCTGACAACAGATTTTCGGATTCTACCATCAAGAGGAACCTCTGCTGAAAGACGGACCGCTGAAGAACTAAAGGAAGATTGCCTTGCTGTGTGCTCGAAGGGCTGACCTGTTCTGCTGTACAACTGAAGCTGAGGAGGAGAAGGGGTCTTGCTGTGTGCTGACCCTACCCACTTGACCAAACAAGACTTTGCTGTGTGCTGTGTCTTAAACCAAATCTCCAAGGGCCTGAGAAGAGCTGGCCTCCTGTTTCGCAACCCAGGGATAGAAAGGTTGCCAAGAACTCAAGACTCTGCTGTGTCCCCCCTGCGCTGCTGTGTGCCGCAGGGACCGTGGACTGTTCTACCAAGCTTCTCAACATCTGCCGGTGAAGTGGGCTGGCTGCTCTCTGTCTTGCTGGAGAGTGCCGCGCTGAACCAGGCCTGACACCGGTTGCCGCATCAAGAAGACCGACGTGCTCATCGGCACGTGCCTTGCCGCGACCCGGGGGCCTGAAGCAGATCGAGAGTCGTACTTCCCTGTTCTACGAAGCCGCACTGTGAGTGGCTGACTCCGGTGACGTCGACATCGTCCCTGGGGGCTCGTCGAGGGAGTTGTGGAAACCTTGCACCGAACAGCCCGAGGAGCGCTTTTACAACGAGTGCAGCGACACCGCCGGAGCAACGTAGCTGCCTAAACATCAAGAGCCTACAAACTGATTCATTCTCAGTGAGTATCGAATCACACAAGAGACTAGAGACTATCGTCTTACGATCCTGACCAACCAAGAAAGCGAATAGTGTGTAAATTTGTGATGCTTGACTTTAACTGCGGAAACTAGATAAAGATATATTATTTTTGATATAACTCACCTGTGTGGTCTAAGTTTGTGGTGTACGGAGGGGGGATCATTGGGGTGTCTACGTGCAAATACCTTACACATTGCCTTGGGGATAAGCCTGTCTGCTCGAGCCAAGCTACCTAGAGGGTGAGCAGGGGTTATCTACCGTGTGTGTCCTTGTACCCTGACTAGAAGCAAGGGTCCCTATTTGGTCTAAGGTGTATACCTCTGCCAACTAGAGACCCCCAGATCTAACAATTACATACAGGGAACTACGCCAAAGTCAGATGGGGGAAGGGCGGTGAAATCTCGAAGGCCATACCTGTAGGACGGGGTGTGCGTCAAGGCTGTGTGCTGGCACCTACACTCTTCTCATTATATGTTAATGATATACCTATCTACCTAAGGGACTGTGACCATGACTCCCCGAAACTAGGAGATGAGGCGATCACGGCATTACTTTTTGCCGATGATACGATTCTCATCTCACAGACTCCAAAGGGTTTACAAAATTTAGTGAATTCCTTCAATAGCTACTGTGTAGGGAAGGGGTTAGAAATAAATGTATCCAAAACAAAATATATGTCCATAAATCCCCAGAAGTCTTTTAGGAAGAACTTGGCCTTAAATAATCAAAAACTGGAGTACGTGGAGAGTTTTAATTATCTAGGAATTATGCTGGATAGTACACTTTCTTGGAAGGGGCAGTTGGAAAAAAGTAAATTATCCCTAAAACAAAATTTGATGCCTATTTTAAAAGTGCACGGCAGTAGTCATTCTAAAGCTATTACGCCAGCACTTGAAGTATTCAAGGCGAAGGCCCAATCAGCGGCACTTTATGGTGCTGAGGTATGGGGTCATTCTTGTAAAAGCAACTTTGAGAAGGAAGAAAATTATTTTATACGTAGCTTGCTTAAAATACCAATCAGAACCCCCCTAGTTCCAGTGTTCCTGGATATTAATCTTAAAAGGACAGACTACCAAGCCATGCTAAGGCCATTACTGTACTGGGTTAGGTTATGGACAACCCCGGAGTTGAGTGATTATAAGAGTGGATTGATAGAAATAATCCGGATTGATGGGTGTAAGAAAATTGCATGGTTAAAGCACATTTCCCAGTGGTATAACAGGCTAGGGCTCTCCCACTTATGGGAAGAACCACAGAACATGACGCCGCACTTCAAAAAGCTTGTAAAGTCTTCTTTCTGGTCTTATGTCAATGGTGAATTATTCCATAATTCAACGATTGGCACATTGACCCAGAGATTTTTGACTATAAAGGACATTCCTGAATTTGAACAATTCATGGATGAGATAGGACCACCTCTAGCAAAAACATTATATCTGCAATTTAGATATGGGGTCTTACAGACTTCCGCAAATACTTGCAGGTGGGGGGTAAGGATGCCAGTGGGCTGTGTACCCTCTGCTTTCAAAAAGCAAAAGAAGATGATGTCCATCTATTGTTCTTCTGCCCAGTCTATAAGAAATCAAGGGACCGTTGGATCAAACCCTTATGTAAAAACATGGGGGTTAGGTCTTACAAAGAGGCAGAACATATACTCAAGTCAAATACCTCGCAACTGGTAGTGTTTTGTACAAGTAGGTTTTTATTCAATGTGTACCTTATCAGGAAACAGTTTGGTTGTAAGTTGTAATGTACCGATGCGGTTTGCACTTTTTCTTAGCCCTGTTAGTTAATATAAAATGCACTGAGTCCTTCTTTTTTAACGTGTTTTTAGAAAAAATGTTTTAAAATCTGGCTTTTTAAATTAAATTAAAATGTATGTTTTCTATTTTAATGCAGTAAGTTGCACAACCGATGAGGTAGATTAATTGTTGTTTGCCCCATTGTATGTATTAACTTGAACATTTGGTCTGTGTATTTGTATTCAATTGTTGGAAATGTCTTTTTAATGTACTTCTTGCTTTTATGGCTATACTAGCCGAAATAAAGCTTAAACTAACTAACTAACTAACTAAACAGAGGTACATTCTGAAATACTTATTGTTAATCATGCAAGGTTGGGTAAAGAGAGCAATACAAATTCTATCACTGGATAGTTCATTTCAAACATGGCAATGTATATACCCACACGGGTGCAGTGATACTTGTGATACTACAGTGCCTCTCCAATTGCTAGAAAAGCTGAAAGAAGTTGCGGGTCTGGGGTAGCCAAACATAACGGGGAAGACCGTTATGTAAGTCTCTTGTATGTTCCTAATCATGGAGAAACTGCATCCTGATAAAGAACCGGATTTGCACATAATAACATCCACAGCCTA